>NC_141694.1:264680712-267080712 GCF_964263255.1 Lissotriton vulgaris
TAAATCCACACACTTGCTGGGGAGGATAAGGTGATAGCAACAGGCTGGTGAAGAAATCCGAGGATATATTCTTACTCTGCTTGACAAAGAACCATTGCTAATGTGAAAGAACTTCAACCGAATTAGTAGTTATACTTTACCATTTGTTAGGCTACAATGTGGCACTGTTCTACTGTACTTCTGTCACCTGCTATATTCTCAGTTGTACCGTTGAATTGCTCAGGAGGACAAACCAGATTTCATTTTCTTTTTTTTCATAGGCATGCAACTGCCACTGTGTCACACCACTAGTACCACCGCTATGAGGAAATTTTATCCGACCAAGATTGCCAACCATATTCGCTGTCTCCCGTGGAGCCAGCCCTGGGTCTAGCCCTACTTTCAAACACAAATTACAGGTAAGATAAGCGTTTGGTGGTTTGGGGGTATAATGGAGTATTAGTACGAGAGACGAGAGACTGAAGGTAGTACTACTAAAGTCCTAGGACTCTTGGATTCACTTCGTCTGTGAGAGGCACTTAGTGTTGAAAACATTTGGGCATTTACACTTAAAGGAAGAAAATGGAACTAAACTTTCAGGAAAACAAAGTCAACGTTAAACCCCCACCCACCAGGCAAGCAGTAAGAAACGGGTATGCTCAGATAAAGTTTGAAAAAGTATATTTATATCCCTAACAAAATAATCTCCCGCAAGACCCTCCCTAACCCCAACGATTGTCCTTCAAAAGTCCCCAAAAACCCAACTCCCAATTCCCACCCCCCAAAAGTCTCTAAAAAAGGGGCAAGGGACACTATGGGCGGATGCTGTCAACTTTTTGGGCCAGGGCATCATGCTCCTGGCGGAGCAAGGCGTGCTCTACGCGGAGCCCCTCCAACTGGTTGGAAAAGTGGTGGAGCTCCTGCTGGAGGCGGGACACCATCAGGGTACTGCGGCGCAGGCGTGCCTTCAATGCCTTGTAGGTGCAACGGCTGTGAGAGGAAGCTGTAGCTGTTGTCCTTGCTACACGGCGGTGGCGTTTGGCTTTGGCAGCCCGGCTCAGTCTGGGTGGACCACTGTGCTGGGTGGCACTGGCAGCCCGTGGGGGAACGGAGGCCGATGCAGACGACGTAGTTGTTGTGGTCGACTGCACACTTTCTTCGTCCTCCAGGGCCACCAGCCGCCGATATTCGGCCACAGTGGCATCGATCCTCCGTTGCCGGGCCGCTCTAGCCAGCTCCTTCCTCCTTGTTCGTTTGGAAGGAGAACCTATATGAAGAAAGAAAGACATAGTCTGTAACCAATGCTCCTTAAGATTAACTCAATCATTCAGCAGAAATTTGTGTTGCACTACAACTAGCAACTTGCAAACGCATTACATAACTATTGAGGCCAGTATCTATCTAACCTCACACTTCTTCATCCTTGCTCTAACATTAGTGGGAGTTTAAGGAACAAATTCAACGAGCACTATGGACTTCCATTAGAGTCGACTATGAAAGTACACCAGTCTTATTCTTCTTCTTGTCTCTTGTTTTGGAAAATTGGTACATTATCTTCTGCAAGCCGGCATAATGCCAGCGCAGTAAACTTGCACCCGAGAAAAAGAGACGCACGCCATGAGGAGTGACCTAGACTTGCGTTGCGTTACTGTACCCGTCCAGTACATGCAGGTGGTGAAGCTCTTACTTTTCTATTACGGGTGGCACTGAGAATACTCTGTTACAACTCAAGGGCTACTCCTTAATTAATTTAACTTTCACCCTACAGTGGAAATGAGTACTAGAAATGGAAAATTGAAGAAGATAAATAATCTGATTATCTATCACTTCAAATGGGATGTTTTTGCTTATATATGGGATGACTTTTGGTGCTTTGCTTTTTATTGAGTGACCAGTGATACATCCACACATGAATGACTGAGTACTACTAAACTTATTAAGAGAGGTAGGGAGTGGCCACCGTAATAACCGAATCTATGCAGTGCTTGCAATACAAACTACTGCTACTATTGATGGTAGTATTTGGACAAAATTAAAAGTTCTTTTCCTTGCCTTTCCTACACTGGAACGGACGTGCGGGTGCAGTGTTACATGCTCTTCAAAGTTACACTTAGTTCATCCACTGACCGTCTACTCTCTCTAGATCATGGGTACTCACAAACTTTCTCTCAGGGGCTACATTTACAGTGTAGTTTGGGGCCAAGGGCCGCACTGGTGGGGGCGGAGTCAGAGGGGGCGGGGCTAAAGCAAAACGATAACTTGTGACCATGAGGTTGCACACAGGTCCCTGCAGCAGATGCCCTCACCCACTGAGCCACCAGACCCAGCATTTACATACATCTCTCTCCCTCCTGCTCTCCCTCCTGCCCTCCCTCTCCATCTCTCTCTCCCTCCTGCCCTCCCTCTACCTCCCCCTGTGTCATCTCACTGTGTGTGTGTCTATCTGTGTCAGCCTTCAGCCCGGGTTGAGACCGCTTCCTCAACGCGCACACACAGACAACAACACCAAAGTACTTAACAGGTCTTTAAAAGACCATTAACATATTATTGAGGCTTTGTTTGTTGTAGCGCCCCTGCTTCTCCACCCTGACAATCACTGCTTGCCCGGCCCCACAGAGGCTTTGTTCTATTTCACCTCTTTGTGGCCTTGCATCTCCACTCTGCTCTGTGGGGGCCGGGGGAGCAGTGATTGTCTGCAAGGTCTGCGCACCGCCAAGGAAGGCTTGCCGGGTCACCACCGGCCCGCGGGCCGTACTATGAGTACCCCTGCTCTAGATACACATATGCTATCTAAGAGTCAGATAGTAGCATGATCCAGGTATATGGACACATACAGTTTCTGTGTCACCCACCCAGGCTGTTGTCCTTCCACCCATCATTGCTTCATCATTCACCCAGCCATGCATCTCATATTCTTGCCTTCCCAGCTAGTCTTCAATCTCAATAAGTAAGGAATATATAAGAGCTTACCTCTGGCCGCCACCACCACCGTCTCAACTCTCACAGCCGCCGCCTCCTCCCCTGAAGAATCGCCCTCCGCCTCCGTGTCGAGCACCACCACCTCCACACTGGCCCCGCCACCAGATGTTCCACCTACAAAGTACATTTAAGAATGTTAGAATAAAGCACTCACTAGTCTTTGGTCTAGGAATGAAGACATGTGAAAACAATGTAATTTGTGACTGTCTACGTTAAAGTTAAAAAAAATGTCCCTTTTTCCAGGGAAGGTTGTCTTGCTGCACTTTTTGGCACAACTGATGAAGGCTGTTTTTTTAACACGCACCATTTTTCTCCACACAGACAGAAGATGGACTTCTAACAACAAGATCAAGTTGAAACCAGGTGAGAGCTCGGCTCGACCACAAGAAATGTCTTCAATTAATCGTCAGCACTAACCACTTTTCCATTATCAGTTAAACGTTTAGTTTTATTATGACTTCATTTTAATAAATGTGTTTACTTTTAATAAAGCTTTTAAACTTAAATACAATCTGTGTATTTTGGTCCAGACTAGAGTGACTGAGCGAAAGGTTTTGCAATTTTTGCAAGCATGAGTCCAGATAGAACACTTCAAAAGACATTATGGACAATCCCAGAGGACTGCACTAAGTTGATAGAGCTATTGTTGACTAGAATCATGGGAGTTTCGCCAACCGTGCAATCTTAGTTAGCTACACAGACAGACTAATAAGAATAATCTAGTAATACCACAGGGAGTCATAGTAGAGGCAGGATAAGAATTTAGATACAGTCTACAAGAAGAGCAAAGACAATTTTGAAAAAAGTCAAATGAGGAACGCTAGGAAAAATAGGTACTTGTCTAAAATGAAAACTTACTGGGGCCAGCAGAGGAGCCCTCGCCTGCCCGATCCTGGCCCTGTTGAACAGCATCCGCCGCCTGCTGCTCCTGTGTCCTCCTCTCGCCCCTGGGGGGAGCTGATGTACAACATGAAAGAAAGAACAGAAAACATGGATGATTGTTGCTTGTCAATGTCAACCAAATCAAACATTTCAAAAGAACAATAACCAAATAAATCAGCGAATTTATATTGATTAAGGTTAGTTTTCATTTATTTGCAGACCTGTGACTTCGAAAGTCACGTAACTCACTAAACAAAGTACTGAAACGTTCACCTAGGACTGGCAGGCAGCAGTCCGCAGGCAAGACGCAAAGTGACAGACAAACTCCATTGTGATTTCAGTCAGATCAGTGACAACACTAACAGTTGCCTGCTACATTACCAGTCATTGAAATAGTCAAACTATCAATCCACCGCCACTATTTTTCTTATTGTCAGGGGTACAAAGGAAGGGGCAGATTTAAGCCCCTTGCGGCTCTTTTGCGCCGTTCTTGCGTGACTTTTGTGACGCAGCAGCTAAACAAAAAAGGGCGCCATGGTGCGGCGTATAATATTATAACAACGTGACGCATTTGGGAGATGCATCCCGTTATAAAGCCCTGCGCCATCAGGGGGCGTTCCGGCGCAAGGGAGGGCATTCCTGCGCTGGAACACATCCTAATAGTGGCTGAGGGAAATCTACAAAATTTCAATCAGTCACCTTTAGGACAATGATGCGTCACACAAACCCTGCACCTGCTTGAAGCAGACGTACGGCTTGACCCAGCATTGGGGAGATAGGGTACCCCAGAGCATTGCTGGAGCTGCGCCATCGTTGTGACGCAACTCCAGCAGTAAAGCTTCGGTGACGTTTTGGGCCCATGGTGCGCCGCAGTGCAAATACGGCGCACCATGTTTGGTGGTGGTAGCGGGCCGCACAATTAATGGCACATCCCTGCTACTTTGCAGGGATGCGACGGTAATTGCAATTCTGCCCCTTAGGGGCATACTTACTTACGCGTTCTGGCGCATCTCCAGAGATGCGCCAGATCAAATGCGTCACGCAAAACTACCCTTGCGACACGGCAGATGCGCCTCATTTACAATGCGGCGCGCCCTGGCGCAAGGGTAGGCACTTGCGTGACGCATCTCGTCACGTAAGAGCGGCGCATCGCTGGAGTCACGTCGCCAACGCAATGCAACTCCAGTAATGCTCAGGGCCACCCAATACTTAACATGCTGTGTCAGTCCTTTAGCCTGCTTCGAGCAGACATAAGGAATTGAATTGACGTAGCAGCGTCGCAGAAGTGCCTGCGTTAAATCTTGTAGATTTCACGCAGGCAATTTTGCGAGGCGCACAGCCGCCGGACCGCCCACCCTGCGTACTAGGAACGCACCCATTGTGGTGCAGGCCCATGGCTTTATAACGTGACGCATCTCCCTAGATGCGTCATGCTGTAAATGACTCGCAGGGATGCGGCACGTTTACGCCGCTGTTGCGTCACGCAAGGCAACGTAAACGTGGCAACGTAAACGTGGCGCAAGGGGCTTGTAAATGTAATCTGCCCCCTAGTGTCTAGCATTACGCAGTTCTGTAAAGTACACTCATACATAATAGTTACTCAGGCCAATGAGACCACGAAATAGAAAACAAATAAGCATAGTAGCAACGCCACTGAGAAGGAGAGCAGTGCACCTGAAATGCACAGAAGATTTTGAAATATAATTTAACTACAATGTAATCATCATCAGCGGCATTATTGGCTTGCTCCATGTAAAAAACAAATATTTGCAATACAACAACACAGAGCAGGAGAAAACATCATAGTAGTGAGTGATTAAATGGCTACTACTACTCACCAAGCCCGGGGATCTCCAAGCCGAGCTGGTCCAGCAGGTCGCGCTCGCGGTCCAGGAGGTCCGTCCAGCGATGGGTGACCTGGCTGTAGGTGCGCTGGACCCCGTAGAGGTGGGATATGGCCCAGCACACCTTCTCCCACCGCTTCCGACGCTCCCGCATGTTGTAGCCGCCGGCCGCGATCCTGCCGCCTCCCGCGATGGTCCTGGGCAGGCGGCGCTGGACGAAGTAGACCAGCGCGCCCACTTCCTCCGGGCTGAATATCTCCCGTCGAGTCACCTGCTCCCCCCTCAATCTCCCGCATGCTGTCCTGGCACTGGGTCCAGCACTACTCCCCGCCGCCGCTGCGGCCCTCAAGTGCCTGGGCAGCTTCACGGCGCCTGGCTTGACCATGGTCTGGGCAGGTAAGGTAGGAAGAAGTAGAAAATTAGGAAAGAATAGGATAGGGAAGAAGAAAAGAAAAGAGTTTAAAAAAGTAGTTTAAAAGTAAAGAAAAATAGTAGAAAAGACAAAAATATACAGCTAGGAAAAGAGAGGGATAGATAAGAAGCAAAATCGTAAAAAAAAAACTGAAAATAAGCAAAGGATGGCAAAGATACCAAGAGGATTAAACACCATGCCCAGACACAGGAAATGAATGAAAAACAAGATGGCCGGCGCCCGTTCACGAGCGCGAAAGTAAGTTCGCGCGAGATTTTCCTCGCGATCTCGTGCGAACCTCTAGATTTCCCGCGCGATCTTGTGCGAACCTCTACTCGCAATGCGCTTACTGCGCGAGATTATACATAGCGGGCGGAAACGGAAATACGTCACGCAAACAAAATGGCCGCGCCCGTACTCGACCTAGGGGTAAATTCGCGTGTTGCGCTGCAAGCGGCTCGCGAATACTGCAAAAAAACTCGCGAAACAACAAGCCGCAAAAAAATAAAATGCTCATTCGCACGAATTGGCGGCTTCCGCGGTCGGTTTCGCACGACGCCGCGCCCCGCGAATAGCGCGAAAAAAACCGAAAAACGATTTCAGCAAAAGCAAAAGCAATGAGCAGGTGCAAAAGGTCAACCTCATGATTTGTAACGATTCTTTGTAGTGCTTCCTGAGGGGGCCCTCCAGAATTCGGTTGCCTGCTTGCAACTATTGTGTGACCCTGCTCTGACCTTAACTGTATGCCACAAAGGTCCTGATTTACAGCTAAAGGAGCAGACAAGCAGGTGCCAGGCTGGAACTTGAAATTCTTTCAGTGACACATTAATTAGCCCCTAATTCATTATTGTCAGTTGGGGCAGGGCAGGTGTTGTTAATAAACTAACCCCAAATTAATTCATGTCAGTTCAAGCAGGGCAGGTGGGCTTGCTTTTCCCCCCCATCTTCTACAGTGATGATGAACCAGAGGGTGGCATTGATGTAACAGAGGGTGGCATGGGTCAAAGAGAGGGTGCCAGTGGTGAAACAGAGGGTGCTGGGAGGCGGTGATGATGAACCAGACGTAGAAACAACATTGTCGCGACCGTTGCGAGCCGACAAGTAAGTTCGCAATTGCGAACTAGTACCAAATCCTCGCGAACTGGCAGAAACAATTGCGAACACACAAAAAAAAAATCCGCAAATTCGCGGGAATTCGCGGATTTTGCGGATTGCGAGTTCGCAAATCCGCAAAATTCGCGAACGCGAGATCCGCAAAATTCGCCCATGGTTAGCTCAGACACTTCTAGAAGAGCAGACTCTTCTATAGTTAGCTCTAAACCCAGTCTGGCTACTGTGGAGAAAGCTGTTGCTTTCCACCTAGTCAGTTAGCACTGAGTTAACAAATTTCTCCAACACTTTAGAGAAGGCGGGGAGAAGGGAGATGTGCCTGTAACTTTCTGGAATACTTGGGTCGGCGGATGGTTTTTTACCAGTGGCAGACATTTAGCCTGCTTCCATCTAGAAGGCATGTGTCCAATTCTAATGAAGTGTTGCAAATGTTATTAACCACCGCATTGATTGTCTGAGCAATAGACACTAGCAGTTTTGCTGGACACGGGTCAGAAGGAGAGCCCGACTTCAGGCTTTTGATGCTAGCTAGGGAGGTTTCCAATAAAATCAGGGGAAACTGCTGCAACGAATGAGCAGGTTCTAGCACAGGCTCCATAAAAGATTCTAATGATAGATTGCCATCCGAGGGCGAATTTGCCCTCAGCATTTCTTGGATCATCTTAATGTTATCATGGAAGAAGGTTGCTAATACCATTGGCCAATCGGCGGTGGCCGGGGCGACCTTCGACTCCAAGGCCGGGTTAGTAAAGGATTTTACAATTTTAAAAGCTCTTTACTTTTAAATTCAGACAATTCTATTTAGTTAGTAATAAAGTTCTTTTTGGCCTCTTAAACTTTATTATAGTGACCTTTAAGTGATTTTTTATTTTATAGTTTTTTGGCCATTTCTCTTACAGCTCTTCAGCTCTTCTTCTTGGTAGAGTCCTCAGTTCTAAAAATGTGGGGTTACAAGTCCAATACTTATCCCCTTTCCTCCTTTGAAATACGCATACTTCAAAGGATATTCTTTGTAGTGCACAGATCCTGCCGTGCCGTGACCTGGCTCCAGACACACTATGGGGGGAGGGGGGGGGGGAGCACAGGCACAATGCTATTCAGATGTCAGTGACAACTGCTCCCAGCAATCTACCTGCGGAAGACCCATCAGCCTAGTGATGGGCAATCAGGATATGCAGGGCACACCTTTAGTACGTAGTACTTATGTAAATGCAGTGCAATCCCAACTCCACTGACCTGGGCTACATGTCCGGGTCTGGTGGCGCACAAGCTTTTTACAGCCTTTTGCTGGATGTTTTCACCTACAGAACCGAAAATAAATTAGATATGCTGTGCATTACCTCCTCGTCCTGTCTCCCCGTCCCATGAGCCGCTAGTCTGCTCTACAGAAACCCCTACCTAGCTGAGCTGTTTGCACTTCCCCCTAGGATGGTGTCACCATCACGGGACTATAAAGGGGGAAGTGCATCCAAGAATCATCCTGTTCTTTTTTTTCTACGATCTACGACCGCGTTTCCTGGCTGTGCTGTTCGGGGGCTGCCTATGTTCCTGGTAAGTTCCCTGCTGTTTCCTTTATTGTGTGCAGCGGCATGCTTTAGCGGCCGCCTTTGTTCTCGCGCTGCCATTTCCCCCGCGCTGACTCCTTTTTGGGGCTGTTTTCTTGCACGCGGCTCGCGTTAGCGGCCATCTCTGTTTTGGGCTCTGTAATCACGCGGCTCACGTTAGCGGCCGTTTCTGCTCAATATGCTCACAGGTACTCACCGGGCTTTGGTTGGCCTGCTCCAGCGGCCGTTCTTAGGTGGTCTCCGGTCCTTTTTCACCCTGCATTAGCGGGCGGGGGCTTTTGTGGAGTTGGTGTTGTACCACTCCTGTGGTCTTGTGCATTTAGGGGGCGTTTTGGCTGCTGGCTGGGCTTTTTATGCCGGCCCATCTTTTTCTTCCTGCCACAGGTGTTCAGGTCCTCGGCTATATATGGGGTCCTTCTTGTGTGGTTTTTTTGTCCTTGTTTGTGCCTGTTGGGGTGCTTTTCGGACTTGTGCTTCTGCAATGGCTTCTGAAGCCTCTTCCTCTGCGGCCCCTCTGGATGCCCTACGCCTGATTATTAATGAGGATGTGGCTGCTGCTTTCCTGGCTAGGGACGCGGCTGGGCCTCCTCCCAAGGTGCTTTGCGTTTCTTTGGATACACCGGCTGCTCCTGAGGAGGACATTGGTCCTGATGAGGATTAGGGTGTCCGTGGTCGTTTTGTTCAGGGTGCTGAGCTCGCTGAACTGTTCACCCATATGCGGTCCAATGTGGGCTTCTCTCCTCCTGCGGATGCTGTTGTTGAGGATGACTTTTTTACGCAGTATGTCCAGCCTGCTCCGGACTCCTTTCCTCTGCATGGGGCGGTGCGCAATGTGCTGTCTCACGAGTGGAAGGAGGTGGACAAGTCTTCTTTTCCTCGTTTCCTGTCCAGGCGTTACCCTCTTGAGGGTTTTGCTGCTGAATTCCCTCAGGCTGTGAAAGTGGACAATGTAATGGCTGGCCTTTCCTCTCAGGGTTTGGTCATTTCTGAAGACGCCCTTCTGCGGACGCTGTGGATAGGCGTGTTGAGGGGGCGGTGCAGTGTTCCTATGCTGCTTCTAATTTTTCTGTCCAGGCGACTGCATATTCTAACTATATGGTTCAGTCGCTCCTTAAGGATTTCCAGTCCCTGTCAGTTCTGCTGAACGACAGCGAGGATGCCACGTCTCTTTTGTCTTTGATGGAGTTACAGGTGCATTACCTTTCGGATCTTTCCTTCAACAATTTGGGGGCGGCGGCGGCTGCTTCTGGTGCTTCCATTGCTGCCCGTCGTCATATTTGGATGCGTTCCTGGAAGGCGGAGTCTTCGTAGAAGTCGGTCCTCCTTAAGTTGCTCTTTGAAGGTTCCAAGGTGTTCGGTCCTCAGCTGGAGGGTATGGTCAAGCAGTCCGCGGAGAACCGCAAGCTGGTGGCTCCGGTCCGCCCTCCTTCTCTGGGGCATGGATATGGTTATTGTCGCGCTTTTGGGCCTCCTGCTCGTGGCGCTTCTGAGCCCTTTCGTGGCAGGGGTCGTGGCCGGGGGGCCTCGGAAGTGCCAAGCCCCGGGCCGCTGCCGGTGTTGCCACCCCCGCTTCCTCCTCTTCTCAATGACTGTCTGCCTTTGCCAGTTGGTGGTCGCCTCCAGTCCTTACACGCCCAGTGGTTGTCAGTTCCGGATGCCTGGGCGGTTCAGACTATTTCGGAAGGTTTCCGGCTCGAGTTTTCCTCTCCTCCTCCTCCGGGTTTTGTTCAGACTCCCCTGCCTCGTCTTCTTCTGCGCAGGGATGCTTTGTTGACAGGTGTGAGGCTCCTGTTGGAGAAGAGGGCTATTGTGGAGGTTCCTCCTCTGGAGAGGGGCAGGGGTTGCTATTCAATCCTCTTTCTTGTCTCGAAGTAAGGCACTTCAGATCTTCGTCCTGTTTGGGATCTGAAGCGGGTCAATCACTTTGTTGTCCACCGTCCGTTCAAGATGGTGACGCTCCAGTCCATCCTGCCTCTGGTCCTGCCGGGAGGCTTGCTGGCATCCCTGGATCTGATGGATGCATATTTGCACTTTCCTGTCCACCCGGAAGACCAGCGTTGTCTCCGATTTGCTGTGGGGACCCTGCACTGTCAGTTCCGGGTGCTCCCTTTCGGCCTTTCATCGGCACCCAGAGTGTTCACCAAGCTCTTGGCCCCTCTGGTGGGTATCCTTCATTCCAGGGGACTGCTGGTATTTCCATATCTGGATGACTGGTTGATTGTCTCTCCTTCTTTTTCACAGGCTATGTCGGATGTGGACCAGGTGTGTCTTCTGCTGGGTTGCTTTGGGTTCTTTATCAACAACAGGAAATCCTCCCTGGTGCCCTCCCGGTCCCTGAAGTTCCTGGGGGCTCTCTTCCGCATGGACATGGACATGGTTTTCTCTCGCAGGAGCGCCAGTTGACTCTGTTTCGTCACCTTTCCTGGCTTCTGTCCCAATCCCGGGTGTCTGCCCGTCTCTGGTTACGGAGTCAGGGGGAGATGGCGTCCACTCTGCATCTCCTTCCTTGGTCCAGGTTACATCTGTACCCCCTGTTGCATCATGTCCTGTTGCACTGGGATCCTGCCTCCTTGGACTACGAGACTCTGATCCCTGTCACTCCGGGGATTCGGGCGGATCTCCAGTGGTGGTTGTCCCCTCTCTCTCTTTCCCGGGGGTTCGATCTCCTTCCTCCTCAGTCTGTGGTCGGGTTGTCCACGGATGCCAGTGCTTTGGGGTGGGGTGCCGTTCTGGGTGCCTCCAAGGCTCAGGGTCGGTGGTCAGTTTCGAATCCCTCCAGTCCTCGAACTGGAAGGAGTTGAGGGCGGTTTGGTTGGCTCTTCTTTGGTTCGCTCCTCTCCTTCGGGGTCGGGCGGTCTCTGTGCAGATGGACAATCAGGTGGTTCGTTCTTATGTGAATCACCAGGGGGGCATGTGTCGTGCTCTGTTTCTCCTATCCCGAGATATCGGCCTTTGGGCCGAGTCGAGTCTCTTGTCTCTGATGGCAGTCTATCTTCCGGGGAGGGAGAATGGGCCTTAGGATTCTTTGAGCATGGTGTTCCCCTCCTCAGTGTCCCTCTGTCTGTCCCTGGATCTGTTTGATATGATTGTCCTCCGGTTCCGCCTTCCTTGGCTGGACCTTTTCGTCTCGGAGGAGCCTGCCCTTCTTCCGCTGTTTTGCAGCATAGTTCCCTCTCAGTTGGCGTGGGCTACTGATGCTTTCTCGATTCCTTGGTCGAGGGGTCTACTGTTTGCCTTCCCTCCGTTTGCCTTAATTTGGAGGGTCCTCCGGAAGATTCAATTGGATCGGGCGGAGGTTCTCCTAGTGGTTCCGGAATGGTCTCGGCAGTCTTGGTTCCCCCTTCTGCTGACCTTTTCTGTTTGCCTGCATTGGCGATTTCCCCTGTCTCCCTCCCTGCTGCGGACTCCTCTTCTCGGGGTTGCCTCCCTGCGTCGCCTCCGGCTGGGGGTTTGGCACTTGAGAAGTTGAGTTTGCTGGGTCTGGGTTGCTCGTTTGAAGTTGCCCGATGTCTTCAGCTTTCTCGGCGTCCTTCCACCTTGAAGTCGTATGACCGTCACTGGAAGAATTTCTCCTCCTGGTGTCTTGTGAGGGGTCTCTCTTCTGCCTCCTGTGAGGCCGTGAAGGTTTTGGACTTCTTGCAGGATGGTTTCGTCTTGGGGCTTGCGGTTTCATCCCTGCGGGCCCAGTGGGCCGCCATTCTTGCTTTTCGGGGTTCCTCTGTTTCCTCTATCTCCCCGTTGGTGGCTCGCCTTCTACGGAGTTTCTTGCTTCAGCGTCCTGTCTCTCGTTGCCTCCTTGGGATCTTCCCTTGGTTCTCCGGGCTTTGACAGGTCCTCCTTTCGAGCCTTTGGACTCCGTGGCCCTGAAGTTCCTTTCTGCTAAGGTTATTTTCCTGGTGGCCATTACTTCTGGGCGGAGGGTTGGTGAGAATGGGGTGCTGATGGCTCCCCCCCCTTCTTGCACTTTTGCGATGATAAGGTCATTCTCCGTCCGAGTCAGTACTTTCTTCCTAAGGTGGTGTCTTCTTTTTACTGTCAGGAGGATATTGTTCTCCCGGTGTTTTTTCCGGCTCCTGCCTCTCCTGAGGAGGTGCTCCTCCATTCATTGGATGTGCTGAGGGCTCTCCGCATGTACTTGGAGCGTACGGCTGCTTTCCGTAAAGTGGATTCCCTATTTGTCACCTATGACCTCTCGGGGCTGGGGCTTCGGCCTTCTTTGTCCACCTTGTCTCGTTGGGTAAGGGGCACTGTGGTTTCTGCTTACGATTCTGCCCACTGTCCTCTGCCTTCTTCTGTTCAGGGTCGGTCGACTCGGAGCATGTCTTCCTCCTGGGCCATGTTCAAAGGGGCCTCGTTGAGAGACATTTGCAATGCTGCCACGTGGGCTTCTCCCCATACGTTTGTTGCCCATTATCGGCTTCAGTTGGGGATGGCGGCCTCTGCTGCTTTTGGGGCTAGTGTCCTTTCTGCGGTACATGATTTGTGATCTGTACTTTTTTCTGTTGATTAAAACTGGACCTGTTTTTTCTCAAACTGTTTGGTCTGTTTTTTTCTTAGAATCACGGTGTGCTTGGGTATGGGCTCACGTGTCAGGAATGGGACGGGTTACTCACCGGTAATATCCATTACTCCGAGTCCTGGTCTCCCCGTCCCATTCCTGAGCCCTTCCCTCCCTCCCTGGTTTGGGTTTTTCTTTGGGTGATTGTCTGTTTTTCGTTCTGGTTGTCTTTGGTATACTCAGGATGATTCTTGGATGCACTTCCCCCTTTATAGTCACGTGATGGTGACGTCATCCTAGGGGGAAGTGCAAACAGCTCAGCTAGGTAGGGGTTTCTGTAGAGCAGACTAGCTGCTCACTTGTCAGGAATGCGACGAGGAGACCAGGACTCGGAGTAATGGATATTACCGGTGAATAACCGGGCATGATGTCTTATGTATACCCGACAGCTGTAATAATTCTCATAGGTGTAAAGAAGGTCATAGAGATCCAGGCACTTCTTTACTATCCTTTCTTTCAAAAGCAGCTGCCACGTTTCTGATGTGTGGCTGTTTTTGTTTCAATCGATCTGGGTCAACTGTTTTTTAGTCATATTTTATTGTCATCTTTACAATTGTCGGTGGTAGGTCGGGTTAATTTCTTCTCCCACCCTCATAAGTGGGTATTTCAGTTTTATTACTTTTCTTCCTTTTTGCCCTGGAGAACTATTTATTAAATTCCGTATAACCTGCCATAATGTTTCTCGCTGCAGTCTGGGACTTAAAGATGAATGCAATGATATTGTCATGAGGATCTTCTAAATCTGGACTCTAATAACCGTAACTTACTGCTTCACAATTCCAAAACGCATTAAAAAAGGTTCACCCAATAACCCCCTGCGAGATAGGGTATGAACTCTAACAAAGTTAATGCAACCAAGGGTATCATTTAGAGAAAATGGAATGAATAATGTCCATAAGTCTATATATGAAAGGAATACACCATTAATCAACTTAACAATTATTGTGGAATTAATCAGCAACTGAAAGAAAGGGTACACAATATGACAACATATAAGTAGTTTAATGTAACCAAGAACAGAAATTCACTTAAGTTCAGTATTTTCTACAACAGAAGGGGTATATTTTTAGACATAGAATATTGGTGTCTAAGAGATGTAGGCCTAGAATCTGAAAGTTTTAGTGTTACTTTTTTAACACTAACCCGACGCTAAGCCCGTTTTGCGATCCACAAACAAACGTGAATAAATATTTGCGTTGATTTGTTCAGAAAAGTCATGCAAAGCAGCGCAAAACACTGCTTTGTATTACTTTACGTTAAGAGGGTGGTACAAGGGCGATCCAATGCAACCACCCATGCATTTTGACTCTAAACCTGATTCACTAACATTAGTGGAAAGGGTTTAGCGACAAAAAAACACAGCTGAAAAGCAGGCATTAAACAGAGGAATTTTAACATTTCTCTGTGCCTTTCCGACTTTGCATGTGTGCTGTAAACTAGAAAATACTTTTGGCCATGTCTAGGCATAGAATTTTGTATAGGAAGAGTCCCTTCCTGTACAAAACCTTTGCTAGACTCAAGCACACACTCTAGCGCCTTCGCACGAAGGTGTGTGCCTGGCGCATGGCAGCTGAAATCAGCGCTAGGGTGAGGGAAGGAGAATGACATTTCTCTCTGAATATGTGCACTGCGTTGGGTGACAGTGTTCAGAATCTGGGCTGTAGAGTCTTATAATATGCATATTATTACAACTATTTATTATAATTTGTCCTAAATTATCACCTGTGGTGCACTTCATTTGTTAGATATCACTATTCCAAAAGCCAATTAGTGTATTTTTTTTACTGTCCTTTTCTCATGAAGATATAGCATACTAAACAAGCATTTACAATGCAACTGTCTCGCCTTTGCAAAAGTTAGAGCTATTGGCATTGTAAATGACAATTTTTTTTATGTATGTGTTTGTTTTGAAACCAGATAAATAAATGGCATTGTCATTTATAATGCTAATAGCTTAATCTATCGCAAATGTGAGACCTATTGCATGTGCAACCACACACACACACACAGACAGAGCCACACAAAGAGCACACACACACACACACACACATAGATGTGGTGGAAGTGGATCTGGTGGATGTGGGGGTGTTGGATGTGTTGGTGGTGGATGATGTGGTGGTGGTGGATGTGGTGGTGGTGGGTGTGGTGGTTGATGTGGTGGATGTGGTGGATGTGGTGGTGGTGGATGTGGTGGGGGTGGATGTGGTGGTGGTGGATGTGGTGGTGGTGGGTGTGGTGGTTGATGTGGTGGATGTGGTGGATGTGGTGGTGGTGGATGTGGTGGGGGTGGATGTGGGGGTGGTGGATGTGGTGGTGGTGGATGTGGTGGTGGTGGATGTGGTGGTGGTGGATGTGGTGGCGGTGGATGTGGCGGTGGATGTGGCGGTGATGGATGTGGATGTGGTGGATGTGGTGGTGGTGGATGTGGTGGTGGTGGTGGTGGTAGATGTGGTGGTGGTGGATGTGGTGGTGGTGGATGTGGTAGTGGTGGATGTGGTAGTGGTGGATGTGGTAGTGGTGGATGTGGTAGTGGTGGATGTGGTAGTGGTGGATGTGGTAGTGGTGGATGTGGTGGTGGTGGATGTGGTGGTGGTGGTGGTGGATGTGGTGGTGGTGGATGTGGTGGTGGTGGTGGATGTGGTGATGGTGGTGGATGTGGTGGTGGATGTGGTGGACGTGGTGGTGGTAGATGTGGTGGTGGTGGATGTGGTAGTGGATGTGGTGGATGTAGTGGATGTGGTGGATGTGGTGGATGTGGTAGATGTGGTGGATATGGTGGTGGCGGATGTGGTGATGGTGTTGGATGTGGTGGTGGATGTGGTGGTGGTGGATGTGGTGGATGTGGATGTGGTGGAGGATGTGGTGGTGGATGTGGTGGTGGATGTGGTGGTGGTGGACGTGGTGGTGGTGGACGTGGTGGTGGTGGACGTGGTGGTGGTGGACGTGGTAGTGGTGTATGTGGTGGTGGATGTGGTGGTGGCTGTGGTGGTGGATGTGGTGGTGGTGGTGGATGTGGTGGTGGTGGTGGATGTGGTGGTGCTTTTAATTACTTAAAGTCCCGCCAAACATTGACAACAATGTGCGTGTCGAGTGGGATGTCCGCTGAAAGTTTACTTCCCAGACTATTAACAATAACAGAGCCTGTCGCCCTCATTGAAATAGGCACGTGCTGGTGGCAGTAACAAAGCCACCTGTCCGTAAACACTGAAAACCACTGGTTTTAAACCCAACACATATTTAACCTCCCAGACACCTACAGCCATTAACCGTGCAATATTTACAGCAGCCTATTTTTCCATGATCTCAAGGGAGGGTTTGCCACAGAAAAGATTGTTTGTTTTCCCTATTGGTTTTTACCGGGTTGAGCAGTGAGCTAAGATGGGCCAAACGAGAAATACAAACGTTTGACCCAAGGGGCCATTAGGAACAGCTGGTTGTTGAAAAATAACTTCGCTCTGCAAAAAAAACACAAGACTTTTAATTTTCACAGCTGTGAGAGCAGGGTGGAGCTCGCCGCTGATCTTGGGGTAAAACCAATGGAGCTGACGAGACCAGGCAGTGAGTGCTCAGCACTTCGAGCCGAGCTAGCCGCACACTGCTCTTGGGGTGAAAGCACGGAGGATGACAAGAGTGGGTGCCTATAAAATGAAGACATCCATGAAGCAGAGACTGTGCTAACGAAAATGTATACTTACTCGTGCCAGCCTGGCAGACTGAAGGCTCTGAAGCAGGGAAGGAGCAGGGATCCTCCAGGGGCCAGGACTCTCGCAGATCACCCCGACCGTGCCATGTGCAGAGTCTGGACACCTAACTCCCCGGTTAAGTTGGTCCGTGTAAGCAACCGAGAGGAGGGGAGAGTCGTGGCTGCCTGCAGCCAGCATTGCTCTGCTGTTACTGCCCGAGCTCAGGTTTCCCGCAGCCTGCCTGCCTGCTGCAGGAGCTTTCACAGGACACAACCTGCAAAAACTTGTTTAGAGTGGCGCTGAAGAGGGGGCGCATAGTAATGTGGGCTGCACAACTCTTACTGCGTTCACTCGTGGTGCCTTGGCGGGGCTTGCTGGGCTTGCTTGTGTGCTTCCCAGAGAGACAGGAGATTGGGAAACGCGCGCGCGCGGCCGGCGCCGATCGCTTTCCAGAGCGTGCGCGTGACATCTCCTGTCTCCTGGGAAGCAGACCCGGCAACAATAGTATCGCGCCTTGCTTTACTGGATTAGGGTGCCGTTTCTGCTTGCATAGCGTTATATAACCGAGTGACTAATTTAACTCTCGAGGGTCCTGCCAATAACTATCGCAGTGGGCTCAGCGGGATAGGCTCTACTGGGTGCCTATCATTAAAGGTTCTGAGTGCTTCCCGTAGCCGGTAGTACAGACATGCCAACCCTCCCGATTCAGGTGTGAGACTACCGATTTGAAGGCTAGTCTCCCGCCACCCGATTCCTACAAGCAACAAGTATTGATAAATCTGTTCCAAAGTGTACAGGACACCACTGCTGTGATTTGTTTTTATTTTGCGTCAGGTCTATCCCTTGCAGATCGTTACCTTGCATGAAAGAAAATCAAGCTGTGGGAGTGAGGCGACAGGGTGCACATAAAGCAATAACAATATAAAAGCAGCCTTATCAAGCTGTAAAACGCTCTTTGGAGGACCAGTGGAACACTTAAGATGAGACTGACCTGAAGTCTTGCAGTCCAGTCAGTCGTGCAAAGGCAGCTGAGGAGGAGGGGGGAGGGGCGAAGTCCTCTTAGCCTCTGCCCTTGATACACCCTCCCATTCCTACCAGAGGTGTCCCCTGGCAGGAGCACATTTAGATAAGCGTATTCATAAACAACATGTTAGGCACCCCTCTACAATTACTGAAATAAAAAAAATAAAAAAAGAAGAGTTCGGGTTATTAAAACAAAAAAAACAGTTCGGGGATGAAAGTGAAGATAATAGGCAGAATGACTCAATGCAACGCTACGTGCACGGAGGAGCCAGGGCTGTCTCTCTCTACAACATGACAATTGAAAATGCACCACATCCTTCTCCAGCATCATATGAACCTTCTCTGGGCCGAGTGCAAGGGCTGACCTTCCGATATAATCCCTCAGCTAATGTTTATCTTCCAATCAAAGAAAGTCCCATGACATGAAGCCCGCATTTAAAAGTCTTGTTTTTTTTACCCCTTTAAATATGTACATTCAAGTTAGTTATGCTTCGGCAGCACAGTGTCTGGCGGCGGCTGGGATTTCTTTACGCCGCATGCAGATTGATTGCAGTAACGCTATCTAAGCCTGCGGTGCTTCGGGCTGGCAACAGTGCGCTTTAATTACCTTAGAGTGGCGCTGAAGAGGGGGCGCATAGTAATGCGGGCTGCACAACTCTTACTGCGGGGCTTGCTGGGCTTGCTTGTGTGCTTCCCAGAGAGACAGGAGATTGGGAAACGCGCGCGCAGCCGGCGCCGATCGCTTTCCAGAGCGTGCGCGTGACATCTCCTGTCTCCTGGGAAGCAGACCCGGCAACAATAGTATCGCGCCTGCGTGATGGCATATGGCTTCGCCATATGCATCGCAGGCGCGAGACCTAAAAAGTGGCTGGCTTTCATAATGAAAAACCTCAGCTTGAATGTTGATGGGGGTTTTATATGTCTCTCCTGTCCGTTGTCAAAGACCTGCTGCCGCGAACGCAATAGATGATATAGGTATAGTGGGTTTTACGCCAGCCCCATGCACCTGATCAGATGGGTGTCTTGTCTACTTCATTTTCCTGCTTCTCAGTTGAAGTCTTTATTGCCTATTCTTTGTTTGCCTTACCTGTAGATCATTTCCTCTTTTGCAGGTTCTGGTTGAATAGCGTGTATTATTTTTACTGGTTACATTGAGGGAGCTACTTTATTCTTGTTTCTTTGTGCTCCATGAGAACACATGTATTTCTTGCTCCATCCTTCTCTCCCCTGTGTGCTGATTTCCCCTTCACATCCCCACCGCCTACACTCTCTGTGTCGCTCTCCCAGCTTGTCTCTTCCTTCCTCCACCCCTCTTTGTCCAAATCAGCATTTTTTAATCATCTCCCCACCACTCCCCAGTGTTTACTTTCTCCCCCACATCCCACACCTCCATTGCTCTCACTGTCCCATTTTTTCTTTTTATTGTAATATTTGTTTAACTTCTTAGGAGAATCTGGCTGTTATAAGCTGCTACTGGCCCCCGTAAAAGCACTTGCACACCTTTTATTTTACTTTTTGCATTACTGTTCCAATATTACCATCCACCATCTGTGAACAGTTAATTAAAAAATACAAAATGCCTATCATATCTTGTCATATGCACATGCTTGTGTGGTGATGCTTAGGTATGTGTACTTAATCACGCTGGGGCTGCTGTAGTGACATGACACATGGTGCGCATACATCTGGAAGCGGAACAGTTCTGGCTCACTGGCTTACCCTGCCAGTCTTTCAAGCAGGCGTTGAATAAACAGATCAAACAGATTTCGTGATGTGAAAACAAAGCCAAATGCAGGTTGCACAATCATGCATGGATGACCATAAAAATCTACGAGGCACTAATCGTTCAAAAGTATATGAAAGCTACTTTAAGAAATTATGTAAAATAAAAGTGCTCCGAGCCAGACTTATGCTTCTTCAATCAATCAATTCTCTTCCAAAATGGCACCAACCAATTGAGAACAAGGGGGCAGATTTACAAGAAAGTGACGCATGTGTACAGATGCACTACTTTCCCTGCGCCTCCATTAGAAACCCTTGCGCCACTATGGATGTGCAGTATTTACAGTACGGTGCACAATGGCGCAAGAATTGACAGATGCGTCAGAAATACTGACGCATCTGTTGACACAAAGTCACGCATTGCTGGAATTGTGTCACAACCACGACGCAACTCCAGCAATGCAGGGGGAGGCCTATCCTCATTGCACTGCGTCACTCCTTACGCCTGCTCCAAGCAGGCGTAAGAATTTGACGCAGTGGCGTCCTAGAAGTGGCGCAGTGAAATCTAGTTGATTTTCCTGCGTCACTTCTACATGGCTTTCTTTCACTGAAACGCCCACCCTGCATACATTATACCTGATGCAGATATAATGTGACGCAGGGATTCACAACGTGACGCATCTCCCTAGATGCATCACGTTGTAAATGGGTCGCATTTTTACACTGCTGCTGTGTCACAAAAAGTGACGCAATAGCGGCGCAAAAATACGCAAGGGGCTTGTAAATCTGCCCGAAGGATTGCAGGATTGCAGGTATCCACAGGAAGATTTTCTCCATATTCTTTGTATTTGCCCAGTTTTGCTACCTTGGTGCAAAATCTATCTCCAAACCATAATTCAAATTGCATTTTATCTTGTCACCAAGCAATCCTGTTCTGTATGAAAGTTTTGACACCACAAACTATGGCATGCTTTGCAAAATTTCTTTTAAAAGCGAAGTTACTTATTAAACAAACCACAACTAAAATTTGAAGAAACACAATAGAATCAGTATTGAAGCTACCTCCATGACTGGTTACCAACTTCAGGGCCAAAAGCCCTGGACCGTCAAATGGACAGATTTCACCACAACATACAATGTTAAACCGCGGAAAACTGAGTCTACCAAAGACCACTAGGTCCTTGAATGTGTATATAACTTTTTGTTCTGCACTGCTTAGTCAAACTGAAACGTGGAAAAATGAAGTTTTGAATATATTAGATGCTAAGCAGTACAAATTATCAAACCAACAATCGGCCCCCATCTCTCGTCCAACTTATGTTTCACACGATATAGGCCCCATCACTGGAAGGAGCGAAACTTTGATAATGCCAGATGAACTACACTACAGCAACTTGCTGGGTTATAATGCACAATGATGTCATGCGCATTGCTTTTCCATTACAATGAACATATGATTTCAGAATGCATGTTTAATCCTCCCAAGCTCAGATTGGTGGGGGTGATGCGCAGCATATCTTTTTATTGCACATCACCCTAAACAGAAGTATGGCACTTTGGCACTTTTCTTTATGTTGGACCTCGATTCGGACAATTACTGATGAATTACATTTTATATTTTCACTGTCCTTTCATCAGGGCTGGTGCATAGCATCTTAGATGATGGTTGTTGGACTTGGCCCTTTTGGCAGGTTCACCCGAAACTTTTGCATTTTCCTAGCCTATATCTGTAACCTGGTGTTGGTGATGTTAGGCCTCTGCGCACTTTTTCACTGTGGTCCAGTGTAAAGTGCGTGCGCTCTCTGTGTATGTGTGGTGAGACTGGCCTGCCCTCCCATAGGAATGCATGGGGAATATGTGTGTCCATGGTAGTTCCTGATGTGTGGGCAGTGCAGAGGCGAGTTTGGTATGTGCAAACTCGCGAGATTAAATGATGCGCGATGATGTGCGCGGATTTAATGTGTCTAGTGTGGAAGTGCCACTTCTAGAAGGTGGTTTAAGTAAAAGGTGACTACAAGGGATTTTGTATCACAACTAGTTTGAATGAATTTGTAGAAGTTTAAATCAGAGGCTCATTAGGTAATTGAGCCACATGTATCCACAGGATTACTTAAATGGGGACAAATGATAGAACAAAACCTAAATAAAAGTCATGAAAGGCAGTGTTTAAAGGATTCACTTAACTGTTCATAACAATTCATCAGCTCCAAAAACAATTTTAAACAAAGAAAACAAAACACAACATATTTATAAAGGTGTTCTTCAGTACATAAAAACTGGGGAGTTCATTTGTCCCCATGATTTACTCTCTGTGATTGATTCAAATTCAATTGATTTTTAACCACAACTTCCTTTTGCTGTGTGCTTTTTCACTTCTCCTTTTCTGTTTTTATTTTCGAAAGAGATTATGTATACTCTGCCCTAAGAAATAATACAAATAATCTTCAAGTAATCCTGTGGATACATTTGGCTCAATTACCTAATGAGCCTCTGATTTAAACTTCTACAAATTCATTCAAACTAGTTGTGAAACAAAATCCCTTGTAGTCACCTTTTACTTAAACCAACCATTGCCCAAGCCTACAAGGGTTTATTGGGTTCCCCACTTCCTAAACACTTCTAGAAGTTGGCATGTCTGTGCAGTGAATGTGAATTGACTGTCTGGATTGTGATTGGCTGGAGCTGGCGGGTGTGCCTGGCTCCAGGAGTCAGGATGGGTCTGCCCGGTGGTGAATGGGGAGATCTGCATGTTGATGGGAGGGAGGAGTGCCCCTGGGACCTGAATAGGGCTGGCCATCCATCCACAATGCTGGCTCCACCCCCTGTGGTGTGTCTGATGTCTCTGACCCATCCTGTGAATAGGCAGAGGGGCTGAGCAAAACAAAGTGCTCAAGAACCAGTTGCATCTGGTTCGCCCCTTGCCTGCACCTTTGGAAACAAAGGAAATGGTGTATAAAAGAGAGGATGTGACCCAATGAAGATATTCTTGTTCCTGACTTGACCTACCAGGGGCGTGCTGCTGCTGGGGCCCAGGGGAAGGCTGGCCTCCCTGGTCCCTGCCCAGCCCCTGGATGCCCTGGATGCCTGGAGTCCTACTTTTGGAATCCTAACAAAGGGGGGCCTGCTGCGGGTGGGGCCCAGGAGGGACCGCAATGGGGGCTGCCTCCATGCTGGAGTGCCCTGCGTGCTTGCCCCTGGGCCCTACATTGCCCCCCCTTTTTATTGGACCTTTTGGCTGCCTAGCACACTTGGAGCGCTTTATTTTTCCCTAAACCTGGCACAGCTGAAGGAGAGAGTGAGCTTCGCAGCGCCGAGCTGCCTCTCACCTGGAGGGAATCCCCACCATAGGGTTCCCCCATCATGCCGTGATTGCGGGGGCCACCCCACCTATTTGGATTTAATTACGGGTGCCCACCCCGTTTGGGGTGCCATTAATTCCGTAGGAGCCCAAGAGGGTGCCCACCCGGCTTCTACTTTTATTTTGCTCGCCGAGGGAGCCTACCCCTCATTTTGATGTTGCCGAAATTGCCCCCGGTAGTCCTGCCGCGGACGCCCCGGAAGTCAGGCAAGTTTGCCTGTGAAGGGGGCGCGGCTGCGGCAGGACCGGAAAAAGAAGCAGGCCGAGTGAAGGCATCCCGCAGCCTGGGGCTCTGATGAGCTGAGGAGAGCTCCGGGGCCGCCAACATAAAGCTGTGCCTGTCCCGGTGTGGGGCTGCCGTAAGCTGATGGGAGCCCTGAGGTGCCAATACGGGAGAACGGGAGCCCACCCCGCCTCTCTGAGCCTTGCTGCTGAGTCCTGGGTCTCGACACGGGGCCCGGGTGAAGAAGAAGGTGGGGCTCTTGTATGTAGAGAGAGCCCCACACGCACCGCCACCCGGAGGAGCCCCCGAGAAAGGAAAAGCAGCCAGGTGAGATAGACGGGCTGGGGGGGGCTCCGTAGGGGCTAATATGGGTGCCTGAGAAAGGTCCAGTGAGGTGTGCATTTAGGGCGGCCCCGGACGGTTTATTAGTGGTTTACCAAGCCCCTGCGTGGCTCCAGCAATGGGGCATGTTTTACTTAGAAGGCCCCGTGGGCCCATGCGCCCTAGTGATGGCCATGTGTGGTTTCAGAGCCAGAGGGCTCCAACGATGGGCATGCTCATTTACAGAGCCTAGGTGGCTCCAGCCTGCGCATATTTGTTTTGAAGAGCCAGATGGCTCCAGGGGGCACAGTCAGTTGTTCCTATGGGCTAGGGAGAGCCCATGCCCCCTTTGCCTTGGCTGATATACAGCTGCCCAGCAAGTAGTGGGCAGCTGCACTGTTTAGGCGCAGCTCCAGTGAGAGTCCCTGAGAGGGACAGAAATGGCAAAAAAGGTGCCAGGCGTTCCACAGCTGCGCAGCACGTAGTGCCAGCTGCAGCGTTTAGGCCCTGTTATTGTTCTCAGCTGCCCAGCAAGTAGTGGGCAGCTGCAACATTTAGGTTTGCGCAGATGGCGCACCCTTGACTGGCGCTGCATTGGCAGCGCCCCCTGACATTCTGGACACAGGGCATTTGAGCCCCTTCTTGGATGGCCAGTTGGCCAGGGGGGCTGGTGTATGGAAAGGGCGTAAGGCCCTAATGTGATTATGTGCTCTAAAGGTGTTGCTAGGAAATGTAATGCGTTTAGTATGTGTTACACACCCTTTGTTTGATACCTCTAAACTGTGGTTTATGCTATGAGGTTGTTTTACCTATTTAGGTTTGTGCTAGTGAGATTGTACTTCACTGTGATTTACGCCCCTAATGTGAGTTATACTTAGGAGGTAAGGTCTAATGGGTTTAGACTAGTGAGAGATTGCATAATGTGTTTATGCTGGTGAGGTTGGCGCAGGCTATAATTCACGCCTGATGTGGCTGTGCATAATGTAAGTTATGTTACAGGTTGAGGTGGAGTACAGTGATTACCAGTTATTAACTGTTTGTAGGTTTATGATCAATTTTTACTTGTACCAATTTCTATTAAGTGTTGATCCTGACAGTGGCCCACGTGGCCCTGTCCTGTGTAAATAATCCCTTGTGAATATTGCCCGTGCCAGTTGGTACAATGTATATTGTGTGATTACTATCTGATGTGTTTGGAGAAAAGAAAGGATATTTTTATATAACCTTGTGTGGAGTTCCTTTTGTAGTGTGCCTGGGATGTTGTTGCTGTGTGCGTGCGCAAATGCTTTACAAATTGTCTCCGGGATAAGCCTGTCTGCTAGTGCCAAGCTACCAAGGGGGTGAGCAGGGGTTATCTTTGGTGTGTAACTCCCTTGTCCTGACTAGAGTGATGGTTTCTGCCTGGCTTTGGCGCAAGCCTTAGCCAACCAGAAATCCCAGTTCTAACACTGGTGCTTTAAGTTTAACTGAAGTAAATTATGGACGGAATGCTGAATGATTCAAACATTCACCCCAGTCAAGATATCTGGGTAAAATCCATTGTTTTTTGCCAACTACACCACCCCAGTTTGGACCCAGCGATATGCAAATCAGTCTTGACCCTCGGCCTCATGGGAATAGTCCAGACCGACCTGCTAAGACTGGTCCTCCATAGATTGGAAACAAGCATCCTGGGGACGGTTTCGGGGTATGTAACCCCTCTTCAGCCAGGCTAGCTTGAATCCAGTGGCACAAGTCCTTCACAATAATTTATTGTTTCTTTTATTTTTCTGTGCATTTTTGTACTGGGTACGCTTCATATTTATTATTTGATTGCAAGGGTTATAACTAATCATGCGAATAAAGTTTATTTTATTATTACGGCACGTGGTGCACATGCATCATAACGCATTCAGGCTTATAAATCTTTTTTTGTTGAACAGAATCAGCAATTTAAATAACCAATTTTTCATTTCTGCCAATGCTGAACAGCCTCTGCAAAAATCATTGGCCTCTGCCAAACAAACCTGTATTTAAAATGCATGAGCAATTCACTTTGCCAATGATTGTTTATCTTGATTCTGCATTCTCAACAGTGCCTTAATAAGACGATGGTAAGACAAGATAATATGCAATTGTTTTATTTTTCCTATTTTAGAAGAGCTCTTTATTCTCACTGCTCCCTTAGTTATCTCTGTCTAACCAAAGCAGCAGTACATATTGTTGTAAATGAATCTAGGACCCTAGTGTAATTTTCCCGATTCATGCCCTTATATAGGTATACTTTATCATATCCTTATATAGGCATAAAAATCACTACCATATTTGGCCTAAGCCATACACCCCAAATACGGCATGGCTACTTCCACTGAGTTACAAGAATCAACAACAATTTCTTGGAAAACCTACCTTCAGCAGCTAGGGACTTCCCCCTGCTTGAATTTAAGTTCTCCAAGAACTCCTGGCGTTTTTCAAGAATTTAGCCTTTGAGTGACGTGATTAAGTCCAAACATGCGTCAAGCTCGGCACCTTCAAAGTATAAATATGCCTAGGTTTGCCCAGACAAAGACACAGTGGTTTGGAGCAGATCTACTATCTACTTGCCCGACGCCCTGCAGCAGCAAGTGCCGAAGGAAGCCGACCCTCCAACTGACGTACTGAGAGAGACGCTGTCTTTTCTCTTGCCGAGAAATCCAGCTCTAGTGTTTCCGGCTTACCCTTGCAGGTATCTGGGAAATCGAGTCGTGAGAGAGAGATACAAGACCTTCTTCATTCTAAAACCTAGGTACGGAGCTGATTATTCTTGGAATAGATTCCTGGCAGAAAACTACTAAACTTAGGCTGCTCCTCACTAACTTCTTCCCTCGTACTAGACTTAGGTTAGGTACACCGGGGTAGGCGTATTTTAGAAGCACCAGTTGAGTACTTTTAGTCATTATTTATTACTGTATGTATTTTATACATTTTATGCACTTTATGGCTTAGAAACCATACATGCTTTTACAGTACTACTTTATAATACTGTTTGTATTATATGCTGTGTACTTTATAACGAGTATTACGATTGTAGCAGTTCATTTCCAATGCTTGAGAAAGAAGACTGTTCAATAAATACTTTTATTGAAAATGCTGGTCTCTCTATTTCTCTGCATCTCTGGTAAAACGAAGCATGCACGATTGACTTAGTAAAATAGTTATCTATTGTTTCCGCGACTCTAGGGATTTGATTTCTTATTCTTGGGAAACAAAGTTGTCATCTTTTTACGGTTGTCAGAAACTAATACCTTCTTGTTTATTCGAGAAAGTTTCTAGTGACCTCTGAGCTAGCTGGCACTTACTATTAAGTTTAATATATTCGGTAGAGACCTAGTCGACCTCAGTCCTATGTCTAAACTACAGTATATATTATTCCAATGCGCAGAGCCTATTGGGAATATAGGAACTACACTACAATATAATCACTTTTTTGTGACCCACTGGCAGCCCATATTCAAAGCCACCCTGCGTGGCTTTCCTGTCCTTAAAAATATGACCCCTTTACACGCAGCACTTTGCGTGAAAGGGGCGTTCCATGGTTATTACTGTGGGTGTTCCGATGCAACACCCATGGAACCAGACACATTTCTAGATTTATGAGGAATTGAAAACCTGAAAATGCGACAGTATGCTACGTTACCCTAAGGGTGGCGTAGCGAGGCTCATTGAGGAGAAATGTTTTCATTTCTCCTCGTTTTTAGGTCTCGCTTATCCGTCGCTCTGGTCATTTTCAAGTACACACTCGTGCTTGTGACGGCATCCACCTTACTGGAGCGAGCAGGGGGGCGCCACAAGCATGAGTGCAGTACTTGAAAATGAGAAGACTGGGCATGCACACACATGCAGCCCTCCCAGGCTTATCTCCTGCTCCCCCACTCTCATGCCATAAGGTAAAAGCTCTCTCCCCCTGCACATCGAACACTAGGGCCTGTAATGCTTCCTGAGTGTGAAGGCACCAAAGTGTCAGCAGCACATGAGAACTTCAATCGGTCTGAAGCCAGCATGGCGGATACAGCATGCTTATCACTAACAAGAAAGGACACGGCCTTACACGTGAACGTGCAGACTTTTAAAATGTATATGACCTTTTACATTAACAGGTCATCTCATTTTTACTTCCGGCGGTATATATTACTCCTACATCCTCTTTGGGCCACTGGTAAATGAAAGCGCAGGTGTCTCTGTTCCCTGTGCGGTTCAATGTTCCGAGTTATGAATGTATCGATCTGTGAGTGCACTGCTAAATAAATACACGGCTGATACACACGAATACAAACTTATTTACATGCACTCACATATGAGGTAATTATCAAATAATTACAGATATTCGTGTTTTTTTCTGTCCCAACTGTAGAACTATTGCCCCTTTATTAAAATGCTGTGTTCACATTTGAATGTAAGATGGCAGATGTGAATGGCCATTCTCATATGTTTCTGCCTGCTTCAAACTTATTTTGACACCTATGATTAAATAGTGCACCTAATCTCCTCTCCCAAGCACCTCCCTTAACCCCTCATTGTAACAAATACCCCTCTACCTCTACAAGGCAAGCAAAATGTACCTTGGGGTCAAATGACTTTACGACAAGAAATTATGCTCCAATCCTGAGCTTCCCTCTCACACACTACTCAAATCTGGCACTTTAAATTGAGTGGTTTATTGTGAAACAATGTCACTTCCCCCATAATGTCCTGAATTAGTGATGACTTGAGCCCAAAGATCTTCTAGCCTGGGAGGACAAGTTGTCTTAGCGCCAGTCTGGTTTCACTGCACTAGCTCCCACAATGTGCTGCAGAGTTGTCATTTACTATTCAGCAGCCTTGTGTTTTTTTCTCGTTTCTCGCATCAGTGCTACACATGCTAGGATGTTCCTTTTCACTTATCACATAGCTGATTAGGTCCGGTTGGCTGACAAACTGACATGGTCAGTGACAGCTACCACCCCCTCCCTGTGGACCCACATCAACCCAGAACACATTGACACGAAACATAATTGTCTTTGGAAGGCGGGGGATCACAAGACCCCACCGGTCGTATTTATGAAGATACAAAATAATAAAATTGTTAAACAAAAGATACAAATTTATGCAAAACATTCAGGGATATTAGATACAATCATATCAACAAGTATGATAGGCTAACCTTAACAAGATTCTAATACAGCTTGTTTCCTAACCGAATCTAACATCCTCCTCTGAAATTTTGCATACTAACATTTCTGTCCATATGGCGAGGTCGCTAACCGGTATCAGGTCCTACTAGCTGCGCCCTTACCGCAGGTGCGCATGCGCAGCCGAGCCCATTAATTACTCGGTCCACGCCGTGAACTCCATTTACCCACTAAAGGAGGGCCCTTACTCTGCGCCATTTGCTGACATCATGAGTACGCGCGGGGTGGCTACCAGCCTAAGAAAAGCGTGACTCCCCTACCCGCGCCCCTTTGAAGCACCAGTTGTACCTGCCCCTGAAGTTCTAGGAGGGGCCAGTGACCCCTCCCCCTGGGCAGACACTTCCAAAGGATGATGCCGCCCCCTCAGACCTTAAAATAGCTGTTCACCGGTCATGACCTTACCGCATGTCCACACCTAATAAATACGACGACCTGTGGAAAAAAGAACTAAAGGACAACTACACTATCTAAATCAACATGTCGTGACATACCATCGTCAGGCTACTAGGGGAAAAAGGCCTAAAGAAAATTGCAACCGACATTTATATTTCAACACCACTTTCTAAACGGGAACTAAGCAATTATTGCACGTCAATACACACAATAAAACAGGTATACAATATGCACAAACACCGCAAAGTTCCAGGGATGGTGGGTGGGGAAAATTAGGAAGCCCCGAGCGCGGGGCACGACCAGTGTGGGGGAGCGTCCAGGCAACAAGGGGCCACCTGAGCGCTCCCCCCCTCCTTTATTCCCGGGGTTGCTGGGAGGGGGATGCCCGCCCCCTCCCCCCGCCCCTCAGCAGCCCACCCCCCGACCCGGAAGCCTGCACAATGCTTTTCGGGTCAGGGGTCGGGTGCCAGCCAACCAGTGGTGCGGCACGCACCCCCGCGTCATCACTGGATGCCAGGAGGTCATGCCCCACCACTGGAAGGCAAGGGGAGAGGGGGTCGCCGCACCGCCATGCTGGCGGGGGAGCGAAGGCCCCCCTTTTCACATGGTCAGTGACAGCTACCGCCCCCTCCCTGTGCACCCACATCAATCCAGAACACATTGACACAAAACATAATTGTCTTTGGAAGGCGGGGATCACAAGACCCCCCCGGCCGTATTTATTAAGATACAAAATAATAAAATTGTTAAACAAAAGATACAAATCTATGCAAAACATTCAGGGATATTAGATACAATCATATAAACAAGTATGATAGGCTAACCTTAACAAGATTCTAATACAGCTTGTTTCCTAACCCGAATCTAACATCCTCCTCTGAAATTTTGCATACTAACATTTCTGGCCATATGTCGAGGTCGCTAACCGGTGTCAGGTCCTACTAGCTGCGCCCTTACCCCAGGTGCGCATGCGCAGCCGAACCCGTTAATTACTCGGTCCAAGCCGTGAGCTCCATTTACCCATTAAAGGAGGGCCCTTACTCTGCGCCATTCGCTGACGTCATGAGTACGCGCGGGGTGGCTACCAGCCTAAGGAAAGCGTGACTCCCCTACCCGCGCCCCTTTGAAGCACCAGTTATACCTGCCCCTGAAGTTCTAGGAGGGGCCAGTGACCCCTCCTCCTGTGCGGACACCTCCAAAGGATGATGCCGCCCCCTAAGACCTAAAGTAGCTGTTCACCGGTCATGACCTTACCGCCACAGGCCAGCATTGTTAACCGACAATCTGGCCTCCCTCCTCCTACTCCTAGAAAGGTCATACTCACCTCGCAAATCCCTCTAGCCATGCCAATATATTATTAGACCACAGGACGTTCCCTGCCTCAATCAAGTGTACCCCGTCCCGTTGGTAGAACTGTTCCACCCAAATACACCCATGAGGGATCGTCTGCAACCGGGGGGCTCGAAATAATTTGTCCAACTGTGTGTTGATCCTCTTTACCGAGTGATTCAACACCTTGACCGAGTCCCCCCTCGCCACTGCCACCGAGGTATAAGTTGCGACCAAACTACCGTGCAACCCGGGCATGTCCTGGCCACCCACCCCGCAGTGGAGATGATTTCCTCTATAAGGATGTGCCTACCTAGTTTGGCCAAATCATTCTCCCCCAGGTGAAGTATCGGCACTGACGGGGGGGCGAGTTGCTGAGATAAGAGTTCCTGAAAATAATTTCTGAACTGGCTGAGGCATAAGCCCCCCCTCCCAAAGAAGGAGACAGAAAACCCCTTTTGCTCCGCCCTTTTCCTACTTTCACCTGAAAGAAAAACATATTTAGCGCGCCTCACATAAGAGTGGCCCACAATCCAAGTCACCAATGTCTGTTGATCTTCTTGTCGCTTGTGTTGAGCTGTTGTAGTTCCTTGACGCCCCGCAGCGAGTTCCTCCCCTGCGTGACAGGTTTGAGAAACGGCAAAAAAACAGAAAATACCAGGCGTGAGTCACCTTGCTATGTTACAACATGTCAATCCGTACATATCGCCTGTAACATTCAGAAGACCATCTCCCAATTCTCTTAACCTTCTCCACTGGGAGTCTCCTTACCACTGCTTCAGTTGCCGCCCCAATTCTAAAGGAGTGGGTACCAAATTCTTTAAGATCAAAGCCTGCTTTATCGACCGCCAAGTCCAAGACTCTCCTAAACTGATACCTGGTCAAAGGTGTACCATCGGCGTGACACAATAGTGCACCCCCCGCCATACCCTCCCGCTGCCTGTTAAAGACCTCTACGTGGGAGACCAGGCAGCAAGGATTGGTCCGAGCCCGGTGGAGCACTATGCTATCACCCCGTGCCTTCTGGTCAGTTTTTGATCTTTGAATTGTCACCCACATTGTATCCTCTCTGATCTTCACGCAGGCAAATTGGAGGCCGCGCAGTTTATCTCCTTTTGACGCCGCTACCAACTCGCCTATCCTCAGAGCCCTATAGAACGCCAGTGCAAACGAGGCTTTGAACAGCAGCACCTCCCATGTTGAGCTACAGACGCCATGAAGTGCCGATAATAAGGCTGTCAGCCGCACTAGCCCTATCAGCTTTCTTGTATCCGTGGAGTGTCCCTGTATGCGGCGCCAACCCCTCAAAGCCTTGCGCACCACAAAAGTGTTAGTGGGATCCCTCATGCCCTTGGCCTGTGCAAAGAAGTAGAGAGCCACCCTATGCCTGTTCGCAGTAGCCACTGAGCGCCCTTCCCTGTGCATCATTTCTAGATAAGCCACAAAACTGTCCTCTTGTGCCCACCTAACCTCCCATTCGTGCCCCAAGAAAGTACGGTAAGACAAGAACGCCCCTTCGTATGCTGTCTTGGTCCTGGGGGCTAAGCTAGCTGCCACGAGGTGCGGTAATCTGGGGCGCCGATCTGCCAGAGAGCAGCTGGGAAATGTGCTTGCGAGGGGTCTGCTGCAGAAAGCTGTTCCCAGAATACCTGCATTTTTAAGCGAGAAAGGGCGTCAGCTGCATTATTGAGGACGCCTGGCACATGCTTGGCTCTGAAAACCACATTCCATTTTAAGCACTGCAGCACAATCTCCTTCACCAGGCGCAGTATGAATGGACACCGTGCCGCTTGCTGGTTTATGCATTCCACCACGCTCATGTTATCCGACCAGAACACCACTGATTGATTACATAGGTGTTCTGGCCAGACCATCAATACTACCCATATTGGGAATAGTTCCAGGAAGCCGATGTTGGTGCTCAAACCCCAGGACCTCCACTCCTCGGGCCACCTCTGGGCGACCCAGTTGGTCCCCAGGATGGCGCCAAAGCCCACACTACTAGCAGCGTCTGTCCATAAACCCAACTCTGCTGATGTGGTGGGGGGCCGGGCCACACTATCCTGCCATTAAAGTCCTCCAGGAATGCCATTCATATCCGCATATCCTGGCGAACTTCACATGACAACCTAGTGCGGTGGTGTTTCTCCCGTAGTCCTTTTATGGCTTGGGCAATAGAGCGTGAGAAGGGGCACGCCATTGGGATGACCCGCATTGCAAAGTTCAGTTGCCCCACCGTCTCCTGCAGCTGTTGTAAGGAGACCTTGTCTTTGAGTAGGCATTGACGCAGTGCTGCCCTAAACCTAGAAACTTTGTCCCTGGGCAACCTGAAGCACCCCTCCACTGAGTCTATTTCAATGCCAAGGAATTCCAAACAGGTGGACGGGCCGACCGTCTTCCCAGGCGCCAGCGGCACCCCGAAAGCCCGCATGAGCATGCAAAATTCCTGCAATGCCCAAGCACACTCTCGAGTGCCCGCCGCACCTAGGAAAAGGAAATCGTCTAAATAATGCATGACCTGTTGGAGGCCTGTCGACTGCCTCATGACCCATTCTAGAAAAGAGCTAAAAGTCTCAAAGTATGCACATGATATGGAACAACCCATAGGCATGCACTTATCCATGTAAAATTTGCCTTCAAAAGTGAAACCCAGGAGGTGGTGGTCCAAAGGATGGACTGGGAGGAGACGGAAAGCAGATTCAATGTCTGATTTTGCCATCAGTGCCCCTGGCCCTCGCCCCAGCAATAATTCCATGGCCTGGTCAAATGAAGCGTACTTCACACTACAAATACCATCATCAATTGCATCATTCAAAGACGCCCCTCTTGGTGCCGATAGGTTGTGAATCAGTCTAAACTCGCCCTTCTCTTTCTTGGGTACTACACCCAGTGGTGAACACACAAAGTTGGAGACAGGCACCTTCTGGAACGGCCCAGCTATCCTGCCCAGGGACAGCTCCTTCTTAATCTTAGCAGCCACTACTGCGGGATTATGCTTTGCCGACAACTGATTCCTGCAATGTGCGCTGCCTGTGTACCCCCTGCCGGGATCCTGAAACCTTGGGAGAAACCTTCCTGAAGTAGGGTAGCCGCTGTGTGGTCTGGGTATCTGTTCAACCATGGGATCATTGCCAAGACGTCTATTGGGGTGGGACCAACCATGCTTTCTACCCTCATCTACCGACCCCCTGGACCCCGCGGACCCTTCGCCAACTCCATCACGGACATTATCTCCCCGCAGGCCATCGCATCCACCAACTACACCCTGCTGGGAGACCTCAACTTCCACCTCGACAATCAACTGGACCCCAACACCACATCCCTCCTGGACAACTTCAACAACATTGGACTCCGCCAGATCGTGACCGAGCCCACGCACTCAGCAGGACACACCCTCGACCCCCTCTTCACTACAGGAAACTCCATCACCTTCAGCCACACCACCAAACTCCCATGGACCGACCATCGTTGCGTCCACTTCACCTTCAGAACACCCACCATCCACAGACACCAGCACCTGCTTCCACAAAGAAACTGGACCAAAATCACCGATGACCAGCTCACCTCCTCACTCAACAACTCCACCTCAACCATCGCGGAAAACGACGACCCAAACACCGCAGCCCGAACCCTGCATAGATGGATCTCGGACAGCACTAACACCATAGCCTCCCTCAAGAAAAACAATACCCATGCCAAGAAAGCCAGATGGTTTACCACCGAACTTCGAGAGTCCAGGCGCACATGCCGCCGCCTTGAAAAGGCCTGGAGAAACACCAAATCCACAGAAGCCCACAACAACTTCAGAGCCGCCACCAACGCCCACCATCAACTCATCAGAGGAACGAGGAAAAAAGTGATTGAAGACAGAATCTCCACCCACGCACACAACAGCAAGGAACTCTTCAGCATCATCAAGGAGTTCGCCCAACCCACCAGCGAGTCTACCGACATCCCTCCCTCACAAGACCTCTGAGACAAACTCAGCATCTTTTTCCACCACAAAATCAAGAGCATCTACGACAACTTCGACGAAGACAACCAACACACTGAACCCTCACCAACCACCCCCGACACCCGGAAACCAGCAATTGATGACTGGACAGCCCTCACCACCGAAGACACACTGAGGACGATGAAGTCAATCCACTCAGGGGCCCCCACGGACCCCTGCCCCCACCACATCTTCAACAGAGCCGCCAACACCATCGCACCCATGCTCCGCCAAACCATCAACCGCTCCCTGGCGACCGCCTCATTCCCCGACGACTGGAAACACGCCGAGGTCAACCCCCTCCTAAAGAAACCCTCAGCGGACCCCACCGACCTCAAAAACTACAGACCCATCTCCCTGCTCCCGTTCCCAGCGAAAGTCATCGAGAAAGCCATCAACAGCCAACTTGCCAAATTCATTGAAGAACACAACATCCTCGACTCCTCCCAATCCGGCTTCAGAAAAAACCACAGTACGGAAACCGCCCTCCTCGCCGCAACAGACGACATCCGCACCTTACTAGACAAAGGAGAAACAGTAGCCCTCATCCTCCTCGACCTATCAGCGGCGTTCGACACAGTCTCCCACCGCACCCTAATACGCAGACTCTACGATGCAGGAATCCAGGACAAGGCCCTCGACTGGATCTGCTCCTTCCTCTCCGGCAGGACGCAGCGGGTCAGACTCCCCCCTTTCCTCTCGGACCCCACACCGATCACCTGCGGAGTCTCCCAGGGCTCCTCCCTCAGCCCGACGCTCTTCAACGTCTACATGGCTCCACTTGCCCCCATCGTCAGAACCTACGGACTCAACATCGTGTCATATGCAGACGACACCCAGCTCATCCTCTCCCTATCCAACGAGCCCAACACCGCCAGACGCAACTTTCGAGAAGGCATGGAAGCCGTCGCCAAATGTATGAAAAACAGCTGCCTTCAACTAAACACCAACAAAACAGAAGTACTCATCATGGGCCCAAACCCCGACGCCTGGAGCGACACCTGGTGGCCCACCGCCCTCGGAAACCCGCCAACCCCCACAGACCACGCACGCAACCTGGGAATCATCCTGGACTCCGAGCTCAAAATGGACCGCCAGATCAACTCTGTTTCATCTTCCTGCTTCCACACCCTCCGCCTCCTTTGTAAGACCTTCAAATGGATCCCCCTCGAACACCAAAAGACAGTCACTCACGCCCTGGTCACCAGCAGACTCGACTACGGCAACGCACTCTACGCCGGAATAAACAAAAACCTCATCCGCAAGCTACAGAACATCCAGAACGCCGCCGCAAGACTGGTCCTCAACCTGCCAAAACACTGCCACATCTCCCAGCACCTGCGCACACTCCACTGGCTCCCCGTCGAGGCGAGAATCACCTTTAAGATGCTCACCCACGCACACAAGGCCCTCCACGGCACCGGACCAGCATACCTGAACAGCCGACTCAAATTCCACGCACCCCAAAGGACCCTACGATCAGCCCAGCTTTCCTACGCCGTGGTCCCCCGCACCAGAAAGACCAGATCAGGAGGCCGCTCCTTCTCCTTCCTCGCGGCCAAAGCATGGAACGCCCTTCCGCTCCACCTCAGACAGACAACATCGCTCCCCATCTTCGCAAGAAACCTCAAAACCTGGCTCTTCGACAGACCCCCTCCTTGATGGAATGGAACCTGCACCCCCCCACCCCCCCACCCCTAGCGCCTTGTGACCCTTACGCGTGAGTAGTCGGGCTTTAACAAACTCCTGATTGATTGATTGATTGACTCTGGTTTCCTCCTCCCTCTCTGACCTTGATTAGCATTTTTGGACCTCCAAGTTGTCTCGGGGTGGGAGGGGTGACCGCAAATTGCGCAGGCGTGTCTAAATCTACATGTGCCAGCCGGCCTCGTGCAGGAGCGCTTATTAAAGTCCCCGCACACCCCTCTCCTGTCCCCCCCCACACCCCCTATTCTTCCCCGGGAAGTCATTCCCCTGCGCTGACCGAAAGGGCTGCTGGGGTCTGGCAGAGAACACCTTGACTGCACTGGTGGCTGTGTTCCCCGAGAACTGATTATGCCAAGACATTCAGTCAACCTTGTCCCATGTCAATGATGTCAAATTCCTTGGATTTCCTGAAATTCACATCGTACTCCTTCCACGCCTCCCCAGGGTACTGCTCGCTCCACCCTACAATCCTGCTCTGGTAGCAAGCCATTGCTGCCTGTACATTAGGAGGGCGTTCGGCCGTGATAGCCGTAAAGACCGAGAAGGCCCTGATCCAATTAAGCAATGTTTCCTCTACCCTGAATTTAGAACACTGTGCTCTCCATTCGCTAAAGGTGCATCCATTCCTTTAGTACCTTGGCATTCTCCATTTCCCTATTATCCAGCAACAGAGAAAAAATGTAGATATACTTTCCCGCCCAAATCATTTCTTTCACAGCCTGGGAAACATGTTGTGCTAAATCCTCACTCCTGGATGGCATTGAACCATCACTCAAGAGAGGCAGAGCCACCTCCTTACCATTTCCGGACACTTGGGCCGGTCCACCTTCCTTTCCGTTCGGTTGGGCGGCATTGGAACCTGTAAGTGAAGAAGAAGAGGGGCCTGTAGCACTACCAGCAGCCGTTGCTGCTCTAATCTTTTCCACCAACTTAGCCGCCTCAGCGGAATGATCTGACTTTGGGGGCAACACACCCCCCTTTTGTAGGTAAGGCAATAAAGCTGCTGTCTGAGCTGCCAGCTCGGCAGGGACTGCAGCATCTGAATCTGGCACTAATGCCGGCACCACTGGCCCCCCTGGGAGCACGCCCTGCGGCACTGGTGGGTTAGGTAAGGGGGGCGGCCGGCAGCGGCGCAACAGGGGCTGGCATTGGTACCACAGGCGGGGGGCACAGTAGGTGCTGGCACGGGGACCACAGGAAGAGGTACCAAGGGGGCAGACGGGGCAGGCCGCACAGGAGGGGTCCCCGGTGGCATGGCAGGAGCCGGTGCCATGGGCGCCGGGACTACAGGCGCGGGTGTAGGGGGGACAGCCGGAGGTGCAGGAGCGGGTGCGCTGCTCCTAGATTTCTTGGCCTTGCTCCCTTGGCAAGGGCGCCGTAATCTGCCGCTTGGGCCTACCTTGTGGGCCCGAAGGGCCATCAAACCTCTCATTCATGCGAGCCTCCAGTTCATCAACCTCTCCACCGACTTAGTGTTCACTGCACCCGAATTGCCTGAAATAGAAAAGACGTTAAAATTCTGCAGTGACAAATCAAGCCTCTGAAAACTAGAAATTTACTTATCCCTCTGCCCCACTTCCTCTGTACTTACGCAGTGCCCAACCAGCGGGTGGGAGTCTAGGCCCTCCCCTGATAATACCCCTTACTTTGTAAGAAACGGCTCCACACCGGGACTCCGACAACACTTTAAAATGAGGGTGTGGGGGATGGGGCAGGGATGGGTGATGGAGCACAATCTCTAAAACTTCAACAAATTATCAAACAAAAGGAATCTCTACGCCTAACCCCCTGCAAATGAGGCAATATCCGTAACCTGTGTAATGTATTGATTAGCAGGAGGCCTAAACACCTCGGATGGCGGCCTTTGTCCGTTGCCGTACTCCGCAGCGCTTCCACGCGCTCCGATCAGCTTTTCCCGCCGTCTTGCTGAATCTCACACTTCCGGCGTGAGCCCCGAAGGACGCGTACCTGGTTGAGTGCTCCGCAACGTACTGTCCACGCTCAGGCTGCCCGCTTCCAATGTCACGCTCCCACACACCCTACCAGGCAATCTTCGTCTGAGGCCACCGAGCACTGTCCGATCAGCCCGCGTTCGGCGCTCTGTCTCCTGTCCTGTGATGGTGTGAGACGGCTGGTTCCTCAGTACCCGCCTAAACAGAAGCGGCTCCCCGAGCAGTCCTCACTTCGGCGCCGGCCTGCAGCAAAAGAGTAAAAACATTAGAACGTTTTGAGTCAAGGTGCCGCCGCAATCCTCGCGTTCTCTTTCCCGACACTGTCCTCCTAAGAATTGGCATCTCCCTTCGCCGCTTAACCGCCGACAGCCACCTGAAAAATACAAGAAGGAAAATTAGGAAGCCCCGAGCGCGGGGCACGACCAGTGTGGGGGTGCGTCCAGGCAACAAGGGGCCACCTGAGCACTCCCCCCCTCCTTTATTCCCAGGGTCGCGTGGGGGGGGCCGTCCCCTCCCCCTGCCCCTCAGCAGCCTGCCCCCCCCCGACCCGGAAGCCTGTACAACGCCTTCCGGGTCAGGGGTCGGGTGCCAGCCAACCAGTGGTGCGGCGTGCACCCCCCGCGTCATCACTGAATGCCGGGAGGTCACGCCCCACCACTGGAAGGCAAGGGGAGAGGGGGTCGCCGCACCGCCATGCGGGCGGGGGGGCCGAGGGCCCCCCTTTTCAGATGAGATCGGTTGACAGCGATGTATGAGCTACCTGAAGGCCAGCTGTGAGAACTCGGGTGTCATAGAGGAGCCTTTCCTTTTTCAGAGGTCGACAAAATGAGTGTAAGTTCCTAACATAAATTGTCGGTTCTAGTTTCCGGCTCATAGACCGGACACCCTGTGCCTTTTAATGCTTGTAAAACTAAGACAGATTTAACTACAACAACAAAAAAACATTGGGACCTTGTAAGTAAAAAAAAACCTGAAGTGTAATACTTCATGTTTACATTTACTGCATCCTAGATACGAAGTAAATGTTAACGTGAAGTCTTATACTTCAGTTTTTTTTTACTTACAAGGTACCAAAGGCGAGACCTAATGGCTATGCCAATGCTTGTTTCCTCTTTCAATTGGTGCTGCATTCAATAGCACGCATTGAAAGAGGAAAATGCCTGTAGTGATTGTTTTCATGCAGGAAGGTGCCACTTCCTGCGCAAAAACAATCTCCCCATGATGCAGGCATCCTTGCAACATGGTGCAAGGGTGACTGCGCTGGTGCATGGCAGCTGTTTGTGCGCCAACGCAGGGGAGAGCACAGGAATGCGACAAATCATTGTAAATATGTTGCATTCCTGTGCTCTGAAAGTGCCGCAGAGTGGCGCAGCCAAAGGGCTCACGGTGCCACACTGCAGCACTTTCTTGTAGATCTGCTCTGTTGTTTCTGTTGACAGGACATCTAAAACATCTATCTACTTTGAACACATATTTACCTATCATTACATTTCTTAGCAGGAGATAAGGCAGCCAGGAAGATGGTTGCTATATAACAGAGGGGCACATTGAGTCTTCTTGAATCAATATATTCTGCAAACGGCTTTAGACCTTCCAAGGACATAAAATCAGTTGCCATCCTGTACCTTCAGCCAATCACTAGGGGCCAAATGTATTAACTTTAACCCTCTCCTAGCTCCTTTACCTTCTCCCCATTGCCCAATTTCTGTTCTTGGAACTGTGACCTGTGCCCCTACCCATCAGTCACCTCTTTTCAACTCTCAGCTGGGGAGGGGTGAGTGTGATTCCCCTACTCCCTTTGCAGGGTTTTCCCCTAGTAAGGTGTAGTAAAGTGCTCCTTTTTGCATGGTTACCGTCCACCTTTTGCCTGACACTCGATACACTTTGACATGATGTGCCCTGGGTCCCTGACGATCAGGTACCCAGGTCCTGTGTTCTTTCCCCAAAACTCTACCTTTGTACCCACCATTGGCACATCCCTGGCCACCGATAAGCCCCTGGGTACCAAGGGCACTGTTGCCAAGAAAGGCCTCTAAGGGTTTCAGCACCTACTGTGCCACTCTTAACGCCCACACATACACCTTAACACCAACACTTGGCCATTGCAGATTGCGTGTTTTGGTTTCGACAAAAGTGAAGAATTGACATGGCACACAACCCTGTGTGCCATGCCAGCAACCACCTGCCTGTGGCCTAGGTAACCCACCCCTCTAGCACAGTGCACTAGGTAAGGTAAGTTTATTATGCATAGTTAATTAAAACCAGTACAAACATTTTGCATTACATTTTTTTTAAAAGTAATAGAAAAGTTTGATCATTTAAAATCAGCCTTTTTTTTTTTTTAAACATGCAATAGGAGACACAAGTGAGTATCTAGCAGTCTTTTCCCGGGCCGGGGCAGCATGCACCCTTTGCAACCTGGTAACTGTTTGCTTGTTGGTTGTATTAATGATCGTCGATTTTTGCAGTTTTTGGCAGTCTTTGCTCTATTATTGCCAGAAACTTAACATATCTGCAGTTCAGTTTGGTATTTACAAGATTCAAGCAGGCGAGCAGCGCTTGCTTCGTATGGTAGTCCCTATCTGCTTGAGCTGGTCCTTTAAGAGCTGTTGGCGAGCTTGTCGAAGCTCTTCGTAAAGACAGGTCATGTGGAGTATGTCTCCCTTTTCTAGGTTGCAAAGTGGACAGGCTTCATGGCTGTTACTTCTGAGCCATGGTGTAATGTGCTCTCTGCTGTGCAGCACCCCTAGTCTGTGTTTCAAGAACTTCAGTTTGATGGTTTTGAGTAGCCCTGGCTGAAGTATGCTTGTGGTGTCAGTGTTTTGTACGTGTTTAATGTCATCCAAGCATGGTTTCTTTTTGCAAAGGCCGCCTTGTCTTCTAGTAGGGAAAGATGTTTTACGCTTTTCCAGACTAGTTTTTTGAACGGGTTATGCCCAAGTTGCATATCCCAGATCGCAGATGCTTTGACAGCCCCCAATGCTGCCTTCAGGTAGGAGCGTGCCTGAGATGCATCCCTGCTTTGTATGTCATGCCACAGCAGTGAGTTTAGTGTGTCGGTTTGTGGCAACAAATGATGTGAGCTCCCTGTCTCGCGAGGTCCTGTTTTTACAAGCCAAACTCCAGCCTTAGTTGTGCGGGCGAGGTGTAGGGCGGGAGCGAGAACATTGTTCTATAAGCTTTTGCCTGGATGGTGTCTAGGTTCCTGGAATCTCTTCCTCGTAGTGCCTCGCTGCCGTAGGAAACTGAGGGGAGTAGCTTAGCCTGAATGACTTTCAAGTAAGGTGTCAAAGTTGGCCCTGAGAGTTGATTGGCTAAGTTTTTCAGTGTGACGGCGATCAGAGATCCTCTTCTTTTTGTTTCCTGCAGCTGCTGGGCAAATTAACCTTCACTGTCAAAAATGACTCCCAGGTATTTGTACTCGCGGGATGGCTCTATTTTCCGGCCGCCAAGGGACCAGGACTTCTGATATTTGTTCTTGTTGTTGATTGACATGGTGCGTGTTTTTCTCAGGTTTATTTTTAAGATGTTTTGCATTGCATAACTATGCATTTCGATCAGTAACTTCTGAAGGCCAGTATGAGTATGGCTGAGAAGTACGACGTCGTCCGCGTATAATAGATTGCTTAGAGTTTTTCCTCCCAACTTCGGAGAGTGGGAGTTGCATGTGTTGAGCTGGCTTGATAGATCCGCCATGAATAGATTGAACAGTATCGGGGCGAACACACACCCTTGTTTGAGGCCTTTGGTGGTGCGAACTTTGAATGACAAATGGGTGCCGCTTCCTAACTTCACCTGCACCCAGGTGTCAGAGTGGAGAAACTCCAGCATGTTTAAGATCGGTTGTGGTATACCCCATTGTGCTAATTTCCCCCAAAGCCTGCCTCTCTCGATGTTGTCGAATGCAGCACTGAAATCGATGTAACACAGGTGCAGTGGCAGTTTTTTTGTTTTCGCTGCATCAATAATCATAGAGATAGCCAGAATATTAGTAGCTGTTCCTGTGTTTTTACGGAAACCAGTCTGGTTCAATGGTATGATTTGATTTGAGTCCGTCCATGACACAATCTCCTCTAAAATGGTTCCCGCAAAGTAATATGCCTCGTTGTCGATGAGGGCTACTAGGCGGTAATTATTAGGATCCATTTTATCGCCTTTTTGTGTATGGGGATGATTGTCGACCCTCTCCAAGACTCTGGGATTCTATTTAGGAGTCTTATTTCCGTAAATAGTGGTTGCATGATGGTCGACCATTTTGTGTTTTTTTCCTTAAACAGGGCTGGCGGGATGCCATTGGGGCCTGGTGCTCCTTCTTTCCTGCCCTTGCAGATCTGCTTTGTGATTAGGGCTATCTCCTGGGCAGCTGATGTTACTGAGGTGACTTTGGGTTGGGTTTGCACTCTCTTAGTGAGTTGCACTGGCAAGGGCATTGTGAGAGCTTGCACTGTAGTGTTGCATCTTTGTGCTCTTATAGGTCCGGGAGAGTCATTGAAATGGCTGTTGAGGTAGTTGATCCATGACTCTTCCATGATGTAAGATCCTGGGTCCTTGTACTGTGGACGTAGGATATTGTTTACTGTTTTCCAAAAGCGGACCCTATTTTTGCTTTTGATATTGTGTAGTAGCTTTGCCCATGCCTCATTTTCTACGTCCTTTTTGATTTGCCATTTTGTATGGTTGAGCTCTGCCCTTTGTCTTTTCAGCATGGCTCATAAGTGTGGGGTGCTGATCTTAACTTCCTTAAGATCAGATTTACAAGTCTTTTTTGGGAACTTAGTTGTGTTCTTGGTCCTTTCATTAGGCTGGTTTTATTGTTCTCTTTGTAGAAGTTGTGTTTGCGGACGGTCTTGGTGGCCAGATCATTTAGCAGTGATTCTGTGTATTGCTCCCAATAGGAAATATGCCCGGATGCGTTTGTTTTTTGGGTGTTGTACCTTTGAAGGGCAGTTTTGGCCAAAGTAGTTATGTTAGTTAGGGTACATTTGATTCTTTTTTGGTTTATTGAGTAGATCTCTCCCAGCATTTTGTGTGGCCTGATTGCTAATGGCGTCTTGGATGTTATATGGCATTCCTGAGGGCGATGGTCGCTTTCTCCCTTGTCCCCCATTCTGAACCCCAGAATGTCTGGAAATAATGTGAGGCTGACGAATGTATAGTCCAAAATGGAACTAGCAGAATGTGAGTAAAATGTTTCTACTGGAGGGGAATCCGTCTTAAATCTGCTGTTTAGTGCCCGAAGATTTTGATGTTCTAGGTGTTGTAGTAGGGAGTTGTTTTGACGCTTGCTCTTGTTTAGAGGAGAACTTTGTGCTGGTATACTGTAGATTGTATTTAGAGCCAGACCTCCTCTTCTGGTGATGAGCCGAGTAAGTTTTGATTAAAGTCCCCTGTCAGGAAGGCGAGTGGGTTTTCCATTTGAGTGACATACTCCGCCAGTTGGTTCGAGATTTTGTTCGAATCTTTAGCTCTATTTTTAGGGTGGACGTATGCGTTGACAAGGCATAACTCTGCTTTCTTGTTGCCAAGCTGTAGCTTTATCTTTACTGTTAAAGTTGAGGATGTCAATGAGTCCATGAGAAGAGCCGAGGGTATTGTTGTGGTAGAGATATATGTTGCCAAGCCTCCCGACTGGTGTCCAAATATGTTATTTCTGACCGCTGCTGTTGAGTAGCAGATGAAGCCCGGGATGTGTTTTGTGCTTGTCAGCCAGGTTTCTTGCAACATTATTATATTAAATAGGGAAATGTACTTTAGAAAGTCTGGGTCGTCCATTTTTGAGGATAGGCCGTTTATATTCCAAGAGCAGATGCCTATGGATGATGCCCTTCCTCTTTTATCTTCCCTGGTTTGTTGGTGGCGTCAAACCTCTTCGGGTCATATGAAGATCGTTCGAGACAAAGTTTCTCTTGCTGGTGCAATGTTTTGGTATGGTGCCTCCCTTGTACTGGCTTCTGCCCGTTCCCCGGTGCTGCAGGTGTTCATATCTGTCATGCTGCCTCTATATTGCTTGGTTGTGGTGAAGGTGGGGTTCAGGTGGCCCTTTGAAACTGGGGTGTGCCTGCCCGTTATCACCGCTGACTCGGAACCTGTTATCGCCGTCGATCTGTCTGTTGATTGCTGCCAGGGGCTATTTACCCTTGTTTTGGGTGAGCATCCCAGGGCGCCCCTGAGTACACTGAAGGTGTTTGCCTGATGAGTCTCTGATTCTGGCTGGTTCTCTGCAGAAGAGGCAAGGGATAGGCTGGTCTTTGTAGAGGGACCAGCTCAATGCCCCAGGTCTTGAATTGCTCTGATTCTGCTGCGATCAGATCCACGATATTGCTAGAGAACCAGGTTGTCCTCGTCGCCTCTTGACTATTGGGGTTTGAAGCAGGCAGGAATTCAACAGATATTAGGTCCTTGGTGCTTATCCCCCCTAGGTTTGGGATGCATTCCAATAGTTTGAGAATGTTGCCTCGATTCAGCAGGTCCTGCTGCCCTTGTGATATGTATTCCGGGTAGAAGATCAAAATCTCAGTTCATTGCTGATTACTTCCTTCCGGCTGCTGTTTCATTGAGGTTTGATATACTCGAACTGCTGCTCCATGACCAGGCTGAGTTTCATGGGTTACCGGATGTGTGCCATTACCTGGCATGTTGGAGGTATGTCTTGTTACTGTAGTTGATGTTAGTTGCTTTGATGTAGTTCGCTTCTTTAGTAGCCCTTTTGCCTGTGGGTAGGCAGTTTGGCTTGGACCAGAGTGAATAGTCTTGGTCAGTGTGACTCTAGTTTGTTCTTCATTGTTTAGGCTTGGCGTAGGGCCAGTGCTTCTTTCCCTAGCCCCCTCCTTTGGATTTGACAGAGGTGATTTCTTGCTTGCGACTGTTGTTAGTGTGGCTTGGTTTGTGGACTCGTCAGGTATGTCCCTTTGGTAAGGGGGCTCCCTGTTTGGCGGTGTTAGATCTGCCGCTTGTCGATTGAAGACCGGATCTAGGATTTTCGTGGTCCCGATGGACTGAATGAGCTGGTTGTTCATGAGTGCCAGTGTACTGTGTACATCTATATGTCCCATTGAATTTATTGCCAATTGAACTTGGGGCCCATCTCCTTCTTGGTTCAACCGGCTGCAGTTTAAATTTTGCTGCTGGATTGGGCCAATGGGCACGTCGGTTTCCCCTTCTGTGGGATGGGCGTTGCTTGTGTTGACCGGGCGTGTTTCGCTTGTGCCAAAGAAAATGGGAAAACATTTTGTTGTGGCTATTTTTGGTTTTTGTTTGTGCCCTTTTCTTTTTTGTTGGCGCCGTTGTTTAGCGTTGAGTTTTTTTGGGGACTCCAGACACGACAGGTTTGGCTCCTCATTTGCGGGGGCCTTCTGGATGGTTCCGTTTGTACCTGGTGTTTTGCTGCCATAGTCTTCCTCTTCAGATTTATAGTGGCCCGTTTCTTTGTTTGCTTTTCTCTATATAGGTTCTTTAGATCGCCTATTAGATCAGTAAGCATTGAAGGCAATGTGGCTAATTTATCTACTTCCTGGCTACAGTTGCAACTTAGATAGGTGTTTGTCTGTGCTCTCAGTATCAGATTGTACAAATTGCCCAACTTGTCGTCGATGCCGGCTGTAAAGACTGCCAGTGTGTTAAGAAGATTGAGTTGTAGCTCCATTTTGTCTGATTGGTATTGCAGGGCGTCTACTGCTAGCTGGATTGTGTTTAGTAGGGAGATCCAAGTTCCGGTGTTGTGTTCTTTACCCCGCTCTTTCTCATTGGAGATGTGGTCGGGGTTATTGGTGTTGTTGGCTGCCGTAGGTGAGTTGAGAGAGAGGCGGTCTTTGAGGGGGTCTTTAAGATCTGATGTGTGAGTTGCCAGCATATCCTCCCATTCTTGTGTATTAAGGGAGGACACTGTTGCCCTGCTTTCAACTTTCCGGCTGGAGTTGTGAAGACTGGGTGCCTTCCTGCCTGAGGACCTTGATGCTAGGCCATAGTTTTCCAGATCTGTCGATGGAAAAAAGCCTGCAGCTATTGGATGGAGCTTAATGGGTGTGCTGTGGCTGTGGCTCGTGGATTGTGAGCCCGGCGACGTGCTAGGTTGTATTTCCCTGGGGATGGCCGGTGTTGGTATATATGTTGATGTTATAGCCTGGAGGCCATCCCCAGGAACCTCTTTGCTTGAACAGCTTTCCAGTTTATCCGGTTTATCAACTACTTTTAGTTCTAGAGTTAGTTTTAGGTTGGGTTTGGACTCGACCGGTGGGAGCCGCATGCCGTTGTCCTCACTGCCTAAAGTCCAGCCGGCTAAGTGGGTGGATGATGATTGCTGTTTAGGAGTTGGATCGAGGGGCTTTCCTCTTGCAGTCGAGGTCTCCAGGATCTTAAGTGATGTGCTTGCGCTTATGTTCCTGTGCTTGGGGGTGCCGCATTGGTGAAGGTCAGCCTTGGAGTTCTCTGAGGCCAGAGTGCTTGTGGCCGTTTTGCACAATGGTGGTGATGAGCATTTTAGCCTCAGTGGCAAAGGGAGCAGTGGGGGTTACAGCCCTTGTAAGTGTTTGTTGCTCGAGAAGATGGCTGAGCCCACATCCTTTAGGAATGCGAACTTTGTGTATATTTTGGGTTGATGAAGCTTTATTCCAATTTGTGGTTCTTTTGCCTGTATCTCTTGAACCAAGGCCGTTGGTGAGCCCTGTTTTGTTTTAGTGTTAATCAACCTGGGTGCCTGCTCAGTTAGGGAGAGATTCAGTTCCATGCCGGTGGGAGAGCTTGGATTTATATTGTCCTTTTTCTTGTTTCCCTTCCCGTTTTCCGTTTTTGCTTTTGTTTTTTGATTAGGCTTTAGCTCCGGCTTTGGGTCTGGAGACCCCCTGATCCTACCTGACCTCATGCAGTTAGTGGGTCCGAGCCGCTGGTTAAGCTCAAAGCTTCTTCTCCATGGTGGAGGCTTTACCTCTTCCGCTCTTACCCTGTCCCTCGGCTCTCCGAGTCTCCGGATCCCTCCCTCTGAATCCAGCGCTATCTGCAGTGGGGGTGGAGGTGATAGCTGTTATTGGAGGTAGGAGCGATTGAGTCGTGGCCCCTACTACCTCAACCTGGCACCTGACAAGTTGTGTGTGCACAGGGGAAGAGGCACCAGTTATCAAAAGGTGTAGCTTCGCAGTCCCTCTGTAGTACACACCACCAGTTGCCTCCAGACCAGGCTCGAGCTTGTAAATAAGGAAGCTGCTGCTGATGAAAGGTAGAGGTAGAGGGGATGGGGGAGGCTGGCCAGCCGGCTGGCTGCGAGCGGAGCGTGTAGTGGAGTGGTGTGGCTCACTGGTTAGAGTTGGCAGACCCGGAAGCAGAGAACGGCCCGGGACCAGGGTTCAATTCCCGACGCGGCAGGGTCGTGGACCAGGGTCAACAGACTCGATAATTCTCGCCTCGGTGCCTACTCTAACCAGGGATCACACTCGGCAACTCTGGGCATTAAGCTTGCCTCATCTCTACAACGGCCCCCCACAGATGCCGGGGATGCCTGGTTTCACCTTGGAGATACCCAGAAGGGACCATCTCACAGGAAAAGCCAGGACGGGTTCCCCAGCGGTCTTCAGCGCCAGGACACCCCGAGATGGGGTAACAGTGCGCTTTACAAGTATCACCATTACCATTACCGCTGGTCAATCAGACCTAGTCGGACTGCCTATCGGTCAACCCCCCGGGCTCTTACTTTGCGGCCACCTCTATCGGCAGCCGCGTTCGCGTTCACGTTGCCCCCCCCAATACCTTGATACTGGTCCTTATACTGTTCGCTGTGCCGTGCGCCGTGCGCCTTGGTGAGTTGCTTATGCTTGCAGACTCACTTTCGTCCTCCTTAGATTCTGGTGTAGTTCTTGAATGGCTACCAGCCATTTACCACCACCATACAGGTTTCTGGACCCCTGGGCAGAGGGCCTCTGCTCTCATGGTCCAGAAACAAAGCCTATCCTGGGCAGAGATGTCATGCCTCCTCCCCCAGGTTGGGCTGGGTCCACGAAGAGGTAGCTTCAAAGGCCTGCCACCTTTTTTAGCTGACCCTGACTTTTGCTGCCCCCAGCAACTTGCTCCCACTGGTTCTGACCCCACATTGGGTGGGAGAATCTGCTGGAAAACCAAATTAGGAGGAGAGGTGTGCCCACCTTTGCCAACCCCACTCCTCAGGTGGCGGAGGCGAGGTGAAGCACACATCTCAGTCCCATTCAGCTTGAAGATGAGGGGATACAGCCAACCAGAGAAAGGCTTATGCCCCCCTCCCACTGGAGAGTGGCATAATAGGGGGTGTACTCACCCCAAGAAAGGGACCCATTGGTGACAGGCGATGCTCACGAGGTTCCTGTTGTTTCTTCTTGGCGATGCAATCTCCCAAGTCCCTAGTGAGTCAACCAGTTAGCAAGAATGTTTTAAACTTGACCAAGCTGACTGACCCCCAAGGGAAAGGGGAATTGGACAGAGAAAACAAGAAAAAACACTGGATCTCTTCTTGAGATTTCAGCGAGGTTTTCTCTCTGGGAGTGTTCTGGGCTTCTTTATTCAAGGAGACTTCGTTTGTCCATTTGCTGAATAAACATACAATTATAACAAGAAAATCAAGAATAGATTCTTCCGTCTATATCAATACAACATATATTACTCCTCAGCATTAATGCATGAATCTTCTGGTTCATACCAAATTAACTAGAAGCCCTTGTACACACTTCTACAATGCCAGGTGCTTGGTAGTTTGCAACCTTCAAGATAAATGCCAAAAAATAAAACTTAGTGAAAAAAGACTCTCGGCTTAAATATACAAACTATCTTAAAACTCTAATAGTCTATTAGTGGTTAGTTATGGGTTAAAGGAACATCACACCACTCATTAGCCCTACCTTGCAATTGTATGATGACTTTTCCAAAGGGATTTCTGTTTAAAAACAAGAGAAAAGAAAAAGAAACAAAAGAACATAGAAAGTTTCCTAATTCTCTGAACCTCTCTAGTTGCTGTGAATTCACAATGGTTTTAAAACATTGCCTGATATCAGCAACTGCATTCACAAACCCTCATACAGATATTTATAAGCTATAGCGCAATATTGCTTAATCATACTGCACTAGTTTCTTTTGAACAGCAACAATACAATGTACCAATGTTCGTTTATTCAAAGTCCTTTGCACTTTGCCAATGCTTGTTTCCGAAGATAACACTGTCTCTAGCGAATTGCCAAAGTTCGATAAGCACAAGTCTCTTAAAAGGATAAAGAATGTTTTTACCAAGGTTTGTTGGCTTCTGACGCGACCTTACTGTTGTTCCAGGAAGTTGTTGTCCGAACGAGGAGCCAACCGGAAGTCAGGCCGAAGACGCGATGCCGGGGAGAACGGTGGAAACCTGACCGGACATGCAGGCATACGGGGAAGATGACCGGAGAGGACGAGAAGAAGGTAAGGAGTTCAGCTTTCGAAGGGTTTAGCAGGAATGGGTTGCAGGAGGAGGGCGGGGAAGCCAGATGCTGAAGTCCGACGGGCACAGGAGCTGCAGACAGGAACACTCGCGAAGGCACCGATGAGCAGGAAGCGAAGCGTTTCCGAGTTTGTGAGCAGGGTTTTTATTGCTTTCTTGAATCAGGGCGTTGGCTGCTTTCACCTGTCAGCGGAGAACGTTATTAAAATTAGTACAACGTGCAGAGCTACATCATGGAAGGAGATCGATACAGGCTAAAGAAACAAACAAGCATTGACACCAACAAGGCTATTGTTTACTATTAAGTTTACAAGAAAGGCATGAAACTTCTTTACCCCACAGCTGCATGTGATTTCATGTCAGTTCCCCCCCTCAAAGGTCTTCGTACAGATCGTGGTGTTTGTGGATGTAAGGCATGGAACAAACAAACTAACCTCGGGGCGTGTACATTGGTTTCTGGTTCCCACGACCTTTCAGAGGAATCATAACCTTTCCATGCAATCAGATAAAACAAGCGACCTCGAATACGTTTAGCATCAATTATTTTCTCCACTTCGTATTCAACATGATCTCCTACTACTACTGGAGGGGGTGGATTATCTGATCTGGTGTCTGGATCGTAAGGTTTTAAAAGGGAGACATGAAAGACTGGGTGTATTGAATAATCCTGTGGCAAAGTCAGCTTAATGGATACAGGATTCACAATTTTTTCTATAGGGAATGGGCCAATAAATCTTGGTTTTAGCTTTTTTGGGCCTTCTATCTGGATGTTTTTTGTTGCCAACCAAACTAAATCTCCTACTTTATATGGGGGTGAAGGTAACCTATGAAGATCTGCTATTCTCTTCATCTTTTCTTTGTTTTTCTCCAAAGATTTTCGGACTTGTTCTTGAAGTGTTTGTAACCTAGTGAGTCTTTCTGAAACTGCTGGCATGTTTTGTGCCTTGTCTGGAATGATTATTGGTAATGTTCGAGGATGTTGACCAGTGGAGAAATAAAAGGGTGAACATCCCAAAGCTGAGTGTATTGAGTTATTATAAGAGAATTCGGCTAAAGGTAGAGCTTCATCCCAACTGGATGATACAGTCGTAGTCAAGCAACGCAAACTTGTTCAAGGTATTGATTCAGTTTTTCAGTTTGTCCGTCCGTCTGAGGGTGAAATGCAGACGACAAGGGCACTTCAACACCTAATTGTGTATTAAGTTGTTTCCAGAATTTCGAAACAAATTGAGGCCCTCTGTCGGAAATAATCTTTTGAGGCCAACCATGTAACTTAATTATGTTAGTTAGAAAAATGTTACTCAGCTCGACTGCCGAAGGGAGTTTGGGCAGAGGGATAAAATGCCCCATCTTTTTTTATTTATTTTATTTTTATTTATTTATTTATGCAATTTTATATAGCGCGGACTTTACCCGAAGGTGTCAGAGCGCTTCACAATAGGAACAGAAATGATACAAACTGAGAACATTACACGAGCAACAGATTGCAGAGGCATACGTTACGTTACATACGGTAAAGTGATAATTGTGAGCAAACAAGAATACATGAGGTAGTAAAAATTGTGAGAAAACAAAAATACATGAGGTAGACAAGGTAGTTGTGACACTTGTGAGCAAACAAAATACATGAGGTAGTAAAAATGTGGGCTACCAAAAATACATGAGGTAGTAAAAAGTGCACAGGAGGAAAAAGTGACAAGTGTGCAGGCTACAAGAGAAAAAAGATTATAATTTGCGGTATAATATTGCAATATATGTTAGACACTCAAGCACAAGAACAAACGATTACGAAGGCAAAAGTGGCACTTGTGCAAGTATCAAAGGTAAAAAACATGTGAGAGGAAGCAAACCGTTTGTTACAGGGGCAAAGTGGTGAGTGCAAGTTGCAAGAGGGTACCAAACACAAGTACATGGATAATACTGCAATAAAAGGCAAACACTCTAACCGCAAGAACACACTGGGAAGGCACTTCCATGGACATGAGAAGTAGAAATTTTCAGTAGTGGGAGATCTTCCTTCAGATAAAAGAGAGTTACTTTTGGAGGTGTCTCTGGAGGAGGAGAGCTGTGAGGTCCCTTTTAAAGGCCTGGGAGGAGGCGGTGGTCCGGAGCTGAGGCGGGAATGAGTTCCAGATTCTCACTGCGTTGCCTGAAAAGGATTGGGCCATCGTTCTTTCCTTCTTGAAAGTGGGAGGTTCAAGCAGTAGATTCTCCGCATTGCGTGAAGGTCTAGAACCTCCAGAGAGTTTCAGTTTATTCGCCAGGTAGCGAGGAGAAGAGGAGTGCAGGGCTTTGTGGGTGATACAAGCGGTCTTGTAGATAGCTCTAGCCTCAAAGGGAAGCCAGCGGAGTGTAGATAACATCGGTGTGATGTGATCGCTTCTTTTGTCCCCATAAATGAAACGAGTTGCTGAGTGGAAAACAGACTTAAGTGGGGACAAGTGGGATTTGGGGAGGCCAGTAAGAAGAGAATTGCAGTAGTCGAGTCTGGAGAGGACCAGTGCTTGCACCAGGGTTATAAGGTCCCGCTCCGCGAAGAAGCGACGGATTCCCCAAAGAAGGCGCAGTTGGTATCGAGCTGATTTCGCAATGGAATTGATGTGGGGAATTAGATTGAGTTTTTTGTCTAGTATGACACCAAGGGATTTGGCGCTGTCGACAATGATGGGTTTATTGTTTAGTAGATTCATCTGATCCATCCATGATTGAACCGGGGGAGGAGAGAGTGAGTAGGAGAAGAGGAGGAATTCAGTTTTGGAGGGATTCAGAATCAGTTGATGAGTTGACATCCAGTTTTGAATGGAGTCGAGAGTGGAGCTTAGGATGGAGAGATCGTGAGTAGAGGCAATCTTGAGGTAGAGTTGAGTGTCGTCAGCATAAAGATGATAGTGAATCCGGGATTTACTTAGGAGATTTCCCAGTGGTTCTAAATAGAGATTGAACAGTGTGGGAGCAAGTATCGAGCCTTGGGGAACACCTTGACCTACTGCCACAGGAGGTGAAAGACTGTTCGCTATTTTGATCATTTGGGATCTGCCAGAAAGGAAGGATGCAAACCATTTAAGCACAGTGCCCTCCATGCCCATTCTCTGCTGAAGAATATTGAGGAGGGTGTTGTGATTGACAAGAAAGATGATCAACCACTACCAGAATTGTGGTATTCCCATGTGACTTAGGTAGATCAGTAATAAAGTCCAGACTGACAGTATGCCAAGGATACGGTGGAACTGCTAAAGGTTGTAACAAGCCAATAGGTGAGGTATGTAGTGATTTTTGCCTTGCACACACTGGGCTAGTGTGTACATAATTGCGAATGTCTTTGCTCATGTTTCCCACCAAAAGTGTCTTTGACAAAGTTCCAATGTCTTATTCATCCCAGGATGAGCTGCGGAAGCAATGTCACGATTCCACTTAATGATCTGTTCTCTTAAAGTTTTTTCTGGAAAAAATAGTTTCTTTTTATAGAAAAAGTACCCTTTTTCTATGGTAGCATTCTTTTGTGAAAGCCATTGTTGTTGATTCAATTTCTGTGTTTCCCTTTTTAATATGGCCAAAAAATCATAAGAAGTAGTTTCAGCACATACCTTTTCTGCAGGTATTATACTCTGCGGTTCTCCTAGTCGGTCTTTGTTCTTGTCACAGACCAATCATGAAAGAGTATCAGACAATAATTGCTTTGTTTCTAGGACGATAGGTGATTACAAAATCAAACTCACTAAAAAACTGTACCCAGCGCATCTGTCTAGGAGTAAATGCTTTCAGAGTCGAATAGAATTGTAAATTCTTATGATCTGAGAAGATCGTTATCGTGTGCTTGGCCCCCAAGAGGTGATGTCTCCATTCCTGGAACACTGCTTTTATAGCCAACAACTCACGTTCGGCAACAGTATAATTTTGTTCCGCTGGTAACAACTTCCTAGAGAAGAAGGCTACTGGATGTAAACGACCTGAATTAATGTCCTTTTGTAATAATCCTGATATTGCACGCACCTTTCCCCTCCTGAGGCGGAAGCCGGGAGGTCTCTTGTCTTTCCCTGTTTTTATCATTGTGTTTTTACCTATTGACACTCGCTACTTGTAATTATCACACCTGAACTTAAAAGGTGTGTTGAGACCCCCCAGCGCTCAGCAGCGCCTAGAAATCACCTTTACCCCCTCCCTGCAGCTCCGGTCCCGCTCTCGGCTGAGTATTGACGCCGAGAGCGCTGGGCGCCGGTTTTGGCGGCCATCTTGGGTCGGGCTGGGTTGGTGAGGCCATCGACAGCGCTATAAAAGGCGCCAGGAGTAGGAAGCAGGTAATCCTGATATTGCACGCACCTTTCCCCTCCTGAGGCGGAAGCCGGGAGGTCTCTTGTCTTTCCCTGTTTTTATCATCGTGTTTTTACCTATTGACACTCGCTACTTGTAATTATCACACCTGAACTTAAAAGGTGTGTTGAGACCCCCCAGCGCTCAGCAGCGCCTAGAAATCACCTTTACCCCCTCCCTGCAGCTCCGGTCCCGCTCTCGGCTGAGTATTGACGCCGAGAGCGCTGGGCGCCGGTTTTGGCGGCCATCTTGGGTCGGGCTGGGTTGGTGAGGCCATCGACAGCGCTATAAAAGACGCCAGGAGTAGGAAGCAGGTAATCCTGATATTGCACGCACCTTTCCCCTCCTGAGGCGGAAGCCGGGAGGTCTCTTGTCTTTCCTTGTTTTTATCATCGTGTTTTTACCTACTGACACTCGCTACTTGTAATTATCACACCTGAACTTAAAAGGTGTGTTGAGACCCCCCAGCGCTCAGCAGCGCCTAGAAATCACCTTTACCCCCTCCCTGCAGCTCCGGTCCCGCTCTCGGCTGAGTATTGACGCCGAGAGCGCTGGGCGCCGGTTTTGGCGGCCATCTTGGGTCGGGCTGGGTTGGTGAGGCCATCGACAGCGCTATAAAAATAGACAGTGATGACGCCGCGCAGCGGACGTGACCAGCGGACGCGCCGGACCTGCGCCGGAGTCGTGCCAGAGTCCTGCCCGTCTGCGCCCGTCCGCGCACGACCGGGCTTAGGGCTTAGGGACTCTGGCACCTGTACTTGCTATACTTCAGCGGATCTCCTAGCACTGAAGTCCGACAGGTACTGTTTGCCTCCTACCACTTGTGCTATTATTAAGGAAAATAACATCTTCCGCACCCCTTACCCTGTGAACTCGAGTCAGCCACCTCCCCTAAAATTAGCCACCCTTAACACCAGGTCACTACAGAAACACCATTTAGAAATATTTACCCTCCTACAGGAGGAGACCATCGATATCCTAACACTCACCGAAACTTGGTTGAATGACTCCTCTTCCCCGGATATCATAGCTGCCCTCCCCAGCGGGTACGACATGGTCTGGCATAATCGACCAAAGGGGACCCGAGGCGGTGGTGTCGCAACGATTTTCAAAAGTCAGCTTGTGGTAACAAAAATTCTAACTGAGACCGTAAATGCCGCGGACCTACTAGGGATAAAAGTCACCATGAATAATTCCTGTTTCATCATCTTAACAATATATTGCCCACCTCAAAGCACCTCAATGTTTAATGATCTCTTTTTCCCTATAATATCGGATCTATGCACACGTTACAAAAACATCTTGGTGACTGGTGATTTTAACATCCACTGGGATAAAAGAGACACAGATTCACTAGCTCAGAAATTGCAGACCTCTATGACCGCTCTTGGTTTGATACAACTTGTGGAATCTCCAACTCATACAAAAGGCCATATTCTTGATCTTATTTGGTCCTCTATGCCAAAGGCGGTCATTACAAATATAACACCCTGCATTTGGTCGGACCACCATCTAATCTTGTACGACATACCGCATCATAATCTTCAGACTAAACTTCCACTTAAAACTAAAAAAGTGCGCCAGTGGAAAAAAGTCAACTCTGATACCTTGACCAAAGCTCTGCTTAAACATAAACAGAAATCCATAAATTCATCAGATGGTACTGACTTAGACTCTAACTACGACAGGATAATAACTACCCTCACACAATCTATTGAGGAGATAGCCCCTGAAAAAACACAAAAAGTAAAGGGTGCAGAAAAAGGAGCCCCTTGGTTCACCCAGAGTCTACGAGACCAAAAAAGAAAGCTCCGTCATTTCGAAAGACGCTGGAGGAAATCTAAAAAGGATACGGATAGGGAATTATACAGAACATCATTCCAATTGTATAAAAAACTCATCATTTCAGCCAAGAAGGATTATTATGAAGCACGCATGAATAACGCCACCAATATCCAAAAAGAGACCTTTCAAATCCTGAAAGAGCTAAGTAAGAAGGAGGAAAAGGCAGACATATTGATTAATTGTGACACCTTCCAGGGATATTTCCTTGATAAAGTAGCGACCATATTATCAGATATTAAGAAGGATAACCCAGCCACATACACCTTGCTATTGCCCCCTTCACATTTTTCAACCCCTATCGTCACTAGATTTCCTGAAATTGACGCTACCTCCCTTAGACAGCTAGTAGCATCTACCAAGTCAGGCTCCCCTGCCGACCCTTGCCCGCCTGATATTTTCCGACTAGCAATCCCGATCCTAGAGTACCAGATTTTAGACCTCTTAAACATCTCATTAGCCACTGGATCACTACCAACATCCTTTAAAGAGGCCCGTGTCAGACCATTGATAAAAAAGCCTGGAGCCGATCCAACTAGCCTAAAGAACTACAGGCCAATTTCCCAGCTGCCTTTTTTATCAAAAGTACTAGAACAACATGTACTAAAATCCCTGTCATCCCTCCTGGAAGCCCATCATCTTCTCCAGGAACGGCAAGCTGGCTTTCGTGCCCACCATAGCACGGAACTAGTAATGCTGTCAGTACTGGATGAGCTCAGAGGCATGGCTGACAGTAAAAGACCAAGCGCCCTGATACTATTAGACCTATCAGCGGCATTTGATACTGTCAGCCATGCACTGCTTCTGGACAGACTAGCCAGGGCCGGGATAAGAGAACAAGCTCTCCTATGGCTGACAGCCTTCTTATCAGGGAGGACGCAGAGGATCCAGCTAGCAGATCAGGTCTCCGAAGTGGGTGCCTTAGTATGTGGAGTCCCGCAAGGGTCCGCGCTTTCCCCACTTTTATTCAACCTATATCTACAACCACTGATAGAATCCCTGGCAAATATGGGCTGTAAAGTTTTTAATTATGCCGATGATACTCAGCTACTGCTGAGCATCGACAATACTATATCGGCTCAGTCCATGGCCCAAGATATTTTACGATTCACAGTGAATTGGATGTCGGCCAACCTTTTGAAAATCAATCCGGATAAAACGGAGGTTCTTGTAGTTTCAACATCTACCTCCCCCTGGAATGATTTGTTCTGGCCACAAGAACTTGGACCCACCCCAAAACCATGCTCTAGTGTAAAGAGCCTTGGGATGAAGATAGACCAGGAACTATCAATGTCTAACCAAGTGTCCGCTGTGGTTGGCTCATGCACGAATCTGATCAGGCAACTACGCAAGCTTGTCCCTTTACTTTCAAGGAGTTTGCTTCGAACAATTGTTTCAGCTACGATTGTGTCTAGAATTGATTATGGTAACGCATTATACCTAGGCCTCCCAAAATACTCCATCAATCGCCTACAGGTCATCTTAAATGACGCAGCTCGTCTGATATTTGGAGCACCAAGGCGAACTCACGCCTCCCCCTTACTTTATAGGATGCACTAGCTCCCTATATTACAAAGAGTTGAATTTAAGAGCTTGTGCATCTGCCACAAAGCTACTCACGGCCAGGCGCCAGCCTATATCAAGGATAGGCTAAAAATCTACGAACCTAAGCGCCCCTTGAGATCCTCCGTTTCCCTCCTGCTATCTTGCCCACGTTTCAAACTGGCAACAAAAGGAGGTAGAGCTTTCTCAGTCCAAGCTCCTACCATCTGGAACAAGCTACCGGAGGCGCTCCGTAGAGAAGCCAACCTCCTCCGTTTTAGGGAACCCTTGAAAACTCTACTTTTTAAGGATGCGTTTACATCTCCGTAGTCTATGTTAACACTTCTTTATCCTCATTCCGTCTTTGTTGCTGTACTTTGTCAGTAGCGCTTTGAGACCTGTCGGTGAGTTGGCGCGATACAAAACTCAGTTACAAATTACAAATTACAAATAAGACTCCACCAATGGCTGTCTGTGAAGCATCTGCCTCTACGCAGAATGGTCTATCTGGGTCTGGATGCACCAGAATGGGTGCTGAGGTGAAAGCCTTTTTCAGAACTTGGAAGGCTTTTTCAGCTTCCAGGTTCCAGTGAAACATTTTTCCTTCTTGTAATAGTTGAGCAATTGGTACTACAATATCAGAAAATTTAGAAATGAACCGCCTGTAAAAATTTGCGAACCCCAAAACTTTTTGTACTTCTTTAACAGAAGTTGGAGCTGGCCAGTTCAAAATAGCTTCTACCTTTTTAGGATCCATGGTGATTCCTTCAGGTTACAGCCAAAATCCTAAAAATTCTACTTTCGGAGTGTTAAAGACACATTTTTCAAGTTTTACAAACAATGAATTGTCTCTCAATTTTTGAAGAACTGCCCGAACATGTTCTGTATGTTCCTTTGTGTCTTTCGAATAAATCAGGATGTCATCGATGTATACAATAACGCAGACATCCAGCAAATCATGCAAAACCTCATTAATAAAGTATTGAAAGGCTGCTGGAGCGTTACAAAGGCCAAAGGACATTACTGTATACTCGAAAAGGCCAAATTTGGTTCTGAAGGCAGTCTTCCATTCGTCTCCTTCTTTTACACGAATCAGATGGTAAGCTCCGCATAGGTCTAGTTTGGTGTAAATACTAGAACCTTGCACTTGGTTAAGCAATACAGGGATTAAAGGCAAAGGATAATGATTTTTAATGGTAGCCTTATTGACTGCACGATAATCGATGCAAGCCCTCAAGTCCCCTGTCTTCTTAGCCACGAAAAAGAGAGGAGACGAAACTGGAGAGGTGGAATGACGAATAAATCCTAATTCTAATAGTTCATCTAGATAAGAACGCAGATATTGATTTTCTGGCTCTGTTAAAGCATATATACGACTGCAGGGCAAAACTGCTCCAGGAATCAGGTCCATTCGACAGTCGTAAATTCTATGAGGAGGCAATTTGGTGGCTTTAACCGGATCAAATACATCAGCATAATCTTGGTATTCTTTTGGAACTACATGAGATTCGCAATGTGAAATAGCACAATACAAAGGCATAACAGGGTCCTTAGTTTCTTGATAACAATGAAGTTTACAATAGGATGAATCTAACGTTACAGTACGCTTGATCCAATCAATTTTAGGATTGTGTAACTCGAGCCAGGGAATTCCTAAAATGACTCCAAAAGTAGGTGTATCTATTAAATCAAAGGTGGTAAGCTCAATGTGACCATTATCAGTTACTAAAATCAAGGGTGTCGTATGGAATCGTATCAGTCCCGAAGAGAGAGCTGATCCATCAACAGCTCTTACAGGTTCAGGTTCCTTCTTGGGCACTTGGGTCAAATTTAGCTTCCGGGCTAATTCTAGATCAAAAAAATTACCTGTTGCCCCGGAATCAATGAGTATAGGAATACGGTGTCTCTGTTGATTAGATAACATCAGAATTATTCTTATAGTGAAATGTCTAGGTATGTAATTATGAACACTAGTAGCATAATGCGAGATCTTTAGATCTGAGGCTCTCGGAGAACCGACCTCCTTGTTCCCCGAGATTACTAGTTTTCCGACATCTGACAGGATTCGGAGGACACTACCATGGCTTTTTTCTTAACTGGCTTGACTGGGCAGTCTCTGGCAAAATGACCAGATTTGCCACAATATAAACACAGATTGCTTTTACGTCTACGATCTTTTTCTTCCTGGGAAAGAGGCCCTTTGACTCCCCCAATCTGCATAGGCTCAACTTGGGCGTTTTTATCCTCATTGTCTTTACGTTCAGCCTTGAAATGTAAATGTCTGATATCACCTTTTGGTCTTTCACTTTTTCTCTCAAGTAGCTTATGGTCTAGCTTAATTACTAAATCTTGGAATTCTGTGAAATCTTCTGGAAGGTTAACTATGTGGGCAAGGGAATCTTTAAGGTCATCTCTTAGGCCTCTATAAAATAAAGACACTCTTTTTTCTTCCGGCCACCGAGTTTCTGCCAACAATCTATTAAATGTGGTGACGTAAGTTATTAAATTCCTAGAACCTTGCCGAAAGTTTAGAAGTTCATTGTCAGATGCTTGCAAAAATACATGTTTAGCAAAAAGACTAGACATTGTTGTTTTAAAAGTATTCAAGTTATGAATCAGTGGGTCGTCTCTGTCTACTAAGGGCATAGCCACTCCTCCCAAATAAGATATTATAAAAGCCACTTTAGATGTGTCTGAATTAAAGACTTGAGGCTTGCAAATAAAATGCAACTGACATGGACTTATGAAGGTATTATAGCGATTACTATCTCCAGTGAACCTCTCTGGATTTGCCAGGGGAATTAGATTGGGCGTTAAAACTGTAACCTGTACTGGTTGATTGGTACCCTGACTTGAAGGATTTTGAGAGGGAAAATTAGAAACTCCGAACTTAGGAGGACTCAGTATTGGACGTCCAACTTCTGGAGATTCTCGCCAAATTGTGAAATCAGTTTTGGTTTTGTCTAACTCATATCTAAGGGCTTGGTTTTCTTGGCGTAATTCCTCCATCTCTTCAGCCATTTTTTGTAACAATTGTGCAACCCCAGTTTCATCCATATTGGATGAATCAAACTCCATTGCACCACCAAAAAGAAACAAGAGATAGGTGGCTTCGCTTTCTGTCAGGCGATGCTCACGAGGTTCCTGTTGCTTCTTCTTGGCGATGCAATCTCCCAAGTCCCTAGTGAGTCAACCAGTTAGCAAGAATGTTTTAAACTTGACCAAGCTGACTGACCCCCAAGGGAAAGGGGAATTGGACAGAGAAAACAAGAAAAAACTAAGGGTGGGCGTAAAATCCGTTTCGCAGGCGAATTTGCGGATTTTCCGCGATTTCGCGATCCGCGACTCTCGCGAAATCGCGGTAAAATCCGCGAATCAGCGGGGACGAATTTTCAGCCAAGCAAGGGTTACAGCAGCAGGTGCAAAAGTTGAACCTAATTTCTTTGTAACCTTTTACAAAAGGGTTACAAACAAAATAAATTCAACTTGGACACCTGCTGCTAATTGCTTCCTGGCGCCTCGTTGCCTACTTGCAACTATTCTCTGACCCTGCTCTGACCCTTGAAGCAGGGTCAGAGAATAGTTCCAAGTAGGCAACGAGGCACCTGTCCAAGGAATTAAACCTCATCAGGAAGCACTTACAGATATAAAAAAACATGAAGAAGGGAGAGGATGGCAAATACACCCATTTTGAGTTGTCAGGAGGGGTTAAACTAAAAGAGACCTTTACAGCACAATTTTCCTATGCATTTTGCTAAAAATAAAAAGCTGTATGTTCTGTAGGGGCAACTCAGGAATCTGGCCCTTCAGAGATGCGGCCTCTCTTTCTTTCTCTCGTTCTCTCTCTCCCTCTCTCTTTCCCTCTCTTTCTCTCTCTTTCTATCTATCTATCTATCTATCTATCTCTCTCTCCCTCTCCCATAAACGACTGCATGGGTAACTTCGCTATGCAAGCGGCTCGCGAAGACGCAAAAATCCCCGTGAACACGCAAAAAACCCCGCGAACACGCAAAAAACCCCGCGAACACGCAAAAACCAAAAATCCGCAAATTCGCACAAATTCGCGAATTTTGCGGATCGCGAATTCGCAAAGCCGCAAATTCGCGGATCGCGAATTCGCAAAATTCGCCCATGCTTTGAAAAAACACTGGATCTCTTTTTGAGATTTCAGCGAGGTTTTCTCTCTGGAAGTGTTCTGGGCTTCTTTATTCAAGGAGACTACGTTTATCCATTTGCTGAATAAACATACAATTATAACAAGAAAATCAAGAATAGATTCTTCCGTCTATATCAATACAACATATATTACTCCTCAGCATTAATGCATGAATCTTCTGGTACATACCAAATTAACTAGAAGCCCTTGTACACACTTCTACAATGCCAGGTGCTTGGTAGTTTGCAACCTTCAAGATAAATGCCAAAAAATAACACTTAGTGAAAAAAGACTCTCGGCTTAAATATACAAACTATCTTAAAACTCTAATAGTCTATTAGTGGTTAGTTATGGGTTAAAGAAACATCACACCACTCATTAGCCCTACCTTGCAATTGTATGATGACTTTTCCAAAGGGATTTCTGTTTAAAGACAAGAGAAAAGAAAAAGAAACAAAAGAACATAGAAAGTTTCCTAATTCTCGGAACCTCTCTAGTTGCTGTGAATTCACAATTGTTTTAAAACATTTCCTGATATCAGCAACTGCATTCACAAACCCTCATTCAGTTATTTATAAGCTATAGCGCAATATTGCTTAATCATACTGCACTAGTTTCTTTTGAGCAGCAACAATACAATGTACCAATGTTCGTTTATTCAAAGTCTTTTGCAGTTTGCCAATGCTTGCTTCCGAAGATAACACTGTCTCTAGCGAATTGCCAAAGTTCGATAAGCACAAGTCTCTTAAAAGGATATAGAATGTTTTTACCAAGGTTTGTTGGCTTCTGACGCGACCTTACTGTTGTTCCAGGAAGTTGTTGTCCGAACGAGGAGCCAACCGGAAGTCAGGCCGAAGACGCGATGCCGGGGAGAACGGTGGAAACCTGACCGGAGATGCAGGCATACGGGGAAGATGACCGGAGAGGACGAGAAGAAGGTAAGGAGTTCAGCTTTCGGAAGGGTTTAGCAGGAATGGGTTGCAGGAGGAGGGCGGAGAAGCCAGATGCTGAAGTCCGACGGGCACAGGAGCTGCAGACAGGAACACTCGCGAAGGTACCGATGAGCAGGAAGCGAAGCGTTTCCGAGTTTGTGAGCAGGGTTTTTATAGCTTTCTTGAATCAGGGCGTTGGCTGCTTTCACGTGTCAGCGGAGAATGTTATTAAAATTAGTACAACGTGCAGAGCTACATCATGGAAGGAGATTGATACAGACTAAAGAAACAAACAAGCATTGACACCAACAAGGCTATTGTTTACTATTGAGTTTACAAGAATGGCATGAAACTTCTTTACCCCACAGCTGCATGTGATTTCATGACAATTGGTCCCAACCTGCACACTCCTGTGACGTCCCTAAATTTAATATTTAGGGGCGACCCTGAACCTTGCCTTCTCATATTCGAGAAGACAAATCAAGGAATGAAGAAGGAAGAAGAGGCCAACAACTGCTTTGGCCCCAGCCCTACCGGCCTGTCCCGACTTCAACCTAAAACCAGCGAAATCCTAGCATGTCTAGCAGCAAGCAGCCGTCCAGAACCCGGAGGACCTGCCCTGCCTTCACCAAGAAGACTCTGTCTCTTGTGAGCACTGGATTTGCTCAACCAAAGTCTCTAATACAGACCCGGATCCAACAGGCTTCACGTTTCTGCACCACTCTGCACTCGATGCCCACAGCCCAAGTTTGAGTGGCCTAACACCACAAGGAGTTCTAACCAGTAATTGTGACCTGGGATATGGTGATCCTTGACCAGCCTTGATCTTCTACCCGACGTCTGCAGTTTCAATCTGAGGGGTACCCCAACCGAGACTTTAGCTGGCAAGAAAACCTGAGTCCCCAAGACACCGCTGCACTCAAAGCCCCACAGCATTGAGTGGCCCAACCGACAGTGTCCAGGCATCCCCTATCAATCCAATTTAACTCTCCTGCCAGTGGTCGCCCTCAGTAACTCTCCTTGACTGAGCCTCCAGCCTTTCTTCTGAACCGGAGATCTCCATTGGAATCAACAGGGCTCCTGATGTCTCTCTTGGCCGCCTGCATCTGGTTGCTCCATGACACAGGTGGTGCAGCTCCTGTGCTTAATATTGGCCCATGCAGTGCTGGTCCTAACCCCAGGAGCTTTGCTCCCACATCTGAGTGGCATACTTGTGAGCCGCCCCTAACCAAAGGCCCCCTAGCCCCATTGGCTATAATTGGGCCTCAGCACTCTGCACCCAGCTGCCCTAGTGCCGCTGGTGGTGCAACTCAAGTGCCTCCTTGAACCTTGGTTTTAACCCCAGACACCCAAATTTTTTTATGCTTTATTTATTCTATAAATCACAGACCATTCTATAAAATTCACAGAACATTTTTTTTCTGCAAAAGGAGAAAAAAAACATTAAAGGAAAGTGTAATATCACAACAATTCATGATTCAAATGCCATAAATATCCATCATATAGAATGAAGTTCATTAATATTTAGGGGTGGATATATATACCTAAGTAAAAATATAAATCAATGCAATAAATAGATTATATAAACGTGCAGACTACATTGTAGGTTCTTGTAGCTACAGTCAGTTATCAACCACTATTTCTTCATTTCTACTTTGATGCAGTACCTGCTGCTTATGTTTTTATTCTGCTTCCCATATTTATGCACGTTTCCGGATAGCCCCTATCCTAAGGGAACACATTTGTTCTCTTTCTTTCGTGTTTCTCATTTTAATTACCCACTGTGCGTGTTTTGGTGGAAACGATGATTTCCAATTTTGTAGAATCACAGATCTAGCTAATAGTAAGCATTAAAAACAAATTGTTTTTGTCGCACCGTTCAAGAAGTGTTAGAGATCCCAAATAAAATTACCATAGGATTGGGGTCTATGCTATATTTGAGTTGTTGACTAACAGACTGGAAGACCCTAGTCCAATAGACGGTCAATTTCAGGCAGGAGAAACACATATGGAAACAGTCCCCTCTTTAATGATTACATCTTGACAATCAGGTGATGTTTCTGGGAACAATTTGTTCAATTTAGCGGGATTATGGTATAATTGCTATTTTGAAAAGAATGCCATATACGTTCATAGTTCGCCCCACAAATGGCCTTGGTGGACCATTTATTATAATCCTGCCATTGGGTTGCCTATGTGTGACAGTCTCCTGTATTTTTAGAAGGGCGCTCGGGACTACATAATTTTATATATATGCTTCTGCAAGATGTGGTACCATTTTCCGATTACCACCATCTGTTTAATATACAGTGCATAGGTGGTGGCTTCGAAAAGTTGATCCTCCGGGAGTCACACTTTCTTAACTAGGCTTGAGATTTGAAGATAGGAAAAAATTAGGGTTGAGACTTTTTCTATTTTATCTTGTCTCATTAGTCCCCAAGATTTCATTTCTTCTTGTATTACTACATTTTTAATCTGATAGATGCCCAGCCTTTCCCAGTACTTCAAACGTCTGTGTATCAATTGCAACTTCTAGTTCCCTAAAGTGTAGCATTTTAGTTTCTGGGTATAAAGGTGTAAATTGATACTCCTCTTTTAATCGATTGTGTCTATCATGAATTATGCGGGGAGTCTGATATTGATAGCGTTTGGGTAGTTTAGGAATTTTAATAAAAGATTTAAATCTGTATTTTTTTCCAAAACATTTGATGTAGTTTGAAGTTAGGGCCATAATTGTTTGCTGATAATGCATGTCCACACCAATCCAAGAGAGCGGCTTGAAAATATTTTTGTATGTGAGGGAGCCCTAGACCACCTTCTTCTGATCTCAAGAGCATTGTAGCCAACTTGGTCCGTGGTTTCTTCCATCTCCAAATAAATTTCAGAACTAGTTGATCCATTTCTGTGAAATAAGTGAAGGGGATTTTAATAAGAACATTTGAGAAAACAAAAATAAATAATGGAAGTACCATCATTTTTATCAATGCTACTGCTAGAAATTGGATTTTTGGTAGGCTAGGGCATGTGCCAAAGCCAGGCAAAAACCACCACTCTAGTCAGGATAAGGGAGTTATACTCCTACAATAACCCCTTGGTAGCTTGGCACGAGCAGTAAGGCTTAACTTAGAGGCAATGTGTAAAGCACTTGCACATAACCAACAGTAATACTGTGTAAGCAATACAAAAGGACACCACACAAGTTTAGAAAAATATCCAATGCCCACAGGTCGCGGTGCGAACAGCGGCTGGTGGCGGCACCAATAGGCATCATCGGTGCTACGGTGTCCTCTGCGGTGCCTTCAGAACATGGAGTCTGCAGCGATGTCGTCCATGTCGTTGGGTTGCTTCTTCTGTTGCAGCACAAAACACACAGTCCCCAGTCCTGAAGGCAGAAGAGCTTGAAGTCTTTGCTGTTCCTGAAACTTCTTGAACAGGGGGCAAGCTCTACCTCAAGCCCTTGCAGAAACTAACAAAAGTAGATTGCAGAAAGTTCAGTCTAGTCCTTTCACTGCCCAAGACAGAAGCAGCCATTGCAGGCCAACACAGCAAAGCACACAGGAATGTGGTAGTTCCTCCTCAGAGCTTCTCCAGCTCTTCTTCTTGGCAGTCTTCTTGGTCCAAAAGAGTTCTAAAGTTCAGGGGTCTGGACCACCATATTTATATCCCAAAATCCTTTGATCATCTTAGGCAGAGAGTGTCTGTGCCCAGCCAGAACCAGTTCTGCCTTCTCTGGTGTGACTTCCTGGCAGGAGATGGAGATGGCATGACCTGCTTCCTGGCCGCCTCAAAGCGCACCCAGGGAGATTTCACCTGCCGGAATTGCAGCTTCACAAGCATCGGCCCCACCATGCTGCCGACCAGGAAAGAACCCAACCACCTCAGATGCATCCTTCTCAACACCCGCTTCGCCCACAAACACGCCATTGAACTCTGGGGCCTACTCGACTCAACATCCCCAGACGTTGCATTCCTGACAGAGACCTAGCTCAACCCCGCCTCAGCACCCAACATAGCCATAGCCGTCCCGGAAGGCTACAAGATCACCCGCAGGGACCGTACCAACGGAGCAGGAGGAGGAATCGCCATCGTCCACAGGAACACTTTCAGAGTCTCAACCAACACCGATGACACCCTCAGCACTGTCGAACACCTGCACTTCCAGATCTACACCGACCCCCAACACCACCCTCAGAGAAACCCTCATCTACAGACCCCCCCAGAACCCGACCAGAGTTCAGCAACTCCATCGCTGACTTTGTCAGCACACACGTCCTCGCCTCCACGGACTACATCCTCATCAGGGACCTGAACTTCCACCTCGAGAACAACAACGACACCAACTAAACCACCCTGATCAACAACCTAGCCAACCTCAGACTCAGACAACTCGTCACAAAACCCACCTGCTCTGCTGGTCACACACTTGACCCCATCTTCTCCGCATGCCCCCACGTCTCCTTCAACCACACCACCGAACTTCACTGGACTGACCATCGCTGCATCCACTTCACCTTCAAGAAACCCACCACGCACCCCCGCACCCAACAGATGCCTCGCCGCTGCTGGAGCAAAGTCACCGAAGACCAGCTAACCACCACCCTCGCCCAGAGCCCACCCGCTGACCCCATGACCCTGACACCGCCACCCGTAACCTCAGACAGTGGATCAACGACTGTGCCAATACCCTCGCCCCGATCAAGAAACCCTCCAACAGTCACACCAACAAGAAAGCCAGCTGGTTTACTGAAGACCTCCGGGCCTCCAAGCAAACCTGCCCAAAGCTGGAGAAGATCTGGCTCCCTGAACTAACACCGGACAGCCATGCAACCCAAAAGAACGCCACCCGCAGACACCATCACCTCATCAGATCCGCCAAAAGAGCCTCCTTCAGAGACCGCCTAGACAACAACGCACACAACAGCAAAGAGCTCTTCAACATCGTGAAGGAACTCTCCAACCCCAGCTCCAACACCAAAGAAGTCCCACCCTCACAAGACCTGTGCGACTCGCTGGTCACCTTCTTCCTCCGCAAGATTACAGACATCCGTGACAGCTTCAACGCCACGACTTCCCCGACAACCACTGGGCCCTCCGCCCCCACGACCACCATCGCACCAACCGCCTGCTCACCTGGACCAACATCAACGACGACGACACCATCAAGATCATGAACACCATCCACTCCGGATCTTCGTCAGACCCATGCCCACACCACATCTTCAACAAAGCCAGCATAGCCATTGCACTCCATCTCCGGAAAGTCATCAACACCTCCTTCGAAACAGCAACCTTCCCAGAGAGCTGGAAGCACGCTGAGATCAACGCCTACTCAAGAAACCCAAGGTGGACCCCAAGGACCTCATGATTTTCTGGCCCATCTCCCTGCTCCCGTTCCCGGCAAAGGTCATCGAGAAGACTGTCAACGAACAACTGACCCGCTACCTCGAGGAGAACAACATCCTGGACCCTTTCCAGTCTGGGTTCCGTAGCAACCACAGCACCGAGACTGCCCTCATCGCCGCCACCGATAACATCAAGTCCCTGCTGAACAACGGAGAAATAGCGGCCCTCATCCTCCTGGACCTTTCAGCCGCCTTCGAGACGGTCTGCCACCACACACTACGAACACGCCTCCACAACACCGGGATCCAAGAGAAGGCCCTGGACTGGACCACCTCCTTCCTCTCCGGCAGAACACAGAGCGTCCGTCTTCTCCCCTTCTGCTCCGAAGCCACTGAGATGATCTGCGGCGTACGCCAGGGCTCATCCCTCAGTCCAACTCTGTTTAACATCTACATGGCAGCGCTCTCCCACGTCGCCCGTCGGCACAACCTAAACATCATCTCCTATGCCGATGACACCCAGCTGATCCTCTCCCTCGCCAAGGACCCCCACACTGCCAAAACCAACCTTCCAGAAGGAAAGAAGACCGTCGCTGAATGGATGAGGAACAAACGAGTGAAGCTGAACTCGGAAAAGACAAGGTCCTCATCCTCGGATCCACCCCTTCGGCTTGGGATGACTCCTGGTGGCCGACCACACTGGAAACCGCCCCAACACCCACAGACCACGCACACAACCTAGGGGCCATCCTCAAATCCACCCTCTCCATGACTAAACAGGACAACGCTGTCTCCTCCTCCTGCTTCAACACCCTCCGCATGCTTTGCAGGATCTACAAGTGGATCCCCACTGAAATGAGAAGAACGGTCACCCAGGCCATCCTCAGCATCAGGTTGGACTACGGAAACGCCCTATATGCAGGAGCCTTGGCCAAACTCCTGATACTGCTCCAACGAATCCAGAACGCCTCTGTACGCCTTATCCTCGACATCCCTCGCTGCAGCCACATCACACCACACCTGGGAGACCTGCAATGGCTCCCGGTCAACAAGAGGATAACCTTCAAGCTCCTCATCCACACACACAAGGCACTCCACAACACCAGACCAACGTACCTCAACAGATGACTCAGCTTCTACACCCCCACCCACCAGCTCCACTCTGTTGACCTCATCCTCGCCACAGTCCTCCACTTCCGAAGAGCGACCTCCGGTGGCAGATCGTTCTCCCACCTCGCTGTAAAAACCTGGAACACCCTCCCCATCCACATACAGCAGACCCAATACCTGCTGACCTTCAGAAAACTCAAGACCTGGCTTTTCCAGCAGTAGCAGCATTCCCCACCCCAGCGCCTTGAGACCCTCACAGGTGAGAAGTGCACTTTACAAATGACATGATTGATTGATATGATTGAGGTAGACCAGGCCCTTTGAGGTGCAAGGGAATCTCCTCCCCCTTCCCCAATTAAAACCCAGGTCTATTGGGCCCTTTCCTGACCCACCTAGACTATCTGGAGCCACTCCTGCTCCCCAGCATTCTGTCATCAAAAACCCAGACAGGCAATCCACATTCCAGCCGAGGCGCACGGGATGACAGAACAAGATAATACCTACTTTCTAAAAGTGGTATTTTCAAACACAGAATGTAAAAATCACCTTCACTAAAAGATGCAATTTTAGATTCTGAGTTCAGGCATACTAAACTTTATTGTCATATCTAGTTCCCCGGGCCATTTATGTTTATAAGATGTTATATACAAACTCTCCATTCTGTCCTATGGGGAATAGGTAGCCTTGCAATGCCAAAAACGAAATTGGCCGTAATTCGCTATCAGGACATGCCACACACACCAGGGAATGTCCTAACTTTTACATACACTGCACCCGGCCCAAAGCAGAACCTTGGGCCTACCTTAGGGGTCGCTGACATGTTCGAAAAGGGAAGGTGAGGGACTGGCAAGTGTGCGCACTGGCCAAGTCGACATGGCAATTACATACTGCGTGCAGACTCCGCAATGGCGAGTCTGAGTTCCCTTCTCAGGACTAGTCACATGGGTGGCACAATAAGTGCTGCAGGCCCACTAGTAGCATTTGATTCACAGGCCCTGGCACACACAGTGCACTTTCCTAGGGACTAACAAGTAAATCAAATATCCAATCATGGAAACACCAATCCATAACACAATTTACCACAGAAGCACTTGCACTTTACCACTGATCAGCAGTGAGAAAGGTGCACAGAAACACTACGCCAGCAAAAACAGAGTCAAAACCGGGAGGTCAGAAAGCAAAAACTCAGGTGAAACATGCCAAAAGATGCCAGGTCTAACATCTACTCTTCCAAATATAGATGAGGGTAAATTAGGCCAGCTATTAAGAATCTTTCTTTAGTGTTGTAGTATAATTTGGTGCGAAAAATTGTGTAAAATCATTAGAAACCAAATACTTAAATATCTAATAGGATTATATGTTGCCACCAGACTCTGAAGGGCCTGGGCAGAATCTGATTTTGGCAATTTAATAGTAGGATCTCCAATTTATTGTCATTCATTTTATAACTGCGCAGATTAGAGAATGTTTCAATTGTGTCCATTGTTTTTAATATTTGCCAGTTCTGCCATAAAATAGAGTATTAAATCCTCAATGAATAATTTCAATTTGGGTGCCCTTTTTATTGGAGGTGTGAATAAGGGGTTTTGACATATCGAATTCACTAATGGTTGAATACACAATTCCTCTCTGGATCTCCACTGAGCCAATAGTGTGTGCATTAATAACTATTTTTGCCTGGGCCTTGTTATATAGTTTCATAAGTAGGTCAATTATTGCTGAAGGGAAATCAAAGCTTTTCAGAACTGCGAAAAGAATATTCCGGTTTACCATGTCAAAAGCTTTTTCTGCGTCAATCATAATGATTGCCTCTTTCCAGTTACTATTTCAGGAAAAGTCAATGGCCTGAGTTAATAGGTTTTTATTGTTGGTAAGAGATCTGTCTAGTATCCCAAACTTTGGGCGACTAGGGTAATTCTTGTTGTCATTATTTTCATAAGAATTTTACAGTCATTATTTAAAAGACTAATGGGTCGATAAGACCTGGAGATATCTGGCGGCTTCCCCTTCTCTAAAAAGCGAACTACCACTGCTTCGGTAAAAGTCTTGGTGATATTGCAACCTATCACGATCGCATTGTATAAAGAAAGAAACAAATTATGTAGTGGTGGCAAAAACCATTTGATAGAATTCGATGGGTATACCATTGATGCCACAGGCTTTGCCTCTAGGTGTAGCATTTTACGGTCGCAACAATCTCTATTTCTGAAATTGGCGCTACCAGTTGGGTTTTCTGAGAGGAAGTTAAATGTGGTAGCATGATTCTATTCAAGAAATTATTGATTTCTTCTAGTGGTTTAGATATCAAAGCTGTATATAGTCTTTCATAATGTGATTAATCAACCTTCTTGTTCCGCCTGGTGGTCATTTTGATCATTCGCATCATCAAAGATGTACTTCACCATGGCTGTTTCATGATTTTTTTTTTACGAACCTTGCTAAAAATTTATTTTGGGATTTGTTCTTTCGGGAGGAGTCCAAATCTAAATTCTGAATGAATTATAATCCCCTCCAATAATTATAGCTCCTTGTAGAGGGATTAAAAGTTCAGCCAATTTTGCCAAAGCTAAAGTTTCATCATGTAAGGGGTCATAATAGCTGATTAAGTGAATAGTTTGCTCCCCCAGTTTCAGATTCCCCATCACCCGTCTGTCTTGGGGATCACTCATAGTCTCAAGGGCTTCCCCTTGATAATGGCATGTGAGACCTGTCCATTTCTCCTGAGGCGGTAGCCGGGAGTCTGCGCGCATTTTTTATTATCTTTGTATTGTGGGCAATGTTTTAAAATTACCTTACAATTTACTTGAATCATTATTTTGCATTTTGCATTTTTAAAGTAGCATTCACTCACTCGACTTAGCCGAGCAGGCGCTCAGTCGGGCCTCGATCTCAGGAGACGGAGTGGAAGTAGCGCGGTCATCTTGGGGAGGTATCCCAGGACAGGGCTGCAGTCTAGTGACTCAGGTGCAAGGCGCTCGACGCCAGTTCCTCAAGCAGGAAACCAAAGGCAATCGCGAGACCTGTCCATTTCTCCTGAGGCGGAAGCCGGGAGTCTGCGCGCATTGTTTATTATCTTTGTATTGTGGGCACTGTTTTAAAATGACCTTACAATTTACTTAATCATTATTTGCATTTTGCATTTTTAAAGTACCATTCACTCACTCGACTTAGCCGAGCAGGCGCTGAGTCGGGCCTCGATCTCAGGAGGCGTAGTGGAGGTGGCATGGCCATCTTGGGGAGGTGTCCCGGGACGCGGCAGCAGTCTAGTGACTCAGTGGCAAGGCGCTCGGCGCCAGTACTTAAGCAGGAAATCAAAGGCAATCGCGAGTTGTATTGTGGGCACTGTTTTAAAATTACCTTACAATTTACTTGAATCATTATTTTGCTTTGTGCATTTTTAAAGTAGCATTCACTCACTCGACTTAGCCGAGCAGGCGCTGAGTCGGGTCTCGATCTCAGGAGGCGGAGTGGAAGTAGTGCGGACATCTCGGGGAGGTATCCCAGGACAGGGCAGCAGTCTAGTGACTCAGGTGCAAGGCGCTCGGCACAGTTCTTAAGCAGACGGTTATGCCTCCGCGCAGTGGACGCGTTAAGCGGACGCGCCAACAATGCGCCAAAGGAGCACCTAAGGAAAACCCATCTGGGCCCGTCCGGGCCAGGTCGGGCCCAGGGGCCAGTCCCTCTGCTCTCTCCGGGCAAGAAATGGTTGGGCTAAGGTACAGCAGGGACCAGCTCCTGAGATTAAGAGAGAGGGAGGGATCGAGATGTGCCAACTGTCGACTCTTACTGTCGATCAGAGGTCCTGTCCATGTTGTAAATATAGATTTTCCCCCTCAAAAACCTGTCCGTTTTCCCTGGCACTGCTCAATTGTCGGTCCCTGCCCAAGCATGCGATCGAGATTGCCCTGCTTTTGGAGGAACAAGACTTGGATGTGCTCTTCCTGACCGAAACATGGACCAATGATAGCTCAGACCCCGATATCGTCCGAGCCTTGCCCCCAAACTATGTCATACTCAGACAAGATCGGGCAGATGGTCGCGGAGGGGGGGTCGCTATTATCTATAAAAATACCTTTGGATGTAGAAACTCGAATGTCGCTATCCAAGGCGCTGAGAGCATGATGTTTGCCATCACATTTTCACCTACCTGCACTCTCTCTGGGATATTACTCTATCGCCCTCCACTCTCCCAAAAATTGAATTTTCCCACCGCAGTGGTGCGAACAAAGAACTTCACTGCGGAACTATAAGCAAGAAATCAAATCTATCCAGTCCAAATATTTTCAAGAAAAGATTGCTTTAGCCTCAAACTCCCCCCGGAACATTTTCAAATTTTCAAATTGCTAGTCACCCCCCCCCCCCCTCCCCCCCCTGCCCCCTCAGCGATCCACTTCTGGCTCACACTCGCTGTAAGGAATTAGCAAATGACTTCGCCTTGAAAGTGGCTGATGTTTACTCCTCATTCCAGCAGACAGCCACAGGGCCACTCTGCCCTCCTCCTCTTGGTATGACCAGGCTCGAGGAGTTTACCCCGCTTGACTGTCAGATGGTACAGCTTCTTCTAGGAAACCTAAAGTCAGGGTCCCAGGTTGACGCTGCCTCCCCCCCACCATTTGTAACAAGGTGTCAGACATTGTGGCCTCAGTTATTCAGGAAGTGATCAATTCCTCTTTGACAGCTGGGCTAGTATCACCATCCTGGAAGCAGGCGAGAGTAAAGGCTCTAATAAAAAAAACTAACTTAAACCCAGAGGACTGGGCAAATTACTGCCCTATCTCCTTGCTACCCACCATTAGTAAGCTTGCTGAAAAGCATGTGAACTCCCTGCTCTCTGCTTTCATTGAAAACAACAACTCCCTACACCCCACCCAAACGGGGTTTAGGTGTAAGCAGGGCAAAAAACGGCCCTGATTGCAGTAGTTGAGGAAGCCAGAAAGATTGTGGACTTGGGAAGCTGTGCAGCCATTGTATTATAAGATCTCAGCGCGGCTTTTGATACCATTAACCATTCCATCTTGATTCAAAGGCTGAGCAACACAGGAGTCTCTGGCACTGCATTAAAATGGCTGCACTCTTTCCTCACTGACAGGACTTTCACCGTCTATGAGGACGAGGCTGCCTCCCCCCCAGATGCCTTTACCGTGTGGCATCCCCCAGGGTTCATCCCTCAGCCCCACCTTATTTAACATCTACATGAGGCTGTTGGCTGAGGTGGTGTTGCCCTGGGGGGTGCAACTGGTCACCTACGCTGATGGCACCCAGCTAGTCATCACTCTCTCTGGGCAGGAGGCAACCTATAATAATCTCTCCTCATGTTTCAGCAAAGTCCTCGAGTGGATGGATGAATCTTTCCTGAAGCTCAATGGTGCCAAAACTGAGGTCATATTGTGGGGCATAATGCACCCTCCTCGGTGGAGGCATGGTGGCTGAGTAGCCTGGGCCAGCCTCCCCCTCCAAAGGAGCAAATTAAGAACTTAGGAGTCTGGCTGGATCCTACTCTGAACTTTATGGTACAATCTTGGAATCTTGGAAGGTGGCAGCTACCTGCTATGCCTTTTAAGATTACTTAAATTCTTAAGCTCCTTCCGTTCGAAGCCAGGTGGATCCTTGTACAGGCTCTTATCTTATCGAGACTAGACTACGCGAATGCTGTCTACCTGGGCTCCCAACAGGGAATAGTTAGGGTCCTGCAGATAGTACAAAATTGTGCGGCCCGCATGTTACTGGTTGTCCCTCGAAGAACCTCGGCTAAACCAGCGTTACCTCAACTACACTGGCTGCCAGTACAACAGAGTATTGTGCTCAAGGCTATGACCATCGTGCATAAAGCAATGGCCGATGCTGGTCCAGCCCTAATCCAACCTATGTTTCGCCCGTACCAGACCTCCCGAACCCTAAGGTCCAGCAATAAGAATCGACTGACGATCCCCAGAGATAAAGAGAACCCGCATGGGCAGCAGACATTTTTCCCTCCAAGCTCTGGAACCATCTTTCCGACAACATCAGACTGGAAGCGAACCATCTCAGGTACAGGAGAATGTTAAAGACCTTTCTATTTTCCTGAACCAGGAGGGAAAGACTCGGGCACTGAATGCGCTGGGATGCCTCCGGGTAGCCATGCGCTATATAAGTATGTAGTCATTCATTCATTCATTCATAAGAATTGCAACCTCCCTAACGGCGGCATTGAATGAGGACAAAATGCCTGTTTTATACATTTTGGACATTTGGGTACAGGCATACTTTTTTTAAATGCATTTCTTTAAGAAGAATGATATGGGGTTGATTTTCCATTTACCATTGAAGTGTGGCTCTTAATTTTGTTGAATTATTACCCCCATTCAAATTACATGTTGGTAAATATTATCTGACTTCTATCCATTGTATATACTATAGTTCTTAATCTAGTTAGATAAGAGGTTCCATTATTTCCAACCCTACGGTTGTGAAAATTGCTCTTTATTAGATCTGTGATTTTGTTTTCCTTTTGTCTCACCACCCATCCTGAAGTGCCCCCTCCCGTTTCCCTACCCACACGTCGGGCCTTTGCTTGCCATGGACCCTTGCCACCACTGTGCACTGGATCCCACCCCATGTCCCCGCCTTAGTCTGACAATAATACCTTGACATGGCACTAAGAGCTTCTCCCCCGGAGGAGATGGCAGCCAAGAGAGCAGCATAGCAAAAAACAAATTATATCATCCCTAGTTTGTACCAAGACGGGTAAGTATACCTGACATTTTATTACATTTTAGGAACTTTCCATCTGTTTGCATGATTTCCCTTCCATCTATATGTCATAATGGCCCAAATTATATTTAATATTTCCTCTCTCTATCCCCTTCTTGATCGAATGAAGGAAGGTGTGAGCCTGCTCTACTGACTGAAATATATATGACCTCCCTTTGAACAACACTTTAGGCTTGGATTGCTGTATTATACCCACCGGTGCATTATAACGCTTGAATTCATCAATCATTCCCACAAAATCTTTGCGCCCTCGCTCTGCTAAAATAGACATATCAGATTAGATTCTGAAAGTGAAGTTCTCAGGTTATGTGAACGTTTTATTTAGAAATGCTTGTGATCGAATCTGTTTTTTAATTCGGCAGTTGCTGAAGGTAACCAGATTGTTCTTGGAAATTTGTGGTCGGAAGGACGAATTCCTGGTACTCTATGGGCCCTATTGATGGCCAAGACCCCAATATCTTTGGAGCTTTCTGGAAGAACAACTTTCCGAATCAGTTAATTTATGAATTGGACCGCCAATTTGCCTGCTTCTCGATCTTCAGGAATCCCAATGAATCTTAAATTTGTACGTCTGGCTCGATTTTCCAAATCGTCCAATTTCAGTTGCATCTCCTCGAGTTTTGTTTGCCATTCACACAAATAGCTTCCCTGATCATTGTGTTTTGATTCTAGTGAGGATACCATCTGCTCAGCCTGAGTCAGACGAGTTGAAAGCTGCTGAAAATTTTTCTTGAGCTGGCCTAGTCATTTATTGGTCTTCTGGTAAGATAATTCCTGTGAAAGCTTTATGTTGCGAAGCTCGAGTAAGATCTGATATAGAGTAATTTCAATAGCTGCTGATGGCATGGAAAAGGCGGGCATTGCTTTTGCTGCCGTTTCTCCCTCTGGGATTATTGATTGTAGTGTGGCTGCAGCCACACTACAATAGGTCTTGTTCTGCTTGTTCTGCTGCTGTGTCATTGGAAGCTTCCCCAGTGGGTATGAAATGTGGGGGGCCTGGTATTTGGAGATTAGTTTTTTGCCATCACTTTTGGTCCTCCCAAAGAAAAAAGAGGGCACGTTAATTTCCCTAATTCCTTATTCTCCATTCTTTGGGGCGTGTCCTGTTGTTTATCTTGATTATCTTGGTGCCTCTGAGTTACGAAAGCCTTCAGATCTTTCTATAGATTGCTGGAATCTGCTCCTACTAAGGGTGTCGCTTCCATTGAAAGGCTGTCCTTGTTGATGTTTTTAACCAGATTAATTTTGACCTTTCGAACCCGTAGTGCTCTGTGCCTAGATTGATCGGGAGATGGAGATGGATTGGAGTGGTTGGAGGAGCACGATTTAATGTCTGCAGTGTTTTGTTTGGAATGTAATTTCTTCCTCCTCTTAGCAATGTCTTTCTTTTTTGTTGCCGAGGGATCCCTTGATAGGCGCTTCATTGAGTGCACATTACAGCGTATTATTGCTACTTATCGTAGCTTTTCGTAGTTTGTGACTATTTGATGTGGGGGAAATGGGGTTAGCACAAGCTGGTCACAAGCCACATCCACAGTAGGTGAACTGTTGCAGCAACCACCTTGACCTCCTCCTCTCAGGGGGCACCTAGAGCTTGTTCTCTGAGTTGTCAGACCCACCCTTATTAACGGTTTCTAGTTTCCAGTCTTCCATTTTCTCAGCCTCCTATACTCTTCTATTCTTCTAATCTTCTAGTTTTCTGTGGTACCAAATCCAGTTTGAGATAATCCTTTGTTGAGCAAGTACTGTTGGACCTCCATGAAGGTTTCTTTCCCCTTTTGTCCCATCTCTATGCTATTGAGCTACTATAACGCTGTGTCACTATGTGCCCATTAAATATATATGTTGTACGGAGGGGCACAACCCTCAGGCACCAGGCTCTAGGTACTGAGCACTGAGCATAAGCTCCGACAAAGAGAGGGCATTGAGTGTCTTGAGGGAGAGGAAAAATAACAATAAACAGAGAAGAAAAAAAGGGGGTGGGCAGGAGAGTATGCAGTAGTAAAAGTCTTTTGCAGGTCATTTATTCTCCCTATTCAGGAACTCACCCAAAGCAGTCACACAGGTTGCACAAATAGGGAATGCAGTCAGGTCTCCTAATCACTAGTTCCTGGTCGCTGGCCTTGCCTCAGAGCAGTAGCTAGGCAACTTAGCAGCATAAGCCATGGGTGAAAATCCACACCTGCATTCAGTCAACTCTTGCCGTGTATCACATATCCCCAAACAAATGACACAAGTTGAATACAGGTATCATGCTCCTCTGTTCCCTCCTTGTAGCTCCTTCAACAAAATACAACTGAGCAAAGACCATATGTGGTAAGGAGAGGCTGATCACAGTTTCTTTGTTTTTAATCATCAAACTTTATTACTCTCTCTGGTTAGTTGTTGCGAGCTCCCGCCGCCTTTTACTTCTGTGCTCGCAGTCATCTTTCTATTGCCATTTTTCTCGTGTCCATAATGCCGCCTCCAGTTTCGGCGTTTTCACCGTGTAACAGACCAGACACTCTTTCACAAAGGTGCTGGTAACCGGTTCCGCTTTGCGGTAAGACTAATTGGGGTTCCTTTTTCACCCTTTCTCACCCTCCTTGCATGGTTAATGCCTCGCTTTCCATTCCTTAATCCAGTTCGCCGTTATAGATTGCGTTTACGGTCTGTTCTTCTTGGGACGATTATCACAGTCACCTTTCCACATTTCACGCATGTTTTGGATTTCTCGTTAGTAGAGAACGCTGCAGTTTTACTGCAGTTCGTGCCACCTTTCAGAACATAAACGCTGCATTTTTACGCACTCGTACCTATTGTTTCCTAGCCTTAGAAGCTTTAATCTTTTCACAGCACACCTTGTTTTTTACCCCCACGTGGTTCCTCTGTTCATTTTCACTTCGTTTTACACTGTTTCCATCACAACATCTTGTAGTATCTTCCAGCTTTTACAGCTACCCTAGTCATTCTTCTCACTAGTTGGTTGCACATTTCTACTTCTCCTGACTTTTTTTGCTCCTGAATAGCGGTACATACTTTGTTATTACTGATTTTCTTAGAGAAAGTTCCCCCTGACGAAGAGCTTCCGCTCTAAATGCATTAGGTTGCATTTGTTACTGTGTTTACGGAAATACCCAGTTGGATATTTGTTACCATCATGGATATTATTTCACTTTGGATATGAATGTATACATTCGAACGGTTCAGCATATGACACAATATGACATGAATACCAGTTCATAATAAATAATGCATAAACTGGAATGTACCTATTGATTATCCGGTGATTAATACTACAGCGATTTCATCACGTTTGGTGGATTCGAGATTTCTACCTTACACTGCATATGGTTCTTCCAGCAAGTCTTTAGCCCAGCACATCAAAGTCAGGAGGTGAACATCTTAAAGTCCCAAACCTTTTTTTTCCAGAATTATTCCAAGATTACTTCAATTACCTAGGAGTGCAGCGGTTCTCTTGTTTATTTTCTACAATAAATGTTTAACACACCCTCTGATAAGCCTAACTGCTCGACTACAGTACCAAAAATAGAGCTGTTAGTGATTATCTAATTTAGCCTCTGCTAAACCTCTAGGGATTCACTGGAGTCTGTGCACACTATACCTTACTTTGGTATAGTCTATACAGAGCCAACCTCTTAGATAAGGTCGCAATACAACTCCCACTAGCTGCTGCTACTTATGTCCTTGTGATGGCCAATGTTCCCCCTCTTAAAAAAGCAGTTATGGAGAGTTATCCACACCTAAAAAGCAAATTACTGCATTGGGTCTCTAACAAGAGGAAGACTGACCTTTTTTGTGCTAAGGACATAGTCATGGTCGTTGTTAGAAAGGGGGGTCTCTAGTTGGCAGAGGACCCTCCTTCCTAGTCAGGGTAAGGGGGATACACTTCTAAAATAACCCCTGCTCACCCCCTTGGAAGCTTGGCACGAGCAGACAGGATAATCTCAGACGCAGTATGTAAAGCATTTGTGAACACATACAGTGTTAAAGTGAAAACACTACACATGGATACCACACCAGTTTAGAGAAATAGGTAATCTTTATCTAAACCAAAACATGACCAAAACAACAAAAATCCACAATACAGTAATCAATATATGACTTGCATAAGGTAGAAACAGTTCTGTTCAAAGCAAATTGTAGATAAACACTTTCAACACTGTTAGAAATTGGATTTTTGGAAGGCTAGGGCATTTAAAAAAAAAGAATAGGAGCACCCCAAGTGTATAGCATTGTTTGGCCAGTACCTGCAGCATTATCACAAATAAGATGTGTGAGGAATGCTCATGGTTTATATCCTCAGATATAGAGCAGGTTTTTTATGAAGAGAAAGTTATGAGTGGAGAGCAACCTGCGTCAATTCCCTCTGTGGCTCCTTTTTGTGAAGGAGGCTAGGGCATGTGCCAAAACTAGGCAGACACAACCACTCTAATAATGATAAGGGAGTTACACTCCTAGAATAACCCCTGCTCACCCCCTTGGCAGCTTGGCACGAGCAGTCAGGCTTATCTTAGAGGCAGTGTGTAAAGCATTTGCACATGACCAACAGTAATACAGTGTACGCACTACAAAAGGGCACCACACCAGTTTAGAAAAATACCCAATATTTTTACATCCTTAAGACAAGACCAAATAAAAATCCACAAGACAGTTCTTAAAAATCCACAGTTATCAAAATACGGTTTAAAAACAGTTGCTTGATGTCAATAGCTCCGTCCAGGGCTATCAAGGCGTGGTGAGCAAACAAATCCAAACAGTTCTGCCTGACCGCGGCGTCGTGGGCCAGCTACGGTGCCGGGAAGACCCGCAAACACTACCTTTTAGAAATGCAGGGCATCGGCAACCTCTTGTTGTGATTCTGAAAACACGGCGTCTGCAGGCGTTGGTTCCGGAGGTCGGTGCAGGAGACGTCGGGCCCTCGAAGTCACATGCGTTGCAGGTGGATCTTCTCTCTGTTGGAGTCAGGAGCGTTGGCATCGCCAGGCATCATGTGCTGCGATGCAAAAAGCAGTGGTCTGGTGTGCGGTGCCCCCAGATTGTGGTGCGAGCAGCGGCTCGGTCGTGGTGGCTTTTGGCGTCGTTGGGGAGACAAGGGTCGCGGTGCAAGATGAAGGTGGTGCTCGTCACAGTGCTTGCAGGTCACAGTGCAAGCAGCGGCATCGTCATTGCTGAAGTGCTGTTGTCGGCTGACGAACTGGAGTCGATGGCACCGACGTTGGTAGGCCAAGGCTGCGGTGTAGGATGAGGGTGGTGCATCGTGTAACTTTACGAGGTGTGCCCTCGAACCACGGTGCAAGCAGCGGCATCTATTCCATTGTGGAGCTTCGTCAGGTGGATACCAAGGTGTCGTCGTGAAGCGAGGCGATGCAGAGTGTGGTGGCCACAAGTCGCAGTGTGAGCAATGGCTCGGTGGCGGCATCAGATGGCGTTGTCAGATGATATCATCGGTGAGACCAGGGTTGCGGTACGGCATTGCAGCAGTGCCCTCTGTGGTGCCAAGGCATTGTCGCGAGGCAGTGCGGAGTGCGGTTCCCACAGGAACACACAGTCCCCAGTGTACGGACAGAAGTGCTTGAAGTTGAAGAAAATACATTTTTACTAGGTCCTATTAATTTCCTTACATTGCTCCATTTCTTGCCATCTCGTGACAAAACCCTGCCTACAGCCTACATTTCTGCTGATGCTAAAAAAACTATCACATACACAAGCCCCCTGTTCTTTGCAGTTAACCAATTCATCAACAGAAAGCCATGAGACACCTACGCCCTGTATAAACAAGCTTGTTTTTCATCTTCAGCTCCCTGCTTGGTAAACATCCTTGATGCCGTGATCAGGTCATCTGGACAATGGTCTGACTGACCGAGCCTTGATCAAGCTGATTGAACAATGGTCTGACTGACCGAGCCTTGATAAAGCTGATTGAACAATGGTCTGAATGCCGACTCTTGATCAAGCTGATTGAACAATGGTCTGAATGCCGAGCCTTGATCAGGTCCTCAACTACAAACACTGCCTTGATCAGTTCATCAACTACAAACACCGCCCTGATTGAACAATGGACTGAATGCCAAAAGAGTGGAATAAAAATGTATAAAAGGCTTGTTCGCTGTGGAGTAAAGCAGCAGCCTCCTGGGGTTTGTCTCTGACTAGCTTGGGACTATGTTCCATAGCCCGGGCTATTGTAATAAAGGTGGTTCTCTCTGCAGACAAAGGCTTCCGGGTCCACTTTATTATATAAGGAGGGTAAGAGTAGACTCGGATGATTCCCGCACCGCCAAGCCCCCACTCTTCCTTGAGGTGGACTTTTCTTAGTTCTACAAATAGCGCCTGAACAGGGACACCATGGAGACGTGACGTACCATAAAAATAACAGAGGAGCTGTACTTACCACTAGCCCCAATACCAATTACCAAATAATCAGTCAGTTGGCAGTGAAGAAAGTTCAATTGTTTATTATGCAAAATACTTTATAGAGGAGCGTCTCCAGCCCTCACCCATCAGGTGCGCGGAGAAGACTTTTGGCTTACATTCAAAACGGCACATATACACTATCAGCACAATACATGAAGTCACCGTAAATGGAAAAACACTACTTGGCTCCTCGAGGAAGGACCATATATGGCACACATGATTAGTTTGAAGCTCTGTTTAGTTATTATTGGGGAAGTCAATCAATCAATCAATCAATCACGGCATTTATAAAGCGCACTACTCACCCGGGAGGGTCTCATGGCGCTGGGGGGGTATGTTACTGCTCGAACAGCCAGGTCTTGAGCTGTTTCCTGAAGGAGAGATGGTCCTGGGTTCGCCGAAGGTGGGTGGGGAGGGAGTTCCAGGTCTTGGCTGCCAGGTATGAGAAGGATCTTCCTCCGGCAGTGGCTCAGTGGATGCGTGGTACGGTGGCGAGGGTGTGGCTGGTTGATCGAAGCTGGCGGGTGGGCGTGTAGAAGGTCATGCGGTCGTTGAGGTATTTGGGGCCCAGGTCGTGGAGAGCCTTGTGTGCGTGGGTCAGGAGTCTGAACGTGATTCTCTTGCTGACGGGGAGCCAGTGCAGGTCTCACAGGTGTCCGGTGATGTGGCTGTGTCGGGGGATGTTCAGGATGAGTCGTGCGGAGGTGTTCTGGATGCACTGGAGTCTTTTTTGAAGTTTGGCTGTGGTTCCGGGCTAGAGGGTGTTCCCGTAGTCCAGTCGGATGGTGACGAGTGCCTGTGTGACGGTCTTCCTGGTTTCGGTGGGGATCCATCTGAGGATCTTGCGGAGCATGCGCAGGGTGTTGAAGCACGAAGATGAGACGGCGTTGACTTGTCTGGTCATCGACAGGGAGGAGTCCAGGATGAAGCCCAGGTTGCGTGCGTGGTCCGTTGGTTTGGGAGCGGTGCCCAGGGCCGGGGGCCACCAGGAGTCGTCCCAGGCAGAGGGTGATGATCCCAGGATGAGGACTTCCGTCTTGTCTGAGTTCAATTTAAGGCGGCTGCTCCTCATCCAGTCGGCGACGTCTTTCATTCCTTCGTGTAGGTTGGCTCTGGCGGTGGTGGGGTCGTTGGTGAGGGAGAGGATCAGCTGGGTGTCTTCGGCGTAGGAGATGATGTTGAGGCCATGTTGGCATGCGATGGCTGCGAGGGGGCTCATGTAGACGTTGAAGAGGGTTGGACTGAGTGAAGATCCTTTTGGAACGCTGCAGATGACTTTGGTGGCCTTGGATCTGAACGGGGGAGGCGGACTCTCTGCGTTCTTCTGGCGAGGAACGAGATGATCCACTCCAGTGCTTTCTCTCGGATTCCGATGTTGCTGAGGCGCTTCACTAGGGTGCGGTGGCAGACTGTGTCGAACGCCGCAGAGAGGTCCAAGAGGATGAGGGCCGCAGTTTCCCCGTTGTCGGTCAGGGTTCTGATGTCGTCGGTGGCTGCGATTAGGGCGGTCTCGGTGCTGTGGTTGACCCGAAACCCGGACTGCGAGGGGTCGAGGGATCCATTCGTCTCAAGGAAGGCGGCCAGCTGTCTGTTGACGGTCTTCTCGATGACTTTGGCCGGAAAGGGAAGGAGCGAAATGGGGAGGTAGTTCTTGAGGTCGGTGGGGTCCGCCGTTGGTTTCTTCAGGAGGGCGGTAAGCTCGGCGTGCTTCCAGCTCTCCGGGAAGGTGGTGGTGTGGAAGGAGGAGTTGATGATGTCCCGGAGATGGGGTGCGATGATGGCGTCGGCTTTGTTGAAGACGTGGTGTGGGCAGGGGTCGGTTGGTGATCCGGAGTGGATGGAGTTCATCATGCGGGTGGTGTCTTCGGTGTTGATTGGGGTCCAGTTGCAGAGGGTGCTGGTGGCGGGCGTTGGTTCGGCAGTAGGGTGTGTGTTCTGTGCGTCAAAGCTGTTGTGTATGTCTGCTATCTTGCTGTGGAAGATCGAGGCGAGTGAGTCGCAGAGGTCTTGCGAGGGAGTGATGTCGTTGTTTCCGGCGCTGGGTTTGGAGAACTCTTTGACGATACTGAAGAGTTCCTTGCTGTCGTGGGCGTTGTTGTCCAGTCGTTCTTTGAGTGCCGACTTCTTGGTGGCGCGGATCAGCTGGTGGTATTTGCGGGTGGCGTGCTTGAGGGCGTTCCTGTTGTCTGTGGTCTGGTCGAGCCGCCAGGCTTTCTCGAGTGTGCGGCAGTTCTTCTTGGTGAACCAGGGGGTTTTCTTGCTACCGGTTCTGCTGGGAGGGTTCTATAATGGTGCGAGGTCATCGGCGCAGGCGGTCAGCCACTTGGCGAGGTTGCTGGCTGCTTCGTTTGTGTCCGCTGTGTTGGTGGGTGTGTTCTGGCTGAGGGAGGCGGAGAGCTGCTCGGCGGTGATCTTGCTCCAGCTCCGGCGGGGAACCTGTTGCGGGCGGTGGTGGGTCGCAGTTTTCCTGAAGCTGAAGTGGACGCAGCTGTGGTCGGTCCAGTGGAGTCCGGTGGCGTGGCTGAAGGAGATGTGCTTGCTGGATGAGAAGACGGGGTCAATCGTGTGGCGGCGTAGTGGGTGGGAGTGTTCACCAGTTGCTTGAGTCCGAGGTTGGTGAGGTTGTCCAGCAGGGCAGTGGTGTTTCTGTCGTTGTTGTTTTCCAGGTGGAAGTTGAGGTCCCCTAGGAGGATGTAGTCGGCGGAGGACAGGGCGTGCGGGCTGATGAAGTCTGCGATGTCTTAGCTGAATAGTGTGCGTGGTCCTTGTGGTCTGTAGATGAGGGTGCCTCGGAGGGTGGTCTTGGGGTCAGTGTGTATCTGGAAGTGTAGGTGTTCGACGACGGTGAAGGTTTTGTTGGCGTTAGTCGAGATGCGGATGGTGTTCTGGTTGACGCGGTCCTTCCGGGTGATCTTGTATCCGTCCGGGATGGCTATGGCGATGTCGGGCGCTGAGGAGGCGTTCATCCAGGTTTCGGTGAGGAAGGCGACGTCCGGTGCTGTCGTGTCGAGCAGGTCCCAGAGTTCTACGGCGTGCCTGTGGACGGAGCGGGTGTTCAGCAGGATGCACTTCAGGTGGTTACTGTTGGTGCTCGACTTGGCGGGGGTGGTGCAGGTCCGGAGGCAGGTGAATTGGCAGGCTTGGCAGGCGAAGGGTCCGTGGGTGCGTCTCGAGGTGGCTCGGTAGCAGGCAGGGTTGAATTGAATTGAATTGAATTGAAGGTAGATTTATAGAGCGTGAATTGCTGCCCGGGGGCGTCCAAGCGCTAGAAAGTAACCAAAGGAGACCTTGTGGGATGGCTAGCAGAGAATCAGTGAGGAGAGTTAAATAGGAAAGTCTTTAACTGCTTACAGAATGAAGAGAGGTTGGGGTTGGCTCTAAGATGTAGGGGAAGAGTGTTCCAGGTCTTGGAGGCATTGTAGGAGAATGTCCTGCCACCAGTCCTAGTCTTTTTTATTCTAGGGACCTTGGCCATGAAAGTCTGACTTGAATGTAGATTTCGGTTGGGTTGGTAGTGGGTGACTAAGTCACGGGTAATCGCAGGGCCTGTGTCCCAGAAAGCCTGATGGGCAATGCACATGGCCTTGAAGAGGATCCTCTGGCGCACTGGCAGCCAATGAAGGTTGACCAGACCGGCTCTCACTGATTGCCTATGAGGAAGCTCGAGCCGTGAGCGAGCTGCACAGTTCTGCACTGTCTGGAGTCTGCGTAGGGTGTAATCCGGAGCGCCAAGGTAGAGGACGTTGTTAAAGTCCAGGTGAGACTGTATTAGACCCTGGATAGCTACCTGCTTAGCTTCCATGGGTAGAAGGGGGAGGATTCTCTTTAGCATCCTGAGGAGGCCGAAACAGGTGGCTGAAAGTTTTGTGGCCTGGGTGTTGAATGAGAGGGTACTGTCCAGCCACACCCCGAGGCTCTTGATGTTATCCTTGGGTGCTGGAGGGGGGCTGGAGGGGGGCCTAAACAGGGGGGCCACAAGGAGTTAAAGAACTGGGGTTCGAGGGGCCCAGGAGCATCAGCTCTGTTTTGTCCCCATTTAATTTAAGGGATGATGAGTACATCCAGTTCTTTACTTCCTCTAGGCACTCTCTAAGTCCGCCTAACATTGGCGTGTTGGCCTCTTGCGCCAATGAGACCACCAGCTGGGGTCAAGAAATAATCTTGACCCCAAATGGGCGGACGACCTCAGCCAGTGGCCTCATATAGATGTTGAAAAGAGCGGGGCTTAAAAAGGATCCCTATGGGACTCCACACCTTAGTGGTCTACTATTGGATACAGACTCACCATCAAAAACTCGAAAGGATCTGTCCTCCAGGAAGGATTTGAACCAGAGCCAGGCTTGGTCCTTGATTCCGACACTAGACAGACAGTACAGCAGTGTCATGGCTGACCGTGTCGAATCCCGTGCTGAGGTCAAGGAGGATCACTGCCACTGATCCTCCTTGATCCGGGATTTTTCTGGATTCCTCAGTGACCATAAGGAGGGTGGACTCGGTTCCGTGTTTGGGTCTGAAGCCCGTTTCCGGCCGGCATTGAGTGCGTTGAGGGTGGCGGCATCGTAGGTCCGTCGGGTAGCATCGGCGGGGGCCAGGGTTCCTGGTGCCGGGCGCGGTCCAGGCACGGACGGGTGTAGACGGGCTTGCATTTGGCGCGCCTTCGGCGCACAATCGGCGCGTCCTCTCGGTCACCATTTAAGGCTAAGTGGGAGGGAGGAGCAGCTGGGAGGCGGGAGCGGGGAGGACACAGAACACAAGGGGGCGTGGCCGCGTGAACGGCGGCGGGAAGCGGGGAGCGGGGCGGGGAAGGCACAGGGGGAAAATTACTAAGTTAAACAGAAGGGAATAAAAATACAACTATACAACAACAAAATACTATGAAAATACGGCGGAACTGCGGGGGCAACGAACAGCGAGGCAGGCAGCTAGGGTGGCAAGGCAGATGGCACAACGAGGCTGTGAGCAGCAGCGAGGGGCGAGGGGCATACACACAGCTGGTGGCCGTGCGGCGCGGGGGTGTCCTGAGAACAGGTCACACTCACCAGCGCCGCGCGGTCGCCATTTAAGGACAAGTAGGAGGGAGGAGCAGCTGGGAGGCGGGAGCGGGGAGGACAAAGAACACAAGGGGGCATGACCGCGTGAACGGCGGTGGGAAGCGGGGAGCGGGGCGGGGAAGGCACAGGGGGGAAACGACTAAGTTAAACAGAAGGCAATAAAAATACAACAATACAACAACAAAATACTATGAAAATACGGCGGAACTGCGGGGGCAACGAACAGCGAGGCAGGCAGCTAGGGCGGCAAGGCAGACGGCACAACGAGGCTGCGAGCAGCAGCGAGGGGCACACACACAGCTGGTGGCCGTGCGGCGCGGGGGTGTCCTGAGAACAGGTCAGGAGGGGTGACTCCCTTTCGTCCCGGTGCCTGGGAGTGCATGCACGGCGCCTTCAGGAATGCGCTTATCACACCCTAAGCCAGATGCGACATTGGGTCCCAGGACAGAGAAAGAATAGTTTGAATTCAGCTGCTCTCAGTAACTCAGCTAGAAAGGGGCCTCACGAATATTGGAGAGTAACACATGATCACTGCTCGGGCCTGGCACAGGCAGAGAAAAGATGGCGTTTGTATGGTTCTTGGCCTACACAATGCAAACAGAACACACGAACAGCATATACCCTTGTTAACTAGCTAAAAAAGATATAGGTTAGGCATTAGCCATATAAACCGCAAAGAGTATATAGATACATCATGCTAACACAATATATAGATATAACTAATACTGCTAATAGAGGGGAAATTGGATTTTATCCCTCAGAACCGGCCTTTTAACATGATGTAGCTAATTAAATGGAAGTCAAGCTTCAAAAAATCCCTTCATCAATCTGCATGATATACTTTATTTCCTGCTTAACTAATTGGGCACCTACTGTTGCTAGAGAAGCACTAGTCACAGAAGAGGCGAGCTAAGCAGCACAATAAGAGCAACAAGCAGGCCCACAATGTATACAGAGACAACAGGTGAATATGATACCAGCTATACCCGCTAGTACCATCAAATGTTTCCATCCCCAGGTGGACAACAGACCCCAAAACCAACCAGATAAGGGCCAGGTACCAGTATCTGCATGCACTTCAGAGGCCAAACAGTGTAAGTTTTGAATGGCCAGATGAACAGAAGGGGCGGAGTCAGGGATATACACACAACAGGAGCTGCCGATCACGCGGCATGCTCCTCCTCTGTTGGCCAGGATAACATCTAAAACCATTCTATTCTGGGACGAGAAGAGTCTCGTCGCTTGAAATTCTACGGTTAGATTGGTCAATATACCGTCAGTGGTATTGATCACCCTTTCAACTACTCTAGACAGGCGCCTCACTTCCTTACTGGTAATGATGGGACTCCAGATAGGAAACACCCCCTTTGCAATGTCAATAAAATGTTGCCCAGGAGTATCGGTCTCATCTATGTCGGTGGTATCAATCTCTCCCTTATCTCTGACAAGTGGCAGACTCCGCTTATCTAATCGATGATCCTTATGATAATTAAAGGGGGCTATGTATACTGGAAGATACAGAAAGGACAAATAACAATGGCCAGCCCAACCACGGTGAAGCCACGTATATGCATTTTCTCCACAGACGAAATAGACATTAGGGGGAGTCAACAATGGAGGACTACTGAAGGTGCGCAGCCGACAGGTTTAATTGCATTGACTTTCTCCTATCGAAATGTATCCTGCTCCCTGAACACAGAATGTTGAAGCACTGTTTAATATGGGCACTGGGATGGCTTTGTCATCTGTAACATTTCTTTCCTGGAATTTCTGAAAATACTGGGTAAAATTAATCTCCTCAAAGTCAAGTATTTCATTTTTCAACCAGGTAACATTTTCATGTTCGGTATATAAAATCATACAGGCATTTGGATCTAATGACCCCTCCCCTTCATTTCCCTGCGGGTCAAAACCTCGATATACTTCTATGTATGCTCGGATCATCTTATAGTCTTTTTCTGTATATCGTTTAGTATCTACAGTATAATGCATGTACATCATAGATAACAACTTAAACCAAGCTTCACAACTTCCTAAATATGATAATGGCAGAGAAATAAACATATCCTGTTTATGCATGACAGAAAGCAGAAGGCCGCAAAACCATCAGTTTGTTGTATTCGTAGCACTATACGTTTGATGAAGCATTTCAACGAATACATTTTTAGTATAAGTCTGACTGTGCCTTTCTTTATGTGGGGCTAAAGTATAAACTGGATATTCTGGAGGCGGGGTAGTTGTTCCCAAGACAACATGCATAGGATGACGAAATTCCAATTATACAAACACAATCATTAACATTATTAACAAAATCGTTATTGTGACCACAAAGGCTACTTTGACATGCATGGTCCAACTAGAAAAAATAGGCATATATGTAGGGTAATAACGGGGTGCAAGTGGGCGTTCCTCTTCAGGAACAAAACGAGCAAAAGGGTACATGCTAGCTAAAAGTCCAAAACTAAACTCGGGCTATGCAGTCCAACCTGCCAGAGGGTTCTTCTTTCCTATGTCGTCTAGAGCCTCACAGGTAGGCTCCTATCGTTCATCACTAAGAAAACCAAAACAGATCCTCACTTTGGGGTTAGGATTTCACACAACTCTTGAAGAAAACACTTTTTCAGGAAATTCAGTCTTTCTTTCTGAACAGAGCAAACAAATGTTCCAGGCTCTCAACGTGTTCAGTCCAGTGTCTCGTTGAGGTACCCCAGGAAGGTTTCTAACAAACCCTATTAATCAAGTCTTTCCCTATCTCCTTCCATCTTCATCTGGGGCACTGTGTTGTTTTCTGGGCCACAGATTGTATCGAACATGGCCAGGCATTTCCTGATCAGAGAACAAGACAGAGGAAGATACATCTGTTGCAATAGGAATATCATGAACCTTTTCTTCCACTGTAGGAGGAACAGAATCTGGGGCAATTACTGGTGCAGATGACACGTGCAGCTGTGTGAGGCGTGCAACAGTGTGCAGCATGCAGCAGAGTGAGTAATGCAGCACTGTGCAGCATGCAGCAGTGTGAGGTTTGCAGCAGTGTAAGGGGGGCAGCAGTCTGAGGCGTGCAACAGTGTGAGGCGTGCAGCAGTGTTAGGCGTGCAGCAATGTGAAGCATGCAGCAGTGTGTGGAGTGCAGCAGTGTGTGGCATGCAGCAGTGTGTGGCGTGCAGCAGTGTGTCGTGCAGCAGTGTGAGGCCTGCAGCAGTGTGAGGCATGCAGCAGTGTGCAGCATGCAGCAGTGTGAGTAAAGCAGTAGTGTGCAGCAGTGTGAGGCGTGCAGCAGTGTGAGACATGCAGCAGTGTGGCATGCAGCAGTGTGTGGCATGCAGCAGTATGAGGCGTGCAGCAGTGTAAGTGTAGCAGTGTGTGGCGTGCAGGAGTGTGTCGTGCAGCAGTGTACAGCATGCAGCAGTGTGAGGCGTGCAGCAGTGTGAGGCGTGCGGCAGTGTGTGGCGTGCAGCAGTGTTTACGTGCAAAAGTGTGTGGCGTGCAGCAGTGTGTCCTACAGCAGTGTGCAGCATGCAGCAGTGTGAGGCATGCAGCAGTGTGAGGCGTGCGGCAGTGTGAGGCGTGCAGCAGTGTGCAGCATACAGCAGTGTGAGTAATGCAGCAGTGTGCAGCAGTGTGAGGCATGCAGCAGTGTGAGGCGGCAAGCAGGGTGGCGTGCAGCATTGTTTGGCGTGCAGCAGTGTGAGGTGTGCAGCAGTGTGAGGTGTGCACCAGTGTGAGGCGTGCACCAGTGTGAGACGTGCAGCAGTGTAAGTCGTGCAGCAGTGTAAGTGCTTGATGCTAGAGTATGTATGCTCTTGTATCAGTGCGCGCACACTCTGCTGCGACAGTGTGCCCGTTCTATTCTCAGGGTGAGTGAGTTTTGGGTTCTTAGTCACAAAAAGTATGAATGAATGATGAACACAGGAAGAAGGGCAGTCATGCGGGGCGTGTGTGTTTTTTAATTGGAAATTGTGAGCGAGTGAACCAACGCAATGGTTTGTAAACAACAAGAAAAGTGGACATCAAAGGAAGGGTGGGAGGGAACGAGCATATGGGGTGTCAGCGATAACGAAAGTTAAATGTAAGAGGGGGAGCAGGCAGTGAGGTCGAGCGCGCGCTGGCGATAGCAGTCTGCTGCTTTCAAGTCCGATGCCAGATGCCAGATGCCAGATTCATGCTTGAATGCCTCACATGCACTGGCCATGAACCGTATTCCAAATGTCTTTGGGAGCATTTTCTGGTGCCCCTTGCTAAATCTTTTGCATAGCGACCGTTTACGCGATAGCTAGGCGAGACCTAAAAACACTGTGATGTTCAAATCTGCTAATAACGGGGCTAGTGTTCTGGCAAGGCGCATGGGTCATACTCATGTGGATGAAAAGCTAAATGTATTCAGGGCTAAGAGTGCTACGTTGGCTTGTTATTGTTGTGACATTTGGGGTTATGTGTCTTCCTCCCAGCTTCAGGTCATTGAGAATTACTTCTTGAAAGGTCTTCTCAAAGTCCCCCAGAGTACCCCGTCTGAGATGCTTCATGAGGAAGTGGGTCTGGGATATATCTCTGACTTGATAGGACTGCGCCCCTTGCTACTCTGTCTGTCCATTTGGTTAAAGGAAGACCTGCCCCTTAAAAAGCTCATTGTGAATGACTGCTTGGCCTTGGATGGTACTTCTCGTATACCCTAGCTCACATACATTAGACACACCCTAAAGTCCCAGGGCTGCTCAAGCTTTTTGCTGATCCGGAATGTATAGTAAGGAGACATATCTCTTGGATAAAACAGGCTGTTCATGCAAAGGCAGATGTGAAGCCAGAGGCTGCGGCCCTCCACAAGCGCACAGTGCGCCACTTTATCATGGTATAAGTTTTCTCTGGGATGAAGCCCTATTTGACGCTGGAGATTTCTAATTTGCACCGTAGGTTGTACACCTATGTTAGATTTAATTTGTTTCACCAGGTTTTGTTGCCTAAAGGGTCTTGACATAAAGTCTCAGATCTTCCACCATGTTCATGTGATGATGTTTCTCTTCCTGATACCTTCCACATTGCATGACATGAGCAAGTTTTAACAATCTCCATCATCCGCTTTTTCTGCCTATGAATGTTAAGCAAGTGAGGCCTGCTTTTGTCTGTTAAAATCTCTGACCATCTGCTATTTTCTGATTTGTTTCTTAAGTGCGGTTATGCCAGGGCGCTGCATACTAGTATGTCTCTTTCAGTGTGTTGAACCCCTTTTTAGCTTGTTTTAATTCTGTGATTTTATAATGCTTGTATAGTCCTTAATCTGTATCATACACATGTGCTATCTGTAATTTGTAGAGGGTGTGGTCTACAGCTTTATTGGGGGCATTTTATTACGTGTACTTTTGTGATTTTCCTGAAAAATCAAATAACGGTTTTTAACTTACTTTCTTACTACAGCTATAGTGTACATGCCAACTTTCAGAAAGCATGTAAAAATTAATTAGGGGATATGTTGTTTACAAAGAGTCATGCAGTGTATTACCGTCATCAAACTTTTCATGGTGGACCGTCTGAAAGAGATATAGAGGTTTGGTACAGTTGATTTCTCACTAGAAGCTATGGACTAGTTTCTCTTTTTCCCAATGGATCCTTACAGATCCATCCCTTCCCTCTGTTTTGCCTCAAATTATATCACATCATGAGGAGTATTCACCCAGGTCTTCTCTCTACCACTGATCATGCCTAATATCTAAGTCTATACATTTGCTCTCAAAATCTTCTCTTTGCCCAGTGATACTCAAGTTTAACTCTATTTGGTTGACCGACTTGGCTCAATAATAACACAGTTAAGACGGGATGAGATAGCATTTTTTCCAGTAGTCTATGTAATTAGTGGCAGAGGTGTTTCTGCTCTGAGTGAGCATTATGTTTAAACAGCAAAAGCATCTTACACTTGAGAGAAGCAGTGTGAACTATCATATAAAACTGCTGGAAAAAAATATACATTTTTATTCCAGATGATCGTCATATTTTACTGATCAATTTATTGACATTCACTTGACTTGATTATTGGAATGCCCTCCTACGAGTCTTAGACAACTAACAAACTTCAAGTCGTCTAAAACACAGTAATTTGTCCTTAAAAATATGGTAAGCTTTGAGAAATCTCTTTTCAAACAATGTATCTATTTTAAGTGTGTGCATCCTAAATAGCGAACCAACATTATCATTGGGACGTAATATTGAGGACAAAATATTAAAAAAAATTTATTGACACGTCTAGATTTTCTGTCCCTAAATCCACATATATGTATGTTCACGTGACATATATCTTCTAGGTACTCAGATGTGGAATTAGGAGTAATAAAGCTATACTTCCCGATATGCGCTTGCCGTTGGATATTTTTGGGCCAGATGTAGGAAGCCTAAAACCAGTCGGTAACGGCCGAAATTACCGAATTTCGGCCGTTACCGACCGGCATTAGGCATTTGAGATGTAGGTGGCTACATTTCAGATTCGATAATTTACCGAATCGGTAATTTAAGGAATCGGTAAATTACCGAATTCTTAAATACTGATTCGGTAAATTAACGAATCTGAAATGTAGGAAGCACTCAAGTGAGTGCTTTTCACTTGTAAGGATTCGTTATTTACCACCAAGTACAAATTGGTGGTAAATAACGAAAACCGTTAAAAAAGCAATTTTGTGCTTTTTTAACAGTGCCATGTGGCAGACATACATGCCCTTAGGGCATGTATGTTTGCCGCATGTGCACCCATACACTATTCAAGGGTGAAACAGGGTGTCAATGTGACACCCTGCCACCCTTGTAGGTCTTCCCGATTCGGTATTTACCGAATCGATATTCCCCATTCATTCTTATGGGCCTGGAGACCTGGAGGCCCATAGGAATGAATGGGGAATACTGATTCGGTAAATACCGAATCGGTATTTTCCGAATTTTACCTATTCGGTAAAAATTACTGAATGAATACCTACATACCATTTACACATTATAAAATACTGAATCAGTAAAATTCGGTATTTTAAAATCGGTAAATGGTATTTACCTACATCTGGCCCTTGGATCCTTGATTTCCCGTCCTCTTGTACCACAATATTGTTGGTGTCGATTTTCAGCCATTTAAGACTCTACATTTCTTATATGGTCTAATATCAAGGTTGCCCCACTTTCTCTCTGGACAAGCATATGCCGTATACCCAAATTGTTAATTATGTTATTTTGGAGTCAGGCATAAAGACGGATGAGTAAACTGAATAGGAAGCACTTCCCACTTCACCTTCACACTATCATACTACTCATCTCCATAACTGCACTATAATGTAAACCACTGACCTATCACTGTATGGCAACAAATACCACCATTCAGTGGTGTAACAAAAGTTAAGGGAGCCCACATGCAAAGTACATGGAGGGCCCTCCCTCTGGAGTCAGTCAGGAGCTCTCAAGCCAGGTTGCTGTGCTGAGAGTGGCTCCCTGAAGCTCAACCCCCCGCACTGCAGGGGATGCAGGGCCCTATGTTATGCTGCTGCCACCATTCATTTCGCCACAATCTCTTGCTACCATATTGCCATCCTATCAGTACAATACTACCCCACCACCTCACTTAATCTCCCTGTCACTTCCAATCACCTAAACACTATCAACTTGAAGCAATGCAATACCCACATTACTCTATTCACGCTGCATAGCAGTGCAATGACCACAACAGTTTCAAACTTAGCAAAGCATTATCACCCACATCTGTCACAATACTACCACCACCAGCACTGAACTACCCTGCCCTGCTATGCCAAAGTATATTAATACTCAATCAAATTCAAAAAGCTTTATTTCGATATAAACTTTGATATCATAAAAGCGTACATTTGTTAAAAAAGAATAAATACAAAACACAACACAAATATAAGTCAAAAGAAGCCAGTACCATGTCATTTTGAGTGAAATAGGGGAACTATAAACAACTCATTTATACATATAAATACAATCGGAGTTAAAAGCTTAAAAAATTTAGCTAAAGTATAGATCACTTCCGGGGTTTCCATCCTTTGTAGTCTAAAAAACGCATCTCTACATGATCGGAGACCCCACTCCTTAAGAATTGGTTTAAGAAGGATCTTTCTGGGAACATGATAAAATTTGCAAAATAAAGTGCAGTGCAAGTTAGATTGAGGGGCGACATCATCACAGGGACAAGGCGACATTTGTCTCGACCAATCATTACGATTTGGGAATGTAATTAAACGAAAAAAGGAACCCAATCTGAACCTTGAAAGAAGCATTCTAGCATAGCAATTAGTGTCACTAACAAGGTACAATTGCAAACCCTGTTCCGTTGTAATTTGTTGGTAGGCTAGGACTGATTTTTTTGTTTTTTCAGCGGTCCATCTTTTGTTCGCTAGGTGGTACATAACCATTTTACGTAACACTTTTCTTGATATTATTTCCATGCTAGATGGGTTTTTAAAAAACTCAAGATGGCCAATATCATTCATCATTTTTTCCACCACACATAGCCATTTAATTCGCTTTACACCTTCAAGTTGTAAACAATCAGTTATGGTGTTGCGGTTAAAGGCTGTTTCTGGGGTTAGCCAAAGCTTGTGCCATAACAGAATGGGTTCAGTTGTTATAATGTCGGAGATATAGGGGAGACCAAGTTCTATATGTATAAAATAATTAGGAGTTGATTTTGGGACCCCCAGGAGGTACCGAAGGAAACGATTCTCAGTTTGTTGGATAGAAATTGGAGAATCAATCCCCCATATACCAGAACCATAGGTGGCCGTAGTAACACATTTAGCCTTATAAATGACAATCAGCTCCTTAACGGGTCTACCCCCAATTTTGATTGCAAAGTTCTGCAGTGCTCCAATCACTTTGGAAAATGCTAATCTTCTGGCTTTGATAGCAGTTTGATTCTATGACGTATCCCTAATGGAGCATTACGGATATCCCCTTGGGCATAGCAGTTTGCCAGGAGCATTTCTTATGAAAACAAATCCCAAGATAGGGAAATTGATCTATTGTCTCTATCTTTCTGCCTTCTATAAAGATGGGACAGGGTATTTTCTTTACTCCCTGTCGGCAGGACATGGAAAAAGATTTTAAAATGTTGACCTTAAGTCCCTTTTCCCTCATAAAAAGTGTAAACTTTGTGACAGCCCAGACTGGTCTGAGACATAATCGCGGCATCGTCCGCATATAAAAGGATGGGGACAGGGCGGCCCTGGACCAGAGGGTAATCATAATGAAAGCTCCTGAGATGGTCGCCAATCGCATTTATGTAGAGGGAGAAGAGCTGGGGGCTAAAATGCACCCTTGTCTCACTCCCCTCTTAATAGAAAATCTTGGCGAGCACTCTCCTCTTTAGCCGAAGGGCACCCTTGCTCCTGCATCCTTATATATTTCCTTAATAAAATTAAGGATTGGAGGGTCCAGACCAAGAATCTTTAATGTGGCCCACAACTGATTGTGATCAACACAATCGAAGGCTGAACTCAAGTCAATAAAAGTAATAAAAAGGTTCCTTTTTTTGGCTTCGGTGTATTTTGAAATTAAAAAATATAAATTTAGGCTCTCCTCAACCGTCCCCATACCATGTCGAAAACCATATTGAAAGATCGAAAGGATGTTAGCTTCCTTGATCCATTTTTGGACACGTTTTAAAAAAATACGTCCAGCTACCTTCATTAAGGCGTCAATAAGAGAAATTGGGCGATAGCAGGAGGGATTGTGCCTGTCCCCCTTTTTAAAGATGGGGACCACTATCGCTTCTGACCATGTTTGTATTAATCCGTGGGTATTGGCACAATTCATCACTATAGATAATAGGGGGGCCCAGAGATCGATTTTAGCTTTAAATACATCTATTGGTATTGCATCCGGGCCCGGTGCCTTACCAGACGGGCTTTCTCTTATGGCCAGACTCACCTCCTCACATGAGAAAACAATATCCAGCGGGAGGTTTCTCAAGGGAGATCCGGTGTTGTCAGAAACTGTAATATAGCCCTTAGGAGAAGTACACTCTGGGTCTGAGCTACCATGCAGATTTTGGAAATGGGCAACCCAAGTATCCCCATTTATAGCAATGTCTAACATCTCCGGTTGTTTTCCTAGTGCAAAGGGTGCGTTTATGGCCTTCCAAAAGGCAGTTGCATCTTTGTTTTTTGAGGAAGAAATTAGAGCTTCCCAGGCCTCTTGTTTCAGAGTTTCTCCCCATTCTTAATTGCACCGCGATATTGGTGTCTGGCATGTCTAATCGCCTTTAAGAATCTAGGGTTGGCATGCAAAGCCTTTTTTAGGGATTTTCATGCAAAAGTGCAATTTTTATCAAACCAACCTCTGGGTTTATTAGGTCCTGATTTGACTGACGGGACAATAGAAGTTTTAATGTCTCTTGTATCTTTGAAAAAGAATCCAAAAATTTTAAAGGATCTTCTGAGAGAGATAAACAGGTGTTAATCTATGGCTTTCTTTTAGAGAGTAAAGTTTCAAGAAACATCTCAGGGACCACCTTATCCCATTTAAGAGTGTAGCCGTTGGTACAGCCAATGGAGATAGGTTGTTGGTAGATAATATTTTTTTCCCTAGTTGACTGCCTCTCTATATGCTTATTTATATTAAATACTATAGCATAGTGATCGCCATAAATATCATCCAAAGTTTTCCATGATGAGAGCAAGTAAGCATGTGATTTAGAGAACAGAGTGAAATCAATCAGGGTGTTTGAACCTCTTCCATGGAAGGTTGTATGGAAAGCATAAATCATTTACATAATCCAAATTAAAATGAAAAAGGAAACTATTTAAAATATTCCCTGTTTTGGAATGAATAAAGTGGTTCAAGGTATCATCCATTGAAAAATCAAAACCGCAAATTTCCTTTGGGCCATACTGGCAAATATTACAATTGAAGTCACCCAGCCAGGCGAGCATACACTCCCTGCCTGTAGATTCTTTTCATGTAACAATTGTACGACTTAATTCGTTTAGAGTTTGTTTCAGAGCTTCTGGGGCGAGGTTGTTATAGAAGTTTACTAAGATAAGGTTAAGGGAACTTCCCCTCCCAATCACAACTATCTGATAGAATGCTTTAGGTATGGGTTTCAGCACAGTTAATCCGCTAGCAATATTAATATATATGGATAATCCACCCTTATTTCTTCCCTGGTTGCTCGCCGACGCCGGGACATGGAAGGTCTGATACCTTAATAAGTGCACTGGACTTAATGCCCAGGTTTCCTGGAAACATAAGATGGACTGACTGTTCACTAACTCCAGCCATGATTGTGAAGCGATTTTTGTTGCAAGACCAGCCACATTCCAATTAAGTATCAATTTGGGGAATAGGCGGGTATAGATGTAGAAAATTTGGGCACAACCCCTTTTTCCCCCTGATGCTTAGAAGCACATTTTACAGACAAAGATACCATGTCATGACAATCATGGGTCCCAACATTTCCCCCCAAGTTAGCTTCCAGCTGTTTTACAGGGGGACTTACACAATTTCCGGTGTGAAGATTAAAAGAGATAGACGACATAGAAATACTATTGTGTGACAAAATCCCCCCGCAAAACAATCATTTTTTGCCTCTATGGGAGGTAAAGGAATCACCATGTCTTGCAGTTTCGTTGGACTAAGGATAGCATTGCAGGTCACATTCAAGTCTATTTTTGCTACACAATGCTCCCCCTCGTATCTTGTAATGGCTCAGGGAATCTACTCGTTGATATAGGAGTGACAGCAAAACATTTTTTTGATGTGTTACAATCACTCATGCCTTCTCGAGTAGTTCCTACGTAAAAGTTTAGGAAATTGAGTCATTCATTTGCGTCTAGGCCTGAGAGGGGTTCGAATAGATTGTGTAGCGGGATGTTCCAATACTCATTTGGATTTATAGGCTGGTGGTTATTATTGAATGGAGGGAAATATCTATGTGGGCGTTGGGGTGGAAAAAAGGGGGGAAGGTTGTTAGTGTACTGTGTGGGAACAGTAAAATGTGGGATACGATGGACAAAATTTGGGGGATTACCGTTGCAGCAGGTTAGTAAGTGATTGGGGGGCATCATCAGAGCTTCAGGGTAAAAATAGCTCAGATTGCGAGATGATACACCACCCTCACTTCTCCCTGGAAACCAATCACTAATATACGTAACCACTCTATGGTCCCTAAAATTTACTATCACCACATCCCCCTCAATGTCTTTGGGCCGAGGACCCACCCACTTGCACCGTCTTACAGATATTATGTCTCCATTTAGATGTAAAGGGAGGGGTCTGTTATTTCGCAGCCAATAAATAACTTTATTTTTAAGACTTGTGTTAGGTTCAATGTTTCCTACTGGCACGACCGGGACTCCAGTTAAAATGATAACATAATTAGATGATTCTGGGGGTAGATCTACAATATTACTGTAGTTAGATTTTACTCTGTTAATTTTAGTTGCCTTCATTGGGGGGGCGTTTCTGGAAGAAGGAACTTTTAAGGGACCTGGTTTAGCCTTCTCTTTGTGTGTGTCTTGAGCAACCATCGGTTTGGCAGGATTAGTGTGAACTGGGATGTTTTAGATGCAAGATTGTCATTTTCTGACCTATATGGTTTGTGTATTTGATGTTTATTTATTGGACGGATTTCCTTAGGTTTAGCTGGTTTAGGGTTTTCGCTTACATTGGAGGCTGCCAAGATACCATCCATTTTTCCCCCAGCCTTTTGACTCTCTCTATAAAAGTGGGAGTAGGAGAGATTTTAGAAGATGTTCAATTGTCTCCATTGTCTCTTTAATCGGCAAGGCTTCTGAACCTAAAGTTATTTTTATTGGGGACACTATTAATACATCATTCTCTGATTGGTTAGATGGCTTATTTGTTGGGCCTACTTGGGGAGGGGGAATACGTGACATTTTTTCCCCTTTTCTAACCCCTACCTTTCTCCTTCTGTTTTTTTGGTGGTGAACGATGTGCTCCCATGTGTTTCTTAGTGTGTGAGTTATCTTTGATTACACTGACTGCAGTCAGTAGTTGTGTCGTAGGAGCTAATGCCTCAATTGGCGCATTAGAAACTGGAGATGAAGCATTTATATTATGCTGAGAGGCTAGATCTAAGACTGTAGGGGAATTTAAATCTATTAAAGAGTTAGAAATAGCAGGAGACCCATTTGGAGTAAGATCATTGATTATTTCAATGACAGGTAATGGTGGTGTCTGATCTTGGAAGATTAGTGGGATGTTATCAGTGCTAAACAGCTCTACATCTGAATCTGCTAGCCTATTATTATGTAATTGTGTCGAGAGTGCTACCTTCTGGGGGAGATTAGTGATTTATTTTTTAAAAATTTGATGGAGAAACGGCGCTCCGCGCGTTTCCCCGCCAGCATACTCTCTTTATCAATTTCTTTGGTAGCCCTAGCAAAATATTTATCTATAGGCCCAAGAATAGAAACCCCAACAGTAGAGGGTAAGGAGTTCGGTACACCTGTAGACATCCTAAGTCCTCAAACTGATGACAGTGTAGATGGTATTTACATATGGTCCGGACCTATACAGGTACAGAAAACGCCTAATGGCTATGAAATTAGCGTATCTGTAAATAGAAACAAAAAAAACACAGCTAACTACCATGTACTTCCAGCTGAAGGGTAGAGTCCGAAGCAAAACGTTAGAGGAAGGGCCCGGCCCAGTCTCCTGCAGCCCCTGACGGCCACAGACAGCCCGCCCTTGTCCCGGGCTTCTCCCGGCGCGCTCCCGCGCACGTCCCGCGGGACGAGGTTCCGGTCAGCCCTTTAAGCGCCTCCTGGCGTGACGCAATAATGGAGGCGGCGTCCTTGCCGCAGATGGGGCAGCTGGGATTTGAAGTCAGGTGGAAGGGGCTCGGCGGAGCCAAGCCCGGCCGAAAGGGAAGGCGCAGCGATGCCTGGCCCGCAGGTGCTGGAACGATGAAGGGGCTCGGCGGAGCCAAGCCCGGCCAAAAGGTGAGAGCGGAGCAAAGCCCGGCCCTGTAGATACAAAGTCTGCCCAAACAAATGATTTTTACTCAATCAGATCACCACACTACAAATGCCACATCACAAAACAAGAGTCACCATGGATCACAACACTATCACTTGTAGTACAGTCTACCCCATATTACTGCTCAACAGTACTATGCCTCTCTACCATCTGATGACACTTATTACCCACCCGCAAAACCAAAAATAAAATACCCCACCCATCACACTACCACTATTACTACTGTCTACACAACAATACACTAATCCTATAATCACTGCAATATTACCCACTACCAATGAAGTACCATACCCACCACTGTTCTACTACTTCAAAACACCACAACACCACTCACCACAACTGCACAACTCTTTAATGTAGTAGTATAATAAGACTCTCCTTCTACTACTATCACCCACCAAAGCACCATGTTCATCATTGCACTAACAGCCCAGCCACCATAGTACAACCCCACATCACGTCACTGTCACCTCACACTTTTTCCCACTACTCCTGCTCAGCAATACTCTGTACCCCCAAGCCCACAGCATTGCTTTCCCTATGTATATTACAGCTCTACTACTGAATGCCAGAATGCTACTTCCCACAAAAAACACAATATCCATCCACATCACAAATAAACCAACACCACTTCAGTGACATCATAATGTACTATGCTGGCCAACTAACATTTCCAGACAACTACGCTTCACTATCATCCTACAGCCCTACAACCCTTAACACCGCTCTTCTTATCATAGCACTGTTATACAACCCCTAGAACGATCACTACCTTAAAACTGTACTGCCACACTACCCCACCACTATCTACTCACAGCACTGTACTACAGCTGCATAACAGACTATTCCATTCCTACCCTGCTCCCAGCAGCAAGCAGCCATTCAAAATCAGCATATCAACCTGCACCATTGCACATGTACCTCAATGGGACACAATACTACAAGTAATATTTTAATACACCCTCCATGAAACTTTGCCTGCATTACCGACCACACTGCCACATAATATTGCCACACTACTACCACCAAACTAATAATTCCACCCTGCATGGCTGCAAGTATACCTTCAATACCACATCAATTTATGAAGCTAATTCACAAAAGCATGTGTAACAATAATAAATGTTGTGCTGCAGGTTTAGTGCTTCCCTTTAAAACATTCTGATCTAACTGAAGGCAAAGGGTCACAAATATGCCAGTACCACCAATAAGGTGAAATATATGATGCAGGCACTGAGGCACAGGAGACCCAAGACTCAAAAAGTGTTACAGACCAAGAGAAAGCTTTGTTGCAGAAACTGAGGCTTGAGGAACCTCAAAAGGTCCTCATACACTTCCCAGGAAATGGACAGTTATCCCCTAAACTAGAGTGTCTCCAGTACAGAAATAACTGTGATGGTGAGTGTAAGTGCCTCTTTTTGTATGAGCACCCCAATTTTTGTGTGGACTGATACTGCTATTTTTTTACTCTGTGCACCGGGACACTGCTAACCAGGTCCAAGTGCATGTGTTCTGGTCTCTAAAACATGTAAAAATTGATTAACTCCTAATTGCCATATTTACTTTCCTATAAAGCCATAGTATATGGTGCCACAATATATTCATTGCACAGAAATGTACATCTCACATTTGGAATACATCACTACAGTGCCATCTACTAGTGTGACCAGTCAATCATAACTCCATTACAAAATGGAGCTCAATCTGTCAAAATAAACCCTGCTTGGAAGGAAAAAACACTCCTTTTAAAAATTAATGTCACCCCTATATACGCCTTGTAACCCACAAGGTAAGGTGCATCGTATTTAAAAGAAGCACATGTAGAAATTTAAATTAACCCCTTCCGCGCGGATGACCAAGCCAGCTCGTCATGGGCGTTACCTGCGCTACGCGCATGACGAGCTGGCTTTGTCACGTAACGCGGGATTTTTAAAAATCCAGCGCACAGCGGGAAAACGCGTTAGCGCGGAAGAGGTTAAGATATCCTTACAATGACTAGCATGGTAAAGCTATGTTCACTGTAACATGGCTGACTGTCTCATAGAAAAACACTGGGAACAATATTAAATATTAATTTTGCTACGTCCAATTAGGAAAAGAAAATAACCATGTTTAATAACGCCCAACTCAATGGTGAAGTTGTGATTTTAATAAATAGTAAAGAAAAATAATGTTTAGATAGTTACCTTTACCCTGCCTGACCCTCTGCATTAGCCTTCCAACAGTAGCCTAGTCAGTGAAAAGCCCTGATGAGGTGTGAAAACTGCTCCAAGAGCAGAGACAAGGGCATGGTTGGGGGAGGTGTTTTTGTCCCCCGAGCTGGAAAGTATGTTAGGATGGGCCAAGGAACTTAATTTACTTCCGTACACCCTTCTCGCAAATTGAAATGTAAGCAACAAAAATGTGACTGGCCCTAAAAGTAAAACACGCAGGTTTTCTAAATCAATCACTCTCCCTACAATCTCATAAACGCAGTCTGAAAGAACACATGTTTACAAGGTAACCTAAATCACTCTGAAATGCAGCACTACAGCCACAATCAGTGGTGTGGTTTTTATAAAACTACACAAAGTAGAAAAGCCAAGGTGCATATTGTTACAGCAATTAGTGCGATAAACATAGCAGTTCTATTGAGAAAGCTCTGACGATTGACCTATCAATATTTGCAATTTGCTGAAAACAAAAAAGAAAAACTAAATCCAACAAGGTCACATTGCTCAGTGAAATTGCTCTTTTGAAGATGCCTTGTAGATCAGCAAAATGACTCCAAGAATGCAACTGATAATAGATTTTCAATAAGCAATAGCAAAGCAAAAAGGTCTAACTTGTGTGTGTTAGGACGTGTAAGCGCAGGCCTGCGCAGAACTAGACCTCTGTTTGCATGTTATAAAGACAACAGTATTGGCTTTCCAATGCTTGGTCCTTTTATTTCTCTTGTTAGGTCTTACTAGCTGTTGAAGACCTGTTATGAACAATATTATACATAGACTAGGCTTTTGGTAAGATCCTTGTTCGTGATTGGCTGGCTTTAGTGTCTATCGCAGTTCCCTGCTCTCATTCAAATGACTTTCCCACCTAATGTACTTTTTTGTCGCACCCCTGGAGCATACCCTTTTTAGGTTTTGCCTCGCCAAAAAGATGCGCTCTGCGCATCTTTTTCGCGCAGGCGAAAACCTGATGAGAACTGTAGTGTGCTTTGGGTCGGCCCTCGTCATTCATTGGCTGGCTCCGTAAATGGAGCCTAGCCATTGGATGAGGGGCCTGTCCGTCAATGCCGGACCAGACACGGGGGCGTTCCCGACATTCTTTGGCTTTTGCCGACGTCACGCGACGCCGGGAACGCCCCCGAATCTGTCCCGGCATTGAGCCGGCACCCTTTCCTGCTTGCGTGAGTGCTTTGCCGTCCGTGTCCCCTCCCGCCCCCCGTAGAGACTTCCGGGACCAGCCCTACTGGCACTGCCTGATTGTGCCATGAACCAGTACGACCCTGGACACATGATTGCAGGAGCAACAACTTTTTTTTAACACTAACGCCCAATAACAGAAGAAAGGACTGCGTGTGTCAGCTGGTTCTCTAGAGTTGCTAAAGTCGCTTTTCTTTGAATCCTCAGCACTTACCCCTCCCGAGCCTCCCTCCTTCTTGCCCTGCTGACATGTCACTTCTCGGTTAGACCCCATTAGAGGCGCAGTCCGCTGTCGCTCCGCGGGGCCGGGAGTCAGTCCTGCTGGGATATGATCCGGCAGACCCGAGGTTGCGGCAGACATCACCTGCCTGCTGATGGAGGCTACACACGGTGTCTGTCAGCTATGAGGAGGCAGAGCACGCCTCCGTCTGCCCCTCCGCCACACCTGGAGCTGCGCGAGCAAGTGCTCACCTCGGTACTTAAATATAGACCCAATTGAACACAGTCTCTGTCTATGTAAATATGACGAGAGACAGCGAAAATGCATAAAATAAAATACTTGATGCCAAGTTCACAACGGAAGTACAATTTATTTAAATTTCGGCTCTGCAGGAAACATCAGAAAGCCCCGCCTCGACCCAATCAAATTATAAAAGGATCATCGGAATAAGTCGGTATTTTAGTTGCGAGAATCATTCCTGTTAGATAAAACGTAGAAGTGTAAAATCTACAGCATGCTGTTTTTTCTGCGTTTTACACTGGTCAAAGTAAAGGCACGTTAGGTAATAACCCCTCGTCATTAGGTAAGGCACACACATGGTGAAATGCTCTAGGAAACATGCTTAGCTTTGGAGATGAGCGTGTCTATGAAACACCGAAGCTGATGGCGGGGGCGGGCTTTAGGACCCAGCAGAGACGGCGGGAGGCGGCGGTGTGTGTGGATATCACTGGAAGCCCAAAGAGAGTGCTGCTGAACGCTGCCTTCAATCTGCAGCTCAGCAGCAGCAGCTCCGAACCAGGGCTCGCAGCCTCACTGCTCCCGGAGCACCAGACCGGCGGACAGCATACAATGGAAGGCGCCAGGAGGCGGGGGTGCCCGGGGAGCACCGCCTGAGCCGCCCCGCACAGGGCTCACCATGAAGAAGCCGCCGGTGGTAAGTGGAGTGATGTCTGGGGGCAAGGGGTGCAAGGATGGGTCCGTGTGGAGGGATGTGACAGCCATTGTAGAGCAGATCAGAAGCTGCGCGGGAAGACCACTCATCATTTCAACCCTTCCAGTCAGATTTAAACAAAAACCCTCCACAAACCCCACTACAGCCACTGTGCCGATGTAAGCACACTTCAAACCTGGTGCAGCCAGATATACTCACAAACACTTAGCAAACAGCCAGCCCAACCCTCTCTACAGTCACTGTGCTTCCAGGTGAAACCTCTCTTCACACCCAATGAAACTAGACCAAATCACAAAGCCTTAGAGCCAGACCAAACCTCACTATAGTCACTGTACTGAAAGAAAGGAAAAGAGAAAAACAACATTGAATTATGGAATGCACTACAGACATTGCGCTATTCCTGTGCTCACGTATATGCATTTTGCATAAACATGGTAACACTCTCCCAGCTCTCCGCCCTCTCCCTCTCTCTGCCTTCCGTCTCCCCTCCCGTCCCCTGCAGTCTCCGTCGCCGGCCTCCAGTCTCCTCCTCCCCGCAGCGCCCCCCGCGCTCCCGTCAGCCGGGTTGTCTCCGGGGCCGGCGGAGGCGGGCCCAGCATGTTCCAGGGATGATGCTGGGCTCCGGGCAGGCTCCGGACAGCAGCAGGTTCCCGCTGCATCACCTGGTCTGGAGGAACCGACCCCTGGAGCTGGAGAAGGAGCTCAGCGCGCGGCAGGTGGGTGAGCGCGAGGGGAGGGCGGGGCGCGGCCACAAGCCGCTCGACCTCCCGAGTATGCTACAGGACATATTACCTTGCCGCCCGTTCTTTTATTGTCCAAACGGACGCGAGTTTCGGGTCCTAAACAGGATTAGGCTGTTGGCTACGGGGTTAGAGGCTAGTACCCTCTCTGCGTAATCCCGCCCTTCCGCTCTTGCAAACGGATATAGTTATTAGTTATTCGTATGGTCACGTACTGGTCGAGTGGGATACGGTGAGGGCATGTTCTTGTGGGGGGTTTGCAGTTAAATGGGGCTTGTTTGTTTAAAACGGGGGTAAGGAATGGTGAAGGTTCCTGCATGGAAACCGACTGTGGGCATCATGGGATTTGTAGTCTGTCCTCAAGTACCTTGTAAAGACGCGGGCAGTTTGTAAAAAAAAAAAAAACTGACCTTTTCTGCTCGCGTATTTACTAAGTCCACATTGGTTACTCAATACTTTCTAGATCTTTATATTCGTCGGAAAGTAAGGCAGGACGTTTCCTAATCAACGCAGATCCCATAACTTCCGCATCACACCGGTGCGAAGTGGAAACTGGATCACGTTTTGTCCACAGGATGTTTCATACCGGGGTGAATAAACGTATATTTTATACGAATGGCGAACCTCTAGTATTTATTTGTTCTTTAAACGGCACAAAAGCAACTCTACTTCCGGGTTGATTCTTAATATTCGTGTATACTTTACGTGGATTTTTCGTGTGGAAATGGACGGGTGTCACTGGGTGGGTACTTGGGCTCAACTGTGCAGATGCAGAGCGTAATATTTCAAATCGATCCAGTATCTTTGCATTTACATAATGTCTTTTCTAGGTATGGTGACTTGAAACTAAAATAAACGTGATCCGAATTAAGGGTCTGTATACATTTTGTGGCTCAAGATAATTGGGCTGTCAGCTTGTGGGTGTCTTTTGCACGTGTGTGCCCCTGTTGTCTGCTTGTGCCTCTGTGTGCCCCTGTTGTCTGCTTGTGCCTCTGTGTGCCCCTGTTGCCTGCTTGTGCCTCTGTGTGCCCCTGTTGCCTGCGTGTGCCTCTGTGTGCCCCTGCTTGTGCCTCTGTGTGCCCCTGTTGTCTGCTTGTGCCTCTGTGTGCCCCTGTTGTCTGCTTGTGCCTCTGTGTGCCCCTGTTGCCTGCTTGTGCCTCTGTGTGCCCCTGTTGCCTGCTTGTGCCTCTGTGTGCCCCTGCTTGTGCCTCTGTGTGCCCCTGTTGCCTGCTTGTGCCTCTGTGTGCCCCTGTTGCCTGCTTGTGCCTCTGTGTGCCCCTGTTGCCTGCTTCTGCCTCTGTGTGCCCCTGTTGCCTGCTTCTGCCTCTGTGTGCCCCTGTTGCCTGCTTCTGCCTCTGTGTGCCCCTGTTGCCTGCTTGTGCCTCTGTGTGCCCCTGTTGCCTGCTTGTGCCTCTGTGTGCCCCTGTTGCCTGCTTGTGCCTCTGTGTGCCCTTGTTGCCTGCTTGTGCCTCTGTGTGCCCCTGTTGCCTGCTTGTGCCTCCGTCTGCCCCTGTTGCCTGCTTGTGCTGTTGGTGTGTGTGGAGGGCTCTGTGTGGCTGTGTGTGTAGGAAGCTTTGTGTGGCTGTGTGTGTGGAGGGCTCTGTGTGGCTGTGTGTGTGGGGGGCTCTGTGTGGATGTGTGTGCGGGGCTCTGTGTGGGGGTGTGTGTGGGGCGGCTCTGTGTGTGAGAGAGAGAGATTTGTTTAAATACCAGGATAATTGCCGGCAGCAGCACCCTTGCCGTGTAATGCCTTGTACTACATCTGTGTTAGCAGTCGCCTCAGGCTGTTGTTTTTTTTTATGCAGGGGACGGGATTTGATCATGCCCATTACGCCGTATTGCTTTTCAAAGGCAACTGTTGCAGAGCCAAGTGGGCTGTTGAAAATTGTGTTTTCTCCACCTGCCCCTGTTGCCTGCTTGTGCCTCCGTTTTCGTGCCCCTGTTGCCTGCTTGTGCCCCTGTTGCCCGCTTGTGCCTCCTTGTGCCCCTGTTGCCCGCTTGTGCCTCTGTGTGCCCCTGTTGTCTGCTTGTGCCTCTGTGTGCCCCTGTTGCCTGCTTGTGCCTCTGTGGGCCCCTGTTGCCTGCTTGTGCCTCTGTGGGCCCCTGTTGCCTGCTTGTGCCTCTGTGTGCCCCTGTTGCCTGCTTGTGCCTCCGTCTGCCCCTGTTGCCTGCTTGTGCTGTGTTGGTGTGTGTGGAGGGCTCTGTGTGGCTGTGTGTGTAGGAAGCTTTGTGTGGCTGTGTGTGTGGAGGGCTCTGTGTGGCTGTGTGTGTGGGGGGCTCTGTGTGGCTGTGTGTGTGGGGGGCTGTGTGTGCGGGGCTCTGTGTGGGGGTGTGTGTGGGGCGGCTCTGTGTGTGTTTGTGTGTGTCATTTGCGATAGATAAAGCTAGTGGCATTGTAAATGACAATGCCATTTATTTATGTTAAAAAAACATAAATAAAAATAATGTCAAGAGCAATGGCAATAGCTCTAACTTTAACAAAGGCAAAACCATTGCATTGTAAATGCTTGTTACCATTCCATTGAAGGGACCAGTTGTATCCTTACACTTCTGGCATGATATGAAGGACCTACTTGTTTTTTTTCCTTTTAGCTCTCCGTGGTATGCAATGGCTTTCCTTGCTCTCTCCCCATCTGCTCATTAAGCCTCACATCCCTAAACTCTGTTGTGAAGTTACACCCCCCCCCCCCTTCCCCCCACACACACACCCCCCCAGGAGTCACTCCTCTACCAGCATCATGTTTTTAGAAAATACAATTGCTTTGACTAGGGATTGGCAGTTGCACACTGCTATGAGATCGATTCCTTCTTTTGCCGTCGTCCATTTCAGAAAATCAAAGTTTAATAAAATATGCTGACATGGCTTCCTGTGTACCGCAACACATGCATACGCATTGGTGACCATTTCGGAATGCTTTTTCTTTATTAGAAAAAACATTCCACGATTTCCTATTATGTATGTCCATGTGGCGAATGTGTTTTCAAAATGTATTGGCTGGTAATCCATGTTTATGGCAGAAATAATTCAGTACTTCTGAATTATTTCTGCCATAAACATGGATTACCAGCCAATACATTTAGAATTGTTGATATAGCTGTACTCGGGACTGTAGTGAAATCTCGCTCACGCTTTTGTAGTTTATAAAGCACGGGACACCAGGGTGAATCTCGTTGTCCAGGCTGCACGCTCAATTAATTGAAAATGATGACTGACAAGAGAATACGATGATAAAGCCAGTAATAAATTCGGTGTGCACTGTAACACTTTCATTTGAATGTGTTTTCAGGCACACGCGTCCTCTTGGATATGTGTTTTTTGTGTTTGTCAATACCAGTGCAAACAGGCATTTTCAAAGCAACTAACTCAGCAATCACCCTTTAAAGACAAGAGCAATTGGTGTTGCCAATGCCTGCTTTTTTTTTCTAACTGATTGATTTCTGCTAAATTGTAATTGGAGACAGTTGTCTCAATATACCTCTAATTAAAAAAAAAAGATTTAAAGTCTTAATTCGGTACTCCATCAGTAGAATTTTAGAAGGGTGGTCTTTTGGACACCCCTGAGATGGTTCACCCACTCACTTACATGCGATGAGATATGCAAACATCTGCAGGCCACATGCTCGAAACAAGCTAGACTGACTCAGCCTTCCCTCCTTCTGAGATTGCTAAATTGAAGCCTATGAAATTCGGTATCACTAACACCTGTCATTTACAATATTTAGAAATGGCAGCCATGTAAAAGCAAAGGCATTAATAAGCAGTGCATTTGAGGTGAACTCTCCACACAGTCTTATCTTTGTGTGTATTCACAGACATTTGTAGCATATTTGTTACACTTATTTGCAATTGTGAAAAAATGCACTGATATTCTTCATTCTCATATCAGTTGGGTAGGAAGGTAAAACGTTTCATGCACAAATATTTCGGATAAAAAAAATAGGAAGGTAAAACACATTTTTAGTATTTCATTAATTGTCCAACCCCAGAATGTGAAAGCTCGGCAGCACAGGCACCACTCACATGAAGGGCTATAGAAAACAGGTAAATCCCTTAATATATGTGAATCACACGTATGCAAATCTTTCAGATAGTAGGTTCTGCTGACATATGAGTTGGACGGTAATGAATCAATTAAACAATTATATGAGTCCACATTGCATATTGTGTCATACATGCATGAATTTAGAGCTTTCTTTGTGACGCACCCAATATCAAATTTAACATTTAAGGATCTGAGAATTTGATTTACTAGCAGATTTGATTAATTGCATACACTACTAACACAAATACAAGGGCTTTCCAAAATAGCAGGTGTTAGACCTGGCATGCTTAGTCTGGTTTCCACTGTCTTTTTGCCCCTGCCTCCTGAATATTTTTACTGTGTGCTGGACTTTGTTTTGCTGATTTAGGTACTCTGGGTACCTTATCACTGCTGAACAGTGCAAATGTGCAAGTGCTCAATGAGAAATTGTAATACTGGTGGGTTTTTCATGATTGGCATATTTGATTTGCTGGTAAGTCCCTAGTGAAGTGCACTGTGGGTGCCCAGGGCCTGTAAATCACATGCCATTAGTGGGCCTGCAGCACTGATTGTGCCACCCACACGAGTAGCCCTGTAAACTTGTCTCAGACCTCCCACTGCAGTGTCTGTGAGTGTGGATTTAAACTGCCAGGTTGACCTGGCAAGCGTACCCTCTTGCCATGTCCTAACCTTCCCTTTTTATAAATTTAAGGCACCCCTAAGGTAGGCTCAAGGTACCCCAATGGGCAGTGTGCAGTGTCTGTAAAAGGTAGCATGTGCTGGTGTGTTTTACATGTCCTGAAATACTGTCAATTTTCTTTTTCACTATTGCAAGGCCTATCTCTCCCTTGGTTATCATTGGAGATGCCTTGTAACATTTTACAAGTTTAACATTCAATTGAGGAGGGATAGAGATTTGGAGTTTGGGCTTTCTGAGTTCAACATTTAATAATACATCTTTTAGCACAGTTGGCTTGTAATTGTGTGTTTGAAAATGCCTCTTTTAGAAACTGTTAGAAAAAGATGCTGGGACACTGTGATGAAATAGGAATGCAACACTAACTTAGGAATAGAAGGAATTGATTTTAGAAACATCATGACATGGTAAGCGTGCTGTATAAACACTGTGGGAGTAAAAAACAGAAGTTAGGCTTTTGGCATAACATGGGGGTATTAGCTACTGCACAAACGGTAATTTAACAATAGCGAGAATTTCACTACAGAGATGTGCGGTGTCTTTTAGTAAACGGGTGGTCTGACAAGGATTAAAGTTGGTTAATGGAGCTGATTAAAACATAAATTATGGAAGTAAATGCTAATAAGTAGTTGATTGAAATACCACGTTTTTGAGAGACAATCTCTTTTGTTTATAAGTCTTACGTTGGTGTATTGCAACTATTAATGTATATTTAAGCTGATGGATGTATTAGTTTTTCTAGAGACACCCCTGATGAAGGTTTCAAACCAAAATGCATTGGGTGAAGTTGAAATAAACTTGTGTTTTACGGAAAACCTCCCCTGGTCATGAATATTCTTGAATTAAAAACGGAAATGGATATAATAAATCGATAAAACATGGATAAAAAGAAGGAGAATTGCGTTTAAAAATGCATATAATGAAAAGAGTAATATTGAATTGGTTTATTGTATTCATTTGGCCGGAGATATGGATGTGCAGCTGGAGTGGGATCTTCAATAGGTCCCCCGTGTGTTTTCTTTTAGAAAGTGGACATTTTAATGTTTAACCATCCTGTGCCTCTGCCTGCCCTCGGAATGGACGTCTGGTGTAGACTGACAGGGTCCTGTTTCATTATTCACTCTAGACAGTCACACAAAGGGGCTGATGTGTGTCCTGCATATCCTGATGAACCATCACCAGGCTGATGGGTCTTCCAGGGCTAGAGTAGTGGGAGGAGTTGTCATTGACACCTGAATAGGGCTGTGCATGTCCTCCCACAATAATGGTATTCAAACAGAATATCGAGTTGGAAATGTTGACTTACACAAATATCGAGTTGGAAATGTTGTGACACAGAAATATCGTTAGCAAGAATATCGTGGCCAAGAATATCAAATTTAAGGTAAGAAATATTGTTTTCAAAAATATAGAAGTCATTAATATCATTTGCAAAAATATAGTTGTTTAAAATATCGATTTTTAGGTCTCGTCTACGCAGCACGCATTGCTGCGTAGGAGGAGACCTTTAGTATTCGATTCCGTTTTTGGCCCAAAAATGTGCACGCATTGCTTGCTTTCAATGGCAACGCGTGCACGTTTGGCGATTCCCTTGCAAGAGCAAGCTTTGAAACCATCCGTTTGTAAGTAACAGATGGTTTCTGCTCACTACCGCAAGGAAAACAGACGCAGGCCCCCTCTTCTCTCCCCTCCCCTGCTGGCAGCGCCAGACCCGTACGCTTGTTTGTATCTGTCTGTGGCACTAATTCCGAAGTATTCTTTCTTTAGTTAGTGTTCCATTCCAGTGCCTCTGTCAGGTACATTTCTGTGCTCAGGGTCATTGCTCAGATTTGACTTCCTGGGTGGTGAAGGTGAAGGGGCAGGAAGGCATGCCTGCTCTGCTGTCTAGGAATCCGTACCTTTGACAGGGGTTGAACATGAACAGCGATGAGTGTGTCGGACACTCCCCCACGCAAAGGTGTCCGGCTTTGGCAGTATGCACGGAGAATAGGATTCTGTAGCCCGGTCTGACAGTGAGAAGTAAGTATAGACTTCATCAAGGGGAGGCTCACGCTGTGTTAAACCGTTACCACACCTGCCGTGCTAGAAGTCCCTAAGCTAAGCACCCAAGCTATTGATTGTTGTGGATTGATAAGGGATGAGATTCCCCTCCCCCACGCAAAGGTGTTCGGCTTTGGCAGTACGCACAGAGAATAAGATTCAGTAGCCCGGATTCCGACAGTGAGAAGTGAGTACAGACTTTATCAAGGCGAGGCTTATGCTGTGTTAAACCGTCTTTGCGCCTGCCGTGCTGTAAGCCACAAAGCTAAGCACCCAAGCTTTTGATTGTTGTGGATTGATAAGGGATGAGATTATATAAACCATAAAGTGTTTGAGATGTTGCTATGGTTTCCACGACTTACAAAGTAAGGCCTCCGGCACTAATTACAGCAAAGAAACAGCAAAGCCAGAGGCACAGACCCACCGACCAGGGGCTACCTGCTTGTTTAAAAACAGTTATTTTACTATTCAGAACATATTTTATAGGGTCGTGCAAAATTTGTCTCGTGACTAGAGCTACTATTTGTAGTAAGGGAAGTTTTCTGCATGCAAATTTTGACGACTCAGCTAGTGCAACACTGCCCTGGTGTTGCGACACCGTCAGCCATCAATGGCAGAGGTGCAAAGCGTTAAAGGTGACTCGGTTCGCATGGCTTATTATTTTTCAGCGCAGACTGTTTTGATTTTAGCCTTCAACGACATATTGTCAGCAAGTTTACCAACTAAAACTATATCGGAGAATAAACATAGTTAAAACAGGAATCTCTTCGAGCTGCAGGTCTCTAATATGGATCTCTGCGAGCTTTCTGTTGTAGACTAAGAACTTTACAAACCCGTAGGCCTGAATGTAAACTTTCCCATAAGAAGTAATTAATGTTATAAAGTACAGTGAAAGCTCTTTTGAGTCAGCGCATAAGAATTTTAGTTCCTGGCTAGAAAAACGTTCTTTATTTCTGTTGCCTCAATGTCGATGTACCTTCAAATCGAATCACCCAGTAAATAGGTTATTTTAAAGAATTCTATATTGTCAACATAACCAGCAAGAGTATAATTTAAAACTTCGAAAACTGAAAGAGACAATCTGACAGGTACAAATTTAACATAGAAAATGTAATGATGCAGCATTCTTATTGAAGGGACAGATGAAGGTGAAGCAGTGACCTAAGTGTTGCAGAGTTTGTGGGACAGACTTTTAGTCCTAAACAGGCAAGGGCCTATGCCCCCAGGAAGAGACGTTTACCCAACTTTACATGATAGCTCTGTATAAGCAAAGGTTTTCCCTTCCTACTATCAGAGTATGGATGAGTTTGAGCTACCTATTTATTCAGAAAGATGCACAGAGGACAAAATCTTAATCTGTTCAGCGACAAGAGGCATCTATGCCCATGTCAGGTACCATAGACCATTGGAGAGTGCAGGCTGTGCCCAACCCCCTAATAAAATCCCAAGTGTCCCCTCCTTATAAACTTCTCTTCACATAACCATGCCTGGCCACCTACTCATTCCCCACTGACATTACTACTCACTCTACTGTTGCCTTCGTCTAGTCCATTCACCTGCTCCCTGACTATAGCCCACCTCACAGGCTCTGCTCCTCCATCGCATAAGCCCCCTAACAACAATTGATCCTGCTGACACTGCCTAAAACAAACAAGCATTGGCATTGCCAATAGGTCTTGCCTTTGGGACCTTATAAGTGTTTAACCATGCAACAGTTGATGTTGTTGCACCAAGGATATTGTGCTGGATAACTAAACACTTATAAGGTCCCAAAAGCGAGACCTATTGGCTATGCCAATGCTTGTTTAATTAGTGTTATGTATTTTAGTTTATATTTAAAATGTATGTGATGTCTGTGTTTTTTGCATAAGTATTGTTTATGTTTTTTACATGTGTTACATTTTTAGTACAATCAAAAAGTAGGGGGAGGTAGAGGTATCAGTTTGGTTCACCCTCTTTACTCAATTTTGAAAAAAAAAATGGAATACCGGATTAAGAACCTAACCATGGGAGACAAACGGGGCTTCCACTCCAATGAAGTAGAAAAACTTCCTATCCAGAAATAGTAATCTTTCTTTCTAGAATCCCCTCACCCACCAGGGTTTCCCCTTGGTGGCATGCTTCATCATAGGGGTCCTCTCAATCCGCTGTGGATTGAGGCGTGCTGCGACTTGCGAAATTACGAAGGAGCACTTTTGTGGAAAAACTGTGTAGTGCAGTGATGTGGAGTGGGAAAGAACATGGGTTAAAAATACCTAACTAGTGGGCTAATACTTTATTCCTGCTCCCAGTTGGTATATTTAAAAACAGGAGTGAATACTGGTGAAAAAAACAACATAACTGTGATGAGTAAGGTGTCTCTAGTATTGGTCAACATGTTTCGAGCCTCCACCAAAGCTCTTCCTCAGGACCACACAGGGGCCAGCCCTGTGCGTACCACTCCTAAGTAACATATAAATAAGGCAACTAAAGAAAATGAAGTAAAAAAGTGCCACACCTATTGTGTGTGCACTATGGTTAAATACATATGTTTACATAATGGTAGGTAGTATTTTTGTTAAGGCTGGAATGAGCCCCATGGTCTGGAGGGGTTGAGGGGCTTGTAGTCACACTTTCATCAGAGTGCACCTCAAGGATAATCACCTGTTCACTCCCCAGATACCGCATACTGATAGTAGACATTTTTTCCTGCCCTGTTTCTCGACCATGGTTAGGTTCTTATTCCGGTATTCCAGTTTTTTTTTTTTGTTTTTACATTTGTAGTAGTTATCAATTTTATTTATTGACATTTTGCATTTTTTACTTCTGCAGCGGGTTGTGGGTTTATAGGGGGTAGGGTGGGAAGCAATTTAATTATAATAAATCAATGAATATTGTGCATTTATTAATATTTATTTAATTGAGATTTTATAGTGTTAGTTGTAGGAAGTAATTTGTTTGTAATGAATTAATAATTGGATGTTAATTATTATTAATTAATTGGTAATTAACTATGGTAAATGTGTAGAATGAATTAGGTTTGGGTTGTCGGGCTTATGGGGTAAAGGGTGGGAAGTCATTTATGTTTAATTAATTGATAGTTAGTTGTTCATTTATAAATAATTAATTGATTGTAAATTAATGATTAAGGGTGGGAAGTAATTTATTTTGAAATAATGAATAATTAGTTCATCATTAACATTAATACAATAATTGATATTTAAATAGGGTAATTGTTTATATTTTTTGTGTGTGGGTTTTACTTCTATAGGAGTAAAGGGTGGGGAGTAAATTAATTTTACTTACTTTATAATTAGTTGTTAAATACTATTAGTTTTTTAATTGAAAATAAGTTTTAATTGTGTAATTATTTTTTTTACAGTTGAATTTTAGCTGTGGTTTGTGGGGATTACAGTGGTAAAGTGTGGAAAGGTAATTCACTTTTGTGAGTTTTAATTTGTTTTTTTAATTAATAATATTTCTTTAATTGGTAATTAATTATGTTAATTGTGGAAGTACATTTTTTTTATTTAGATGTGAGTTGTGAATTGTGTAATGTTATCAAGTAGAATATAAAAAAATGAAGATATGTAATAATAAATGCTTTTGTTTCTAAATAATTTCAAAATTAAAAATATTTCTTGTTTGAAAATTATTTTTATTTTATTTAATAAAATATTTGTAGATATTTGTCATATGTATTGATCATTATAATATGTTTTTTTTACTTTTAATACTAAACCCAAACTCCTTTCCTTCTGCACTGGGACGCCATTGGGTAGCCATGCGCTTTATAAATATCCTTAACAAAACATAATATAACATAAATATATTTTTGAGGGTGCGGGGCCTGAGGTGATGTGTACAAACACACCCTGTGGCACGTTTTAAGTTGGGGAAATAATTCCCCTTCAATCCAGAGGGACCCTGGGGGCTTCCAGTAAGCGCCACTGCGCTGCATTGCAGAGAGGTGGTGCTGGCAGTGCCCCTCTTTACACATGTCTGCAATGGCGCTTACTGGAGGTACCTAGTGGGCTAATTTGACCCTATGGACCCTCAGGATTGAAGGGGACTGTTACACCTGGCATCTTTGGCGTGGTGTCCCCTCTCTTTTTGCCTCTGCCTCCTGGATTTTTGACCCTGGGCTGGATTTAGTTTTTGCTGGTGTAGATGCTTTGGGCACTTTGCCACTGCTGAGCAGTGTCAAAGTGCAAGTGCTCCCTGTGTAAATTATGATGGTAATTGGTTATCCATGATGGGCATATTTGTCTCACCAAGAAGTCCCTAGTAAAGTGCACTATGTGTGCCAGGGCTGGTGATACAAATGCTACTAGTGGGCCTACAGCACTGATTGTGTCACACACATGAGTAGCCCTAAAATGGTGTCTCAGGCATGCCACCGCAGCGCCTGTGTGCAGTCTGTGAACTACCATGTCCTTCTGGTCAGTGTCCCCACTGACCGGGCCTAACCCTTTCCTTTCTGTACACATTGGTCACCCCTATGGAAGGCCCGAGGGCAGGGTGCAGTGTGTGTGAAAGGTAGAGCATGTACTAGTGCAGGTGACATGCTCTGGTAGTGAATTACAGCCATTTTCGTTTTTCCCTATTGTAGGGCTACCCAGGAGGCTGGCTGAGTAAGCCATGGGCTGAATGACTGCATCTGCATCTTAAGTGGTGGAAGGGGATAGCACCTGGGCCTGAATAGGGCTTTGCCTGCCTTCCACAGGGCTGGCTCCACCTCCTTCTGGGCAGCTGACGACCCTGCCCCTCTCTCTGAAAGGAAAGGAGAAGCCAGGAAAACAAAGTGCTCCAGGAACACCCAGAACTGGTTCAGACCGGGCTCAGAGCCCTCCTGCACAAAGGGAACAAAGACTTTTAGGGGTATAAGTACAGGACCCCTGACTACAGAAAATTAGATCATCCTGGAATCAAGAAGGAACCTCTGCCAAGGAGAAAGCTGGAAGACTGAAGAAGGACGACTGTCCTGCTCTTGCTTTGCTGAACTGACCTGCAGTTGCTTTGCTGCCAAGAAGAGGGGAAGGACTTTGCTTTGTGCTGTGTCCCCCTGCTTGAAGGAATCTCCAAGGGCCTGAGCTCCCTGTTAAGAAGTAACAAAAGGACTTCACCCCAGCTTCCCTGAACTCTGCTGAGAGAGTTCTGTCCTTCCTGGAGTGCCTGGCCCATGTGTGGTGCCTCTGGAAGCTGTATCTGTGTTGGGAAGCTGGAAACCATTATTTAAAGACTTTCTGCAAGTTTTAACGCATTGCTCACTTACGAGCGCATCCCCGTCAGTGCGAGGAAATTCCCGCCGCTACAAAGGCCGAGATCGTCGCACCGCCTGTTGCCGCTGCCAGAGTCCTCGCATCCTTCATTTGCGGGACGCACCAGTCCGGTGCGGGAAGATTACCATTGCTGCGAGTATCGTCGCAGAGCCTGCTGTCACTGGGTGAGATCGTTGCACCGCTTGCTTGCGGACTGCATCACGTCGCTGCGAGAGTCGTCGCTGAGCCATCGCATCGAGGGGCCGCGAGAGTAGAAGATCGACGTTAAGCCGCGCATCGTCACCGCACCGTAGATTGTCGCCGCCCGAAGATCGTCGCATCGTACCTTTTGCGAGCCGCTTCCACCGAAACCTGTGCCCCGGAATCCACGCAAGGTAACGCATCCTTCCCCGTACAGACCGGAGTCACCGCAACACGCCCTCTGCATCCAGCGGGGTTGTCGCATCGCCTCCCCAGGGTCTCAAGAGTGACGCATCGCTTGCTTTTCACTGCTACAGCTTTTCACTTGGAACTTTTTTGCATTTAAAGGTGACGCAACTGTGAACAATTTATTGCAACATTAAGAACTCTTTTGAAACCATATTCTTGAAACTGTGTATGTTGGATTTTTCTCATTTTGGTCTTGTGTAGTTTAGATAAAAAATACCTTTATTTTTTTCTAAACTGTTGTGGAGTCAGTTTGTGGTGTTTTCTCTGTGTTACTGTGAATGTTGGTACAAATACTTTGCACATTGCCTTCAATAAGCCTGACTGCTCGAGCCAAGCTACCAAGGGGATGAGCAGGGGTTATCTGAAGATTGTTTCCTCCTTACCCTGCCAAGAAGCAAGGGTCCCTATTTGGACAGTGGTACCTATCTCTGCCAACTAGAGACCCCCAGTTCTAACAGGGACTTAATCTCCCAACTTAAAACAGCCACAGGGCGTGTTTACACAGTGTGGAAGGGAGGGGACGGAGCCTGAGGTGACGTGCACAAACACGCCCTGTGGCACATTTTAAGTTGGGAAAATGTTGAGGGCCCCTGGGGGCCAACTAGCCCACCACTACTGCGCTGCTTTGCAGAGAGGTGGACTAGGCCGTGTCCCTTTTTACATCACTTTGCAACCCAGTTGTGTGGCACTTACTGGAGGTACCTAGTGGGCTAGTTGGACCCTCAGGATTCAAGGGGACTTAATGTCCCAACTTAAAACATCCACAGGGCGCGTTTACACAGTGGGGAAGGGAGGGGACAGTGCCTGAGGTGACATGTGCGAACACGCCCTCTGGCGCGTTTTAAGTTGGGGAAATAATTCCCCTTCAATCCTGAGGGCCCCTGGAGGCCTACTAGCTCACCAGGTGCTTCCAGTAAGCGCTACTGCACTGCGTTGCAGAGAGGTGGACTAGGCCATGTCCCTTCTTACATCTCTCTGCAACTCAGCTCTGTGGCGTTTACTGAAGGTACCTAGTGGGCTAGTTGGACCCTAGGGACCCTCAGAATTCAAGGAGACTCACTCTCCCAACTTAAAATGGCCACAGAGCGTGTTTGCACAGTGGTGGCGGGGCCTGAGGTGATGTGTGCAAACACGCCCTGTGGCGCTTTTTAAGAGGCATAGTTAGAAATTAGTATTTAAAAAACCTTTGAAATTCACTGAAAAAACCATAGGTTTCAGGCACGTTATAGTTAGGAATTAGCATTTAAAAAACCTTAGAAATTCACTGAAAACACCATAGGTTTCAGGGGTGTTATAGTTAGTTGGACATTTCGCTCATACAAAACCATTGAAATTCCCCCGTTATAGTTAGTTCAGCTAACTATAACTCGCGCGCCCAAAATGCACTGCTGATGACATCACATATTATATCACTCATGACATGGTCAGTGACATCACTCATGACATTACTGATGACATCTCAAAATGTTTATTTGAATATCGGAGGTACTATCATGAGGCATGACGCATTTGCGCCTGTATTTGTGTACGACAAAGCTTTAGATGTTACATATGCTTTATTTTTGACTACCGAGGGCCTAGGGTCGATTTATGACCTAATTGGTATTCTATCATATAATATGCTCAATGGTTATTGTTGTGATTGATCACATATTCCTTTTTTTATCTGAATATATGAGGCTCAACTAGGAGCTATGACGCAATTGCGTGTGCATTTTTGCACAATACAACCTTAGGCGTTACCTATGCTTTATTATTGAATTGCTGAGAGCCCAGTGTTGATTTATGAACTATTTTGCATTTTCTCATATAATGTGCGTTTGTATACTAGACATTTTCCCTGGACCAATAATTAATTATGAGCAATATGTGCAGCAGTCAGTTACGGTGTTGCACTATTTACTTAGTTGTAAATGCGGAATACATTACTGTATGTTTCGCAAGTTCATTTACTTTTTTTGAATTGTAAAGAATGAATTAATGCAAAATAAAAGATGGCCGCCACTTTTGGATCTTATTTTCACTATTGGGTGATTTACAGTCTGTCTATTATGTTTATTCATATTGTATAAAAATGTGTGAGAGAAGGCCTGACCCCTAGCGTGATTAAGGCGTAAGCTGAAACGCATTGCTGTGCAGTCAATAAAATTATTTGTTGCAACAACCCAAGGCGTCGGTGACTCTGCTTGCAATCCAGAAGTTTGTGGGATATATATGAATAATAGCTGTGATATTCAATGTAAATTATTGGCTGGAGATTGTGCCTCACATTCTGTTATATTGAATGGATTTCGACACAAACTGTTTAAAATATTAGCATATTAATTATTTTTGTGTATATAATTATGTATATATTGTATATGTATGAATTTTTATTGCACATTATATATTTTTATAAGAACAAAGTGTATATATATGTCTATATATATATATATTTCTCTATTTTGTATTTGTACAAAAAATTCAAACAGTTTTTACAGGCACTATGTCTTTTATGTGGTCCAAATGTAACAGATTGTGTATAGGATTTTTTCATTTTCTACGCATACATAATGAGCAGCTTGTTCGCGCACTTTTAGAGAACTATAAATGCCTTCATTTGTGTTTATGGCACGTCATGTGATCAAGCCTCTTGGTGGAGGCGAAACACGTCATGGCGGATTGCTGGCTGATTATTTGCACAAAATAAAGCACTAAGGATTTTGCACCAGATTTTGGGTCCCCTCCTCGTTGTTCTTTTCCAAACGAGAGGATATCTTGAATGGCATTGTTGCATTCTGGGGGTTGAAGTCCGGACATTCATTCCGGTCACCGACAGGTGAATGAAATCAACGGGGGTGGAGCTTCCGGATGTAAAAACATTTAAATGCAGGACGGGACAATGAGTTGAATTCTCACCTCGCATGGCAGGGCGCTGAAGAAGGCTAGTACGCCGAAATGCATTTGCCACCATCATATTGCTGCCAATTAAAGCTTGGTTTTTCCCTGTGAACCCCCTCTGGCCTCCGTTTCTTCTGTTGTGGAGGGAAGTTCGGTGATATTTTCTGTTCCAGCCAAAGGGGCAGTTCGGATTGCTCTGCAGCACCAAGAGACCCGGATTAACATTGGCAACCGTCGTTGTTTGTTCAGCGATTCTTTCACTCGGGGGACCGAGAAATCCGGTGTCCGCCTCGCTGTTCTGGAGGTTTCAGGCGGTAGGAGGTATTCACCTCCGCTAGGACGCTATCCAGAATGGCTGTCCCTGCTGACATTTCCTGCCAGGACTGCGAGGCAGCTGCAGTAGGAGGGGACACAGGGAGACCTTGATGATTTTGCCAGCACTCCCTGGGGGTCTTCTCTACCTACCGCCACTATCTGGACACACCATTATTCCACCTACAGGCACTCCCCACACCGCCAACCCAGAGGTACTCCATTGTTGCATTCTGGGGGTTGAAGTCTGGACATTTATTCCGGTCACCAACAGGTGAATTAAATCAACGGGGGTGGAGCTTCCAGATGTAAAAACATTTAAATGCAGGACGGGACATTGAGTTGAATTCTCACCTCGCATGGCAGGGCGCTGAAGAAGGCTAGTATGCCGAAATGCATTTGCCACCATCATATTGCTGCCAATTGAAGCTTGGTTTTTCCCTGTGAACCCCCTCTGGCCTCCGTTTCTTCTGTTGTGGAGGGAAGTTCGGTGATATTTTCTGCTCCAGCCAAAGGGGCAGTTCGGATGGCCCTGCAGCACCAAGAGACCCGGATTAACATTGGCAACTGTCGTTGTTTGTTCAGCGATTCTTTCACTCGGGGGACCGAGAAATCCGGTGTCCGCCTCGCTGTTCTGGAGGTTTCAGGTGGTAGGAGGTATTCACCTCCGCTAGGACGCTATGCAGAATGGCTGTCCCTGCTGACATTTCCTGCCAGGACTGCGAGGCAGCTGCAGTCCGAGGGGACACGGGGAGACCTTGAAGATTCTGCCAGCACTCCCTGGGGGTCTTCTCTACCTACCTGCACTATCTGGACACACCATTATTCCACGACAGGCACTCCCCACACCGCCGAACCAGAGGTACTCCATTGTTGCAATCTGGGGGTTGAAGTCCGGACATTCATTCCGGTCACAAACAGGTGAATGAAATCAACGGGGGTGGAGCTTCCGGATGTAAAAACATTTAAATGCAGGACGGGACAATGAGTTGAATTCTCACCTCGCATGGCAGGGCGCTGAAGAAGGCTAGTATGCCGAAATGCATTCGCCACCATCATATTGCTGCCAATTAAAGCTTGGTTTTTCCCTGTGAACCCCCTCTGGCCTCCGTTTCTTCTGTTGTGGAGGGAAGTTCCGTGATATATATATATGTATATATATATAGATATATATATAAATATATATATCTATATATATATATATACACCACGGCTGATCTTCTTATCCTAAAAGCAGCAGTCACGGACACCAAAGAGTTTTATGCAGCAAACCTTAATTTATTTAGCACTCGGGTCTGGCAAGATTTACACTCAACGCGTTTCAGGATCACACAAGGGAGTGATCCTGAAACACGTTGAGTGTAAATCTTGCCAGACCCGAGTGCTTAATAAATTAAGGTTTGCTGCATAAAACTCATTGGTGTCCATGACTGCTGCTTTTCGGAAAAGGAGAACAGCTTTATTTGGAAGGAGGGTGCCTGCCTCGTTGCAAACCGCCCTCAACAAGTGGCTGGGAGGGGTGCTGCGAGCGATCAAGCTCGTATTTTGGATTGACATATATATATATATAACTGAGGCAGTGCTGGGTTGGAAGTGCATGGGCAGGAATCAATTATCACCCAACACAGAATTACAACTCAAGACGTCCACTCTCCAAACTCAGCCACTCACTCTGAGTTAGGAAAATACTTGGCTATGTGGGAGCACTCGTCCGTGTGGAGAACTTACTGCATGATGGGATCTGTAGTACGTACACATGAACTGGTGAGCCCTGTGCTACTTTAGAAGGAGGGGCATAATATATAAAGAGAAAGAAACAGAATACCTTGAGATTGCAACAACGGAGGCATCTGATGAGGCAACTGCCGAAACGCGTCATGCCAATACCAAAGAATTCCTGTGAAGCCCTGCGGTGTTCCCCGATTCTTTTCTACTGAGAAGGATAGCTGCGGAGATATATATACTCGCCAGTAGGTAGATATAGTTAGGACCTATTTTCCATAGCAAATCCGCAACATTCTATTTAGAATAACTTTAACGCCGGTTGACGATTTTTCGCGAAATTTTCAAAACTAACGGCCAGGTCCGCTCCGCTCCTGTCCTGAAAGTCTCTGGGTGATTCGTGAAGCGGGGCCGAGAAAAAAGGTGGGTCTCTAAATGTGTTTTCCCCATGCAATTTTCCATAGGGAACTTTATCCGCAGCTACAGCCCGAACTGCTGAACGGAATTACACCAAATTTGGCAAAGAGGTAGTCCTCAGTTCAGACTCGTGCCTTTTGCTTAAATGGTGTCAATCTGTTCAGTAGTTTTTAGATATTAAAGGACAAAAGTACATATATATCTGGGCAGAGCCTAATGATACATCTAATTGTGAGATCTGATTGGCTGTCAGCACTTCATCCAAGAAGTGTTGGCAGCCATCTTGGGACCAATATGCATGATAGCACCTCATTAAAAAGCATTGCAGTTAATAGAAGGTTTTAATGAATGAATGAATGAATGAATGAAGAGATTCTTATTGTGCGCAAACTTTGCCCCATGGGCATCAAGGTGCCTAAATCAAAAATAACAGCTTGTCACCACATGTAGCATTCTATCATTGGTAGGCCCTCCTGAAGAACCAAGTTTTAAGTTCCTTTTTAAACAGGTCAATTGAGGGTAGCGTTTTTATCTCAATTGGGATGGAGTTCCAAAGCTGCGGGGCAACAACTGAAAAGGCCCTGGCTCCCCATCTAGTCAGCCTAAAGTGGGGCACGACAAGTTGGAAAAGTCCAGCGGACCGAAGACCTCTTGTTGGAACGTAACGAGTGAGTAAGGAACTGATCGCACTCGTTGATCCCTCCGCCAGTGCTCTATACATGGAGTGGTGTGGCTCACTGGTTAGAGGCGGCAGACCCGGAAGCAGAGAGCGGACCGGGACCAGGGTTCAATTCCCGACGCGGCAGGGTCGTGGACCTGGGTCAACGGACTCGATAATTCTCGCCTCGGTGCCTACTCTAACCAGGGATCACACTCGGCAACTCTGGGCATTAAGCTTGCCTCATCTCTACAACGGCCCCCCACAGACACCGGGGATGCCTGGTTTCACCTTGGAGATACCCAGAAGGGACCATCTCACAGGGAAAGCCAGGACGGGTTCCCCAGCGGTCTTCAGCGCCAGGACACCCCGAGATGGGGTAACAGTGCGCTTTACAAATATCATCATCATTATCATTATACGCCAAGCAGAGAATTTTAAAAGAGATTCTGTGCTTCACAGAAAGCCAATGAAGGTCTTTCCTGGCCTTGGTGGCAGATGATGTCCTAGGAAGAGCCAGAACAAAGCGTGCAGCAGCATTCTGCACAATTTGCAGCCGATGTAAGAGGCTCTTATTAGACTCCATATACAAAGAGTTGCAATAGTCTAACCTGGAGCCAACAAGAGCGACTGCAACCTGTTTGCGCGCCTGGGGGGAGAGATAACCACGGATTCTGTTAAGTATCCTAATCACGCCCCAGCACGTGGCCACGGTCCTGTTAGCTTGTAGGGACAGAGAGAGTGAGGTGTCGAATATCACACCAAGATTTCTGGCTGATTGGGATGGAGTGGGGCAGGTGCCAAGAGAAGAAGGCCACCACTCGCTCGACCAAACATCCTGGTCCTTCCCAAAGACCAGTACCTCTGTCTTTTCGCTGTTAAGCTTAAGGGAATTAATAGTCATCCAGTCTGACACATACTGCATGCATACCCTAAAGCTGGAGGCGGATGTCCTGACAGAGGAGTGAGCCAGAGACACCATAATCTGGGTGTCATCGGCGTAGGACACCACCTCCATCCCCTGCGATCTTACTAGTCTAGCAAGGGGGGCCATATAGATGTTAAACAGGGTCGGGCTCAATGCCGACCCCTGTGGCACCCCACATTGCAAAGACTTGGCAGGGGAGAGGTAGTTCCCAAGCATTACTCTCTGCTCCCTTTCAAGAAGAAAGGAGTTCAAAAGACTCAGGGCCGGTCCAGTAACCCCTGCCTCCCTAAGCCGAGATGTTAAAATGGCGGGAGACAGTGTATCGAACGCGGCCGTGAGATCCAGCAGGACCAGAACTGTAGTTTGGCCAGAGTCCACTGTGCGCCGGATGTTGTCGACCACAAGGGTAAGAGCGGACTCTGTGCTGTGGTGTTTTCGGAATCCGTGTTGCGTGTTGTCTAAATATTCCGACTCATCGAGAAAAGAGGACAGGTGGAGGTTAAGATGCGCCTCCAATATTTTTGCTGGAGCAGGGAGAAGGGAGATAGGCCTGAAGTTTTTAAGGAGGCCGGGATTGAGGGACGGTTTTTTAAGGAGAGCCTTCACAATAGCCTTCTTCCATACAGTTGGAAAAGAGCCCTGGACAATAGCTTTATTCATGGCCACGAGCATGGGAGGAAGAAGACTGCTTCTACACTCTTTAAGTTTTTTAAGAGGAAGAGGATCCATGGGGGAAGCGGATTTAGTCCTGTCAAGTAGAAGGTTCAGTCCCTCCAGAGACAAGAGAGGAAACTCCATAAGTGATTTGGGAGGGTCTTTACCTAAAGAGTCAAGATTTAATATGACAGGAGGGATGTTCTGATCCAAAGAGTGGCAATGGGCTTCCAAAGAGACATGAATATCCAGGATCTTCTTATGGAAAAAGTCTGAGATATTATTGCATAGTTCTTGCGAACTAACTACAGGATCCGGGAGTTGAAGGGAGCATAAAGAATCAGCGATTTTAAAGAGCTCCCTAGAAGATGTGAGAGAGCTGGTAAGATTGGAAAAGTACTCCTGCTTCTCCATTACCACTCTCTGTTTATACTCCCGCAATGCAGACTTGTGAGCCTCTCGATCATTAGGGTCGCAAGATTTCCTCCACCTTCTCTCACTGCTCCTGCATCCCTGCCTCAGAAGTCTCAGCTGGTCAGAGAACCAAGGTGCCGTGGGCTTCCGCCGGGCTACATAACGCAGAGATGCAGGGGCAAGCTTTTCCACTGCATTGGAAATAGAATCCATCAGATCTTGAGCTGCCTCAGCTGCGTCTTTCCGGGAGAGAGATTCAGTAGAGGAGACCAGAGAGGCAAGAGCCTCATCCGTGATGTTCCTGAAGTTTCTCCTAAGAGTAAGTGAAGAGGTAGCCTGGATGCCAGAACAAAGGGCAGGAAGAGCAAATTCCAACGGTACTGCAAAGTGGTCTGTACAGACCAGCGGCAGAGGGAGGCCAGTAGAAAGTCTCAGGTCATTAGAAAATACCCCGTCAATTATATGACCAGCCTTATGAGTGGGACTATTCACAAGTTGAAGAAAGTCACAAGCTCCAAGTGACTCAACCAATGATAAAGTATCTTTTGAGTTGGCCTCATCAAGATGAAAATTAAGATCACCTAAGATGGTGAGGCAGGGCTTACCAAAGTAGGGTTCGAGAATTCTTAATAAGTCCGAAGAGAAGCCAGATCTAGAACCCGGCGGCCTATTGATCAAAATCCCTGTGAAAGAGGCCGATGGGGCACACGTGATACAAAAATAAAGAGCTTCGAACCGATCTTGAGGCATGGATAGTGATTTGATCGTGCAGGGAAGAGAGGATTTTGAAAGAATAGCGATTCCTCCTCCTCTGTGCAACAGTCTATCCTGCCTATGCAGGGAATAGCCATCAGGAATGGCCATAAGCAAATCGTGACCGGAGGTGTCAGAGGCCCAGGTCTCCGTAATGAACACCCAGTCCGGCTGTCGCTCATCCACAAAATCGTGAAAGGCCACGTTATGCTTGATGAGTGAACGCACGTTGGTAAGAAAGCCAGATCACAGGGAAGTAACAGGCTGTTTTTGAGGAAGAAGGGGTTTAATAGGGTCAGTAGATGAGAATTGAAAAGAAACAGAACATGTCCTACAACTATAAGAGTGCAGTATCCCTTCAGGCGAGAAACGATGTAGACAAGGTCGAAAACTTGGTTTAAAAGAGAGGATTTCAGACATGGAATATGGCCTAATTACCTCAGAGAGTGAAGGTGGAGTAAAAGCCGAGTCCAGCCCGACCTACAGCCCGTCCTCAGCGCGGACAGGCGCAGACGGGCTGAACTCAGGCGTAACTCCGGCGTCAGTCTGGCGTCCCCGCTGCGCGTTACCGCTGCGCGCCGGCATGGCTGACTTTATATTCGCCTCGCAAGAAGAAAGTGGACTAGAGCGCGCGATGTCTGCCCCTCACCCAATATGGCCGCCAACGAGACAGGGGCAGAGGACCCGCGAAATGCGGTGCTTTCCACAGATTATAGTGCGGGTGAGATGACAGCAGTGGGGGTATGCGTGGCCGGCGTTAAAAGCAGGGGTAAGTGTCCAAAAGAAATCACAACTAAAATGGCAAAACGGGAATTAAAATTCAAGAGCTGCAAATGACAGGCGCTGCTGCGAATAGTGCGCTAAAGCGGAGTAGGGTGAGCTGCACGATTTGCCTGCCTTTATACTCGCCTCGCAAGAAGAAAGCGGACTAGAGCGCGCGATGTCTGCCCCTCACCCAATATGGCCGCCAACGAGACAGGGGCAGAGGACCCGCGATATGCGGTGCTTTCCACAGATTATAGTGCGGGTGAGATGACAGCAGTGGGGGTATGCATGGCCGGCGTTAAAAGCAGGGGTAAGTGTCCAAAAGAAATCACAACTAAAATGGCAAAAAGGGAATTAAAATTCAAGAGCTGCAAATGACAGGCGCTGCTGCGAATAGTGCGCTAAAGCTGAGTAGGGCGAGCTGCACGATTTGCCTGCCTTTATACTCGCCTCTCAAGAAGAAAGCGGACTACAGCGCGCGATGTCTGCCCCTCACCCAATATGGCCGCCAATGAGACAGGGGCAGAGGACCCGCGAAATGCGGTGCTTTCCACAGATTATAGTGCGGGTGAGATGACAGCAGTGGGGGTATGCGTGGCCAGCGTTAAAAGCAGGGGTAAGTGTCCAAAAGAAATCACAACTAAAATGGCAAAACGGGAATTAAAATTCAAGAGCTGCAAATGACAGGCACTGCTGCGAATAGTGCGCTAAAGACTTTAGTTACATTATAAATCATTAGTTGATGGTGCTATACTAATTTTAAGTATTGTGGTGTGTTCTAAGGTGATTTTCACCATGTGAAAAAGCCGTCTGCTGGGATATCATGAATCATGTTTGAGAGAAAACTATTTTCTCATGCTAGTCAAATAGAGGTTTGGAAGGTGCTCCAGAAGCTAACATGAGAGCATATTTTCTGTAAATTCACATTATCTTTCTCAGTCATGTGATAATGAAGTCTGACATTCTCAGTAAAACATGTACATCCAACAAGGACAGAGACTGGCAATTGATTCCTTTGTGTTCTACTGCAGCTTCCCAGAGTGTTCAAAAGAACAACTAGAGCGTTAACAGCCTTATTATTGACAAAATTATGGCACACCTAAAGCCATCTTGATTGAAATAAACTGGTAACACTTCAAACATTTAATTAAAAAAGGAACAAAATATGGGGGTTTATTTTGTCATAGAAATTATGTTTAGTGCTGTAAAAAGAAAAATTAGGACATGTTTTAAGTGAGATCTCAAAGAACAACTAGAGCGCTAACAGCCTTACTAATGACAAAAGTATGGCACACCTGAAGCCATCTAGATTGGAATAAACTGGTAACATTTAAAACATTTAATTTAAAAAGGAATAAAGTGAGGGAATTCATTTGTCCTAGAAATTATGGTTAGTGCTCTAGGAAGAAAAATTATGACATATTTTAAGTGAGATCTCAAATATCTTCCTGTTATATTTCAACAGAAGCAGCCTGGCAGTTCAATCCTTTGTGTTCTACTGCAGCTACCCAGAGTGTTCTAAAGAACAACTAGAGTGCTAACAGTCTTACTTATGACAAAATTATGGCACACCTGAAGCCATCTTGATTGGAATGAACTGGTAACACTTAAAACATTTAATTTAAAAAGGAACAAAATATGGGGTTTATTTTGTGATAGAAATTATGTTTAGTGCTGTAGAAAGAAAAATTAGGACATGTTTTAAGTGAGATCTCAAAGAACAACTAGAGCGCTAACAGCCTTACTAATGACAAAAGTATGGCACACCTGAAGCCATCTTGATTGGAATAAACTGGTAACATGCCCCAAGACTACAGAACTGTACCGCGATCACGCTGAAAAAATAGAAAGAACTGCAGGGACTTGCATATTTTTAAAATCGTCCCATCTTGGGTGAGGGAGGATCAGGCATACTGTCATTTCTCGGCGCCATTTTGGGAAGCACTCTATCAGCTGGGCAGTGCTCATAGGCCAGCATACTCAAGCAGGGAAGTGGGAGCGCGCTGCCCCAAGACTACAGAACTGTACCGCGTTCACGCTGAATAAATAGAAAGAACTGCAGGGACTTGGATATTTTTAAAATCGTCACGAGCAGTCTGCTCATTATTTTTTTTATTTTAGCTGTTTTGCTTGATTGACTTGCTGTGTATTGAAAGCCACTTACTCGCACATTAAAAAAAAAATATTTCTCTTCACCCGCTGTTCGAGCGGGATCAAAACACTCGATCTCTCATTAGAAGCCATCTTGTGTGAGGGAGGATCAGGCATACTGCCATTTCTCGGCGCCATTTTCGGAGGCGCTCTAGGGGCTGGGCAGTGCTCATAGGTCAGCATACTTAAGCAATTAAATGCAAGCGCGCAGCGCGCTCACCAGAGGCAAGCCCGTCTGCGCCCGTCCGCGCCCCGGACACGCTCAGCGCCAGTCATGATGCCCGTTTTGATGGCGACCAAGGGCGCCTGACCTATTGCAGGGAACAGCTCATGAGTCTCTGTAAGATAAATTGTAAAGCCATCCACCCTACGGCTCTTAAGAGAACTGTGGAAAATACCCTTTATGTGGACTGAATAACAGCCGGTCACTTGTTAAGCACTATGCGGAGGCCTCAAGCCTGATTGAAGATATGAGGCTGGACGCATTGTTCTTGACAGAGACATGGGCCACTGTTGAGTCGGTGGTGGAAATAGGGCTTGCCTCTCCTAATGGATATAAAATCCTTCACAAGCCTAGAGTTACGAGCAGAGGTGGAGGCGTGGGAGTGATTTTTAAGGAGGAGCTGAGTTTCACGTCCTTATTCATAGATGAAGTGGAGGGGATAGAACTGATAGGCTTTTCGCTGCAGGCACTCAGAGGTAGCCTACTTACAGGATTGCTATGCTATAGGCCTCCAGGCTGTACTACGCAATACCAAAATCTCCTGGACTTCATCACTCTGACACACCCCAGAATGATTATACTTTGAGATTTTAATCTCAGGGAGGATGGGAATTTTAGCAGCCATTGGAGAGATTTGAGGTACACATGCGCAAATCTTAATCTTTCACAGTTGGTGGAACATCCCACTCATCAAGGGGGGCATATTCTTGACCTACTGTTCTCCGACCAATCCACTACTAAGGTATTAAATATAATACCTTGGAATTGGACTGACCATTATCTAATCCATTTTTAATATTAGGCTGCCATGCCCAAAGGATGACACCAGTCAGCAAAGGACCTACAGGAGAGGCAGGGAATGGGCAAAATGAGATAAGATCGGAACCTATATATCTGTCCGGAAGGACAATTATTTTATACCCACGGTGACGGTATAGGAAAACTACAACATTTACACGAGCTATATAACTGACATTCTGGATCAGGCAATCCCAATATGGAAGCTGAAAAAATAGGAACAGAACCATGGCTCCCTGGTATAATGAAGATCTGAAACAGTTGAGCATGCTCCGCAAGAAGGCGGAAAGGAAGTGGAGAAAGGGCTACGTCGAGGAAGATAAAAAAGATCTGAGAATAGTACAACTGAAATACAAAGAGCTCATCCTTAAGTCTAATGCAAAAACAATAGTTGATGGACAGTATGCAGAACAATGTCATACATTCAACCCAGTACAGAGATCTGGGCCTAAATCCATCGTTTTATTGCACTACACACCACCCCAGTTCAGACATGGGCATATGCAAATCAGCCTTGACCCTGTGCCTCATGGGAACAGGGTCTCACGTCTGAGCATACCCATCCCACGTGAGGTGACAAATGCAAAAAAACAGTTGATGGACAGAATGCAGAACAATGTCATACATTCACCCCAGTACAGAGATCTGGGCCTAAGTCCATCGTTTTTTTGCACTCCACAAATGGATGGATTTAGGGAAAGGTCTCTGTACTGGGGTGAATGTATGACATTGTTCTGCATTCTGTCCATCAGCTGCTGTTTTTGCTTTTGTCACCCCGAGTGGGATGGGTATGCTCAGACGTGAGTCCCATGCTCTCCACACCACTGGAGTCAAGCTATCCTAGCTGAAGGCGGCTGATAGCCATAAACCGGTCCTAGGATGATTGATTCCGTTCCCGGAAAGACATGGCTTGGCAGTTCTGGCTGGACGGTTCCCATGAGGCACAGGGTCAAGGCTGATTTGCATATGGCCATGTCTGAACAGGGGTGGTGTGGAGTGCAAAAAAAAGATGGATTTAGGCCCAGATCTCTGTACTGGGGAGAATGTATGACATTGTTCTGCATTCTGTCCATCAACTGTTGTTTTTGCATCAGTCACCCCGAGTGGGATGGGTATGCTCAGACGTGAGTTCCATGCTCTCCACACCTATGGAGTCAAGCAATCCTGGCTGAAGACGGCTGATAGCCAGAAACCGGTCCTAGGATGCTTGATTCCGGTCCAGGAAAGACATGGCTTGGCAGTTCAGGCTGTACTGTTCCCATGGGGCACAGGGTCAAGGCTGATTTGCATATGGTCATGTCTGAACTGGGGTTGTGTGGAGTGCACAAAATCGATGGATTTAGGCCCAGATCTCTGTACTGGGGTGAATGTATGACTTTGTTCTGCATTCTGTCCATCAACTGTTGTTTTTGCATTTGTCAACCCGAGTGGGATGGGTATACTCAAACATGAGTCCCATGCTCTCCACACAACTGGAGTCAAGCTATCCTGGCTGAAGATGGCTGATAGCCAGAAACCGGTCCTAGGATGCTTGATTCCGGTCCAGGAAAGACAAGGCTTGGCAGTTCGGGTTGGACTGTTCTCATAAGGCACAGGGTCAAGGCTGATTTGCATATGGCCATGTCTGAACTGGGGTGGTGTGGAGTGCAAAATAATGATGGATTTAGGCCCAGATCTCTGTACTGGGTTGAATGTATGACATTGTTCTGCATTCTGTCCATCAACTGTTGTTTTTGGATTTGTCAATCCGAGTGGGATGGGTATGCTCAGACGTGAGTCCCATGCTCTCCACACCACTGGAGTCAAGCTATCCTGGCTGAAGAAGGCTGATAGCCAGAAACCGGTCCTAGAATACTTGATTCTAGTCCAGGAAAGACATGGCTTGGCAGTTCGGGCTGGACTGTTCCCATGAGGCACAGGGTCAAGGCTGATTTGCATATGGCCATGTCTGAACTGGGGTGGTGTGGAGCGAAAAAAAATGATGGATTTAGGCCCAGATCTCTGTACTGGGGAGAATGTATGACATTGTTCTGCATTCTGTCCATCAACTGTTGTTTTTGCATTCGTCACCCCGAGTGGGAAGGGTATGCTCAGACGTGAGTCCTATGCTCTCCACACCTATGGAGTCAAGATATCCTGGCTGAAGACGGCTGATAGCCAGAAACCGGTCCTTGGATGCTTGATTCCGGTCCAGGAAAGACATGGCTTGGCATTTCGGGCTGGAAGGTTCCCATGAGGCACAGGGTCAAGGCTGATTTGCATATGGCCATGTCTGAACTGGGGTGGTGTGGAGTGCAAAATAACGATGGATTTAGGACCAGATCTCTGTACTGGGGTTAATGTATGACATTGTTCTGCATTCTGTCCATCAACTGTTGTTTTTGCATTTGTCACCCCGAGTGGGATGGGTATGCTCAGACGGGAGTCTCATGCTCTCCACACCACTGGAGTCAAGCTATCCTGGCTGAAGAAGGCTGATAGCCAGAAACTGGTCCTAGAATGCTTGATTCCAGTCCAGGAACGACATGGCTTGGCAGTTCAGGCTGGATTGTTCCCATGAGGCACCGGGTCAAGGCTGATTTGCATATGGCCATGTCTGAACTGGGGTGGTGTGGAGAGCAAAATAATGATGGATTTAGGCCCAGATCTCTGTACTGGGTTGAATGTATGACATTGTTCTGCATTCTGTCCATCAACTGTTGTTTTTGGGTTTGTCAACCCGAGTGGGATGGGTATGCTCAGACGTGAGTCCCATGCTCTCCACACCACTGGAGTCAAGCTATCCTGGCTGAAGAAGGCTGATAGCCAGAAACCGGTCCTAGAATACTTGATTCTAGTCCAGGAAAGACATGGATTGGCAGTTCGGGCTGGACTGTTCCCATGAGGCACAGGGTCAAGGCTGATTTGCATATGGCCATGTCTGAACTGGGGTGGTGTGGAGCGAAAAAAAACGATGGATTTAGGCCCAGATCTCTGTACTGGGGAGAATGTATGACATTGTTCTGCATTCTGTCCATCAACTGTTGTTTTTGCATTCGTCACCCCGAGTGGGAAGGGTATGCTCCGACGTGAGTCCTATGCTCTCCACACCTATAGAGTCAAGATATCCTAGCTGAAGACGGCTGATAGCCAGAAACCGGTCCTTGGATGCTTGATTCCGGTCCAGGAAAGACATGGCTTGGCATTTCGGGCTGGAAGGTTCCCATGAGGCACAGGGTCAAGGCTGATTTGCATATGGCCATGTCTGAACTGGGGTGGTGTGGAGTGCAAAATAACGATGGATTTAGGACCAGATCTCTGTACTGGGGTTAATGTATGACATTGTTCTGCATTCTGTCCATCAACTGTTGTTTTTGCATTTGTCACCCCGAGTGGGATGGGTATGCTCAGACGGGAGTCCCATGCTCTCCACACCACTGGAGTCAAGCTATCCTGGCTGAAGAAGGCTGATAGCCAGAAACTGGTCCTAGAATGCTTGATTCCAGTCCAGGAAAGACATGGCTTGGCAGTTCAGGCTGGATTGTTCCCATGAGGCACCGGGTCAAGGCTGATTTGCATATGGCCATGTCTGAACTGGGGTGGTGTGGAGTGCAAAAAAACGATGGATTTAGGCCCAGATCTCTGTACTGGGGAGAATGTATGACATTATTCTGCATTCTGTCCATCAACTGTTGTTTTTGCATTTGTCACCCCGAGTGGGATGGGTATGCTCAGACGTGAGTCCCATGCTCTCCACACCTATGGAGTCAAGCTATCCTGGCTGAAGACGGCTGATAGCCAGAAACCGGTCCTAGGATGCTTGATTCCGGTCCTGGAAAGACATGGCTTGGCAGTTCGGGCTGGACTGTTCCCATGAGGCACAGGGCCAAGGCGGATTTGCATATGGCCATGTCTGAACTGGGGTGGTGTGGAGTTCAAAATAACGATGGATTTAGGCCCAGATCTCTGTCCTGGGGTGAATGTACAACATTGTTCTACATTCTGTCCATCAACGGTTGTTTGTGCATTTGTCACCCCGAGTGGGATGGATATGGTCAGACGTGAGTCCTCTGCGCTCCACACCACTAAAGTCAAGCTATCCTGGCTGAAGATGGCTGATAGCCTGAAACCGGTCCTAGGATGCTTGGTTCTGGTCCAGGAAAGACATAGCTTGGCAGTTCGGGCTGGACTGATCCCATGAGGCACAGGGTCAAGGCTGATTTGCATATGGCCATGTCTGAACTGGGGTGGTTTGGAGTGCAATAAAACGATGGATTTAGGCCCAGATCTCTGTACTGGGGTGAATGTATGACATTGTTCTGCATTCTGTCCATCAACTGTTGTTTTTGCATTTGTCACCCCGAGTGGGATGGGTATGCTCAGACGTGAGTCCCATGCTCTCCACAACACTGGAGTCAAGCTATCCTGACTAAAGACGGCTGATAGCCAGAAACCAGTCCTAGGATGCTTGATTCCGGTCCAGGAAAGACATGGCTTGGCAGTTCGGGCTGGACTGTTCCCATGAGTCACAGGGTCAATGCTGATTTGCATATGCCATGTCTGAACTGGTATGGTGTGAAGTGCAAAAAAACGATGGATTTAGGCCCAGATCTCTGAACTGGGGTGAATGTATGACATTGTTCTGCATTCTGTCCACCAACTGTTGTTTTTGCATCCTTAAGTCTAAGGCAGACTTCTACGCCACCTCTATTATACAAGCACTGAATGGGACAAAAGCTCTCTTTAAAATCGTTAAGGATCTTTCCTCCCCTACTTGTCTGAATAATAAAGTGGCAGCATCACAAAAATTATGTGATGAGATTGCCTTTTATTTCCAGGACAAGATTGCCAAAATTGTCGGTACCTTCCATCGTAATAATATTGATGGTCAAGACAATTTAGATCAACTGATGGATGAAGATCCACATCAGCCAACAACCTTGGATAACTTTCAGACCCACACTGATGCTGCTTTTAACAGTCTGGCACACAGTGTGACTTTGGGCTCTCTCCTTGACCCCATCCCTCATAAAATCTGGAAATCATTTGGTCGAGAAACCTTTCCCTGGTTGAGGCATATCTGTAATCAATCTTTAGAAGAAGGAATAGTTCCGGAATGCTTGAAACAGGTGGTGGTGACTCCATTGATTAAAAAGCCCTCCCTGGACCTGTCAATTCCGGCAATTTTTAGGCCCATCTATCTCCTGCCATATCCGTTCAAAATCTTGGAAAAAGCAGTTAGTAGGACACTATTGTGCTTTCTGGAGGATAATCACCTGCTTGATAGAGACCAATTTGGGTTTCGCCCAGGCCATGGGACTGAGAATGCTCATGTCTCCATGATGGATAATCTGCTCATGCAAGCCGACAACAGGAATGCTACTGTCTTAGTGCTTTTCGATATGTCGGCTGCATTCGACACAGTGAGCCATTCCATGTTAGTGGAGAGACAGGAGAAGTTAGGAGTGGAAGGACGGGCACTGCAATGGCTTCAGTCCTATCTAGCAGGAAGACAGCAGGTAGTAACCTTAGCACCATTTTCCTCCAGTAAATCCCCGGTAGTATATGGGGTGCCAAAGGGCTCTGCGATTAGTCCTATTCTTTCCAATGTATATCTGCAGCCCCTGCTCCCCATTGTTAAGTCCTTTGGTGTCAGCCTAGTCAATTATGCTGACGATACACAATTGGCATTTTCCCTAGAAGGTGAACATGCAATTTCCCTGGACGTGTTCCAGCAATGTATGCGTCGGACGGCCGACTGGCTCAGAAGAAACTCCCTACAATTTAACAGCGGGAAGACTGAGGTTGTGTACTGCTCCTCTGCCAGGAAGTCTAAACCCCTCCCATTTGAGTTTAAACTTACTCCTGAGGAGGAACCACTAGTGCCGGTTAGTAAGGTACGAAATTAGGGGTTCTGATTGACGACGACCTTCAGATGGAGTCACAGACAAACAAGACCGCCAGTGTATGCTTCTCCTTAATGTGTATGTTACGAAAAATACTCCCGCTACTACCAAAAGAGTCATGCTCATTGGTGGTAAGAAGTACAGTGATAAGCAGGCTGAACTATTGCAATTCTCAGCATCTGGGGGCTCCACAATACATCATCCAGGGTTTGCAGAGAGTCCAGTCTGCAGCAGCAAAACAAGTGCTTAATAGGCATCGGTGCTCATCTACCACCTTGGCTCTGAGAGATTTACACTGCCTGTCTATTAAGGATAGGGTCCACTTTAAGTCTCTCTGCCTGGTATTCAGAGCGGTGCATAAGCTAGGTCAAGTTCCATTGCAGGAAAACTTTACATGGTACCAGCCTAAGAGGCAGCTTCACTCCTCTAGTGCCAGTCTACTGTCTGTTCCTAGGTTCAACCACTCCAAGTCGGGAGGGAGGGCATTTAATGTGGCTGGTGCCCGCCTTTGGAACGAACTACCCTTGAACCTCAGACAAACTGACTCTCTGATAGAGTTTTGTAGGAGTCTAAAAACCTGGCTCTTTCCTAGGGCTTAACCTTCTGACTCCCTTTTTTCTGCTCTGACTTATCCCACTCTGGTCAATTCTTCCTAGTCTGAAGCGCAAGGATACCCATAGGGTGACAGTTTGTGCTATATAAGTATTATAATCAATCAATCAACTACCCCCTACAGTAGACAAACACCATTGCGCTTCCCTGAACCCTACAATTTTACCCCCCAGCATGACCCCCTATACTATCCAAGCACTACTGCACTACCCTAAATGCTAAATCTACCCCAGCACAACCCCCTACACTACCCAAAGATCACTGTGCTACACTAAACCCTAAAACACTACGCCCTACATTACACAAACACCACTGCACTACCATTAACCCTAAAACACTACCCCTTACACTACACAATTACCATTGCACTACCCTAAACTCTAAAACACTACACCCAGCATGACCCCCAACATTACACAAACACCACTGTACTACCCTGAACCCTAAAACACTACCCCAGCACATACCCACAAACACTACACAAACACCACTGCACTACCCTAAATCCTAAATCTATACCCAGCACGACCCCCTACACTACCCAAACACCACTGCCCTACCCTAAAAACGAAATCTACCCCCAGCACGACCCCTACACTGCCCAAACACCTCTGCACTACCCTAAACCCTAATCACTACCCCAGCACGACCCCCTACACTAAACAAACACCACTGCACCACCCTAAACTCTACATCTACCCCCACCATGACCCCCTACACTACACAAACACCACTGCAATACCCTAAACCCTAAAACACTACCCCCAGCACGACCCCTACACTACACAAACTCCACTGCATGACCATAAAACACTACCCCCAGCACGACCCCCTACACTACGGAGGAAAAGTGTTCTTCTGATCTGCATCATTTGTACCGAGACTCCATTGCTTTTTCATTGCCATCTCGTGTCAAACACTTCTACACGACCCACCTGGTCGTTTCTGCTGATGCCTGAGGAAAATCTAACTAACACGACAACAGCCATCTTGCAGCCTGCATTTCTGCCCAGGAACTGTCGCACACCCACCCCCCCTGTTCTTGCAGTTCAACAGAAAGCCATGAGACACTCACACCCTGTGTAAACTATTTGTTTTCCATCTCCTGCTCCCAGCCTGGTAAACATCCTTGACACCGTGATCAGGTTATCTGGACAATGGTCTGACTGCAGGGCCTTGATCAGGCTGATCAAACAATGACCTGAAAGACCGGACTTTGATCAAGGTGATTAAACAATGACCTGAAATACTGAGCCTTGATCAAGCCGAGTGAACAATGATTTGTGTACCAAGCCTTGACCAGGTCACCATCTACAAACGCCGTCTGGATCTGGTTATCAACTGCAAACACTGCCCTGATTGAACAATGAAGTAACAGCCAAAAGACTGAGATGAAAAAGTATAAAAGGCTTGTAAGCTGCGAAGTAAAGTAGCAGCCTCCTCGGTCTTGTTTCTGACGAACATGGGACTCTGTTCCATAGCCCGGGCTATTTGAATAAATCTGGGTTCCTCCTGCATACGAAGGCTCCTGTGTCTCCTTTTACTACTTATGAAGGGTATGGAAGGCTTGGGCGGTTCCCCGCCGCCGAGACCCAGTAAGTGGGTTAATCCGGTTCTTCGAATGGCGCCCGAACCGGAACTCCACGAGCACGAAGGTCAGGCCCGGTGGATGTGAGGAGGTGAACGGAGACTCCGATGGAGGTACCCTACCTGAGGGATTCTTACAATCCGGTAAGCCAAACGACTCGCCCGCTGTTCCTCCCCACCCGGTCTGGGCCACATGACTGCGTTCTCGCTGGAATCCCATATCAAATAATTTCTGGAGCAGGACACAGCCCTACGTCTTCAGAAGAGAACTACCCCTGTAAGGTAAGGGTGGACTGATCACCCACCAAGTCTGAATAATTCTGTTATTGACTTTCGCAAAAGCCAAGCTGTTATTGACTTTTGCCAAAGCCAAGCAAGCGAGGGGAGTTTTTAAAACCCGCTGGTGTCTGTTCTGTATGATTCTGCTGTTATTGACTTTTGCAAAAGCCAAGCAAGCGAGGTGAGTTTTAAAACCCGCTGATGTCTGTTATCTGTTTGTTTTCAAGCATGCCAGTCAGTAGTTAGTTTAAGAGATTATGTTGATGTATGTGTACGCAGGACTCCCAGCTGGAGGCGGCTTGTCCGTTTCCTCCAGAAGGGACCCCTGGCCATACGATGTATGTTAAACATGGCCCTTCTGCCATAATGTTTTCCTCATTCTGGGTAAAATATACGAACCAACGTAACACGGAATTACAGTGGCCACTTAATGGCTCCTTTAATTCCCAAGTTCTCGCAAACCTAGAGGAACAAATAACGAAAAGAAAAACGTGCCATCTATGTTTGAATCTGTCCGATTTTGGAGGAAAGAGATAGAGCAGAGAGCTAGAAAGCAGAAGGCTCAAGAAAGAAAACAAGAACATATGTCAATGGCCGACCACGCCATAGAAAATTTACAAAATCAAATGACAAAATCAGTAGAAATAGCCGATAGGGAGCATGGGGTCCGGGTACAAAAATGTTATCCAGCTCATGAGGAGAAAGGAAAGGGCCATATGGAAGGGGGAGAAGAATGTGATTCCTTGCTTGGTACCATGCTAGAAAGCCCTCCTGCATATGCCCCAATGTACCCTGCCCTGACGGCTCACACCCGCATGTCCCCCCGCCACAGCCCACTCCTGCCCCCACTGCCCCTCTTACTATACTCCCTGTCACACCATCCCTCTCGATTTTTCCTATGACACCGACCACGCCCGCTAACCCTGTCCTCGCTGCGGGAATGACAACAAGTCTCCTTCCGCCCAACCTCTGCGGCTTTACCCCTACACGCCCTTTTCCTGCTTCCCCATGGTCTACAGTTAAGCAGGATTTATATAAATTGTTGAATTCCCCCCGACTGGCCTCCTTGCACTCTGCAGTCAGCTTTTCGTCCCTTCGAGAAAATGACCTACAGAGGTAACAGTGTGAATGTTGGATAAATAACAGGATTATTTATGCCTTTAAAGAAATATGGTCTACCTTTTCCCAGTGCACGATTATGGAACAGACCACCTGGGCTGAATACATGTGTACCCTGGTCATGCATAAATTTGAGACTGCGCTTATGCAGATACCCACCGGATTAATGGACCTTAGGGCGCAAATAAAAAGAAGCGATGTTGAGGGAGAGGGGATGTTTGGCACTATGTCTGCTTTAATGGCTTACCGTGATATGACCGCTTTTCCCAACACTCCTCTAGAAACAGCTACGCCAATGAGAGAGGCGGCCCCTGTCTTTGTTAACGCACTTACCGATGTCCAAAAAAATGGCCGAGGGGCTGTTGAGGCACACTGGCGCAGGCTTTGGGTTCATGTTCCTTGGAAAACGTCAGAAGTAATGCATTTAAAAGGACAATTACCAGATCCCTGGAAGAATCCGGCTGCCTTTTACAGAGAATTAGGTCAGATTATATCTGCAGGTACTCTCGTTCTTGAAGATATAGATTTACTTTTTGGTACAGTTGTCCCCACTGAAATTGAAATGAAATGAAAAAAAGAACTTAATTAAGCGCACTGCGGCCAAGCGGCTTCCTGGCGCTGAGGGTTAGACCAGACTCACAGAGGGGACTCGGGAAAGCTAGCAGGGGAAGGCCTGGGAGAACAGAAAGGTTTTAAGGGCTTTGCGGAAGTGAGTGTAAATAGGGATGGAGCGGATGGACAAAGGAAGGCTATTCCAGAACCGGGGGGCCAGAACCGAGAATCGGGTGCCTCCCGTTCTGGATTTACGAAAGCGGGGAACATGGAGAAGGGAGAGAGAGGAGGAGCGGAGAGTGCGACTGGGGACGTGAGGGGAAATGAGAGATCCGATGAAGAGGGGAGCTGAGTGGGTGTGAGGGCGATAGGTCACACAAGCCAATTTAAAGAAGGATCTGAAGTGGACAGGAAGCCAATGAAGGGACTTTGGTGCGGGAGTGATGTGGGAGGATTTGGGAAGACGAAGAATGAGGCGAGCAGCCTGGTTTTGAATGGCCTGAAGACGGCGGGTTTCGTAGGCAGGTATGCCCACCTACAGGCTATTGCCATAATCGAGGCGGGAGGTGATGAGGGCCATAACTATGGTTTTGAGGGCATCCGTAGAGAAATAGCGAGAGATTTTCCGAATGAGGCGGAGAGACAGAAAACAGGAGGATACTACTGAGCTGACTTGGGCATGCATAGTAAGGTCGTGGCTGACCTTAATGCCCAAGGTTCGAACGGAAGAGACCGGTGAAGGGGGGTAACCAAAAGAGGGGGGCCAATGAACCGGGGACCAGGGGTTAGAGGGACCACCCGTGAGGACAAGCTCCGTCTTGTCCGGATTGACCTTCAAGTGATTGATGCTCATCCATTCAGATATAAAGACTAAAGTGGAACAAAACTTAGGAAGAGAGACAGAAGGGGAAGACAGATCGAAGACGAGCTGGAGATCGTCCGCGTAGTTATACACAGAGCCCCCCAGCTCAAGAAGAGAGGCGATGGGGGGGTAAATATAAATGTTAAAGAGAAGAGGGGAAAGGAAGGAGCCTTGGGGAACCCCACAGGTGACCAAACGGGTCAGAATTCGACATACTGACCATGAAGTAGCGTTGGGAGGTAAATGGGCTGACCTAGCGGCTATGGAAGAAGCAAGGGTAGGAGGGACTAAACCAGAAGCTGCCATCCTGACTTTGCCCGGTAAAATAATAACTTTTATGAAAACACTTTTGCCGGAAACTGTCATTAACTGGGATAAAATAAACGCCTGTAGGCAGCGAAATGATGAGAATGTGGCTGACTTCTTTACCTGTTTTGAGACAGAATACGAGGGACACAGTGGTTTGGATCCCCGGACCCCAGGTTCTGGCCCAGTATTTCTCGATAAGTTTGTCAGCAACTTGCTTCCTGAGATCTCTGCCAGGCTTAAGAAAGTTGAAAGTACGTGGTCTGCCCAAACTATGACTGGTATGGCACAATATCACGAGAATAAGGAGAATGAAGATAGAGACAAGAAAAGCGAGAAGGTTAGGAATCTTAAGACTAAGGCACTTCTGCAGCAGGCTTACCCTCCCCGAGTTCCCGATGCACGCGGGAATTTCAGACCTCAACCCCAACCCCCTCCGAGGGCTCACCAGTCTACCCCCTCCAGCCCTCAATGTACGGGAGCCCTCCAAACAGATCAGTGTGCTTATTGTAAGGGGTATGGCCATTGGATAGATGAGTGTTCTGTGTTAGCTGAAAACATCCGATCAGGGAAGACTCGGCCTTGTGCTCCCAGGGAGGGGAGGCTGACTAGGGACCATGACCCGCCCCATCCACAGGATAAAGAGCGCAGGCCCAGGGATGACGCTCCCATCCGGCAGCGCCCGGCCAATAGGTTTGATGAGTACGAAGCAACATGCACTTATTACAATGATGTATGATGAAGTTGATGAGACAGGGTCCTACCAAGCATAGGACAGCCAGGAAAGGGGTATTACCAGAGTACAAATTCCAGTGGATCAAAGGGGCCCATATGTTCAAATGTCAGTTGTGGGGAACAATCAGAATTTTCTTTTGGATACTGGGGCCACCAGGTCTTCTATTGCACGTCTGTCAGTCCCGGAGGCACCCCTTTCTGACAATATGAATGTCTCGAATGGGTTTTGCAGGAACACCTGTGACCAGCCCTGTCTCTGAACCCCTTCCTCTCGATATTGACCCTGCACATGTTGACGCTCCCTTGGTCCTTACTACAGGTTGCATTGAAAACTTGTTAGGCATGGATTTACTGAAAGCTCTTTAAGCGACCATATCATGTAGCCCCCAAGGTGCATGCCTAACAATTTCCCCCACCACAGCTTCCTATATGTATCTATCAGGTCCCCTCCCACCAGAGTTGCAGTCTTTACCTTCCTCCCTCTGGGCATCATCAGACACTGATGTAGGGTGTCTCAACATATCCCCTCATGTGGTACGCATCCAGCCAGGTGCACTTCTCCCCCGCCTCCGGCAGTATCGACTGCCCGGGGAAGGAGAAATGGCCCTTTTAACAATAATACCTGAATTATTGGACAAGGGCGTAGTGGAGGAGACACATGGCAATATCTGTAACAGTCCCATTATTCCCGTTCTTAAAAAGACCAATGGAGATGCTCTCTCCCCTAAAATATACAGATTTTTGATTGACCTGAGAGCCCTTAACAAAATAACAATCTCCCAATATCCTGTTGTCCCCGACATTACAGCCCTCTTAACGATGGTCCCTTCTGACGCCACACACTTTTCTGTCATTGACCTGAATTATGCTTTTTTCAGCATTCCTATACATCCTGACAGCAGAAATCTTTTGGGTTTCTCCCTTGGTGGGCAGAGCTTTAGATTCTGCTGTGCCCCTGAAGGTTTCACGAGAGCCCGAGTATCTGTAGTCAAGCTCTAAAAAGTCAACTAGATTCCTTGGAACTCTCTGATAATTCCACACTATTACAATATGTAGATGACCTCCTCATTGCTGCAAATTCTGCCCCAGCATGTAAAGAAGCTACTCTCTGTTTGTTACGCCACCTTACCCTCCATAATCACAAAGTCTCTTTGAAAAAGCTTCAGTTTTGTCAATAGAAGGTGACCTATTTAGGTCATCTCCTTTCGAAGGAGGGAAGGCAGCTCACCGCTGATCGTGTAGCCATTATCAATGCTATGACTGCCCCATGAACACAAAAGCAGGTGCAAGCCTTCATAGGCCTAACCTCATACTGTAGACAGTGGATTTCCAATTTTTCGGCCATGGTCAAACCTCTTCTTGGCCTTACCACTAAAGACATATCAGACAGTTCCTTTTCATGGACTAGAGAGCTTGCACAGGCCTTCCAAGATTTGAAAAAGTCTCTGTGTATTGCTCCAGTCCTCGGTACTCCTAATTATAACAAACTATTTTTTCTTTTTGTACATGAGACAGACAGCTGTGCATGCGCTGTCTTGACCCAGACGTTCAGAGGTCACCATCGGCCATGTGCCTATTTTTCAGCCACTTTAGATCCTGTTGCAAGGGCTCTACCAGGATGCCTTTGGGCGACCGCTGTGGCCGCCCTCATGGTCCGTCAGAGTGCAGGGATCATCATGAACTCCCCCTGACTCTGATGGCCCGCCATTCTGTAGATACCCTCCTTAATAACACCAAAGCACAGTACCTCACTAGCGCACGACTCACAGGATATGAACTGACACTCTTTGCCAGCCACATTAACATCAAAAGATGCACTGTATTAAACCCCGCCACATTACTCCCACTGGATACTCAGGATGCCCGCTTAGACCCACATGACTGCATATTAAGGACAGAGGAGGAGAAGAAGGGACGGGTTGACTTACAGGACACCCAGATAGCAGAACCAGAAGGTACACTGTATGTGGACGGATCATGTCTCAGAGGGCCAGATGGTAACACCTCAGCCCCCTACACCCTCACGACATTAGGGCGAGTAGTAGAAACAGCTCAGATTCCGCAGTGCTCTGCTCAAGCAGCATAATTAGTGGCCCTCAATAGAGCTTGTGAGTTAAGCAAAGGGATGACGGTAAATATTCACCCAAATGGTGCATCATCACCAGCTGATCATGAACACTTCCAACTGCTGGGTTTGTGGACTGATGCCGCATTCCATGATACACCCTGTCCGATTCTTTAACTACACCTTTTCCATCTCTGGGTCTTGTCTTGCATGGTGGATGTTGATACAGGAGGCCTACACTGTCAATGGTACTGCCAATTATGCCCTTGGAACATTTCGGGATGACTTTAGGCGGAACAGGTCTGGCCAAGTCAATGCTCCTTTATGCCCGACCAGCTCATCCACAACGCTACTATCACCAGATGAACTTCGTCAGATGGTAGTATTCAACTCAACTAATCGACAAACATTTTCCAGATTCCGCACAAGAAAGATACTACCTGATGAACGAGACACTGTGAATGTCATAAATGTGCAAAGCCGTGTCTGCATTCATGGCCTAGGGACTAAGAAAGTTGGTACCAGTACGTGCGATATCACAAAAGCTTTAAACTCCACATCTCCTCCGAAGATGGTGTTATCCCCCAACTCCTATTTCATGTGTGGCACAGCCGCCTTTCACTTGGCTCCCCAGTAACTGGTCTGGTACCTGCTATCTGGCCTTCCTCCTTCTACCAACGTATTCTACCCATGGAGGTTATCACCTGTCAATGAAGGGCGCTCTGCACCGCTCACGTAGGGGAATCATATCAGCCCAGGATACAGCAGGCCAGGAAACTGGGGACTTCTTTAAAGGTTTCCTTCCTTTCTGGGGCCCCATGGCCAACAGTCGGGCTGTACGAGGACTGACCAGCGTCCTTGAAGCCACCATCAAAGTAACCGCTGGTGTCCTCTCCAACATCACTGCAGAGCTGCAGGCGGACCGCCTCATAACGCTTCAGAACCGCATGGTCCTAGATGTCATCCTTGCTGATCGTGGTGGTGTGTGTAAATTGATTGGCTCCAGCTGCTGCGTGTACATCCCAGACAACGCACCTACAGTGTACGATGCCATCCAACTGCATCGCCTTTCTTCCGAAATTCATCTCAATGAAGGCAACTGGTCCCTCACAGGCTGGATCTGGGGCCTCCTTTGGAGGATCCTATTCTTCCTTGCCTTTGGAGTAACTGTCCTGGTCTCCTGCTGTTGTGCTTTCAGTGTCTGCCAGTGCTCTGTACAATGTGTGTCCAGACCGTCAAGCCTCTCCCCTCTAACATTCACAACACCAAAATGATGATGATGCTCTAACAAGAAACCGATGGCCTTATGAACATTGACATTTCTTAAAGTATTTGCCACTCTATGGCAAAAGTGGGGTCTGAGGAAAAGTGTTCTTCTGATCTGCATCATTTGTACAGAGACTCCATTGCTTTTTCATTGTCATCTCGTGTCAAACACTTCCACAAGACCGACCTGGTAGTTTCTGCCGATGCCTGAGGAAAATCTAACTAACACAACAACAGCCATCTTGCAGCCTGCATTTATGCCCAGGAACTGTCACACACCCAACCCCCCCTGTTCTTGCAGTTCAACAGAAAGCCATGAGACACTCACACCCTGTGTAAATGATTTGTTTTCCATCTCCTGCTCCCAGCCTGTTAAACATCCTTGACACCATGATCAAGTTATATGGACAATGATCTGACTGCTGGGCCTTGATTAGGGTGATTAAACAATGACCTGAAGGACCGGGCTTAGATCAAGGTGATTAAACAATGACCTGACAGACTGAGCATTGATCAAGCCGAGTGAACAATGATTTGTGCACCAAGCCTTGACGAGGTCACCATCTACAAACATCGTCTGGATCTGGTTATCAACTGCAAACCCTGCCCTTATTGAACAATGAAGTAACAGCCAAAAGACTGAGATAATAAAAAAGTATAAAAGGCTTGTAAGCTGCGGAGTAAAGCAGCAGCCTCCTCTGTCTTGTTTCTGACGAGCTTGGGACTCTGGGCCAGATGTAGGTCGGTCGGTAACGGCCGAAAATCGGTATTTTCGGCCGTTACCGACCGGTTTACAAGTTTTGGCATGTAGGGGGCAATATTTTACTGAATCGGTAAAATTACCGAATCGGTAATTTTACCGATTCGGTAAACTAAAACATCGGTAAATTTACCGATTTGAAGCCACCCATATGTAGGTGGGACTCTTCAGAGTCCCAGGAGCCTTAACGAATCAGTATTTTACCATCAAAACCAATTTGATGGTAAAATACCGATTCCGGTGTGCATACACATGTGTGCATGCACACCTATGTCATGTGACAGGCAGACCTGCCCTTAGGGCAGGTATGCCTGCCACATGGCACCTGTGCCAGTTTTGGGCATGCCAGAGGGTGTCAAAGTAACACCCCCTGCACCCTTGTGAATTCTTTAATTACCGATTCGGTAAATACCGAATCGGTAATGCCTAATCATTCCTATGGGCTTCAAAGCCCATAGGAATGAATGGGCATTACCGAATCGGTATTTACCGAATCGGTAATTATGGAATTGTTAAGGATTCGGTAACGAATCCAGATGTTGGGACCTACATACCATTTACCGATTTTGAAATACCGAATCGGTACAATTCGGTATTTTAAAATCGGTAAATGTTTTTTACCTACATCTGGCCCTCTGTTCCATAGCCCGGGCTATTTGAATAAATCTAGGTTCCTCCTGCAGACGAAGGTTTCTGTGTCTCCTTTTACTACGTATGAAGGGTATGGAAGGCTTGGGCGGCTCCCCCGCCGCCGAGACCCAGTAAGTGGGTTAATCCGGTTCTTCACTACCCAAATACCACTGCGCTACCCTATACCCTAAATCTACCCCAGCACGCACCCCTACACTACCCAAACACCACTGCACTACCATAAACCCTAAAACACAACCCCATACACTACACGAACACCACTGCACTACCCTAACCCCTAAAACACTACCCCCAGCATGACCCCCTACATTACACAAACACCACTGCACTACCCTAAACCGTAAATCTACCCCCAGCACGACCCCCTACACTACCCATTCACGACTGCACTACCCTAAACCCTAAAACACTACCCCAGTGATAGAGCGCGCGGGTCACCCGGCTCACCAAACTTTTCCACGCACTGGGCCCTGGCGTGATTGTTTCCAATGTTCACGTTTTACTACTGGGGTGAACCAGGCGATTTCACGCACGCTCCTATTAGTAATCGGTTGGGTGACTCTTACACCACATACTATTCATGTACCTGACTTACCACAGGCACATTACTCCTGACAGATCAGGAGCTAGCAGTGGATAGGTGATAAGGGTTTTCCTAAAAGAGAGAAGATTCTACTTTACACATTTGATACCTTTAATATTACTTTAATGTATAATGACCACAGACACCTTGTTGGTTTTAAGGGTTTTATATAGTATGGGTTTTAGGACGAAAATGCCATTACAAGCAGGCAAATGCACAGTAATACATCAATGATAAGTATTAGAACCAGAATATAACTTTGGAGAAGAGTGAGTATCATGGAATACAAGGGAATACTATAGGGCATGAATCACAATGAATATTTATCTAATACAGTTTAATCTAGGGCAAGGACGTGAGGAAAAACCTAATGTGTGACCTAATAATTTTATACTATTTCCTAAACCTTATGCTATCTTTCTAAATTCACGGCAACCATACTAAGGGAAAGGGAATAAGTGGAACAAGCTAGATCAACAGTCGGGTTTAACAATGTCCTATAGGAAGGGTAAAAGTGGAACATTTACTAATAATCAATTGCATGAAATTACATTCAAAGGGACAATGGAGAATATCACAGGCAAGATTGCTTTAATCAGAGGAGGAAAAGTTTAGGGTATAGTATAGACGGACACCTATGTCAATAGTTACCTAGGTGAGAATGAGGACCAACCCTGGCCACGGGTCAGTTGGGAAAGAACGGGACAAGGACCCTCAAGGATTCAGGAAATACCAGAAGGTGAGCAGGTACAGCTCATGGACAGTCAGGACAGGATACCCCTCAGGTCTGGGTCAGGACTGGGTTCACCAAGGCACGACCAACCCCTCACAGCATCGGATGCAACGCCAGCGTTACCCCCTCTTCTGCACGGAATCCGCCAATAACCCCGATTGGGTTTTCGAATCTCCCAGCAAAATGCTTCGCTTAGCACTTAGGACTAATTTCCACCCCTTGGAGTTTGTGGAAAGTTTCAGGCAGAATGCTCCGCAGCACTCTGTATCAGGCACCTATAGAGTTCGCAGGGTCAGTGACAGGTCTGCTAGTCGGACAAGTCGGACAATTTCTCTAAGCTAAGCTAGGCTACATATACAAGTTTAGATCCCCAAGACCACCCATAAATGTTGCAAAATGACAAAGTCCCATCTTCTGATTGGTCAAGGGAGGTGGTTTGGTCATAGTTACCACCTATACTGCACGTGACATTATCCCTCCCCCTAACACCTGGTTCCCAGGCCTACGTGTGGGAAAGTACAATAGAGAAGAAAAGGTTTGCAACATTGTTGCGCATTTCAGAATATAAATAGTACATCTTCAAGGGCAAAGGTGCGCCTGGAAAGGACAGTCCCCTTTTCAATGGCCAATCTGGTCAGGTTCCATTGCTGCACGTCCCAGATCTTAGGTCACGTGATGTGTGATACGTCAGCATCAATATGGATCCCATCCCTAGTTCAAGGCCCTCATTTACGCGGTACATGAAAAGTAAGCGAAAACAAATTAATAACACAGAATAAAATGAATACACTGTACACCATGACCAACTACTCTTAATCCCTTATTTTATAATACTTATAGCATTAAGAGTTAGTGCAGAAAAGATGCATAGACAAAAAGCGGCTTAAGATAGCATGAAGCATGATTAGTGACAAGCGGCCATTTTAACAACAGTGCGCATGTGCGAACTTTTCCCTCCAGATTGCGAGTGCGTCACATCACATGGGTATGACCGACGCATGCGCAGACTGGATTTCTGCAAAGCGGCCATTTTATTAATGTGCAAGCTTGATTACGATGAAAAAACACATAGGCAAGCCTCCTAGGGACACCCGTGTGTTGGGGAAATACAAATAAATGACAAACAATCGGAGTTAGTACAGTTATGATTTAAATCGAGGTTCATGAAGAGAGCAAGTCGCGTTACGTGCGAATCCTTGCTCCATCAATCCCCTCTTTGATGATATTTACTATCATCACTACACATAAAAACAGATGCCAACTTCATTCATCAAATTCATCCATCTCAACCTCAATGAACTTATTGTTGAGTTTTCTCTCCGCCTCCCTGTGTGTATGATTGTTCTTTATTTTCTTATATATCTGGTTTCTTAATTCTTCTAATTCTAAGTCTTCAGCTTTTCGCTTTCCTCTTTTATTCACTACATATTTTCTGCATTTCTGACATTTGCAACAGATGAATATGATCAGAACAATCACACCTATTCCAACTATTGGCATCAGTATTTTCCATAAAAGACTTTTACCTAAGTTAGAGAACCAACTACCTACAGAGGAGAGACCATCAGTCAGTCTCTTCCAGGCACTGTCAACCTCCAATGGTTTGAGCTCTTTTTCCAAATTAGTAATGTTTCTTATATACTTCTTAATTTCGACACTTTTATCAGGAATGTAAGTACAACAATGTTGTGCCCTCAGCATCCTGCAGACTCCGCCCTCTTTTGCCAATAAGGTATCAAGAGCAAGGCGATTTTGTAAAACCATTGATCTGATCGCAACCATTTCAGTATTGATCATCAGAAATCCAGCAGCAGTGTCAGTGGATAACCGATCCACTACTGTAGATAATTTGCAGATTCTATGAGTATTCAGAGCTACCCCCATTCCAGGTATCAGTGCGCTAAAAATATCACCTATAATTTCTCCTACACTTTCACGTTTGCTACGCACTAAGCCATTAGTAATCTCATTGCTTCCAGCTGCATTGTTCACATGGTATATTTTCGGAAAGACAATGCCAAAGTAGCAGCTTCCATACCAGTGATCTGGCAATTTGAAATAAGCCTTGTTTCCACATATATAATAAATTCCTGGAAACACAGGTTCTGACCCATTTTTGAAACCCCAACCTCCAATTACCTTGTAATTATGTTCACACTCGCTGGAACCAATGAATACATTGTTATAATAACTAGTCTTTTCTCTATGAAGACAGAGTTTCCCTTTCCGTTCAAAATCCAGCAACAGAGCAGGAGTAACTTCGCTTTGTGAGGTGTTATCCATGTTTTCTGCCCATCTAGGGGTTCTGTTCTGTTCGTCATTTGCCTTTTTCTGAAACTTTTCCCTTCTCTTCTCTGCCATCTTCAAGAACATTTTCTCTTGAGCATGTAAAGAACACGTCAAGTTGTCTCTACGAGCTTCATTCAGATCTATGTCACCTATAGTCAGGAAATATTCCCCCATGTAGCGAGTCACTCCACCAAAGGTATGTACACGGTTCAGATTCCCTCTAATAGGAAGTTCTGAAAAGATAACGTCAGTGTTTGAGTAATAATACTGTAAAGTGCTTCTATAAAACAAACTAGCTAAAATACTACAGGAAATTCCATAGGTCAGGGGTAAATGGTGGTATGTCACGCCTTCAGCCACTGAAGTAGGTAGCATCATGCAGACATAGCAATCTTCTATTTCCATAGCTTCTACATAGTGCACTAAAAGATTTGCGAAAACATTTAAGTGTGTCCTGTTCTTCATTTGGTGATAATGTAGTTCTCCCTCATCTGATGCTTCTAAGTCGGGTTGTGCATGTCTCAGACTCATTGCATTGTCATGTCTTTCTACACTTCGTGGTGTTTCTTCAGTATGTACAACTTCTGCGTCTTGTGTCGTCAAGTCTGTAGGATACATGTTAGGGTCTTTGCTCATCATAAAAGGTATAAACACTGTTAATCCTATCCATATCATTACTAGTACCACTACACTACAGATGCATACTTTACAGCATGTCTTGCAACAGCTAAATCTGGACCTTCCAGTGACATTTGAATCAGACATTTTATCTTACAGGTGGCGTTTTCCAACCCCTCTTCGTTTCTTTTCAGCAGAGGTTTTACTTCGCTTCACCTCAAGGAGGGTCTTCGTCAGAACTCCGACCAGCAATGGACCCTTCGTCGCTTTTGCCACAAGCTTCGGGCTCATCAATTTCTTCCAACACCAGATAGGTCCACTCAGGGCTCCGATACAGTTTATTCTGTTTCTTTACTCTGCCGCCCTTTCGGATGGACTTTCCTCGGGCTTCTTTTCTTTCACTTTCAGCCCGTTGTTGGTCCTTTAGTTTTTCTTCGACTGTTTTTATTCTTATTCTTAGTCTTTTTACATATCGGGGTTCATCCTTCTTTTCGATCCTGTTTGTAGTCGAGGAAACTTGCTCTTCCTCGTGAACCCTTTTGCTTTTTCTTCTTTGTCGCACAATTGCTTCAGCAGTGTCCTTTTCCCTACCTGTCTGACTAGTTCCAGGTCTTTTATCTATTTCTTCTGCCTGGTCCTTAAGCTGCCCTAGTTCAGGTTTAGACTGTATTTGATCTTCGTTGGTGAGTGATTCACTGGACTCTTCTTCCTGAACACGTTCATCTATTACTAACTGGCCTTGTTCATGCTCTTCGATCTCTTGATTTTCTTCCGCATGAACTTCTGCTTTGACCACTATCTGTCCCTTTCCAGTCTCCTCTTTCTCAGAAGGAGTGTCGATGACTTGATCTGTCCCTACTTGGCCTATTCCCTGGTCAGATTTTATGATGGCTTTGATGATCTGACCTTCTCCTTCTTGTTCTGACTCACCTGCACTGTCCCACTCACTACCTAGGTAAGAGTATTTTCTGGTTCTTATTGGATCAAGAACCTGATCATCGGCAGGAAACCATTCAACTTCTTGACTTGTGCCTGGTAGTTCGATGTCAGCGGGATCCGGACCCTCTTCTGGAGTCTCCTCAGCTGGACCACCTTCGGCTTCAGTCGCGTTTTCTCCAGTTACCTTCTTCGTGTGACTTGCGTGGATCCACTTTGGTACACCAGCACACTTCACAGCAGTTGTGGTGACAAGGATCACTTGTCGAGGCCTGCCCCACTTCGGTCCAAGGCAACTCGTCCGGGTGTGTTTCTTTAACACCACCCAATCACCTGGTTTCAGTTTGTGTGCTGGAGTTGTAGGCCATTCGACAGCAGTCTCTCCAATCTGGTGAGAGATAGAACGCACTTGGTCACCCAACTGCCTGCAGTATTCTAGCACCATATCATCAGAAATACTTAGCAGTTTGTGTCCAGGTACCCATGCCTGTCGCATCATTCTTCCCATCAGCACTTCATGGGGGCTCAGGCCTGTCTTTCTGTTTGGAATACTTCTCAAGCTCATCAGTACCATGGGCAAAGCTTCTATCCAATTCATTTTTGTGGAGTCACACAGTTTTGCCAGCCTGGACTTGAGAGTGCCGTTTATCTGCTCGACTATTCCAGAAGCCTCTGGATGATAGGCACAGTGCAGTCTTTGCTCCATTTTGAATGCTCTGCAGAGTTCCTTTAGGACTTCGTTTGAAAAATGTCCACCTTGGTCTGTTTCAATTGTCTCAGGAATTCCAAAGCGTGGTATCAGTTCCCTAAGTAATAATTTAGCTACAGTCAGGGCATCATTCTTCTTTGCTGGGTAAGCCTCCACCCACCGGGAAAACAAGCAAACTATGACCAGGACATATCTATATCCTTTGCACAGGGGCATTGTTATGAAGTCTGCCTGCATCCTAATGAAGGGACCTTCTGCTCTCCCAATGGTACTTTGTTCCACTACTGTCTTCTTTCCTGCATTGAATTGTTGACACACTAAACACCTCTGACAAAGTTTGTCTGCTGTGCTCCTGAATTTTGAACTGTAGAACACCTTTTCAAACATACGGCACATAGCATCCCTCCCAATATGTGTTGGTTCATGTATTATCCGTGCCATTGCGGTTACCAGTCGTTCAGGTAGTACAGGCATACCAGTCTTGTGGACCACCACACCATCTCCTTCCCTTGGTCGACATTCATCCTGCCTCCACATGTCCCTTTCCTTCTTGTCTGTTGTCTGTTGTAGTTCTCTCAATTCATCCCATGTTCCCAATCTTTCAAACAACATCAGTTGGCAGCTGCTTTCACCTCCCCATAATTTAATTAGGAGGGACATTTTGTGTCGGGCGCAGTACTGGGCAATTTGGTCTGCATATCTGTTCCCGGCTGTCACCTCGTCATTTCCAGATCGGTGAGCCGCACACTTGACCACAGCCAATTCTTTGGGCAATTGGATGGCTTCTAGTAAGTTTTGTACTGGTTTTCCATTTCGGATAGGAGAACCTGAGGAAGTCATGAATTCTCTTTGCAACCAAAGCTGGCCGAAGTCATGAACAACCCCATAACAGTACTGACTGTCAGTATAAACTGTTACCCTTTTGTTTTTCCCAATTTTACAAGCTCTTGTCAGGGCAATGAGCTCCGCTACTTGAGCAGATTTAACTTCCCAAAGATAGGAAGCTTCCAGCGTTCTTTCCAAAGTGACTACAGCATAGGCAGCACTCAAACCTCCATTCTCATGTCTCAAACATGAACCATCCACAAACATTTTGAGGTCTTCATCCACCAAGGCCACTTCTCTAATATCCGGACGGGGTTTTGTGCTAAATTCAGTCAAGTCTATGCAGTTATGGTCAATTTCACCTCCTGCCTCTACATCAATGGGAAGGGGCAATAGAGTGGCAGGGTTTAGAATATTACAACTGGAAATTATTACATTTTCTGCACCAATGAGAATCCTCTCATACTTAGTCAGCCGACTAGGGGTCAGATACTGTGTCTTGGTTCGGGTAAGTAAGATCACAACTGAATGTGGGACAAATACAGTTACAGGATGTCCCATCACAATGTTCTCACTCTGCTCTAGGCTTGTACAGGTAGCGGCTACTGCTTTCAGGCACCCAGGTAATCCAGCAGCCACTGGATCTAGGGCGGCTGAAAAGTAGGCCACGGGACGTCTAATCAGACCATGTTCCTGGGTTAAGACCGAGAGCGCACAATTGTCTCTCGTGTCACAGAACAATTCAAAGTTCTTGGAATAGTCAGGCATTCCTAATGCAGGAGCTGTGCACAGACAATTTCGCAATGTTACCCAAGCAGTCATGCATTCATCATTCCAACAAACTGGGTCTTCCGCTCCTTTCTTTGTCATGTTAATCAAGGGTTTAGCTATAGCCGCGAAACCCACGATCCATTGTCTGCAGTACCCAACAACCCCTAGGAACATTCTTACTTCTTTCTGGGTTACTGGTAGTGACATTTCTCGAATTATTTTAATTCTTTCTGTAGTGACTTTCCTGATCCCTTTCTCTATCTGGTGCCCCAGATATTTTACTGATGTTTTGCAGAACTGTAATTTGTCTGGTGAGACCTTATGTCCTCCTTTTCCTAGGTGATTCAGCAAGGCAATGGTATCAGTGGCACAGTCGTCTTGACTTCTAGATGCCACCAGTAGGTCATCTATGTACTGTACCAGGACAGACTCTTTAGGCAGTACTAAGGATTCAAGGCATTTCTTTAGAATCTGGTTGAAAATCGATGGACTTTCGGTGTACCCCTGGGGGACACGATTCCAGACATAGACCTGGCTGTTGAATTCAAAACTGAAAAGGAATTTGCTTTCTGGATGCAATGGGATGGAAAAGAACGCATGGCACAAGTCTATGACAGTGAACCATTCCGCCTCCCAAGGAATTTGATACAGTATTACTGCGGGGTTAGGCACTATGGGACAGCAAGGTACTACAATTTGGTTTACCTTGCGCAGGTCCTGCACTACCCTATACTTTCCGCTAGGCTTCTTAATTCCAAGTATGGGTGAATTACAGGGACTACTCATCACTTCCTGAATGATGTTTGCTTTGAGCAATCTGTTTAACTCTTTAGCGACTCCTTCTTTCACCTCTGCACTCATTTTATACTGTTTGGTATTTGGGTATACAGCATTTGCTTTTATTGTTATTTTAACTGGGTCTACATTTGCCATTAAGCCTACATCCTTCCCAGTGAAATCCCAAACTTCAGGTATTACGCTTGATTGCAGTTCTTCAGGTAGACTTTCAATGGACATGGGCTTAATGTCCGTGTCGGGCCTTAGTAACATCAATTTATATAGGCCATCTTCATCTGGGGTCTGGATTTCAACACCATTTGGTGAACAAAAAATGGTGCAACGCATTTTGCATAGCAAATCTCGTCCTAATAGGTTCACGGGACTAGAATCACAGACCACAAATCTGTGCATTTCCTTGAAATTTCCTATGGAAATTTCCATAGGTTCTGTTACCGGAGTACTGATTATCTGATTTGAAACTCCCACTACTTGGATAGCTTCTCCCGAGAGGGGTAGGTTAGGAACGTCCGCTGTTCTCACAGTGGAACGGGTAGCACCAGTGTCCAACAGAAAGGTGACATCTGTCCCTTCAACCTTTCCTTCAATGTATGGTCCAGTCTGGTCTACCGGTAAGGAGGCACCAAGCACGCACTCCTTGTCCTCCCCTCTCAGGCCCCGTCAGTATTGATCATCGCAGAGAAAAGTATCATTTAACAGGTACTGTGGAATGGGTGCATTTCTTTCATTCTCTCCTTCCCACACTTCGACCCTTTCATTCTGTTGACCCTGATTCCTATAATTCTGTCTAGGTGCGCGTGGCACCGGGGGTTGATTTACCTGCTGTTGGGTCTTTCGGATCCCCTCTTTCTGCACCTGTGGATTTAAACCATTTACGGGGACATTACCAGCCTGCAATTGCGGACATTTATCTCTCCAATGTCCCATGTGACCACATCCGTGACAGGGGAATTTTTCCATAGCCTCTTCCCTACTCATTTTTACCCGGGGCCTGCCTCCACCCCCAGCATTCGGATTTGGAGCATTATTACTGTTAGTCATTTTACTTAACTGTTTTTCTTGTTGTTCAGCTAATTTCACCTGAGCCCACATAACCTTTTCCTTTAGGGCTTTCTTTTTGTTCTCGATCTCATCTTCGCAGTATTTGGCATATTTGAGAACATCATCAATGGGTTTCCCTTGCCAACTGATTTTGTTATCCCTAATCCACTGGGATATTTCAGGTCTCAATCCTAACACGAATCGATAACAGAAATGTGTCATATCCTTCAGGTCCACATTATCGATTCCACTGTAAGTTTTGAAGACCTGCAGTAACCTTTCATAATAGGAGTGGACTGATTCATCACGCTCTTGGGTAGTTCTATCTATACGGGTCCAATCAGTTTCTTTTGCGGGCACCTTCTTCTTGAGGTACTGTATGACTTGCTCATACTTCCTCATTACTTCAGGTGCGGGAGCTCCGGTTATCTCGTCTCTCGCATATTCTTCACTAGGCCAATCAATTTCAATTTTGCAGTCGGTCCACAAATCTACAGGGACCACAATGTCGAAAAACCCATCCAGGTCTTTCAGAAGACATTTCTGAACTTTTATGAAGCGTTCGACCTGTCGGTACCAATCGACTGGTTTCTCCCGTAATTTTGGAAAGTCATTGGTAAAGGATACTATATCTTGTCTGGACCAAGGGACATGGACATATTTTCCCCCTGGGACTTCTCTCATGGGACATAACTTTTCTGGTTTGTCAGCTTCTTGTAAGACGTACTCAGCAGTCCGTGGTCTCTCCTTGATATCCTCCTTTTTCTTTGCCCACCTGGCTTTCCACTTGTCTAGATCTCCCCATTTCTGTGCTAAGTTTATCAGTTCTTTAATCTGCGTCTTCTTCCCTGCGGTATTCAGGTTTTCTAGATCTTTGTCTGAAAATTCTACCCTGTAGGATTTCTGTAGTACCTTGGATCTGCTGATATCTATTCCCATACAAACTGCCGTGTCCACTAATTTGTCATAGTATGTTTTTGCGTTCCGGGTAAGGTGTTTGCACATGAACAACAACTCATCTTCCTCCCGGACATTCAATCGTTCTAACCCCACATTCCCTGCGCTCAGTTCCTCTAGCTCTATTCTTAGTTTATAAATATCTAGTGGTTTCGGATGAGGGGTTCCCTTTTCTAATTCTCGGGTCCATCTTTCTATTTCCTCGGGAGTTACCACTGTCGCACATTGAGTTCCTGATGAGGACTCTATTAGTACGTCTTTGTTCCTAGTCTGAGTTCTCATTTGAGACATACTAGGTCCCTGCTCCCTGTTAGGCAGATCCATCAAGGAAGCCATGGACTCACATTCACTCGCTTGGTCATCAATAATGAGTGGTTCCCTTCTGGGCGGGGGCATCATCGGGGTTATGACTGGAGTTTTAGGAGTATTCATTCTGTCCCCATATAGGGGAAAAACTGGACCAATGGTTACTGGAATTGTCAGGGCTTCAGGATTTGGATTAATCTGAGCTATGGCATGTATGAGATCATTCCGCTGTCCTCTCAGGGCGTCCCTTTCCTGCTCGTGTAATATCCTATTCATGGGGGAATCCTGTATCATTTGGGGTACTAGAGAAGGATATAGATTCGGAGCTGATGGAGTGGACAAAACTAGTCCTTCACCAAAAGGGTTGTAATTCGGGACCACGGGGTCGGGTCTACTAAATCCCTCTCCTCCCGCTCTTCTCTGTTCTATCCCTGTGGAATCGGCTTCACTAACACTTCTTCTTCCTGAAGGTCTCAATGGAGTAGTTGAGCTCTGGGATCTGGCTTCTTCATTATAAGGCGGGGGACCTTTCATAAATAAGTCCTCTAAAAACTCATCTTCCGATTCACCCAGGGGCATCATGTGCCGGGTTTTCTCAGTACATTTCTTCCCTCCCGCCATCTCATTAGCTCCGAACATGGGGAATAACCCTTCTACCATCATATTTTGTCTCCATTGTTTTAATTTCTGCTCCTTGGTTTCTTTTACCATTTTTGGATACCATCGGGTCACTCCCTTGTCCATTCGGGGTCTGTCTCGCTCTAGAGCTTCAATTTCCCATTCCTCTAAAGCTTCATACTGAGTTAATCTAGGTCTGGGATGTAATTCATTCATTCGGGTCCTCAGGTTAAATAGGATTCTCCCGTTAAAAGTACCATCAATGGGAAAGGCTAAAACTCCATCCTCCGCAGTGTACTTTACCCAGTTCTCTAACCATACACAGGTATGATACCCTTTCTCCAACATCATGAAAGAGGCTGGAGTATCTGGCGGAGGAATGATCACGCCTTCCCTAGTTCGTACGGGTTTGTCAGTTTTGAAGAAATTCTTTATTTTGCTGGCAAATGACATTTTTCTCTTTCCTCCGTACATGTTGTGAGGTCTGCCTTTGCTCATCAACTCTTTATGACACCCTAGATTTCGTGGATCAGGCAGAAAATCAGGGTACCACATACACCGCTCGTAACAATCTATAAGCTCGGTGCGGAAAATTTTTACTTCCTTTGTGCTTCCAATGCTAGCGCGACTCCAATTTCTCAACAACCAATCAGTGCAGAGGTTGCAAAGGTTCTCGACCAATGGGTGTGCGGTCTTTTCGCGAGACGCGTTCTCACGCTCAGGCACTCACCCCTCCCTTACAATTTCGGCTTCACGACACACCCGCTGGTTTAACCAATACCAGCGCGGCACGAAGTGACGTCAGAGCAGCCCTTCGACTGTCTCCCTCCTTTACAAGGTAACGGAAACTTTGTATTTTCTCTAAGGTGCTATGATTAATTTTAGTCAACAACGTATAACATTCGCCATTGTGTAGGAGTGTTCTAAAGAGATAGAAAGTTCTTCTTTTACTGCAAGTAAACCACTTCTGTCTACTTTTCATACACTTCGGATAGACTTCTCTTGCCTACCTTCACGCAAGCATTAGAAAACCTGCTATTACCCAGTCTCATCCACTTCTTTCCGGGATATATACTAAGCCTGGGGTTCGTCAGCGTTTCCCTTTGCTATCATACAAGCTCCGATGACTCTATTACTCCCTTAGTGTGACCCTTACTAGGTGATATCAGACCAAGGTTTCTATCAGAATCCCGTTACTTTTATTCATACAGTTTTCCGAAAAGACCTAATTAGCGCTTCCAGTTCCACTTGAACCATGCACTAATCTTTCCTCCCTACAAATGACCTCTGAACGCGATGGATTCTACTCACCATCCGTTATACAATTCCCCGGGGATTTCAGACAACACTCAACAATCACACACAATTTGGTTAACAAAACATATAATATTTAGCAGCAATACATATATAAATTCATTTAAAACAATTTTGAAATCGATTTCTTTTGCAATTTAAGTAACACAATCAATATATATAAAAAAAATTTTAGCAGCACATTTATTTTTCACGGTTTATTTTCTAACTATCTTATCTACCTATCTTACTAGTCCTAACCATTCCTCTGCTTACCAGAAATTACTGATAGAGCGCGCGGGTCACCCGGCTCACCAAACTTTTCCACGCACTGGGCCCTGGCGTGATTGTTTCCAATGTTCACGTTTTACTACTGGGGTGAACCAGGCGATTTCACGCACGCTCCTATGAGTAATCGGTTGGGTGACTCTTACACCACATACTATTCATGTACCTGACTTACCACAGGCACATTACTCCTGACAGATCAGGAGCTAGCAGTGGATAGGTGATAAGGGTTTTCCTAAAAGAGAGAAGATTCTACTTTACACATTTGATACCTTTAATATTACTTTAATGTATAATGACCACAGACACCTTGTTGGTTTTAAGGGTTTTATATAGTATGGGTTTTAGGACGAAAATGCCATTACAAGCAGGCAAATGCACAGTAATACATCAATGATAAGTATTAGAACCAGAATATAACTTTGGAGAAGAGTGAGTATCATGGAATACAAGGGAATACTATAGGGCATGAATCACAATGAATATTTATCTAATACAGTTTAATCTAGGGCAAGGACGTGAGGAAAAACCTAATGTGTGACCTAATAATTTTATACTATTTCCTAAACCTTATGCTATCTTTCTAAATTCACGGCAACCATACTAAGGGAAAGGGAATAAGTGGAACAAGCTAGATAAACAGTCTGGTTTAACAATGTCCTATAGGAAGGGTAAAAGTGGAACATTTACTAATAATCAATTGCATGAAATTACATTCAAAGGGACAATGGAGAATATCACAGGCAAGATTGCTTCAATCAGAGGAGGAAAAGTTTAGGGTATAGTATAGACGGACACCTATGTCAATAGTTACCTAGGTGAGAATGAGGACCAACCCTGGCCACGGGTCAGTTGGGAAAGAACGGGACAAGGACCCTCAAGGATTCAGGAAATACCAGAAGGTGAGCAGGTACAGCTCATGGACAGTCAGGACAGGATACCCCTCAGGTCTGGGTCAGGACTGGGTTCACCAAGGCACAACCAACCCCTCACAGCATCGGATGCAACGCCAGCGTTACCCCCTCTTCTGCACGGAATCCGCCAATAACCCCGATTGGGTTTTCGAATCTCCCAGCAAAATGCTTCGCTTAGCACTTAGGACTAATTTCCACCCCTTGGAGTTTGTGGAAAGTTTCAGGCAGAATGCTCCGCAGCACTCTGTATCAGGCACCTATAGAGTTCGTAGGGTCAGTGACAGGTCTGCTAGTCGGACAAGTCGGACAATTTCTCTAAGCTAAGCTAGGCTACTTATACAAGTTTAGATCCCCAAGACCACCCATAAATGTTGCAAAATGACAAAGTCCCATCTTCTGATTGGTCAAGGGAGGTGGTTTGGTCATAGTTACCACCTATACTGCACGTGACATTATCCCTCCCCCTAACACCTGGTTCCCAGGCCTACGTGTGGGAAAGTACAATAGAGAAGAAAAGGTTTGCAACATTGTTGCGCATTTCAGAATATAAATAGTACATCTTCAAGGGCAAAGGCGCGCCTGGAAAGGACAGTCCCCTTTTCAATGGCCAATCTGGTCAGGTTCCATTGCTGCACGTCCCAGATCTTAGGTCACGTGATGTGTGATACGTCAGCATCAAGATGGATCCCATCCCTAGTTCAAGGCCCTCATTTACGCGGTACATGAAAAGTAAGCGAAAACAAATTAATAACACAGAATAAAATGAATACACTGTACACCATGACCAACTACTCTTAATCCCTTATTTTATAATACTTATAGCATTAAGAGTTAGTGCAGAAAAGATGCATAGACAAAAAGCGGCTTAAGATAGCATGAAGCATGATTAGTGACAAGCGGCCATTTTAACAACAGTGCGCATGTGCGAACTTTTCCCTCCAGATTGCGAGTGCGTCACATCACATGGGTATGACCGACGCATGCGCAGACTGGATTTCTGCAAAGCGGCCATTTTATTAATGTGCAAGCTTGATTACGATGAAAAAACACATAGGCAAGCCTCCTAGGGACACCCGTGTGTTGGGGAAATACAAATAAATGACAAACAATCGGAGTTAGTACAGTTATGATTTAAATCGAGGTTCATGAAGAGAGCAAGTCGCGTTACGTGCGAATCCTTGCTCCATCACCAGCACGACCCCCTCCACTACCCAAACACCATTGCGCTACCCTAAACCTTAAATCTACCCCAGCACAACCCCCTACACTACCCAAACACCACTGCACTACCCTAATATGCTACCCCAGCACGACCCCCTACACTACACAAACACCACTGCACTACCCTGAACTCTAAATCTACTCCCAGCACGACTCCCTACACTACATAAACACCACTGTACTACCCTAAACCCTAAATCTACCCCAGTACGACCCCCTACACTACACAAACACCATTCCACTACCCTAAACCCTAAAACAAAACCCCCAGCACGACCCCTACATTACACAAACACCACTGCACTGCCCTAAACCCTAAAACACTACCCCTGCACGACCCCCTACACTACCAAAACACCATTGCACTACCCTAAACCCTAAAACACTACCCCAGCACGACCCCCTACGCAACACAAAGAACACCGTACTACCCTAAACCCTAAAACACCACCCCAAGCACAAACCCGCAAACACTACACAAACACCACTGCACTACCCTAAACCCTAAATCTACCCCTAGCACGACCTCCTACTTTACCCAAACACCACTGCACTACCCTAAACCCTAAATCAACCCCCAGCACGACCCCTACACTACCCAAACACCATTGCACTACCCTAAACCTTAAATCTACCCCAGCACGACCCCTTACACTACCCAAACACAAACACCATTGTACTACCCTAAAAGACTACCTCAGCACGACCCCCTACACTACACAAACACCACTGCACTACCCTAAACTCTAAATCTACCCCCAGAACGACCCCCTACACTACATAAAAACCACTGCACTACCCTAAACACTGAATATACCCTCAGCACGACCCCCTACACTACACAAACACCATTGAACTACCCTAAACCCTAAAACACAACCCCCAGCACGACCCCAAAATCACACAAACACCACTGCACTTCCCAAAACCCTAAAACACTACCCCCAGCATGACCCCCTACACTACCCAAACACCACTGCACTATCCTAACCCCTAAAAAACGACCCCAGCACTACCCCATACACTACACAAACACCAGTGCACTACCCTAAACCCTAAATCTGCCCCCAACACGACCACCTACTCTACCCATTAATCACGGCACTACCCTAAACCCTAAAACACTACCCCCGGCACGACCCCCTACACTATCCAAACACCACTGCACTACCCTTAACTCTAAAACACTACCCCCGGCATGACCCCCTACACTACCAAAACACTACTGCACTACCCTTAACCCTAAAACACTACCCCAGGCACGACCCCCTACACTACCCAAACACCACTGCCCTGTGGTGCATTTCAAGTTGAGGAATGAATTCCTCTTCAATCTTGATGGTCCCTGGGGGCCAACTAGTCTACCAGGTACCTCCAGTATGTATCAGGGAGCTGCATTGCAGAGAGGTATTCTGAGGCCACGCCCCTTTTTACACCTCTTTGCAAAGCAGCTCTGTGGCGCTTACTGGAGGTAGCCGGTGGGCTAGTTGCACCCCAGGGACCCTCAATATTCAAGGGGAGTTAATCCCCCAACTTAAAACGTGCCACGGGCGCGTTTGCGCAGTGGTAAAGGGAGGGGGCGGGTCTGAGTTCACATGTGTGTAGACACACCCTGTGGCGCGGTTTAAGTTGGGAAATAAATTCCTTGTCAATCCTGAGGGTGAGGGTCCCTGGGGCCCAACTAGCCCACCAGGTACCTCCAGTAAGCGCCACGGAGCTGCGTTGCAGAGTGTTGTAAAAAGGGACGTGGCCTCTGAACACCTCTCTGCAACGCAGCCTCCTGGCGCATACTGGAGGTACCTGGTGGGAATTAATTCTCTAACTGAAAAAGTGCCACAGGGCGTGTTTGCAGACATATTACCCCAGGCCACACACCCCTTCTTTCACCACTATGCAAACGCACCCTGTGGCACGTTTTAAGTTGGGGAATTAATTCTCCTTCAATACTGAGGGTCCCTGAGGGCCAAATAGCCCAGCAGGTATCTCCAGTAAGCTCCAGGGAGCTGTGTTGCAGACAGGTGTTCAGAGGCCAACCCCTTTTTACACCTCTCTGCAACGCAGCTCTGTGGTGCTTACTGGAGGTACCTAATGGACTAGTTTGACCCTAGGGACCATTAGGATTGAAGGGGACTTAATCTCTCAATTTAGAAAGGTGACAGGGTGTGTTTACACAATGGTGAAGGGAGAGGGCGGAGCCTGAGGTGATGTGTGAAAACACGCCCTGAGGCGCGTTTTAAGTTGGGGAAAAAATTCCACTTCAAATCTGAGGGACCGTGGGGGCCAAGTAGCCCAGCAGGTGCTTCCAGGAAGCACCACTGCGCTACGTTGCAGAGAGGTGGTGCAGGCCGTGCCCCTTTTTACATCTCTCTGCTACACAGCTCTGTGGCGCTTACTGGATGTACTACAAATTCCGATTTACTTACCGGTGATCAGGAGAGACCTCAGTGCTGCATCTTTGAGCCCAGTACTGATCCTGAAAAGTAATTCTTACCATACTTACCAGTAATTTGAATTTCCTTCCATAGGCTAACATTGACTGGTTTCACTTGGAAATTCTTCAAAGTGTGGAGTTTTCGAACTTTAAAATATTCACCTAAAATCATCCGAACAACGAATTCCGATTTACTCACCTGTTATCAGGATAGAACCCAGTGCTGCATCTTTTAGCCCAGCACTGAACCTGAAAAGTAATTTTAACCATACTTACCAGTAAATTATTAACCCTGGGCAAAGCACTACGCTACGCTCGCATAGTTTGCGAAGTTTGCGCAACTTCGCACTACGCGCCTGCATGTAGCACAGTGCAAACATGAGTAGCGTAGTGTAGCGTACCGTTGTGCAGCGGTAATTTTTTGCTTGCTTGCGGTCCTCAAAGTCTAGTTGGAGACCGCGAGCAAGCATAATGACATCCTCGCAATACGTTTTCCTTGTTCGCGATTGCAAGCATGGAAAATAAACCTCCCGGCGAGATTCTCAACGCGGGGAGGTCAGGTTTCTCATTGCGAGTGGTCGCGCAATGTCACGACCGCTCACGATGAGAAACTACCAGTCTGTGTTGAGAAAGCTGCAGCTCGAGTAAAAATCTACTCGAGCGGTAGAAAAGTACAGCTCGCACTGTGCAAGATGCCGTTTTCAATGATTGCACAGTGCCGGATGCTTGTCCGCACTGTGCAATCATTGAAAACGACATCTTGCACAGTGCGAACATGCTAGTACGCAGTTTGCGAAGTGCTACGCGTAGCTCGTGTAGTGCGACGTGCACTTTGCTTACCTACGCGTAGTGCTACTTCGCGAACTAAGCCCACCCCTATCAATTATATTTCCTTCCTTAGGAATCCGTTGTCTGGGTTTCACCAGAAAAGTTTCGAAGTGTTGATTTTCACAAGCTATAAATATTCCTTAAAAATCGCCTGTATGACTTAAACGCATTATTTCAACTGTTTACAGGAGATGCATTAGTGCTGGATCCAGGATTCACCACTGAGTAGGAAAAAGTAACAATAACACTACCTATCTGCTAAGTGAATTTCCTCTCATAGGATAACATTGGTAATTCTATGTGAAAACATTTTTGTGTCCACTTTTAAAATACAATATTATTCCTTAAAAATCACTACTGTAACCAAAATGCTTTTACTCAACTGTTTATAGGAGATGTCCAAGAACTGAATCTAGGATCCAGTCCTGTGGTTAGAAAAGTAATCCATAAAGTAACTAATTGCATTTAACTAGAAATTCACATTGAGCTCAATGTTGCATTGTATTTGAAATTGTGTTGCCCATTGCAACAACTGTAAGTACTGTAGATAAAAGTCTGTTGCCTATTTCCAAAGTATTTAAACTAAAGTAATTCATTCTGAGAAGGTATATTTTGAACTGTAATGTATAATGTAATTATAATGTAATTTCAAAAATAAAATATCTAAAAATAAATAGTGTAAAAAAAAGTAGTAAATCAGTATAAAAAATAAATATAGCAATTAATACATTTAAAATTAGTCATTTACAAAACCTTTGAAATTCACAGAAAAAACGATAGGTTTCAGACATGTTGTAGTTAGGAATTAGCATTTAAAAAACCTTCAAAATTCACTGAGAAAAACATAGGTTTGAGGCCTGATATAGTTAGGAATTAGCATTTAAAAAACCTTTGAAATTCACCGAAAAAACCATAGGATTTAAGGGGTGTTATTGTTAGGAATTAGCATTTGAAAAAACATTTGAAATTCACAGAAAAAAAACATAGATTTTAGGGATGTTGTAGTTAGCTGGACATTTCACTTGTACAAAACCATTGAAATTCCTCTGATATAGTTAATTGTACTAACTATAACTCGCGCGCCCGCAATCCACTGCTGATGATGTCACATATTACATTATTCATGACATGGTCAGTGACATCACTGGTGACATCTCAAATGACATCACTGATGACATCCTTGATGACATCATCCACGTGAGAATCACTATTGCATGTATAAAGTTTTCGATACAGTCACTCATAAATCACTGAGTCTTATGTATACTTATTTATATACAACTGTCACATACACTGCCTTTTGTATTTCTAGTTTGTTGGACATGTATCATTGAGAAATATATTTACTCATCACCACACCCATAAAGACATTCACTCATCCAAACAACTGTTTCCACATACAGTCTTAACCTCATATACCTACTAATTCCACTATTTACACATCTTTGGACAGTCACACACCTCCCACCCAACAACACACACATTCAATATCCCATACAAATACTCACTTAACTAATTAATAAGTAATATAGACTTTCAAATAGCTAGTAACCAACTTATGTAGTAGTTAACGCAACAAAAGATAGAGTGATATAGATATTCACACTGTTTAATCACTATCCCATATATTTAGAGAAATACTTTAAATTAGTCACATAGACAGTCAATCACAGTGCTACAAAATCCTCCATCCAGACACTTATACATCCACTCAGTCTTCAATGCATATTGCTATACATATAATACTTATTTAAATATCAAACCAAACCACATTCACTGGATGATGTCATCAGTGATGTCATTTGAGATGTCATCAGTGATGTCATCAGTGATGTCACTGACCACGTCATGAATGATGTAATATGTAACATCATCAGCAGTGGATTGCGGACGTGTGAGTTATAGTTAGTACAACTAACTATATTGGAGGAATTTCAATGGTTTTGTACGAGTAAAATATCCAGATAACTATAGCCTATGTTTTTTTCAGTGAATTTCAAAGGTTTTTTAAATGCTAATTCCTAACTATAACAGGCCTCAAACCTATGCTTTTTTTTCAGAGAACACATATATATATATATATATATATTACCTACTGGCGGTCGCCAGTAGGTATATATAGTTAGGATTTTTTCTCTATGGGATTTTTGAAAATTCTATGTCTAATAACTTTGGCGTTTGTGGACGGAATTGGCTGAAATTTTCAGGAAAATGGAACATTTTGTTTCTGAGCAGCCCCTGACAATTTGGCAGCCATCTTGGGACCAATATACATGATAGCACCTCATTAAAAAGCATTCATCCATGGAGTTACTCACACACCTAGTCAGTCATGCAAAGAATCAATCACACCTCCATTTCCTCAACTATACAGTTATACAAACTTTACTTATTCAAACATATACTAACACATATTTACTCTCTTATACAATCCCTGATACAAGTTCACAATGATCCATACAGCCACTCACACATTCACTGGCTCTTATGCACAGTTATTTATATATGTCAACTCTCACATGTACTGTGTTTTACATATGTACTTACTTTGACATGTAGCACTGAGATATCCATTCACTCACCAATACACTCATGCACACAGTCAACCGCCCATACAGCTGTTTCCACATGCACTTTTGAAACCATACATTTAGTGAATCAACTGCTCACACATCTATGCACAGAGTCATACACCTCCCAGCCACCCACACACACACTCAGTCTCCCATACAAATACTTGGGCAACCAATCAATACCCCATATAGTTACTCATATAGCTACTTATCAACACATGCAACAGTTTACAGAACAACAGACATAATGATGCACAAATTAAGACAGTTTAGTCACTAACCCATGCACTCAGTGAGACACATTTAATCACTCACTCATACAGTCAGTCATGCACCTACTAAACCCTTCATCCAGACACTTATACATCCACTCATTCTTCAATATGTAAGACATATTTTAACTTTACAGAAACATACAGTCACTGGATGTTGTCATCAGTGATGTCATCAGTGATGTCATTTGAGATGTCATCAGTGATGTCATCAGTGATGTCACTGACCATGTCATGAATGATGTAATATGTAACATCATCAGCAGTGGATTGCGGACGTGTGAGTTATAGTTAGTACAACTAACTATATTGGAGGAATTTCAATGGTTTTGTACGAGTAAAATATCCAGATAACTATAGCCTATGTTTTTTTCAGTGAATTTCAAAGGTTTTTTAAATGCTAATTCCTAACTATAACAGGCCACAGACCTATGCTTTTTTTTCAGAGAACACATATATATATATATATATATATATATATATATATATATATATATATTCACTGAAAAAACCATAGGTTATAGACCATATATAGTTAGGAATTCGCATTTACAAAACCTTATTTTACTCACACAAAACCATTGAAATTCCATATATAGTTAGATGCACTAACTATATATCGCGCACCCGCAATCCACTGCTGATGATGTCACATATTACATCATTCATGACATGGTCAGTGACATCACTGATGACATCACTGATGACATCTCAAATGACATCACTGATGACATCTCAAATGACATCACTGATGACATCACTGATGACATCTCATTTGACATTACTGATCACATCACTGATGATAACATTCATGTGATAATACGATGAACCTCTTCAGACTCTAATATAACCTTAGATACAATCAGTGTAAACAGACACTCACAGACTGTCACTCATCCATGGAGTTACTCACACACCTAGTCAGTCATGCAAAGAATCAATCACACCTCCATTTCCTCAACTATACAGTTATACAAACTTTACTTATTCAAACATATACTAACACATATTTACTCTCTTATACAATCCCTGATACAAGTTCACAATGATCCATACAGCCACTCACACATTCACTGGCTCTTATGCACAGTTATTTATATATGTCAACTCTCACATGTACTGTGTTTTACATATGTACTTACTTTGACATGTAGCACTGAGATATCCATTCACTCACCAATACACTCATGCACACAGTCAACCGCCCATACAGCTGTTTCCACATGCACTTTTGAAACCATACATTTAGTGAATCAACTGCTCACACATCTATGCACAGAGTCATACACCTCCCAGCCACCCACACACACACTCAGTCTCCCATACAAATACTTGGGCAACCAATCAATAACCCATATAGTTACTCATATAGCTACTTATCAACACATGCAACAGTTTACAGAACAACAGACATAATGATGCACAAATTAAGACAGTTTAGTCACTAACCCATGCACTCAGTGAGACACATTTAATCACTCACTCATACAGTCAGTCATGCACCTACTAAACCCTTCATCCAGACACTTATACATCCACTCATTCTTCAATATGTAAGACATATTTTAACTTTACAGAAACATACAGTCACTGGATGTTGTCATCAGTGATGTCATCAGTGATGTCATTTGAGATGTCATCAGTGATGTCATCAGTGATGTCACTGACCATGTCATGAATGATGTAATATGTGACATCATCAGCAGTGGATTGCGGGTGCGCGATATATAGTTAGTGCATCTAACTATATATGGAATTTCAATGGTTTTGTGTGAGTAAAATAAGGTTTTGTAAATGCGAATTCCTAACTATATATGGTCTATAACCTATGGTTTTTTCAGTGAATTTTCAAGGTTTTGTAAATGCTAATTCCTAACTATATATGGTCTATAACCTATGGTTTTTTCAGTGAATTTTCAAGGTTTTGTAAATGCTAATTCCTAACTATATATGGTCTATAACCTATGGTTTTTTCAGTGAATATATATATATACATACATATATAAACATATATCATCTGTATATCTATATAAATACAAACATAAATGCATGCATACATATACTTATATGCATACAGATGCATGTTATTTACATGAAAGTTGAAAAAACACTAATAAAAGCAAAGCTAAAAAGCCACCTCATTACAAACAGAATGGCTTTAACTTAAACGAGGGCGAGATCTATTGCATTTTCAATGCTTGTTTACTTTGGTTCCATCAAGAAGGCATTCAGATGTGTCACACATTTGCCATAAATTCTGAATGTTAGCACTCTAGTTGCACATTAGATCACTGTAGTAAAGCTACTGCTCACCAGGGACGTCTGCTGCTGGTATTCAAAGTGCATGTTTCAGTCTGCATGTCAGAATTTTTTTAATGAAATAGAAGAGGATTTGAGAAGTCACTCAAAATGATCCCTAATTTTTCTTTCTGAAGCACTAATCATACTTTCTATGGCAAAATTAACCCCCTCATGTTGTTCCTTTTTAAATTGAGTGTTTTCAGACTTACCACTTCATTCCAATCAAGATGGCTTCTGGTGTGCCATACTTTTGTCATAAGTAAGACTGTTAGCGCTCTAGTTGTTCTTTAGAACACTCTGGGACATTCTGTCATTGGGCTATACTTGGGGTACATCTGGGTGATATTTGGGCTACATTTAGGCTCTTTTGTCTCTGGTGGCCATCTTGGGAGACTGTATGTCAGAATTTTTTAATGAAATTGAAGAGGGTTTGAGAAGTCACTCAAAATGTGCCCTAATTTTTCTTTCTGCAGCACTAATAATACCTTCTATTGCATAATATACCCCCTCATTTTGTTCCTTTTTAAATTAAATGTTTTAAGAGTTACCACTTTATTCCCATCACGTTGGCTCCAGGTGTGCTATACCTTTGTAATACGTAGGACTGTTAGCGCTCTAGTTGTTCTTTAGAACACTTTAGGAGGCTGCAGTAGAGCACAAAGGAATCAACTGACAGTCTCTGTCCTTGTTGGATGTACATGTTTTACTGAGACTGTCAGACTTCATTTTCACATGACTGAGAAAGATAATGTGAATTTACAGAAAATATGCTTTCAGTTTAGCTTATAGATCCCCTTCCAAACCACTGTGGGAAAATCATGAGATATTAGTTTTCTTTCAAACAATATTCATGATATCACAGCAGAAGGTTTTTTCACATGGTAAAATCACCTTAGAACCCACCACAATTCCTAAAACGAGTATGGTACCATCAACAAATGATTTATAATGTAACTAAAGTCCTAAAACCCTCTATTAACTACAATGCTTTTTAATGAGGTGCTATCATGTATATTGGTCCCAAGATGGCTGCCAACACTTCTTGGATGAAGTGCAGACAGCCAATCAGATCAGATGTGTGGTTAGGCTCCGCCCAGATATATATCTTTTTTTGAACCTAAATTACTCAAAATCCACTGGAGCACATATATTGAGACCTAGCAAAGGCACATCGGGCTAACAGTCCCTACAATTTTGCCAAGTTTCGTGCAAATCCATTCAGCCGTTCGAGCTAAAAGTGAGGCCAACCGCCCTATGGAAATGAACATGGGAAAAACGCTTTTTGGGACCCCCCTTTTTTCTCGGCCCCCCCTTGATGAAACCCCCCCAAATTGTCAGGGGCTGCTCAGAAACAAAATGTTCAATTTTCCTGAAAATTTCAGCCAATTCCGTCCACAAACGCCAAAGTTATTAGACATAGAATTTTCAAAAATCCCATAGAGAAAAAATCCTAACTATATATACCTACTGGCGACCGCCAGTAGGTAATATATATATATATATATATATATATATATATATATATATATATATATATATATATATATATATATATATATATATATATATATATATATATATATATATATATATATATATATATTTATATTTTTGTAAATGTATATAAAATTTTAAAATTATAAAATAAATTGAAATTAATAGTTTATTAGTTGTAGTAAAGTAAATATCTATATATATATATAAATATATATATATTTAATTATTATGTATGTGTGTTTAACTTTTTTCAAGTATGTTATTTGTTGTATTTGTTAAAATGTATATTAAATCTTTATTTTATAATTTAATATTTATTATTTAATATATTTAGTATTTATTATTTTATTATATATGTATATAAATCGATATTTTTTACAACAATATTTTTGACATTGATATTTTTTCTATATTTTTGTACTTACCCCTTTAAGTATAGGGAGTCGATATTTTTGCATTCTATATTTGTTCATCTACATTTTTTACATCGATATTCTGTCAGTAAACCCACTCCCATGGAGTGTGTCTGGAGCCACGGCTGGGCAAGGCATTTACTTGTAAACAACAAAGCCTTTCATTAGAAGTTTGCCAACTTAAAAGGCCAAAAGGCATATAAGTATTGGGCCTAAAAAACCCTGCCCTTTAGAACACTTCTGGATCAAGAGTACCCTGCCATGAAGAAGAACTGAAGAGCTGTCAGGAGTATTGCCCCTCTGCTTTGTGTTGCTTTGCTGGGTTGGCCTGCAGTGGCTGCTTCCGTCCAGTGGCGTAATGAAACTTGAGGGGACCCCTCTGCAAGGTACATGGAAGGGCCTCTGCTCTGGCTTTGATCACGAGCTCTGGGGGCCAGAGTACAGTGTTGAGGGGCACACCTGCAGCTCAGCACCCCGTACCGCGGGGGCTGCAGGGGCCTGTGTTACGCCACTGCTTCCATCTGTGGAAAGGACTGGACTTTTACTTTGCTGTATCCTGCTTGAGAAGATTCTCCAAGGGCTTGATGTAGAGCTTACCTCCTGTTAAGAAGTTTCGGGGATACAAAGACTTCAACTCCAGCATCCTGGAACTCCACTGCTTGAAGTTCTGATCTACCTTGTGCTGACAATTCCAGTCTGGAGTTCCGAAGGTTGTTTACGCTGGAAAAAGCATCAAGAAACCATCTAAAAATGATGCATCGCCCTGCCTGTTCCTGTTTTTCTGATGCAGCAACGCCGTGCAGATAGAATTTCCAAACACCGCCGCCTTGCGGCTAAAGAAATCAATGCAGCGCCTGCCAGTAGCTGAAGGGACCGCCACAGCCCGAATTCAGCACAACGGTCTCCAAAGTCTGAAACAACTACACTGACTATGACACAGGCCCTGCTGCGTGGCTGAAATATCGATGCATCCTGGGACTGTGGCTGAAGAAATTGATGTAGCGCCTGTTTGCCATCGCTGCATTGACCTTCAGCGTGTCCAGATTTCCACGCATCGCACATTATCAGCAAGTTTTTCTGATGCAACACCTGCAGACCAGAACCGTCTTAGAATCAAAGCCTCACTTCCCCCTACGGTGCAGATTTGACGTAATACTTCTCCTGCCTGCAGCAGAACTAACTCATTACCTTCTAAAGGACTCAGGAACCAATGCATTGCTGTGTTCTCCAACGCGTCCCTCCTCTGCAGCTGTTTTGCCTTGTGAACGTTGACGCCTCTGAAGGTACTTTGTGTAAAATCTGACATCCATAGTATCCTATGGACAGTATTGCAAAAACCTTTTAAAAGTTATATTTTGAGTTGTGTATGTTGGATTTGCATCGTTTTGGTCTTTGTTTAGATAAAGATACTTAGTGGCCTAATACGAGTCTGCCTGCCACTGTACCGGGAAACAAGACCGCCCACCATTCTTGCAGCAGTCCCGCCAGTGGCATTAAGATGCACCCGCCACACTGGCAGGTGCATCTCGCATTTGTCACATTGTGGCGGGCGGTGCTGTAAGCAGCACCCACCGCAAATGCGAGAAATGCATGTTGTGCATTTGAATGCACAACGTGACAGGCACCGCGCGGTGCCTGCCACCTTGTGCAATCAATGGAACCCCCGAGTGTCCCCCCCCAACACCTTGGGAGTCTCCGCCATGGAAAGACACTTCCCCGCCGACATACTTATATAGATGGCGGTGCCTGCAAGGCAACGCCACCATACTGCTTGGCTTTTCCGGCCGGTAGACAATCAGGCTGATTACCTTCCGGCGGGAAACCGGTAGATGGTCAGCGGGCGGTACTTTTGGTGGGCGGATCGCCATCGCCATACGGGCGAAGGCGATCCGCCCGCTACAATAAAAGACCCCTTCGTTTTTCCAATGTGGTGTGGTGTCCATCTGTAGTATTTTCCTCTGTGTTACTGTGTGTGTTATATACAAATTCTTTAGACATTGACACTGAGATAGGCTTGACTGCTTGTGCCAAGCTACCAAGGGGGTGGGAAGGGGTTATCTTGGGTGTGTAACTCCCTTACCCTGAATAGGAGGGTGGGTCCCTACTTGGACAGGGTGCACACCACTGCCAACTAGAGTCCCCCATTTCTAACAGCAAATAAATGAAACTGGAAGGGGATATTTGTAAGGGTGGTTTTCCTATTCAGGAAATAAACAATATCAAACGTCAGAGGCCATTTGGGGTGCAAACTCTGTAAACAGCCACAGCACTCTAATTATTTTGGCTGCTTCTTCTGACATGTTATTCTAGTTAAAGGCCTTCACAGCAATTGTATTGTGTCTCTTGGAGTCTAAATATGACTCTGGTGGAGCAGTATGCCCAGATGAGTGACTTGCAGGGCTTCTTGCTGAATGTGTCGACTTTGGTGTGGTGCCAGAATTTCAGCTGCACATCTGCATAGCCACCATCTCTAAGTAAACTGCCGCCATCCAGCACTTCCTGCAATTAATTAACTAGATGGTTACTGCGCCTGAAACTGCACCCAAATGTAGTAAAGAGAAAATAAATACTGCAGCATCAAAGCAGCCCCCAAGAGGAAATTAGAACTAGCTACACTAATGGAAAGCAAGAGTGTTAAGGAAAGAACTCACATAATAGTTGTCCCTGCAAGGCTAGATAGGGTATTCACCCAAGTAACAGTTCCGAAAGGTAGCACCACTGATGTTTATGTAAGAACCACACAGCAAGCAATTCCTCTCACTTGTGATTACCTGCAGACAGGAGTGATAAGGCAGAAAAAATATCCTAAGCAAGGAAGCTTGTGCAACATGCATGGCCAGAGCTCGGCTCGGCTGATTCTTGTTTTCTGCCACGAGCCAAATCCTGACACTGGACAGCTAGACAGCAATTGTGGCTATAACCCAGACCTAGTGGCGGCTCCTCTGCTAAGGTTGAGGAGCATTGCCTGACTGATTTGCAGCAGCAAAAGAAAGGAAAATTATGATAATAACTTGATATCATTATCATTTTATTTGTTCCTGCTGCAGCAGTATGGCAGCAGGGTTGCTCTGCTCACAGAACAGGGGCGGAGTGGTGGGCACACAGAAGCGAGCATGACCTTTGACCAGCCATCTCAGGCCGGCCAAACAGTCATGCACATTTAGCGTGTTCTCCACCCAGGCTGCCCAACAGCCTGGGTGGAGAACATGCCCAGGCCCCCAGTCCCCATCTGAGCGCCTAACTACGGCGCTCAGACCAATCACACTGCTGCTTTGAAGCATTGTGTTTGGCATAGAGTAGCCATAGCCAATCACAATGCCGCATTGCAGTGCTGTGATTGGCTCAGGGGATCCTGGCTGCTTCCTGTGTGGCCAATGTGGAGGAGGGATGATGTGGGAGAGAGTGGCTGGAAGGCAAGTGTCTTTTTCTTTTTTTACACACCTTTGCCCCCTTCCCCCCTCGCTCCCCCGCTTTACCACCCCAGATCCGTGCAGGCCACCACAGCCCAGAACTTTGACTAAAATGATACCTGCTCGAAGTAAAGAGAAAAGAAAAGCAATGACAGCAGAGCAGCCCTCCAAGATGGAAGTAGGAGAGTTACACCATGGGGAAGATGAAAGAGGTAATATATGACATCCTAAAATAAGTGACCCTGCAACAATTACCATTGTTACCACCCACACTTCAAATGTTATGATCATCCATCGGCATGTGAAAAAACTGAAGGGAGACAGCAGTGATATAGCAAAAATATCTTTAAAAATTGTATGAAATCTGTCTTTTGCACGCTGTTACCAAGATTTCTTGGATGTAGCTGAACTCTATTTTTGCTGGCTTTAGAACTCTCTGCACTTTACCCCTCCTAACCAGTAGTAAAGTGCCTGTGCTCATCTTTAACCATGGTTAAATTGGCAAACCACTGATTGGCAAAGATAACTTGCCTGTAGGTTCGTAGTACGTGTTTTAAAAAGTGCACCCAGGGCCTGCACATAAAATGCGACTTTTAGGCTGCTGCACCTATTGCTTAATTTTCTCACAACTAGATTAAACCACAGTATGCTGTAGAGACCTTTTGGCTTTAGCTGCACTTATGATACTGCATATTGAAGTTACAACTTTTTTAATTGAAAGACTCAAGTGCCCACTGAAAAAGCTTTGCGAGTCAAGTACAGGCTGGGGCACATAAAGGGCCAGATGTATCAAGGCTTTTGCGACTCGCAAAGGCCGAAATTCGCAGATTTGCATTTTTTCATATGTATGAAAAAATCGCAATTTAAGGAATCGCAATTATTTGAGATTCCTTATTTTGCCATAGCATTTAAGGAATCGCAAATTTTGCAATTCCGTAAAATGATATGTATGACACATTTTGAAATTGCGATTTTGAGTTAAGAAATCGCAAATTACCACCAACTTGTATTTGGTGGTAATTTGTGATTTCTTTTAAAAATGCCCTATTTGGCATTTATGAGGGTGGCATGTGACACACATACATGCCCATAGGGCATGTTTGTGTGCCACATGCACACACATGTAGATTTCAGGGTTGCAGCAGGGTGTCTTGGAGACACCCCTGCACCCTTGAAATAATTCTCAAATTGCGATTAGCAAATTGAGAATTCGCAATTTGAGAATTATTGCACTATCATTCCTATGGGCCTCCTGGCCCATAGGAATGCATTGAAAATTATTCTTTATTTGCGAATTCGCAAAATGCGAATTCGCAAATAAAGAATAATAAGGAATCGCTAAAAAATAGCAATTTTGTACATACATACCGTTTTGCGAATTCTAAATAGCGATTCGCAAAAAATCGCTATTTAGGATTCCCAAAACGGAATCTTGATACATCTGGCCCAAAATGGTTGACATGACACGCACAAGTGATGTGTCAATGGAAGCCCCATGTAAGACCCAAAAAACAAGGAAGCCATCGTTCTTTTTTGAACGGCCTAAGTCTCACATAACAAGCACAGTGGCAAAAGAAGTGACACAAATGGATTTACATTTTGTTTCATGCACAACCTCTTGAGATCTATTAAAAGATAACACAACCCCTTCGTCTTTTCTGAGTATTTACATAGCATCAAACCCGGAATTCGCTGATAGCCGGAGAGCGCGCAGATGCTAGCACCAACCATTCAGCTTTGGCTAACTGCAGACGCCCTTACGGCTCGCAACAGTGCACGGCAACCCTCGCACATCCTGTAAAAAGATACACAGAAAGTTTAATGCCGTGCGACCGAACATGTATACATTTCAGCCATTATTCCAGATTCCTTTTCATGACAAAATAACTTTACAGCACCACCTGCGACTCTGCTTGCCTGACCTGACCCCTTTCTCCCTCTCTTGTTATTATAAACAGCGAGCTCTTTAAGTGAGCAGTGTTTAAAGGACAGGGGGCTGGAAGTGTGCCTCCCTCGGTCCCAGATGGAGGCCCCGGCCGGAGGGCGCTTTGATCTCCGTTTTATGAGTGTCTGATAAATTGCCTCTGGCAGCTGGCAACTGAAATTTTGCTATCTTAAAACTAACCCCTGTTCCAAACAATGTGGTCAAACTCATCAGCTGGATTCAAGAACCGGGTAGATTTATGTGTGGAATGTTTTCCCGAAATGTGGGAAGGCCGACTGTGCAGAGTCCAGATCTGCAACTGTTGATTTACATACTTCATACTTCTTAAGTGGGGGGATATATCTCACTTTAAAGACGTGTTTTATGACCCACTTACTTGTGGCCTCTGTTTAAGGTTTCCTGAAAAAGTCAAATAAAAACAAAACATTCTGAACACTAAACTTTTCGAATTGCTCGATTTAGGCGCATAGGAAACGGCAGCCTTGTCGTTCCCATGATGCAGTGGGAATTGTAGGGTTACAGCCTTGAAATGCTCATGGCATGGAAAAGTCCTTTTGGGCAGAGAATGCGAGTCGAGTACTTCACACTTGTAAACTATAAGAACAAGCGGAGTAGCTTAACCATGTGTGCTAAAGTAACTTTTTAACTATCTTAATTATTTCCCAAATAAGGCTTTCCATATTTGCAGGTTATGGAAAAAACACAAATAGCCGTGTCCAATCTGTTATCCTGCTTTTTCTCTTGATATAGAACTTAAACAAAGTTCGATACAGGAGCAATGTCAGACATTCTAAGATAATAAAGTGCACACATGCAAGTGTTGCTACTGGGAAGCATGGTAATGATTTGGGGCACAATGTTTAAACATTTTGCGATTCACAAATGCGTCGCAAAATGGTTTGTGACTTTTAAAACATTGTGGTATTGGCTGCTAAAGGCCAAATACGACCAATGATCAAAAACTGCACAGTGAACCAACCAATTTGCCAGAAAATGTGCTGTGTGAATTGGTGGTTTCCAAACAATGAATACCGTGTAGCAATTTTCGAATGGAATACATTAAGGCCCACATGCATCAAGCATTTTTGGAGTCGCAAACGGTGCGATTCCTTAAAATCGGCCGTTTGCGATTCCAAAAATGCTTTTTTGGATGCATCAAGCAATTTTAGAAATCGCAACATTTTTGCGATTTCTAAAATTGCGATTGCTTTTAAGAAATCGCAAATTTGCGATTTCTTAAAAGCAATGCATAATTACTTTTAAAATTGCGTAACCGCAATTAGGGGGTCAAATTTACCGAGTGGTTGAACCACTCGGCAAATTTGCAAAAAGTGTTTAAAACGCTTAAAATGCATTTTTTTCTACATTCATGTTACGGACACACATGTCCTTAGGACATGTGTGTGTGAAACATGATGCGAAAAATACATTCCAGGGGTGCATGGGGGGTCCATTGGACCACCCCCCGCCCCCGCACCCATGAAATGCATTATCAAATTGCGATTTTCAAAGTGAAAATCGCAATTTGTTAATGCCTTCCTATTGCTTCCTATGGGCCTTTTGGCCCATAGGAACCAATGGGAATAGCGAATTCGCAAATTGTATTTCGGTAATTTATGCGATTCGGTAAAAATTGCGATTTTTGCCAAATCGCATACATTTACCGAAAATAATCATGCATCCCTGTTTTGCGAATTCTAAAATGCGAATCGCTATTTTTCGCACTTTAGAACTCGCAAAATCCCGGGATGATGCATGTGGGCCTAAAGATTTAGAATGTGTGACTATAATTGTGTGGAGTGCAGCCAAGAGGCAGCAGAGTGCTGATTAGGATCAATGGCAAATACATAGTCAACAAGTAACTGGAGAGGTAGCTGAGCTCTTTCCTAAACTGGAGTTGGATTGGAGTAGTACTGATGCATACATGGATTCTAGTCCAGATATTCGGTGCGTAGGTGAAGAAGGTATCTTGTCTTACTTTTTTCTTCTTTTGAACTACTTTGTCTCCAGTGCAATTCTGTCCTGACTACGGGAATAGAAATTGGAATAGTTGAGCTTGTCAGGCAGATAAGCACTAGTACCAGTCATGATGGCTTTGTAGATGATGAAGCTGTTTTTGAAGATGGGGCAGGTTGACAAGGGGGCATGTGAATACCATCAAGGTGGGTTGATCTAGTTGTATTTCTTCAAATTTGATGAGGCATGCTGGGGTGTATCTGATGTTCATTAGGTGGCTGAAAATGGAATATGGGAGCCAATAAAGCAGGGTGTTCTTACCAACCAGATGGAAGAGCACAAGAGTGTCATCTGCGGTTCTACAGTTACTTCATTGGAGGAAAAGTTTCATTTTCTTTTGTCGAGAAAGCTGGTACCAGGCCGTCTTGGTTTTTTGAAAATGTGTAGAGAGTGAGGTCAGTGTTCAAGTTGAATCCAAGTGACTTTAAATTTAGTGAATTTTGGAGTTTCAATACATCCAGGGGTCAAGTTGTTGAGCTAAGTTTGGACAAGTTGTTGCTTGCTGTTCTTGATGAATAGCAGGAATTGTGTTGTGGTAACTGTGATTCAAACAGGTGCTGGGCATTCAGGTTGATAATATGTGGGTAATGTTTGAGGCACTGCATATCTGAAGCAGGGAGACTTTCAACTAGAAGTAAGTGTTGTCGACCTACTGAGGACCTTTGAAACTATAATCAGTCAGCAGATTCTAATGGAGCTTCGCGTAGCAATTGAAGATGCAAGCGGCGACATTTAATAAAAAATGTATAAGTAGCTACACTTTAAACATAGTAACCGAACCTTAAATTTCCATGCCTCTTCATGTCAATGAATGTTTACCACTCTATTAGAATGGAGCACAACCCAAGCACATATCTAAAACAAACTTTGTCTTCGGAATTTGATGTTCAGTCAATATTGGGAGCTTTGACGATGGTTAAAAAGTTTGTTTTCTCTTTAAGAGATTAGTTGATATTTTTTTCTTTTTATTCAGATTATTCAAATACATCCATTCACACAAATATCGAGAAAAGTTTGGTTAGAACATGCATAGAAAATAACAGGGTGCTCCATAAGAACCCATAAAGAGTTATTTTTGGAAAATAGCAAGTAGAGTTGTGGAGCAAAAGACTAATAACTACAAAAAGATCAAACTCCCCATAACGAGTAGTTCTGTAAACTCAGCCGAATCCCCTAACAACTGCAGTAGCAACCATTAAAACAGGTAGAAGGAATGAATTACTGCAGTTGCTATGATCAGCCTAAAAATAGAAAGTCTCCTAAAAAAACGTAAGGAAGGCAATGAAATCGCTGTTAGCAATAGCTTATGGCATTTCGGGTTAGTACAACAAAGTACCAAGGGACATGGCAAGGTAGGGGTGCATAGAAAGCCTTAAGTCTCTAGCTAGGAACATGTACCCTATAGAAAGCACAAAACATGTTGCAAAAAAAGGTGGTTATGTCATCTATAGCCGATGAGGAAGGATCTTCCGATGGTCCGTCGTCTTCTCCCTTGAGTCCAGCGGTAAACATCCATATGACATGTAGTTATTTGAATGTGGCTACAGCGTATTACAAAAAGAAATATCTAAGCAGGTTCTCATGAGAACCTTTTGCAAACCTACTCTGTTAGCTGTTCAGTGTCCCATTGTGTAACAATGAGCTGCACTATGAAATGAAATATTAATATCTAGCATGTTCTGGTTAGATCATGGAATTTAAACCTGCAACAACCATTTCTTTCATTAATATACTTGTTCATTATAAGCATGTGGCAGAGGCAACAATCTAAAATATAATGAAGTCACACGGTGTGATGAAGGATAAAATAAATTTGCAGCAAACAGCACATTTCATTAAGATGTCAAGTTATACAGTTCAGCTATAACTTTAAGTCATCATTTACAAAAATGTATTTATTTTCTGAAAGGGATAGGAAAGAATCTTGAAAATATTAGGGCCAGTGGTGGCATGCTGTGGGAGTGCTGCGGGGCAGGGGAGGGGTAGGGGGTAGGGTATTGGGGTAGTGGAGTCCAACATATAACAGACAGGGAGCCACGGTCGCAGTAGGAGTTCCTGCAGAGCGGTGATGTGGGGAGGGGGAGGGGCAGGGTGGGGGGTAGTAATGTATGGATTATAGAGTTTAACAGGTAAGTAAACATATAAATAAATAAAACGAATTTCGTTGTGTGCACTGCATTGCGTTTGGTGATGTAGTGTGCGCAAATAAATTCGTTTTATTTATTTATATGTTTACTTACCTGTTAAACTCCATAATTCATACATTACTGCCCCCCACCCTGCCCCTCCCCCTCCCCACATCACCACCCTTCAGGAACTCCTACTGCCGACCGCGGCTGCGGACAGGAGTAAGGTAAGTAATTAAATAAATAAAACAACTTACCTTACGCGCGCTGCATTGCTGAGTTGGCGTTGCAATGCTTGCAAGGTCAATTTATTTAGTTAATTACTTACCTTACTCCTGTCCGTTGTATGTTGGACTCCACTACCCCCTCACCCTGCCCCTACCCTGCCTCACCACACCACCCCGCAGCACTCCCACGGCGAGCCGCCACTGATTGAGGCCTAGCAGTGAATGAACAATAGAAATGGGAGCTTTCTGAAGAAAAAAGCTGCATTTTAATAAAAGCACATTTTCTAACCATTATTTTGATATGCATTTTCTATGTTAACAATAAAGTACATTTCTATATCATTATGAGGTTAAATTACATAAAAATGTTCAATTTTCGCAAATGGGACAAGGGACAAGATATAAAGCTGAGTGACTCAACAGGTAATAGGACTACTCTAGAAACTAGAGTTTTAGGTTAGAGGTTGAGATTAGAGGTTGAATCATAACCAATGAAGAGTGTTGCCAGTAAATCCTTTCTCTTTTGAAACTTCAGGTTGTGGATGAGGGTAGGATTGTTGAGGGTTTCGAAAGAAACTAAGGGGCATATTAACAACGGCCAGCGATAATTATCGCTGGCCGTGCTTAGCGATAATTATATTATATCGCAGGCTATCTCTGAAATTTATCGCCCTGTTAGCGCGTTATTAACAATGCGTTACTCCAGGGCGATAAAAAATTCCAGAGATAGCGAGGTTATCACCCTTTGCAGGGAACATCAATGGTTTTCCAGTGATGTTCCCTTCAAAAGAGCGATAACCTTGCTGATACTACCCACAGGATCGTAACAGTTTAATCCGGCCCAATGTTGGGGATAGGTAAGTCTGCATTTTAGCAGCCGATAGTTTTTGGAGAAAACAGCTGTTTTCTCCAAAAACGAACGTGTGCTAAAATGCTGGGGCAGCCTTGTAAATATCGCGATGTGAACATCAGCGATATTTGCAAGGTTGTCCATCCGGGGTATGCCCAGTGACGCCCACTTTGCATCTCATTAGAGATGCAAAGGGAGGCTTTGGGAAAAACGGTGCTAACACGCGATTATGCATCTTAGCACCCTCTTGTAAATAGGGTGATAGTTTTATCTCCACTTTTTTGGCTTTTTAAGCCAAAAAAGCGGAGATAAAGCCCTTGTAAATATGCCCCTAAGTTATACAGCATCATACAGGTCATATTTAGCTGTAGTCAAGGAAAAATTGTCTGTGGTGTGTAAGGTAGCTTCTCCGTGCAGCAGTGTCCTCTGAAGCCCAATTGGTAGTTGTACAGGACATTGTTGGTTTAGCCATGATCTTGGAGTGTTTTTTCAATAATCTTTTCGATGATGGGTAGATGAGTGGTGAGCTAGTATTTGCTGAGGTCATCATGGTCTAGTGTGGGTGTGTTTAGGAGTGGGAGGATCTAGTCTTTCTTGAGAACTTATAGAAATATGGTAAGTGATAGAGGATATACCTACTGTATTTTAGGAGTGAGAAAGCTTTTCTGGAAAGGGTTTAGAGGAAGGGCTAGGAAAAGGCCTCCTCTTTATAGGGGGACTTTGATAGAGTTAAGGAAGCTGGAGCTGCGTATGGCACCAAGATCTGCAATAGACAGGGGTTTGAAGGATGGCTTACGGGATGCAGCATGGGAAGGTGGGTGTCAAAAAAGAAGTAGTCTTGGCGTTGTCAATATGATGCCTGATTTTTTGCACTTTTTCACTGAAGAGGAGGTTGCATTTTTCTGTGGAGTGTGTAATAGGAGGGTCAGGCAGGGGTCTGATGCATTTCTTAATTGTGCTGAAGAGCATTCTGCTTCTGCTGGCAGCTTCAGTGATACTGTTGTGTGGTACTTGGTTATGAGGGAAGTGACGTTTTGGCAGCATATTACACAGAGGGACTTCAGTAGAGTGATGTGGCTGTGAGCTTTGTTTTTCTACCCTATTCTTTTATGTCTACTGATGGAGTGTTTGTTTTTTAGGGCTTTGGGAGTATCTGTGTTTTGAAGGGCTCAGCTTGCTCTTTTGTCCTTTAGTTGGAGTGTGTGTATTCACATGGCTTTCTAGAAAGGTGTTTCATGAAGTGAACCTTTACTAGTCTGTGCCATAAACAGTGCACGCATACTGATATGGAAGAATACATATTGTGACATTTCTTATACAAAATATGACGGCACTTTTCTGGTACTGACAGATCTATAGACCCCATATGAGGTCACAGTGCTCATATAGCCCCTGTCCTGCAGCCTCGGTCTACATAAGCACTATGATCTATTTAATTTTATTTATTTATTTTAGAGGTTTTATTTAGTGCTAGCTAGCCCCAGAGGTATCTGAGCGCTTTACAGAATTAATAGCACAGCAACATTCAATGGAACAGGTTACATACAAAATGGCAAAGGAAGTGAAATATCAACACAGATGTTGGAGCAAGGCAACAATCAATAGATCAAAGGTTACATATACTTAAAAATAAGGGAAGTGTAACAGGGAGAGAACACACATAAATCAGTACAAAGAACAATTTGTAGCAACGTGAGGGATGAAGTTGCTGAAAATAAGGTCCGAACAATTAACAATTTAGGGGACATAAAGTGTTTGCTTGGCAAGAGCCAACCATAACAGAGCAATGAACAGAAAAATTACAGAAATTAGGTTACAAAAAATAAAATCGGGTTAGATTCAGGGGCTTCAGTATTTATTGAGGAGATGGCATTTCAGATCTCTTTTGATGCCTGGGTAGGAAGGGTTGAAGCGAAGGTCCCTCGGGAGGGCATACCAGGTGCTGGGAGCATTAGTAATAGGGGTACAAGAATAAGACCATTGGAGCTTCTTATTGGTCTAGCACATCCTGCTCTTGTGTGTTTGTTGTTTAAGTAGTCCAGGGATTCGGAGTGAAGTGCTTTTTGGGTGGCGCAGGCAGTCTTGTAGATGCATCTACCTTCGATGGGGAGCCAGTTGAGGGACTTGAGGGCAGGCATGATGTGTTCATACCGTTTGCAGTTAGCTATGAGACTGGCAGCCATATTGAGAACTGATCTAAGGGGAGCGAGGTAAATTTTCAGGGTCACAGTGAGAATAGCGTTCCCATAGTCGAGTTTGGATAGGACTAGCTATTCAACAACCCATTAGAAGACATCAGAAGGGATGAAAGGTTTGATTTTTTTGAGGTGTTCAAGTGTGAAAAGAGCTCCTTTCAATGAGTTTTTGATATGGTCCTTAAGAGACAGATCTTTGTCCAGGGTGAAACCTAGGGATTTAGCAGCGTTGGATAGAGTGATCAGACGTTTGAGGGCTTTGAGGTCAAAGATCCAGCCTTGAATATGGATGTGGTTATTTTTGGGGGAGAACAGAATGATTTCAGTTTTGCTAGGGTTCAATTGTAGATGGTTGGAGTAAAACCAAGATTGAATTTTGCTCAATGTGATGTTAAGATGAAGGATGTTGCTGGGGGTTTTGATTTTATTGTAGAGTTGTGTGTCATCAGCATAAATGTGATAATTGACCTCAGCTTGTTTCAAGATGATAGTAAGAGGCTCCATGAAGAGGTTGAAGAGAGAGGGGCAGAGTATTGAGCCCTGTGGGACACCAAAAGACACAGGAGTAGGATTTGAGAGTCAGGAATTGATTTTAAAGTGTTGTGTTCGGTGTTGGAGGTAGGACGTGAACCATTTAAGGACTGTACCATTGAGACCAGAGCGAGACTTCACAGATTTGAGTAAGGATGAGTGGTGGACTGTATCGAAAGCCGCTGAGAGGTCCAAAAGGATAAGAATGAGTGAAGATTAGCAACAGTCTCTCAACTGGTATTATTGAAGAAAAGGCAATTCTAGATGTCTGTACAAAACATTACACAAAGGAAGAAGGGAGGAACTTGGATCTATCTTTGGATATACATTAGATATACACTATATACCTCAATTACAGACCATATACCCTATATACAATTCCAAAGCAAGACCAAAAAAAAATACAATTTGACAAAACATACAAATTTCCTGTTCAAAATTTAACAGCCATGAAAATGCTAAACTTCAAAGCTTTGGAGGCAGCCAAGCCTTATTAAACCACAGATATCTTAAAAACTACGAAACAGAGTGTACGCCTAAGTACAAAAGGAATGCTTTCAGAGTGAAGTTCTACTTTCTTGCTATGTTTGGTGTCAATTAATTGAGCGGTTTTCGCTTATGGCAATGAGCAAAAATAGGAAATGCACCTTTTGACCCTTCCAATTTTATCTCCCTGCATAAATATACACAAAACTAGGCATGCCAAAACGTAGTCAGTCATGCCAGGGGAGAACTAAATTTCATGCACATTAGTCACACGATGAAAAGTTATAAAAGGCCAAAAATACACTTTCACTGAAAATGGCGGATGAACCATTATGGATATAAAGATGATTTCTGCAGTGTCTGTGTGGCAAAATCCAAGGAAAAGATAGATACTTAGAAGCCTTCCCAAAGTGCCTCCACTGATAGAATAAAGAGAATAAGCTGCCTAGAGGGGTATAATTTGCGTATCTTTTCATATAAAGTAATAGGTCTAAAAGGGAATTACTCTTCAGAATCTAACCATGTCCATTCTTCTAAGAATAATAAACACAATACACATAGACATATATTTAAGTACTGCTTCAAGACATGATGAATCCAAATGGTAGTCAGTTTAGAGGTTGTGAAATTACTCTAAGTGAATATACGTTCATATGTAAGTCAGTTTAGTGTGTCCTAAAATTGCCTGTTGGATAAGCGCTGATGCCTAGGCGATGAACTTTGCTCCGTTTGCGGAGTTCTCTGCACTTCGCACTCTGCGGAGATCACAGAGTGCAGAAAACTCAGGTTCGCGCTGTGCAGCTGAGTTTTTTCCCTGCTTGTGAATGGTAAGTTCACGAGCGCGAGCTGCCACTTGGGTAGAATTTCTTTCCGAGCTGCAGAACTACCAGCACAAACTGCAGTTTGCACTGCACTCTGCCACTCGCCGAACTTTGCTGAGTTTTTTTGAAACTTCGCGGAGTTTCGCGTAGCAAAACTCCACGAACTACGCCCAGGCCTGATTTCTTTACCTGATGTGGCAATTAGGAGCAGCACCTGATGGACAATGTGCCACTCTGGAATGACACCTCAGCAAAAGACATTCTTCACAGTGGAGAAGCCCAGCTACTGTAAACTGGAAGAGGGAACTGCTCACAAGAGTGGACTGGTCTGGAGGAACATAACAGGAGCAAGCGTGAGTGCAGGAGTATGTATCCTGCATCCCTCGTTAGAGTCTGGCCCTCTAGCTGAAGAGTCCAAGTGTGACTATTACCCATGGTAGCACTTAAGGGTGGGCGTAAAATCCGTTTCGCGGGCGAATTTGCGGATTTTCCACGATTTTGCGATCCGCGAATCTCGCAAAATCGCGGTAAAATCTGCGAATCAGCGGGGACGAATTTTCAGCCAAGCAAGGGTTACAGCAGCAGGTGCAAAAGTTGAACCTAATTTCTTTGTAACCTTTTACAAAAGGGTTACAAACAAATTAACTTCAACTTGGACACCTGCTGCTAATTGCTTGCTGGCGCCTCGTTGCCTACTTGCCACTATTCTCTGACCCTGCTCTGACCCTTGAAGCAGGGTCAGAGAATAGTTACAAGTAGGCAACGAGGCACCTGTCCAAGTAATTAAACCTCATCAGGAAGCACTTACAGATATAAAAAACAGGAAGAAGGGAGAGGATGGCAAATACACCCATTTTGAGTTGTCTGGAGGGGTTAAACTAAAAGAGACCTTTACAGCACAATTTTCATATGCATTTTGCTAAAAATAAAAAGCTGTATGTTCTGTAGGGGCAGCTCAGGAATCTGGCCCTTCAGAGATCCGGCCTCTCTTTCTTTCTCTCATTCTCTCTCTTCCTCTCTCTTTCCCTCTCTTTCTCTCTATCTATCTATCTATCTATCTATCTATCTATCTATCTATCTATCTATCTATCTATCTATCTATCTCTCTCTCCCTCTCCCATAAACGACTGCATGGGTAACTTCGCTATGCAAGCGGCTCCCGAAGACGCAAAAAGCCCCGTGAACATGCAAAAAACCATGCGAACACGCAAAAAACCCCGCGAACACGGAAAAAAACAAAAATCCGCAAATTCGCACAAATTCGCGAATTTTGCGGATCGGGAATTCACAAATCCGCAAATTTGCGGATTGCGAATTCGCAAAATTCACCCATGCTTAGTAGCACTTGACTTGGAGGGGTGTGATAGGAGTGCTGAATCGGGTCTCCCAGCATCCTCTGTTTGAGTATGGCATGCTGCACTGAAGATCCCATGCATGATTGCTGCCTGTGGTCACTACCGACAAAAGGGATGTCATAGGAGCTGATCTGAATGCTGGAGATGTTTGACTTGCATACCCCCTGTGTACTCTGTGAACTGCGCTGACAAAGAGAAGTGTGGCTAGATTCTGCTATATTCCCCCGAGCTGTGCCCAAAGAACTGGGATGCATAGTGGCACCAACCCAGTACTGTGGGCACCATGGCTCCCTGATGACTCAGCAGAGACCTGTGGGTGTGATTGGGCCTATATTGCACCACAATTTTTGTCAGTCTATAGTGTGAATGTAAATACTTTTGAATTAATATTGTTAGGGGACTTTAATATACACCCATGCACCCTACCATGCATTAGTCAGGATGATGAAGGTCCCCCTCTCTCCTCATCTATCCATTTGGAACACACTAGGCGAGGAGAGCATCTTGAAACCTTTCTCGCAAGATGGAACTTATACGAGTCAGGCTGCGGAGATGGAAAAAATAGGTCCCCTACGTTTAAGGGAAAAGATGTGGGTACTATTATAGATTATATCTTTGTGTCTTCTTTTTTGTTAAATAATGTGATAAATTATTATACAGAGGTATCAGCTTTTAGCGATCATAATCCTGTTTTACTTGAAGTGAAGCATACAGACCTAATTTCTTTAAAATCAGTGAAAGTAAGAGGGGGAGTGAACGTCACAGTAAAAGATCAGAATTGTAGGTTGAAATGGACAAAAATAGTCCCTGAAACTTTTCTTCATGAGGTTTTGTCTAAATTAGAGGATGATGTTGCAATATGCTTAGCGAACAGAACACAACGTAAAGAGGTCATAGTGGCCTTTGATAATATCTGCTTAGAAATTAACCGTAGTCTGCAGACTAAACCCAGGCAGAACCCGCTAGCGAGCAAAAGATAGTTCGACAAAAAATGTTCAAAGGTGCATGGAGTGCTACTTAAAGCATTGAAAGCAACTCCCATAATTCGTGCAGATATAGATAGTGCAAGGATTGCATACAAAAAAACTATCCTAGAAAGGAAGAGGGACCTGAAAGATAATGCTTTGGCCCAACTTCTTGACCCAGAAACTCTGAAAAATAGTGGCTTATTTTGGAAAATTATAAATCAGCCACTCTTCTCTGATAATGAAAACACCCCCTTAGAGGCAAACATACCAGATGAGGGCTGGATCCAACATTTTAGACAGATATATTCAGAAACTAGTAGTGCTGCCACTTCTGGCGTCATACTCAATACAGAACACCCTGGGTCTTACACAGGAGAGTGAGAGAGAAGTGAGTCAACCAAACGAAGCAAAAACTAGGGTACCAGTGTTCCGAGTGGGAGCGAGATGTCCTTCTACCAAGACACATCAATCACCCAATGTGATGTCTCATCATCTGGGTTTAGGTACCATCCTATCAAGGAAAACCGATCTGTAAATTGATCGGAAAAAACCTTGACTAAAAGGAAGACTATGGGATGACTGGTCACCCTACATAGTCCTTGCTCACATCCAGAGACTCACTTAAGAAGGTGAGAGGATCAGAAGGATATAGGTAGAGAATGTGATATGTGCAGCGCAAAATAAAGTGAAAAAGGTGGTGTTCTAAAAGTGACTAAGGAGTACTTATAACAACTTTATTCATCAAGTCCCCTTGCCATTATTAAAAAGCAGAGTGCTGACGCTTGTTATTTCCAAGACGTCAAACAGTGTAAAAGGTTGACATGTTTCTGCCCTAGCTGGGATCTAACTGTATCGGGGCATTCTTCAGGACCAAGCTATAAACAAATACAGCTGCTGCTACAAAAAGTAAAAAGTATAATAGTGCAAAAATAATGTACATATACTCCACCGGTAATGTCCAAATTGAATTATTAAGGATACATTAACCGGAACCTGTAATAGAAAAAAACATCATGTGTGTGTCAAACAATGCTCCATAATTGCACTCACTCTTACTCACTCACTCTGTACTTGCGTCAAAGAACGCTTACGCATTTTTAATTATGTGGTGATACTCAAAAAGGGTTTATCACTTACTCATAACAATTGGGTGTCGCCCTCACCTCTACCTGGCACATTACTCAGGGAAGGGGGCCCGCTCTAAAATAAGGACAAAAAACAGTCAGTGATGTACCTACATCACGACTAAAACGTCTTATGTTTACTACACTCGCCCCTGGCTAGGCCAATAAACAGCACAGCGCCTCAAGTCATGTCCACAAAGGGTACCCATCATTAATCTGAGCCACCACTAGTCAAAAGGGTGTCACGTGGTGTTCTCTCCATAGTAACGCACATTTACCCATGTCAACGCTCTCAGAGTTTCATAAACCCTCTCTGTCTAATGTAACCTACTGTTAATTAAAAAGCAAGTGAACACAGTTTTAAGAAGACAGAGAGAAGTACAAGCTGAATCCTGGCTGGATTTCTAATAGGGCATCAAGTTCCCACCAATGATCCAGCGTGCGCCTGCTCGATCAAAAAAGTCTAGGTATCTCTTGTAATCAAGACTCACCTATCCGTCGGTACCCCGGGCCGTCAGGAGTAATGACCGACATTCTCCTCTGCAGTATTTTTAAGTAGATTGGCGGGCTTGCCCGTGTCGCGGGGTCCTATTCCCATAGAGCGTCCGCGGCTATGCCTGCAGTGCTTCGTTGTTACCGCGCATGCGCGTGGCGACATGCACTACACCTGATGTGCTCAGCCGACGTTGCGCATGCGCAAGGCAACACACACTGTGCACCGGACATGTTCAGTAGGTGGAACATAACACTGGGCATGCCCGAGTCCGTGCCAGTGTTCTCTTCATGTGTTTGGATTTATATCGGTGTCAACTCGCTGTAAGCGTGGGCAAAATCAGCGAGAGTAGGACAGGGATTCTTTTCCTTAATTAGAACAAAAATGTTCGCCAGCACTCACTTTTCTATTGAGAAGTCGTTATCATTGGGTGGGTACCCATTGGATTTGCTCACTCTCACTCTAGTATCTAGGGGTTTTGCCTGGTGTTAACATACAATCTGTAAATATTGAAAACACTGTTTGTACCATATGGGATTGAATGGTAAGTCATGAGTATTAAACAAGTATCAAGTATCTGGTGGAGATCAGGCACTTGATAAAGTGGCAGCCTATATAGTCTGCAATAGGTTCTTAAACGTCTCTCTATTATAAAAGGTGTTATTCCTTAGGGTAATTATAAGGACTCTCAATCCCTAACAAGATGTCCCTTGTTATATCACTCCTAAGTGTAAGTAGTATACTTCTAAGCATGGGGCACAGGGTCAGAGCTGATTTGCATATCGCCATTGTCTAACCCAGGGTGGTGTGGAGTGCAAAAAAACGATGGATTTGGGCCCAGATCTTCGGACTGGGTTGAATGTGTGACATTGATCCACATTCGGTCCATCACCTGTTTTGTTTGCAAATTCCGCCCTAAGTGCGCTGGGGATGCTCAGACGTGGGTCCCAGGCACTCCACACCACTTGAGTCAAGCTAGCCGGGCTGATGAGAGGTGTTACCTCGAAACCGGTCCGGTCCTCGGATGCTTGATTCCGTTCTGGGAAGGACATGGCTTTTGTAGTTCGGACTGGACTGTTCCCATGGGGCACAGGGTCAGAGCTGATTTGCATATCGCCATTGTCTAACCCAGGGTGGTGTGGAGTGCAAAAAAACGATGGATTTGGGCCCAGATCTTCGGACTGGGTTGAATGTGTGACATTGATCCACATTCGGTCCATCACCTGTTTTGTTTGCAAATTCCACCCTAAGTGCGCTGGGGATGCTCAGACGTGGGTCCCAGGCACTCCACACCACTGGAGTCAAGCTAGCCGGGCTGATGAGAGGTGTTACCTCGAAACCGGTCCGGTCCTCGGATGCTTGATTCCGTTCTGGGAAGGACATGGCTTTTGTAGTTCGGACTGGACTGTTCCCATGGGGCACAGGGTCAGAGCTGATTTGCATATCGCCATTGTCTAACCCAGGGTGGTGTGGAGTGCAAAAAAACGATGGATTTGGGCCCAGATCTTCGGACTGGGTTGAATGTGTGACATTGATCCACATTCGGTCCATCACCTGTTTTGTTTGCAAATTCCGCCCTAAGTGCGCTGGGGATGCTCAGACGTGGGTCCCAGGCACTCCACACCACTGGAGTCAAGCTAGCCGGGCTGATGAGAGGTGTTACCTCGAAACCGGTCCGGTCCTCGGATGCTTGATTCCGTTCTGGGAAGGACATGGCTTTTGTAGTTCGGACTGGACTGTTCCCATGGGGCACAGGGTCAGAGCTGATTTGCATATCGCCATTGTCTAACCCAGGGTGGTGTGGAGTGCAAAAAAACGATGGATTTGGGCCCAGATCTTCGGACTGGGTTGAATGTGTGACATTGATCCACATTCGGTCCATCACCTGTTTTGTTTGCAAATTCCGCCCTAAGTGCGCTGGGGATGCTCAGACGTGGGTCCCAGGCACTCCACACCACTGGAGTCAAGCTAGCCGGGCTGATGAGAGGTGTTACCTCGAAACCGGTCCGGTCCTCGGATGCTTGATTCCGTTCTGGGAAGGACATGGCTTTTGTAGTTCGGACTGGACTGTTCCCATGGGGCACAGGGTCAGAGCTGATTTGCATATCGCCATTGTCTAACCCAGGGTGGTGTGGAGTGCAAAAAAACGATGGATTTGGGCCCAGATCTTCGGACTGGGTTGAATGTGTGACATTGATCCACATTCGGTCCATCACCTGTTTTGTTTGCAAATTCCGCCCTAAGTGCGCTGGGGATGCTCAGACGTGGGTCCCAGGCACTCCACACCACTGGAGTCAAGCTAGCCGGGCTGATGAGAGGTGTTACCTCGAAACCGGTCCGGTCCTCGGATGCTTGATTCCGTTCTGGGAAGGACATGGCTTTTGTAGTTCGGACTGGACTGTTCCCATGGGGCACAGGGTCAGAGCTGATTTGCATATCGCCATTGTCTAACCCAGGGTGGTGTGGAGTGCAAAAAAACGATGGATTTGGGCCCAGATCTTCGGACTGGGTTGAATGTGTGACATTGATCCACATTCGGTCCATCACCTGTTTTGTTTGCAAATTCCGCCCTAAGTGCGCTGGGGATGCTCAGACGTGGGTCCCAGGCACTCCACACCACTGGAGTCAAGCTAGCCGGGCTGATGAGAGGTGTTACCTCGAAACCGGTCCGGTCCTCGGATGCTTGATTCCGTTCTGGGAAGGACATGGCTTTTGTAGTTCGGACTGGACTGTTCCCATGGGGCACAGGGTCAGAGCTGATTTGCATATCGCCATTGTCTAACCCAGGGTGGTGTGGAGTGCAAAAAAACGATGGATTTGGGCCCAGATCTTCGGACTGGGTTGAATGTGTGACATTGATCCACATTCGGTCCATCACCTGTTTTGTTTGCAAATTCCGCCCTAAGTGCGCTGGGGATGCTCAGACGTGGGTCCCAGGCACTCCACACCACTGGAGTCAAGCTAGCCGGGCTGATGAGAGGTGTTACCTCGAAACCGGTCCGGTCCTCAGATGCTTGATTCCGTTCTGGGAAGGACATGGCTTTTGTAGTTAGGACTGGACTGTTCCCATGGGGCACAGGGTCAGAGCTGATTTGCATATCGCCATTGTCTAACCCAGGGTGGTGTGGAGTGCAAAAAAATGATGGATTTGGGCCCAGATCTTCGGACTGGGTTGAATGTGTGACATTGATCCACATTCGGTCCATCACCTGTTTTGTTTGGATTTCTAATAGGGCATCAAGTTCCCACCAATGATCCAGCGTGCGCCTGCTCGATCAAAAAAGTCTAGGTATCTCTTGTAATCAAGACTCACCTATCCGTCGGTACCCCGGGCCATCAGGAGTAATGACCGACATTCTCCTCTGCAGTATTTTTAAGTAGATTGGCGGGCTTGCCCGCGTCGCGGGGTCCTATTCCCATAGAGCGTCCGCGGCTATGCCTGCAGTGCTTCATTGTTACTGCGCATGCGCGTGGCGACATGCACTACACCTGATGTGCTCAGCCGACGTTGCGCATGCGCAAGGCAACACACACTGTGCACCGGACATGTTCAGTAGGTGGAACATAACACTGGGCATGCCCGAGTCCGTGCCAGTGTTCTCTTCATGTGTTTGGATTTATATCGGTGTCAACTCGCTGTAAGCTGTGGGCAAAATCAGCGAGAGTAGGACAGGGATTCTTTTCCTTAATCAGAACAAAAATGTTCACCAGCACTCACTTTTCTATTGAGAAGTCGTTATCATTGGGTGGGTACCCATTGGATTTGCTCACTCTCACTCTAGTATGTAGGGGTTTTGCCTGGTGTTAACATACAATCTGTAAATATTGAAAACACTGTTTGTACCATATGGGATTGAATGGTAAGTCATGAGTATTAAACAAGTATCAAGTATCTGGTGGAGATCAGGCACTTGATAAAGTGGCAGCCTATATATTCTGCAATAGGTTCTTAAACGTCTCTCTATTATAAAAGGTGTTATTCCTTAGGGTAATTATAAGGACTCGCAATCCCTAACAAGATGCCCCTTGTTATATCACTCCTAAGTGTAAGTAGTATACTTCTAAGCATAGGAAATTGCATCAGGTTTTATTACTCCTTAGCATAGGGACATATACCAGATTACCTCCCCTTCTCTTGACATGGCAATGTTATACCTAGGAGGTTACTATATGTAAGTACCACCACAGTTGATGTTATTCAGATACCATGTAGATGTATGCAGATACTGTATTTTCTGAGATGTAATGGTTTTATTTATTGTAATGCCAGCCACGGAATCTCTTCGTTGAGCCCATCAACATCAGTATGTAGTCGGAACACCCAGTGCTGTTCACGCTGTAAGAGAAATTTCTGAATATCCATGATGTGAGTAGGAATAAACGGTTTCTCTAAAATCACCCAGTGTAGTTCTGTATCAGAGTGTCCTGCCTCTATATAGTGATTAGTAAGTTTGGTGGCACTTCTTTTGCACCGAATAGTACTGCGGTGTTCGGAAATTCTCTCCTTGATCTTTCTAGATGTCATCCCTATATACCTCTTTTTACAGGGACAAGTGATGAGGTAGATGACCCTCTCAGTGTTACAGTTTGTGTGTTTGTTCAGGGTCCAGGGCCTGGCAGTCCCTATGTCTATCTCAGTGATATGACTGGTCAGTGGGCAAACTGAACAGTTGCCACATGGGAAGTGACCTCCTCTGCTAACAACCAATGGAGGGGTGGGAATCGTTGACCGCGGGGACCAAGAAGAGGAAACCAGTTTCAACAACCTCCTCCACCACAGTGGTGGCCACTTGGTCCATATGATTTTGCTCATTCACCGTTTCCGGGACAAATGTATCCCTATCAACCATTCACCAACTACCCACAACAGCAGCATTTTTTAGGCCAGGGCCAACGCCGCTCCAGAGGCAAGAGACGACCAACACAGGCCAATGTACACTGGAGCCCTCCACTGACTTCACGAACCAGGAGCAAATAACAGGAATCGGCTCCACCAGGACCGAGCACGGCGTGAGTCTAATCGTTAATCTGAGCCAACGCGTCTTGACAACAAATGAGACCCAGGTTCTAGAGAAAGGACTTGGATTTGTGCCTACACATAAAGGCAATGCTTTTGAGACCAGACTCGAGTTGGCTGCCTTCTTTCGGAAAATCAGACTGCGTGCCTTTTTCAAAGATGAGACGGCCAAGGACGATGACCAAACCAAGGATAAGAATACCGGTCTACGTAATAAGTCAACATTCAATCCGCCGCAGAGTCTCACTCCACCTGAGGTTCTGACTTTTGAAAGAGCAGTACTTAATGATACAGAACGGATCTTCTACACTACCCATCAACAATACAACAATCTCTCAAAACGTGAACACCTAGCAATATCAACTTTGGCCAATGACAAGTCAATCGTCATTAAACCCGCGGACAAGGGGGGAGCAACCGTGATCCTTGACACAGACACATACAACAATGAGTGCAAGAGACAATTGGACAACAAAAAATTCTATCGTCCTTTAAAAATGGACCCCACTCATAGACTCAGTGCTGTTATCAAGACAATGGCAGAAGAAGCCAAAGAGGAGGATTGGATTACGGATCAGGAGGCAGCATATCTGGTTACCACACAACCGGTGGTTCCGTATTTTTACATCTTACCCAAGATACACAAAGGAGTTACACCTCCACCTGGGAGGCCTATTATCTCGGGGATAGGCTCCTTATTGGAACCCCTGTCCACATTTGTTGATTTTTTCCTGAAACCCCTAGTAAAACAAATGCCAACATACATTCAGGACACCAAAGATCTATTACGTTTACTAACGACCATGCAATATGATGAAGACCAGGACTTCCTCGTATCTTTTGACGTGGAGTCCCTGTATACATTTATACCACAGGACGAAACTCTCTCTGTGATAGAAACACTCCTGCTACAGACTGATTTGGACAGCATGACTCCGGTCAGTTTTATTATGGCATGTGCATCCATAGCCATGAAAGAGAACTTTTTTCAGTTTGGTAAAGACCTGTTTCTCCAAGTATCTGGCACATCCATGGGCAGTGTTTTTGCTCCATCGCTGGCGAACCTCTATGTTCATCACTTTGAGCAGACTCATATACTTTGTAACACTAACCCATTTCTGAGCCACATTGTGACCTGGAAACGTTACATAGATGACGTTCTAGTCATCTGGAGAGGAACAGCTGAGACTATAAATGAATTTCACAATTGGTTGAACCATCGGAACCAATTCCTGAACTTTACCTGTGAATTCTCCAAGGAAAATCTCCCATTTCTGGATGTTAACATCTACTCTCAGAATGGGCATCTGAGCACTGAACTGTATAGAAAACCAATGGCGAGGAACTCACTATTACACTTTCAGAGTTATCACCCCCAGGCACTTCGTGAAAATCTGCCATTTGGACAGTTTCTGAGAGTTCGGCGGAACTGTTCTGACAGTGCAAAATACAAGGAGCATGCAGCAGCACTCTCTGGACAATTGCAGGAACGGCAGTACCCGAAGAAGACAATCAAAGCCTCATTGAAAAGAGCATCTAATAACAATAGAGATGCGCTTCTGGAACCCAGATCAACACCTAATGATGAGACAGGTACACAAAGGATGACATGCGTAACCACCTTCTCAGGACATTCAAATGCCGTGAAGAAGAGCATTCTTAAACATTGGAAGATTTTGGAAATCGGAGGGAAGACATTACCCCCTCCGTTGTTTGCATTCAAAAGAAGTATGAATGTCAAAGATCGGTTGGTACATACCAGACCACGTGAACCCAAACATGACTCCACGGAACCAGGAATATGGGGATTGCGACTTGTGATGGGTCACTTCCCATGTGGCAACTGTTCAGTTTGCCCACTGACCAGTCATACCACTGAGATAGACATAGGGACTGCCAGGCCCTGGACCCTGAACAAGCACACAAACTGTAACACTGAGAGGGTCATCTACCTCATCACTTGTCCCTGTAAAAAGAGGTATATAGGGATGACATCTAGAAAGATCAAGGTGAGAATTTCCGAACACCGCAGTACCATTCGGTGCAAAAGAAGTGCCACCAAACTTACTAATCACTATATAGAGGCAGGACACTCTGATACAGAACTACACTGGGTGATTTTAGAGAAACCGTTTATTCCTACTCACATCATGGATATTCAGAAATTTCTCTTACAGCGTGAACAGCGCTGGGTGTTCCGACTACATACTGATGTTGATGGGCTCAACGAAGAGATTCCGTGGCTGGCATTACAATAAATAAAACCATTACATCTCAGAAAATACAGTATCTGCATACATCTACATGGTATCTGAATAACATCAACCGTGGTGGTACTTACATATAGTAACCTCCTTGGTACAACATTGTCATGTCAAGAGAAGGGGAGGTAATCTGGTATATGTCCCTATGCTAAGGAGTAATAAAACCTGATGCAATTTCCTATGCTTAGAAGTATACTACTTACACTTAGGAGTGATATAACAAGGGGCATCTTGTTAGGGATCGCGAGTCCTTATAATTACCCTAAGGAATAACGCCTTTTATAATAGAGAGACGTTTAAGAACCTATTGCAGACTATATAGGCTGCCACTTTATCAAGTGCCTGATCTCCACCAGATACTTGATACTTGTTTAATACTCATGACTTACCATTCAATCCCATATGGTACAAACAGTGTTTTCAATATTTACAGATTGTATGTTAACACCAGGCAAAACCCCTACATACTAGAGTGAGAGTGAGCAAATCCAATGGGTACCCACCCAATGATAACGACTTCTCAATAGAAAAGTGAGTGCTGGTGAACATTTTTGTTCTGATTAAGGAAAAGAATCCCTGTCCTACTCTCGCTGATTTTGCCCACGCTTACAGCGAGTTGACACCGATATAAATCCAAACACATGAAGAGAACACTGGCACGGACTCGGGTATGCCCAGTGTTATGTTCCACCTACTAAACATGTCCGGTGCACAGTGTGTGTTGCCTTGCGCATGCGCGACGTTGGCTGAGCACATCAGGTGTGGTATATGTCGCCACGCGCATGCGCGGTAACAACGAAGCACTGCAGGCATAGCCGTGGACGCTCTATGGGAATAGGACCCCGCGACACGGGAAACCCCGCCGATCTACTTAAAAATACTGCAGAGGAGAACGTCGGTACCTCCGGTCATTACTCCTGACGGCCCGAGGTACCGACGGATAGGTGAGTCTTGATTGCAAGAGATACCTAGACTTTTTTGATCGAGCAGGCGCATGCTGGATCATTGGTGGGAACTTGATGCCCTATTAGAAATCCAGCCAGGATTCAGCTTGTACTTCTCTCTGTCTTCTTAAAACTGTGTTCACTTGCTTTTTAATTAACAGTAGGTTACATTAGACAGAGAAGGTTTATGAAACTCTGAGAGCGGTGACATGGGTAAATGTGCGTTACTATGGAGAGAACACCACGTGACACCCTTTTGACTAGTGGTGGCTCAGATTAATGATGGGTATCCTTTGTGGACTGGACTTGAGGCGCTGTGCTGTTTATTGGCCCTAGCCAGGGGCGAGTGTAGTAAACATAAGGCGTTTTAGTCGTGATGTAGGTACATCACTGACTGTTTTTTTGTCCTTATTTTAGAGCGGGCCCCCTTCCCTGAGTAATGTGCCAGGTAGAGGTGAGGGCGACACCCAATTGTTATGGGTAAGTGATAAACCATTTTTGAGTATCACCACATAATTAAAAATGCGTAAGCGTTCTTTGACGCAAGTACAGAGTGAGTAAGAGTGAGTGCAACTATGGAGCATTGTTTGACACACACATGATGTTTTTTTCTATTACAGGTTCCGGTTAATGTATACTTAATCATTCAATTTGGACATTACCAGTGGAGTATATGTACATTATTTTTGCACTATTATACTTTTTACTTTTTGTAGCAGCAGCTGTATTTGTTTATAGCTTGGTCCTGAAGAATGCCCCGATACAGTTAGATCCCAGCGAGGGCAGAAACATGTCGACCTTTTGCACTGTTTGACGTCTTGGAAATAACAAGCGTCTGCACTCTGCTTTTTAATAATGGCAAGGGGACTTGATGAACAAAGTTGCTATAAGTAATCCTTAGTCACTTTTAGAACACCACCTTTTTCACTTTATTTTGCGCTGCACATATCACATTCTCTACCTATATCCTTCTGATCCTCTCGCCTTCTTAAGTGAGTCTCTGGATGTGAGCAAGGACTATGTAAGGTGACCAGTCATCCCATAGTCTTCCTTTTAGTCAAGTTTTTTTCCGATCAATTTACAGATCGCTTTTCCTTGATAGGATGGTACCTAAACCCAGATGATGAGACATCACATTGGGTGATTGATGGGTCTTGGTAGAAGGACATCTCGCTCCCACTCGGAACACTGGTACCCTAGTTTTTGCTTCGTTTGATTGACTCACTTCTCTCTCACTCTCCTGTGTAAGACCCAGGGTGATCTGTATTGAGTATACATGTAAATAGGGGATATCCACCCTGCAGGTCTGTAAAATTATCCCTCAGACCCCCCAGTAAGATATTTGTCATGATAGACTTCTGCCGTCATCCCAGAAATTCAGGAAGTGGAACTCTGTACTGCAGAGGCTGCCATTGTCACTTTTGAGGCGGCAGAAGTGGAAAGGGCAATAGACCTGACCCTGAAAAATAAAGCACCGGGCCCCGACGGGGTACCAGGGCATGTTTTCAAAAGTGCACCGAAATTTTGGTCTAAAGTTCTATGTAATGTTTTTAATGCTCCTACGAATGATAAAATCCCGGATTCCTGGAAAAAATCTATCATCATACCGGTCTTTAAAAAGGGTAACAGGCAAGACCCATCCTGTTACAGACCCATTTCATTGATTGACTCGTCGGTGAAAATACTGGGCCGGGGTATTTTATCAAAACTGAATGATTTGTTAAATGAGAAAGGGGTCCTATCAAACATACAGTACGGTTTTAGATCAAAAAGGAGCACGATAGATCAAGGTCTTAACTTGCACTTACTGGTAGAAAAATATACGAGGGCCAAGGAGGGGTCCATGTACTTGGGGTTCATGGACCTCTCGTCAGCTTTTGATCTTGTAAACCGCTCAAAATTATGGAAAATTTTGCTCAATATGGGACTGGACAGGGCCCTAGTTAGTCTTCTAGCAGACCTGCATACCGATCTAATAGCATCAGTTAGAGTTACCTCGGAGGGGCGTTGCACGAGTTACTTTAAATCTAAAAGGGGTGTTAGGCAGGGGTGCATTCTGGCACCCCTCCTATTTACTATCTATATAAATGCCCTGGAACCTGCACTAAAAGAGGCATCCCTTGACATCCCACGTATAGGAGAACTTGGAATTGCAGTTCTTCTATACGCGGATGATGCCGTCTTGCTCTCACGTACTGGTGTTGGTCTTCAACGATTATTGGATGCTTTTGAAGACTTTTTGGGTTCTTTGGATCTAAAGATAAATGTAGAAAAGTCTCAAATTATGATAATGGGCAAAGGCAAAAATAATAAGTTTTTAAAAACATTTACTTGTGGCAAACAAGTTCTTTGTAGAGTAGCCACTTTTCCTTACCTAGGGATTACTTTTGATGAGAGAGGCACTTGGGGTCCCCAGTTAAAAAACAGAAACATTTCCCTTGCTAGATCATCTTCTGCACTCCAGGGTTTTATGAAAAAATTGGGAGCAAGGCCAATAGCAACTCTACTAAAAATATATAAAGCAAAATGTCTTGCGGTTGCTACATATGGAAGTGCCATATGGGGATACTGTTCTACGGAAAGTATACAGACTACCGAGAACACATTTTTAAGAGCTGTCCTCTCTGTCCCACAGTCCACTTCAACATATATTGTTCACACTGAACTTGGTGTAGGATACATTTCAGACTCGATTAAAGCGGCCCCTGTTCTGGCTTGGCTAAAGATCTGGTTGAATCAAGAAATTCCCCTTAACCATATCATCCTCAAAGACTGCTTGCAGCTGGATAGAGTAAACAAGATCCCGTGGCTAGCTTACATTAAAGACTGTCTTGATAAGTTAGGGAGACCAGATCTCTTCTCCTCTCCGGCCTCTATAACAGCTAAAGACATTGTCTTGATTAAAGGCTTGATGGGAGAATTTCTAAGTCTGGAAAGGGAACAAGCAGAACTTGAGAAACCAACTGTGAGGACTAGTATTATCTTGAGCACTCAAGTAGGCCCTGAATTGTATTTAACTAAGGTGAACCAACATTATCATCGTTTTCTTTTAACCCGTTTTCGGTTTAATTTGATCCATTTAAACCTTGGACACTTCCCAACCTGGTGTACTCCTGAAAATGCAATGCCGTGTACTTGTGATAATTTTTCCACCCAGAACACATTGCATTTTTTGATGTTCTGTGATCACTACACGACAATAAGGAGGAAATATCTGATCCCGATTCTAAAGGAGGCAGGATTTATACAGGTTAGGCCAGCGCTCCTGTTTTTACAGTTATTGCAGACCCCCAGGATCATGTTCCATGTTGCTAGTTCTCTAGTGGGGGCTGTCAGGATCAAGAAAAGGAAGTCGTCCAATAACATAACTAATATGGTTCTATAATGGACGAATTTAAATATTGTTTACATGAAATGCTTACTTCATGAAATTAATATGTATAAATGTAATATGTAAGTGATGTGAATAGATAGTTTTATTCAACTGACCTCTTTTTATGGTATTTTAATAAGAGTTTTTTTTTTAAAAGAACACTTTCTATATCTTTTTTGATATAGTATGTCAAATAATCATGATTTGATTTTGTATTAATTATTTATTGCTGATTCTGTGAAATTGTATTGTGCCTATGTCTTTTTATGATATTTATTTATCGAAATTAAGTATTTTGACTGACTGACTGGCACCACTGGTAATAGCAGCTGCCCCCGCTGAACTCTAGTTCCACCTGCGGTTCCACCATCTGAGCCAAGAGAGGCAAACCACAACCAGCGCATTCAGTAAGGACCAAGCTCTGACCTAGAGACACATGGGACTTAGAACTGAGACTTGGTATGCCATTACTCTTGATGGTACCAGTCTTCTTAGCAGTTAGAAATTCCTAAGAAGCCTGGTACCATTAAGAGTAGTGGCGTAGTAAGGAGAGCATGTGTCCTATGCAGGAAGGGAAACTAGCCCTCCTTCTCCTGGTTCTGTGGTACTTAAATAGCCACTAATTGGGGTCAAATGGCCCTCTCAAACCAATGGGTCCTGGTTCAAATGTACCTGCGGAACTATTGATAACTAGACCCCTAACTTTCAGGTCATAAATACAATAACCTGGTCACACTCCCCACGCTGAACCTGTGCCTTGCATAACCTATTTGAGTTCCATTATACAGTAGGTGTAATAACGTTTTTTGGCTTATTCATAAAGCTAAAGTTGTGCTTGTCAGTCATTATTAAGGTATATTGTAGGATTGTTGAATTCTGAGTCTCTACCCCACACTATGTCCCTGAAAAGAATTGGACAACTTACCTCACTACCCTAAGAGTCAAGTGCTGAAAGGGTGTATTTAGAGGTCAGGCCCTGAGAAAGCACAGCTTAAAACCCTTAACACCCATGGTGTGGCTCAGTAATTGCTGCATGCCTGGGACCCCAATACTGTTGCAACTTGGGTGAATTCCGCAAGGATGGAATGTCCCATTTTTATAGCATAACAGAAGAGGGTCTGGCTACATGGTTCTTAGTCTGGCAGTGCTCATGCTACCTGGTGGACATCTTGTTTTGTTGATAATGCAGCGGGTGAGCAGATAAAGCTAATGGAGAGTCATCATCTTAGTCCATTCTGTGGGAGCACTTTATACCAAATATTGTACTGAGATATGGCTATTAGAACCAAATCACATACACTTTTACGGTGCGCACAATTTTAGCAAACCGTGAAGTCTGTGCCTGCTGGGATTTTGCAGCTAATGCTTGAAAGTGTTGCACTTTTAGTTACACTGTTTAAGGCGCTCCTCTTTCTTAGGGAGGTAGTTGGTCTTGCTGTTCCAATTGCAATGAAGGGTGTGTTCCCTTGAAATCTCTTCTACCATTCAGTATTTTTTTAAGCTCATCTCACTTCATTATACTTACATTTTTTGGGGAGGGTTGGAGGATTATTACTGGATCTGACCTTTTTAACATTGCACTATTATTTCGAGTTTGTTGTCACTGCCAGAAGGGTGATATGTATGATTATCTGTTCCACTCAAGCAAGGCATGGAGATCAGCCAAAGTCCCTGGTCGCATGTAACAGCATACAATCTCCAGTTGCAGGTAATGGCATAAAATCTCCAGTCTCATTTCGCAGAATAAAATCTCCAGTTGCAGGTAGCGGCATAAAATCTTCAGTCGCATGATGCAGCATAAAATCTCCAGTCACATGTTGCAGCATAAAATCTCCAGTCACGTGTTGCAGCATGGAGTCTTCAGTTACATGTTGGAGCATAGAGTCTCCAGTCACATGTTGCAGCATAAAGTCTCCTGTCACATGTTGCAGCATAAAACCTTCAGTCATATTTAGCAGCATAAAATCTCCAGTCACATGTTGTAGCATGTCCAAAGTGGGTGGTGATGGACGGAGCATCTGAGTCAATCAAACACTCACACCCAGTCAAAAGATCTGGGTTAAATCCATCACCGTTCTTTAGCCCACTCTGCCACCCCAGTTCAGACATGGCTATATGCAAATCAGTCTGACCCTGTGCCTCATGGGAACAGTCCAGCCCGAACTGCCAAGCCATGTCTTCCCTTGACCGGAAACAAGCCTCCGAGGACCTGTTTCTGGCATTCCAGCCGTCTTCAGCCCGGCTTGCTTGAATCCAGTGGCAAAGTGAGCAAGGGACTCATGTCTGATAATACCCTGCCACACTTATGGCGGCCAAAAGCGGTACAAAAGCTTATTTCCGGTCCAGGGAAGACATGGCTTGGCAGTTCGGGCTGGACTGTTCCCATGAGGCACAGGGTCAGACTGATTTGCATATAGCCATGTCTGAACTGGGGTGACAGAGTGGGCTAAAGAACAGTGATGGATTAAACCCAGACCTTTTGACTGGGTGTGAGTGTTTGATTGATTCAGATGCTCCGTCCATCACCACCCCCTTTTGTACCGCTTTTGGCCACCACAAGTGTGGCAGGGTATGCTCAGACGTGAGTCCCTTGCTCACTTTGCCACTGGATTCAAGCAAGCCGGGCTGAAGACGGCTGGAATTCCAGAAGCAGGTCCTAGGAAGCTTGTTTCCGGTCCAGGTAAGACATGGCTTGGCAGTTCCGGCTGGACTGTTCCCATGAGGCACAGGGTCAGACTGATTTGCATATAGCCATGTCTGAACTGGGGTGGCAGAGTGGGCTAAAGAACAGTGATGGATTAAACCCAGACCTTTTGACTGGGTGTGAGTGTTTGATTGATTCGGATGCTCCATCCATCACCACCCTCTTTTGTACCGCTTTTGGCCACCACAAGTGTGGCAGGGTATGCTCAGACGTGAGTCCCTTGCTCACTTTGACACTGGATTCAAGCAAGCCGGGCTGAAGACGGCTGGAATGCCAGAAACTGGTCCTAGGAAGCTTGTTTCCGGTTCAGGGAAGACATGGCTTGGCAGTTCGGGCTGGACTGTTCCCATGAGGCACAGGATCAGACTGATTTGCATATAGCCATGTCTGAACTGGGGTGGCAGAGTGGGCTAAAGAACGGTGATGGATTAAACCCAGATCTTTTGACTGGGTGTGAGTGTTTCATTGATTCAGATGCTCCGTCCATCACCACCCCCTTTTGTACCACATGTTGCAGCATAACATCTCCAATCGTGAGTAGCAGCATACAATCTCCAGTTGTTTGTGGCAGCATGAAATCTTTAGTCACATGTAGCAGCATAACATCTCTATTCACGTGTTGCAGCATAACACCTTCAGCTGCATTTAAAAGCATAACATCTCTAGTCGCATTTTGCAACGTACAAAGCTAAAGTGGGAACCAAAAGTAGCCTGAAAAAGATTTTATATGAGCTACACTTTGCAAGTGTACTGATTTGTAAATTATGTTTGTGATGAATAGCATACTGCTTCACAAGTAAATGGATACCCTACAACTGGTTTAAATGCAACAACCGCTGATAGATTTCAGAAACTAACCTGGGTTCATTGAAGCGAAAGGCTCAAAGTACAATAAAAAATCACATTGAGCCACGTGGGTCTTCTTTAGTAGTAATGTATTCCAGAATGTTTTTGCTTATGTGTTCCCAGTGCTTTTTTTTTTTTTTTTTTTATATGTGCCGAGCTTCAAAACTTTCCTTCAGAGCCACCATCCACCTCCATCATCAGGGCCATTAAATTCCATCACTGGCGCTCCTATCTATCTTTGCCCAAAACCTTCAGGTTGCTCACTACCACTGTAGCAAGTTGTCTGGTTGAGGGAATGGGGCCGAGGGTGTGAGTTCTTGTACTTGAACAGTTGCTTGCATTTTTAGCTCAGAGATTTGATGGGTGTGCTTCAAGTTCGGAAAACAGGTCAACCCCTTACATATCTGGCAGATGTCAACTACCAAGGTGCAATATCTGACCTGATTTGTGAATGAGCCTACCTCGCCAAAGAAGAATTTGAGGGGGAGGGTCTTTCCCTAGAACATTTTGGGAAAATGGTGCCAAATTGTGTATCTTACAGTTCAGTTTTCATTTAGTTTCACTTAAATCTGCTAAATAAAAAACATAGGTTTTCAAAAAAATCCCTGCTGGAATATTGAATTATTTCCATGGTCCAGTATGAAGGGATGGCACGGGCTGTGGTGTGTGACACGGTGCTTCATGACGTCAGAGTACTTCGTCATTTTGTATTCCGTTGCCTCGTAGTCTTATTCATTATCAAATAACTTCTAACAGAACAGATGCCCTTGTTTCTAGAAAGACTATCTATTCTTTGTGGCCAAGTGACCATGGAACAAGGCTATCTGGGTTCTGTTCAATGTTTGGCTTCAACAATTTGGCACATTGGTTGTTTCTGGGAAAATTTTCCATTTCTCTTTGCCTAATTTCCAATAGTTGAAAAAGGTAGGACAAAACTTGTCAGACACCACTATAAAATAAAAGATGGAAAATTTACTTTTACCTGCCACTGTGGGAAGTTTGGTACATCAAAACTGCAGATTTCTAGTTTAGAATACCAACAACATTAGAGGGATTCTTGGGAAAAGACGGCCTGCACCTCTACCTTTCCCTACAGTGGGTATTTGTTTTACATTTTGCACTTGCCACCCAGAGATAGCAGGGGTGTAGCTATCACGTGTGCACCAGGTGTAGTGACATTGGGGCACAGATGGGTTTTGGCTACTGAAATTGAGGTACAAAGGCCAATTTTGAGGTCTGGTCATTGTTTCTCTAAAAATTTACTCAAGAACGATACACAAAGCCCAAACATTACAGTTCCCCAGTGCCCACTGTTAGCAGCACTTCTAGGTGTTTTTCAAGTTAATGGTCCAAAAAAATGTAATATGAAAAATACTAACAGGTACCATGTTTAAAATGGTCTCATGTTGCCATCTGGAGAGTCTTGTGAAACAACTCAGCCTTCAACCTTTTTGTGTGTGATGTTACCAGAACTCCTCAATGGCTATTTTGAACTATATTACACAGTTCATTTTATGTTTCTTTTTTAACGTATGCACACTACCTTTAAACTGTAAGCATTTTTATTTGGCCCACTTTTACATTTTTAATGCCTACTACATAGGTCTGAATAAAAAAATACAGCTTTGCCAAGGCCATATCTATTGACTTTGTTAGTGCCTGCTCTTATTTGTATTTTGGCCGAGGGCATTCTAGCTAGGCTCTAGGCTCCACCTGTTGTGAATGAGCGCTCATCAGCAGGTCCACCCATGCAGGGTGTGGAGCGCAGGGCTCTTATAGTGGGCGCCAGACTGCCCCTGAACCAGTTGTTGCACCCTGTACCCGACTTAACATCAATAACGAGAGTAATTCCTTTGGACATGTATTTGAATAAATGACCAAAATGACAGTGACCCCATTGTTCCTGCATTTAAACAAACAACCAATGACCATAAAACCCATAGTTTGAGGATATGAATATCAGCCAAATACACTCACCCCATTTTTCATGCGTAAATAAGCGCCCTAAGCCAGTTGATAGTAAACAGAGGATAGGATGTGGCTTAAGGGCTAGAGCGGTGGACTTTGAATCTGGTGAATCAGGTTCGAGTCTAGGGGGGAGGGAGGGGGAGGGGGGCTCAAGCATCCTGTGATTCTGGGCAAATCACTTAATCTCCCCGTACCTAGAAACGAATGCATCCATGGTCCATCTGTAATGCAACTGATGCTCATGTAAATCCCTCCGATACCTTCGAGTCGAGTTACCGCTATAGAAAACTGCAACAACAAAAAAAAAAGGAAAAAAAGCCCGTGTTCCTGTAGAGCGCCACGAGTAATTGCAACGGCACTGTTTTCAGAAGATACTGTTCGCTGTCATTGGAAATTATCGGCCAGTTAAAGCCATTTCACAGATCTTCGATCTTCTAGTCCAGCAGGGCCCTCTACTGGCCAATTGAGTCAGCGAGTCCATTCACCAGATTCAAAAAGTGAAAAAGTACTGTAAAATCTGAGCTCGTCATAATTGCCTTAGAAAACAGGACATCTGCATTCTGTTCGGGCAAAACAAGGCTAGTGCAATACACTGAGTCACTGCGGTTCAATAGGAGACTCGAAAAGGTCACAGGGTACTGCTGAATCAACAGATGTGCTTTGCCAAAACTTCCAATTATTTTGCAACTTTAGCATGTTCCCGGCTATTACTTGACTTGTGATTGTTAGGAACATTATTAGCCAGCGAACAGCAGTACACTTGGGTCACTGGAGCATGTGCCAAGGAGTTCTGATAAACTATTAATTTCGAACACCCATGGAACACATTTTTTGCGCGCGGTTGTGTGGCAAAATAATTCACACATTCGCTCAATGATCTACTAACTGATTGGCATTTAGCAACACCAACTCATTGGCTAACTCGCCCACAAATTTACTGATTGGCTGACTCAGTGGCTACTTAAGTCACTTATTCATATGGAACAACCATTTACTCATGAACCCTCTCAGTCACACGATAACATGCATGCAAACTCACTCATACAAGTATTTACTCACATATGCATTCGCTCCCACAAGCACTCACTTATTAATTCACACACTCACTCATTCAACTCATACACTCGGGCATATGTAACAGCTGTAACATTAAGTGATCTCAGTACAAGGGTTTCCTGGGCAGAGGAACAATGCAAAGTATCTCTTACACATGGCCAGACATAACATTTCTGGGTGGGACACATTTCATAGATCTTGTAATCTTCACAGATGTCCCGCCTAGGACTGTCTTGTAGTAGCATCTATGAATGTTGGCACTCCCATCTTCAGTTTGTTTTACAAACCAGTTCCCGCTGCAGTATATTAGCTCTTTGTTAAAATAGTGTGTTTTTTATATACATAGAGCACACCACACGAAAAAAATGTCCAGTTGCCTTTTAAATGGAAGCAATGACTAGATGCAGCCCAAGGGCATATGGACAGAACTAGAAGTATTCAGATACCTTCAAGTCCAGCCTGCGACCAAATATGATTAAAACAAGCTTCACTAAAAGTCACCTGTAAGCTAATTGCAATGGATGTGCCCCCTGAATGTCAACAATATCGATGGGACAGAATATAGAGAATAAAATATTGTCAGGTGAGTAAGTATACAAGCATCCTGGGACCGGTTTCAGGGCATCACCCTTCATCAGCCAGGCTAGCTTGATTCCAGTGGTTGACATACCCTGAAACTGATCCCAAGATCATTGTTTCTGAACCAGGGAGGATCTGGCTTGGCAGTTCGGGCTGGACTGTTCCCACAAGGAACAGGGTCAAGACTGATTTGCATATGGGTGGGTCCAAACTGGGGCGGTGTGGTGAGCAGAAGAATGATGTATTAAACCCAGATCCTTGTGACTGGGGGTGAATGCTTGCATTGTCCAGCATTCCATCCTTCAATTGTTTCTTTTGCATGTCACCCTCAGTGGGAAGGGTATGCCCAGACATGGGTCCCATGCTCATTACACCACTTTATTCAAGCTAGCCTGGCTGATGAAGGGTGATGCTCTGAAATCTTTCCCAGGAAGCTTTTTTTCCGGTCCAGGGAGGATGTGGCTTGGCAGTTCGGGCTGGCTGTTCCCACAAGGAAGAGGGTCAAGATTGATTTGCATATGGCTGGGTCCAACTGGGGTGGTGTGGTGAGCAAAAAAATGATGGATTAATCCCAGATCCTTGTGACTGGGGGTGAATGTTTGCATTGTCCAGCATTCTGTCCATTGATTGTTTTTTGACAGTCCCAACGAAAGCATCATAAAAATTGACTAAAATGTTGCACCTACATTATTGTTCCATGCTTCATTATAGGGAATTCCGTCCCACTTGATTGGGTAAGACCACTAAGGTGGCCTTTACTTTAACCCCTTCCATGCTGATGACGAACCCCAGCCGTCATGCACTACGGTGCTCGTGTGCTGATGACGGCTGGGGTTCGTCATGGCCCGCCCCTGTTCGTTTCTTTACCGCACAGCGGCGGAAACGGGCCAGCAGGGAAGGGGTTAAAATGTATGAGATTCAAATAATTTCTTCTGGCTAGGCGAGGGATCTAGATTGAGTGATAAAACTACCTTAGTGCTTTCCCATGATATATCTCTTTATTAAAAGGGCACACCGAGCATGATTAAGACAATATATGTAGGATAGCAGAGGTAGTAAGTCTCCCTCCTCCTTCCAACCAACATGTTTCAGCATTGGGGAGGGAAGGACGGCAGCAACAAAGCAGGAGGGACAGGGAGGGAGCTACAAGGCGACACGCAATGATGAAGGATGCAAGATGGCAGAGATGCAACAAAAAGTGGCCCCATCTGAGCTCAAGAAGTGGGAAGAAACCAATAAAGATATTATTCAGTATTTGGTTGATGCTCCATCAAAGATCCGAGCATGAGAAGAAGTGAAGTCTGCATACGCTGACCATTGAGAGGCAAGCAATTGAGAGTGATGATGAAGCCAACCAATGGTAAGCAACAGGCAAACTAAAAGCCCCCTTGAGAGGTTTTTTTTAAATTATTTTTTTTAGAAATAGTAGGTCGTTGGAAGCAGCAGAGCATGCATGGTACATGCAGGCAAGACCTAACAAGAGAATAGAGCAAAGAACACTGAAAACAGGAACAGAGCTCAGGGAAAAGCAGAACTGGATTCAATGACAGTACTGAACAGAAGATCAGGGGAGATAGGAATACTGAAAGCTAAGGAAGGGTAGCTACAAACAAACAGGGAATAGGGACAGAACAGGCATAAAGATAATAGAGTAAAAAACAAGAATCAAAGGCTCATAATCGTCACACTAACAGACAGAAAAGACAGAAAGACATAGACAGAAAGAGAAGAACAGGGACAGGACTAAAACAAGGAACACAGAGGAAGGAGCAAGGATCCAAGACCATGAATCTGCAAACTAGCAAGAATCACAGGTGAGGAGGGACAAAGAGTTAGCAGCAACAAAGAACAGAATCAGGAAACGCAAGGTTACAAAGCAGGGAGTAGGGAGCAATAAATGTAATAAAAAACAAAGGTACGGGGATCAAGGAACAAGCATGGAAACAGAGCAGCAAGACAAAACAGGAATAAATGGAGCTTCAGCAGCAAAGACCATTACATGCTGTGCACACTAAACTCAAAAGGATTATGTAGCTGGAGGAAGCGGAGGAGGAGGACAGGTGCAGACTGTGTGGCAGGTGAGTCACCAACCAGCTGCAGTGAATCATGGGCCACCAATGCATGGTAGGCTATACAGGAACTTGGAAAAAAGAAGAGTATGGATGCCAGCAGGCACAAGGAAGGAAACAGGGAATAGAGTTAAGAGCCTGAAAAGGCGAGTTAGCAAGTCTGAAGGCGCCAGTGTTAATACAGAAGGCAGTAATGATGATGCTGCACAGAAGTCCACCTGCTGAATAGGATCTAGTTTATATTTGACATCTGAAGGAACTATGTGTCACACAATGCACCAGGATGGTAATATGGAAACTAGGACTGGAAGAATACATGAGTACCACCTAGTGGCCGGATGACTAAATCCAGACTCTGGTATGGGGTAATCACTTTTCTACAAATGTCAGCATAAATTGTTTGGTTATGTACCTTTTGTCATTGCATTGCTTTCAGTACGATTTTGTGGTGTAGATGTTCATATGCTGCTGAGAGGTCAAAGAATATCAGAATAACCTACTTTTTTCAAAGGTGATGAGAAGGTTGTTCTTGAAATCCACAAGTACAGTTTCTTTTCCTCCCATTGCTCCAAAACCTGAATATAGGTTATCCAAGAAATGGTGTATAGTCAATATAGTTTTGTAATGAGCTTTTCCCTTCCATTTCCTGAATTCGTGAAGCTGGTTAGAGATTAACTGGTAGTTGGTCAGGCATTGAGGGTTTGCTCATGGTTTTTTAGGAGGAGGCTGGTAATAGAGTGTTTCAACTGACTGAGGGTGATTTCCATGGAAAGAGAATAAATTAGCTAGCTTGTTGTATTGAATAAAAGTGTATTTAGGGATTGTTTCATGAGGGCTTTATAGTATATCTCTGCATCTATCGAAGAAGTTGCAACTTAGTCTGTTCTTATCAGTTTGAAGGAACAGACAGAGGCCTTGATAAGGAGCATAAGGTTCTTGGTATCAAATATGCTGGAAACATATCAGGTCCATTGTTCAATTTGAGTTGGTGGTTTCCGGTGCTTAGCACCGACACTTAATCATCACCACCGGCACTTTCCATGAGCATCAGTTAAGGACACATTCACATTCATTTATGGTAGGTACGGGAGATTATGTGATTTGCCCAGAATCAAAGGATGTTGAACCGATGGTGAGTCTCGAACCTGGTTCCCCAGCTCCGAAGTCATCAGCTTTGGCCATTAGCCACATCCTCTCCACACTTTCATGGTTAGAAGTTGATTTTGTTTTAGACAGTGCTAACAGGAGTAATGGCCTGATGCAAGCTGTCTCCTGACGAGTGCCCTGGAACATATTTTTTTTACAAATTAACCACTGATGAGGTCTTCATTCAACTGCATTGCGAAGAGAATTTGCTGTAACTCTAGGCTAATATAATTAAGGGGTCCTTAGAACGCGACTTTGCTTACTGTTTTGTAGCACGTTCTGTATTACTGCTCATTCACGTTCTATGCGCTCCTCCTCTGATCCTGTTCTTCTTCTACTTCAGCATTTGGATTTTGTGTGCTCCTCTCCTACTTTCATTTTCCAGGTTTTTCCTGCCTGGTAAGTTTTGGTCACTGTTATCATCTGCTCAGGCATAGTTTCTCTTACCTACACCCTACTTTGCTTCAAAAGAGTTCTCCTAGTTGGCTGCTCCCCATTTGAGCCCCGTCATCTCCTCTCCGATTTGCCTCTGCCATTTCAATTTTTAGTTCTTGCTGCCTATCTGTGCTCTGCCTTCACCTTCCTACCTATCCCCTGCTTTGTTTCCCATGATGCTGGTTCATATTCTGTGCAACTATTTTTCTTCCGCTAGTAAGCACAGATGTAGAGCAAAACGTGGTTTCATTTGTAGGGGTGCACTATATTCACACGTGTAGAATTGCATCCGCATATAATCCTTTGTCGTGTTAACATAAGGTGTTAGAAATTTGAATGTAATAACATAAATGTGATGTGTTTAGGTCATTGCATAGAAAGCGTGAAGAGTTAATGTGAAAACTAAATGTGATTAGCAGAAAGCACTAACATGAAGAATTCGTTTTGTGCAATCAATAGTCATTTATTATTGAATGTGTTCATTAGATCATGTCATTTCACATGTAGGTATGTACTGAATGTGCCTCTTTTCCTATGTAATCCGTAAGGCTTATGCTCCATTTCTCTTATGTTAGCTGAATATTGTAGACATGAAATACATTTTCCCCGGAAGCTCTTGCATTAGAATTAATAGTTTGAAATTCAGATGCATGTTGCATTCTGCTGTTTCTCACGTTTATGTTGCAGGTAGAAGGAGTGCCCTCCTTAGTTAGAATAGTGCCTTTGTTTTGGGAGATGGGCAAGGAGAGAAGAGGATACATTGGAAGTTAATGTCGATAAGGGGAACTGTTGTATTTTCTCACCGGAGAAGGCCTGGGAATCAAGGTCATCTTGATACTGTTCTGGAGCATTGCCATACTGTGGAAAACTACCTATGAGAATGTGGCCTGATCGGATGGTGTAACCCTAAAGCAATCCTGGGAAGACTTCTGTGATATGGGAGCATTGCAAGTAGGGAGAGAGCCCAACTTCTTCTCTGCCTTTGGAGAGAGAGCATCTTAGAACAAGCTCTGTCTCAATAACTTCACGCTTTGTGACCCATTGGTGTGTAGATACTTCTAAGGAAGACTCCACACACTGACACTTTAATCTATCCCGAAGAATGCTTAAATAGGGATTTCTCGTTAGCGCTAGTGTAGGGACCGCTTAGTGCTTTATTTTCACATACCGTCGATGCAGCAGAACTTGGATTTGTGTTTTCTGATTTTCTCCATCCTAATTTTTTAATTACTTGTCATGTGCAGGTTGCACTGCCTCAACCTTACTCGTAGTTTTGGCTTTATGTTGGTCCTGATGTCTTCCTACACTCTCGTCGTGAGGTGTCCGTATGTTCAGTAGTTTTTGTCTTTGTAATAAATCTCCTGACTTTACCTAGTAGTCTGTGGTTACTATGGGTCTAGAGAACCTGTGATTGATTTGATTGACTTTTATAACGACTTTTCTCACCACCACGCATTCATGCTGAGAAAAAGTACCACCGACTTGAGGTTCTGGAGCAATTCTAGAACATACGGGTCCTGCTCCTTCACACAGCTCTATTCTACTTCATGTCTCCTCCCTCAGTTTTGCCTCAGTTGCTGCCCTTTGCCATTCTTACCACCACATTTACCTCTACTCATGGAGCGTGCTCTGCTTCATTTAAGACCTACTCCCTTTTCTTTGCCTCCATTGCTCTGCATACATATTTTGAAGCTTTTTATGATTGTTACAGCTGCACCGGAGGTGTCAAACTTTCCACATAGGAAGGACCTGTTGATTCTTCGGAGTGGTTGGGTTTAACATTGGCCAAGTCAGTAATTCTGGCTTTGATGTGAGAATGCATGCAAAAAAAGGTGTGCAAATATGCACGTTTGGACATGGCCATGTTTACATGCATAAGTGCTTTAACATCCGAGCCACTAGTTTTGCCAATGCCTGTTAAAACTGAGTTGCATGTCTTCCTCTTTCTCGTTGTTCAATACTAGCGTTTTTCAGGGCACCATCTTTTGGGCCATGCTTTGTTGTCATTATGATCTGATTGTAGGAGCCAACATGATGAGGAAGACGTTTGCAGCCCAATCTAATTTTACTTAGAAGGACAGGGATTTCAGTGCCAATATTCTCTAACGTCGATGACAGGTACTGTCCCTTGTGTTAGCGATCGTGAGATGCTTGCAGCTAAAGCATTGGACGAACATTTTCATATAGGTCATGGTATGTAAATATTTTTTAAAAATCAAATTTTCAGAATGTTTTAGTATGCATGTTTTTAATTCTTGTCACTTAAATATATTATTTGCTGTTGTTCTAGTCATTTTCAGTCTGTCATCAACAAATTCAAGCAAAAATCAGAAAATGTGTGAGGCCACTTTTCACTTTTGTATGGAGGTTCTTCTGTTACACCTCACTGTTTTTACTTCATCGCTCTCTCATAGTGTTTTTTGTCTCAAATTGAGAATATGCTTTATTATAATTCAGATAATATATTAACTTTCTGGAATGGATGGAAAGGAATGCCATGCTTCTTCTCAAGGGAATAATTGTCAAATTACCCATATTTGGGGAGACTATTTTTTCATATAGTTGAACATGACATATTCCAGCTTTTGAAGAGTCAGCTCGACAGGCAAAGCTCCAGTTCATATTATTTAACATCCAGGAATGTTTCAGTCCTGTTCCATCAGACCTTTTGCCTTCCAATATTGGATGAGCTAATTGTAGTAAGGAACACGTTGGACGAAAGTTCTCAGCAATATTATTTATTTATTTATTTAGTGTTTTATAGAGCGCAAACCAGACCTGTGAGGGTATCAGAGCGCTTTATAGTAGTATTAGGTTCGGATACAGGACAAAGGGGGTAGGAAAGCCGAAGGGATAGGGAACAGCTAGATACAGCATATGGTAAGACAAACAATCATAATATCTGACTACCTTTTGGGATAGGAACAAAACCACACTATAAGCTAGAGAAGCATTCTCAACACCCTGGAGGTTTGTTTGGAAGTGCATGGTGGGTAACATAAGGAGAGGAGGCCAAGGCATAATGCCGTAATGATAGGTAAAGTCAGGTTAATGAGGTGATTGTAACGTGAGCGTTAGGAGAGGAATTTAGTACAACGGAAAACTTTCCCAGACAATGTTAAATCTTTTTCATTGTAAATCGTTGAATACAAGTGTTCTTCTATTCATGGGAGAAGCTACTGATGAAAATGTCACCTACATATCTTTTAATACTGCTGCCACAGTTCATTTTTCTGGATGGCATAAAGTAGCACCTAACGTCTGTCCTATTTAACAGGCCCTTGTACATGTACACTTCTGCTGCCTATAGCTTCTTCCATCTGTCTACATCACATATATTTTTAGTTTTTTCAGTTTGTCTAAAGGTTACCTAATTCTGTCACTGGTAGCTGTGGTGATCTACCACATACATGGGGCACTCTTCCACTTGGAAACCATAGACAAGCGTGAATGACCACGATATTTTCATTTGACTTTGACTTTTTCCCACAGTACATATTCTACTGTTAATGGCAGATAGAGTCTGTCTAGAATGTGGAATAATTGTATGAATGCCACAGTAAAGGAGGAAGAAGTTGAGATATTCCAAAAAATTGATTTCTGACAACACAGCTGCGAATGCCTATTCTGTCAGCTGATGAGTGGTGGCTTTTTGATTCAGAGTGGGGTGGAACAGGTCACAAAACTGCGACTTTCCAGGATTTCCACATGCCAGGGTCAACCTTAGACTAGAGAGAGAGCAGACGCTGGAAGAAAACAGAAGAGATGGGCGCACAGCTGACAGAGGAGGCATTATGTTCAAATGGATACTGCCTTGCACCATAAGGACATGTACCATGGCTTTGTATGGACACATAACTTAGAGAGGGGACAGACAAGCACTGACGAAATTATCACAACTGAGAGGAGGGTCACTGCAAGGAAGACACGTGCTAAAAGTACTTTGTGATGCAATAAACTAGAATATAATTTTAGAGGATCTGAGAAGAACAAATGTATATTTTCATCAAAAATGGGAGCAACATGAGCCCCAGGTCCTTCAACTGAGAGTCTCTTGGCTGCTAAATAGAGGTCACAAGCTATGAGTGAAGGGATTGTATCTTCCCTTCGAATTCTTATTTGAGGTTTGTAGAAGTTAAGCTATGGTACACTGTGTCCATAAAGCAAAATAGAACATCTTTATTGTATAATAAAATGAAATACATAACTGGGAGCATTAGTTGTGTGCAAGTGCTCAGTACATGGAGTTTCTGTGGTGTTCTTGTAGCAGGAGGGATATGTGTGAATGCATGGTCTGCACACTAAGCAGCGATTAGAGATGCTTAGAAATTTCCAAACGTACAGCGGAACACTGCACAAGAACAGATCTTGCTGCATGTGGTCCTCCTTCTTCAGCTTTGCGTTCACCACTAACATACCTGACATTCCCATTGCTTTGGACCCCATGCCCTGCATCAGAAACTTGGGCACAAACCTGGCTATTTCAGTTCGGAAGTAGATAACTGCCTACTGCAGCACCTGCTTGTTTTCCAAAAAGCTTCCATCAACCAATGGTTGTATGGTGTATTTACAAATTTAGCTGTGATTCATACCCAAATAATAATTGAGTTCAAACAGATACTGATGATCTGTAATCTCAGGTCAAGTTGTCTGATGACTGGTGCCAGGACTCACTCAGGAAAAGAGATGACAGATTGGAGGTATATACCCAGCCTCGTCGTCTTGGTCATGGCGGAGGAGCGTCGCCCCACCCCCTTCACCAGCTGCCTCAGAATGTCAGGAAAGGAAAAATACAATGATAATAAGCACATTTTATTTTAATATTGTTTTATTTTTCCTTTACTGTTGAGTCTTTGAGGAGGGGCCATAGGAGACGACAGGCACAGCAGGAGTGGTAGTGCACTGTGATCAGTGAGCATAAGGGTTTGGCTGGCCGTCTCAGGCCGGCCAAACCGACATGCGCACTGAAGCTGTCTCCAACCAGAGCTGCGTTACTGGGTTGGAGAGAGAAGGCATAGGCTCCCAGTCTCCCTGGGAGTGCAAATTCAGAGCTCTAAGGTCAATCCTGCAGCTGCTATCATCACATGAGAGCAGCATCCGGATTGGCCGCAGTGGAGTCTATGAGCCTGTGCCTGCGAGAAGAGGAGCAGAAGAGCACGACGCTGCAGGCAAGTTTTTTTATTTTATCCCCGACCCATTGCCCCCTCCTCCTCACTACTCTTCCACAGCACAGCCTCTATTGTTTATACACTTAGATGGTCCTAGATTGTAAGTGTCAACAGCCGACTCAGCTTTTATACCCCCACTCGCCAGCTCTGCTCCGCCAACAACGCCCTTGCCACTGTACCCCGCATCCGAAGAGTGACCGCCGGCAGCAGATCATTCTCCCACCTCGCCTCCAGGACATGGAACACCCTCCCCATCCGCCTATGGCAGACCCAAGACCTACTGACCTTCAGAAGACTCCTCAAGACCTGGCTTTTTGAGCAGTAGCAACACTCCCCCTCCCCTTAGCACCTTGAGACCTCACGGGTGAGTAGTGCGCTTTACAAATGCTTGATTGATTGATTAAAATGGCAGAATAAAATGCCCCTTGGAACTTGTGCCAACTGTGATTGGGCTATGGTGTGTGACGGGAGAAGTGGCAAGTCGTATATGCTGACTCAGGAGTCATCAATATCAGTCGCTACTGTAACTTAGAAACCTGGCTCAGATCGTGTCACTGACCATCTTCAATGGCCCATAGCCGAAATAAACTAAGTACAATACTTTAATACTCATTGGACAACCATTGATAGATTAATGTGTCTTTGTCTCATATGCATGAATGACACTGCCCGGTCTGATCCATGATCTTTTTTTAGGCATGCATGCCTACGTTTTGCATAACACTGAAAATGGAAAATAAATCCTTAGTATGGCACTACAGCATTGTGGATTTCTAATTGACAAAATATATTTTTATTCCAAAGTTTGCCTCCGTTAACAAAGTACATACTGGATAGATGTACTTTTCCAAAAATTGTTGATTTTATCATTGGTTCAGGAAGTGCAGTGACAACCAGGCTTAGTGGTGTGTCCCTCTGAACCCTAATTAAGGGTTCAAGCCTTCCTCTACCAATAAAGCACGGATATGGCAACCAATTTTGCCTTCCTGTTCAAGGGTTTATTACATCCTTAATACACCCTTATATTTTACAAAACATTAGAGGAGTAATGCTAAACCAAGCAAGCGGCTATATTGGTTAACAATGTAACAATTGGCTGGGTAACAAGCATGTCACAATTGATCAAAGTTCCATTTGTGAACAGGTAAATTGCACTTTCAAAAAGTGAAGTTAAAAAGGTTTGCATATTTAGCAGTTTGCGTATCTGGTCGAGGACAAGGTCGAAGATCTCTTTACAGATGGTGTAGTTGTTGGCTGCATCTTCTTTGCTGGTGAGGAGTTGCTCAGGATGGAATTGTTGGCGGCAGGTTCCAGTGCAAACTTTGTCTGGTGAAAGAATGCGCAGAAAGTTAGTACAACATAAAGTTAGTACATCATAAAGTTAGTACAGCACATGGCTAGTACAACAAAATTCCTCTCACTTCAAAGAGGCAAAACTTTAGAAACATTGTAACTGACTATATTCAACTATATTAAGACATTAGGCAAAACTCACTTGAAAACGGCCAAACACATGTAATGTGCCTACATATTTCAGGTCTGGTCAACAGCAGGAGACACAGGTGAGGCAATTGGTGATGGGAAGAAATCTGTACCCCCTGGTCCTCGGACCTATTTCCATGCACAAAACATTTACAAATCGAGAAAAATATCAATTCACCAATTACTTTTGATTCCAAGTCTACACACATGGCCCTGGGTACATGTTTGCCAGCGCTGTATGCCATGTTCCAGCAGGCTTTGCCAATCTCAATACCAGTTTGACCAATGTGGATGGAGATGCACTCGTGCTGTGGGCATAATCATAAGGCTGAGCAGTTACACTGAAAGGCCAATGGGTGACGTCATCTAATAAAATACCCACCAGGCTAGGGAAAATCATTTGGTCTGAGATAATCGGCAGGGTTGTATGGCAGGTGTTCTCAGTTTGTTTAAATGTAATGTGAACCTCGGGCTGGGAGCGCTGTCCCCACCCGAGTCCTCCAGCTGTCTCCGGCAAGCATGGAAACACGCACAACGGGAGTCAAGGAGACTGCACGCCACCTAAGAAGGAGTCGGCATCTGCCTCGCTGCACAGTAGTGTCCACATCTGCAGTCAGGCATGCATCCCTACTAAGCGTGGGCGGAAAATCCGTTCCGCTCGCGGATTTTGCGGATTTTCGGGAAATCCGCAATCCGCGAGATTTGCGGATTTCCCGCAAAATCCGCAAATTCGCACGCAGCGGATTTTTTTGGCGGCGCGCGGCGTTGGTGATACAATTTTTGCGGCGCGCGGCGTTTATCATCGTTTGCCGAGTTGTTTTTTTCGATAGTTTGCGAGTGCTGCGCCATTTTGGATCTTGCTGTGTGATCCCGCGGGAATTGGCGAGCGCGATTACGTCATCGCGGCTTGCCAGCGATAGTTTGTCAACGCGAGTACGACGAGATCACGTCTCGCGGTACTTCGCAATTGCGAGATTTGAGATGCGGCGCGCGAAAATATAAATTTGCAATTCTGCACAAGAAATCCACCAGCAAGCAGCATAAACCTTCTAGAAATTATGATTTTTATGTGAATAACTCCTTAGTTTGACATTTGCCTGCACTTTTTTAGCGAGGAGTCCATTTTGGGGAGGGGGGCAGGGGGGTGGGAGGAAGGAAGTGCCCCATAGTCTTCAACTTCCTGTTCCTGTTCAGCAGGCTCCTCCCAGTGCTTTGTCCATCTCCTGGTCACTTTTCATTCGGATGTGGACCTGGAAGGATTACCTTTTGTGGATGCTGCTGGATCTTTGGATTTGAGGCCTTTTTGACTTTCTTTGGATCACTGTTGGATTAGAAATTTTACAAGTAAGTTTGTTTGGGGCATTACAGTTGCTGCAACTAAAATTTTGGGATTTTCGATTTTTGGGCTGTTTTGGGGCCTTTTCCCAGGGGTACTCAGTGGTGGGTGGACTGATTCTTTCTGTGGGTTGTCTTGAACTTAAACATCATGGAGGCCATAGATGAATTGGGATTGTGCTGATTTTTCTGTGTTTTTCGATTTTTTTTTGTTGTAAAATTTTGTGTTTTTCGATTTTTGACCTGTTGTTGGGGCCTTGACCAGGGGTAGTGAGTGGTGCATGGGCCTAGTCTTTCTGTGGGCTGTCTTGAATTTAAACATCATGGAGGCCATGGATGGAATGGGATTGTGCTGATTTTGCAGTGTTTTTCGATTTTTGGGGGTGTTCATGGGGAGGGACATGCCATGTGGCTGGTGGCCATTTTGAGTGCAGCTACAGGCACTGGCCATGTGCTGGCAGGCAAGTGGCCATTTTGAATGCAGGCTTTGTTGTTAGGCCTCCAACCATTTTGCCTACTTTTCAACCTTTATTTATGCCAGGGGTAGTGAGTCTTGCATGGGCCTAGTATTTCTGTGGGTTGTCTTGAATTTAAACATCATGGAGGCCATAGATGAATTGGGATTGTGCTGATTTTTCTGTGTTTTTCGATTTTTTTTTTTTGTAAAATTTTGTGTTTTTCGATTTTTGACCTGTTGTTGGGGCCTTGACCAGGGGTAGTGAGTGGTGCATGGGCCTAGTCTTTCTGTGGGCTGTCTTGAATTTAAACATCATGGAGGCCATGGATGGAATGGGATTGTGCTGATTTTGCAGTGTTTTTCGATTTTTGGGGGTGTTCATGGGGAGGGACATGCCATGTGGCTGGTGGCCATTTTGAGTGCAGCTACAGGCACTGGCCATGTGCTGGCAGGCAAGTGGCCATTTTGAATGCAGGCTTTGTTGTTAGGCCTCCAACCATTTTGCCTACTTTTCAACCTTTATTTATGCCAGGGGTAGTGAGTCTTGCATGGGCCTAGTATTTCTGTGGGTTGTCTTGAATTTAAACATCATGGAGGCCATGGATGGAATGGGATTGTGCTGATTTTGCAGTGTTTTTCGATTTTTGGGGGTGTTCATGGGGAGGGACATGCCATGTGGCTGGTGGCCATTTTGAGTGCAGCTACAGGCACTGGCCATGTGCTGGCAGGCAAGTGGCCATTTTGAATGCAGGCTTTGTTGTTAGGCCTCCAACCATTTTGCCTACTTTTCAACCTTTATTTATGCCAGGGGTAGTGAGTCTTGCATGGGCCTAGTCTTTCTGTGGGCTGTCTTGAATTTAAACATCATGGAGGCCATGGATGGAATGGGATTGTGCTGATTTTGCAGTGTTTTTCGATTTTTGGGGGTGTTCATGGGGAGGGACATGCCATGTGGCTGGTGGCCATTTTGAGTGCAGCTACAGGCACTGGCCATGTGCTGGCAGGCAAGTGGCCATTTTGAATGCAGGCTTTGTTGTTAGGCCTCCAACCATTTTGCCTACTTTTCAACCTTTATTTATGCCAGGGGTAGTGAGTCTTGCATGGGCCTAGTATTTCTGTGGGTTGTCTTGAATTTAAACATCATGGAGGCCATAGATGAATTGGGATTGTGCTGATTTATCTGTGTTTTTCGATTTTTTTTTGTTGTAAAATTTTGTGTTTTTCGATTTTTGACCTGTTGTTGGGGCCTTGACCAGGGGTAGTGAGTGGTGCATGGGCCTAGTCTTTCTGTGGGCTGTCTTGAATTTAAACATCATGGAGGCCATGGATGGAATGGGATTGTGCTGATTTTGCAGTGTTTTTCGATTTTTGGGGGTGTTCATGGGGAGGGACATGCCATGTGGCTGGTGGCCATTTTGAGTGCAGCTACAGGCACTGGCCATGTGCTGGCAGGCAAGTGGCCATTTTGAATGCAGGCTTTGTTGTTAGGCCTCCAACCATTTTGCCTACTTTTCAACCTTTATTTATGCCAGGGGTAGTGAGTCTTGCATGGGCCTAGTCTTTCTGTGGGTTGTCTTGAATTTAAACATTATGGAGGGCATGGATGGATTGGGATTGTGCTGATTTTGCAGTGTTTTTCGATTTTTTTGTGCTCTATAACTGAACTGATGTTCCTCTGTCTTCCATTTTTTTTAGGTGCACAAGACTCAAGAGAACCACCAGTGCCAGGAAGAAGTCCTGCAGCGGTGTGTGTGTGCAGCATAACGTCACGCGACGTCACGTCTGGCCTCAGACAACTCTACAATTCGTGCAACTGCGGCCTGCTGTCTGACCTGCTCTGAAGAAGATGGCCCCAAAGAAAGTTCTCCGTAGCTCCTCTAGCAAGAAAGTTGCTAGTAAGGAGCAGAAGAAGCAAGTTACCAAGGAGGCTGGTGTGCCACCCGCCACTTTTTTTGGGAGCAAAAAAAAAAGTACGCCTGCAGCAGCAGGATCTGCTGGGGACCAACCTGAGAGCAGCACCCCTGCTCCATTGGGTTCAGTGCCTCCACCACCACGCCAACTTAAGTCAAAGCCCTTGAGTGCTTCAGAGGCAGTCAGTGTACTTCTCCAATCACCATCGACCAGTGATGTTGGCTCATCGCAAGAAAGTAGCAGCAATGTCCCTGAATCAACACAGGTTGTTGTAACTCATCTGACAAGTGTTGAACAACCACAGCCGCAACAACAACACCATGTGCAAGTACACGCCCAAGTACATGTGGAAGGAGAGGCAGCAAAAGGAGATGCGCAAGCAAAGGTGCATGGACGTTCACAAGTGCCCACAATAGTTGTTCCTCCCGAAGTAGGGGCACATTTGGAAATCGACAATGAAGCTGAGGTATCATTGGAAGCCACTCCTCCTGATGATCATTCATTGTCTTCCACATCCCTAGCAAGGAAAAGATCAAGGGGGGTGTCTACATCTTCTTCAAGCCCACCTCGTTCTGGTGCAAGTGATCTGTCTTGGGAACCACAACTGCGGTCTGACAGTGAGGCAGAGGCACACCATGATCTGACACCGTTACCTAAGCGTAAAAGGAAGGTCGTCCAAAAACTCAAACCTATGGAGTGTGATGAGGCTCAACAAGAAGTGACAGATACTGCTGGTGATGAAGCCTCTCACGATGACGACGAGGCAGTCATCACAAAGGTCACTGCAGCCCCACCGGGCATGCAGCAAAGAGACATTTTGACCCTATCCCGAGAAGCTGCTGAGCGTGATGATGATGTCGACGAGGAGGCAATGGAAATGGAAACACAACAATCATTAGATTTGGAGTTAACTAGTACACCAACACCTACCGCTTCCATATTTCTTCCTCGCAAGAAGGGACCTCCATCCACCTCGACCTCAATTCGTGGTGGTGAAAGTGCAAAACGTACTGAAGTTCGGCAATCCACATCCTCCACTTCATCTGTCATTAGCAGCAGGACCACCACCACCAGTATCGCCGCCTCCTCCGGCCCCCGAAGACATTTCAAGTCTCCAGTTTGGGACTTCTTTAGTGTTTGCCCAAAAAAGGAAAACGTAGCCATTTGTAGCCTTTGTAAGCTTCGATTTAGTCGTGGTAAGCTTGGTTCTAACTATGGTACCGGAGGCCAGAGAGGTCATCTTGAGAGAAGGCACCCTGTCGAATGGTTTCCGCACCTAGAGGCGGTCAAGAAAGCCGGAATTGCACGTAATGAAAACGTTGATTTGTCATCTGCTGATGACGAGGTAGAAGACGATTCAAACACTTCACTTACACCCAGTTCCCATGTCAGCAGCACACCCCATGGGAGCCACACTAAGAGTGTGGGAGAGAGTGAGACATCAATGCGGAAAAGTTCATCAGCGAGCGTAACTGGGTCGAAGAGATCATCATCATCCCGTAAATCATTGGTCCAGGGCAACATTAAAAAGATGTTGTTTACAGAAGCGCAATATGAACGCAACCACCCAATGACCCGTCTGTATAACACTAAGCTGGCTAAAATGCTAGCTCTGGACCTTCTCCCTTTTTCTTTTGTAGAAGGGGTTGGTTTTCTAGAATTAGTGACAGCGCTCTGCCCTAAATGGAAGGTTCCTAGCCGGTTCTATTTTGCCCGAGTTGCGGTTCCAGCACTACATGAAGATGTTCTGAAGGTGATTGGGGCAGCTTTGCAGAAGAGTGCTGTTCACACTATACATCTGACAACAGACATGTGGACCAGTGGCGCAGGCGCTGATTACATGTGCATCACTGCACACTAGGTCTCTTTTTCAGGGGCTAAAGCAAAGCTAAACTCAGGTGTTGACACTAACATTGTTTTTAAAGGTGCTCGGAAACATGCAACACTAGCCATGTTTGGTTTGGAGAAACGTCACACAGCAGAAAACATTTTGGATGTCTTTAACACAAAGGTCCTTAACTGTCTGTCCCCACTAAAACGCAAGGTTGGTTATGTTTCCACAGACAATGGCTCCAATATAGTTAAGGCCATGAGGGACGGTTACTATTTCAGAGTGCCGTGTTTGGCGCACTGTATAAACCTGGTTGTCCAAAAATTCTTGGGTAATAAACGCAGTGCAGCGTACAGTGTATTGGAGAACTGCCGAAAAATATGCAAGCATTTCAGGCATTCTTTTAAGGCCCGCAAGCAGCTGAGGAGCATGCTATATCAAAGTCAAATGCCAGTGAAAGCACTCATCCAGGAGGTGGTAACACGTTGGAACTCAACCTTCTACATGCTTGAGCGTCTGTATGAGCAGTATACGCAACTCGATCAATATTTCTTGAAAGAGCGTATAGAGGAGCTGAGGATGGGTGGGCCGCAATGGAACATAGTTGAAAGCCTAACACGCATGCTTCGTCCTTTTGAGGTCTTCACACGTGCAGTCAGCAAGGAGGACTCTAATTTGGGAAAAGCTATCCCATTGTTGTACATGCTGGAGGACCAACTGAAGGAGGTGTGTTCTGTGTTTCGAAAAGATGACAAAAAGAAAGACTCTTTGCTTCTGGCTGAGAAATTATTAGAGCTCCTACAAGGTGATGAACGTCTTCAAAAGATCCACTCAGAACAGCATTACATTTGTGCTACTATTCTGGATCCACGCTACAAAAAGGCGCTGGCAGGCAGAGCATTCTTTCCTTTTGCTGATGAAGATGTTACAAAGTACAAACGTTGGCTAGCCTTGTCAGCCAAGAAGTTTGAAACAGAACGGCTGGAAATTGAAGGAAATGGCAGTACATCAGCAGGCCATCCCCAGTCAAAACAATCCACTTCTGCACCTGTGGCTGTGGCACAAGTGACCTCTCAGCCGTTAAAGACACCGGCAACCGCATCATCTGCACGAAAGACAGCAGAAACATTGGAGGCTGAAGAGGATTGGCTAGCTCTGCGTGGGTTTGGTTCTCAAAAGGTCAGAGGCACAGCAAGAGCTACGCAAAGTGGAGGAACCTTGGAGGAGGACCTTGAGTCGATGGTGAAGGACTATCTGAATGACTCCACAGAGGTCTATGTTAATTCTGACCCATTGGCGTATTGGCATGGGAAAAAAGAATTGTGGCCACAGCTCACCAACCTGGCTTTAAACTACTTGTCTTGCCCACTCGCAAGTGTGTCTTCTGAACGGGTTTTCAGTGCGGCTGGTGGGATTGTAACTCCCAAACGGAGCCGCCTCTCGCCCAAAAATGTGGAGAGGTTAACAATGATCAAGATGAATCAGCACCTCATACCACCAGATATAAGAGTACGAGAGAGCGTGCCGGATGAAGAGGAGGTGGCCAGCACCATAGATGAGGGAATTTATACTCTGTCAGGTGGCACTGACCTCACCCGGGCTGAATTCGCAGAGTATGATGACGAAGCCTTATTCTTATTCCTGGACCGTGATTCCGACTTCGAGCCCTGAAAATGAGACAACGAATCAATAACTTTCTTTTTCATCCTTATTCACTTTTATTCCTGTGTGTCTGTCTTTCTTTGTTGTGCACAGTTAATATAATTCAAACTTTAATCAGATAATCACAAAGACAAGCCCATCAGCAGAACTGTCTTCACTTGTTTGCTAATTTATTTGAAGGTGCCGCAGTCTGCATTCCTCAGGTTCACAAGTTCAGAAGAACATGCTCCTCTATCCTCCTCCTCCAGACTCCTATTTCCATCAAAGCAGAGGGCTGGTTTACGCCCAATGAAGAAAGACTCAGCACTTGTGGGGGTGTTGTTCTACCTCTTTGCAGGTGAGTTGACGGGTCTGGGGCCATTGCTGGGAAGCACTAAAAGTGGTTTGTGCCAAATCCGAGGCGGAAATTTTTTTGTGTTTTTGATGACTTGCTTGCCTTTGAGGTGCTCTTAGGGGGGGTTCCGTCTGTTTGTGGGTGAGTTTCGTGGTCTGGGAGCATTGCTGGGACACTCTAATCTTGATTGCATTTGCTTTTCAGGAAATCCGTCGTGCCAACCCCGACTTATGGCCCAGCTACGCAGCGCGTTTGGACCGAAGGCCCAGAAATATTGCAAGTATGAGAGTTTGCTTTTGGCCTGTTTGGGGGTGTTATACTTCTTGGCGGGTGGGTTGCCGGGTCTTGGGGCATTCCTGGGAAGGTCTAATACCGGGTAGAAGTGGTTGGGACTAAATCCAGGCCGATTTTTTTTTGGGCTATTTCTGACATTTTGCTCTATGTAGCGTTTTCGGGGGCCTGTTTGGGGGGCTTCCTGGTGTTTCTGGGTAAGTTTCGTGGTCTGGGAGCACTGCTGGGACACTCTAATCTTGATTGCATTTGCTTTTCAGGAAATCCGTCGTGCCAACCCCGACTTATGGCCTAGCTACGCAGCGCGTTTGGACCGAAGGCCCAGAAATATTGCAAGTATGAGATTTTGCTTTTGTCCTGTTTGGGGGTGTTATGCTTCTTGGCGGGTGGGTTGCCGGGTCTTGGGGCATTCCTGGGAAGGTCTAATACCGGGTAGAAGTGGTTGGGACAAAATCCAGGCCGATTTTTTTTTTGGGCTATTTCAGACATTTTGCTCTATGTAGCGTTTTCGGGGGCCTGTTTGGGGGGCTTCCTGGTGTTTGCGGGTGAGTTTCGTGGTCTGGGGGCACTGCTGGGACACTCTAATCTTGATTGCATTTGCTTTTCAGGAAATCCGTCGTGCCAACCCCGACTTATGGCCTAGCTACGCAGCGCGTTTGGACCGAAGGCCCAGAAATATTGCAAGTATGAGATTTTGCTTTTGTCCTGTTTGGGGGTGTTATGCTTCTTGGCGGGTGGGTTGCCGGGTCTTGGGGCATTCCTGGGAAGGTCTAATACCGGGTAGAAGTGGTTGGGACAAAATCCAGGCCGATTTTTTTTTGGGCTATTTCAGACATTTTGCTCTATGTAGCGTTTTCGGGGGCCTGTTTGGGGGGCTTCCTGGTGTTTCTGGGTGAGTTTCGTGGTCTGGGAGCACTGCTGGCTATATCTACTTTACTTTGCAAGAGGTTTGAAGCAAATCCATGGTGGCAGAGGGGACTTAGGGCCTAGCTGCAGAGCGCGCGCGGAGTGATTTGGGAAATTTGTGAAAAATTGACTAAGTCCCCATTTTTGTACTTTTGCTCTTTGGCTGTTTGGGGGTCTTCTACTCGTTTTCTCCTGGGTTGACGGCTCTGGGGCCATTGCTGGGAAGCTCTAATACCGGATAAAAGTGTTTTGGACCAAATCCCAGGCGGAAAATTTTTTGTGTTTTTGATGACTTGCTTGCCTTTGAGGTGCTCTTAGGGGGGGTTCCGTCTGTTTGTGGGTGAGTTTCGTGGTCTGGGAGCATTGCTGGGACACTCTAATCTTGATTGCATTTGCTTTTCAGGAAATCCGTCGTGCCAACCCCGACTTATGGCCCAGCTACGCAGCGCGTTTGGACCGAAGGCCCAGAAATATTGCAAGTATGAGATTTTGCTTTTGTCCTGTTTGGGGGTGTTATGCTTCTTGGCGGGTGGGTTGCCGGGTCTTGGGGCATTCCTGGGAAGGTCTAATACCGGGTAGAAGTGGTTGGGACAAAATCCAGGCCGATTTTTTTTTGGGCTATTTCAGACATTTTGCTCTATGTAGCGTTTTCGGGGGCCTGTTTGGGGGGCTTCCTGGTGTTTCTGGGTGAGTTTCGTGGTCTGGGAGCACTGCTGGCTATATCTACTTTACTTTGCAAGAGGTTTGAAGCAAATCCATGGTGGCAGAGGGGACTTAGGGCCTAGCTGCAGAGCGCGCGCGGAGTGATTTGGGAAATTTGTGAAAAATTGACTAAGTCCCCATTTTTGTACTTTTGCTCTTTGGCTGTTTGGGGGTCTTCTACTCGTTTTCTCCTGGGTTGACGGCTCTGGGGCCATTGCTGGGAAGCTCTAATACCGGATAAAAGTGTTTTGGACCAAATCCCAGGCGGAAAATTTTTTGTGTTTTTGATGACTTGCTTGCCTTTGAGGTGCTCTTAGGGGGGGTTCCGTCTGTTTGTGGGTGAGTTTCGTGGTCTGGGAGCATTGCTGGGACACTCTAATCTTGATTGCATTTGCTTTTCAGGAAATCCGTCGTGCCAACCCCGACTTATGGCCCAGCTACGCAGCGCGTTTGGACCGAAGGCCCAGAAATATTGCAAGTATGAGATTTTGCTTTTGTCCTGTTTGGGGGTGTTATGCTTCTTGGCGGGTGGGTTGCCGGGTCTTGGGGCATTCCTGGGAAGGTCTAATACCGGGTAGAAGTGGTTGGGACAAAATCCAGGCCGATTTTTTTGGGGGCTATTTCAGACATTTTGCTCTATGTAGCGTTTTCGGGGGCCTGTTTGGGGGCTTCCTGGTGTTTCTGGGTGAGTTTCGTGGTCTGGGAGCACTGCTGGCTATATCTACTTTACTTTGCAAGAGGTTTGAAGCAAATCCATGGTGGCAGAGGGGACTTAGGGCCTAGCTGCAGAGCGCGCGCGGAGTGATTTGGGAAATTTGTGAAAAATTGACTAAGTCCCCATTTTTGTACTTTTGCTCTTTGGCTGTTTGGGGGTCTTCTACTCGTTTTCTCCTGGGTTGACGGCTCTGGGGCCATTGCTGGGAAGCTCTAATACCGGATAAAAGTGTTTTGGACCAAATCCCAGGCAGAAAATTTTTTGTGTTTTTGATGACTTGCTTGCCTTTGAGGTGCTCTTAGGGGGGGTTCCGTCTGTTTGTGGGTGAGTTTCGTGGTCTGGGAGCATTGCTGGGACACTCTAATCTTGATTGCATTTGCTTTTCAGGAAATCCGTCGTGCCAACCCCGACTTATGGCCCAGCTACGCAGCGCGTTTGGACCGAAGGCCCAGAAATATTGCAAGTATGAGATTTTGCTTTTGTCCTGTTTGGGGGTGTTATGCTTCTTGGCGGGTGGGTTGCCGGGTCTTGGGGCATTCCTGGGAAGGTCTAATACCGGGTAGAAGTGGTTGGGACAAAATCCAGGCCGATTTTTTTTTGGGCTATTTCAGACATTTTGCTCTATGTAGCGTTTTCGGGGGCCTGTTTGGGGGGCTTCCTGGTGTTTCTGGGTGAGTTTCGTGGTCTGGGAGCACTGCTGGCTATATCTACTTTACTTTGCAAGAGGTTTGAAGCAAATCCATGGTGGCAGAGGGGACTTAGGGCCTAGCTGCAGAGCGCGCGCGGAGTGATTTGGGAAATTTGTGAAAAATTGACTAAGTCCCCATTTTTGTACTTTTGCTCTTTGGCTGTTTGGGGGTCTTCTACTCGTTTTCTCCTGGGTTGACGGCTCTGGGGCCATTGCTGGGAAGCTCTAATACCGGATAAAAGTGTTTTGGACCAAATCCCAGGCGGAAAATTTTTTGTGTTTTTGATGACTTGCTTGCCTTTGAGGTGCTCTTAGGGGGGGTTCCGTCTGTTTGTGGGTGAGTTTCGTGGTCTGGGAGCATTGCTGGGACACTCTAATCTTGATTGCATTTGCTTTTCAGGAAATCCGTCGTGCCAACCCCGACTTATGGCCCAGCTACGCAGCGCGTTTGGACCGAAGGCCCAGAAATATTGCAAGTATGAGATTTTGCTTTTGTCCTGTTTGGGGGTGTTATGCTTCTTGGCGGGTGGGTTGCCGGGTCTTGGGGCATTCCTGGGAAGGTCTAATACCGGGTAGAAGTGGTTGGGACAAAATCCAGGCCGATTTTTTTTGGGGCTATTTCAGACATTTTGCTCTATGTAGCGTTTTCGGGGGCCTGTTTGGGGGGCTTCCTGGTGTTTCTGGGTGAGTTTCGTGGTCTGGGAGCACTGCTGGCTATATCTACTTTACTTTGCAAGAGGTTTGAAGCAAATCCATGGTGGCAGAGGGGACTTAGGGCCTAGCTGCAGAGCGCGCGCGGAGTGATTTGGGAAATTTGTGAAAAATTGACTAAGTCCCCATTTTTGTACTTTTGCTCTTTGGCTGTTTGGGGGTCTTCTACTCGTTTTCTCCTGGGTTGACGGCTCTGGGGCCATTGCTGGGAAGCTCTAATACCGGATAAAAGTGTTTTGGACCAAATCCCAGGCGGAAATTTTTTTGTGTTTTTGATGACTTGCTTGCCTTTGAGGTGCTCTTAGGGGGGGTTCCGTCTGTTTGTGGGTGAGTTTCGTGGTCTGGGAGCACTGCTGGGACACTCTAATCTTGATTGCATTTGCTTTTCAGGAAATCCGTCGTGCCAACCCCGACTTATGGCCCAGCTACGCAGCGCGTTTGGACCGAAGGCCCAGAAATATTGCAAGTATGAGATTTTGCTTTTGTCCTGTTTGGGGGTGTTATGCTTCTTGGCGGGTGGGTTGCTGGGTCTTGGGGCATTCCTGGGAAGGTCTAATACCGGGTAGAAGTGGTTGGGACAAAATCCGCGCGGAAAAGCCTTTAGTTTTGGCACTTTTTGTAACTTAGGGTTCGTTAGGGTTAGCCCTAGCAGCAGGATTGCATGTGTATCGGGGTGTTCTAGATTTTTCAAACTGAGTTCTGGGGTCTTAGAGCACTCGTGAGAATGTGTAATTTTGGTTGCAAGTCATTTGAAGAAAATCCATGGTGGGAAAGGGGGGATTTGGCATAGTTAAAGAAAGCCTTTGCCACTATTCTTAACTTAGGGTTCGTTAGGGTTAGCAGTATTTCTATTGCATGTGTTTGAGTGGGGGGGATTTCGAGTCTTGGAGCGATGCTGGCTATGGCTACTTTTGCTTGGTTGCTTGCAAGTGGTTTGAATGCAATCCACGGGGGGTAATGGGTAATTAGGGTACTTCGGCCTACTTTTACTTTCAAAGTAAGTTTTGTCTCCAGTTTTCTGCTAGGCCTCGTTTTTTGGGTGGGAGCACTGCTAGGAAGATCTATTTTTGTTCTAAAACACAGTTTACAGTACACCTAGCTTGAGGGGCAAGATCCGCTACATTAATTTGCCCATACTTATTTATCCTTCAAAAGGTGACTCAGAGTACGCACTTTCAAAAACATTGTACTGTCTGTCTACTAGGAAAAACAAATTGTGACTTTTTGCACTCCACAGCCTACATACCTTATATTTATTTATCAGTGGTGTTGTAATATTATATCACTTCCTGTTTTTCGTTGAATAATTACAGGCCGGGTTTCAGTCTCTGCAATGGGGAAAAAAGGATGGAGTCAGGCTTCACAGTAGCGAGCCACAATTCAGCATCAGGCAGGCAGTGGACAGGGTGTCTTCTGGTGACCAACATCGGTGGACGAAGCGTCGGCTGCAATGGAGGAGTGCCGCTAATAGGAGGATTTTTTTTCTGCGGGCAACTTACTTACCACTTCCAACAGGACCACTACAACCACATAGATACAGTATCCCTTGCCTTTTTCTCTGACTGTGACTGCATTTCTTTGCTCTCTCTCGGCTTCTACATTGATCCCTTAACACATCACTTAGTCCACTCCACTATCTGCACCACACATAGTCATTTGTAAGTGCTCCTACGTAATTCGCAAGTCGCAGCACGCCCCAGGCCGTAGAGGACTGGGATGGCCCCAATGATGAAGCATGTCACCAAGGGGCAACCCTGGTGAGTGAGGGGACACCTAGAAAAAAAGCAATTTCTCCTTTTCTATCTACTATACCTTCTGTCAGGTTACGCAGCCCCTAAGCGCCTACCGTACTATGAAACTACATTTCCCATGAGTAGGCGGGAGACTTGCAGACTATTTAGTGAGACTATATGAGAGTACCCTTGTATGTTAGGACATCACTTCACTGATGCCTGTCTTGTCTTCTCTTACAGGTATCCTTTCCCTGCTGACCCTACCTTTACCCATCCCACATTTTTTATTTTAGTTTGTTATTTTTCTCCCTCGCCTAATGCCTCGAACACCCTGTGTTTACACTTCTGGGTGTTGGTGACATTTGGAGGTGGAACCATATTTGCATCGACTGGATCACGGGGAGTAAACGTGACACCTTCCAGACCAACCCCATTGAGTGTTGTTGTGAATGGATTTATAGTGACCAGCAAGGCTCTCGGGTATCTGGCTACAGAGACCTTATGTTGAATATAGTTATCAATAATTCCACACAGGCCCTGTACTGTCGCATTCTTTCTTTCCACAGTTGTCGATGATATATTCTTACTCTGCTTGACAAAGAACCATTGCTAATGTGAAAGAACTTCAACCGAATTAGTAGTTATACTTTACCATTTGTTAGGCTACAATGTGGCACTGCTCTACTGTACTTCTGTCACCTGCTATATTCTCAGTTGTACCGTTGAATTGCTCAGGAGGACAAACCAGATTTCATTTTCTTTTTTTTCATAGGCATGCAACTGCCACTGTGTCACACCACTAGTACCACCGCTATGAGGAAATTTTATCCGACCAAGATTGCCAACGTTATTCGGTGTTTCCCGTGGAGCCAGCCCTGGGCCTAGCCCTACTTTCAAACACAAATTACAGGTAAGATAAGCGTTTGGTGGTTTGGGGGTATAATGGAGTATTAGTACGAGAGACGAGAGACTGAAGGTAGTACTACTAAAGTCCTAGGACTCTTGGATTCACTTCACTTAGTCTGTGAGAGGCACTTAGTGTTGAAAACATTTGGGCATTTACACTTAAAGGAAGAAAATGGAATTAAACTTTCAGGAAAACAGTCAACGTTAAACCCCCACCCACCAGGCAAGCAGTAAAAAACAGGTATGCTCAGATAAAGTTTGAAAAAGTATATTTATATCCCTAACAAAATAATCTCCCGCAAGACCCTCCCTAACCCCAACGATTGTCCTTCAAAAGTCCCCAAAAACCCAACTCCCAATTCCCACCCCCCAAAAGTCTCTAAAAAAGGGGCAAGGGACACTATGGGTGGATGCTGTTAACTTTTTGGGCCAGGGCATCATGCTCCTCGCGGAGCAAGGCGAGCTCCTGCTGAAGGCGGGACACCATCAAGGTAGTGCGGCGCAGGCGTGCCTTCACTGCCTTGCAGGTGCAAGGCCTGTGAGAAGCAGCTGTTGGCCTTGCTGCTCGGCGGTGGCGTTTGCCTTTGGCAGCCCGGCTCAGTCTCGGTGGACCACTGTGCTGGGTGGCAGCCGGTGGGGCCACGGAGGCCGATGCAGACGACGTTGTCGTTGTTGTCGACCGCACACTTTCCTCGTCCTCCAGGGCCACCAGCCGCCGATATTCCGCAACAGTGGCCTCGATTCTCCGTTGCCGGGCCGCTCTAGCCAGCTCCTTCCTCCTTGTTCGTTTGGAAGGAGAACCTATATGAAGAAAGAAAGACATAGTCTGTAACCAATGCTCTTTAAGATTAACTCAATCATTCAGCAGAAATGTGTGCTGCAGTACAACTAGCAACTTGCAAGCGCATTACATAACTATTGAGGCCAGTATCTATCTAACCTCACACTTCTTCATCCTTGCTCTAACATTAGTGGGAGTTTAAGGAACAAATTCTATGAGCACTGTGGACTTCCATTGGAGTCGACTATGAAAGTACACCAGTCTTATTCTTCTTCTTATCTCTTGTTTTGGAAAATTGGTACGTTATTTTCTGCAAGCCGGCATAATGCCAGCGCGGTAAACTTGCACCCGAGAAAAAGAGACGCACGCCATGAGGAGTGACCTAGACTTGCGTTGCCGTTGCGTTACTGTACCCGTCCAGTACATGCAGGTGGTGAATCTCTTACTTTTCTATTACGGGTGGCACTGAGAATACTCTGTTACAACTCAAGGGCTACTGCTTAATTAATTTAACTTTCACCCTACAGTGGAAATGAGTACTAGAAATGGAAAATTGAAGAAGATAAATAATCTGATTATCTATCACTTCACATGGGATGTTTTTGCTTATATATGGGATGACTTTAGGTGCTTTGCTTTTTATTGAGTGACAGGCAGTGATACATCCACACATGAATGACTGAGTACTACTAAACTTATTAAGAGAGGTAGGGAGTGGCCACCATAATAACCGGATCTATGCAGTGCTTGCAATACAAACTACTGCTACTATTTATGGTAGTATTTGGACAAAATTAAAAGTTCTTTTCCTTGCCTTTCCTACACTGGAACGGACGTGCGGGTGCAGTGTTACATGCTGTTCAAAGTTACACTTAGTTCATCCACTGACCATCTACTCTCTCTAGATCATGGGTACTCACAAACTTTCTCTCAGGGGCTACATTTACAGTGTAGTTTGGGGCCGAGGGCCGCACTGGTGGGGGCGGAGTCAGAGGGGGCGGGGCTAAAGCAAAACGATAACTTGTGACCATGAGGTTGCACACAGGTCCCTGCAGCAGATGCCCTCATCCACTGAGCCACCAGACCCAGCATTTACATACATCTCTCTCCCTCCTGCTGTCCCTCCTGCCCTCCCTCCATCTCTCTCTCCCTCCTGCCCTCCCTCTCCCTCCCCCTCTGTCATCTCACTGTGTGTGTGTCTATCTGTGTCAGCCTTCAGCCCGGGTTGAGACCGCTTCCTCAACGCGCACACACAGACAACAACACCAAAGTACTTAACAGGTCTTTAAAAGACCATTAACATATTATTGAGGCTTTGTTTGTTTTAGCGCCCCTGCTTCTCCACCCTGACAATCACTGCTTGCCCGGCCCCACAGAGCAGAGGCTTTGTTCTATTTCACCTCTTTGTGGCCTTGCATCTCCACTCTGCTCTGTGGGGGCCGGGGGAGCAGTGATTGTCAGAGTGGAGATGCAGGGGCGCTAACAGGTGAAATACAAAAAAGCCTCTGCTCTGTGGGGGCCGGGGGAGCAGTGATTGTCTGCAAGGTCTGCGCACCGCCAAGGAAGGCTTGCCGGGCCACCACCGGCCCGCGGGCCGTACTATGAGTACCCCTGCTCTAGATACACATATGCTATCTAAGAGTCAGATAGTAGCATGATCCAGGTATATGGACACATACAGTTTCTGTGTCACCCACCCAGGCTGTTGTCCTTCCACCCATCATTGCTTCATCATTCACCCAGCCATGCATCTCATATTCTTGCCTTCCCAGCTAGTCTTCAATCTCAATAAGTAAGGAATATATAAGAGCTTACCTCTGGCCGCCACCACCGTCTCAACTCTCACAGCCGCCGCCGCCGCCTCCTCCCCTGATGATTCGCCCTCCGCCTCCGTGTCGAGCACCACCACCACACTGGCCCCGCCACCAGATGTTCCACCTACAAAGTACATTTAAGAATCTTAGAATAAAGCACTCACTAGTCACTAGTATTTGGTCTAGGAATGAAGACATGTGAAAACAATGTAATTTGTGACTGTCTACGTTAAAGTTAAAAAAAATGTCCCTTTTTCCAGGGAAGGTTGTCTTGCTGCACTTTTTGGCACAACTGATGAAGGCTGATTTTTTAACACGCACCATTTTTCTCCACACAGACAGAAGATGGACTTCTAACAACAAGATCAAGTTGAAACCAGGTGAGAGCTCGGCTCGACCACAAGAAATGTCTTCAATTAATCGTCAGCACTAACCACTTTTCCATTATCAGTTAAACGTTTAGTTTTATTATGACTTCATTTTAATAAATGTGTTTACTTTTAATAAAGCTTTTAAACTTAAATACAATCTGTGTTTTTTGGTCCTCCAGACTAGAGTGACTGAGCGAAAGGTTTTGCAATTTTTGCAAGCATGAGTCCAGATAGAACACTTCAAAAGACATTATGGACAATCCCAGAGGACTGCACTAAGTTGATAGAGCTATTGCTGACTAGAATCATGGGAGTTTCGCCAACCGTGCAATCTTAGTTAGCTACACAGACAGACTAATAAGAATAATCTAGTAATACCACAGGGAGTCATAGTAGAGGCAGGATAAGAATTTAGATACAGTCTACAAGAAGAGCAAAGACAATTTTGAAAAAATTCAAATGAGGAACGCTAGGAAAAATAGGTACTAGTCTAAAATGAAAACTTACTGGGGCCAGCAGAGGAGCCCTCGCCTGCCCGATCCTGGCCCTGTTGAACAGCATCCGCCGCCTGCTGCTCCTGTGTCCTCCTCTCGCCCCTGGGGGGAGCTGACGTACAACATGAAAGAAAGAACAGAAAACATGGATGATTGTTGCTTGTCAATGTCAACCAAATCAAACATTTCAAAAGAACAATAACAAAATATTTCCGCGAAATTATATTGATTATGGTTACTTTTTATTTATTTGCGGACCTGTGACTTCGAAAGTCACGTAACTCACTAAACAAAGTACTGAAACGTTCACCTAGGACTGGCAGGCAGCAGTCCGCAGGCAAGACGCAAAGTGACAGACAAACTCCATTGTGATTTCAGTCAGATCAGTGACAACACTAACAGTTGCCTGCTACATTACCAGTCATTTAAATAGTCAAACTATCAATCCACCGCCACTATTTTTCTTATTGTCAGGGTTACAAAGGAAGGGGCAGATTTAAGCCCTTGCGGCTCTTTTGCGCCGTTCTTGCGTGACTTTTGTGACGCAGCAGCTAAACAAAAAAGGGCGCCATGGTGCGGCGTATAATATTATAACAACGTGACGCATTTGGGAGATGCATCCCGTTATAAAGCCCTGCGCCATCAGGGGGCGTTCCGGCGCAAGGGAGGGCATTCCTGCGCTGGAACACATCCTAATAGTGGCTGAGGGAAATCTACAAAATATCAATCAGTCACCTTTAGGACAATGATGCGTCACACAAACCCTGCACCTGCTTGAAGCAGACGTACGGCTTGACCCAGCATTGGGGAGATAGGGTACCCCAGAGCATTGATGGAGCTGCGCCATCGTTGCGACGCAACTCCAGCAGTAAAGCTTCGGTGACGTTTTGGGCCCATGGGGCGCCGCATTGCAAATACGGCGCACCATGTTTGGTGGTGGTAGCGGGCCGCACAATTAATGGCGCATCCCTGCTACTTTGCAGGGATGCGACGGTAATTGCAATTCTGCCCCTTAGGGGCATACTTACTTACGCGTTCTGGCGCATCTCCAGAGATGCGCCAGATCAAATGCGTCACGCAAAACTACCCTTGCGACACGGCAGATGTGCCTCATTTACAATGCGGCGCGCCCTGGCGCAAGGGTAGGCACTTGCGTGACGCATCTCGTCACGTAAGAGCGGCGCATCGCTGGAGTCACGTCGCCAACGCAATGCAACTCCAGTAATGCTCAGGGCCACCCAATACTTTACATGCTGTGTCAGTCCTTTCGCCTGCTTCGAGCAGACATAAGGAATTGAATTGACGTAGCAGCGTCGCAGAAGTGCCTGCGTTAAATCTTGTAGATTTCACGCAGGCAATTTTGCGAGGCGCACAGCCGCTGGACCGCCCACCCTGCGTACTAGGAACGCACCCATTGTGGTGCAGGCCCATGGCTTTATAACGTGACGCATCTCCCTAGATGCGTCATGCTGTAAATGACTTGCAGGGATGCGGCACGTTTACGCCGCTGTTGCGTCACGCAAGGCAACGTAAACGTGGCGCAAGGGGCTTGTAAATGTAATCTGCCCCCTAGTGTCTAGCATTACGCAGTTCTGTTAAGTACACTCATACATAATAGTTACTCAGGCCAATGAGACCACGAAATAGAAAACAAATAAGCATAGTAGCAACCCCACTGAGAAGGAGAGCAGTGCACCTGAAATGCACAGAAGATTTTGAAATATAATTTAACTACAATGTAATCGTCATCAGCGGCATTATTGGCTTGCTCCATGTAAAAAACAAATATTTGCAATACAACAACACAGAGCAGGAGAAAACATCATAGTAGTGAGTGATTAAATGCCAATGGCTACTACTACTCACCAAGCCCGGGGATCTCCAAGCCGAGCTGGTCCAGCAGGTCGCGCTCGCGGTCCAGGAGGTCCGTCCAGCGATGGGTGACCTGGCTGTAGGTGCGCTGGACCCCGTAGAGGTGGGATATGGCCCAGCACACCTTCTCCCACCGCTTCCGGCGCTCCCGCATGTTGTAGCCGCCGGCCGCGATCCTGCCGCCTCCCGCGATGGTCCTGGGCAGGCGGCGCTGGACGAAGTAGACCAGCGCGCCCACTTCCTCCGGGCTGAATATCTCCCGGCGCGTCACCGGCTGCTCCCCCCTCGATCTCACGCCTGCTGTCCTGCCACTGGGTCCAGCACTACTCCCCGCCGCCGCTGCGGCCCTCAAGTGCCTGGGCAGCTTCACGGCGCCTGGCTTGACCATGGTCTGGGCAGGTAAGGTAGGAAGAAGTAGAAAATTAAGAAAGAATAGGATAGGGAAGAAGAAAAGAAAAGAGTTTACAAAAGTAGTTTAAAAGTAAAGAAAAATAGCAGAAAAGACAAAAATATACAGCTAGGAAAAGAGAGGGATAGATAAGAAGCAAAATCGTAAAAAAAAAACTGAAAACAAGCAAAGGATGGGAAAGATATCAAGAGGATTAAACACCATGCCCAGACACAGGAAATGAATGAAAAACAAGATGGCCGGCGCCCGTTTCCGAGCGCGAAAGTCAGTTCGCGCGAGATTTTCCTCGCGATCTCGTGCGAACCTCTAGATTTCCCGCGCGATCTCGTGCGAACCTCTACTCGCAATGCGCTTACTGCGCGAGATTATACATAGCGGGCGGAAACGGAAATACGTCACGCAAACAAAATGGCCGCGCCCGTACTCGACCTTGGGGTAAATTCGCGTGTTGCGCTGCAAGCGGCTCGCGAATACTGCAAAAAAACTCGCGAAACAACAAGCCGCAAAAAAAATAAAATGCTCATTCGCACGAATTGGCGGCTTCCGCGGTCGGTTTCGCACGACGCCGCGCCCCGCGAATAGCGCGAAAAAAACCGCAAAACGATTTCAGCAAAAGCAAAAGCAATGAGCAGGTGCAAAAGGTCAACCTCATGATTTGTAACGATTCTTTGTATTGCTTCCTGAGGGGGCCCTCCAGAATTCGGTTGCCTGCTTGCAACTATTGTGTGACCCTGCTCTGACCTTAACTGTATGCCACAAAGGTCCTGATTTACAGCTAAAGGAGCAGACAAGCAGGTGCCAGGCTGGAACTTTAAATTCTTTCAGTGACACATTAATTAGCCCCTAATTCATTATTGTCAGTTGGGGCAGGGCAGGTGTTGTAACTAATTTTGCAACAATGAAAGCACTTAGCAAGTGCAAAAGATCACTAATCAGGGTGCACTAAGGAAGCAGGTGCCAGCTAAAAAAATATTCTGTGACACATTAATCAGCCCCAAATTAAGTCAGGTCACTTGAGGCAGGGAAGGTGTGCTTTGCTTTGCCGAAAATAATGTACACTGGACAACCAGAGGGTGTGGTGATGAAACAGAGGGTGGCATGGGTGGGCCAGAGGGTGGCATGAGTAGTCAGAGAGTGGCAGTGGTGACAGAGAGTGGCAGTGATGAAGAAGAGTGTCCCAAACAGGCTGGACATGTAGAAACAACAAGTTCGCAAAACTTGCGACCCGACAGGTAAGTTCGCAAATTGCGAAATTGTAAAAACCCTCGCGAACTGGCAGAAACACGGGCGAACACAAAAAAAAAAAAAAATCCGCAAATTCGCGGGAATTCGCGGATTTTGCGGATTGCGAATCCGCAAATCCGCAAAATTCGCGAACGCGAGATCCGCAAAATTCGCCCATGCTTAATCCCTACCACCCTACTGATACAAGAGCCACCAGGACCTTTTAATCCATCCCCAAACAAAATGTGCTGTTAAACTAGGGGCACACAAGCACTTCGATCTGGAAGGGAGGTGCGGGGGGGGAGGGTTGGCGACGGAAAGAAGGGACAGTAGGAACACAGCACTGGTGAGTGGTAACACCAAGGTGTAGGGGCATGAATTTCAAACAGGCATTAAAACAAGAGTCAAACTGTATTAAACTCCAGGCAGAATTGTTCTGGGAGAGTAGTCGGAGAATAATGTTTAGTATGCCTGAACTCAGAATGTTAAAGTGCATCTTTTAGTGAGGGTGACTTTTTCACTCTGTGTTTGAAAATACCACTTTTAGAAAATAGGTATTTTCTTGCCTAACCGTCCAGTGTGCCTCTGATAGGTTTGTGTATTGCATGTCTGGCTTTTGGAAGACAGGGGCTGGAGAGGGGCTGTGGCTCCAGAAGTCTGATGAGTAAGGGTTGGGCTGAATGGACCTGGGCTGCATTTAGAGTAGGGGGAGGAGATTTCCTTTTCACCTGAATGTGCCTGGTCTGCCTTCAACAATGCTGTCTCCACCTCTTGCCAGGAAGCTGCACCAGAGAGGAAAGAACTGGTTTTGACTGGGTACAGACACTCTCTGCCGTCAGAGAACAAAGGAGTTGTGTGTATAAAAAGTGGGGCCCAGACCACAGACTTTTAGACCACTCCTGGGAAATCAAGAGGAACCTTTGCCAAGGAGAAGAGGAATAATAAGCTGAGGAGGAATACTGCCCCTGTGCTGTTTGCTGTCTGGCCTGCAGTGGCTGCTTGCCGCCAAGGAAAGAAGAAAAGGAATTTGCTGTCTGCTTAGTCATCTTGAGGAAGATCTCCAAGGGCTTGAAACTGAGCTTGCCTCCTGTTCTGAAGTGTCAGGGAAACAAAGACTTCACCACCAGCTCCCCTGAATTTCCTTGCTGGGAATTCCAACATGCAAAGAGGTGCCTGCTGATGTTTAGGACCTCTGGAGACTGTTTGTCGCTGGGAGCTGGAAACTCGACGCAACATCGAAGAAGCATGTCGCATCAGTTCCTGTTTCCGACGCATCGCCAAAGAAACCATTGCAGCACCTGCTGCGGCTCAAGAAATAGCTGCAAGGCGCGTCGGGAGTAACGATCTCTGAAGTCCGACATCGCCGCACCGATTATGACACAAGCCTGCTGTACGGCTACATGAAACCACTCATCATACCGGATCAACGCATCGCATTGAGGTGCCAAGACTGTTGCATCTTTGGGGGGCCGCAGTAAGGAACCGACGCATCACCTCCCCTGAGTGTGAGGAACCGAAGCATCACCCTTCTTGCGGCCATTTTGCTTGTTTTGCGTGACGCATCTAAGGTACCTTTGAGAAAAGTGTTGCATTTACAACTTGCATTGAACGGAACTATTTCTACCATTTGAAAGCCTTATTCTTAATACTGTACTGTGGATATTTGCCATTTGTCATTTGGCCTTGTTTTGGTTTATATAAATATTACTTATTTTTCTAAACTGGTGTGGTGTCCATTTGTTGTCTTGTCACTGTATTACTGTATGTGTTCACAAATGCTTTACACACTGCCTCTGAGATAAGCCTGCCTGCTCGTGCCAAGCTACCAAGGGGGTGAGCAGGGGTTATTTTAGGAGTATATCCCCCTTACCCTGACTAGAAGTAAGGGTCCTTATTTGGACAAAAGTGACCACTTCAAAGCTCTAACAATCTACTCCTGATTCTGCCAAAATTTAAGAAAGAGAAATCGCGAACCTACACCTTCTCCGGAAATCCTCCCAGAATCTGGAACTTGCTGCCCCAGGACTTACATTGCAAACAGTCTTACCCTCACTTCAAGAAGACACTGAAACTCCTTCTCCTCAACAAATATCTAAACTCTCCCTGTAGGGAGGTAGGATCCTGCTAGCATGGTTACCCACATTATTTTACATGGATCCAGTGTGCTTTTGATCTAGTCTGCTGAGATCCTGCTAATCAGGACCCCAGCAAGTGTACTTTCTCCACTAAATTGACATGTTAGCTACTTTCGTACCTCTAAAATTGGCTACTGGTGTACCCTAGTAAGTCCCTACTTTATGGTACTAAGGTGCCCAGGGCATAGGGGCTCCCATGTGCTGCAGCATGTATATTGTGCCATGTATGTGAGTCCACTTAAACTGGAACAACATGCCTGCCATCACAACCTGTATGAGTTGGAGCTTGCACCTTTCACAACAGATATATGTTTGGTGCCATCCTGGCATATTGCAGTTTCAACCAGTTCAGCAACCCTTGGTTCCCGCTCTAGCCCGAAACTGAACAATGGACATAGGAGCATGCTACCCTCTGTCCAGCCTCTCTTCTTGGTGGGACCACTCAGGGTACTTAAAGGCTCCTCTGTGGGTGGATCCCCAGGTTTGTTGTGGGACAAGGCTCAACCCTGAAACTATGTTGCTCTTCACTCGTCTGGGGACTTGGACTTTGTTGGACTTTGACTGGAACCAAGACTGCACTCATGAAGACTCCTGCTGCTCCTGGTCTAGCTGTTCTTCAAATTGTCTTCATCATCTGTGTCTGTGCTTCATCCAAGTTGGTCAACAGTCCTGTGGGCGTCAAGGATACCCGAAGAAATCTACCTTGGAGTGAATGAGTCACTCCACTGCATCTGCAGGCATCCCAACGAAGCCAAACATTCTGCTCCTTCTGTCATCCTATGGGCTTCCCAAGGCCCAGCAACACAGATGGTGGTTCTGCAGCTCCCTTGAGGCCTGCCCTTTCTTCTCAGCAACTTTGAAGACAGTATCCTTTGTCGGGCCGCTAGGACCAAACTCCTGTGCACTGTGTCGACTTGCTGATGCCAAGGCTTGTTGGCTCTGCACTCCAGAGAATTTTGGGCTACAATATGCTCCAGCTTCCAGTCCAGCACCTCATCCTCAAAGAACAGCATCCTTTCTGCATCCTATGCACCGTGGGCCTCCATCTTTGGTGAGCTGCTTGAGGTCCTCTTGAGACTCTTGTAGCTGCGGCCTGTGGGTCCTCCTGAGGGTCTTCTCTTGTCTCAGTGGGCTCCCCTGCTTGCTCTGTGCCTGCTCTGATTGTCCTGCATTTGGTGAGTCCCATGGACCTTGCTAGTCCCAACGTGCGCTCCTTTTTTTTTTCCACACCATTTGCAGCTACAAAGGCTTTTTGTTGCTCCCACAGGACACTGGCCACCTAGAAACCAACATCCAATAGGGATCAGCTCATGCACAGCTCCTGGTTGTACTCAGCATCGCCTGGTCCTTACAGCTGCAGTGGCAAGGTCATCATTGACTTTTCAGAACCTCTCGACATCGGTGGGCATTGTGTTCCGTGCCTCCTGATCCTCTCCGAGTGGCATAGACTCTGTCCCCTCTGCTTGCAGGTTCTTTCCTTCCAGAATCCACCCTTGTATTACACCAGACTTCTTCGACATCTTCTCCAGAGGCATCAAATACGAAGTCTCACATTGGTGTCTACAGCAGTTTCTGTAGTCAGTTCACCTGTGTGCAGCTGGCTTCCCTGGTGCAGGTAACCTGGTTCTTGGGGCATCCATGGGTGGGGTGGCTCTCCAAACTTCTGTATTCCAGAGGGTTACTTCGGGGTCCTCTAAGAAGGGTCCTTCTTCTTTAAAACTCCAACTGCAACTTCTCCATTGACTTCAATTTGGCATGTGGATGGGTTTCCACTCTGCACAAAGCCTCCATGGGGTTCCTGGGTACTTACTTTGGGTAATTCCTTGTGTCCCCACCTCCTCTGGTCCAGGTTCCATTTTCCTTTGAAGTTTGCATTCCACTTTCTGGATACATGGTTGGGTCTACCCCAGGAGACCAGTGTATATTTGTGCGACGTACCTGATTCATGCAAAGTAGTCTTGTGTTGAGATATATCACACACAAAAGGGACCAGGAGGAGTTTAAGAACCTGCGTGGGCACACTCCCCACTGAGCAATATCAACACACAATGCACCCACGGGTCCAGGAAATGTATCAAGCGATGATGCGGACAAACCTCAACCATGCTGCATGCGGGGGTGGGCATCCCTTTCTAAGGACGGTTCCCCTTACAAACCATAGGTGTCATGCTTCATCATAGGGGTGCCTCCTTGCGTCAAGACCTAGTCTCAGGGTGGGCTACAACCCCTTCTACGAGGGGGGAGCTCAGGGATGTTTTTATTTTCAGCACATGGGTTATACTAAAAACCCTACATGAGCATGGTGAGTGAAAAATATGTGCTGTGCAGTGCTAATGTGTGAGTGTAAGTGAATTTAAAACTGCCTGCGGGGTTACCTAACAGCAGACTTTATTCAGCTACCAAGCAGCAGGATTAAAAAGCATCGAGTTGGGTGATGGAGCTGACCAACATTAAAGGTATCTACATATACAGGATCAACATGTTTCAGCCAAATGACCTATCCAAGTGGCACAGCCTTCATCAGGATCAGTAAATGAACGTCTATTGCAACAAAGTGTGTAACATGCACAGTAAAAATAATTAAAAAGGTGCCTCTGTATACTATACTAAACCAGAGTGTTCTATGTCCAGTAGACCTCACCAATGGGACCTGAAAGAAAAAAGAAAGCAGTGCAGGGGCATGGTTTTAAGCCGCATTCAAACATGCAAATATGAAGCAAAGTATGCTCAAAAAATCATGTCACTTTTTTATTCAAAGAGGTGACAAAAGAAGAGGCACCTACCAAATTATGGTAAAATTGTTACCACTTCTGACCGGGGCTAATTTAGCCATAGGTACTCATGCCAACCAACCTGAGAGAGAAGGGTGGTAGCGTCAAGTATAGTTAAAGAAAGGCAAAGGGAGAAATTACATATCAGCCAATGCATTCGCAAGGGAAGGAGGGTGGGTGAGGGAGGCGGGCAGTGTTGGTAACACCTGAGCAGGTATATATCTCAGGGAATAGTGGGAAAGAGTAAGTAGAACACTGTGAACCCAGGGCCCCACGAGTGCCCAGATGGTAGACCAGGAGTGTCCCAAATCCCTGCCAGGTGATAGATACCACCAATCGTTACAAATACATACTGAACAATTGCTCAATAAGGCAAGAACGCCTGCATCTCTGAGACTCGCAAACATTACTGTCTCGATTGATCTATCGAAACACCCATGGACCACATACCCGAATGGAGTGGTGTTTTAATAGTAGTGAGCCAGCCCATAAGGGGAGAAGGGAAAAAGCAAAGGCTCAAAGGCAACAGCAAGTGCACCTGGGACAGGACTGAACACAGGTATCGGGACACCTGATCTAATAGTGAAACCAGAGACATGCTGCTACTGGGCCGTACGAGGCAGGTAACTTACTTGGAAAGGAGAGCGTTGTCTCCAGAAGCGAATGTCTGTCTGGCACGTACAGAGAAAAGCAGCGGGTGCCATGTTAAATCCATCTTGTGCCCGGAAGTCAATCAAGAGGATCATGGGGCCAGTAGTTCAGGCCTGCAAACTCTGGGAAATGTAGTTCCTGCAACTGACGATATAATGTACACAGCGTAAAAGCTTGCAAGAGTGATATTACTGTTAGGGAAGTTATAGGAAAAAAGGGGAAGCGTCCGGTGTACGCTGGGAACGGTAGTTCTCACAGCGAACAGAGCGATGTGGACTCCATTGTTATCACAAGAAATGTAGCCCTGTTAATGTAATTATGCGGTATGCAATGCAAAAATCTAATGAACTGGTCTGAGAATCCCAGATCTGAAAGGTCAGAATCTGAAGTCAAAAAAGGTGCAACACCTTAATCATGGCAGTAGAAGCTGGGCAGTTAAACAGGATGGTTAAACACTGATGGTTGGTAAAGCAGTGGGTGCCTGGAAGTAAGAGGTCAAGCAGCTAAGCCACACTCCGTGTGCGGACTCGCAGGAGTCCATGGCCATAACAACCGCATGTGAGCAATCATGACAAGTGGTGCAGCACCCATCAAAAAATGGGGCATTTAAAGGGAGGTCATATGACAGGGTAACAGTAATGTGGCCTAGAAAAGGTCCCTTAAGATGACCAGATATGTCACAGGGGAGTGGTGATGTAAAACACGGGCCATGTAATGTAAGTCATATGACAATTAGCACAACCCAAGTATGGCAATTATGACAGCGCTAGCCAGGGAATATTGTCATTGAGCCCCACGTTCACAGTGTTCAACCTAAACACCCAATGTTGCTCAACTCAGAGCAATTTAAAAGAAAGCTCAGGTGTGGTGGCGGCTAGATTTGGATTGTCCAAAACTGTCCAGAACAAGGAGTCTGTCTGACGTTGTTTCTCAAAGAAATGTCTAGTTAGACGTGTTTTCTGTTTAGCACATCTAATGGTGCTCTTGTGCTCTTGAATGCATATACGTATCTTATGTGTGGTCATCCCTACAAATCTAAGGCCGCAAGGGCACGTGGTAAGGTAGATGACTCGTTCACTATTGCAGTTCATGTGATGTATCAGGTCCCATGGTCTGTTGGTGCCAATGTCAATTGTTTTCATTGGACATGTCTGAGCACACACAGAACAGGTACCACAAGGATAATGGCCCCGGACTGGTGGCAAGTGCCATAAGGTGTCCTGCTTCTGATGGCCTTGCAGGCAAGGTCTCGTGTGTACTAAAGTATCCTTGAGATTAGTACTGCACTCAAAATCAAAAAGAGGTTTCAGTAGTGTAAATTGGCCTTTGTTAAGAATCTGGCAGTTTTTCAGGACCGATTTTTTCACCATATTAGAAAGGGTACTACAAGTGTTGATTCATACTAGTAGGTTCAGTTGGTACATTGTCCAGTAAGGCATCTCGGTTGTTATTAGAAGCACGTTTGTAAGATTTCAAAGCCCTGGGGTAGTGTCTGTCTAGAAGATTATTCCTTAGGGTCTGAGAATGTTCTTTGAATTTGTCAATACTTGAGCAATTGCGTCTACCCTCAAAAATTGTCCAAAAGAGAGATTCTCACGGAGGGACCTTGGGTGGTAACTCTCAAAGTGGAGCAGAGCATTGCGGTCCATAGGTTTTGTGTAGAGTTCAGACTCTAGCTTGCCTCCTGATGGGTAAATAGACAAGTCCAAAAAGGCCAGTTTATTTTTGCTGAATTCACAGGTAAACCTGAGATGTTCACTGCTGGTATTCAGCCAGTCGTGGAACCCATGGATTGTTGTCTTGTCACCTTTCCAGATCATCAAGATATCGTCAATATATCTTTTTCACAGAAGTATGTGAGCTGAAAACAGATTGTTGGGTGATAAGATGACATCCTCCTCAAAATGGGAAATAAACAGGTTCGCCAGACTAAGCGCAAAAGTACTCCCCATAGAAGTACCAGACACTTGGAGATACAGCTGGGTTTCAAAAAGAAAGACATTTTCTTTCATGGCCATAGTGGCACATCTCATAATAAATGAGATAGGAGTGATAATGTCCCGAGGGTGGAGAGTCAAAAGATGTGCAATTGTGGTCAGAGTATGGTCTTGTGGGATGCACGTATACAGTCACTCGATGTCAAAAGACACTAGGTAGTCAGAGCCAGGATTTAATTCTAGCCCTCTTAGTAATCTAAGAACATCCTTGGTATCTTGAAAAAATGTTGGCATCTTTTGTACCAAGGGGCGTAGGAAAAAATCCACCAACCTGGATAATGGCTCCAAAACTGAGCCAATCCCTGAAATGTTACTGGATATTTACTATGCAAAAAATCGGCTTCCCTTTGTGTAATCCAACCATTGTCAGCTGCCTCTCTTCTCATCCTGGCCATGGTTGCAGTTAGCCTCTCTGTAGGGTCTTGATGCAATGGACGATATGAGGTCTCCACACCTAATAGACGCAAATATTCTGTGCAGTAGGCTGTGGTGTCCATGAGAACAGTGACACCACCTTTGTCCGCTGGTTTGATTGTGGTGGTCCTGGTATTCATGAGGGCACATAAAGCTAGCTGGTCCCGCTTTTGAATGTTTTGGAAAGTCTTAGGTAGCTTAGATGTATTTGCTTCAAGATCTCTGAGAACGGCTTTCTCAAAAGTGGCTACTTCCACTGGCACCAAACCAATAGGTGGATTAAAGGTGGACTTGGTGCGTAGATTCATATTGGTAGTTGCTTGCTCAGTGTTATTGGGAGTCTTGTCCACAAAGAAAAAATGAAGCCTGATTTTCCCAAAAAATTGATGGACTTCTTGTATTCTGAAGGGGTCGCCACAATTTGTTGGAACAAAACCAAGGTCACGTTCTAGGACAGCAGATTCATCAGGCATCAATGATCGTGTGCTTTGGTTAACTACTATGCTGGATCCCTGCTTGTGCCCGCCCGTTGTGTCAGCTTTGTCATGCTCCTGGTGCTCGCGGGAGACAACGGTATACTCCAATGGACCTGGTGTTGAGATCTTCTTCTTCGGCTGCGTCCACGGCCCTGGCCTAAAAAAGGCATCAAGAAACCTTGTTGTGGTGGATTGCACATCACATCATGGGAACTTGGGGTCTAGGACCAAATGCTGGATGGGATGGGTACCCCCATGGTGCAGGTGGTCACCACTGGTTAGATTGAGGTGCTCCTCATGGCCCATGCCAGGTTCTGTTGCCTCAGTGCTGTATCCTCTGGCGCATTGTGTCTGTACTTTGGGCTGAGTCACTAGAGCCATCTTCTCTATCAGAGGAAGAATAGTTGGACCCATAACGTTTACCTCCCTTGTTAACAACCAGGGGTTTGTATGAGTCACTTGTGTACGGGTACACTTTCTCTAGTGTAAATTTGGCCATGTCTTTTTTTAAATGTGGTAATCTTGCTAGTATTGTGTTGAGATCTCTGGGTAGGGGATATACCAATGTGTTAGTGATAGTGTGAGTAAAAATAAGACTCAGTTTTATAAACAGTGTGTGGTTTATTTTCATCTAATCTCCACTACTAATTAAAGTTGGTTAAACAAGCTGCTTTGCACTCCTTCAAGATAAGCCTGAAGGCTGCTTTTCACAGCTACTACTTTGAGAGCTTTCAAAGACCACCAAAATCACCATAAGGGTTGTATGGATTAGTGCAAGGTGCATCACTTAAATAAGTGTGCACCATATACTAAGCCAGCCTCCCACACTCCCCCTTAAAGCATCTGATGGGCCTGTTTGCTCCCACCCCGCACACTCACATAAATGTGAGCACCACTATATCAGGGAAAACTGAGCATCTACTCTTCCCACCATCATAAGGCCTTACCCTAGCTACCGCTCAACTATATCGTCCATCTATATTGCTGTCTGTCATCATTTGTCTGCTGTATTCTGTTCATATATTTTTATTTACTCCACTTGTAATCGTGTGCAATTGGAACTGTGCTCTGTTAAGCACTCTATATATACATTTACCATATCCAAATCAAACATGTATTAGCAACTTATTCTAACGGCTTATGTATACTTCACTTACATATTGTCACTATGCATTTATACTTACTCCAAATGTAACTCACACAAGTGCCCCTATACAAACTCTGTGAAGCGCTCTGATACTTTCGGATTAGGTTCTCGCTATACAAAACTCGATAGTTAAATAAGTAAAATGGCACATCCCTTTTCAGCAACAACTAGAACTTGTTAAAAATACTGTGATTGGCTGGGGAAAAGTACTTTTGCTCATAGACGTAGAAAAAACGGAAAGCTTTGCAAACTAAGGGTGGGTCAATTCACAGCAGCTATGCAAGATTTCCCACACATAATTAAATATGCGCACACACTTAGCACCTACACATTCAAATGCTTACCATTTCCAAGGCATGTTTGAATAGCTCACATTTCATTTTTTCTTGATTATGTTTTACAATTAACTTTAATTTGTATTTTTTACTTTTAAGAATGAGTAAAAACATAAAAATGTAGATTGTGCTAAAACTGCTTGAATGTAAGTATTTCTACAGTAACATCTGGGGGATGTGAAGCAAACCCTGCAGAGTGAGCAATCTACTCAAATGAAACTTTCCTGAAAGGAGATATGAGAAGACACATCTCTGGACCTCGATCAAACAGAATTTATTTCTAATAGTGACTATTGTGAATAAAACATAAAACTGCCTAAGCAATAAATCGTTTTTAGATTTTTTTTAAGGGTAATGTTAGGACAAACTGTAAGCTCTCTGATGCATTTCCTATTACCTGAATCTGCGCCCATGTAAATATGATAAAAGTAATTATTCTTCTTGAAATTTGTGCCAGTAAAGTGGAATGAAATCTCTTGTAGGTTTTAGCCGGGGTAACAGATTCATTTGTCCATTTGACCCTGGCAGAGTGTCTACAACCAAGTAACACAAAACTAAGATTCTTTCCAGTGCTAATCGGCAAAAGTCAATACAAGTTAAAGGCACCACTGCAACAAAGCTTGGTCCAAGTGACAACATTCATTTTTAAAAAGGGAGTGGCTGAGAATCTGTGGTTTCTTATTAGAATTATTTTTAGGCACCAGATGGAAAAGGAAAAAGCTAGAGCTATTATGTAGCATGTATTTTCAAAGGGCAAACTGGCCCTTGGGGAATCTTGGAAGTGAATAGCAGATGTTTAATGTTACCAACTCTGTGGTACTCATTTTGCCACGCCCTGAAAGATAAAAGGCTGAGTAGCTGCATTTCAAAATCATGAACATGAGGTCAATCACATATACCTTGAGTAAATGCATTAGTCCACATTTAGGAGCATTACAAAGCCCATGCCTGCATAATTACTGCCACACTGTTGTGGTACCGTTACAGTGGTTAAAGTCTGTTTGAGTGGAACAAGACCCAAGCAAATTAATTCCATGCACAGCTCAATATTCTTTACTCGACTACTTAAATGGCCGAAATGGTTGAGCTTGTTAATAATCTGGGTTACAATTTTTGATCATGAATACAGAAGTGTGGTTGGCAAGCACTTGCAGGGCGTAGTCCTAATCTGAGCCGGTGATTAGCTGGGGGGGCCCTCCGACACTCATTTTCGAGGCCTGGCCCTTATTGTTTCAGATCAGACATTTACTGTGAGCAGGCAAGGGAAAAACACACAAAGTGTAAAGCCAGAGAAAGACAGAAAAAACATCACAAAGGAAGAAAGCAGGGTCTGGCAAGAGTGAGATAAAGGAGCAGGGAGGGTCTGGTAGGGGATTAAAGATGCATGAGAATGGCTTAGACTCGGACACTCAGGATCTCTTAGAACTGCTACACGGGGTGGAGCTAAAACAAATAGTCTGTGCCCGACTCATAAGGCAGGGCACACCCTAGATGGCATATTTTCCAACCATCCCAACCTAGAGGTCACAGCAGTTCAGCCGGTCTCCTGGTCGGATCATGCCGCAGTCCATTCAACATTATCTTAGCCCCCCCCGTCCCAGACCCAGTAAGGCTAAAATTCCCCCCAAAAAGATTAGGAAATGGAAAAACATAGAAGGTAAGACATTGGAGGGCCTTTTGAAAACCTCTTTACTGCCCCCACAAGAAATGTGGAGGAAGCAGCCACAGCCTATACGAGCTGGCTGGAGGCCGCCTGTATGCAACTTGCGCCCCCAACTATCCATCATTCTACTCCCACAAACCCCTCCGCCCCTTGGTTCTCAGAACAAATCAGGGACCACAAAACTCTCTGCAAAAAATTGGAAAGATCGTGGCTGAAAAATTATAGGGAGGAGGATAAAAAACTACTCAATGCAGAGCTGAGAGTTTACAAGGAGATGATCCGCCTGGCTAAATGTGAGTTCTTCACTAAACGTATTAAGGAAGCAAGCAACTCTCCTAAGGAATTATTTAACACAATGTCCTCCTTGGCAGCCCCCAAACCAGTAGATATACCACCTAGCCACCAACTATGTGAAGACTTAGCCAAATTCTTTCTGGGTAAGGTAGAGAAGATCTTTCATTCCCTGGACAACCAAATCATGACCAACGCCCCAGATACATTTACCCCAGAAACGTATCCAGAGACCAACAGGAATTTGATATACTAGAGAACTTCTCCCCCATTAGTGAGGAGGAGGTATCAAATTGGCTAATGAGGATAAAATCAGGCTCCCATCATGACCCCTGTCCAGCCACGATTGCCAAACTAGCTCCCTCTATCATCACCTCGGGATTCACCCCCCTGTTCAATGTCAAGCTGGACAATGGGGAATTTCCCCTACGCTGGAAACAAGCTTCCATCTTGCCCCTTCTAAAAAAAACAACCTAGACGTAACCGACTTGAACAACTTTCGTCCCATTGCCAGGCTACCCTTCCCAGCCAAAATCATGGAGGGCATACTAAACAACCAGCTTAGCACCTTCCTGGGGTCAGGAGAGAGGCTGGATCCTTCTCAACATGGATTCAGGGCTGGACATAGCACGGAATCGGCACAGATTAAATCAGCCGAAGACATAAGAAGGGTGATGGATGCAGGGGGCAGAGCCGCCCTGATCCTGCTGGACCTATCCGCGGCTTTCGACACGGTCCACCATAAATTATTGGTGGACCGTTTGAGGGCCAGTGGGATTCGAGGAAAGGCACTCGAAATCTTGCAAGCCTTCCTCTCCGGCAGGACTCAGTCGGTGGCCTTGGGGGGCTTCGAATCAGAGCCATTTGTGCTCCCCTGCGGAGTCCCACAAGGGTCATCCCTGAGCCCGACTCTTTTTAATGTGTATGTCTCCACCCTGGCGCCAGTGATTAGATCCTTCGGATTCAATCTTACATCCTACGCCGACGACATGCAGATTGTGGTGTTGCTGCGTCCGGGAGAATTGGACAGCACAGCAGATCGGTTTAGATGCTGCATGCGGGAGGTGAGCAACTGAATGGCAGGAAACTGCCTTAAGCTCAATTCTGCAAAAACAGAAGTGTTGCTGTTTGGGTCAAGAGACAACTTCTGGTCCCCTCGATGGTGGCCAGAGGAAATGGGGTCTCCCCCCTCTCCGGTTTGGAAGGTAAAAAATCTGGGTGTACTGATGGATGACTCTCTGTCCTTCAGGCCACAAATTAATGTACTGTCCTCAGCTACCCACTATGTGCTTAAAACTATCCGGAAATTCCTGCCATTTCTTCCGGTGGAACACAAGAAGACAGTAGTGACTGGACTGGTGATGTCCCGGCTAGATTACTGCAACGGTCTGCTACTGAATGCCCAGCCGGGGCTTTTAGATAAACTTCAAATCCTGCAGAATGCAGCAGCACGTCTGATTATGGGCACCCCCAAGTTCGCCTCAGTAGCTCAGGACCTTGTAAAGTTGCCCTGGCTGCCAGTTCGCAAAAGAATTTCTTTTTAAGTCACTTTGAGTGATTTTCAAGGCGTTGCATGGCCTGGGCCACCAATGCATGACCCCTCTCTTCCAGTGGTACAAGCCAGTGCGAGCTCTAAGGTCAGCTGAGCAGGGGCTGGCTGCAGTCCCTAGGGTAAGGAAAGTCCGTTGGGGAAGTAGAAGTCTATCCCTGGGACCTGCCAAGGCATGGAATGCGCTGCCTTCGAACCTCCGACAGATCCCGGATTTGTTCATATTCAGGAAGGCCCTTAAGACTTGGCTCTTTACACGGTAACTCCCCTGTCTACGCCGACTAGATATCAGTCAGCGCCAGGACACTTTCGGGTAACAGTGCGCTTTAAAAATGTCAAAAATAAATAAATGAGGTGAACTCAAGACTACACCACCTTGGTGCTCAGGACACCTGACATTTATTAGCACCGGCTGTGAGCTTATAAGCAGAGCTTTGGGCACTGTCACTCATTCTTCAAAAAAATTAAGCACTGGCAGCGCTTTTATGGGACCACAAGGGTATAAGTGCGCTCCCGAGAAAATCCACTGTCCTTAGAGGAAGTGGGGTGCAAAACGCCCCCTTCCATAAGAAAAGGTTATGCTTGGAAGCCAGAACATCTATAGGCAGTGATCTACTTTATTCAACACTTGTCTTTGGCCACGGAGGCATAAAGAACAATTAAGTTGCAATGAAGATGTAGTATGAAATGTGGCCCCAATTGTTTGTTTTATTATACACATCATAAGATGAACATTGTTTAATTTAGGTGGGTGTGCATGAAACATGAAAAAATAGCAGCACTCAGTTTCAAATGGAACATTTTATTTGAGTAAATATTGAAAAAGAGATCCTCTTGATCAGCACCCAGCTGGTGCTATGCGAAGAGACATTTAAACCAGAGCTTAATTTGAGCTGGTGTTTTCCAATGCTCCGCACCAGCACCTAATTGTCGGCATCTGGGCTTATGGCAGTGTCCCACATGGTGGGACTGTGCGGCTAATTGTTTAGTTGAATTTACATACACAATGACTAATTCCTGCCTCTCAGGCCATTCTTATAGCTTTGGGGGCCTGTAATAGTATGAATTTTCTTGAGTATGATGATTAGAAGCTGTGTTTGTTCTGTCATTGGCAGCTGGAAGGGGCACTGTGTGGTGCAAGCTGCAGTGGCCTCCTGATGAGAGGCCCGGCACATATTTTTTTACAAGTTAAACACTGATTTAAACCTGTTACTGAAATTGCCAAGTTATTCAGAAGCAAGGAGTTAAGAAACGAAGAAGTGTGTAAAAATGTAACAAGCTGAGCTTCAATAGGTCAGTGCGCTTACTTAGCACCTCATCGAGAATTCAGACGAGTGTTGATTCCACCACTATTTTGCTATTCCCCATTTTTCACACATTGGATTTAATTTTTTAGCACTCTAGCTCACCTACTTGGTGACCCTGTTGCATATCACACTATTTTCTGTTCAAAGAGACCTTAATCATAACGTCATTATGTTTTTTAGTAACTGCCTCAAATACTGAATTCATTCAGAGGATTATTATGCCAATCATATTTGTTTTACAAAACGGGAAAACAGAAATAATACATTTGTAGAAATGGTCTCTATGAGTATGTTGATTGAAGTTATTTCCTCTGAAAACATGGCCAAATAGACATCTGAATTTTAACAAAATGCTATTGTTACCAATCGTTTTTTAAACACTTCTTGTAAGAAATGTAGTAATTAGTTGAGGTGTTGAAAACCCAAGTCAAATATTAAACACAAACCGTCATAGTGAACCACTGAAGTGGCTAAATTAACCTGAACCCAACCCCCTGGTAACTATGGCTCAGAGCAGACAGGCTTAATTTAGAGACAACGTGTAATGTATGTATGCTGAACTAAAACATTAGTAAAGTTGAAATGCAAAAAGGTAAAAATCCTACAACAAGTTTGAATAATAGAGTCACATGTATCTGAAGGAGCCGAGGATGGAGATTGCACTATTCAAATCTTTGTTGCAAATTCAAGTATAAGCTGCACTGGAGTAAATGGATCTTTTTCTCGAATTGAGGCTTAACATCAACTCAGCAACAGTAAATCAATGACAGTGAAGCACAAGAGGCTCTTCAAAAGGGACAGAGAAGAGTAGATTTACTAAGCATAAAGGTTTTTTATTAAAAGATTCTCAAAGTTACAGACTCACATCTTTAAAATTAATCATAAATCAATATTCATCAAATCAAAAAGTGGTTCGGTATAATCCAAAGTGAGTCAAAACAGCAAATACAAAGGTAAGTCATTTAAAAATTGTCTTATGAAAATTGAGTAAGATTCAGTTTCCCCTGAAGGGGAAATTCCTATTTCTAAACTGAGGTTCCAAATGAGGATGGGGAAGTAAAGCAGCAGATGTCATTAAGCAAAGCCTCTAAATGCATAACCAAATCAAGGTCCAATCAGACAAAAAGAACATAGATGTGCTCAAGAATTTAATTCTATGAATAGGAGCAAAATAAGCATGGTGTCTCATAAGAGAAGAAAAGGGGCATATGTTTTCTAAAAAGAAGATAGGAGCACCTGAATCCAATTAACTTTGCAATGCACAATTAAACATATCATTTCTACAATTAGGAATAAATCTCTATGGTTTCTAAGAGCTGCAGACCAATGAAAATCCAGCATTTACCGGGAGGTGACTTCGCCTTCCTTCCTAGGCATCTTACAAAGGAAGATCACAGCTGCACGGCCTTCAGGAGATATCTCATACTGGATGATACATCGCGTTTAGCCCGTCCCCATCACTAGTGCAAGAAACTCACGGCCTCATAGGCCCTATCGGCACTTTTGCGCCATCAGAACGTCACTTTTGTTACATTTGGGTGGTGCAATGTGCCGCTGACATATTTATAAGGCCACGTAAAGCCACATTACATAAAAGGAGCGTTCCATGGGTGTTGCTGGGGGCGTTCCCAGCAACATCCATGGCTTTTTGACACTGCCCTAGATTTACGTGAAATCGCAAGTCTAAGGCAGCGCCAAAAATGTACGCCTCCAAGAGGAGGTATAAGGGAGGAATAACAGGGAAAAATATCATTCATTATTTCTCCTTGTTTTTTCTATTTTTATATGTGCAGATTTTTGTGACTGTTTTAGTGCAGGAAGGTTTCCATTCCTGCACAAAATTAATCATCCTCGCAACACAGGTACCCTTACACCATGGTGAAAAGGTGCCTGCAATGGCGCATGGCAGCCCATTGTGAACCGGCGCAGGGGAAAAGGACAGGAATGAGCTGTATCTAATAAATTATATAATAGATACAGCACATGCTTGCCCTTTTCTTCTGCAGTAGGGCAGAGCAGCAGCAAAGCCTGGTGCGCTGCACTTTGGCAAAAAATCCATAAATGAGTCCCTCATTATTCAGCTTTCAGTGAAACTCACAAAGATAGACAATTCACACAGAATCAGACATAGAAACAATTTATGTAGTTTAAGCTACTACTGATTAACTCCTTAAGTGAGAGAAAGAGTTAGATGACATACAGCAGCCAAAATGCATTTTCAACTTTAGCGTGAGTTGTTAAAATGAGGCCTACATTAACTATGGCTTACTTAACATAAACACATATTAACTACGGTTAACTACAATGTGACAGTCACTTACTAACTATGGTCAAATTACTTTAGATATAAGTAAATATTGTGCATTGGTATACATGTAGGCAAAATGAAAAATAGTGACAGAGCGTCACCCAATAAAAAGGCACAAAATTAAAAATGCATTAAGGGGAACCAAAGATAAGCATTTTTAAAGTTTTAAGTAGAAATCACCGGTGATAGTCAGTGGTCACGATTCAACATGATCTAGGCTCAATTTGATGCTGTTTGTGATAGAGCACAGGTAGGAAACACCAGCTACATTAGTCCTGGTCATAGATTTCTTCTTCTGACATTAGTCCACTGAGTCCCAATTAAAATGGTGTTTGGAAAAAAAAATATATATATATATATTCACAGAAAAAACATAGGTTTCACAATCTTTATAGTTAGGAATTAGCATTTTAAAAACCTTTGAAATTCTCGGATAAACCATAGGTTTCACACCAGTTATAGTTAGCTGAACATTTTACTCACACAAAACCATTGAAATTCCCACGTTATAGTTAGTTGGACTCACTATAACTCGCGCGCCCGCAATCCACTGCTGATGATATCACATATTACATCATTCATGACATGGTCAGTGACATCACTGATGACATCTCTGATGACATCTAATTTTTTTAAAGCTAATTCCTAACTATAACATGTGAGAGGGAAGGAGTGAGGATGTAAAAGGACAGACGGAGTAAGAGAACGAGTGAGTGAAGTGGAGTAAGGTGAGTGAGAGAAAGGTAAAGAATGAGGGAGCGAAGAAAGGGAACAGAGGGGAACAGGACTGAAGCAGATATACTAAGAGAAGGTGACTGGGGGATGAAAGTAAGGGGAAGGGGAATAAAGGATAGAGAATGAAGGGTAGTGAGAGAACCGGAGTAAGGGAACAGCACTCTAAGCACTCTAAATTATTTTTTTCACTCTAATTTTTTTCACTGTTTTTCCCCGTGGTGCGCTCAGGGTACGCGTACCGGTAAGCGCCCATGTGCGCGCACCGTGAGCTTACTCCACAAATTTTTTTTTTAAACTAAAACTTTTTTTGCTCTTCGGAGTCAACCTAGGACCCTTGATAAAACATAATTGGGGCAGGGTGTCTCTACCCTGCCCCCTATCAACGTTTTCCACTTTTATTTTTCACCTCTTGTGTCTCTGTTCTTCAGAGTCACAAGATGGCGGACTATGCAGACCATTTAGAATGTTTACAGACACCCAAGAGCCAATTCGCTTTTGAAATTTAGAACCAATTAAAATGTTTCTTTGGTTTTGAATTTGTGTGTGATGAAGTTTCATTGGTTTTCTACAAGAATATACATGAAAAATGAGAGGGAAACACAGCCATTTTGTGATAGTACTCTTTGAGGTACATTTGAGAGGAATTTTTTGTGTTCTATTTCTGGTGTGAAATTTACACAGTACTAACTCTTCTACTGCTTTCTAAAAGGTGAGTTGTTAATTTGTAAGGGGAATTTAATACTTGATTAAGCTAGTTTTATATTATCTATTACTAAAAACGATAAATTAAAGTGATTTTTTTCTGCAATTTACAGCAAGAAATTTGAAAAGAATATGGATCTGAATGAGGACACCGTTGATATTAATTTTGTAATTTCTGCGACTTTTGTTGAGGCGAGTTTTATTGAGGTCTTGAATGATCCTGTTGATAACACTATCCATGAAGAAGACCTTTTTTTGAGAGAAGATGGAATGGAGGATTTTAATGATGAGACTTTGGATGCTGAATTAAGTGAATGTTTGGACTATATTGAGTTCCAGGACTCATGTATGGAGACTTCTGATGAGGAGATTCCTGATCAGTTAATGCTAGAAGTTCTTTTAAATTATGAAAATTCTGAAGAATAAATTTATATTTAGAAATTATAAATTGTTTGAGACATTTTTTATTATTCTATTTGTAATTTATGAGATAGTAGCGAAATGGTTGTGGTATAAAGTGAGACTTATAGTATAGAGTGCAACATTTACTTCCCTTCTCCCAAAAAGAGTGACATGTAATACTTCAAAACTTGAAAAGGGAGCAGGGTAGAGTGCCCCTCACCCCCTAGACCTTCTCAGGAGGTTCCAAAAAGATCTGTTTCTGCTTTCCTGAGAGACTATGGTTTGATTTGAATATACCACAATAACTTGCATTACAACATGCAAGATATCTACAGAGGAAACAATATACATTTCTCAGATGAGGAAAACAGAGTTTTGCTCTTCAATTTTAGACTCTGCATCAGTACCTACTTATAGGTACTGAAATCACCCACATAACACAACAGCTCTTTTTAGAGCTACCCTACCTCTAAGCAATCCAAATTATTATTAAAAACTATTTTCTTTCACTGCTTTTTCCCCGTGGTGTGGTCAGGGTGCGCATACCAGAGAGCGTACCCGGGAACGCACCCAGCGCTTACCCCGCGAAAATTTAAAAAAAACAAAACCTAGGGGGTCAGGGGGTGTCTACTCTGACCCCTTTTAATTATTTCCCCCTTTCTTTTTCACCTCTTGTGTCTCGATTCTACCGAGACACAAGATGGCGGACTCTCCGGACTGTTTAGAATGTTGACAGACACCCGACAGCCAATCAGCTTTCCGCTCGCGCACTCCCGTAGCGCGCCGGGTGCGCTTCCCGGTATGCGTACCTGTAAGTGCTCGAAGCGCGCATATAGATATATATGTGTTTTTGAAGTTAATTTTAAAAAAAAACACTGATCGGATAAATAGGCATGTCTAATTTTCTCCTCACCTACATGTAAGTCTGCTTATGACTAATATATTTCAATTGAAACTCGCATGTTTAAGAAATTGAACAGCATCAACTCCGCGCGCTCGCCATCACTCCTCCTAAAGCCATAGTACTATAGTATACGAATGCAATTTAAGAAAAAGTGTATATATATATATATCCAACCATCGCAGGTGCACAATTGAGGGAGACCACACGTGGAAAAGTGAGTTCAGGATTTATTGGTCACACTGCCAGCACAGGGTAAAACGTCAGCACCCCATCAAGTTTGCAAGCCGGCCGCGTTTCGGGACTTCCACGTCCCTTCATCTGCGGCATAATGGTGTGTTACTGCAAGCGCCTTGGAGCTGAAGCGCACCTGCATTCAAAGCCTGCCACGGGCGTGGCTGAATGCAAAGCCTCTTGGGAGTTGTAGTCCGCTGCTCATGATCCCCTGTGGGTGCACCCGCAATAAAAAATTACCAAAGTTCTTGCCCATGTGGGATGATCGGGAAGCCGCCGTCATTCCGTGCCCCGCTTTGTGTGTGTTCCAGCCCGGTGAATTTGCGCCGCCCTGCATCGGTTTGCCAATTCACTACAACGCTCCTTCAACTCCCGACATCATGAGAAGCCAGGAAGGACTGACTGGTAGCTGGGGTTTCTCCTCGCGACCGTAGCCAGCCGCTAACATCCAACCATCCCAGGTGCACAATTGAGGGAGACCACACGTGGAAAAGTGAGTTCTGGATTTATTGGTCACACTGCCAGCACAGGGTAAAACGTCAGCACCCCATCAAGTTTGCAAGCCGGACGCGTTTCGGGACTTCCACGTCCCTTCATCTGCGGCATAATGGTGTGTTACTGCAAGCGCCTTGGAGCTGAAGCGCACCTGCATTCAAAGCCTGCCACGGGCGTGGCTGAATGCAAAGCCTCTTGGGAGTTGTAGTCCGCTGCTCATGATCCCCTGTGTGTGCGCCCGCAATAAAAAATTACCAAAGTTCTTGCCCATGTGGGATGATCGGGAAGCCGCCGTCATTCCGTGCCCCGCTTTGTGTGTGTTCCAGCCTGGTGAATTTGCACCGCCCTGCATCGGTTTGCCAATTCACTTAAACGCTCCTTCAACTCCCGACATCATGAGACGCCAGGAAGGACTGACTTGTAGCTGGGATCTCTCCTCGCGACCGTAGCCAGCCGCTAACATCCAACCATCGCAGGTTCACAACTGAGGGAGACCACACGTGGAAAAGTGAGTTCTGGATTTATTGGGCACACTGCCAGCACAGGGTAAAACGTCAGCACCCCATCAAGTTTGAAAGCCGGACGCGTTTCGGGACTTCCACGTCTCTTCATCTGCGGCATAATGGTGTGTTACTGCAAGCGCCTTGGAGCTGAAGCGCACCTGCATTCAAAGCCTGCCACGGGCGTGGCTGAATGCAAAGCCTCTTGGGAGTTGTAGTCCGCTGCTCATGATCCCCTGTGGGTGCGCCCGCAATAAAAAATTACCAAAGTTCTTGCCCATGTGGGATGATCGGGAAGCCGCCGTCATTCCGTGCCCCGCTTTGTGTGTGTTCCAGCCTGGTGAATTTGCACCGCCCTGCATCGGTTTGCCAATTCACTTCCACGCTCCTTCAACTCCCGACATCATGAGACGCCAGGAAGGACTGACTTGTAGCTGGGGTCTCTCCTTGCGACCGTAGCCAGCCGCTAACATCCAACCATCGCAGATGCACAATTGAGGGAGACAGCACGTGGAAAAGTGAGTTGAGGATTTATTGGTCACACTGCCAGCACAGGGTAAAACGTCAGCACCCCATCAAGTTTGCAAGCCGGACGCGTTTTGGGACTTCCACGTCCCTTCATCTGCGGCATAATGGTGTGTTACTGCAAGCGCCTTGGAGCTGTAGCGCACCTGCATTCAAAGCCTGCCACGGGCGTGGCTGAATGCAAAGCCTCTTGGGAGTTGTAGTCCGCTGCTCATGATGCCCTGTGGGTGCGCCCGCAATAAAAAATTACCAAAGTTCATGCCCATGTGGGATGATCGGGAAGCCGCCGTCATTCCGTGCCCCGCTCTGTGTGTGTTCCAGCCTTGTGAATTTGCACCGCCCTGCATCGGTTTGCCAATTCACTTCCACGCTCCTTCAACTCCCGACATCATGAGACGCCAGGAAGGACTGACTTGTAGCTGGGGTCTCTCCTCGCGACCGTTGAAGTTGAAGTTGAAGGAGCGTGGAAGTGAATTTGATGGGGTGCTGACGTTTTACCCGGTGCTGGCAGTGTGACCAATAAATCCTGAACTCACTTTTTCACGTGTGGTCTCCCTCAATTGTGCACCTGCGATGGTTGGATGTTAGCGGCTGGCTACGGTCGCGAGGAGAGACCCCAGCTACAAGTCAGTCCTTCCTGGCGTCTCATGATGTCGGGAGTTGAAGGAGCGTGGAAGTGAATTGGCAAACCGATGCAGGGCGGTGCAAATTCACCAGGCTGGAACACACACAAAGAGGGGCATGGAATGACGGCGGCTTCCCGATCATCCCACATGGGCAAGAACTTTGGTAATTTTTTATTGCGGGCGCACCCACAGGGGATCATGAGCAGCTGACTACAACTCCCAAGAGGCTTTGCATTCAGCCACGCCAGTGACAGGCTTTGAATGCAGGTGCGCTTCAGCTCCAAGGCGCTTGCAGTAATACACCATTATGCCGCAGATGAAGGGACGTGGAAGTCCCGAAACGCGTCCGGCTTGCAAACTTGATGGGGTGCTGACGTTTTACCCTGTGCTGGCAGTGTGACCACTAAATCCTGAACTCACTTTTCCACGTGTGGTCTCCCTCAATTGTGCACCTGCGATGGTTGGATGTTAGCGGCTGGCTACGGTCGCGAGGAGAGACCCCAGCTACAAGTCAGTCCTTCCTGGCATCTCATGATGTCGGGAGTTGAAGGAGCGCGGAAGTGTATTGGCAAACTGATGCAGGGCGGTGCAAATTCACCAGGCTGGAACACACACAAAGCGGGGCACGGAATGACGGCGGCTTCCCAATCATCCCACATGGGCAAGAACTTTGGTAATTTTTTATTGCGGGCTCACCCACAGGGGATCATGAGCAGCGGACTACAACTCCCAAGAGGCTTTGCATTCAGCCATGCCCGTGGCAGGCTTTGAATGCAGGTGCGATTCAGCTCCAAGGCGCTTGCAGTAACACACCATTATGCCGCAGATGAAGGGACGTGGAAGTCCCGAAACGCGTCCGGCTTGCAAACTTGATGGGGTGCTGACGTTTTACCCTGTGCTGGCAGTGTGACCAATAAATCCTGAACTCACTTTTCCACTTGTGGTCTCCCTCAATTGTGCACCTGCGATGGTTGGATGTTCGCGGCTGGCTACGGTCGCGAGGAGAGACCCCAGCTACCAGTCAGTCCTTCCTGGCGTCTCATGATGTCGGGAGTTGAAGGAGCGTGGAAGTGAATTGGCAAACCGATGCAGGGCGGTGCAAATTCACCAGGCTGGAACACACTCAAAGCGGGGCACGGAATGACGGCGGCTTCCCGATCATCCCACATGGGCAAGAACTTTGGTAATTTTTTATTGCAGGCGCACCCACAGGGGATCATGAGCAGCGGACTACAACTCCCAAGAGGCTTTGCAATCAGCCACGCCTGTGGCAGGCTTTGAATGCAGGTGCGCTTCAGCTCCAAGGCGCTTGCAGTCTGTCAGACGAAGTCTTCCTCGGAATCTGATGCGATGATATAAGGGCCCACCTCTCGATACCTCCAATTCTGATTGTAATTATTACACAGAATATTGAAGTGATCAAGCGGGGGAAAAGGGGAGTTGGGAAGGGAACAGCTGGGAGGGAGATCTGAAAAGGAAAAAGTTAGACACACACTAATACCTATTTACTTATATTTCAGTAAATTTTCCTCAATGCAAGCAGCAATCTAAGCATGGAGTTTTCATGTAAAACTAGATTCACTTCACAAAATTCTGTGGAATTATATCGCAATTAAACCTCTTGCAAATTGACCTTTTATACTACTCATTCTCCAAATGCTTGATATTTCTTTGCACATAAAACATCTGTACTTTTCTGATAAAACTCTCTCAGAAAAAATAGCACGATTTACATTATCTTCTGTAAATTGTTCACTGTTAGATAGTATCAAAACCTTTAAACTTGTTCACATAGCACGAAACTGTGTATTTCAAAACACTCTAATTTTGTCTTGTTATAGCTTCATAATCAAGTTACATGTAGAAAACATAAGCAAGAGATTTATCTTGTTTCTGTGCTAAAAACAATAACTTTCTATTCAAAATATTATGTTGGATTTACTTCATACCAAAAACATTGAAGATTTCTAATTCCTTAAATAACATGATATAAAAAACTGAAACAGCGTTTAAATCTTTGTTGCTCTTTAGATTCTGTAAATACAAAAAATAAAAAAACCTTTTTGTGCATTAAATCGCCTTCATACCTAAAGAGTACGACCTACTCTTAATTATAGGTTCATCTACAAACTCTGGACCCCAAAGGAAGAAATTCCTCGAAGAAATCCGGTTTAAAACCACCTTCTCAAAGACTGCCGGAGAAGTTACCAACTCAAGAAGCTCCTCCGGAAAGGTCTGCTCCAGCGCGGCACACACAAATCTGCATCAAAGGGTTAAACAGCATACCAAAACACAGAGCCTGCCTGGAATCAACCTCCTTCTCAGAAATCTCCAGAATAGTGAGCACAGATCCTTGGGTGTGGTCACGTACATCAACGTAACCACACCCGCGTAATTTCCCCTGCTTGCGGCGTTGAAATGCGACAGCATGCCAAATTGCACGCATCTCGCGGTACGTGGTTGCCAAAGTGCATGCATCTCGCGTACCCTGCCAAACCTCACTCATCTCGCGTACCCTGCCAAACCTCACTCATCTCGCGGACCATAGGGAATCAATGGAATTTTTAGGGCAAAATACATTTCCAAAGCTTAGCCTGCCCTAGCCCTATAACAAAGCAACCACCAATGTCCAGCAGGGGAAGACCCATGAGTCTTTCCACATAAACGTTTGGGACATGGCCGAAGGCCAAATGGGGCGGGCCCTAGACCGCAAGCGCCCCTGGGCCTGACACAGTAACACACCATTATGCTGCAGATGAAGGGGCGTGGAAGTCCCGAAACGCGTCCGGCTTGCAAACTTGATGGGGTGCTGACGTTTTACCCTGTGCTGGCAGTGTGACCAATAAATCCTGAACTCACTTTTGCACGTGTGGTCTCCCTCAATTGTGCACCTGCGATGATTGGATGTTAGCGGCTGGCTACGGTCGCGAGGAGAGACCCCAGCTACCAGTCAGTCCTTCCTGGCGTCTCATGATGTCGGGAGTTGAAGGAGCGTTGTAGTGAATTGGCAAACCGATGCAGGGCGGTGCAAATTCACCGGGCTGGAACACACACAAAGCGGGGCACGGAATGACGGCGGCTTCCCGATCATCCCACATGGGCAAGAACTTTGGTAATTTTTTATTGCGGGCGCACCCACAGGGGATCATGAGCAGCGGACTGCAACTCCCAAGAGGCTTTGCATTCAGCCATGCCCGAGCAGGCTTTGAATGCAGGTGCGCTTCAGCTCCAAGGCGCTTGCAGTAACACACCATTATGCCGCAGATGAAGGGACGTGGAAGTCCCAAAACGCGTCCGGCTTGCAAACTTGATGGGGGGCTGACGGTTTACCCTGTGCTGGCAGGTGAAGGGGGCTATCTGAGTCTCTTGAATAAAACCCAACTTAAGCAATTGGACGAGTGCAGACATTAATTTTTACTTGGTGAATGATATATATATATATATATACATATATATATATGTATATATATATATATATATATATATATATATATATATATATATATACATATATATATACATATATATATATATATATATATATATATCAAACGATGTAGGTTCACCTTGGGGATGCCAGTTGTGGTTCTGTCCCAGGAAAAAACCAACGAATCCCAAATTGCTGGCAAGAGGTACTTTATTCAAGTGAAGGTCACAGCAGTGCTAACAGATGACGTGTTTCGGGCGATTGCCCTTGCTCACATAAAAAATATTTCCCATGATGCCTCTTTTTAAACCCCTTCATATACACCATGTGATGCTCAAATAATAAATATAAAAGAAATACTTATAGGTCACATTTCAATACAAAGTAAAGTACCCTTGATTGCATATGTAAATAGTTGGATAACTATATCATTATTTCATTCAGTTGTTAATTTTTCATTTGATATCAGCATGAATGCTTGTTTACTTCAACTTATCAAAACCGCAATAAAGTGCAATGTGCATATGTCCTTTTCGTATGTGCAAAGGAATGCCAATAAATATTTTTGTGCAATATCCAAAAAATATATGATCTATCCTATTTAAAATATAAATAGATATAAAATCAACTTCCTTAAAACATGCAATAAATCCATTGCCTTTTTCTACCAGGACCAGTTTAAAAGTACAATTATGCATACTTAAAAACTATTATGTTTTGGTAGAAAAATATATATATGTAATTTCATTTATAATTTACATTTTATCAAAGTGCAATGGCGTGAAGTAAACTGGACACTCTCTTGTGCAACATTACGCAAACAAATTTGCAATATCATGCAAAGTATTTAAATGCAGTTTTAAATCCTCCTATTCCAAATCCAACCAGTTACACATTCGGGGACATCAAGTGTCGATGGCAACCCCAACTAGTTACACATTCGGGGACATCAAATGTCGATGGCAACCCCTATGTGACCTATTTTCAAAAAGAATTCCATAAAGTGACTGTATTTTCACATGGAGAACCCAAGTTCGCCCCTGTTATTTACAATTTAAAGTAAAAAAAAAGGGAAAAAAGAGAAAAGTCTAATCTGGGCGTCGGAGTGAGACATGGTTCAAAAATAGATTCATTATGGGTGGCTGGCTGGAGACACCTCTTACAACCTTCATATCGCTATGCAGTATAACTGCATCTATTATGCCTGCGGAATCTGTAGAATGTTATCCTCATAAGAAGTGATACAGATCCTCCGTGGTGTTGAGTCCATTCGGTACCTTAGAATCTAATTCTAAGATCATTTTGGACTCTAATTGTCTAAGCATCCTATCACGGTCTCCGCCCCTTCTAGGTTTGGGTACTGAGGTGATGACATAATAGCTAAGACATTGGAGGTTGTTGTTGTGTACACTCTTAAAGTGTCTAGATACCGGATAGGAGCTATCGTTGTTCACGATTGCTCTGATATGCTGCAATATCCTGGCATGCACTGGTAGTTTGGTGCTTCCCACATACCTGAGATCACACGTGCATGCCAGGACGTAAACAGCATACTCTGTTTTTTAACCGTAATGTCCTTTGATGGATTGTGGTACTGGACTGAATGGAGTGTAACACTGCTGTGTGTTTACTCCAAATTTGCAAGCTCTGCAGCTACTGCATTTATAGAATCCTACTCGAGGTGGAAACCAAGGTTTTTTTGTTATAGGTAGTTCGGGGCAGGGTTTGGAGATATGCATACGTAGGGAGGGTCCCCTCCGAAACGTAATCTCTGGCCGTGCTGGTAAATGATGCGCTAGTACTGCATCTGTTTGGATGATAGGCCAACTTTTACTGAGAATAGACCGGATTTTTCTGTCCTGGCCACTGTATGCAGTAATGAATCTAATAGGAGATTCAGCCAAACCTCCTACTGGGACCCTATTTGCCTCCACTGGTGAAAATAGGGTTTCTCTTGCTCTGGATTTCATTTTGTTGACTGCTTTTGTAAGTATGTTCTCCTTATAACCTCGCTCCCGAAATCTATCTAATGCTTGGGCTGTACATGTGTTAAGCTCATCATCAGTGCTACAGATTCTCTTCACCCGAAGAAGCTCGCCATATGGAATGTTATCATGACATGGCGAGGGTGGGCACTTGTTGCATGTAGGGTTGTGTTACCCGATGTGTCTTTTCTAATGCAATGTGGTGGCTAGGTGTCCTGCTGTGTGAAAGACCCTGACATCTAAAAAGTCCACCGATGTTTTACTAATGTTGTGTGTGAACCTCAGGTTGTCTTCATTGTTGTATAGGGCCAAAATGAACTCTTTCACACTTTCTTCATTGCCCCTCCAAATTAAAAACACATCGTCTAAAACACGAACCCACATGACTACATTGGTAGCAAACACCGCCAGGTGTGTTTCCATGAGGACCCGCTTCTCCCACCAGCCAACGTGAAGACACGCGTAGCTGGGAGAGAAGCAGGCCCCCATGGCCACACCCCTTTTCTCTATATAAATGTCTTTACCAAACAAGAAATAATTGTGATGCAAACACCAGCTTACAAATTAACTCAACATCTTGTTATGGTTGTAACAATGCACTGGTCGGGTGCTTAAGAAATAGTCCAGTGCTTCCAGCCCTCTCCCATGGTATATATATATTACCTACTGGCGGTCGCCAGTAGGTAGTTATAGTTAGGATTTTTTTCAATGCAAAATCTCATAATTCTATTTGGAATAACTTTGGCGCTGGTTGACGAATCTGCCTGAAAACTTCCTCAAATTTGCCTTGCGGCACCCCGGCCGTTCCTTGAAAGTGTGTGGGGGATTCGTCAAACGGGGGCCGAGATAAAAGGGGGGTCCCAAAACGTGTTTTCCCCATGTTAATTTCCATAGGGCGGTCGAACTCACTTTTAGCCTGAACGGCTGAATGGATTACCCCCAAACTTGGCAAAATTGTAGGGACTGGTAGCCCGATGTGCCTTTGCTATGTCTCAAGATATGTGCTCTAGTGGATTTTGAGTAATTTAGGTTCGAATATGTGTTTTAAGGGTTACATTACACTGAAAGGAGGTCTGTCACTCTGTCACAAAGATGTTGTCATCAGTGATGTCATTTGAGGTGTCATCAATGATGTCATGAGTGATGTCACTGACCATGTCATGAGTGATGTAATATGTGACATCATCAGCAGTGCATTACACGCGCAAGTTATAGTGAGTCCAACTAACTATAACGTGGGAATTTCAATGGTTTTATGTCAGTAAAATTTCCAGCTAACTATAACTGGTGTGAAACCTATGGTTTTTTCTGTGAATATATATATATATATATATATATATATATATATATATATATATATATATATATATATATATATATATATATTACCTACTGGCGGTCGCCAGTAGGTATATATAGTTAGGATTTTTTCTCTATGGGATTTTTGAAAATTCTATGTCTAATAACTTTGGCGTTTGTGGACGGAATTGGCTGAAATTTTCAGGAAAATGGAACATTTTGTTTCTGAGCAGCCCCTGACAATTTGGGGGGGTTTCACCAAGGGGGGGCCGAGAAAAAAGGGGGGTCCCAAAACACGTTTTTCCCATGTTAATTTCCATAGGGCGGTTGGCCTCACTTTTAGCTCGAACGGCTGAATGGATTTGCACGAAACCTGGCAAAATTGTAGGGACTGTTAGCCCGATGTGCCTTTGCTAGGTCTCAATATATGTGCCCCAGTGGATTTTGAGTAATTTAGGTTCAAAAAAAGATATATATCTGGGCGGAGCCTAACCACACATCTGATCTGATTGGCTGTCAGCACTTCATCCAAGAAGTGTTGGCAGCCATCTTGGGACCAATATACATGATAGCACCTCTTAAAAAGCATTGTAGTTAATAGAGGGTTTTAGGACTTTAGTTACATTATAAATCATTTGTTGATGGTACCATACTCGTTTTAGGAATTGTGGTGGGTTCTAAGGTGATTTTACCATGTGAAAAAACCTTCTGCTGTGATACCATGAATATTGTTTGAAAGAAAACTAATATCTCATGATTTTCCCACAGTGGTTTGGAAGGGGATCTATAAGCTAAACTGAAAGCATATTTTCTGTAAATTCACATTATCTTTCTCAGTCATGTGAAAATGAAGTCTGACATTCTCAGTAAAACATGTACATCCAACAAGGACAGAGACTGTCAGTTGATTCCTTTGTGTTCTACTGCAGCCTCCTAGAGTGTTCTAAAGAACAACTAGAGCGCTAACAGTCCTACTTATTACAAAGGTATGGCACACCTGAAGCTATCTTGATTGGAATAAAGTGGTAACTCTTAAAACATTTAATTTAAAAAGAAACAACATGAGGGGGTATATTTTGCCATAGAAAGTATGATTAGTGCTGCAGAATGAAAAATTAGGGCACATTTTGAGTGACTTTTCAAATCCTTTTCTATTTCATTAAAACATTCTGACATGCAGTCTCCCAAAATGGCCACCAGAGACAAAAGAGCCCAAATGTAGCCCAAATATCACCCAGATGTAGCCCAAGTATAGCCCAATGACAGAATGTCCCAGAGTGTTCTAAAGAACAACTAGAGCGCTAACAGTCCTACTTATTACAAAGGTATGGCACACCTGAAGCCATCTTGATTGGAATAAAGTGGTAACTCTTAAAACATTTAATTTAAAAAGAAACAACATGGGGGGGTATATTTTGCCATAGAAAGTATGATTAGTGCTGCAGAATGAAAAATTAGGACACATTTTGAGTGACTTCTAAAATCCTTTTCTATTTCATTAAAACATTCTGACATGCAGTCTCCCAAAATGGCCACCAGAGACAAAAGAGCCCAAATGTAGCCCAAATATCACCCAGATGTAGCCCAAGTATAGCCCAATGACAGAATGTCCCAGAGTGTTCTAAAGAACAACTAGAGCGCTAACAGTCCTACTTATTACAAAGGTATAGCACACCTGGAGCCATCGTGATGGGAATAAAGTGGTAACTCTTAAAACATTTAATTTAAAAAGGAACAAAATGAGGGGGTATATTATGCAATAGAAGGTATTATTAGTGCTGCAGAAAGAAAAATTAGGGCACATTTTGAGTGACTTTTCAAATCCTCTTCTATTTCATTAAAAAATTTTGACATGCAGTCTCCCAAAATGGCCACCAGAGACAAAAGAGCCCAAATGTAGCCCAAATATCATTCAGATGTAGCCCAAGTATAGCCCAATGACAGAATGTCCCAGAGTTTTCTAAAGAACAACTAGAGCACTAACAGTCCTACTTATTACAAAGGTATGGCACACCTGAAGCCATCTTGATTGGAATAAAGTGGTAACTCTTAAAACATTTAATTTAAAAAGGAACAAAATGAGGGGGTATATTTTGCCATATGAATTATGATTAGTGCTGCAGAAAGAAAAATTAGGGCACATTTTGAGTGACTTCTCAAACCCTCTTCAATTTCATTAAAAAATTCTGACATACAGTCTCCCAAGATGGCCACCAGAGACAAAAGAGCCTAAATGTTGCCCAAATATCACCCAGATGTACCCCAAGTATAGCCCAATGACAGAATGTCCCAGAGTGTTCTAAAGAACAACTAGAGCGCTAACAGTCTTACTTATGACAAAAGTATGGCACACCAGAAGCCATCTTGATTGGAATGAAGTGGTAAGTCTGAAAACACTCAATTTAAAAAGGAACAACATGAGGGGGTTAATTTTGCCATAGAAAGTATGATTAGTGCTTCAGAAAGAAAAATTAGGGATCATTTTGAGTGACTTCTCAAATCCTCTTGTATTTCATTAAAAAAATTCTGACATGCAGACTGAAACATGCACTTTGAATACCAGCAGCAGACGTCCCTGGTGAGCAGTAGCTTTACTACAGTGATCTAATGTGCAACTAGAGTGCTAACATTCAGAATTTATGGCAAATGTGTGACACATCTGAATGCCTTCTTGATGGAACCAAAGTAAACAAGCATTGAAAATGCAATAGATCTCGCCCTCGTTTAAGTTAAAGCCATTCTGTTTGTAATGAGGTGGCTTTTTAGCTTTGCTTTTATTAGTGTTTTTTCATCTTTCATGTAAAAACCATGCATCTGTATGCATATAAGTATATGTATGCATGCATTTATGTTTGTATTTATATAGATATACAGATGATATATGTTTATATATGTATGTATATATATATATTCACTGAAAAAACCATAGGCTATAGACCATATATAGTTAGGAATTAGCATTTACAAAACCTTGAAAATTCACTGAAAAAACCATAGGTTATAGACCATATATAGTTAGGAATTAGCATTTACAAAACCTTGAAAATTCACTGAAAAAACCATAGGTTATAAACCATATATAGTTAGGAATTCGCATTTACAAAACCTTATTTTACTCACACAAAACCATGGAAATTCCATATATAGTTAGTTGCACTAACTATATATCGCGCACCCGCAATCCACTGCTGATGATGTCACATATTACATCATTCATGACATGGTCAGTGACATCACTGATGACATCACTGATGACATCTCAAATGACATCACTGATGACATCACTGATGACAACATCCAGTGACTGTATGTTTCTGTAAAGTTAAAATATGTCTTACATATTGAAGAATGAGTGGATGTATAAGTGTCTGGATGAAGGATTTAGTAGGTGCATGACTGACTGTATGAGTGAGTGATTAAATGTGTCTCACTGAGTGCATGGGTTAGTGACTAAACTGTCTTAATTTGTGCATCATTATGTCTGTTGTTCTGTAAACTGTTGCATGTGTTGATAAGTATCTATATGAGTAACTATATGGGTTATTGATTGGTTGCCCAAGTATTTGTATGGGAGACTGAGTGTGTGTGTGGGTGGCTGGGAGGTGTATGACTCTGTGCATAGATGTGTGAGCAGTTGATTCACTAGATGTATGGTTTCAAAAGTGCATGTGGAAACAGCTGTATGGGCGGTTGACTGTGTGCATGAGTGTATTGGTGAGTGAATGGATATCTCAGTGCTACATGTCAAAGTAAGTACATATGTAAAACACAGTACATGTGAGAGTTGACATATATAAATAACTGTGCATAAGAGCCAGTGAATGTGTGAGTGGCTGTATGGATCATTGTGAACTTGTATCAGGGATTGTATAAGAGAGTAAATATGTGTTAGTATATGTTTGAATAAGTAAAGTTTGTATAACTGTATAGTTGAGGAAATGGAGGAGTGATTGATTCTTTGCATGACTGACTAGGTGTGTGAGTAACTCCATGGATGAGTGACAGTCTGTGAGTGTCTGTTTACACTGATTGTATCTAAGGTTATATTAGAGTCTGAAGAGGTTCATCGTATTATCACATGAATGATATCATCAGTGATGTGATCAGTAATGTCAAATGAGATGTCATCAGTGATGTCATCAGTGATGTCATTTGAGATGTCATCAGTGATGTCATTTGAGATGTCATCAGTGATGTCATCAGTGATGTCACTGACCATGTCATGAATGATGTAATATGTGACATCATCAGCAGTGGATTGCGGGTGCGCGATATATAGTTAGTGCAACTAACTATATATGGAATTTCCATGGTTTTGTGTGAGTAAAATAAGGTTTTGTAAATGCGAATTCCTAACTATATATGGTTTATAACCTATGGTTTTTTCAGTGAATATATATATATATAGTGTAACGGTAACATCATTTATTTAACATTGCATTAATTTTATTATTATTGTAAATGTATCGCTATGAATATACATACTTATATATTTCCTTAATAGTAAGTTTAAAATACTAAAAATGTATATAACATAAAATAAAAATATATATATTTTATTTTTTGCAGACTTTTATATAGCGCAAACTTGACCCGGAATCGGGTACTAGAGTGCTCTACATAGCACCAGTTGTGTTACATGAGGACACATTCATCATTCCCACCCCAAGCTAAAGCCCTCCAACCTGCGAGACTGCCTTTCCTCCGTCCATCAATGGATGGGCGACTCTGACCTAAAGCTTAACGGGTCAAAAACAGAGATCCTCCTCCTCGGTCACAAAACTTCGAGTCTCCCCCCTAACATCTGGCCCGCCTGTATGGGTGACCCCCCCCCCCCCTAAGACAGAGGTTAAGAGTCTGGGAGTGTGGCTGGAGACAGATCTCACCTTTAGGACACAGGCTAGGAAAACAGCTGGCATCTGCTATGGGCTACTTAGATCATGCAGAAAGGTGCTCCCCCTATTACCATTTCAGTCCCGCCTCCTGCTAATTCAAGGCTTAGTGCTAGCAAGGCTAGATTATAGCAACGCTATTTACCTCGGGGCGCCGGAAGCCACCCTCCAAATACTACAAAAAACCCAAAATGCCGCAGCCCGCCTGCTCACAAACACCCCAGCAAGAACATCAGCCAAACCTGCTCTGAGGAAACTTCACTGGCTCCCCGTGAGGGAAAGAGTTGCCTTCAAGGCCCTCTGCCTGGCACACAAGGTCCTGCACAACGCCGGTCCCCCCATTCTGAGCACGTGGATCACTCCATACAGACCGACGAGAGCGCTCCGGTCTGAACAGGGAAACCTCATCGTCGTCCCTAGGGTGAAGAAAACCCGCATCGGCGGCCGCAGATTTTCGGTAAACACGGCCAGAAAATGGAACGCTCTCCCCTCGAATCTCAGAGCTGAACCAAACCTCCTACGATTTAGGAAGTCCCTCAAAACCCTCCTTTTTCCCTGATTTATTTGAAGCTTTCCTGTGCCCCCCCCCCTAGGAGTCCGAGGCTTCAGCGCTGGGATACTCGAGGGTGACTACGCGCTCTATAAAAACCTAAAATAAATAAAAAAATAAATAAAAAAATTTTGTTAGGCACGTGGAGATTAAGGGATTTGCCCAGTATTTGTATTATATATATTATACACACATATACATTTTAGGGGCAATTTTTGTACTGCAGCCAATTGCACATACTAGCGCTATGTTTTCTGATGTATTTACAAGACATCGCTACATGACGTTCGGATCAACTAGCGGCCAGGAAGATTGTCTCTAACACTAGCGTCAAGCAATAGAAAAATACAAGTTAGCGTTAAAAAAGTGCCTGCTGGCCAATTACCGGTAAAAATAATTCCCGTTAGTCAGCCCAAAGTTGCTTTTCAGCGTCTAGAGGCAAAAAGAGATCCCAACTACACCTCTAATGAAATTTTTTTATAAAAACACCGGAATGCAGAATGGAGTAGCCCAGCACAGGTCAACAATCGTCCCAAACCCCCACCCCAACAGCTAAGTTGACCAGCCAGAGTCCCAGGGGAGGTAGAAATGCAGAATCAGGGCGTCATTTATCAAAAGTGATGCATCGCTGGGAAAAAACAGTGATGCAGCACTTTTCATTGTGCCATCCTTTTGACACCATGGTAGCTGATGCCTCCAAGCGTGGAAAGTCCCAGGGGCCTTGAGGCCTCTCTGGACCTGGATCTAAGACCCGGAGTCGGAAGTGCCGGTGGTGTGAAGTCACTGCAGCCTGAAGGTGGAGGCGGTCTGGGTCAGGCCTGAGCCTGTGGGACACGGAGGTAGACATTGAGGCATCAGGGATCGCCCCTACCTGGTGGCGAAGTCTGGTAGGCTGCATGGAGACACGTTGCTGACCTGGTGCCCCTTGGAGCTGCGATGGGTAGAAGCACTGCAGCGCACCAACGTGGGGAGGTCTGCATTGCACAATTCATACCACCACTACACTGGGGTGCACGGAGGAGATTGCGATGGTGACAGCACTTTTCTGTATCACAGGCTGGAGGAGGAGGAGGCACTGCCCGCACATTGTAGAGGGTGAGGCCCCTGAGCTGCACTGAACTTGTGTGGTGGGTGTGCTGTGACTTCATGCCTAAGATGGCCCTGTTGCATCACCTGCATCAGGAGATTCCCCAGTGGAATCAGCGGCCACTGCTATACCCAGGCTTTTGAAATCCGACCTGGCTGAGGCTCCTGATAGCTGAATCACAGATTCTGAGAGAGCGCAGCAGACTGAGTTCCAGTGTCGATGTCCGGGTGAGGTGAAGGTTAGAGGGGCAGCGGAGGAGGCCTGGGGGTCATGCTGGGTCCAGGCCTAGTGGCACAGAGAATGCCATGAGCAATCCCTGCTCTGTGGTGAAACCACAATGCCAAGGGCACTGCTTAACCCTGGTAGGGGACTCCACTAATTGGCTCTAGTCGCTGATATCTGCCATTGGTGGCAGCGAGTACCAGGGCATGGAGGTTGCTTCGGACACGGGCCCTCGGCAAGGCAGCTTGATCCGCCATTTCTCTGGGAACTGGGGAACAAGGAATACGGTCACCAGTGTTAGATCGGAGGAGGCGATCAGGTGGCGCTGCCTTTCCTCGCCCCCTGTTAGTGCTCTATTGGGTGTACAGGTGATTCTCATCATGCAGACCTAACGAAGATTCCTGGCTAGCATAATCCTGACTGGAGTATATGGGCCAGCTGGGCACATTGCGCTGCACTGCATGTCATACATAGAGTGCCTGGGCGCCAGGTGCAATGATGGCCCGCCTGCACACGGGCGGTGTTGACACCTGTCCACTCCTCCGTGTTGGTGGACCATACACCTAGGGTCACTGGTCTTGGGGCAGGTGATAGTGGACACCCTGGACTCCAAACTAGACTCTGTACTTGCGGCTGTGGGGAAAACAGGTACCTCCCTCTAACAAACGTGCACTTCCCCTGGACTGTATCGACAAAATCACAGTCGGCATTCACACTGGAGCATGCAGATCATCTCAAGCTGACTGACAAGGTATGTAACATTGAGCAAGAACTGGCCGAAGTCCACCCTGTTACCCAGACCACAGTGTTGGAGGTACAGGAGCTAATGACATGTATGAAGTTACAAGAAAGAAGAGCTGAGGATGTGGAGGCACGCTCCTGGTGGGACAATGTGTGAATGGTGTGTCTGCCCAAGGGAGTAGAAGAAGCTGATGCAGTGGCATATACTGAGACATGGTTGCGTGACCTACTGCCAGCAGGTGCACTCTCCCTATTCTTTGTTGTGGAGAGGGCCCATTGAGTGCTGGCGAGCCATCCGCCACCGGGGATAAGTCCTAGACCCTTTCGCTTCCGCCTTCTACAGGCTTTCACCTCCCCCTGCAAGCTTGGGGAGGTGAAAGTGGATGATGCTATAGTGCTTTTCTTCACTGACTATGCCACAGGGGTGCAGTGGCAGAGATGGTTGTTTCTAGTGGTTAAACACTGCTCTCAAGAGTTGGTCATCAAATATTCCCTCTTCTTCCCGGCTAGGCTGTGAGTGGTCTCAGATGGTAACGTACAATTCTTTGATGCAGCTGAACAGGTCTGGACCAGGTTGGAATCTACTAGTCGCCAAGTGCTGCAGTCAGGGAGTGAAGAGTCTTCGCAACAAGCTGTCATTTGTGGAGCCAGTTGTAGTGGGAGACGTAGGAGGAGCAGGCATCACCCATCACAACTACAAGTCACCCCCAATCTGGAGCAGGTTTACAAGAGAGGCAGATGGGTTGCATGCAGCGGTGATGATGCACGATCACACACAGAGACAGGAACCTGACACTTCCCCTGAACAACAAAGCGACAAAGGCTCCACTGTGACATGGCCATCTGGTGCGGAGTCCGGACAGCCCCCAGGTGTGACTCCTCAGACAGCAGATGGCCTAATTTAAAGTGTTGACTACCAAATTGAACATGTGCTGCAGTGATATCTTATGCACTTGGCATGGGCCGCTGGTGCGCCGGCTGGGACGATTCTATTGACGAAGAGATGGAAGGTAGTCAGGTAAGCTCAGATCCTGCACTCATAGCTGGACTGAAGTCTGATACAAATGACACTGAGCACTCTTTTCTGTGGACATGTGGGGCACTGGTGTGCTAGACTCTCAACCCCCCAGAGACTTAAGCTCTGTTCAGCTGGCGATACTTGCCTGCAGTTACTACGAGGTGTTATTGCCAGTTTGGGAAGATACATGATGTCCCTCCACTCTTATGCTGTTCAGTGTTACACTACTTCTGTTCACCCCCTCAACTTATTGATTAACATACGCATAATACAGGCAAAGTTGACCTGCAGGTGCTGCCCACATCTGCAGGCTTTTGACCGGATACTCTGCTCCTTCCCTCCTTCTGCATTACCTGTATACCTTTACATGCCTGCACCATTCCACGGATGATGGTTACTAACCTTAAGTGTAGGTCAGTCCATATTGAGTTATTGTAGGAAACACATATCTCACTGACTGAAGCCCGGAAACTCCAGCGCCAATGGTGTGGTCGGGTATTTGCAACAGATTACTCCGCATGTGTGAAGAGGGCGCTTATCTGGATGCAGCCAGGAGTCCCCTTTGCGGTGGAGGAGACAGAGGTGGACGGAAAGGGCCGCTACATATTCATACTGGGGAGTTTGGATGGGAGGTGATTATTTCTCAGGAATGTGTACACACCTAACACAGATCAGACAACCTTTTTACACACAATCTCCGGTACACTGGCACACTGGAGTGCCATCCCCTGGCTCATAGAGAGGGATTTCCATGCTGTCATCGATCTGGCATTAGACAGGTCTTTTTCACTGCTTTCCCATAGAGTCGCCATGTCTAACGCAGGGGCACTAGGAAATTGGCTGCAGCACTGGTGCTTAACTGATGTCTGGAGAACACTGAACCCGGATGTGTGTGTTTTTTCTTTGTATTCCTTGCCGCATGATCTCCACATTGATCGCATTGTGAGCTCTTCGAAGCTGCTCTCAGTTTGTCTGCATGTAGACTACCTGGGGAGCACACATTCTGATCACCACCCCTGGCTTCTCCAGCTAGAATAGGAAGACGCCAAACAGGCGGTGCATATTTGGTGCCTTCGACCTGTGACTATGGAGGATCCTCTTTTTTGGGTGTCACTTGGCACTGCCACAGTGGACTTCTTTGAAACAAATGCCAGCTCTGCTGCCACCAAAGTTGTGAAATGGGAAGCATTGTAAGTCACATTCAGGGGACACTGCAGAGGACTCAGCTGGGGTGCTTGCAAACAAATTGATGGTGCTCTCATGCGTATTGAGCTCTCACTCCTGAAGCAGGAGTCTGCCTCAATAACTTACTTGAGCAGTACAGATACACGGCATGAGCATGCAGACCTATTGGAGTGATTGCAATGAATAAACTATTGTGCACATTCCGCCTGCACTCATGTAGCTGCAGACTGAGCGGGTCAGTTGCTTGCATGGCTGATCCTTCAGAAGCAGACACGGCAACCTATCCTTTTGCTGCTTTCCCTTTTGGGGCAGCTGTAGCACACTCAGCAGGAGATCCATGAGGGGCTCAGCAGACATTACACAGCTCTGTATGTGTCTGCTGCCAGTGTTCGTCTGGCTGATCTAGCGGACTTCTGTGTATCCACTCGCTTGCCCACCATTACACCGGAACAGCGGGCAGAACTGGAGGAGTTGATCACACTATTTAAAGCTAGGGAGGTCATCACAGCTCTAGCCATGTGAAAGACGCCTGGGCCAGATGAGCAGCCAGCGGACTATTATAAGGCATATGCTCCTGTGCTGGCCCCTCACCTGCTCATCCTGTATGAGGATTTGTTTTGAAGCCTTCATCCTCCCCTGCTCTCTCCATGAAGCTCTGCTCATTCCTTCGCCTAATCCAGATAGCGACTCAACACTCTTGGGCTCCGACCGGCCACTGGTACTTTAAAACACTGACTATAAAATCCAGGCCATAATACAGACAGATTGGTTGCCCCCCCTGGTGACAATCTGGTGCAAACTGACCAGATGAGATTCATGCCTTCCCAAAACACAGCTCTTAACCTGCGTTAATTTTTTCAGGTGGCAAGTTAATTAGCCTTATGTTGGCCTCATTCCAGGTGTCTGGTGCTTGACTTGGAGAAGGCATTTGATATCATGGAATAGGAGTTTCTATTCACCGCCTTGCTCCACATACAGACTATGGGCTCATTTTCTACGAATAATACGGCTGTTATACACCTCTCCTTCTGATAGAGTCTAAAGAGGCGCCCTCGTGTCAAACCCTGTACCTATCAGTCACGGTACCAGGGAAAGGTGCCCGCTGTCATCTTGTTGCTGGCTATATAATTGGTCACGGAAGCGCGCTTTCTTTTGTTTCTTTGTTTCTGCGTGAAGACGGCAAGAGTAGACCCAGATTTGTACAAGTGATTTTTATTTTGCAATTACCATGTTGCCATGACGCGTTTCAGCCGGAAGAGGCGGCCTTGATCACATGACAGCGCATGGGTGGCATTACCTCCTTATACAGTGCAAAAGTTTAGCAGCTATAGACATGGAAAACATACTACACATTTTAAAAATTTCACATCAATTACAGCATAAATGCAAAAATCATGTTAAAAATGCGCGTATGATATTGTAATTTGCAGTAACATCCAGGAAACAAATCACTGTAAAATACAGTAAAATACATGAAAAGTACCTATCAAATAAATATATGTAGGTAATCCTGTATGATATTCTAAACCATATTATTGGGTACGGGGATATATTACAGTCTAAATACCACTCAACCCCTTCATCATGTATACATTTCTATTAACCTGGTTGATACACAAGATTTCCTGCTGCTGTGTAAATAAAGTGACTAAGGGCTAGATGTAGGTAATTCCCAAATACCGATTCCTTAATACCAAATTTTACCGAATCGGTATTAAGGAATAGGTATTTGCGATGTAGGAAAAAAATCGGTAAAAAAATACTGAATCAGTAAAAATCGCTAACAATTAGCGATTTCATAGAAATCGGTAAATAATTTACCGAAAAACCAATACCGAATCGGTATTACCGATTCTGTAATACGATTCAGTAAATACCTATTCGGTAATTTAAAAATTCTGAAGTTGTCGAATCAGCCAATCCTGAGCAAGCACATGACCTCCCAACCAGGAAGTGGTCACACCCATGCAGGTGCACTGAATCTGTAGCTGTTGGAGAGACAGGGAGCAGGAGCAACAGCAGAGGAGCTGCACAGCCAACACCCAGCTCACACAGAGGAACTGCACCATGGCCACACCTGAGAAAAAGAAGGATGCTGCCGGGAGGAAAAGAGAGCACAAGTTTAGTGAAAGGGAGTTGGAGGTCCTCATTGAGGAAGTAGTGAAAGACCATGATCAGCTCTTTGGGAAGAGATCACTAAACGTCCCAGAGTCCCAGAAAAGGAGCATTTGGATGGCAATCCAGGAGAAAATAAATGCAATTGGGGTCACATATCGCTCAATTGAGGAATTAAAAAAGCGATGGTATGACCGGAGGGGACATGCCAAGGAGAGGATGGCTGAGCGACAAAAACAAGCGGGGAAAACAGGTGGGGGAAGCTCCACAGCGCCTGCTCCTACTGCTCTAAACCAACTGGTAGAATCCACCCTCCAACTAGAGAGTGCCAGTGGCATCGGGGATATGAATAGCTCTGCGACACCATCCAATAGACAAGGTAAGTCGTATGCACAGCATGCTGTCTCCCCTCCCTAACCCCAATCCCCCTGCAACAATCCCACTCCAGACCATGTTTTATGTAAGACCAGCACTGCATCATGGGAAATGTAGTCCATATTATTGGATAGCAAATCAGCCACTCCCCAATAAGCATAGGTAAGTCACACACATCAATAGAGAAGATAGCAGAGGACAGACAGTGATAATGTACGTTGTGAAATGTATTGCCACACAGTTGCTGCAAGAAAAGTGAGTAATAGTACATTCTGTATCCAGAGGCGGAACAGCGCCACAGGCTGCAGAGGGGGAGACTGCTGATACCCCCAAGGGAGATAAACAGAAGTGAGGAGGAAGTCATGTCACCTCCAGGCATGGCACCAACAACCCCACCACCACCACCACTACCACGGTCGAAGAGATACACAGTGGCTCCACTCCAGGAGATTGATGCCACAAAGGAGGACAGGCAGGAAGACCAACAGACAACTCAGGGCGAAGACACAGCCATCTGGTGCACAGTCCCCTGTGGTGGAAAGCATCACAGGTGCCCGTAGACGGCGACAGAGGTCACAGAGTCCTGATGCTGAAGGAAGTGTCTTCTCAGGACTGGAGGGCCAAATGCTGAAAGCCCAGCACCTGCAGGGAAAGGCAATGAGGGCCATTCAGAGACAGATAGTGGCAAACAACAGGAAGGTGGACAACATGAAGGAGGCCATCTATTGCCTCAACAATACTGTTGCCGAGGGACTGAAGGAGGTATCGGAGGCAGTGAGGCAGTTAAGTGGCAGAATGGATGGGGAGCGCGCTGCAAGGCAGAGAGACAGGCAGGTAATTGCAGGCTTCACCAAGTCCGTGAACAGGCTCTGCAATACGACCCATGTGCTGAGTAGGAGATCTGTGGCAATGCAACTTGAGATGGCAAAGTGCAGCTGTGAGGTTACCCAGGGTCTGGTCACAGTCACCAGTGCCGTATAGGTGATGCAGACTAACCAGATTGCTGCCACTGGTACAGGGGATGTGGAGGAGAGTGAGGAGACAAGCAGTCGTAGCACTGAAATTCCCACTTGCCAGAGAGCAGGAGGCACAGTGTGAGGCATGGGTCTGCTGCAGGACACAGTGCTGCTGAGGAGAGTGTGCATACAGGACGCAGCACTGGTGTACGCAGGCGCAGGAGATAGGCACAGCCCTCTAATCAAATTCTGTTGTGGGTGACGTAACCCTTTTGAACTCATAGCTGGTGTTATGGTGTGCTGGACAATTGCCTCTTGTAAGGTATATTAAACACCCTGACACAAATGCATTACCTGGCTTTGTCTCATTACTTACTCAGAAATCATTTTGTGTGATCTCTGACCGTCTCTGTCTCCCATCTGCTGCAGCAGCGCTGCCTGCTGCACTGTGCTGTGGCTGTGTACCTTCCTCATCCTTATCCCCCTCTTCAGAATCACACATTTCCACAGGTCTACCCTTCTTAGTGGCAAGGTTATGCAGCATGGCACATACAGCTAAGATCTTGCAACACTCCAGGGGCTTGTACTGCTGTGCACCTCCACTTTTGTGCAGGCAGCAGAACCAGCTTTTGAGGAGTCCAAATGTTCGCTCAACCACACTGCGTGTCATTCTATATGCAACATTGTACCTCCTTTCACGTGAGGTGGATGGGTGCAGGTACGGAGTCAGGATGAAAGAGCGAACCGCATAGGCACTGCCACCTGTGTGTGAGAAGTAAGTAAGTAATTCACAGTCTAAATCGCAGCAACAGGTGTATACTTCAGGGGGTGTTGCATGTACTTACCTAGCAGGTAGCCTTCTCCAAATTAACTTGCAAGGAGACAGGTATAGATCCCACTATTCCGGAATATGTTTTGGGTGTAGCCTGTACCTGTCATGGATTGGAACAGTGTTACACGCAGTCTGTACACACGCTCCTCCCATCTACAGAGCCTCACTCCTGCTGCTCGCAAACGTAGACGCCTTGCTATCACGTAGAGGGCCTCCATTGTGTTCACACTGTTGCATTTTGGGGCTGTTTTTATGCAGTGCACCTGATACCACCTGCTTAGAGTCAGGGCTAATTACCGATTCTAAAATACCGATTTTTAGCAAATTCGGTATTACCGATTTTTGAAACATCGCATTACCGAATTTTTACCGATTCCTTATTTACCGATTCGGTATTTTTGTCTGCCAATCGGTAAAAAAGTAATCGGTAACTGGTGTACCTTATTTTTACCGATTCCTTATTACCGATGCAGATCGGTAATACCTACATCGCACATGGCTAAATACCGGTCAGTAACGCTGAAATGTACCGAATTTAGGCGTTACCGACCGGTATTTAGCCACCTACATCTAGCCCCAAGTGCTTAAAAAAGGTTCCCCCCCATTGTCCTAAAAAACTAGACCCTTATATGTAAGAATTAAGTGCAAATGTGCAAAAAGTGCAAAATAAGTTCATATGTGCAAAGAAAGTGCAAGCAGCATAGCAAAAATATGACCAGTATTATAGGTATGGTCAATGCCAATTACCATCAAGTCAGTATAAAAAGAAGAGGAGGACAAAACCAGTAGTTAATTAAAGAACAGATCAATAGGCTGATTCCCACAAAATGATATACACAATATAAAGTTGTTATAAAATCATTCCAACCTGAAATCCCAATACATTAACTAAAATCCTCCCATTATAGAGTATTTCTCAACAAAGTCAGTTATTGAATATATACAAGTTATCGGAGACCTCTTTTCAAATGTCCAGAATTTAGGGGCAAATTTCTTATCTCAGTAATTTCCCTATACAACAAAACTGTACTACAACCAACAATCTAATAATATTAGATTGTTTATCGAGTAAGACCCAGAGAATAAAGAAGGCCATATACAAACTTCCTCGAGTACGTGCCTTCTTCCTTGCAGGAGTGGGATGATGGTGTGTTCATATAAATATATATGTGTGTGTGTGTAATGTCTGAAATGTCTCCATTTATGGGGGTCATAGACCCTATAGGGTGGGTTTGGCATACGGGGAATGGAGTCCCCAGTCAATTAATCCAGCGCAAGCAAAAATGCGGGAAGCCAACTTGCGGTTCTGACTGCTTCATTAGCTTTGATTGAAAGTGGCGGCATGCAAACCTCCTTTTAACCCTATGCGTTTTGGCTCTGGTATGAGCCTTGTTTACAGGTGATAAAGGTTTCCTTGATAAGAACCCGCCTTAAATGCAAGCGTGATATACTCACTGTTCAAAGAAAAATACATAACCCATCATGCATCATAATGTCAAATTGAATTTTCAAGTACACTTCACAATTTAGAGTCCTGGTCAAATACTGTTTTTACCTGCAGTGACTCAAATGTTGAAATGTGGCATTGCTGGAAATGTTAGGAATAATGGGCCATATGTACAACCAGCGAAAATAGCAACGCGCCATTTGCGGCAAATGGAGTGTCGCAAATAGCAACTCGCTATTTGCTACCTACTAACACAACAGGCAACATGATTGCGAGTCGGTATACACTTGCAACGTTGTTTGGCCCACTCGCTATTTGCGAGTCGCTATTGTCTCGCAATAGCGAGTCCCATGGAAACAGCGATTTTGCATGAGCAATTTCCGAGTGTGCATCAAAAAGGCCAATAAAGCACTCGCAAATAGCGATTTGAAAGAAGGACCCACAAAGCAGGAAGTGGTGCCCAAAGCAACTCCTGAACAAAAATCAAGCACATGTGCAGGTGCAGCAGCACTGTTAGACACTGCTGAGAGAGAAAACATGAGCAACAAGGAGAGCAACAAGGGAAGTAAGCAGAGGATGAGAAAGCTGAAGTTCTGAGAGAAAGAGCTGGATATCATCACAGAGAATTGCTGCAATCACCATGATAAACTATTTGGCAGAGCCTCACACCATCTGGGTGAGAATGAGAAGAAGAAGATCTAGCGCAGCATGCAGCAAAGGATTAATGCACTAGGAGTTGTCCACTGCTCCATAGATGACATTAAAAAAACAGTGGTATGACCTTCACTTCAGGGCAAAGTAGAGGGTGGCAGAACATTTGGAAGCAGCAAAAAAGACTGGAGAAGGACCATCCACTTCAGCAGAGCCAACACCAGCTGAAGCAATGGTGGAAGCTACCCTGGAGAGGGTAGCTGTAGCAGGCTTTGGGAGACTTGATTCATCCCAGCCATCCAGAACTACTGGTAAGTGAAAACTGTGCATGTGATGTGTGAATACCCACTAACGCCTGCACTATGCATGCATACTAATCGAACAAAAGCAAATATCCATGTACAAACAATAAACATCACCAGTGTTGCATCATGGGAGATGTAGTCTGTGACAAAATCAGTTTAGTGAGGGATTGACTTGAACGGAAAAACATTGTAAAACCACTGAAACAGTGAAACACATCGGTGATTATGTACTATCATCTCTTTTGTCACATAGATACACAATTGGAAGCAGACTACACAGATGAGGATGCACTGGGTAGCCACAAGCCAGATGAAATGGAGGAAGGGCAGGATGTTGTGGAAACTGGTCCTCTGACATCCTATCCACTGTGGCTGCAACCACTACAGTGTCAACAACAAATGTCACCTCTGCAGCGAAGAAGGACAGAACACCACCAGGCCCTCTGTCCACCCCTGTGCGTCTCTCAAAGTGACACCCTGCCACCCTTCAATGTTTTCCCCCTTTTACCGTATCAGTATTTACTGATTCGGTAATTGCCATTCATTCCTATGGGCCTCCAGGCCCAAAGGAATGAATGGCAATTACCACATCGGTAAATGCCGATTCGGTAATTACCGAAACTTACCGATTCAGTAATTTTTAACTAAAAATTACCTACATTCCATTTACCTATTCTTAAATAACGAATCGGGAAAATTCAGTATTTAAGAATAGGTAAATTGAGATTACCTACATCTGGCCCCTAGTCATTTCTTAAAAATATATGCAGAGACATGTTAAGATGACAAAATAATGAAAACAAAAACCAAACTATGAGAAAGAATAAGATTGGGAAACATCTATATTACACGTATTGAATACAACTTTACAACACTGGAGGCTGCAGTCAGGTTTTGAAGAGCAGTGTTGTTTGTATTACAACTGTTCACCAAGGGGCTGATTCCTATTTGAAAAAAAAAGCGTCCGTCCGAATCGTATCAGGAGCCCTCTCCGTACGAATCGTACACGTCCGTCCGAATCGCGTAGTACGATCCGTATCTCGTCAATCCGTCCGAATCGTCACAAACCGTACGAATTGCAAGGGAGAAACCGTACGACCCGGACCCTCACAGTGAACCGTACGATTCGTAAAGATGCTGTACGACCCGACGAGTACGATCAGGGCCCGGGGTATGAGGACGCGATTTGTACGGTCAACGTCAGGTAAGGGAGATTTGTACGGACAACCACACAATCACATACACACCATACGATGCGTACACCCCATGATCTCAGGGGTACGGTGCGTACCCCTGCGATCATGGGGTGTATGCACTATACCCCATGATTGCAGGGTGTACGCAATGTACACCCTGCGATCATGGGGCACGGTGCGTACACCCTGCGATCATGGGGAACGCTGCGTACACCCCATGATCGCAGGGGAACGCACCGTACCCCTGAGATCATGGGGTGTATGCACCGTACCCGGGGGGGCTGTTCATTACCTGTTTCGATGCGAACTCTGCTTCTCCTGACGTTTTGGGCTCCCGTAAAAAAAGCGTTGTACGGTGCGTCCAGACGCAAATCGTACTTGCTGGGTAGGGAAAACCTGCTTCGAACCGTACGGATGTCGCGTACAGCGGGTTCCGAGGGAGAATCGTGCGGCGATTAGAGTTGTACTGTCTTTGTACGATTGGTACGCAGTCCTGCTCCTGGTACGAATCGTACTTCATCGTACGTATGGGGACGTTGCAGGGTACGATTCGTACCAGGAAAAACGCTCCGTACGGCTATTCAGAGTGGTTTTTCCCGATTCGGAATCGTCCCCCAAGTGTTGGTGTCTATACAACCAATATTTGTGTTAAGATCACATTTGTTAGTAGCGTTTGCTGCACATTTTACTTCTTGAAGTATCTATTTGCCTTATCAATTTGAGCTATTCAACATGAAATGGTGTTGCACATGGAAACTGGTTTGGATTGGTAAAGAGGCTTGGCATGGTGAGACCGATGGCAATGTGTTATGTGTACCAACTACATTAAAAGTACTGATTTAGAACAAGTGTGGTTACTACTGTTTTTTACAGAGCTGTCCATTTGAATACTAACTCTATGATTGAGGTTTCTAAGGTGCAAGTCTAGATGAGGGTTTTCCATTCATGTTAGCCATCATTATATGTCCTAACATAAATGAGATGTTAATTGAAAATCTCTAATTGTTGTAGGACATTTCTATGAGGAGGTGCATAAGCCCAACAAGCCTTGGGATTGAGTTCACAATTTTATTTGGTGGAATAATGAACTACCAACATTCAAAAGAATTAAAGTGATTTATTTACCAAAAGATATTCGATTTTAACATGGACTTAATGTATTACATTGCAGCAAACAGAGTCCAAATTAATATCTAACAATAATGCATTGTGTTGTACATGAGATAAGAGATTGCAGGTAAGAGAACAAATAACCAATATATTTACGGTATTTTGAGCCATTCTGCAAGATATTGCAATTGGATCTCTTGGTTCCTCTGTAGTATAAATGAGTACCATGTGCGAGGGACAGGCGCTATCCCAATGTACCTACAACCATGACCAACTGTGAACTGAGAACATTGAATTATCATACTACTGATTAATAGGACCATAGGAGCACAGGAAGGAAATGCTGCAGGTTTTCAAACAAGATTATTATTAAGGAAATGGCTGCTACAACCTTTAAAACAGTGTGATAGTATTCAACGCTGAAAGTCCAATCACCTTTAACATATGCTTTACAAAATAATTACAAAGTGTACTGCCTTTGCCATAACTTCTCATAACAAACAGATCTGATGTGTGGGATCTGACATAGCTTTTCCCAATGAACTAGTCAGGCTTAGATCATTTATCATTGGCTTCTATCCATATGCTTGTCTCCATAATCACAATTAAAGACTACTGTCGAAGCATAATCTTTGACACAAGGCAACAATCATGCATACAGTCATACAATTACCAATATGTACAAAACTACAATTGGCCATACTATATAAACCAGTCCTAGGATGGCAAAGCAATGATTCTCACAGTGCAAATTATTTACATTCAATCTTTGTCAGAGGGGTAACCAAAATCAAATTCCTTTTCGTTGCCAGTAATCTGGAAGCATGTGTTTAACAGAATAACTGCATGCTGGCTTTCTTACAATATATTAGCCTTCCACCCATAACGCCCTATTGACCTTGACATATACTCTTTATAATATGTAAGCCAGGACTACCTCCTTTGTCATAACATGTCACGCTGAGTGGACCTCATGATTACAATGTATGATGTAATAAAAATATTTTGCTCATTCTCGTTAGACTAGTCTGATCACTTCCTTGTCTCATTCGTCCTTCCTGCCACAAGATCTATAACCAAAACACAAGACAGAAAACTTAACCAGTGGATCAGAGAATGTAAAGATATTGGCTACTGTCCTCCAGGAAAGAAACCTGTGTCCCTTCATGAAATGTCTCTGTCCTAAGGAGTTGAAAACTTGACTAACACCTAAATCACTTGAACAAGATCATAGATGGCATGGCCCTAAAATACTGAAATGCCAGAAAACCAAAGTTCCTGCAGATGGTTTTCTAAACAACTAAACCATAACAGATATGTGCTAAGAACAGTGGAATGGTTTTGCCGCCTGAACCCCACTTCTGTTTTCTCTCACAGTAACTTGGTTTTCTGAGCCCAGCAAAATTTGCATCAATACCCTAATACCACAATGGTATCCCATTCATTGGGGTGACAGACCTCGAAAACTGAGAAAGTGAATTGCCATTATTTTATTAGAAAGGTTTAGTGTTCTTACTTAATTTACTCATGACATGTGCTTCCACTACAGCTCTCAAATGCTTCTTAAATTAGCGCCCTCTAGTTTATGACTACACTTTGGGTACTCCTTTTTTAGACCATGTTATATTTTGTCTACTCAAAAGGCAACAAGATTTACATTTGGACTGTATATACACAAACCACATTCTGTAATAACTGCACTACTGTCATATTGCCATTTCTCTCTAGGACTAATTAACATATTAATGCCCTCACCCATTCATAGTGTAACACGATTGAATAAAGAAAAATGAATTTAGCCAGCATCTTGGTCCATCCATCAGACAATATTATAAAGGCTTCTTTTCCCATGTGTAAAGCCACACGCACAGCTGTGAAGCACAGACCACATGCCTACGCCTTACAGTTCGAATATTATTCACTTTGCAATGTTTGATCATTTTGTTGGGTGAGTTTGTGCCGATGGACTGAGTATGCCATGAATTAGTATGGCAAAGGCTTAACAAATATTTCATTATTGTTCACCTTCATTACACATTACACATATTACTGAACAGATTAATGTTTATTAGATGCATCACTTTAAAAGGTCAGTCAGTTACAAGACTCCTAGATTCATTTAGGAAACTGTATATGATATAAATATTACATTTTTGTATCTTTGGTGATGAAAATTAAGTGCACTGTTTGCATGATCCTGCTACTGATCGCTTCTTCATTAACACCACAAGTGCTTCCTTTTCTTATTATTTGCTGGTTAATAAACCACCACTCAGGGAATGTTTCTATCCTGCTTCAAGGATGCTTCAAAGATGCACTTAACTACCTCTGTTGAAAAGACTAACAGCCAGATTCATCATTGAAAATTGCGCTCGCAAAGGTCCAGATTCTGAGAATCTGGCCCTTTGCGAGCGCAATTTTTGCATTTGGGATTCATCATCCCAAATGCAAAAATCTCTAATAGCAAAATAGCTAAATTGCGAGGAATTGCATTTAAGGAATCTCTATTTGAGATTCCTTAAATGCAATTCATTAACTATTTTTTATTTGCGAAGTCTGACTTCGTGGTAAATAGAGAAAACTTAGAAAAATGCCCTTTAGTGCATTTTTCTAAGTTGTATGTTACACACACACATGTCCTTTGGACATGTGTGTGCGCAACATCAGTCTACATTTTCATTTCAGGGGTGCTACAGGGTGTCCTTTGGACACCCCTGGCACCCTTGAAATCGCATCCTTATTTGCGATTAGCAAATTGCTAATCGTAAATAAGTAATAACTCCCCATTCATTCCTATGAGCCTTTAGGCAAATAAGGAAGCTGTAGGAATCGCAATTTATTTTGCGATTCCTACATGAATCCCGTTTTGCAAATTCTTAATAGCGATTCCTTAATAATCACTATTAAGGACCCGCAAAACGGGACAATGATGAATCTGGCTGTAAGTTGGTTCTCATTGTTGCAAGTCGGTTTACAACTAGTGCTGGTTTGCCAATGTTAAGCAATCTTCTAAAATGGGGTTCTCGTCATCTAAAGGTGCATCCAGACACCAAGACTGCCTTAACAGGTTAGTAGATAACCACATGGAAGCCACTGATATATGGATATCCTAAAACCTTTGGACTTTTTCTATAGCCTCTGGCTTGGCCTATTGCAGAGTCTTGACCAGCTGACTCAAGCTCATTGCAGGATGGTATCTTATTTGCTAAGTTAAAGGACAGCTTGTACACTGTAAAAGACTGTTAGTATTGGAGAGTATGCAGTTATCCAGGGGACCACTACATGCTCCCCGATATCATTTACTGAATGCAAACATTTGTTTTTGTGAGAAACTACCGTCCCTTTTATGGGGCAGGATCTACTTGAAAACATGTTGGCATGCCATAAATTAAAATTCAGGGAGGTGCCCTGCTTACTGCCAGCAGGCATCATCCCTGCATTCACACTCAGCCATTCACAGGGAGTTTTAAAGGAACTCATACCTCAGAAAAATCCACAAGGAAGACTTTTCGGGAATCCATGCAGATGGGTATTTTGTGATGCGACTGATCAGTATTTCAGGTCGGAGAGCAAAATGAAGGTCGTGGTCACAAAGCAGTCAGTATTAAAAAAGTAACTGCTTTCAAATCCCTTCTTAGGGACCGATTCCGATCTCGCTAGTAAAGCCCTCTGTATGACTTGGATCCGTATGGTATCCTTTGTTGAGGTATTTGACTCTATGCTCTGTCCTGGGTTCTTTTTTATTTGTTGTGAGTTGTTGCTGGATTCCTTTCCCCTACAATCCCCTATGCTTCCTGCTGTGTCTGGGACTTGGCAGTGTGGTGCCCCAGTTGTCTAGGTTTAGTCAAGACTTGCTCTTGTCTTGTGTGGTTTGGCTAGTGGCTTCTGATTGTCCTCTGTTTTTTCAGAACTTTAGGGGCATTACTTGGGTTTCTCATTGTGGACGTTGATTACTAACTGGTACTGTTGGCTAATCTGGGTGTTCCCATTATCTTTTGGTGTCCTACTGTCTCCTTTCCATTGGATGGGAGAGAGGCAAGGTCTAGGCCCCTTTTGTGATTTACATTACTAGCGGGAGCAGTAATCTTTGTCCTTCCTCCTGTCCTGGGTTGAGAAGAGGTGTGGAGCATGGCGTGCCTGCTGTGCTCGAGTTGGGCTTCACGTGGTAGCCTTACTTGGCATCCTGCTGCTTCCCTTCTGGCTTCCTAACACATGCCATGGGCTCTTCTGGAGTGGAGTTGTGTCCCCAAGTGGTTAGACCAACAACAACAGAGAACAACAACAGAGGAATGGAAGAGTATGGAGGCTTTTTTAGTTTATCTAGGTCAAATTGTTCTTGGAGTTGTATATTAATTCATGTACATACTTGGACAAAAGTAGTGAAGATTACTGGTAAGCACTCATCAAACTGAGAAATGTATGATGCAATACATATGAATGGCAGCAAGAAATGTAAAATGTTCCACTTTGACAGATAACCATTTTCCTAGCAACTTCTTTGACTATTCAAACAGAGCGCCCATAGCTCTGTGGACCTAAGGTAACTCTGACTAGTAAAATGTCTTTGAAGTTATTCATAGAGTGTGGCATATCCAATTCTCTTGTCCTAGAAAAATAGAAGTTGATGAAAGTGAAGACCAAACACCTCCCATAATTGCTGCAAACATGTTTCCACCCCATTACATTATTACATTTACATTTTATTATTTACATTATACATTACAACAAATCAAGAACATGGATCATACTCCTTTACCTTAATGGCAAAGGGTGTCTGCGGTAATTGTCTACATTCTGGCTTTACAAATTCCATTCAATATGTATTTCTTTTGAGACTATTAAACCTGTAACCGATGAAGCTCCTTCATTTGCCTATTACTGGCACATTTAGAAAACTTTGTAAAAACTCTCCTTGAATGAATGAATGAGGGCATCTGTAAAGTTAGCGGCTTACTCCGAGTAGTGTACCAGCACTTACGGCAAAAATAAAAGGGAAGATCAGGTGAATGAGCTACTTAACTGAGAGGGGATAGGTTTTTAGAGCTTTATAGAAGGATCGTTCATGAGAGATCAAAGGAAGAAAGAGTGAAAGTCAATTCCTTTCACGCACAAACGCCACCATGATGTACCAGCATCCACATCGCACACATCGAAACTGTGAGAAGGTGACTAGTAGAGGGTATGCTGAGCCCAGAAGGTAGTAGCAGGCACATGCATCAATATTGCATTTTGCGATTCCTTAATTGCGAAAAATAAGGAATCGCAATTAAGGAATTGCAAACTGCAATGCATCAAGAAATCGCTATAAAAATAGCGATTTCTTAAAATTCCTTAATTGCGATTCTCTAATTGAGAATCGCAATTAAGGAATACTTCCCCATCCATTCCTTTGGGCCTAGAGGCCCATAGGAATGAATGGAAAGACATTCTTAATTTGCAATTCACCATTAAAAATTTGCAAATTAAGAATGCAATTTCAAGGGTGCAGGGGTGTCCAAAGGACACCCTGTTGCACCCCTTAAATCTGCTTAGGAGTACATTTTGCACACTCACATGCCCCAAGAGCATGTGAGTGTTTAAAATGGAACTTTGAAAAATGCACTTTAGTGCATTTTTCAAAGTTTTCGCAAATTACCATGAAGGTCAACTTCATTGTAATTTGCGCCCCTTATTTGCGAATTCTCAAATTTTTAAAGTTTGATACATTACATTTAAGGAATCTCAATTTGAGATTCCTTAAATGAAATCGCAATTTAAGAAATCGCAATTTTGCGATTTCTTAAATTGCGAAAATAACAAAAATGTTAATGCATCCCAAAAATGGGAATTGCAATCGCAAAAGGCCGAATTTTGCGATTCGCACCGTTTGCGAATGCAATTTCCTTTGATGCATGTGGCTGATAGTGCTTAGTATTTGTAAGAAGTTACCAAGGATGCTGCTGGCAAAAATTCTGATGCAGGATGATAAGATCTTTAAAGCAAAATGTCTTTTTAAAATGGAAGCCAGTGTAGCTCAAGCAGGCAGTGGGAAATTTGCGCTCTCCGCAGTATGTCTAAAATCAAGTGGGCAGCTGCATTTTGTACCACTTGTAATTTTGTAGTCAACTTGTCTGGAGGACCACGATAGAGTCCATTAGAATAGTCCAATCTCAAAGTGATCAGCGCATGGGCTACTGACTGGTGTGACTTCAAGGGCAGGAGGTCCAGGGGTTGTAGGAGAGATCTCAAGATGGAAAAACAGATGGTAAGAGAAGGACAGGTTTTAATCTATTTTTAACTATGAGTTCCTGCTAAATGGTGTAGGCCCCGGAAGGGAATGGAGATCCTGTGGCCAGCAGCTGAGCAACCATTCTCCTTCAGAATGACCGAACCGGAGAATCCATGTTTTATCTGCATTACATATCAGATGGTTCTGTCTCAGCCAATGCTAGGGAACAGCGAGGCAGGTTTTTAATTTCTCAGCTGTAGTAAAGGAGGAACAGTTGACTGCCAGGATGAACTAGCTAGCCTCGGCCTATGGGATAGTCCTAATGCCAAAAGAGCCTATTAGGTTTACCAGGAAACCCAAATAGATATTAAACTGCATAGGGTTCAGTGTGGAGCTGCGAGGCACCCCAAAAACAAGTTTCCTTTCCCATGACAGATAAGGAGCCATCCGTAATACTTGTGCTTTCTCCTCAAGGAACGGTTTTAGACACCCCTAGGCCATCCACTGATGCCAACGTCAGTGAGGCGTTTTAATAAAATGGGGTGAGATATCTATCTAACACCGCAATAAGTCTAGTAGTATGAGAACAGTGCTTTCTCTTTTGTCCAGAGTGATTTATGTGGTCTCAAGATCCTCCAGGAGGGTTGTTGTTTCCATGCTATGCCCTTGGCGAAAGTCAGACTGAGTGTAATGCAAAAGGGCATTATCTTCCAGATATTAAGTCAGTTGAGTGTTTACTAATCTTTTCTTCTCCATTATCTCTTGTGATCACCTGCTCTTTTCTTTAAAAGCCATGTTACATTTTTTTCACTTGAGGTATTTTTCCAACCATAGTGTGCATCTGGACATTACCAAATGATCCGTTAACATTTACCCACTAATTTGTTGTTATGCTATGTGACATCTTATAACATGACACGGCATGATGTGTAGCTTTTAACACACAACCCTTAGCCTGCCAGGGAAGCTATTTGATGTCAATATGATCTGCACCATACCTGGAGCTTTGAGTGTTAAACTCAATCTTTGGAGGTTTGATTATGCAACATGAAGTGAAGTAGCGCGCTGCATATTCTGTACCCATGTGCTGCAATATTTTGGAGAGGTAAAATAAATATGTTCTCAATAATTCAGTCAGGATAATGATGGATAGATTCTCTAGTTGTCTTGGAAAAAGTGAGAAAAGGCAAAACATTCTTCATGAACTTAATGATGCAGCTGAAGGTTATTGACAAGCACCATACTTGGCACAGCATAACATGTGGCACCTATTCTCCAGGAGTGATCAGCAATGTGTGTATCTCTGTACTTCCACAAGGTGTCTAAATATCTAAGGAGAACCCTCCCAGTTTGGAAGAGAGAGAGAGAGCGATCCTCTGCAGATGATTGACAGGGTCCTCGAGATCTCAGGTGGTGAGACAGTACTAACTGGGCAGCAATATGGAATGTCAATAGGGGTGCGTGAATTACAAAGCCACAGTATTTTGATCCCATTTAATTTGGGAATCGTCATAAGGACTCAAGCAAAAGGAGAGCCCAAGAGTAAGCTAAACACATGAGAATACAAAGAAAGACCAATATAGGGCACTGGGCGGCACCATGACATAACTAACTGAAGATGAAGAGCAAAAAGAGAAATAAGAATCTTATAACAGAAAAGGAAGTAAACATTAGAGAGTAAAACAGAATAAAAGTCACCATGAGAAAGAGGTGGATACCCAAATTGAGGGTTCTTGCAGTGATTGGTAAGATACTGCAAATGGCTACGGTGGCCGATCTAGTCAGTAAATAAGAATTAAAAATTTAATATGCAGAAAACTGGACCGTAAGACAAAAAATGTAATTGTGAATAAGGTTACATCCATGTCCAGGATTAGAGCAGGCTCTGGGCGATCAACCACAGCGATCGAAAATGAGCCGTCCACTTAAAGGAAAAAGCCAAAATTATGAATAGCTAGGCACCAATAAATTATCCCAGAAATAAGAATCATGCCGTGATGGAGCCAGCAGAAAAATGTAATTGAAGCAGAGGGACCAGTAGGTGTCATGTGTCCTCTCCAAATTCCAGCATTCTCTGGACCATGAGAAAGGCACCATAGAAATTGGACAGGGCTACAGTGGTCATCTTGAGAAAAATAGAAATAAAAAAAGATAGAGAAGTAAATTAATGTGGGGTAATGAAGGTATAAAAGATATAAAGATGCAAAGGTGGCTAAACACAAGGATACTCAAATATCCAATCAGATGGGATGAGGAAGCCTCAAACACATTTTGTGGCATGCTGCAGAACATGTGTAACAAAGTGATAGCAGTGGTCATGCTTATACTGGGAGGTTGACAAATATTGGGAGGTTTACAAAAGGAATAATCAAAGCATTCTATTTGAAGGTATATATCCTCACAACGCTGCCTAGAAATCTGCCATAACGAAAAATGTGATAATAGAGGTGCATAACTGTCTAAACTGAAAACGGCAAACCTCTGATCAACCCATGAGTCACTGCCAACAGGCAGGATATCATGTGCAACCCACCCCAGTGAGTGAAAGAGGAGCCTCTTGTCTTGTTAGTAGAATAGCATGCCCTGTTGAAGTACGGTCTCTCAGTAAAAACATGTGTGACAAGTTACAGACTGAAGTGAAACGGCTAACTGGATGTGACATGGCACCAGGTAAAGGTTGTGAAGAACTAGTAACTCACAAAATAAGAGCACTGAAGAAATCGCTAGCTACACAGTATAGATTCCCTGTGTGCCATCTCTGTATACACGTTGGCCATTTTGGAAGAGATTTTAACGTGTGCCAAATGATAATTTCCAGATTATTAATTGCGTTAACAATTAATTTCCTAACACTTTATGTTCTTCAAAACGATTGAAAAGGTTTAAATAAGACTACATTTCAAACTAACATCTCCAAGAGTCCGAATCTGTTACTTTCTTTAGTGGACACTTTGAAATCAACTTTATACCAAGTTCCTCACCCATACCTGTGGTGGGGTTCTTTATAACCCCATTTAGCACTACCTGTTCATAAAGGTGCTTTGCACAGATGTATTCTGCCTTCTGCAAGCACAGTTTTGAAAGCAGCAGAAACCTTTACTCCCCCGGTATGGTGTTGACCACCTTAAAATTACATTCTACATTATAGACTGCATCTGTCATATGTCATACTACATTTATTGAAAACCGCCGGGTGCATGATGCATGTTCACATGTGATCTTGTCAGACGTATTATACAAGTTAATTTGTCAGTGGATTGTGATTTGACAGATTGACTCGCTTCTAAATTGTCAGTAAAAAGCAACACTGCATTGTCGAAGTGGCAGTGAGGTACATGATATGGAAATGAGTTTCACGGTCTTTGGTAAGAACATAGATGGTGGACAGAGGTAGGCTAACATTAATAGCTACCATAGTTATTGCTGCTTTACTGTTGCTCTTTGAATCAGCACTAATGATGGGGAGGTTCAGTCAAGAACCAATCGTGAAGAAAATTAAAAACTAAATACATGCTTTTGTGTGTTTGTGTTGCACTTTGATGTATCGATTTAGAATGAAACCAAGAACCTAAGTCGAAAATTAAAAATCAAATGGTCCAACAAGTCCCTAGCTAATAGATAATATACTTTAACCTTTTCTATGCTCATGACGAGCTCAGCTCGTCATGAGGCACGGCACTCCGGTGCTCATGATGAGCTGAGCCCGTCATGAGCCGTGGAACGCTCACACGCGGGGATAATTCCCCTGCTGTGCTGAGCGTTCCACGGGAACGTGTGTGGTCATGACGAGCTCAGCTCGTCATGAGCACCGGAGCGCCGTGCCTCATGACGAGCTGAGCTCGTCATGAGCACCGGGGCGTTGTGCACGCCCCCGCCCCCCAGCACAGCGGGGGAATATGCCCCGCACGGAAGGGGTTAACACGCTTTTATGATTTTCCAGGGAAGTTACCCCAATCTTGAGTTAGCATAAAGTACAAATGCAAGCATAAAGTGCAATTTTGTTATCTATTGCCCCATTATTTGTGATGTGTTTTGCTTAGGGCCAGATTGAAGTCTGTTTGAAAATATTTAATGATGAATAAATAAGGATGTTGATGAGAAAAGACCCAGCAGTGGCGGCTCCTCTGCTAAGACGGAAAAATAAAATGGTAATGTATTGTTTTTATGATTTTAGTGTTCCATTTGCTGTCAGTGGCTCTCGGGATGAGGCAAGGCTGGGCAGAGCAGGGAGGAGTAGTTTGCACTCCCCAAGTACCCAGGACTGCTTGGCTGGCCCTCTTGAGCCAGCCAAACAGTCCTGCTCACTTTGCATGTTCCCCATTATGCTGTAATATCTGGTTAGGACCATGCCCAGCCTCCCATTCCCCGTCTGAGTGTGATCCACCGAACTCAAACCAATCACAGCGCTGCATTGAAGCGTTGTGATTGGCTCAGGGGAGCATGGGAGTCCGGGTGCTACCTGCTGCTTCCTGCTGTCTGACCAGAGCCAGGAAGAAGAGGACGGAGGAGAGGTGGCAGCTGGCCGTTTTCAGGTACATGTTTTTTTTGTTTTTTCATCCCCCAGTACATCCCCGCCCGAGCACCAGGGTCCGATAGCCGCCGCTACTGGGACCTAGGGTCCCGATGTACAATTCTCAGTTGCAAGCCAGAGATGTTTTATTTGTCATTAAACTGGTTTGTGAATGTGAATGTAATTTGTGAAGTAACCTATGTAGGTCACATTGCAAATTGCCCATTCGCAGGGGGTTGCAAAATGGCCTTCCTAAAGAATATCAATTAGGCAGGTTGTACTTTGCGACCACCTGTCACCCTTCAGGGTGATAGCTGACATCCAAGACTGGATGAGTTTGAGGCAGAATTTGAGTCTTTATGTCCCATTGTGTGAGGATATTTTTTAATAGAGCTGAAGAAGTGCGGCAGACCCTGATGCAGATGTCTAGCCCGGGTCCAGGGTTCAATTCCCGCCTCGGCAGGTCTTGGGCTCAATTTCCGCGGACCTGATAATTCTCGCCTCAGTGCCTATTCTAATCATGGGTCCCAGTCTGCAAATCTGGGCAATAGCTTGCTAAATCTCCACAATGGCCCCAACAGCGCTGGGATGCCTGGCTTCACCTTGGGGGTGCCCAGGTGTGGACATTTCACAGGAAAAGAGAGAAGGGTTCCACAGTGGTATTCGTACAGCGCCATTCATTTCATTATCATCTCCATGTTGATGGAACGTGATGCTGCTGTCTGCAAGAATGGATTTGAGAGTTCCATGAAGAGTTAGAGATGATGGCAAAAAGCATGGAACATGTGGCACTTCGCAAGAGATGGAGAGTGTCCATAATGTTGTGATCCTATTTCCCTGAGCTGGTGCCCAAAAACAATAATGTTACCTTTTGGCCATCAATCCTATCATTTTTAAAAGTGTGCGGTTTCACGTGGTCCCCGTCTACTTCTATCTTGCAAAATATATTGTGACATGAGGGCTAGCCTAAGAGGCACCGGAATCTGACAAAATCAAAAGCAAGCACTCTCACATGCATTATAAGGTTAGGGAGATATTCTGGCATGCCTGATTGTTTTGCACCATTGATGCTTTTTCAATCCTAATTTGTGGCGCCATTACCATATGTTTCGAGAGCTTGAAGACTAACGTGGACACATTATTGTTTGCAACTTTTACTACAGCTTTTTCATATGCTTAACACTGTGTTTCAAGCTTAGATTTGGCCAGATTATGGCAAGGTGCCCTTGACTCTTTATAATCACATATCTACTCCATATGCTCAGATTGGTGTCCTTGACTCTTTACAATCACAGATCTACTCAATATGTTCAGATTGAGTATGGCCTAAAACCCTCCTGGGAAGTCGTGATATCGCTTGAAATTGAACTAAAAGACTACTCATAATAATTCTTGTTGCGACCATTTATTAACTATGATTTACTATATTGTCCTTCTAAAAAGCAATCTGCTGCTTTTAAAAAACGTGTTGCAAACAAGGTCTAAAATACTGTCCATACTTTTTTGTAACTTAAACCACTAGAATACTTGTTGGGCCCTTTGATGAAGGATTTAAGTTGTTGTGGGATTTAGATTCCTTCAACTGATTGAGGCAGCTTATTTGTTTTAAAAGTTCTTGACTCTCCCGGTTGGATGCACTTTCTGTAAGATTTTTGGGTTTAAAAAAGACGTTGTACATATTCTCTCTGGACGTTGAGACAAAAACTGGAGAGAAATGTCAGTCCCCTTCCTAATGAGTCACAAAACACTTTTTTGTGATTCAGAAAGGATTTTCCAAATTGCAAAAAGTATTTAGTAAATACTAATGCCTAGATGCATCAACCTATTTAGGAAGTGCAAACGTTGCGAATCGCAGAATTCGGCCGTTTGCACTTCCTAAATAGGTTTCTGGGATGCATCAAGCATTTTTGGAAAATCGCTATTTTTAACGAATTCCAAAAATGCGATTGCTTTTAAGGAATCGCAAATTTGCGATTCCTTAAAAGCAATGCATGATTATGTTTAAAATTGCGATTTCGCAATTAGGGAGTGCAAATTACCACGAAATTGAACCTCGTGGTAATTTGCAAAAATGTGTCAAAATGCCCAAAGATGCATTTTAAAACACTGTCATGTTACAGATACACATGTCCTTAGGAAATGTGTGTGTGTAACATGCACTTTAAAATATATTTCAGGGGTGCAGTGGGGGTTCCTTTGGACTCCCCCCTGCACCCATGGAATGCATTAACATTTTGCGAATTCCAATTTGCGAATTGGCCCATAGGAATCAATGGGAATTGCGAAATCGCAATTTGGAATTCGCAAAATATTTGTGATTCGGTAAAAATTGCGAGTTTTACCGAATCGCGATTAAATTGCGAAATTAATGATGCATTGCCATTTGCGATTCCTTATTTGAGATTCCTTATTTTTCGCAAATAAGGAATCGCAAATGAAAACGTTGATGCATCTACCCCATTTTGTGGTGACAAATAGGGTGTTTTTTGAATCCTAGGGTTTAGCATCGCAAAATTCTTTAGTAAATTGGACCCCAAGGACTCTTTTGTAAAGCAGTTCGTGCATGCCAGTTGCCCTCTCGTTAAGATGTCAGCGACTTTCTGGATATATCAGCAGATATATTAATACTGATATTCTTTCAGGCGAGGGCGAGAAAGCAGCGTGTTCATTCCGTGCCTTTGCATAGTTGAAGAAAAAGTTGAGAGTTGTATGCACGTCCTCGATTCATCAGATGAATCGGGAAAATAACTGAGGGGAAGGGAAAGTCTAGATTAATGATCACTTTCACTTCAAACAAACTATTTACATTATGTCATATTAATGAATTAGATCTGTTTCCCATAACCATAGCAAAGGATTGCTAAATTATGTGGAACAAGTTGCCTGCAGATATATTTTCAAATACTTTTCCTGAACTCAAAACAACGAAGTTATTTGCATTCCTGATGACTAATAACATGTATTATAGGACCTTAATAATTTGGGGTTTGGGTTAAAACGCATAAGGAAGCGGTTTATTAAATGTGAAGTGAACGTAGGTCCACCACATCTGAATGACATTTACGGTTTAACTATTTAGGGTCTGTTTGTGCACAACACAGATTTTTCTGACTATTATGTCTTTCTAGCACACATCAGAAGTATTAGGTAAAATGACTGGAGGAGAAAAGCAACAAAGAGTATTTGTAATGAATGCAACATGTTGCAGGTGGCGGCCCTCATTTCCAACTGGGTACCAAAAATACTGATAACACCCAGAATTTGTTACTGTATTACAGTTAAGTGATACAATGAAAACAGGTTTTATATCCCTGATGGCAAATACGGGGAATAACTATTAGTAGCCAGGGCACTACTGTTTAATTACCCATGATTTCTAAATGTTTTACCACCAGCATATTGTCGGTAGTAATCAGTTCAAATCTGCACTAATGGTAATGTGATGATTTAACTCAATTTTCGAACATTGTAAGTTCCCACTATGAGTATACTAACACTGTGGTAGCTAATGGAATAAGAGTTTGCAGACCCTGTGTTCTGTGCCGATCTTTCAATCAACTATCTATATTATTTTTGTATATGATATTAAATATTGCACAGCCTTATTGAAGTCGTGCACATGCTACTGAAAGACTGTGAAAGGCCTAAGTGGCCTTTTAAATTGCGAGGTGTGATGTTTACTGCCCCCAGAAATCACCAGGTAGGATAAAGATCGCACCTTTCATCAACACATTTAATTGAATATAGGTAGGTGAAACCAGCTGGAATTTAATAAAGGGAAGAGGTCCGGTGTTTATGGGGACATGCAGATTCTGGTGCAGTAAGCATCAAAATCTGGCGGTTATTCCCCAGAAACATGGAATATGTGTTAATTATCACATCCAATAAATTTCAAATACCTTGGTGTCAGAGTGTTATTGAATTTGTACTTGTTATAGAATGTATACTTGTAATTAGGCCTAAGAGTAGTAGCTGTTTCCTGTGTGATATCAGGAGGAACATGTCGTTCCAGTCATGGAGCAGGGTTTTCGCGAAATAAAACCTGCTCATATTGAACTCCTCATTGTGTGAATTATTAACAAAATGATGTGAAAATTAACAGCGTAAAAGTTAAAGGGAGTAAAAATGAAAACTGCACAAGAGCCTGCTGGGAGAGTTAATGTAGGCAAAATGCACATGATTAATGCAGAAAACAACAGCTAAAAGCCACACGTTTCTTTTCACTAACTGTTTGAAAATAAGTGCGCAGGGTCTTAGAAACTGTAAGCAGATAGCATTCTTAGAGCGTTTAATAGTGAAGTTTTATAAAATAGCCATAATACTCATACTTTTATTTGTTGTTCCTAGAGCACATTTTATCACTCTGCAGAGAAGGACTCAAAAGCCTTTTTAGGTTTAGTTTGCTTTATAGAATGTAGAAAAAAAATGTATTTGTCTTTTGTGATTTCCTGAGAATGGTCAAGCTTGCATTGAGGATACAATGAACATTTTGAATGGATCGTCCTTGCCGAGCGAAGTTTGTGGACACTTGTACTGCATGGTTGATACAATTTCAAGATGGAGAAATGAACAAGCAGCGGAAGAGACGATAACTGTTCTTCCCTTGCTGAATGACAGATAGCGTGAGCTGCCAAATACAAGGAAACTGTTGAAAAATTAGGTACATCTAGAGTGGAGTGACTAGTCACCCCTTGTTTTTAACCAATGAAAGATGGGATTTTTATATGTGATGATACATGAGGTGTAGGATCTTTAGTGAATTTAGGGTATAACTAGTAGTAGAAAGAGGGTGGGACAAGAAGCGCGTTTTCTTACTTTGCGAGAGGAGAGAGCTGTGTTGTTGTTTCCTAAATTAATTGGCTGGCTGTTGTTCTGCTAATCCTGACTCTTTGATCTTTGCACCTCAATTCTGCTTGGGGTGCCCAGCTTACTCTCATGGCTAGGGGGAGGCTTTTCTGATTTCTATAACTTTGTATGATCGGTTAGTACGATATTCTGAATTTACATAAATCTTATTTGCAAATGTCTTTATCATTTTGTCTCTTTGTCTATCCACTCACTCATTGCGCTGACACTTGAGATGTTCAATCAAAATCTGTTATCATTGCTATTTCTTGTGTGATGATCTATGATTCAAGCTTTATTGTACGTGATGAGCAATTCACAAATTTAGATAAAGCATTTGACTTTTAAACAGTCAGTCATTATTAGTGTTATTTAGTTATTTTGATTGGTTGTTTCCCTATATGATGATACTATCTTTAGAATCCCTAACCACTATCAAACATTCATCGAGAAAGAAAGAGGATAAATAGTAATGAGCAAATTGGTAAGATTGGTTTAAACTCACCCAGTGTGGAAGTGGCTAGTGAGTATTAAATTGGGTCCAGATGATAAAAATGTGTCTGTCCTTAAACGCTGGTTCACCAGTGTAATGTGATTTGTCACAAATTAGGCTGTTATTTTAGATTGAGGGTGAACATTTTTCATAAATTCTTACACATATATCCCTTTTGTTGGTAATTGTGCCCTACATCTGTTGAATAACTGTTTTTATTAGGGATTTGCAGCACATTGTCTGTAAACCACAAATGTTTGTTTGATGCACCATGTTACTTTGTCTCTGCGCACAGTTCTGCAAGAAGTCATTTAAGAAATGCATAACGTCTGAGTTGGAGATCGTTAAAAATTAAAGTACAGCTGAAAAAATACAGGCAGTCAAGGGATACAGGGGCATATTATCAAGCAATAGCGATAATTATCGCAATTGCTTGCTTAGAGACAAAAATTTACCGCTGAGCTGTGGCGATTTTTATCGCCGATAAACCTTGGTATTACCAAGTTTTATCGCAAATGCGATAAAAATCAGCCGCAATGCATGAATATCGCTGAAAAGTCAGCGATATTCATGCATTACCGAGCTAATGCTCTTAGCCATGTTATCCACCTCCAATTGGATAACATGGCTAAGAACTGCTCAGGGCAGGTGTTAGCTTTTGGAGACATTTGCGCTTAGCGCGAATATCTCCATAAGTTTGTAATAGGAGATAGCGATGTTAGCGACTGTTTCCAGTCGCTAACATCTTGGCACGCCCACTTTGCATGTCATTAGTGATAAATATCACTGACATGCAAAGTGGGGCCCAAGATGGTCGCTATCTCCTACTAGCTGTCGCTAACTGGTGTTAGCGACAGCTAGGTAATAGGGAGATAATTTTATCTCCGCTTTCTTGGCTTTTAAAGCCAAAAAAGCGGAGATAAACCCCCTTGATAATATGCCCCACAGTTCCCTCAAAAATATGAGATAAAAAGACATAATGCTGCTAAATGAAGCAGACTGCCATCTTGGTGAGCTTCTTGCTCTTAGAATATAATTTCCAAGGAGTCCTTCCTGACAGCTGATGATCCCTTCCCTGGTGACTAATCTGATCACCTTCAAATCGCCTTCACTGTGAAATTTTCCAATCTCATTACTTCATGTTATCCTCAAAAGGACAACATTTGGTCTGGGATAAAAACATCAATATCAATGTCTTTGCAAACATGTACTGATCGAACCTCAGCTGCCTAATTCCTTAGCAAAACATCAATTCCATCACTGACGAATTTAACAAGTGTATGAAAGTCTTGATTGACAAATGTACACCTATAAATAGCATGTGGACCAGGCGTAAAACTACTTCTCCCTGGTTTTCAAAAGCACCTTAATTAGAGAAGAACAAATTTGGAATGTTGGAGTAAGAACTGTGACATTTCCCTTTCCTTCAAGTGTGACCACAAGAAAGAAATGAACAAATCCATATTTTCAGTGCTGAGGGATCTGCCCTTTTGCAGGGTATAAGAAACTGGAATTTTAGTTGAGGGGGGTGTAAACTCTTCTCAAGCAACAACCACAATCCTTGTCAGGGCAAACAACAAAAGTCACTAAATTACCTATGATTAACCATCAGGTAGCTTGGCACAAAAACAGTCAGGCTTATCGTAGAGGCACTGTGTTAAGTATTTATGCAGTACTGAATACATTATTTGACACTAAACAAGAAAAATCCATTCAGTTAAACGAGAGTTAATAATTTGTAATGTTTAAAGTTAAAAAAGGCACTTAGATTATCAGGTAGCTTGGCACAAAAACAGTCAGGCTTATCGTAGAGGCACTGTGTTAGGTATTTATGCAGTACACAAACAGTAATAAAGTGAAAACACAAACTAAGAAAAATCCCACTCTAATTTAGAAACATAGAGTAAAATGTATCAAATACAAAGAGACCAAAACAAAGTAAATCAATCACTAGAATGAGAGTTATGAATTTTTGAAGTTTTAATTGAATAATAGCAACTAGAACACCAAAGCGCCAACAGCAGGTATCTGGTTACGTAAAACAGGGGCAAAGTATAAAGTTATGGCTGAACGCAATGGTGCGTTTTTCAGCTACACAAGATGGATTCAGCCCGGTCTCAGATTACCCTCAGATTAGAAGAAATTCAGAAGAACAGTTCATGAGAAGGTACGGTTCAGTGGGGAAAGGCAGGCGGTGGTGTCCGAGGAGAAAGAGTCATCGTCGGGGGAGCCACAGGAACAATGCGAGGTGAAGATTTCTATGTTCGTATTTTGACACTAATTTGGAAGTTGGAAATGTCTAGCAGGGCAAAACTGCAGGGCTGTAGTTGACATGGGCATCATGGGGCCGGACACCCCTTCCAAGAGGAGTCACTGAACAGTATTTGCTGCTAAGGGGAAGAACATGTCTGGAGCTACCAGAAAGTCACACCGACTGGCGATGCACCACAGGTGGATCGGAAAACAGGTACATGCCAGTCTCCTGTCGGTTCTCAAGTCACTTTTTGGTGGAAAATTTTCTATGTCCCTAGTTTCAGGTTTTATCTAGAAAATTACTTTTAGCACTGCTTCCAAGAGTTCAGAACTGGTTGGGCACCACTTGCAGGGGAGTGAGGGGGTCAGTACCCACTCAAAGAAGAAGCCAGGAACAGCTTTTTAGGTTTCTGGAGCTGGTTATGTTCTTGTAGCTTACACAGGAGGCTTGCATAACTGCCTCTTGGCATCATTCTGGTGGTCCTAGGATCAAGTAGCAAGGCACGCCTCAAGCTGCAGTGCAGTCCTCTGAGGGTACAAGGCAAGCTTCAAGCAGTAGGGTAGTCCTCCGGTGACAGTATGGCAGTCCTATAAGCTACAAAACAGGCCTTATTTAATTAGACTTATTAAGTGGTATATTTTACTCACCTCAAAGATCCAATTCTCATCTGAGTTCCAGGATAAGGAAGAAGAACTACAATTTACAAGAACACATTGAATTACAAGAGCTACAAACAGAGTTTGTCAAACATAGGAGACAGATTTGAGCATCAGCAAACCTAAAATGAACTGTTTTAAAATGTAATTCGCTAAAGAAAAATGTGGGATGTATTGCAGTATTTACCAGATCATTTTATCCTAACTGTAAGCAATGTTTAAACATTTGAATGCTTTACAAATTTCAAGGTAGAATTTTTTGACATCTTCACAGATATCACAGGTTATAACTTTAGAAAACTAAATGTTGTTTCTGTAACACAAATAAGACATGCTTTCAATAAGAAATCATTGTTTCAGTTTGTATATATCTTAACACAGACCCTGGAAGCCACAGGAAAGTTGTCACCCCAAAGGTTGTGAATGCTTTATAGATATTGGACTCAACTCCATGAGTTGTAAAGATCTTCTAAAGTTACACAGTTTGTACAAGTTCAGACCTAAGGCAGGACTAATACACATATTATACAGCTCTCACAAACTGTAGTTTTAGACAGCATTTCTATAATTTAGACATCTAACAAACAGCAACGCCGCCCATGACACTACACATATCTTACAGACTCAGTCCTTAACAGCTTGGCTACTCTGAGGTTACATTAACTTCACATGCTCAAGCATCTGAAGGCAAAACTGCCCCTGACAGCAAAGCTATCCCCTATGTTAAAGAAATCCTGCTGTCTCAGATATCAAGGCCTTAATCTGTAACTTAGGATACATACATAAAACTTACCAATAAAGGCCTCTAACAGAGGCACACCTTAGGGAAGTCTTACAGGCTGAGGTTTCTTACACCTATGGTATATGTGAGGGTGCAAATGCCTTACAGGTTACAGTCTCAAAGTGAGAGAGAAGGACTATTCTGCACTGATGGTGCATGCTCTCATATCAGACAGGACATATAAACATCTATAACACTATTCTTCATGTAAAAGTTTGCCTTTTTTAGGAAGCTCTTATGACATTAGAGACAATATGCCTGCTTTATTAATCCTATAATGTGCTGAAGCATACAGTAGATGAGATGTGTAAGTATGGGCCACCCATTAGATAAAAAAAGAAAGTTCTGCATGCCTTTAAATCTAATATATTCAGAATACAGGCACCAGAAGGCAGTATAGTGTCATGTGTTTTCAATACTGTGATATAGCATCAGCTCATTAATGTTATTGAAAATAATCAGTTTGGCCACCTCCTATTTTTCATAAGTGAGGGACTGTTTCGATTTAAAGGAAACTTTTTATGGATGTTGCATGACTTTAATAAACATACGCAGAACATTTTTCATGCAAAATTTCTCTAATGAACTCTCTCACACTTACTAAAAATAAATCAAAAGAATACAGTATTTAAAAGAGGAAATAACCTTTACAACGCAACCATTACATCGCACTACACTTACAACGCAGTCATTACATCGCAACATCGTTTACAATGCATGCCACTACAATGCAGGCATTACAACGCATACCATTACAATGCATGACACTACATCACATGTCACTACAACGCAGGCATTACAACGCATACCATTACAATGCATACCATTGGAGTTAGAACAGTAATTTTTAACCCCTACACTACCCAACACTTACCCTACTGTTGTACCCCCTGGAGCTAGAATAGTAATTGTTACCCCTACACCATCCAATACTTACCTTAAATGCCATGTAATGGTATGCGTTGTAATGGTATGTGTTGTAAAGGTAGTATGCGATGTAATGGAATGCATTGTAAAGGTAGTTTTTTAAAATGTGATGTAGTGTCATGTGATGTAATGGAATGCGTTGTAGTGGATGTTGCAATGTTAAAACTGTGTTGTAAGTGCATGCATTGTGAATGTATGCGTTGTAACATCATTCATTCATTTAAAACAATCTGTTTTTAAGAATCATTCAAAGTCATCAGGTCAGGCCTGTCTTCAAAACACAGTCAGCTCAGGCAGACAGTTGAGAAGGTTGTGGGGGGGCTGAAATGCTGAGGCCATGAATCTGTGCACCATTTATCCATGCCTTAAAAAGTTTCCGATGATTATTAGGAGGAGGATGAAATGAAGCATGAGGAAGAAGAGGAGGATGACTTGGCAGTGGCTCCAGAGGAGAAAGAAAGGCCCCCAGGTGTGCGGTTCACTGCTGAATCCAATGTGGGAAGCAGTGTATCCTCTTACAGACTATCCCCTGAAGAGTTGGATGATAGACAGGCTACAGCTAGTCAAACGTGAACTGTCTGCAAAGGAAAGAAATGCTGGAAGACCCAAAGAGAAGAAAAATATGTCGTTGTCTCATGAAGGTAGTAAAACTAAACTTGAACATGTAGATGCCAATAGAGTCCAGCACAAATGTTGGCAGCCACAGCACAAAGTCCAATGGAGAAAGGAGGGTAAACACACCAATGACCTGGTGCCTAACTTTGAAGTGGGGGTTGATATAGACAAGTGGTTTGAGGCATATAAAGTAGATTTAAAGATGCATAGGGTCCCTGAGGAGGATAGGGTAGCCAGCCTCCGGAGGCATAAAACTACAGAGGGGAGGGATCCTTTGTTGGTCCTAGGGTGACAGCATGAAATACCTACTCATGAAGGACGCCCTTTTCAGAAACTATGATCATGCCCCTGAGATGCATAGATTATTAAGTTAAGGGACAGCCAGAAGCTAGACACCAATCTAGGGTGGATTTTGCGTATTACTTTTGTAAGGCACTGGATGGTTGGGTAAACGGCCGTAATGTGAGTAATTACAATGAGCTGTGCAATCTGATTGCAACAGAGTGCATGCTCAGTATTTGTTTTCCAGAGTTTCACCAACACCTGATAGAGAGCTATCTCATTCGCCCAAGTGAGCTTACAAAGGAAGCAGACCCCTAGCTCAGTACCAGTATCCACAAGAACGTACCTGGGAGCAACCTCCAAGAGTGTGGTTCAGGTTCCCCGCAGCATGGTTAGGTCCACAGTGACACAGACAGGTCCAAACACAGTGTGGGGGAATGGTTTCCAGTCCACTTCTAAGAACTGGAGGGGAAGGCTCTGATGGGCAGTGGTCCAGGGTAACCCATTTACAGTGCTTTGATTATTCTTAGGTCACAAGTAGACGGACTCTGTAAGTCGTAAGCAACAATGAACTGGTGTGTACTCTACAGGGGTGGCTATTGTGGCCTAACCTGGTGTCTGAGAAGGACGATTGGACATGCTTTTCTTCATCCCAGGCTACCCAAACTGACTTCAAGGGTCTGTTGGCTAAACTCCTGTGTGAGCCACAATGATACAGCAAGCTTTAGAAGACTCCCTGCAACTGCCCAGCTGACCTGCTGCATCTGGACCTGCCTGAGCCCTGCTGCTGGAATTTGCTGGAGTGAGTCCTGATGCCCAAGATGTGCCACCAGGTCATGGACTTTTCTTGGCTGGCATCAATGAGAGCTCCTCCACAGAAGGAAAGTTGAAAATCCAAACGTTTGGCCTCCTCACAACTGAAAACAGGCCCATTCACTTCAATATCCTATGTCAGTGATGACTGCCAATGCAAGGTTCCTGTGATACCTGCTCCTTGCAACAATGACAGTCAACAGTGACCGGCAATATGAGACATGCATTTTACGTTATGGCAACAACGGTTCACAACAACTGCCAAAGCAAAGCTACAGCAAGGACCATCTGTGACTCCCGGCAAACTCTTCACGCTCCAGTGGTGTCTGTCGCAACTGAACTCTTGGAGCTGGACTTTGAAGCTAATTTTTCAGCTGGACTAGCCTGGTACCTGTGTCCAACCCACACTGCATCATGGTAGGCCTGCATTTATGACTTTCCCCTGGTCTAGCATGACCACATGACGGTGAGTAGAACTTTGTGGTAGTAGGCTCTATTGTCACTAATAAATTTAAAATTGAGTATCTCTGGTTCAATTGATTGGATGTTTTTCATTCTGGCATCATTGTATTTATTAAAATTCACTTTATATTTCTAACTTAGTTTGGGGGTGTTCTTGTGCTGTGTTTTCTCTTTACTACTGTTTGTATGTTGCATGAATAGTGTACACATTGCCCTTAAGTTAAGCTTGACTGCTTTTGTGCCAAGCTACGAGAGGGTTAATCACAGGTTAATTTAGTGACTTTTGTGGTTCACACTGACAAAGATTGTGGTAGTTGCTTGAGTAGGGATTCCACCTCTCTCAACCAATAACTCAGTTTCTCGCAAATGTAAAGTCCACTCAGGCCACAACCCTCCTGTACTCCTCCAAACACACACCTAAATTCATTTTCAAAGGGATTAAACAAAGAGGCACACAACCTCATACTGAAAATCTATGTGTAATGACTATGTGGAGTGGAGTTCTTTGTGAAAAAAGTGGCGTCTATCGGCCTGTCTCCGCCGTCATACTCAGATAATCCTGCAGATACCAAAGCACAGCAGTCATGGATGCATTGGGACTCTACCTCAATACAAAGCTATTGAACACCATTACTCAGGCCAAACCATTGAGTCATCTCTCTGATGCAATACCTGGCTCTATTAGTAAACATCTCACGGAACTGCTTCTACCCTACAGGTCAACCTTAGTTAACTTCTCTCTTTAGCAAGGCATCTTCCATGACTCTTTGAAAACAGATCAAATCTCTCCACTTTAAAAACATAATTTGATTCTAATCTCCCAAACAACTGCCATCCTATCTCTGTTCTTCCATTCTGGGGAACGGTGATAGAAAGCAGCATAACCTGTCAACTTTCATCCTACATTCTTACTAATAACCTTCTTGACATCTTCCAATCAAGGTTCAGACAGGGACTGAGCACAGATCATCATTTCCTCAACTATTAATTCCTGTCTAATTGTGCTGATTGATCGCTAAGCTGCCTTTGATACAATCAGCCACCTCACCCTGAACAACAATGTTACATAGACATTGAAGGATTGGTCTTTGACTAGTTCATCTACATGATGAACCAGTCACAAGTAGTGAAAAGTGGGAGTCGCCCTTCATTAAGAGGTTTAGCAAAGCTTGATCCTCTAACCAAAACTGTTCAACTTATGTCTAGAACCACTCTGTGAGATCCTCAGCAGTTCAGGAATTCCTTACCACCTATATACTACTGATTGAATAAGGAATGTATAACGATTCAATTTTATTGACACTTTGGATAAGATCATGATCACCCAGTTACTTACAAGCCTACTGACCAAGCCTCCTGACCCCATTGCCTACCTGTTTGTACTGCTTTCAGAGAGGTTTTTCTTACGCCTGCTCCAGATGATTGTTCAAACCTTTTCGGCTTGTTAAGTATTTCAGTGCCCTCGAGCCATGAAACTCTTTCATTGCTTTGCTTTTATGTATGTTTTTGATGATTAGTCAAACTTTTTCTCTTATAGAGTACTCTAATGTCCTCATGTTCTGTTTGTGCTACATAAATAAATAAATACTTAAATCAATAAATAAATAAATCTACATTTTTGAGAGGCGTGTGAGCCGCAAATTATTGAGCATTTTCCAGCTTCCCATTTGCATACTAGATATCGCATGTAAAAGTAAACACCATGGATTGGGAACAAGACATGGACAAAATCCCTTGCCTAGTGTTACTGATCGCAATGTCCACTGGGCTGAGTTGGAATCCTTATATTAATTGACAGGACAGAGGCATTGTGGCCTTTTTTACTCATGTCATGCATAACTGATGAGACATTATTAATGTTTTCGTGAATTTTATTGATCATTTCCCTTGTGAGGCTACCTGTTAGAAATTGGGTTACAGGTTGACTGGGGTGTTAGCCCTGGTCAAGCAGCAATCTAAATCCTATTCAGGGTAAGGCAAAAACAAACCTCAAATTAACCTGTGCTCACCCCCACGTAGCTTGGCACATAGCAGTTAGTCTGAACTTTGAGGCAATGTATAAAGTATTTGTGTTAAATCAAAAAATCGAAAATGTTCCCTGGGTTTTATTCGTTAATTGGGGAAATGAATTATCACCATGCACCCCTATCAAGCCTCACATTACCGCATTCAGTCTCAGTTTCGTGTGTGTGTTTATAACCCCTTACAATAGTGGAACCACAAAAGCTACATAAATTGGCAAAGAACTATTTATTTAATTAAAAATATTGCATAATTAAAAACACATAAATTCATAAAAGAACGATATGATCATGGACGTTCTTTCTGTTTAATACAGTGCCTAGTGCTAGTAAATAAATGATCACAAATGCACACAGTTTTGATACAATTCACAAATTAAAAAACAACATATATAAACAATTTAAAAGTTCCCCTTAGGGTTGTCGACGCGTTTCGGTGGATAAGGCGCTAAGCCCCACCTTCTTCAGGACAATTTACAAAACATGGATCTGTGGATAAAAGAATCCAGTATAAGAACACATTCTACAGTTCAGTTTCATATTTTACATGACTTTTCTTTTTTTATCTTATACATCCCTGCCTTTTTTGCTATTTGTGGTTTTACTTTGCTTATCCTCGAGGTCGAGGTCCTCCACCCACCTGGGAGCTCAACTCACTCATATATATATAGTCTTCAACTATCAAGTTGTTATAAGTTATACAAAAGGTATACCCTTCTTTACACATTCACACTTCTCCCTCTAGTTGTTGTTACTCAAGTTTCGTACCTTGAAACGATCTTGGAAGTATCCGTTGATTAATTAGGATACATTATTCTTCCTAATTCTTGTTAAAAACGGTTCTTATGGTCGGTTTCAATCAATAATGACCTATAGATAGCTTGTTGCCCCGTCCCCAGTAATGGTGGTTCGCTTTTGGTGAGTTGCAGGCTGGCGTCTTTGGCGAATCCTGCCGGTGAATCCTGTCGAGTAATTGCCGAGTAATTGCGGGAAGTCTGCCGGGATTGTGTGGCAGTAGCGGAGCGCTCTTTACTTGGAAGTTGCCTTGGAGGGTGCCTTCCTTCCATTTTGTCTCTCGGCGCTTCTGACGGTAAGGCTCTCCAGGCAGGAGGTGGTGGAATTCCTGCGGCGGGCTCAGACGGCGTCCACACAGGTGTGGAGAAGGAGGCTTTGAGCGGCAGTTGTGATCTGTGAATGCCGAGAGCCGGGCACAAGCAGTAAGCTCTTGCCTGTCAGCGGGGGGAATCGGGGGCTGCCCCGTGCTGTTTTCCTGAGTGCCGCCAGGGTGTAATGTGAGTCCCGGGACGTTCCGTGCAGTGGGAAGGCGTGCTGCGGATTTCTACAGGGTCTCGGAGAGTGAGCTGCTGCCTCGACTTTTGAATAGTGTGGACCGGTTCACTGCTCCTGCATGTTGGTGCTCAGACATCTGGTCATGGGACGCTGAGCTTGGGTAAAGGCCGCCGTCTTGGATGCTCATTAGCCTGCGTGCCCTCCGCCATTTAGCAAGTGTGGCTTGTGTATGAGGAAAGCTACAAGTAACATTGGGAGTGTGGAGCCAGCGGTGCTAATAGTGTACAGAATCGGAGCTTCTTTGCCGCCCTGTCTGCTCCTTGCTAACAGCTTCTGGGGGCTGCAACAGAATTGCCAGCACCCTGCCTGCCCCCTGCTAACACCTAGTGGGGGCTGTAAAGGTACCTCTTGCGCCCAGCCTGCACCGTTGTTACAGCTTGTGTGGGGGCTGCGTAGGAACTACTAGTGCCAGGGACTCCATCTCCCAGAGTCCCTTGAGGCGCCAGGAGGCGCTTAAATTAGGAGCAGGGCTTCTGCAGCGCAGGCCCGTCCGTGCCCGTCAAAAGCCCAGAAAAGGCCGGGCTGGGTCACATCCCTTGATTTTTGCTGCATTAAAACCATGTTTCCTGATCTGACTGAACTAGCGGTAAGACCGACTATTAGCAAGACATTGCACAAGGAAGGACATATCTTTATATTTTATATTTGAAACTTAGTTGATTAATATCTGACCTCTCTGGCATTACGTGGGGGAAAACGAGCGGACAGACTCACCTCCATTGCTGCTGGCTGCCCAGTTTCCCTCCCTCCGCTGCAACTCGTCATCTTGCGGCCGCAGAGCGGAGGGAGACTACAATCCCCAGGATCCCTAGCGCCAGCACCGGAAGGGGGAAGTAGCGAGGCCGCGCCTGGAGGCGCTTGAAAAACTCTGCAGCCCCCGCGTCGTGGGAGCGCCCGGGGCTAGAGGTCAAAGAGGTCTGGTCGGATGCACACCCATAACGACTGCATTGCTCCACCTTTCAGGGTTTGTTACTGCTTTTATTTTTCGGGGGTACCGGAAGGCTGTTGGCCCCGTACGACAACGCCCTTTGCTTACTGGGTTCCTGTAACATTCGTCCACCATGTCTACCAGAGGTAGTCGAAGTAAGACAGCAGCTGGAGGGATACCTGTGATTGGACCAATAGATAACTTTATAACAAGGACTAACGATGCAATTGATCTTAGCATTTTGCACCTTGAGCGCAGGGTCTCGCAAGATCTAGCAATTGTAAAACGATCCTTCCTCGGGAGCATTACATCAGCAAGAACCCCAGTTAGCGCTAGAAATCCACACACAGGTTGTATTCGCGAAACCCGAGTTGACCTCCATAGTATACCTAACGAGGTTAACCTATCAGCTTCAAATCCCTTAATTGACTCCGATCTAGAATCAAGTAGAGAATTGGAAAGGACCCTAGAACTACATATTGATCTCACACCAGAAAAGGTAGCGGAAAATAGCGAGAGACAGCGAAGAGGCAGGCAAGAGGGTGCAATCCGAAAGCAAACTAAACATAATAATAATAATAATAATAAAACATGTATAAAGCGCCTGGCTGCACAGAACTGTGTGTCCCCGCGCTAACTGCTAATACAATACAGAGATCCAGAGGAGCTGTAGAAATAGAAGCTCGGGGGAGGTTTACATATTGGGGAACAAATAAGTATTCAGTTTTGTCCGAAATCTCAATTCAGATGGCTCCATCCGCAGATGGAGCGGGAGCGCATTCCAGTATTTAGAGGCTAAATACCTAAAGGATCTTCCTCCCATTTTGGCCCTGATGATTCGGGGGAGTTTGAATAGCATCATGCCAGATGATCTTAGGTTCCGGGTCGGACGGTGTATAGTAAGGAGATTTTTTAAGTAATCAGGACCTTTGTCCTGAGCGATGCGGTGGGCATAGCAAAGGGTCTTAAACTTAATCCTCTCCTTAACCGGCAGCCAATGGAGTTTGGTCAGGGCAGCTTTAGCAGAAGTTCTTCTCGGGAGTCCGAGCACCAGGCGTACGGCAGCGTTCTGCACGCATTGCAGTTGATGTAGGCCCTTCTGACTGAGCCCAATCAGGAGGGCATTCCCATAGTCCAAATGGGGTGTCACCAGTGCATGGACTATGGTTTTTCTGGCTTCGGTAGGAAGAAGATCCAACACCTTTCGCAGAACTTTTAATATTTTAAAGCACCTTCCCGTTACCCTGCTGACTTGGGTCTTGCCAGAGAGGTCTGAGTCCAGCATAACGCCTAGGTTTCTAACCGCCTCTACAAGAGTAGGCAGGTTACCCAGCTCACTAGGCCACCATGAATGAGACCACGCAGAAGTTGCTCTCCCGACCACCAGTAGTTCGGTCTTATCGACATTCAGATGGAGACAGTTGTTATTCATCCAGGCCGCTACTGCAGACATGCAGTCGGAGAAATTGGTGGCATCTTCTCTTCGGTCAGGAGTTATCTTAAACACCAGCTGGGTGTCGTCAGCGTAGCTGACAATGCCCACCCCAAAGTCCTCTACAATGTGTGCCAGGGGTTCCATATAGATGTTAAATAACGTAGGGCTTAAGCTTGAGCCCTGTGGAACCCCATGGCTCACCTTCCGAGGAGATGATCTAAAGGGTGGGCAGTGTAGCTGGAAACTTCTGTCGGCCAAAAAGGAGCGCAGCCAAGCAAGTGCTGGGCCCATTACTCCCATGTCCGAGAGACGAGACAGCAGCGTTGACATACAGCTCATTCTATCACCCCTGCTGTTAGAAAACGCAACGCAAAAAAAGGACAACCTAGGAAAGGCACAATTATGCACTCAAATGCAAATCGCACAAGTCCATCCATAGAGACAGTAAGCGAAGACTCTCAGGGGATCCCCCATGCGTATGTGTACAAGCCTGATGCAAATATAGCAAACGATCAACTGCTTGAAAGAATCGGCGACCTCCTTAGCATCTTTATGTCGCCAATAGAATCCAGGCTTGCCCATATAGAAAAGCAGCTAGAAGAACTAACAGTCCACAATAAAAAAGTTTCTGGAGATGGCCTACAAATTAATGCAGGTTCCAAGACAACTATTATCAAATCTACATCTTCTAAAACTAAGATCACTCCACCCTCAGATAGTACAACAAAACCAAAACCCACTATTTCTTCATGTAAAGAAACTGTTACAAACAAACCAGTAGTAACTACTAGCTCTACTCATAACACAGACATGAATAGTCACACCTCAAACACACAGCTAGAGAAAACGCACATAACTTCCCAAAGCAAAGGAAAGGCATCAAATCAAACTAGCGACCCCACTTCAACTTTTCAAAGGGCCCAGCCGACCCACGATGCAGCTTATAACTCTAGGTAGATACCTCCATGCATCAGTCTGCCGCCTGAATGCGGGGCCTATGTGTTGGTTTTGGTTAATGTCCCCAAACTTAGGAACGATCAAGATGAAACCCCTTCCTCACTAAAGAACAAGACCCTACATTGGTTAATTGCTAATTGCAATTTCCCAATGGAAAGTTCTGGAGAGATTATACACACCCAGAGAGTTGGATGGATAGGCCCTTTGAAGAAAAAGTTCGAGGGGGATTGTATAACTGTTAATTTTAAAAATTCACAATGGGCTGAAAAAACTCTGGCCAGAGCTCCTGCCCCCTCTACCTGGGACTTCAATACCACCCTTCTCCCTTTGGGTTATTTTTATAGACACTTGATCAGTTCACATCCCATCATGGCAAGCAACCCGATTATTCCCTTTCATGATCAATACCTGTCAACTAAAATTAATTCTCCTTTTTTTCATCAGAACTCACAATTTACTTACCCGAATGGTCCAGTACAGTGGCATCAGGGCCAAATCCACCCACATTTGATAACTCATCCTTACTTGTCCACAACGCCCCAGTATGAGCACAGAGACGTCCGATGGCGTTAAGTTGCTGCAGCACCAGGTAATTCCTACAGCATCCCCACTCACAATAGATTCAGTGCATTGTCCGGGCTGGACTATAATGATTGACGGAATCATGACCAGTCCACAGGGGAAAATGTGCACACATCAAATACAGGAGAATTCCCATCCAGTCACAGAGAATAAAGATATAATACTTACTCCTGGAAAACATATCTCTACTGTTTCCTTGCAACATTGGTCGGACGATTTGGATAAATCACCAACAGCCCCTTCTAAATCTAGGCCAATGAGTAACTTAATGGTTGCATCATTCCTTCCCAGTCCTAATTCATCTACCTCCCAAGTACATTTCACATACTGGAATATAGCTGGTTTATCTGCTAAACAGACAAATAATAACTTCCTGAATCAGATAAATCTGAGCAATATTATCTGCCTCCAGGAGACCTGGGCTACTGACCCCATACACATAACGGGGTACAAGACTTATTTTTCCGCAGCCAAGAAATCAGTTTCTGGAAGAAGCAGGGGTGGTTTAATCACGTACATTGCAAATACTCTACATAGTGAGGATATTCTTCCCCTGAAGCTAGAAGAGAATTATCAGCTAATAGTTCTATAGAGAACTAGACAAGAGATCTATGTAATAGTAAATTTCTATAACAATTTGAATGTAAGTGATTTAATCAACCTTTTGTCAGAGATTTCTTTAGTTTTGCAAGATCTTCGAGTGAAGTACATTAAGAAGTCATGCACATTATTATGGGGTGGTGATTTCAACCTTCATCTATGTAGAAACAATAACGCTGATAAGTGTGGGATTAAAGAGGATGATGGTAATAGCATAACACATTTTCCCCATTCGATTGAGGGAGAAAAATAGAATGAGATTATGATGGAATTGGAATTGGGCTTTGCTAACGAGATAAAGACCTCCCCAGTGGCCTTTGTTCCAACATTTAATGGCAGAGGACTAGCAAGCCTGATAGACTATGTCCTGATATCATCATGTAAGGGGCCAAACATTGAAGTCTTTGAAGTAATTAAAAACCCATTGAGCGATCATTTCCCAAACACCATTGCTTTATATGAATCAAAACCTCACAAAGATCCTGAAATAATGAACATTTTAGACCAGCAAGAGCTGGAACTAGGATCTTTAAATGGCTACACATTAAAATGAGGAAAAATCGACCAGGGAGCAACTACCGCAAAAATAGTCAGGCAAAGCCATTCAGATATAATAAACTGTCTTGACCCCGGGACAAAATCCAAAGAGGTTCTGACTAGTTTCAATACCATTTCTCAAAACATAAAGAAAGAACTCACCAGAACACAGAAGCGAAAAAGTCAGGCTAAAAAGGGCTGGTTCAGCCCGGCTTGCACTAAAGCGTATTCGCGGCTAAAGGAGGCTCTAACAAGGGGAAAGAGAGATAGAGGGGAGGTCGTTAGACTAAGAAAGGAATATGCGCTAGCCTTAAAAACTAGAAAGAAAGAGCTAAAAGCTGACCTATGGGACCAACTAAGTAGAAGCTCAGAATTAAAAGATAGTGCAGCCTTCTGGCAAATAGTCAGATCTCCTTTTTTAACAGATTGAGAAGATTCACCATCCATAGACGTTGCGATCAGTGACAGAGATTGGGTGAACTATTTCTCCAAAGTTTTTAGCAATGAAAACGTACGGGGTACAGATTATATAGATCCCCTGACCCAGGTTATCTGCCCAATAGCATTGCAATTTACACATGACGAGGTACTAAAAGCAATAAAATCCTCAAAATCAGGTAAAGCTCCAGGCCCAGACGGGGTTCCAGTGGATATTTTTAAATATGAAGTAGATCTCTGGTCCCCGCTACTGACAAATGTCCTAAACGCCACTATAGATGAGGGTCTAATAGAATCTTGGTCAACCTCGATATTGGTTCCTATATTCAAAAAAGAGGACCGAAACAGCCCATCTTGTTACCGACCTATTTCGCTCCTGGATTCACTCGGGAAGATGGCAGGTCGGATTCTTCTCGACCGACTCCAAGAGTGGACAACTAGTCAGAACTTTATTTCTGCAATACAATATGGGTTCCGAGAGGGGCTAGGCACAGTAGACCAAGCACTAAACCTGTCTCTGTTGGCAGGAAAATACGTGGAGGCCAAGGGGAGTGCGCTGAATATGGTGTTTGTTGATTTATCCGCAGCCTTCGACTGTGTAGTACACTCGAAGCTGTGGAAAATCATTTTAACTATGGGTGTGGACCCCCCGGTTGTGGATTTCCTACGGGAATGATACACAGGAACAACGGGAAGAGTAAGATTTGGGACTAAGGGGCAACTCACGGAAAGTTTCAGGGTGGAGAAGGGGGTCAGACAGGGATGTGTGCAGGCCCCCTTCCTATTCACTCTATACACAAATGGGCTAGAGATTGCTATGCTCGAGGGAAGCAAAGATCTCCCTTCAATCGGTCATCGGCAGATACCAGCTCTGTTATATGCCGACGACGCGGTTATCCTAGCAAGAACTCCTGTTGAGTTGCAGCTAGCACTAGACAGACATTGTGCCTTTATGTCAAGTATAAACCTTACCCTGAATGTAAAAAAAACGTACACAATGCACGTGGGGAAAAAAACTGCAAAGATCAAAAGTATATATGTGAATGGGGAGGCACTGGACAGAACTGCAACATATCCATATCTGGGAATTGTAATTGACGAAAAATTTAAGTGGAAAGCAGCGATCAATGCAAGAAAGCTAGCTTTTTTAAGAGCAACCTCAGCACTAAAATCGTTCGCACAAAAATTGGGCACGAGATCTCCATTAGAATTATTGAAAATATACAATGCAAAATGTGTCAGCACTGCCACGTACGGCGCTGGGCTATGGGGTCTTGCAAAAGTGGATGAACTGCAAAAAATTGAAAATTCCTTCGTAAGATATCTACTTGCAGTACCGAAGAGCTCCCCCACATATGGATGTCACCTAGAGCTGGGGATAGACTATATATCAGACACTATAAAAACTCAACCAGTAATGTTGTGGCGTATTTGGGTAACTGAACAATGTCACTTAACAAGATCAATTGTGCAAGATATTAAGACACTCGACCACAGTGGGAAGATAAATGGCTGGCATATGTCAAGGCTCTACTAACAGATCTAGGTTATGAAAAAAATGTTGTTGAACCATTAACAATAGCAGAGATTTCAAAGGCAGATCTGAAGAAAGCATGTCTGGAACATCTGGGGCAGGTGCGCTTGCTAAAAGAGATAGGGAAACCCTCTGTCCAACAGGGTCTATTAGGTCAGACAGTTTTTTCTATTGAACCTTACTTGTTGTACAGTTTAAGTCAGTTTGAAAAACTGTTGTTGACACGCTTCAGACTCAATACGTTTCATCGAATGGTATCTTTTCCCTCTCAAAACGACGACATCAAAATCGTTCCCATGCCCTTGTGATTCTGTTTCGACACAATCCACCATACATGTAATACTTTTTTGCAAGTTTTACACTATACCACGAAGGCGTTGGATACTACCCATATTGAGAAACTGGGGCCTGCACCAATGCCGTCCAGCATATTTGGCGCTTCAGTATCTTGAAGATGAAATAGTAGCAAAATCGATGGCCTGTTTCCTTAAATTCTGTATCCGTCATCGCTTGGACCTTTGATAAGATCAATCATCTTTTTTAGACATTAGAGAGCTGATGAAATCACTGTCAAAACTGTACGTTATACCATGGTCATATTTTTTATGAATTGTGATTTAAATGTAAACTGTGTTTTATTGTATAGTAATAACTAATACCAAATTTTAATAGATTTTTAACTGAGAAAGTGTATAAATTGTATTTTATGAACTTTTATGGTATTTCTACAATTATGAAAAACTGAATAAAGTTGGTTTTGATTTGATTTGACCTATAGATAGACATTTGATTAGTCTCTGCTTACTCTTCTTAGAAAAGACAAATACATATACATTTCATCGAGAACACACCTGTGATTTCTTATAGTCATATATACTTCAGTGTACTAGAGGGAGTTCTCGCTTGACCTTTTTATCCTGATTCCATTAGGAACTTTATTGCTAAAGAGGAAACAAAGTGTTTTAACTAATGGTTATCCTATTTAGTCCATGATTATAAAAAGAAAGTTTTCTCAACGTGGTTTCCACTCACCTATTAGGTTATAATTAATTCCCATATACTAGGTTCTCTTTTATTCGGGACCACGTTCTTTATACAACACGCTTTTTCAATTGTTGCGTTTGTGCTGTAGTCAGAGAAATGTACATAAAGAAAACCGGGCCATAAGTAACCTCGTAAAACAGTTACCTTTCCTTGTATGATTATCATTTAACGCTTCTTCTCACCTTTATCAAATGTGAAGACTCACGCTGTTTTTCCGTTTAGCGTCTTTGTTAAACTCGGTTTGTCATATGTCTCCCGTAGATTGTTTTGCCTGTATTGGGGAAATTTGCATTGTATCAGTGATCTAATCTTAATAATTCCTATGGTTAGCACATTTAGTTAAGTTTGTAAGCTACCATTTTGGTCATTGTCCATAAAACCACTCATATCTAAGTTCTATATTTATTTCTTCCTTACACTAATTTCATTTTGTTACCATATGATACCTTATTTTTAAGAGCGTATTAATCTTTCTTCTCAATTACGCACCTATATTATTATAAACACTGTGTACTATCTTAGGGTCATTAATATAGCACATTCGGAGAAAGTCTCCCAATTCCCTTTTTACACAGTGAAAGAACGCTAACATTCATTTCGGATTACTCCTTTTGCTGTCATGGCTGTTTAACACCTGTCTGCGGTGTTCATTTCTCTTAAATTCTGGCCAGAGCTTTAAGTTGTTATGGATCTAAATATTTGTACTGGCGTTTGGTAAGACGCTTCCAAGTATTTGTACAGGCGTTTGGTAAAACGCTTCATAATCACAGTTACTAAAAGCACTTAATCAAATTAACCTATACTGACACCTTGAGCGTATTTTGCTATTCATGGTCGGGATTACGGCATTATACGAATTGCCCGACTTACCTAATAGCAATATCGTCTTGTGCTTCCATCGGTAACTTGTCTCGTATGGGAATGCTAATAGAGGGATGACCCCATTTCCGGCCTTCATTTAGACTCCCGGTTTAGATAATAATCATGTGACCTACCTGCTGTAGGCTATGCTTGTATTTGTTTTTTCGAGCGCCATCTTATAGTGTAGTTATATGGGGGATAGTGTGATAGATTATTGCCCTAATGTTCTTTTTATATAAAATAATGAAACCTCCATCTTTCTGTATTCTTTATACACCCGGGTTCACTATTTTACATACTTTATTTGGTCCCGAGTTACTCACTTTTTGGTAATTACCGTTTACAGTCATAGATTTAATTTTTGACGCCTTGTTTCACTCTAGTCTATTTAGTGAATCCTCTTCGCTCATTACATCCGAGTAAGTATAGCTATTCTGGTTTCTCTGCAAAGTCAATCATGCAGCAGATACTGACACTAATCCCTGCTCGTGTCAGTGTGAGTATCACCACGCTTCCCCCTCCGCAGATATAGTCATGCAACAAAGATTAAATGTTCTCTATTTTTCGGGAAAGTCTAATCTTAGCCCCTATACATCATGACCTGCTACATTCCTAGTTTAATTTTGAGCTTCAATGAAAGTTTACTGTGTGCATGTATTACACTTATTGGTTGATGCATTCTCAGTTTTATGATGTGCTCCTATCGCTGTGTTTTTACTGTCTTTTTATTATAATGTCCATTCCTTATGGGAGACTCCCTAGTGATCCCATATATTAGTAGAGCTGCAGAGCAACCCTATCAGTTTGTTAGGTCCTTGTCTATATTTCTAATGACTATTCAGTTCTCATATAATACGCTTCTAGTAAGTCCGGTTTATCACTAGTTTTGTCAATTTCTGGGCGCTATATTTACCTTCTTTTACATGATTGCGGATCCTTCCGGTCTTTTCCTCATCAGATTATCAGATTATCTATAGAGTCTTTCCCACTCTTCCCGGTTGTTAAGGCCTTCAGTGTGGGTTTTGAATCTACACATAAAAAACTGCTCTCGCATTTTTCTCTTTCTCTCCAGATTACCACCTCTCCTAGATATTATGTTTTTTTCTAAAACACATCAGCGTAAATCATCCACTGTGTGTTGTTGCTCTATCCAGTGCTCTGTTAAGGGGGCATTATTTTTATTCGTCCTAATTGCGGACCTGTTCTCACTTAATCTAACACGGACTTCTCGCATAGTTTCCCCTACATATCCATGACCGCATGGACACATGATTAAATAAATCACATTTTTTGTCTTGCAGTTATACATATTGTTTATAGTGTGTGTTACTCCATTCAAAGTGATTTTTTCAATTAGGATTACAGATTACAATTCCCACATATACTGCATGGGTATGTACCGATTCGTTTTTTGTTAGTACTGATGCTTGTTTGATGCGCTTCACTTTTATCTCTATAGGTTCTCACTAGTTTGTTTCTTATTGTTTTATTTCTCCTATATGAGAATAGTGGTTTCTCTAATTTTACTGAATTGTTTTCTTGAAGATAATTCCAGTTTCTGTTAATAATATTCTTTATCTTATTGCTAATCACTGTATAGTTAGAAACAAATACTATTTGATACATTTTTACTTTGTCCCTAGCGTTTTTCTCAAATAAAGCTTCACAATTGTAAAATTTGGCTCTTTTATAGGCCTTCTTTATTATGTTTTTGGGGTAACCTCTGTTGCTCAACTTGACCTTCAATTTCTCTGCATGGGTTTCAAAGTCCCGCCTATCTGTACAGTCTCTGCGAAGACGCAGAAACTGGCCGAAGGGTATATTATCCTTCTGGCATTGTGGGTGGTCACTATTGTAGTGGAGCATCGTGTTACGGTCAGTGGGCTTTACATATAGGTCCACAATTAGTTTATCTTCCCTTGTTTTTATTGTAATATCGAGGAAAGCACATTCTTCTTGGCTCATTGTGTATGTAAATTTAAGAATTCGATCTCCAGAGTTCAGCCACTCAATGAACTCCATTAGTTCACATCTCTCACCGTCCCAGATGAAAAATATATCATCTATAAATCGGGACCAATTAGTCACGTTTTCATAAAAATGGTGCTGCCTCATTATAGATGTGTTTATTTTCAAAGGCACCAACATAGAGGCAGGCTAGACTAGGAGCACAGGTAGCCCCCATGCTGGTACCTTTGATCTGGCAGTATAGGTCTTTCTTCAAATAGAAAGATATTATTCTTCAGTATTATATCTGTTAGTTCGATGATGAAGATGGCGTGTTCTGATAAATCTCCATTTTCATCTTTCAAAAAGTTCGCTAACAGTCTCAACTGTGGCTGACTGTTGCTTGAGCAAAAGCAGTGGTTAGTATCGCTTGATATTGAAGCGTTATATACTAATATACCACAGTCAGCCACAGTTGAGACTGTTAGTGAACTTTTGAAAGACAAATTGAAGGTAAAGTTGAGCAACAGAGGTTACCCCAAAAACAAAACATAATAAAGAAGGCCAAAGAGAGCCAGATTTTACAATTGTGAAGATTTATTTGAGGAAAACGCTAGGGACAAAGAAAAAATGGATAACATAGTATTTGTTTCTAACTATACAGTGAGTTATCTTCAAGAAAACAATTCAGTAAAAATAGAGAAACCACTATTCTCATATAGGAGAAATAGAACAATTAGAAAAAGACTAGTGAGAACCTATAGAGATAAAAGTGAAGCGCATCAAACAAGCATCAGTACTAACAAAAGACTAATCGGTACATACCCATGTAGTACATGTGGGAATTGTAAATCTGTAATCCTAGGTGAAAAAATCTCTTTGACTGGAGTAACACACACTATGAACAATATGTATAACTGCAAGACAAAAAATTTGATTTATTTAATCATGTGTCCATGCGGCCATGGATATGTAGGGGAAACTATGCGAGAAGTCCGTGTTAGATTAAATGAGCACAGATCCGCAATTAGGACGAATAAAAAGAATGCCCCCTTAACAGAGCACTGGATAGAGCAACAACACACAGTGGATGATTTACGCTGGTGTGTTTTGGAAAAAAACACAATATCTAGGAGAGGTGGTAATCTGGGGAGAAGGAGAAAAATGCGAGAGCAGTTTTTTATGTATAGATTCAAAACCCACACTGAAGGCCTTAACAACCGGGAAGAGTGGGAAAGACTCTATAGATAATCTGATAATCTGATGAGGAAAAGACCGGAAGGATCCGCAATCATGTAAAAGAAGGTAAATATAGCGCCCAGAAATGGACAAAACTAGTGATAATCCGGACTTACTAGAAGCGTATTATATGAGAACTGAATAGTCAATAGAAATATAGACAAGGACCTAACAAACTGATAGGGTTGCTCTGCAGCTCTACTAATATATGAGATCACTAGGGAGTCTCCCATAAGGAATAGACATTATAATAAAAAGATAGTATAAACACAGCGATAGGAGCACATCATAAAACTGAGGATGCATCAACTAATATGTGTAATACATGCACACAATAAACTTTAATTGAAGCTCAAAATTAAACTAGGAATGTAGCAGGGCATGATGTATAGGGGCTAAGATTAGACTGTCACTAAAATAGAGAACATTTAATCTTTGTTGCATGACTATATCTGCGGAGGGGGAAGCGTGGTGATACTCACACTGACACGAGCATTGATTAGTGTCTGTATCTGCTGCATGATCGACTTTGCAGAGTTACCAGCATAGCTATACTTACTCGGATGTAATGAGCGAAGAGGATTCACTTAATAGACTAGAGTGAAACAAGGCATCAAAATTTAAACCTATGACTGTAAACGGTAATTACCAAAAAGTGAGTAACTCGGGACCAAATAAAGTGTGTAAAATAGTGAACCCGGGTGTATAAAGAATACAGAAAGATGGAGGTTTCATTATTTTATATAAACAGAACATTGGGGCAATAATCTATCATACTATCCCCCATATAACTACACTATAAGATGGCGCTCGAAAAAACAAATACAAGCATAGCCTACAGCAGGTAGTCAAGTCAAGTCAAAATCACTTTATTCGATTAATTAAAATCATAAAAGTACACAGTAAAAACATGATATTAAAAACATTAAAAATACTAATAACTTAGCCCAGCAATTTTACATATTAAAATTTATTTACAGAATTCGAATCTTTTACATTTACTTTACAAAAGGAATGAAAATTCATAAACCATTTATATCGTGCTCTCCAAGTTTCTTACAGCTGCGACTAGATAACTTGCGATGATAAATGTAGTCCAGGTATTATTCAACAGTTGAAGATACATTAGAGCTGGTTTAACCTGATGGAACCCCAACCCTCTTAAGAGTGGGATGATGAATTTTTTCCTCAATGTTGAGAAATGCTTACAAAAGAACATGAAATGGATGGTGTTTTGCATTGAACAGTTGTCGCAGTCACAAAAAGGTGCCTTGTCTGGGGCGCTCCATGTCTGATAGTTTCCTAATAAAAGATATACCTGGTTAAACCGAAATCTAATTAAGAACCAACGATGGAAAGGTTTGGAAACAACTCTTAGGTACTGTTCCAAAGAAGGGGAAGTGACTAGCAAAAAGTGCTCTCTCACAGCTGGTTTTGCTAGTTCCTCGGCCTCTCTTTCCAGTAATTTCATGGACAAGAAGTGCTTTTTGACCCAAAGTATATCACCTTTAACAATACCTTCTGGGTGATCAAAAATGTCTGGTCGCCCCAATTTAGCACATGTTACTTTGATGTAGGATAACCATGGGATTTTGATCCCCCTTTCCAAACCGATACAATTTCCTATTATTAAACTGTTCAATGTTAGCTCAGGATTGAGCCAGGTTTTGAGCCAACACGTGAGGGGTGCTAAACTAATCAAGTCACCAACAAATCCCATGCCTAGCTCGTGGTGAACAGCAAATGTTGGGGTAGACTGTGGGACCGTTAAAAAGGAACAAAACAATTTATTTTCAGCCCTTTGTACCTCTATCATGTTCGTATACCCCCAAATTGCTGAACCATAAAGGGTTAGGGCAAGACATTTGGCCTTATATAATTTAAGGATTGCCTCATAAGGTCGTCCCGCCAAACGCTGTATTAATTTTAATAGTGCAGAGCCCACTCGTACCAAAGAGCTCTTTTTTGACAACTTCTGGGCCGTCCATGAGCAACCGTTATCAAACAGGACCCTCAGATATGTAAATGCTCTCACACCTTGAACCTCAACCCCTCTGCAATAAAAGGACTGTGCTCTGTTCTTACCCGGCACCACAGCCATGACATGAGACTTGGAGGTGTTAATCACTAGGTCTAGGGATGACATAAACTCCCCGAAACGGTGCAATAGCCGTTGTAGGGCTAACGGGGTACGTGCTAAAAGAACAGCATCGTCCGCGTATAGGAGCACAGGAATGGAACGGCTTCCTATACGCGGAACATCCTGGGTAGCAATTTCGAGGGATTTGTCTAGGGCATTGACATATAGGGTAAACAGCAAAGGGGCCAAGATGCACCCTTGCCTCACCCCTCTCCCAGATCTAAAGTGCCTAGTGCAGGAGCCTTCTTGTGTCATTCTGACGGTCGCTTGTAAATCTCTATGGAGATCCGCCATAAAAAAGACCAGTCTGGGGTCAATCCCCATATCCAATAGAGTTGTCCACAGCTTTGACCTATTAACTAGATCAAAAGCCGTGGACAAGTCCATGAATTCCATTTAAATAGAGCCCTTGGTGGATACTGTATATCTGTTGATTAAAAGATACAGGTTGAGACACTGGTCCACAGTGCCTCTACCGGGTCTGAACCCATATTGGGACTCGGCAAGAATGTTATTACAGCAGGTAGGTCACATGATTATTATCTAAACCGGAAGTATAAATGAAGTCCGGAAATGGGGTCATCCCTCTATTAGCATTAGCATTCCCATACGGGACAAGATACCGGTGGAAGCACAAGACGACATTGCTATTAGGTAAGTCGGGCAATTCGTATAATGCCGTAATCCCGACCATGAATAGCTAAATACGCTCAAGGTGTCAGTGTAGGTTAATTTGATTAAGTGCTTTTAGTAACTGTGATTATGAAGCGTTTTACCAAACGCCAGTACAAATACTTGGAAGCGTCTTACCAAACGCCAGTACAAATATTTAGATCCATAACAACTTAAAGCTCTGGCCAGTATTTAAGAGAAATTAACACCGCAGACAGGTGTTAAAAGGCCATGACAGCAAAAGGAGTAATCCGAAATGAATGTTAGCGTTCTTTCACTGTGTAAAAAGGAAATTGGGAGACTTTCTCCGAATGTGCTATATTAATGACCCTAAAATAGTACACAGTGTTTATAATAATATAGGTGCGTAATTGAGAAGAAAGATTAATACGCTCTTAAAAATAAGGTACCATATGGTAACAAAATGAAATTAGTGTAAGGAAGAAATAAATATAAAACTTAGATATGAGTGGTTTTATAGACAATGACCAAAATTGTAGCTTACAAACTTAACTATATGCGCTAACCATAGGAATGATTAAGATTAGATCACTGATACAATGCAAATTTCCCCAATACAAGCAAAACAATCTACGGGAGACATACGACAAACCGAGTTTAACAAAGACGCTAAACGGAAAAACAGCGTGAGTCTTCACATTTAATAAAGGTGAGAAGAAGCGTTAAATGATAGTCATACAAGGAAAGGGAACTGTTTTACGAGGTTACTTATGGCCCGGTTTTCTTTATGTACATTTCTCTGACTACAGCACAAACGCAACAATTGAAAAAGCGTGTTGTATAAAGAACGTGGTCCCGAATAAAAGAGAACCTAATATATGGGAATTAATTATAACCTAATAGGTGAGTGGAAACCACGTTGAGAAAACTTTCTTTTTATAATCATGGACTAAATAGGATAACCATAGTTAAAACACTTTGTTTCCTCTTTAGCAATAAAGTTCCTAATGGAATTAGGATAAAAAGGTCAAGCAAGAACTCCCACTAGTACACCGAAGTATACATGACTATAAGAAATTACAGGTGTGTTCTCGATGAAATGTATATGTATTTTTCTTTTCTATGAAGTGTAAGCAGAGACTAATCAAATGTCTTTCTACAGGTCATTAGGGATTGAAACGGACCATAAGATCCGTTTTTAACAAATATTAGGAAGAATAATGTATCCTAATTAATCAACGGATACTTCCAAGATCGTTTCAAGGTACGAAACTTGAGATACAACAACTAGAGGGAGAAGTGTGAATGTGTAAAGAAGGGTGTGCCTTTTCTATAACGTACAACAACTTGATAGTTAAAGACTATATATGTATGAGTGAGTTGAGCTCCCAGGTGGGTGGAGGACCGACACCTCGAGGATAAGCAAAGTAAAACCACAAATGCCTTTAGGCCCATAGGAATGAACTGGAAAGCCATCCCTTATTTGCGATTAGCAATTAGCAAATCGCAAATAAGGAAGCAGTAGAAATCGCTAAAAATATTGCGATTTCTACATGCATCCCGGTTTGCGAGTCTTTAATAGTGATTCCTTAAAATTTGCTATTAAGGACTCGCAAAACATGACTTTGATGAATCTGGGGGTATGTCTCTAATAAAATACTACTTACCTTCAAGCCGGTGCATCGTTCTTACACCTGCACCATCTCTGAACATGTTAGCACATCCTTTAATTCATCTCACTAGTGCCATGGGGCACACCCCACTATCTGACATATTGCTTCTACAGCTGATCTTTTTTTTGCATCAGTGCAGATCTTCAGTGACATAAGGGCTCGGTGCACGTTCAGGGATGATTTTCGTGATTCCTTTTTAGGTTGATTACTCCGGTTTTCAATCTTTTTTGCTGTATTCTTCTCAGAAAGTAGTATTCTTCTCAAAAATTAATGCCCAGCACTGCCTCTGAGATTAATGCCATGTGCAACTCATTTAATGTTACAGCCGTTCATTAGCAGAACTTGATTGGCCCAACTTGGCCACATGGGTTGTAATGCAAGACAGGTGACCTTTATGATGAAATCACACCAATGTCACAAATGCCAGATTTGATGGCAAGTTGTGGAACAGTCTACCCTTTGCTGCCACTAAATTTCAATGGTATTTTTTGAGTTGATTGCCCATCAAGATTGCTTATATTGTTTAATTGTGTTTTTCACACAAGACGAGTAGCCATTTTCGTGGAATCACAATGCCACCGTGAAGCAGATGCACACAGAGGCGCTGATATCAAGCCTGTCTGTACCCATCAGCATTTGAGTGGGTTTAGATATACATAGCATTGAGGTTGGTGTCTACGTCAAGCAGTTAAGCCTATCGTGATACAGGTGAGTTTTGTGAGTCGAGCATTAGATGCACAACAGCAGGGTAGGAAGGTAGACCCACAGAGGATTCGCTAGGGAATTCACACTGAGTCAGATAAAGCATGAGGCTTGGTATGTGGATCAATAGTGGAATCAGGACGTAATCTGTGGGGGCAAAAAGGAGGTAATGAATCACTGACAGCCTGGACGTCTTCAGAGCAGCCCCATCTCCCACCATTTCATCCACCCGGTCAGGTGGGAGCTAGATGACAAAGTTGATCTACTTCAGGAAATAGCACAACTCCAAAGGATAAAATCGAGGGAGTGAGTTAAATTCAGGAACAATTCATGAAGTAAGTCTTCCAAGAAAAATAAGCTAACAAATTTCCATTCACACACCCATTAGTTTGGGTGTACATGTAGCAAAGTGTTCAAGAATTCCAAAATTAAAAAGAAAAATCTATTTACGTACACAGAAGCAGCAGAAACAAAGGAAATCTTGAAGAAAGGAGGACTCTTCAAACAGGAATCGAGCAGGAGTTCCACAGAGGCCAAAGTAACATTTACTTAAGTTTGAAACAAAGTATCCAGTTTACACGTCCTGAGCAGGCATCTCACATACCTCACATGAGACTCTTAAGCAGTTGCAGAGCTGCACCTGGGCAAGAGTGTTAAAGCGAGTTGGGTCATGCAGTTTGTCCATTAGGCAGTTGCGCCCTGCCCTCCTAAACATCATCACGTGAAAATCTACTTTCCCCGAGGGGAGAAGCTCTGAGCAAGAGGCTCTCTCTGCAGTCTTTGACCTGTCCATGCCTGCTGCATTGTCCATACCCCTGACCAGGCGAACGAGTGGTTGCCGCAACTGGCCTTTCAATCTCTGAAGCAAGAGAGATCCGTGTGTGGGGGATGCCTGGAATGATGTGGTAGCTGTTGCTTCTATGTGGTCACTGATGTAGTTGAATTTTAAAATGTGGTTTCCTGAATGGCAACGTTATTCCTCAAAATGTCATGAATGAATAAATAAATAAATAAATAATCCAATTAATTTTCAGAACTGAGACATGCACAGAGAAATTGTATGTAAGTCGTTAGGTGCCCATTGAAGGGCCTAGAAAAATGTGCACTCATGGAGACCTTGGTGTACTAACAGCCTTGTAACACATCATCCAGTGCACTGTCCTGTGGAGCATCATGCTGAATGTACTTCCTATATTTCTAACAAATCATCCACAGTAAGCCACCCTTGTCACACACCTAATGTAGAGCAGCACGCGGATTTGAACTCCGTGTTACAAGAACCCTGAATTGAACCTGTGCAGAAAAGGGGAAAGGATTTCCTTTGAGGTAATGCTGCAGTTCTATCAGGCTCTGAAATAGTTAGTGTCGCAAGATTATGGAATTCTGTGCATCTGTGCTTTGCATTCTTTGGGTTCCAAAGAACAGCCACAGAGGAGAAACATTAGACTACCCCTCTTATCTGTAATTTTAACAAAAGGTACAAAATAATAGAATAGGCTACTATTTCCAATTATTGTGTGGGTGGGCAACAACTGACTGGTGGTAAATTTGACCAAAACAGAGCCGCTAATAATCATGTCCCTACATTCAGCCAGCTATTTGGGCATTATCTCCTCAATGACATCACAGTGGAGATGTTGAAACGTCTGTGATGCTTAGTAAAAGACTTCCCAGGGAATACTGTTGTGTAGTTCCTAAGACACCCCCACGACCTGCATGATTTGGATGACCTAAACTGAGGGCTTGGTGTGCAGACAGACTCTGGACAACCCCACAGGAAGAGTCAGCCATTAGACCAGCTACCTCTACCGTGCCACTATCACCCCCATGCAGGCACGGCTGGTAGTAGGTGTAATCCATACATTACAACCCCCCCACCCTGCCCCTCCCCCTCCCTACGTCACCGCCCTGCAGTTACACCTACTACCGGCCGTGGCTGTCCCCATGTATTCTACAGTGGTGTATGTAGTTTCTGGCAACCACTGAACATGACAACCCGGATTCCTCAGGTATCGAGGAAACAATACGGTATCTTTCGCTCAGTCACTTGTGCTTACTTTTCTCAGAATACACATAGAATGACTTCACTAGTCAGGTGTAAGGAGTATACAAGCGCTCATATAGTATTCGCACTCTTTTAGTAAAAACAACAATTTCAGATTTCCTACGGTCCATCCAAAAGAGGGGAAAGACTGTTAATACACATAGAATGATGATTGGAACACTTTCAATAATTATTTATTGGTCAAGCGCCAGTCTAGCGTGAAACATATAAGCTGTGACAACAAAAGACAGGAGCAGACAAATGTGATCGCTAGCACCAATATCGTAAATAGCAGATACATTTCTACCATAGTGCTAATAAGGTGAATAAAAGCAGTTTTTATAAAATAATAGCATTAGCGTACTCCTACGATGTGTAGCCTACCTAAATGTACCTAGCCTAGATATGTAGGTAAAGCATGTGTAGGTAAATGTCAGAATAGAACCTAATGGAGCAAAGAAATCCCCAGGAAGTGCTAACCACTCACCTGATGGTTCTGAATGGAGGACTCTGCGTCGAGGATGGCACCCCGCAAGGGATGTCAGGTCTGTGCCTGTTAAAGGATCAGCCTACAGAGTCTCTGTCAAGCCTGGAAGGAATTCTCCTCTCTCTCTGTAAGGGGGAGTGAGGGTCTTTTATACTGAAGTGGTCACTCCAGGGTTTCTTCTATAATCGATGGGGCTTATTTACAAGACCCATGTGTTACTTTGCATCTTTTTTCCCATGTTAAAAGTGACACAAAAGTGGTACAAGGGGGGTAAACAGACAAAATATTGACTACAAAATATCGAATGGACATAATATCGAGTACAAAGTATAGGCTGGACAGAATATCGAATGGACAGAATATAGACATCAAAAATATTGTTTTGAAGGTAAGTACTGTAATATCGAATTTTAAAATATAGATAGTCAAAATATCGAAGTACATATTATAGGTTAAGAAAAATATCGAAATTTTAATAATATCGAATTTTTTATAGTGTATTTTATGTGTTAAAAGTGTTTATTTATGTTATAATGTAATTTAATTAATGAATTTAATGTTATTTAAATTTTGCGTAATTTTATTCTGTAGCGGGTTGTGGGTTTATAGGGGAATAGGGTGGGAAGTAATTTAATTATAATTAATTAAATATGTAAATTTATGTATTGGTATTTGTTTATAATTAATTGTTAATTAATTTTTATTTAGTAATTAATTACATTTTAATTGCCAATTCATTTTATTTAATTGATTAATTGATAATTATGTTAATTTAACTAATTTAATTTCTGTAGCGGGTGTGTGGGTTTATAGGGGAGTAGGGTGGGAAGTAATTTAATTATAATTAATTAAATATGTTAATTTATGTAGTGTATTTTAATTATACTTAATTGAATATGTTAATTTATTTATTGGTATTTGTTTATAATTAATTGTTAAATTATATATTTTTGGTAATTATTTAAATTTTAAATGCCAAATAATATTATTTAATTGATTAATTGATAATTATGTTAATTTAAGTAATTTAATTTCTGTAGCGAGTTGTGGGTTCATAGGGGAATAGGGTGGGAAGTAATTTATTTATAACTAATTACATATGTTAATTTTTTTGGTGTATTTATTAGATTTTAATTGTTAAGTAACTGTTTAATTACTAATTAATTAATTGTTAATTTGTAATTAATTAGTGTTAATAGATAATTAATTGTAATGATTACATTAAATTAGTATGTGTAATTAATTAATTATTATATTATATTAAAGTGGTAATTACTTTGAATTAAATTTTTTATAGATAGTAATAGATATATCTTTTTAAATAATATATGAAGTATCTACTTTCTCTACTGTTGCACTCATTGGAGTGGGAATAGTAACTTTTACCCCTACGCTATCCAACGCTTTCCCTACTGTTGCACTTTCTGGAGTGGGAATAGTAATTTTAACCTCTACGCTATCCAACCCTTTCCCTACTGTTGCACTCTCTGGATTGGGAATAGTAATTTTTACCCCTACGCTATCCAACGCTTTCCCTACTGTTGCACTCTCTGGAGTGGGAATAGTAATTTTTACCCCTACGCTATCCAACGCTTTCCCTACTGTTGCACTCTCTGGAGTGGGAATGGTAATTTTTTACCTCTACGCTACCCAACGCTTTCCCTACTGTTGCACTCTCTGGAATGGGAATAGTAATTTTTACCCCTACGCTATCCAACGCTTTCGCTACTGTTGCACTCTCTTGTGTGGGAATAGTAATTTTTACCCCTACGCTATCCAGCGCTTTCCCTACTGTTGCACTCTCTGGAGTTGGAATAGTATTTTTTACCCCTACGCTATCCAACGCTTTCCCTACTGTTGCACTCACTGGAGTGGGAATAGTAATTTTTACCCCTACGCTATCCAACGCTTTCCCTACTGTTGCACTCACTGGAGTGGTAATAGTAAATGTTTCCCTTTCCGCTATCCTACGGTAAAAATATTGTAATTTTTTTATTAATATTACGTTTATATATATGTATTACCAAATCGATTTGTAGGTTTTTTTTACTTACATTAATTATTTATTAATTTTAAGGTTATTTAAGTATTTTAAGTATCTTTAAGTTCATTATATTTATTATTTCATTAATTTTTAATTAATTTAAAGCATTTAAAAAAAATCGACATTTTGACTAACTATATTTTTTACATCGATATTTTTGATTCAATGTTTATGTACTTACCTGTTTGGAGATAGGAGGTCGATATTTTGGCATTCTATAGTTTTACCTCGATATTTTGGTAGGTCGATATTTTGTCATTCTATATTATGTCAGTGATCCGTGTCCCAGGCCTTGTTTCTATGCAGCACAAGTGTGGCTCTGTTGCCGTTGATTGTCCTTGGTTCACACGGCTGAGATGGCATAGGTGAGTTTCATCACACAGGATGATGTGCACATTTCACTCTAGTGTGGAGTTTCATTCTAATTTGTTTCTCAGTTCGACTTCAATACATCTCCATGCCCCATTCTCACGCAAATAGCAACGTCAGATTGTTTGCATTTTAGCCACACCTTCAAATGCTAATATATCTTGAACTGTAACTAACTTCAAGCCAACCCCACTCATTTGTGGTTTCATAAGTTTCCCCGCTCTTTATATTGCTCACATTCAAGGAAAAGAGCTCTGCTTTTTCATGCATTCATTTTTGAGGCATTCATTTCCCCATTTCTCAGTTATGGGCACCCAGTTAGACAAACCTGTATCCAAAATCCCACACCTATTTAGGGCAGTCTTGTCCCCACCCCTTCTTTACCTTTGACATTGTCACCCCTGTGTATCGTTGTAAAAGGTACACGTGTCAAAAGTGTCAGAACTGCGATGATAAGAATGGAGGACTCCTGTCCCAAATAATGTCTTCCTGTTAAATTGAAGACTTGTAATGAGGTAGGGAATATTTTTTATTAGGGGGAACGGTTGCGCCTTATTACAGTGTCAAGTTGCAACACTCTCATGAGGGTCATCAAGAATGGAACCTATAAGAGTCTTCCTGTTTGACAGTTCAGAGGCGTGGCCAAGCACTTAAGGCTGGACAGTTCCAAAACTTTTTTGCATATCATTGGTCCTTGTCTGTAATGGCCTATTCAAGCTAAACACAATGGAATGGAATGTAACCTAGAGTAATTACCTGTAGTTGAGATTAATGCAGTCATTTCATCCACCACTTTTTCTGCGGGTTATTACAAACGACTCCAAATAAAGCCCGCACTGTGAGTGAATTGGAGCAGTATCCCCAAAAGATAATAAAGACTATGAAACCAGCTGTGCGTGTGTATGGAACATTGTCTTTTAAATGTGTTTTTCCTTTAAAAAGCTAATATTTGAGACTGTTGTGACGATTCACAAAGAGCCCGCAGTTGTGGAGGGGGGCAGCACTTGTGGTGGGGGCCCTGCATTCGTGGCTTAAAAGTGTGGGACCCTCCCCATGAGTGCAGATCCCCCCACCAGAACTGACCGGCCTCCGCAATGGGTAACTGCAGTACGGAGGTCCCACAACGAGTGCGGGACCCCCCCCTATGAGTGCGGATCCCCCACCACAACTGAGGGGCCTCCGCAATGAGTAACTGCAGTACTAAGGTCCCACCACAAGTATGGGACCACCCCATGACTGCAGAGCCTCCGCCATGAGTGTGGAAGTCCTATGCGGATCGGGCCCTGTGTGCCTCATTACCGGTGGCCCAGGACTTGGTGCAATATTTATTGCACTTGATAAAATCCAACTCCTGAGTTACAATTTATCAGTTGAAAAAAATACTAATCCTGTTACGACTTTTCGGGGAATAACATGTGGATGTTGGTGCTTATTGCACAAACATCTGCTTGTTCCAGCAATGTCAGGCATTTTTCCCCAAATATGTATTGACAGGTTTGACTTGGCAGTATATATTACAAAAATCATAATCGCTATATGTGCGGTACCAAGAGTTACCTGCCAAGTTTCCAAAGTCCATGCGTGATGTGCTGCTCCAGTCTGGGTTTTTTCTTTTAATTCTGGGATTTGGAGTATTGCTTAATGAATTAAAAAACAGGACTATAAGTCCTACAATTCTAAGGAAAAAAAAACCCGAACTGTAGCAGCACATCACGCATGGACCTGGGATACTTGGCAGCTGTGTCACAGCAAATAACAAAACTAACCACGTCGCTCGTGATGAGGGCCTTAACGTTCTAAACGCAGGGGTTAGTGGGTCAATGGATGTAGTAGCTACGGTAAAGAAACCTGGAATATATGTTATCCCCAGCCATGACCCGTGCAGGTAAGATCGTGAGGCGGTGAGGCGGTGGGGCGGGGTGGGGCGGGATTTCAACAAATGACAATGTGGGTAAAATGATTATTTATTTAATTTTCCCTCGTCATCGTCTGTCAAACCACCCCCCTCGCCCCATTCACACACCCACCCCACCCCACAGCCCATCCTCACTGCCTCACCGCTCTTACCTGCACGGAATGCTGCATATTATCCCGATAAATCTACTGCTGTGAAGAAGAGCTGCTGAGGCGGATATGTCTGAAGAAAGCACATGCAAAAATGCATAGGTTTGGTTCCAAGAATTCTGGGGCATATTAGCAAGAACCTCTTTAAAATGATCGCCGTTTTAGACGGCGATAATGGACTTGCTAATATGCGTTATAGAATTCCAATAGAAGCCCAGGTTAGATGTCGTGCACATCTAACCTGGACTTCTATTGGAATTCTATAACGCATATTAGCAAGCCCATTATCGCTGTTTTAGAGGTAGTTTCCGGCCGCCAAAACGGCGATAATTTTAACGAGGTTCTTGCTAATACCCCCCCGTAGATCTTTAATGCAGAGGCAACTGGATTTCAAAGGAAATCGATGCTGTTGGAGGTGGCATTACTCACTGAACATAGCTTTCAATTTTACGTGGATTGAGGGAAATTGCTTTTCACAGGGACACCTGCAATTCTACCCACATCAGTCAAAACCTGAACTGGAGCAGCACATTACGCATGGACCTGGGATACTTGGCAGCTGTGTCACAGCACATAACAAAACTAACCACGTCGCTCGTGATGAGGGCCTTAACGTTCTAAACGCAGGGGTTCGTGGGTCAATGGATGTGGTAGCTACGGTAAAGAAATCTGGAATATATGTTATCCCCAGCCATGACCCGTGCAGGTAAGATCGGTGAGGCGGTGAGGCGGTGGGGCGGGGTTAGGCGGGGTCGGGCGGGGTGCGGTGGGATTTCTACAAATGACAACGTGGGTAAAATAATTATTTATTTAATTTTCCCTCCTCATCGTCTGTCAAACCACCTCCCCCTCGTCCCCATACACACACCCACCCCACCCCGCCACCCATCCTCACTGCCTCACCGCTCTTACCTGCACAGAATGCTGCATATTATCCCGATAAATCTACTGCTGTGAAGAAGAGCTGCTGAGGCAGATATGTCTGAAGAAAGGACATGCAAAAATGCATAGGTTTGGTTCCAAGAATTCTGGGTCATATTAGCAAGAACCTCTTTAAAATTATCGCTGTTTTAGACGGCGATAATGGACTTGCTAATATGCCTTATAGAATTCCAATAGAAGCCCAGGTTAGATGTCCTGCACATCTAACCTGGGCTTCTATTGGAATTCTATAACGCGTATTAGCAAGCCCATTATCGCCACTTTAGCAGTAGTTTCCGGCCGCCAAAACGGCAATAATTTTAACGAGGTTCTTGCTAATACCCCCCTTAGATCTTTAATGCAGAGGCAACTGGATTTCAAAGGAAATCTATGCTGTTGGAGGTGGCATTACTCACTGAACATAGCTTTCAATTTTACGTGGATTGAGGGAAATTGCTTTTCACAGGGACACCTGCAATTCTACCCACATCAGTCATAAACGTGATGCTTCTGAATTTAATATTCATACTGTCATGATATCACTGAGTCAAATCTACGGAAGTCACGAGGACCACTTCCCAAATGTAATCTACAGGTTATTATTTCGACTGATAGCTTGTGAACCCTGAGACTGCATGCATTTTTCAAAGATGATATTACTGTTTTTGGACATTTGCCCAGTTTGAGACCTTTATGAAGCGATACAAACCATATCTCGAAACAAAACCCTCATGGGGGACCCGTGCCCTTTGCAGAACAAGACCAAGCTTGGAAAAAATGTGCGAATGGAAAAACAGCTCTTTTTTCCCCTCTGTGATGTTTCGCAGACTGCTCGTGTCTTGTTTGTGATTAATTATCCGTCCTGAAGTTATGAGCCTCATTATGTGATTTAGCTGTCAGTTAAGTACCAGCTCCTTTTGTGACGTGAATGGCAATGTTGTTACAGTCAAACGAAAATCTAGATTGAATCCTGAAACTAGGATGTTTCCTTTCATTAACAATTAATTCTGTTATTTTACATTATTTTCTCATTGAAGCACGTTTGGAGGATATTACTGTCAGGTCTCTCTTAGCGGTCTCTGTGGCAACTATAAATGGCATCTGTGCAGTGCTTAATTTGTAAAAGGATGAATGCTGGTGTCCAAAGCTCTGTTTGGAAGGCTGCAACCTGTGTAATTAAATGTCAGCGCGCCGAATACCAAAACTGTGTATTCTTTAGTCCACTCCAGGCATCATTAATCCCCTGCCAGGCCCTCTCTTACCCTTTATCTCACACTTGTGGGTTTCTGCTTTCTCCCTTTATGACCGTTTCCTTCTTTCTCTTCCTCCTTCTCTTTGTTGTGTGTCATTTCCTTCCCTTGCACTAGGGAAATGTCTGAAGAGGAATAATAATTGTTTGTCCCCAAAAATGAACGCCGATGGCCGCCACCAGCAACCACTGGCTCAAATTAAGCACTGCGTCTGTGGGTTGGTTTTTAGAACAAATTTCACTGACGCTAAGAGAGAAGGCAATACATGGTGTTTAAAGTGATTATATCATGCTGTGCTATGCTAGGTTTAATGAGGTTTGGTTATAAAGAATTTCATAGCGCGTTCTGGCATTCAGATGACATACCAGCAAGTACGGAGTTGGGGTGTTTTTACTGGTTATTCTTTTAAAAACCAGATACTGATTTCTGTTTCAGCCGGTTCATCATCACTTTGGGTATGTGTATGCTTTGGGCATATGCATATTATAGGGGCTAGTGATGTCTGGCGTGTATTGACGGAAGTCTTTAACAATTCAAGTAAATGACATTTTAGAGGACTGGTGTGTTCATTGCCTGGCTTGAAATATATGCCGGATATAATTAGGAGGACGGTGTATTGTTAGGGGGTCATAGTATCCATTTAACTGGACTTACTGTGTGATGCTGGGTGGATGTTTTGTTTACAGTCTTAGGGATTGGTATGTTGTTTTGTAAAGAGCGGAGTTGTTGCTTTGAGCAACTATTTGACACCTCTGAGATGAGTTGGACCTGCAGCCAATGTGCTATCTAATGTGTGATTTTGGAAGTGTACCTATTTATTTGTTATTATGATTTAAACTGTTGTGCGCTCAGAAATGTCAATTTATGTGGATTTTCTGAGCTGTGGTGGGTGTGTGGCCAATGTTTTGAGTTCTGTTAGATGCAGTATGCTGTTTCCAACAGGGGAGAGGCTTTTGTTGACGCAGCAATATCTAAATGCCTGCCACCTCCTCACAGTGTTGCACTTGTGAGTGCAGCACCTTCCAGTGTGCTCTGTTCTGAGTGTTGTTTATTATGGTTTAGGCTGTTGTAAACTCCATATCCAACTATTTGTAGTATGTGAGGTGTGTGGATGGGTATTCAGAACTGTTGAGTATGTTTAATGGCATCCCTGATTGTGCCCCAACACTGATGACAGTCTCAACCAGCAAAAACAGATGCTTCCCTCTCAGCCTGGGAACACCAATGTTGTAATTGTATTTATATAGCGCTTACTACCGATGACAAGGCATAAAAGCACTTTTCAGTAAGTAGCACCCTGCTCCGAAACCCACACGATTAGTGGTGGATTGGTATAGGGAAATATAAGTTATCAATTTGAGTAGTGGACATGGGGGTCTGTTAGTTTGATTTAACAGGATAAAGGAGGGATGGAGGAATGAAGAATCTACATAGTGTTATTTGGAGTTTCATATTAGTCCAGTGGTTACCAAATTGTGGGCCACGACAACCCGGTGCCCCTGGCTGGATGTATCCAGTTCCAGGCTGAGCGCTTTCAAACAGCAAACAGATGCAGTCACTTGATGGCCCAAGGGCACACAAATATTGTGATAAGAGAGAGTAGATAACATTGCATTGCACACACTATTCTCCATCCCAAATATTATTAGGGATTAAAATGGAAGTACTAGCAAGTCCAAGCTTACATCACCTCTACCCTCCCAAAAACAAGTAATATAATGGGAAGCCCTGTCAATGTTCAATTGGTCAAGGGAGTCGACAGGTCGAAGAGTTTGGGAACCACAGTTTAAATCAAATGAGGTTTGAGATGAGTCAAAGGAGAGATAGAGGAGGAAAGAGTCTGGAAAAGGTTATTAAGGAGATCATGGTAGTAAACGTCTGTTTGGATTGAGACAGAGGAGGGTACAGGAGGGAAGAGTCTAGGAAGTTGGAGATCATAGTAGTAAAATGAGGCATGGGTGAGTCAAGGAGTGATAGAGGAGGGAAGAGTCTAGAAAGGGGTATAAGGGAGACCATAGTAGTAGAATTAAGTTTGGGGTGAGTCAAGAATGGCTAGAGGGGGAGAAGCCAGGAAAGGATTTTAGGGAGACCATAGTAGTAGAATGAGGTTTGGGATGAGTCAGACAGTGGAAGTAGAGGATATATTGAAAGAGGTAAAGAATGAGACATAGAATAGTGGATTAGAGGGAGCTAAGGGATTTTCTTTCTTTCCTTCGTTCTTTCTTTCTTTCTTTCTTTCTTTCTTTCTTTCTTTCTTTCTTTCTTTCTTTCTTTATTTCATTCTTTCTTTCTTTCTTCAGTAGGTACAGTAGGAATAAAGGAATATATATATATATATATATATATATATATATATATATATATATATATATATATATATATATATATATATATATATATATATATATATATATATATATATATTACCTACTGGCGGTCGCCAGTAGGTATATATAGTTAGGATTTTTTCCCTATGGGATTTCTGAAAATTCTATGTCTAATAACTTTGGCGTTTGTGGACGGAATCGGCTGAAATTTTCAGGAAAATGGCACATTTTGTTTCTGAGCAGCTCCTGGAAATTTGGGGGGGGGTTCGTAAAGGGGGGGCCGAGAAAAAAGGGGGGTCCCAAAACGCGTTTTTTCCATGTTAATTTCCATAGGGCGGGTGGACTCACTTTTAGCCCGAACGGCTGAATGGATTTCCACGAAACTTGGCAAAATTGTAGGGACTTTTAGCCCGATGTGCCTTTGCTAGGTCTCAATATATGTGCTTCAGTGGATTTTGAGAAATTAACGTTTAAATCAAGATATATATCTGTAACAGCGCTCCGGGCAGCGATCCGGTTAGCGAACTTTTCGCGTATCGGAACTTTGCGATGCGAAGCTGATTGGCCCTCCGGTGTCTGTCAACATTCTAAACAGTCCGGAGCGGCCGCCATCTTGTCTCTCGGTAGGATCGAGAGACAAGAGGAGGCCAAAACAAAGGTTTTTTTTGCGTGGTAAGCGCCAAGTTCGCGAACCTAAAAGCGTTCTGGGCAGCGTACTATAAGGATAAAAGAATGATAGACTTTTCTAATACTGTATGTTAATTATATGTTGTTTTTGTTCGTTTTTTTTTATTTATTTATTTATTTTGATTATAAAAAAAATTTATGGGTCAGAATTTTCATAGTTCATTAAAACTTCCAGCATTACATCATCTGGAATCTCCTCAAACATGCATGTTTCTATGTCTTCTAAGCTTTCAATAAATTGTTCATCAAAAGATTCATCCATAAAATCTTCATCCAAATTTTCTTCAGTTAAAATCTCTTCTGTTGTAATGTCGAAGGAAACATTGATTTTTTCGTGCTCCCCTTCCATTTTTTTGCTGTAAATTGCATAAAAAAATAATTATATTAGAAGAGTTAGGGCACTGTTGGGTTTAAGTTCAGACATGTAGTTCTGTTTTTTTAACAGTGAAGTTAAAGTAAGTAAATTCATAATTATAGCAGAGAAGTGTAAGTCAATCAATAAATATAACAGAGGAGCTTATCTGTATCTATAACTATAGCAGGGGGACAGTAAATAATTATCAAAAAACGTTTTTACAAATTAATTTAAAGTGCCACTTACAAATTATCAATTTACTTTACAGGGAGGTGAAAAGGCTCTTGAAATGTAGTTCAGGAAGTAGCAGTGAAAATGGCTGTGTTTCCTTCTCTTCCTTTATATATATTTAGTTATATAACCAATCAAATGTCAGGTAATAAAAAGTGAAAATGAAAGTAACATTTTCATTGGTTGTCAATTCCAACACTTCAGATGTGTTTTGTGAAGTAATTTACCTCAGGGTATTTTGATAGGTCTACAGGCTAAATGGCTAAATGAAATTTCAATCAAATTTGTGAGAATGAAAGGGATTGTTATGTAGTATGAGCTAATCTATATTTGGTGAGAGTGTCTCCAGTCGTTTTTCTGTAAATTACTTTCCCACCTTTTTTTAGGACCGCTTTCCGGAAAGCGGCCCGGTTAGCGAACCTTAAGCGTCACGGGAGTCCACCATTTTGTGTTTCGGTCGCATTAAGATACAAGATGGAGGGTAAATAATGTTTAGAATGGGTAGAAGGGGTCATGGTAGACTTATCTTGACCCCCTAGGTTTTCTGAGGGTGGCTGAGGAGGCTTATATGTGCGGAAAAAAAACATTTTTAAAAAGAAATCCGCGAGGTTAGCTTTCGGTTAGCGAACCGGGTAGCGCTCCGGGGAGCGTATTTTGTGGAAAATTAGTGAAAAAAGATAGAAAAAAATAATAATTGTGAGTGATCAGATGAAGGGTAGCTCTGAGAAGAGCTTTTGGGTTTATGGTACATTTAGGTACTTATAAGTAGGTACCAATGCACAGTCTTAAATTCAGAATGAAAATTCTGTTGCCCTCATCTGAGAAGTGAACTCCATCTCCTCTGTAGATATCTTGCATGTAGTAACGCAAGTTATTGTTGTATAGGGAGCCCATTCCATGGTCTCTCATGAAAGCTGAAACAGATTTGTTTACATGCTTCCTCGCTTTCTCAATTTGTGGAGAAAATTGGTTGGACCACCTCCATTTCTGTCTTTGGCATATATTGGAATATACCAAGGCAGTTTGAGGGAAAAGTGCCATTAATTGCTCAAAGGTGTCCTTTAAAAGCATTTCCAGACCTACCCCTGTCAAAGTGCCCAAATCATTACCTCCACAGTGCACTATTAACAGGTCAGGTTTTGGCAAATGCATAAAGGTTTTCACCATTGGTATCAATTGGTGACATTTTAATCCTCTTTGGCCCAACCACTTAATTTCCACATCTTGTAAATTGAGGTTGTGTAAATTTCTGTTCTCAGCATACCTTTGAGCCCAGTGGATGTAACTATGTCCAACAATCCAGACCTTAAACATGGTGGGAGAAGGTTGGGCTGCAGTCAGATGAAGTGTGGTAATGAAAGGGCAGTTGAAACAGTAGGAGTTTGTAAAGAAAAAAAACTGTGGATTTCCAATGCTAATGATTCATTAGCAGTGATTGGTGCATTTCCATTTCTGAAAACAGAAAGTTAGGGTGCATGGTTGTGTTCTTTGAAAGATGTAATTTGAATGGTCAAGGAAGAAACATTTAATGAAAGATTGCACTGGATACGCAGGTGCACTGAGAGTTCAGAGTTCAATTGAAACATTGTTGTGTGAATTTGCAAACATGAGAGGTCTTCCAGGAGGTGGTTGCTATGGAAAAAAGGCAGAGAGGGCAGAGGGGGGAAGGGTTTTGATTTGAAAAAAGTGAGGGAAGAGTTATGATTGGCTAATATGAGAGATATGTGAAATGAATATCTGTATTTCTGTGCTTTCAATAGCTGCTGACTCTGGAGTGCATCCTTTTTCTTCTGCTGAAGACAATTTGGTGTATTTCTGAGACTGTTTTCAAAACTCAAAAAGTATTTGCTAAGGTGAGAAAAGATTTATTTATTTTAGATAGAGAATAGTATGAATTAAGGAGAAAATGATGAAGAAAGCTGTGTTTTTAAACTGTGGCTTTGTCTGTAGTAATATAGAAATAGATTTTGTTACTTTGAGAAATTGTAATTGCATATTCGGTGTAGCATTCTGGAATGCAGTAATACAAGTTATTGTTGTATATGAAGCCCATTCCATGGTCTTTTATGTAAGCTGAAACAGATATGTTGTTTTTAAAAACCATTTTTGAAATCAATTACATTTCTGGATATGTACTGCTAGAGCTTCTTAGGTTGTTTTGGGTCATATTTATAAGGCATTTGAGTGTCTTTGATGTTATTTTTTCCTTTTTAAATGGAAAGCATTCCTCATGGGGCAAGTGTCTTGTAAATACGCTCCCACCTGCGCTTGGCAAATTTAGATTTTGATTATGGGAGTTACATAGCCATGTTAACAATGTCGAAAAAATGGTGCTAGGGCATTCCAGAAAACGCTTTCATGTGTCTCAAGGACATTTTCAGTCATTTCCTCTTGAATGCAGGTATACAATTGATTTATATGCTGTGTTTAAAAACGATTCTTTTCTATGATGTTATTTTTTCCTTTTTAAATGGAAAGCGTTCCTCATGGGGCTCTGAGCAGTTCTTAGTCATGTTATTTAATGGGAGGTGGATAACATGGCTAAGAGCATTTGCTGGATAATGCATGAATATCGCTGACTTTTCAGCGATATTCATGCATTGCGGCCGTTTTTTTTCGCATTTGCGAGCAGTTCTTAGCCATGTTATCCAATGGGAGGTGGATAACATGGCTAAGAGCATTTGCTGGATAATGCATGAATATCGCTGACTTTTCAGCGATATTCATGCATTGCAGCCGTTTTTTATCGCATTTGCGATAAACCTTGCTATAGCAAGGTTTATCTGCGATAAAAATCGCCGATGTGCGGCGATAATTTTTGTCTCTAAACAAGTTATCGCTAGTTGTTGGTAATATGCCCCCGGGTTTTTGTTTGCAGGAATCGGGAGGCGGGAGAGTAGCACTGAAATCAGTAGTCTGACGCCTGAATCGGGAGGGTTGGCATGTCTGGATTCTCTACAGCTAGGGCCATAAACTACATCCGCAGGGCTAGGTGATAGCCTGGGACCGGCCTGGCATGTAAAATGGCTGCCGTGCACGACAAAATTGTGGCATTGTAAAAAAGGCAAGATGGCGCAGACAATGTTTATCAATAAGGATTCATTTATAAGAAAATATTTTATCGCACTGACAAATTGGTGGTCAACACTTCCTGATTTCCTTCGAATCGAACGTTAACAGACGTTACGCAGCAAAAAAAAAAAAAAAGCTCACGCACAGCCGCTGGAACACATGTATCAACATATATGAGCCTCCTCAGCCACCCTCAGAAAATATAAGGGATTAGGATACGTCTCCCGCACCCCCTTATACCTAGTAATTTAATTAAAACGAAGCACAAAATGCCGAATCCCGTTTCGCCAGCAGTTTGCGGCCCAGTTCGGTGTTTGGGAAGCGCTTCTACCGTGAAAAATATATTTTTTTTATTTTCCCCACGGGACCCTTTAAAAACCCCAACAACATTCCTAGGGGGTCAAGAGGGGTATACCTTGCCCCCTTTCATTAAATTCCCCCTTCGTTTTTCACCTCTTCTTCTCTCTCGATCCTACCGAGAGATAAGATGGCGGCCGCTCCGGACTGTTTAGAATGTTGACAGACACGGGGGAGCCAATCAGCTTCGCATCGCAAAGTTCCGTTTCGCAGGTGGGAGCGTATTTACAAGAAACTTGCACCATGAAGAACGCTTTCCATTTAAAAAGGAAAAATAACATCATACACACTCATATGCCTTATAAATATGACCCAAAACAACCTAAGAAGCTTTAGCAGTACATATCCAGAAATGTAATTGATTTCAAATAATGACTTACTTCATTGGTAGGCCTTCACATGTATTATCTCCTTTGTTTTCTTAAGTGAAAATCTTATCTGCAACCATGTGTTGGCCTCACCTTAAATAAACAAAACAGGCGATGGACTGAATGAGGATCAATGACACACATTCACCCCAGTCCAAAGATCTGGGCCTAAACAAACCTTTAGATAGGCCACACCTTATCGTCATCCTGAATTAATCATTTAAAATATTAGGGAGAGATTTATGATTGTTGTATGCCTGTTTTGTAGCACTGTGTGTCATTTTTGTGATGCAGTGCTGGTGCAAAAGATTTGCTATGTTAAATAATAAGTAGGGCATTAAGTTTTTGATGACTGTTATTCATTTACTGTTTGGTAATAGTGGTTATTAACATTTTTTTATTATATTTTTCCACAGATTCAACTGCAGATTTTTTCATCTTTTGAAAAATGCCTACGAAAAATAGAATTAGAAAGGCTAGAAAACGTCAAAGACAGCAGGATGATGTTTTATTGCAGCAGTCCTCTTCCCCAAATACTTATCAAAACACCAAGAAAGCTCCGGGTAAGAGCACAAAATCATTCTTAAGAAATATTTTTAGTAGAAAAAGTATTTATCGCAAAAATGTTTCAGTTCAGAAAAAGAAGAGTAATTTAAATGGAAAGGAAAGACCCATCAAAAATGTTACTGGTAGAGGAAGAGATAACTCTGTGCATGATAGTAGAAGGAAAGAACAGTTTAGGGACATTCGAAAACGAATGTTCCGTAACAGGATAATAGTTAATTTATTAAAAAATATTAAGAAATGCAAACAGAAAGTGGCATTTTATAAGAAGAAGAAAAATGTAGAGAAAATTATTGATCATGCTTTTGAAATTAAGCGAAAGTTGTGTATTTTGGTAATCAATAGAATTAGGAAACTAAGCAAGGTAATTTCTGATTTCAAAACAAACAGTAGATGGAAGAGAGTAGTAAATCGTAGTAACTTTTGTGAAGTTTTTTCCTGGAGAATGGATGCATAGTTCAAGTTCTGAGGCATTTTTTAATGAGGAGAGTTATTTTCAGGATAATGATTTGGTGTTTGCAGTTGACACCAGTGGTCGAGCTTATGAAGTGAAGGATGGTTGTCCAGTTGAAAAAGAAAAACTTGTGACAACAGAGACAGAAGAGGCGCTAAGTGATGAGGTTTTAGGAAGACGTCCTAAGGGTCCTGTGTACATTTGGAAGTGTAGTTCTATTTGCAGTGTGCGACAGGTTTCCATCAATTTGCTTTGTGATTTTATACGGACATTTAATAAGAAAAGTTTAAAGCAGAAAATGAAGTTGTTGCAAGATTTAGATCCTTGCAGAGTGAGACAAATGACAGGTTTGCGTGGTCATTCACTGGCTTGTCTTTCCAGGAGAGTATGCCAGAGTGTTTTTCATCATTTCAGGATGCTAGCAGTGCATCATAATAAAGTGAGAAAATTAGTGAGAATGTTGTATTATGCTAAGAGTCCAGCAATTATGCTTAAACAATTATGTGCTGCTCTTTTGCATGGTTCTGAAATAGATGTGAAGAATATTTGTGAAGAAATTGAGTTTTGTTACTTTAGTAGTAAAGATGAGAATGTTCAAATTGACCCTGAAGTAGAGGGTAATGTTGAAGATAATGTACAGGTTTCCAGTACAGATAATTTTCAGAAGGAAATTGCCACGTTTCAGATCAAATCAAGTGAGAAGCCTAATTTCACTTGTGTATGTTGTCGACGCACTTATTATAAGAATCAGACTAAGTTAGTGGATTTATATGCAAAAAGTGAAAGGGAAAATAATAGTGAATGGAAGGATTTTGCTACATACTTGATGGTAGAAAATTATTTTGATTTGGGATCGGATCAACGTGTGTGTACTTATTGTTGTAATAAATTAAACCAAAACCAGATGCCTGCTAGGGCAGTTCATAATAATCTGGAATTGGTTGAGATTCCTTCTGAATTGAAGGATTTAAATACTTATGAATCTATTTTGAATCAAAGTATCCATCCCTTTCAGGCTATTGTAAGAATGGAGCCAAAGACAGGGAAGTTGCCTCCAGCAGATTTACAGAGAGGATTAAAGGGAAGAGTTGTTTATTTGCCTCTAGATTTGAACAAAAACATTAACACAATTGGAGTAGAAAAAGTGGAAGAGGAACCTCTGGTTATCTTGGTTAATGGTGTTCCGACAAAGAATAAGAAAATATGGCAAGATTTAGTGGATGTTAGGAAAGTCAAAAAGGCAACAGTGTATTTGAAGAAAAATAATAAGTACTATAAGAATGTATATGTTGCAGTAGAGGAAGTAAGTGATGAAGAGGATAGCGATTTGTGTGCTGGCCAAATTGAGAAAGTAGAGGCCTCTAAAAGTGAAGAAATATATGAACATTATAGTGTTCATCCTTTGCATTCCAAGGAAGTCATGGGGAATGCTATTGAGTTGTTTCAAATGAAACAAGCCAAAGGGAGTCCCATTAGTGTTTGGGAGGAAAGTTTGGAAGCTCGGTGTTTCCCACAGCTATTTCCCACAGGTCGAGGAGGAAGATATGATGAGCGATCTCATCAAATTCCTGCGTCTGAATACCGGACTTTACGATTGTATGCAGAAGATCCTAGGTTTCGTCAATGCATTCCCTATTTGTTTCATCTCCTGTTTGAAAGCGATCTGTCTGGACTGTCATATGCAGTGAACCACATCTTAAAAAGTGGTATACAGATGCGAAATATCTCGGCAAGGGACTTTATGCATAAAGTCAATGTCCAAGACAGTATTTTGGATTCTCACTTAATTAATCTCATGGCGTGTCAGCGTGGTACTAATGAGTACTGGTACCGTCGTCATGGTGATTTAAAATGTATGCTGAGGAACTTAGGAACTCCGACATGGTTCCTCACTCTGAGCTGTGCCGAGTATGGCTGGGAAGACTTACTTGAATTTCTACGAGAGGCAAATGGAAATATTGAAAACATTGAATTCAAGACACCTGGAGAACTGTGTTCTTTGGATCCTGTGAATGTATGCAGGTACTTCAATCATAGATTTGAAGCTATGATGTCTTTCATCACAAATAAGAAGAATCCACCTCTTGGAGAGGTGTTGGATTTCTTCTGGAGAAAGGAGTACCAAGCAAGAGGTGCTCCTCATATACATATGTTGTTGTGGGTCAAGGATGCACCTAAATTTGGAACAGATCCGGATGACTTAGTGATGAATTTCATAGAACAGTATTCTACGTGTGCTGTTCCAAACGCAACGGAGAAGAAAAGCCTAAGAGAACAAGTTCTACGTTTCCAAAGCCATCGTTGTGGAAAGTACTGTCGTCGTAAATTCAGAAACAAGGAAAAGTTCTACACCAAATGTCGTTTCAACTTTCCACGACCGGTGATTTTTAAAGGAAAAGTGAACAGTTTGATGTCTTCACTGCGACATAATGTGACGAGGAAATCACCCAAAAATACATACAATTTGAAAAGGAACGAAGAGTCCAAGTACATCAACGACTACAACCCAGTGATTTTGTCCATGTGGAATGCTAACATGGATATACAGTTTGTGGGTGACAACTGTATGGCTGTGGCTCGGTATGTGACATCTTACATCACCAAAAAAGAAAAGACAGAACTGAAGGATATGTGGGAGGACATTTCCCATGAAAAGAGCCTCAGCAAGAAGTTGTACAGTTTCAGTCTGAAGATGTTGTCGCATCGAGAAATCGGAGCTTACGAATGTTCAGATCGATTGTCTTCAGCAAGTCTCTATGCCAAATACAGGAGTATTGTTTGGGCGAGTCTTGGTCTTGCTGCAACGCGAAATCGGGTTCTAAAACCTGTCCGGGAAATTGAATATTTGGCAGAAAAGGAACCAAACAGTACCGACATTTTGAAGACCAACATGTTGGATACATATTATCCAAATCGAAGCAGTCACCTTGAGAATGTTTGTCTATATGAGGTTCTACAAAATTATATATTCAAGAGGAACATCAAAGAAGATATTGAGAAAGGAGTGTATGCTGTAATTGGAAGTGAGGGATGCCTGGTCAAGCAAAGAAAATGCCAATTAGTAAACCATCGAAAATTGAGTGGCGAATCTCCAGAAAAAAAGGAGTTTTTCTATTTAGCACTTTTGCAACTTTTCAAGCCTTGGCGTGCAGAAGAGGAACTGCTTGGAGATTTCCTCTGTTACGAAGACTCTTTCACTGCTGCTAAGGAGACCATAGAATGTCCTGCTTTTCCCAAATATCAAGAAATGCTAACTTTGGAAATTGAGCAGGAAGCAACGATTGCAGCCGAGATTGCCAGAGACAGTTCTCAGGACAGTCAGAGTTCTGTTTCATTGAGTCAAGATCCACTTGGAGGACCTATTATCGAAAATGAAGCTGCCACTGCTATGAATGAAGTGGAAAGAGCCATGGCACATGCTCAGGAGGATTCAGTTAACTTAGAAGACTTGGAAAAACAACTCAACGTTGAGCAGAGGAAAATATATGATGAAGTTACCAAGCAAATTGAGCATGGATTAAGTCATGAGAAGAAAGAGTGCTCATGTACATTGTTGAAGCCTGTCCGACTGTATGTGAGTGGAGAAGCGGGAACTGGAAAAAGTTTCCTCATTAAAGCAATTTCATGCTATCTGCAGGAAAGGACTGAGTCATCGCTGTATTGTGTTGTCACCGCTCCTACTGGACTTGCAGCACATAACATTAAAGGTATTACTTTGCATCGTCTACTGATGCTGCCGGTGGAGCATGACAACAAATTACAATACCACAAGTTATCTGGGGATGCTTGCTTGAAGTTTCAAGAGTCTTGAGGAAAATGAAACTACTTATCATTGACGAAGTAAGCATGGTTTCCAATGTCATGCTTGCCTTTGTGCATTTGAGAATGCAAGAAGTACTTAAAACTGAATATGATGTGTTATTTGGTGGCAAACACATCATTGTTTTCGGAGATCTTCTGCAGCTGACACCAGTAAAAGGACAACCTGTGTTCAAAATACTCACGCATGAAGATACCAGGAAGTGCCTAGGGAGCATTGGCAACGTCAATATATGGTTAAACTTCAATTATGCTGAACTGCATGAAAATATGCGTCAGGCAAAAGATGAAGATTACAAGAATATTCTACAAGATATTAGAATTGGAAAAGTGACCGAGCATGGAAAAGAAGCTTTAAATGCACGATTACTTTCAAATTTATATCCCGAACAAGAGATTGTGGCTGAGAATATTTTTCAGAAAATTACTGAGAAGAAATCCGGAATATGTTTGATGCCAACTCTTGCTGAATGTGCCATCTTCAACAACAAAATGTTGAATTTAGAAAAGCAAGAGATTGTGAAACTTGAAGCTATTGACAAAATAGAGCATATGGGATCAACAATTATTTTGTCAGAGAATTTGAAATCAAAATTGGATTCATTAGAGAAGACTATATCTAAAACAGCGGGTTTTGAAAAGACTTTGAATGTGTGTTTAAATTGCCGAATCATTTTGAGAAGGAATTTACATGTTGAAAGAGGTCTGGTAAATGGATCAATGGGTAATGTTGTTGATTTTGAGAAGTACAGAAATAGAGATGGAATAGAATTTTTAAAAATTAAATTTGATGGCATTGAGGAAGTACAGCTAATTGGTCGTTGTTCTGCTAGGTTTTTGCTTGTTAAAGACTTATATGTTCGCCGTAAACAGTTTCCTGTTTGCTTGGCATATGCGGTAACAATCCATAAATCGCAAGGTTTAAGTGTAGACAGTGCATTGGTGAATATTGGCAGTTCTGTGTTCAAGGAGGGTATGGCATAAGTGGCATTGTCACGAGTTAGAACTTTATCAGGATTGTACTTGATTGACTGTGATGTCACAAACATTTGTGCGGATCTAGATTGTGTTAAGGAATACAATAGGTTAAGAAGAGAGTATGCGCCACATTTGCCTCTATATCCTTTGTTTGAGAAACGTGTGGTAGGCCGGAAACGTAGAAATATCAGTAATAGTAGGGAGGTTGTTGCAAAAAGACTAAAAGTCAATGAACCGAAAATTGTTAGCAGAAAGAAAGTGGATTCTGTTGAAGATGTTGTCGGTTTTCAATTTGAAAACAGTTCTGGTGTCAACTGCTATGCAAATGTAGTGGTTAATGTTCTCTTTTCACTAGAGAGTTTAAAAGAACAGATTCTGTTGAATTCAGAACAAATTTTATGCTGTTTGTTGAATTCTGTTTTCGAGAAATGTAGCACTGATTGAACAAAAGTAGAAAGTGTGTCTGAAGTTCGTTATCTGTTAGATGAATGTTCAGGTCAAACAGACTTCTCTGAAAATAATCAGCAAGATTGTCAGGAGTTTTTAACCCCTTAAGTGCTGCCTCGGTGCATTGGCCGACGGCAGCACTACCTCCCCAGTGCTGCGCACGACCATTGGACGTCCATTCAGCACTAGTTCCAATGGACAGCGCAGCACTGGGGAGGAATGTTTAATAGCATCTATGAGGTTAATGTATATGCTTGATGTATTGCAAGATGAAGGTGTAGATGTAGATCACCTGTTTGGGCTTTCTTATCAATGGCAGCATGACTGCGAGAATTGTACGGTATCAAGTACTACTAGTGTAGACTCAGAAAGATTTATATATTTAACTTTGCCAGACAGTAAATCAATCTCCTTTAATAAGCTAGTAAATGCAGCGGATCACAACATGGAGTGTAGCCAATGTAAATCTGAAATGATGTCAACATTATTTATACGTAGATATGGACAGTATGTCATTTTAATGATCCAACGATGTAGGCCTGATGGATCAAAATTGTCAACTTTAATAAAAAATGTTGTGGCTTCTCAGCTTTCAATATCAGGAAGGACTTTTGTAACTGTAGCAATTATCTATCACGATGGTCCTTCAACAACATCAGGACATTATACAGCTTATTTAAAGTCTCGAAACGGCTGGTCATTGTGCAATGATTCCGTTGTAACTTTCAAAAAAAAATTGCCGTTTGACCTTAAAAATTCTTACCTGGTGTTTTTAAAACCAAAATTTTAATGAAAGAATCTCGGGATTTCCTGTGAAGAATTGCAAAAGGTTCATGAAGTAGAGGGAATGTAAGTCTGCAATGCTGTCTAGATTATTGGTCCAAAACTTTTAATTATAATGTCAATTTAAAAATCCAACTATATAAACCTGATGCAAGTAAGTCTGCTTCATAGTAAGCAGTATCAGTGTCATAGGAAAAGGAGAACATGAGTGACAAAGAAGGGTAAGATATTAGTAGTCCAGGATTGTGGAAATAATCTTAAATGTATTCTTTTTGAAAGTTGCGAAAATAGAAAATGTCGGGATTTGATTGGAAGAATTACAAGAGTTGCGAATCGCGGCAACATGATTTGGCCTAGTGGAAACATGTGATAGAATGAGAGAAGTCTTTTCTTGTATGTAACATATTTTTCGAATCGATGGAGGTTTTCTTTCAGAAAGTGGCGGGCTGAAAATGTTTATAGCATAACAGAGTGGACGCTGTTCATAGGACATCCTTCGACGTCATTGAAAGTAAGTTAATTTTAAGGAGTTTTGAATTCAGATTTCTCAGGTTGTATGGGTTTTTTAAACACAATCATTTTGATTGTGTTTTTTTTTCCCCGCTGTTACATGATGAATATCTTCAAGTCACTGATTTAAGTGAAATTTGATACATTCTGAGAACAGCAAAAATAAACCATTTAACATGTATAATTAATGTTCTGCTTTTTGTACTTATGATATACATTTAGAAATGTGAAGTAGATATGGAGAAACTGAGTCTTCTGTAAGTGTCAATTTTAATGCTTACAGTGCTGTATTTCTGGGTACTGTTTTTTTTAAAAAAAGGAATAGGCCTCACCTCAAAGAAAGCTCTTGAAAGCACACATCTTATTTGCATCCTGAAACAATCATTTAAAATATTAGACACAATTTTATGATGGCTTTACATCTTTTTTGTGCTGCTATTGCATCACTATTGTGAAACATCAGCAGTGTAAAATAAGTACCATGTTCCAAAATAGGTCTCAGTTCATCAGCATGAAGATACTGTTTGTTTAAAATATATATCTTTAGGATTGTGTAGGGGACGTAGAGAAGCAGAGGCTTCTGTAAATGTCAAAGTTGTTGAAAAACTGTTTCTTCTTGAACCTTTTCCCTTTTCTTTTCTAATTTTTAAATACATGTTGTAATATTTTTGGAAATGTTTGTTCTCTCTTTTACAGATTGAAAGTATGAAAAAATATTTAAAAAAGGTAACAAGAATTATAAGGTAAATGTTTTCTACTCTTTTTACCCGCAATGCACTGCTGATGATGTCACTGACCATGTCATGAATGATGTAATAAGAGGACATGATTTACTTCATTGGTAGGCCTTCACATGCTTTATCTGCTCTGTATTCTTCAACAAGTGTAAAATTGATCTGTAACCCTGAGTAGGTCTCACCTTAAACAAACCTCAGGAGACATCACACCTTATCGTCATCCTGAATTAATAAATAGATCTATTAAACAGTATCTCTGGTTTCCTCCCTATAGCTGTCTTTCTTTTTACATTACTCTCTGTTTACTTCCCTTATACTAACTCTTCTTTTTTTTAAAAAAATATTTTTTTGGTTCGCTTCAAGTTCGCGAACCGGGCAGCGAACTGGAAAGCGAACCAAAAGAAATAGAGCTTGCCAGAGTGCTAAACATTCTAGCAATTTTATTTGAAAGGGGAGGTAGTTCTGAAAAGAACTTTTTTTTTACGTTTTTGTTGTTTTATTTATTTATTTATTTTTTTCTGAACATTTTTTGTTTTTTTTGTATTTTTAGAACAGTTTTATGTTTTTTTTGTGTTTTTCATGGAGGGGAAACAACAAAAAAACAGGCATTGAAAAGGGCTCAACAGGAGCAAAAAAAAAATTACTGCTTGGGTGGGTTAGGGCAGTTATGGTTTTCAAACACCAAGTTGATTAAGTTCACGCTCATGTTGCCACATGAGAGCATAGCACCACAATGTATGCACGTAAACTTCATGTGCTTGAAGTTTGGCTGTATGTTTGGCACAGTTTCCTGTGCCTCTCTTGCAGTCAAAGATATATTTGATGTTGATCTGGCCACAGGAGTTGTCGGGGGATTATCTTGAAGGTCCCTTAACTCTGCCCGGCTGTAATTTAATGGATGCCACCTGACCATATGGCGATGCATAGTATAGTTGCCCATACTATACTTTTTGTCTGTGCCTCGAGATAATCTTTTTTTGCAAATTAGGCAGGTGGCATATTTGGCATTAACCTTCTTCTCCCCTCGAGGAATTGAGAAAAACTGCCATATAAAACTTGTTTTCCTTCGGGAAACACGGGGCAACTCCTGAATAAATTCAGGTTCATCAGTGTCCTCTTCTTCTAAGTCCTCCTCTTCCTCCTCTCTGTTGGAAATGAATTGTGATGGTGGTCCTCTCTTGTCATGAGGAGGTTGAGGTGGTGGTGGGGGTCCACCAGCTGAAGCAAGGATAGAAGCCATTGCAATCAAATTGGAAAATGGTCTTTCTCTCACCAAGATGAAAGTCAGAGTGAGGAATGAAGGAGGGGTTTACATGATTTGGGAAAAGCAAAAGTTCTGAACCAATAAAAAGTGTTATTTTTAGGTCACATGACCTAGTCATACATCATTTGGAAAGCAAAAGTGAAATGAACCAATGAAAAGTTTGATAAACAAGTCACATGACCTGTTCCGCTTACGTTACGCGGTGCGCGCCGCGTCCCGGATCGCTTCCGGTTCGCGGTCCGGAGCACTTCCGGGAGCGCTAACGCGGCGCATCATAAGACGCATTACGCGACAATGATACGTCGCGCTTCCGCGACGCGTCACAGTTCCGCTAACGAAACGTTTACCGGTTCGCGTACTAGATCGCGGCAACAAGATGAGCTAACGGAAAGCTTCCCGGTTCGCTTACCGGAAGCGAAGAAAAAAAAAATTTAAAAAAAAATTATCAATAAACATTTTAAATATATTTTGGGTTTTAAAGAAGAATACATTTTACAGCTACAGATGTTAGCTTTTAAAAAACCAATGAAATTCACAGAAAAAACCATAGGTTATAGTCCATATATAGTTAGGAATTTGCATTTACAAAACCTTGAAAATTCAATGAAAAAACCATTGGTTATAGAACATATATAGTTAGGAATTTGCATTTACAAAACCTTATTTTACTCGCATAAAACCATTGAAATTCCATATATAGTTAGATGCGCTAACTATATATCGCGCACCCGCAATCCACTGCTGATGATGTCACATATTACATCATTCATGACATGGTTAGTGACATCACTGATGACATAACTGATGACATCTCAAATGACATCACTGATGACATCACTGATGACAACATCCAGTGACTGTATGCTTCTGTAAAGTTAAAATATGTCTTACATATTGAAGAATGAGTGGATGTATAAGTGTCTGGATGAAGGATTTAGTAGGTGCATGACTGACTGTATGAGTGAGTAATTAAATGTGTCTCACTGAGTGCATGGGTTAGTGACTAAACTGTATTAATTTGTGCATCATTATATCTGTTGTTCTACAAACTGCTGCATATGTTGATCAGTAGCTATATGAGTAACTGTATGGGTTATTCATTGGTTGTCCAAGTATTTGTATGGGAGACTGAGTGTGTGTGTATGGGTGGCTGGGAGGTGTGTGACTCTGTACATAGATGTGTGAGTAGTTGATTCACTATATGTATGGGTTCAAAAGTGCATGTGGAAACAGCTGTATGGGCGGTTGACTGTGCATGAGTGTATTAGTGAGTGAATGGATATCTCAGTGCTACATGTCAAAGTAAGTACATATGTAAAACACAGTACATGTGAGAGTTGACATATATAAATAACTGTGCATAAGAGCCAGTGAATGTGTGAGTGGCTGTATGGATCATTGTGAACATGTATCAGGGATTGTATAAGAGAGTAAAGTAAATATGTGTTAGTATATGTTTGATTAAGTAAGGTGTGTATAACTGTATAGTTGAGAAAATGGAGAAGTGATAGATTTTTGGCATAACTGACTAGGTGTGTGAGTAACTCCATGGATGAGTGACAGTTTGTGACTGTCTGTTTACACTGATTGTATCTAAGGTTATATTAGAGTCTGAAGAGGTTCATGGTATTATCACATGAATGATATCATCAGTGATGTGATCAGTCATGTCAAATGAGATGTTATCAGTGATGTCATCAGTGATGTCATTTGAGATGTCATCAGTTATGTCATCAGTGATGTCACTAACCATGTCATGAATGATGTAATATGTGACATCATCAGCAGTGGATTGCGGGTGCGCGATATATAGTTAGCGCATCTAACTATATATGGAATTTCAATGGTTTTATGCGAGTAAAATAAGGTTTTGTAAATGCAAATTCCTAACTATATATGTTCTATAACCAATGGTTTTTTCATTGAATTTTCAAGGTTTTGTAAATGCAAATTCCTAACTATATATGGACTATAACCTATGGTTTTTTCTGTGAATATATATATATATATATATATATATATATATATATATATATATATATATATATATATATATATATATATATATATATATATATATATATAAGAACTTATGAACAGAAGATTTCAAGAGAGGGGATACAGTCGAGCCATAATCAAACAAGCAGAGGATCGAGTTATTTTGCAATTTATGCGCTACGTTGTCCGTGCAATAATTTCTACATTGGCTGTACTACAAAGCCAGCTAAATTGAGGATACTAGAACATCTCAGGGCGATAAAAAATCTGAATCAGCAATATGCAGTGGCCAGACACTTTTCAGCAGAACACAGACAAAATCCTGATCTACTAGAGTTTACAGTGATCGACTGTATTGAGAAAAAGGAGAGGGGTGGGAATAGATGGCTGGAACTACGTAAACTCGAGTCCAAATATATCATTCAATATGATACTTTACAGCCAAAAGGGCATAATGTGGGGGATGAGTTGGCGATTCATCTGCAGACCTGAAAAGTGTATTATTTTAAGTTTTATACTTGTGAAACAATGACAGCTGCCTAAATGTATATCTCCATTCCTATGATTTTAACTGATTTTAACTTATATTTCGTGGTCGGACTGAGTACATAACAGTATGGAGTAAGAACATCATTGTTTTTTGTTTGCAGGATAAGAAGCGATCAATTGAACACATGGCTATCTCCGCCCACTTGGGTAACACTCAGAAAAATGAACTATTTCCCATAAAATAATTTGTCCCTTACGAACTACGGGAAGCAGTATTTGCCCACTGGGGCATTAACGGACAATTAACAAATGGACATTTTCTAGGGAAATGGATAAAATGACTTACATAACAATCACAACATGTGGTTCATTAATGTGCAATTCGCTTTGTTAATAACTGCAACTTCACTAAATACCACGAGGTTTTAACAATGTAATGCTCAAAGTATGTTGTTTATGTTGTCTGATCACGTGCACGCTTGCTGAATATGTCACTATCACTTTAAAAGGAATGGCAATAGATGATATCTCCACCCGTGAGCAAGAGGCCGGCTGACCTCGAAATGCTTAGGGTAATTTTTCTTTGTGCCAAATAAACCTTTTCTGCACACTATTGGGGCCTTGACTCTGGTTTCTGGGAGAGATTTATAACCAGGAGGTGATTGAAAGTTACCTGCAATAGCCTGTAGGTACATATAGTCAGGGCCTAGTTACCATAGGAAATGCCAAACATTCTTTTGGGAATAACTTTGGTGCCGATTGAGGGATCTGCCTGTAATTTTCCCCAAATTTGCCTCGCTGCGCTCCGCTCATTCCCTGAAAGTTTTGGGGGGATTCGTCAAGCGGGGGCCGAGAAAAAAGGGGGGTCCCAAAACGAGTTTTCCCCATGTTAATTTCCATAGGGACATTCTGACAAGGCTACAGCTCGAACGGCTGAACGGAATTACACCAGATTTGGCAAAATTGTAGGGACTGGTATGGAGCAGTGCCTTTTGTATGTTTGGTGTAAATCCCTCCAGTAGTTTATGAGAAAATTGAATGTGAATTTGAGTCCAATGCAATTTTCCATTGGACCTTTAGACACAGCTACAGCCCAAACGGCTGAATGGAATTACTGCAAATTTGGCAAAATTGTATAGCCTGGTATGCAGAAGTGCCTTTTGTATAGTTGGTGAAAATCACTCCAGTAATTGTTGAGAAAATCGACTTTTTTCAAATTATATATCTATGGGCGGGACACAGTGCATGCACGGGCATTTTTTAAATTCCAATAGGTCCGCGCACCGTGAGTGCTCGGTGCATACACGGTGCGCGAACCCTTTCGCCGCCATTTTGTGGTTTCAGAAGAGAGTGAAAAATATAACTTAAAAACGTGGGAAGGGGCTAGGGTAGAGTGTCCCTGACCCCTTAGGTCTTCTCAGGGGGTTCTTCAAGGACTCCTAAGGTTAAAAACAATGTTTATTTTTTTTTAAAATACCAGAAAACACAAAAGGTCCGCGCACGGGGAGTGCTCAGTGAGTGCTCAGTGCGCGGACCTCGGTAAAAATTAATAAAAACAAATTAAGTTAAAAATCATATTTGAGTGTTTACATGTTAGTTGGCTCTAAAAAGAGCCGTTGTGTTCATTGTGTTTTTTTTGGTACCTACAAGTAAGTACCAATGCAGAGTCTGATGTTACAGAGAAAGACTTTGTTTCCTTCATCGGTGAAATGTACACCATCAGTCCTATAGATGCCTTGCATGTTGTAACGCAAGTTGTTGTGGTATATACAACCCATTCCATTGTCTCTCATGTATGCAGAAACAGATTTATTTACATGTTTCCTTGCTTTCTCAATCTGCGGACAAAATTGATTGGACCAATTCCATTTTTGCCTTTGGCATATATTGGAATAGACAAAGGCAGTTTGAGGAAAAAGTGACATCAATTGCTTCAATAGCATTTCCAGACCAACCCCAGTCAAAGTGCATAAGTCATTTCCACCACAGTGCACAATTATGAGGTCAGGATGTGGGAGATGCATGAAGGTGACATCTCAATCCTCTCTGGCCAATCCATAAAATATCCACATTTGGTAAATCAAGGTTTAAAATTCCTCTGTTTATTGCATACCTTTTAGACCAGTATACAAAGCTGTGTCCTGCAAACCATACTGAAAGCATGTTCAAGGCAGGTCTGGTTGTACTCAGATGAGGGCTGTAAATGAAATGGCAGTTGGAAAGCTTGCATTTTAGAAAAAAAGAGGAGGATATTCACTGCACTTGAAGCTTAAGAAATGATTGGTGCTTTCTGAAAATGCAAAAGAGCATATTAGGGTGCATAGTTTTGTTTTTTAAAAGAAGCAATTCTAATGGTTCAGAAAAGGTCATTGAAAGGAACATTGCACGTGATAGCTGTTATATTGAAAGCTCTAACAACCTTGATGGATTCATTTGCAACATAGTATGATGAACTTTTATACTCTGTTCTTCCTTAGGTGGGAGTTACCATGGTAACTGGTTGAATGAGCAGTGGGGGGATGGGTGAATATTATGTGAGTTTGAAAGTGTGGAAATGTAGAACCAATTGAAATGTTAGTTTAGTTTTGAAATAGTGTGGGAAGACATTTCATTGGTTACGAGCAGAAATAAGTGAGAAGAATGAGTGGGAAACTGCCATTTCTGTTTCCAATGTCTGAGCTGCAGTTCAGGGATTGTGCTTAAGAAAATTTGGTGTGTGTTTCACACTATTCTACATTTTCAAAAGCGATTTTAAAGGTGAGTAATATAGAGAGAGTGCTGTTTGCATTATTTGGAAGCATAATAAGCATTTTGGGCTTCATTACTGTTGATTTTTGAAAATGAGTCAGGTTTCTGCATTGTAGTGAAGTGCTCATTTAAATGGGTTGTGCTCTGTGTGTAAAATGATTTTCCATGCTAAATGTTTTTTGATAAAATGTGTGGCTTAAAGATTTTTGACAAGGGTCACACTGTGTGTGTATGTGAATTAAGGAATTATATTTTCACCTTTTTCCATAATGTTAACTGAATGGTGCATATTAGAAATGACATTTTGAAATGAGTTAGGTTTCAGCAATGTAATGTGGTGTATATTGAAATGGGCTGTGTTCTGTGTCTAAATCGATTTACCATGTTAAATGATTTTTGCTGAAATGTGTGGCTATAATATTTTTCACAAGGGTCACACTGTGTGTGTATGTGAATTAAGGAATTATATTTTCATCTTTTTCCATAATGTTAGCTGTGTGTGCTAACAATTTGTATCTTTTAGCTTACAGGGTAGACTTCTTTTTAAAGTGTTTATTATGCTTGAATTCAATGCTGGTATATAGATAGTGTAATGGTTTAATTGGACTTGTAAATATGCTCCTTTTTTACAAGCGCCTTGCACAACCTTTAACATGGGTGGAAGCAGTGAATGTATGTAGAGGGATAGGAATAGCAGATAGAAAACCTTATGAAATGGTGTGGGAGATGCATAAAGGATTTCACTAATGGCATCAATTGAGATGGAATATAAGATTAAGAGGGGCATATTTGCAAGCCCCTTGCGCAATGTTTGGCATGGGTGCAAGCAATACAGTAAAATTACTTCAATGGACTGTTGTCCGAAGGCTACTAATTTACTGCAATGTATGCATTGCATCATTAAATTTTTCAGTTCTGGTTGAATGTTCACCACCATTGAAGATGGCATTGGTGGTACTCCGGTTGTTGCTGTAGATGTACTAGGAGAAGAGTCCTCCTCCTGAGAACTTTGCACCACAGCTCTACTTCAATTATAGGGGTGTATATTTTTTACATGGCGTTCCATGCTGTGGGTTCCAAATGAATATTTCTTATTTGGATTTCCTCTTGATAACACTGTGTCACAGATCTTGCAGGTGACCAGTGGTGCATTTACCTTCTTTTGATGTTCTGGAAAGCTGAAAAATTTCCAGACTATGGACTCCTTCTTCTTACTTGGGTGAGGGTCCTCATCAACAAATTCTTCATTAGAAGAATGGTCAGAGTCTGGATGTTCAGCCATTTGGACGTATTTTTCTGTAGCTAGGAGCTGTAGAAAAAATGTGTTGCTTCTCTGAAAGCCAAAGAAGAATGATGAACATGGGAAGGGTGTTTAACAATTGGAGTAGGAAGCATTATAAACCAATTAAATCTTTTGTTTTGGGGTCAGATGGTTGAACGTAAGTTTACGGAGCGCTTACGTTGCGTTTACGGAGCGCTTACGTAAGCTTACGTTGCGTTTACGCTCTATTTACGGAGCGCTGACGTCATATTACGATGCGTTTACGTATTACGCACCCTCGCAAGATTTTTAATTGCCTAAAGTTATATATGGTCTTTAAAATTTCAAAGTAACATGTTCTTTATTATCCCAGATAATGTGTACCTTTATATTGTGCAATAAATACGTAGATATAACGATTTAAAGTTTAAAAAACGTTCGGGGGTAAGAGCTCGAAGCTCTCACGGTGCGCGGACGGAACTCTTATGTTGCGTGCACGTGTGACCTACCCTCGCGAGATTTGTTACTACTTTAATAAGTAATATACTGTTGTTAAAAGTTTTTAAAAACTATTTTCTACATTAAAGCAGATATTGTCTTCTTTTAAAATCTACGTTAAAAATGTAGATATTATGTTTTAGAAATTTAAAAAATTTGTCGGGGTAAGAGCTCAGAGCGTTTACGGTTCGCGGACCCTGTAATCATATTAAAAAAAAAAATTGAAAATAAAAATGATATATATATTATAATAAATATATATTCACTGAATAAACCATAGGTTTCAAGCCTTACATAGTTAGGTATTAGCATTTAAAAAACTTTGCAAATTCACTAAAAAAACATAGGTTTCAGGTCATATACAGTTAGGTATTAGCATTTAAAAAACCTTGCAAATTCACTGACAAAACCATAGGTTTCAGGTCAAATATAGTTAGGAATTAGCATTTAAAAAACCTTGCAAATTCACTGAAAAAACCATAGGTTTCAGGTCATATATAGTTAGGAATTAGCATTAGTCATTTGAGATGTCATAAGTGATGTCATCAGTGATGTCACTGACCATGTCATGAATGATGTAATATGTGACATCATCAGCAGTGGATTGCGGTTGCGTGAAATATAGTTAGTACAACTAACTATATAGGAGCAATTTCAATGGTTTTTTAAATGCTAATTCCTAACTATATATGACCTGAGAGCTCCCCTGCGCAAGAAGCAGTGTCCAGCGAGTTACTGAACAACGCAATATGGAGCCTTGATGCTTTCTGCATGTAACAGCCCTGCCTCAACCTCGGATTGCAATGGAAACCCACTGAGGCATTTTAAACTGTGTAATGTGGAATTAACAGCCGTAGTAAATAAAGACTTTTCTTTTTCAGGAACTCTACTTACCAGAATGCAATGTGTGGACACGCCCACTGGGCAGGACTACAAAGAGTAGAGAGACGGTATTCTGCTTTTCCACATTTGCCAAACACCTGTGATCAAGGGCGCATGGCGCTCGAAACGCGTAAGGATTGAACATTTGGCAGATGAATTTCAGGGCGTTTCTTGGTTTGAAGCAGAGCTGCCTTGCAGGAATAAAAGCAACGAACAAGATGTGTGGCTCTCCAAGTTTGGTGCTTTTCTTGTGGAATCTAATTGTGGCCTTCCAGGGTCGCGGAGAGCTCCCCTGCGCAAGAAGCAGTGTCCAGCGAGTTACTGAACAACGCAATATGGAGCCTTGATGCTTTCTGCATGTAAGGAGCAAAACAGCCCTGCCTCAACCTCGGATTGCAATGGAAACCTACTGAGGCATTTTAAACTGTGTAATGTGGAATTAACAGCCGTAGTAAATAAAGACTTTTCTTTTTCAGGAACTCTACTTACCAGAATGCAATGTGTGGACACGCCCACTGGGCGGGACTACAAAGAGTAGAGAGACGGTATTCTGCTTTTCCACATTTGCCAAACACCTGTGATCAAGGGCGCATGGCGCTCGAAACGCGTAAGGATTGAAATTTTTGGCAGATGAATTTCAGGGCGTTTCTTGGTTTGAAGCAGAGCTGCCTTGCAGGAATAAAAGCAATGAACAAGGTGTGTGGCTCTCCAAGTCTGGTGCTTTTGTTGTGGAATATATATATATATATACATACATAACTACATAGAAATGGTAAGCATGTATAAAGAAAATAATAAAGAGATATACAATTGTATTGCCTGAAGTTCCATTAGTGCAAATATGGATAGATAGTTAGCAATCGGATTTTCAGATGTTGCTGTACGCACAAGCTAATTAATTTGGGCATTTTAAACGTTTAACATGTACATGCACATGCATATTCTGTGTATTTCCGTCTGAGTGTGGTGGTCATGTAGGGATGAGGCAACTCTTGAGTAGTCTTATGAAGATAAAATAGTTATGTGTGGCTCTTATGTTTGGGGGTAATGAATTCCATAGTTTGGGTGCTTGAACAGGATGTACCACCCATGGTTTTTTTCTTGTGTGATGGCGCTTTAAGGTGAGGTGCCTATCTTGATCGTAAGTTCCTTTATTGGATGTATTTAATGATTTTATTGTGAATGATACAAAGCAACTGGGAGGTGATTCGTCTGGCAACCGGTAACCAATGTAGAGCCCTCAAGGCAGGGGAGATGTGGACTTGTGGTTTTACATGTAGGGGTAATCTGGCAGCAGGGTTCTGAATTCATTGTAGTTTTTCATAGTTGATTAAGATGATCTGTGGTACAGGCCATTTTCATAATCAGGTTTAGACAGTACAATAGAGATATATATGCAAGAAATTGAAGGGGTATCCCCGACTAGAGTTCCTAATTAGGGATGCACAAACTGATTGGAAAAACAGGTAATTAGGAACAATATTAACTAGCGCACAAGACCTGACATCAGATAGTAATGACTATATTACAACAATGTGCATGGTACAAAAATATATAAATTTTATTTTATTGAAAAACATGGCTAGATGTTGTTACATCTAGCCATGTTTTTAGATTGCAACAATCAGCTTGTTCAGCATCTTTAATATAGTCTCCAAATAATGAAATGTTGTGAAATGTACTGAACACTGCAATGAGTGAAATTGTACAGTATATTGTATGTGTATATTGATCATCGCATGTACATTGGAGACATATATACAAAAAAACAAAAAAAAACAAAAATGTCTGCTTTTTAACTATAAAGAAACCTTTCAATAAAATAAAATTTATATATTTTTGTACCATGCACGTTGTTGTAATATAGTCATTACTATCTGATGTCAGGTCTTGTCCGCTAGTTAATATTGTTCCTAATTACCTGTTTTTCCAATCAGTACAATAGAGATAGCAACTGGGACATTGTGTGAAAATCCTAGTGGGGGAAAGCATCGCAGAGTTTTTATAGTAATGAAGCCTGCTCTTGCTAACTTGTCCGCTTGGGCATTCATTGATAATTTGCAGTCCATGGTAGTTCTAAGGTTTCTTACTTCTCTAGATACTTTAGATGGGGGTCTCACATCAACAGGCCACATACAGAGTGGGTCATAATTTTCTCAATCGCCACCTGTGATTATTTCAGTTTTGGAAACCTTCAATTTGAGATGGCTCCATGTGTTCCAATGATCAATGGCTCTGAGGCAACAGAAGGTTTTTCAGTTTCTAATGTCTTTGGTGCTTTCCAGTTTAAGAAGTATTTGTGTGAGCTGACATTCATGTTGAAAAGCATGGGTGAGATGATAGATCATTGTGGGACCCCTGCTTTAGTGTAGTACGGATTGGATGAGAAAGGCGGAGTATGGATGACATTTGTCCTACTTTGAAGGCAGGATGTGAACCAGTTGAGAGCTGTCCCCTCTATGCCTGCTTCAAAAGGTAGCTGCAAGGTCAAAGAGAAGTAGTGCTGTAATCCCATTGTGGTTTCTGTTTGACTAGTGCTCATTCCACAGTCAACCTACAACCCAATTTCTAACACTCACACTGTAGGAAATCAGGAGGGCACACCAAAGATTTCTTTTTAAGTCTATTCGCATTTATGAATGCCTGGTTGCCTTGTTTCACTCACTCTCTCTTTACTGTGTTTACCATTCTTCTGTTTATTGTTATTCTGCTGGTGGATTTCTGTCTTGTTGTTTTTAAATAACTCAATTGAGTCTTGACTAGGCCCGCATTTATAAAAACATAAATACATTTTTCTATTTATCATCAACTTTAATTATCAACATGATACTTGGATTGTTGATTCATCCTACTATCAAATCATTTCTATTTATTTTATGTGCTTGACAATATGAAGGCTAGCCAATAACTCAAACCCCAAGCAAATCTGGGGCTTGTGCTGGGCCAAAGGGACATTGTCAACTATGGCAAGTGCTAAGCTCCCACATTAAACAGATTGCTCTAGAGCATAAACAGATGCATGCTTCTTGAAGAAACAATTTATAGAGCAAGGGGCTGCATTCAAAACACCAAAGGATGTGGAAGTAATGGAAAGGACACTACCTGACAGCTCACTACTGTTCATAAGCTCAGACCTATACACAATGTTACCCATATCGTTTTAATATTTTTCAATATCTATTGTTTACTGATTGTCGATAGCCACTTGTCTCTCATTTCGTGCCAGCTGAATTTTATTCAACATGGGATGATGACTTATTAATTTACTAGATGTTATAATATATATTGTTTCTTACTTAACAATTTTGAAAACTGTAAATGTTTTTGAATGTGTACGCATGAATCCCAATAAAGAGATATATAGAAATATTGAAGTATGAGTTCAAATTTCCAGTATGCAAAGTTCTCTTGCCTAAAAACCAAGACTGGCAATCACGAAGTGCTACCAAGTGGCCTATACGTTACATTGGCAAAAATATCACTTACTTTACAATGATAACGATACAGAAAGTATGTGACTAATAGAGGAAGTCAGCCTGCAACCTATGCCTAAGGGCAGTTCCTGGTGTCAATTTAGTACTAATGCATAGTAGAATATTAGGTTATGTACCAAATAGAACACTATGATTAGTAATATTAATATTATTATTAGCAGTAGTAGTAGTAGTACTAGTAATAGTAGCAGTAGTAACATTTGAGTTCAGAAGTTAAAGTGCCAACAGCCAGAAATAGAAAAACGTCTGAGATTCAGAACACTGAGCATAATTTCATTTAGTTTGTAAGCAAAAAAGTTATAAGGACTTGCTCTTCTCTTTTTACTGAGTTAACTTTCTCTGTAAGGTAACAGTCATAAACTAACCCTATTGACTTTATGCCTGCCTGTTTATATATTGCACTGAAAGAGTTTATTACAAGCGTCAGTAATCTATTTGGATGTTACTCTAGGAGTGTGCCGACACTGCTGTGTATGTTTTTCTCTTGAAACTTTCCTGAAATTAAGTGAAATTATACTTTAATATTGAAACATGTTACTTGTGTAACTTTTTCTTTTTAATAGCAAGTAGATATATCATGTGAAACAAATTACACAAGATACTGCCATGAGACTGGTATGCGGAAAAAATGTCTCAGGGAGACATTTTTGTGCACACTATTAAAAAAGCTTTTTGTGAGATACCAGAAGTAGTCTGGTATCTCACAAAAAGCTTTTTATGCATGATGTGCGCTCGCTTAAAAACCATGCAAATTCATATTCGAAATTTTGAGAAATTTCATATATTTTGCATTAGGTGAAATTCACATGTTTTGCCAGTGTATTTTAAATTTCAACGTGGCCTAGGTATTGCATATTCTGATCCATAGACTCATTTAAAAAGGATTTGTATTAAAATACTTAAAAATACATGTTTAGCCATTTATAAGCTGCATTTCAGAATGTTTTTTTAATTAGAAATTTAATATAGATTTTTTTTAAATGCATTCGTTTGAAATAGAATCAGTGTGCAAAAGAAATGACAATCAGTATTTTTAAGATTAACATGAATAGGAAATACATCATAAATAAAGTTTCTAACAAGCTGTAGTTTGCATATTAAATGGCAAACAGGTTTAAAATGTAATGCCCATTGATAAACACACATTACATAGGGAAGGAACACTTAATTTGAAAAAAATCGCACAATAAAGTAACCATAGCAAGCACTCTCTATTATATCCACAGCATTAGTAAGGAAGGGAAAGACAAGGATTAAAAAGTGGTTGAGGATGGATGATGTGATAATTTATCATGCGGAATTAAACACCCTAACTGCACATTATACGGATCTTGCAAGTCACTTCCCAGCTCCATTATTTAATGAAGTTTCTCAGCCTTCAGCCTAGTCAGTGCATTTTATCACAGATCTTCTTGGTGACAATATCCTCATAATGCACAACTGGGAATACTTTATTCCATGTAGCAATATTAATTTTGTAAAAAAGAACGTTTTTTTACTTTAAACTTTATTTTTATTTAAAGTGAAAATAGAGTAGACTTCTAGCCTTTGTTTGCACCTGGCTGGGCACTTCTCAGCAAAGTTCCTAATCGCTTTGTGTCCTAGCACATATCTCATATTCATGCAAATGCAAAATGTCTTCGTACATATGCACCCAAATATGCAAAATACAAAATGCAATCCAGTAACTTGCTACTGAATCGCATTTTGCATTTGCCTTTCAGTATTTGGAAGGCACCTGTTTAGGGTGTGCCTTCCAAATACCAATTTGTTATGGTATGTATTACCGTTTTGCGACCGAATTCCGGTCACAAAACAGTAAGGGCCAGATGTACAAAGCTTTGTTGAGGTCGTAAATGGCCCGATTCACAGAATCCGGCCACTTACAACTGCAAAAATGCCTTTTTCAATGTACAAAGAAACAATTTGCGATTCGGTAACCTATTACCGAAGCACAAATTGGCTTTGCATTTCAGTATTAAGGAGTGTGTTTAGGGCTTCTTTTCCGAATATCGAATGGTAATTCTATGAGTGAATGTTTTGTGACAGAAAGTGGTTGCAAAACAGTCGCAATTTTACCACCTACTTGAAATAGGTGGTAACCCATTCACAAATGAGAAGCGTTCCACAGGTGACACTTACACTTTGTGAATATTAGTAAAAACAGTTCTTAACCCGTTCCCAGCGTCGAACGTTCAGCGCCCAGTGCTGAACGTTCGGAGAACGAATGCTAACCGGACGGCCAACGGTCGTGCGCAGCACTGGGGAGGTAGCGCTCGTGACGACCGTTGGCCGACGGCAGCAATTAAAGGGTTAAGAGCAGGCAGTGGTCCCACAAACCACTGCCCACTCATAAAAAATGAAAAGAAAACGTTTCATTTTTCTTTTTCAAATGCATTCCATTTTCCTTGAAGGAAAATGGTCTGCATTTAAAAGAAAACATTGCTTTATTGATAAATAATCACAGACATGGTGGTCAGTTTACCGCAGCATGTACGTGGATGTTTGCATTAATAAATAGCCAGTCGCAAAAATGTGCTAACTGGTAATCGCAAACAAACTTTCCTACATACAACTGGTCCTAACTCTTTACCACCAGTTTAAAATGGGTGGTAACCTATTTGCAAAGGGAAGGGGTCCCCAAGGCCCCCTGCTCCTTTGAAATTGTAAATCGTATTTTTTAAAAATAGGCAATGGCCCCAGGGACCAATGCCTGCTCTTAAAAAATGAAACTTCAAGATTTCATTTTTTTCTGGTTTAAACTTAGCCTGTTTTCCTTTAAGAAAACGGGCTGCGTTTAAATAAAATAGAATGCTTTATAAAAGCAATCATAGACATGGTGGTCTGCTGTCCTCAGCAGGTCTCCATTTCTGTAATGGTTGTTATTCCTAATGGGTCGCAACCTACCTCATTCATATTAATAAGGTAGGTCGATTTGCGACCCACAGGTAACGCCTAAATGAAACTCAATGATTTCCATACATTTGAATTGCTGGTTTCCTAATAGAAATTCGGAGAGAATCGCAATTAGGAAATCGGTATTCCTAATGTTTGTACATCTGGCCCCAAGTTTGAGGACTTTCAAAGGATACACCAGCTAACATCATTTTGTAGTGGGGCAGGTGTGAGAAGGTGAGCAGACAGATAAAATGGCACAAGCTGACAAAAGGATCTCCTCTTGATAATGGAGTTCTCCTCTCGCGACACCATTTCTCACGTGAAGCTTTTTCTCTCTATTTTAGTATACAGTAAAAAAAATTACCTCCATCCAACCTATCCCCTTTTAGCGGAGGATACAACTCAGCTGGAGGAACATTGAGTCACTGTACCTCTGATATCCAGCATTGGTGAATCCTGGTGAAATTTTCGCGCATTGCCACTAAGCAAATCGCTATTTGCATATTCGTTTGCATGTGACATCATAGTAAATGTGAACCAGTGCAGATTTTCTCAAGCAAATATTTATAACTAATTCATGGGCGATTTTCTTGCTTTAGTAAGTGCAAAAAATGAAAAGAAATATGTTCTACGGGCAATTCAACCTTTTCATAAATTCCCTGTAAAGTAGACCCATAGAGGCTTTTGTTTTGACAAAAAGGGATTATAAATTAGGTAAACAATTGGATAATAATTGTGGAGTACGTAGTCGGTAGGAAGGCTGCTACACTGTATTGACCACCTCTCAATTCAATGCAATAAGAGATGTTAGCAAAACGATAGAGCTCTCTCTGCTAAGAACCCCAGTATAATGAAGTGTGATCTATTCTAATAGCAGGAAGGTAAATTAGATATTTTTTAGATGTAAATGGAGATAAGAAGGACAATTCTCAGTGACATGAAAGGTGGTATGAGTATGCGATTTTCTAATCTAGCATACATTTTGGGGGAAACTAAAAAGACAGCCTGCGAGTAGCTGCCATTGTAAAAGGAATACAGCTTTTACAAAGGATGAGCGGTTCGCTCCTCTGTCCTGATTAGACTTGTACCCAATGTTCTCGATGCGGTCACAATGTTCGCTCTAAGTGCACATAAAGATACTAGACTGAGATTACAGCTTCCTAATGCACAGTAAAAATGATTGGAAAGTTGGGAGGCAGTCTGATGATATGTGAAATACTTTTATTGGATGCATTTTGTTTTAAATTTGGATATCTGATCCAGTTTTTGACAGGAATCAATTATCTGTGTTGTAATTATGTATACATGGTGTTACTTATTTACTCAAGTCAAGTTTAAAAGCATTTTTGTACTTTAGTTAATGGTGTTTACTGGGCTGAATAAACAAATGAACATTTTGAAAAGTTAAACAGATGTCAGTGAATCTTGAATTCTTCATGCAAACCTTTTGTTGCAATCGTGGACAAACAGTTCTATATTGGCTAAGACAGGGCTCAATTTCAAACTTTTTACCCTCCATTGATCTGATCTATATAGAATTAAAAAAGCTAAAGTGAAAGCATGTAAAGTTTCAGCTCAATAAGATTAAGGCGGTCTCATACCCCCCAACTTCCCTGCTTCCCTTCAACCACATGCATGTGGCAATTTTCTTTCAAGATGAAGAAAGCAGAAAGCTGTCTAGAAATTTTGTGCAGTCCTATACACTAAAAATGTGTTACAGTTCTTAAGCAGCAAAGCCACTCTTTCTTCATAAACCATTGATTTCCAAATTTCGTCACGCACAGACATCAAAGTCAGCTTCCTAGACTTTAAGGGCCTAATTTAGAGTAACCACGCTCCAAATTTAAAGATGCCCATTGACTCAGCTAACATATTTTACATTGGCAGGAACCCCTGTTAAGGTAGGATCTTGTGAATGCATTAAACGTGTGCCATATGGCTTCGTCATGTTGATGGCGTCATGTAGTGTCGGTGCTCCACGATGACAGAGAGTAGGCACTGCCAGGGTAATTAATTATTGGGGTATCGGCAAAGGTCCACATGGCTAGTAAAAAGGCACACTGAGACTTTCACTGGTGGTGACTTGGGATCAGGCGCTGGAGGTCTCTCCAGCCCCGCCTGGCCAACCCACTATTTATTAATTACTGCCCACATAGTTACGGGGCTGTACCACTAATGATGTAATACAGGTGAATAAAATAGGAACCAACCAAATGGAATTCTAATGTCCGGGGGTTAGTTCTCCACTTACATCACTAGTAGAAACACAACATTCCTCCTCAATTTTGGAAAACAACCAACACGAATCAGAAAATCATGAACATATTGTGCCTAACAAACAACAGTGCAGTATACACAATCTGACAGCATATAGGTGGGGCACAGGCCAGAACCTTCATACCTGGCAGACTGGTGTTACCTGATACCAGCGGGTATGACATCACACTAGATCAGAGGTCTTCAATCTGTGGGGCGCGACCCCCAGGGGGGTCGTGGAGTCCTCTGAAGGGGGTCGCAGATTCTGTCCCTGGCTTGGGCTGATGAGGGTGCTCATGGCGAGGCCTAATTCACACCCAGGTGTGAAAAACATCGAAGCCTCATTAACAAGTAAAAGACTTGTCAAGTACTCGGGTGTGGCTGTGTGTGTCCCTGAAGCCGTTTCGAGCTGGGGGAAGTCGGGGAGGGGGGCTGGGGGGAGCAGGCTGTAGTGTAGCCTGCCCTTTGAGGTCAATGAATATTGTGCGCCTGGAGCTGTGGGTCCCGTGACACATCCCCCGCCCCAAGCAGGGAGGCACAGAGATGCCCTCCCATGATCGGGAAAGAAGGAAAAACACGCAGAGAGATACTGACCCCCCCCATGAGAAAGGCACAGAAAAGGTGGGTGAATGAATGATGGGTGGATGGATGTATGTAAGGATGAAGGATGGATGGATGTGTGAAAAGGTGGGTGGATAAATGATGAATGGGTGGATGAAAGGGTGGATGGATGAAAGGGTGGATGGATGAAAGGGTGGATGGAAGGAAGGATGAAAGGGTAGCTGGATGAAGGATGGATGGATGGATAAAAGGTTGCATAGATGAATGATGGATGGATGGATGGATGTGTGAAAAGATGGGTGGATGAATGATGGGTGAATGGATGGATGAAAGGGTGGATGGATGAACGATGGATGTATGTATGGATGGATAAAAGATTGCATGGATGAATGATGCATGAATGGATGTGTGAAAAGGTGGGGGGATGAATGATGGGTGGATGGATGAAAGGGTGGGTGGGTGGATGGATGAAAGGGTGGATGGATGATGGATCGATGTATGGATGGGAGGATGAATGGGTGGATGGATGTATGTATGGATAAAAGGTTGCATGGATGAATGATGGATGGATGTGTGAAAAGGTGGGTGGATGAATGATGGGTGGATGGATGGAAGGGTGGATGGGTAAAGGATGGATGTATGGATGGAAGGATGAAAGGGTGGATGGATGAAGGATGGATGTATGGATGTAAGGATGAAAGGTTGGATGGGTGAAGGATAGATGGATGAAGGATAGATGTATGGATGTAAGGATGAAAGGGTGGACGGATGAAGGATGGATGGATGGATGGAAGGAAGGATGAAAGGGTGGACGGATGAAGGATGGATGTAAGGATGAAAGGGTGGATGGGTGAAGAATAGATGGATGAAGGATAGATGTATGGATGTAAGGATGAAAGGGTGGACCGATGGATGGATGTATGGATGGATAAAAGGTTGCATGGATGAATGATGCATGGATTGATGTGTGAAAAGGTGGGAGGATGAATGATGGGTGGGTGGATGGATGAAAGGGTGGGTGGATGGATGTATGGATGAAAGGGTGGATGAATTAAGGATGCATGTATGGATGGGAGGATGAAAGGGTGGATTGATGTATGGATGGATAAAAGGTTGCATGGATGAATGATGGATGGATGTGTGAAAAGGTGGGTGGATGAATGATGGGTGGATGGGTGGATGGGTAAAGGATGGATGTATGGATGGAAAGATGAAAGGGTGGATGGATGAAGGATGGATGGATGGATGGAAGGATGAAAGGATGGATGGATGTGTGAAAGTGTGGGTGGATGAATGATGGATGGATGTGATGAGGTCTAACAGGCGCATTTATGGTTGTCAAAAGATGATGATGAGGAGTACCAGTTTCTAGAAACTTTTGTCAGAAGGGGGTCCTTACCCCTAAAAAGGTTTTACAAGGGGGTCTCGGCATCAAAATGTTTGAAGACCTCTGCACTAGATGGTCTTGTAGCCAAGTCGACCCCTCCGAGTTGCCATGGAGGCCATACCTGGTGCAATTATTTTGGCTGTCGGCTGTGTCTGGCTGTACCACTTCTAGGCCTCGTTCGCTACACACCGAGGAGGAAGCGGTGCTCAATCCACTGCATGCAGATCTTGGCAAGGTGGGAGCTTGGGTTCCATCTTCTGTGATGTCATCATGGGCCTCATTAATGGTATTAGCACTGAATATATGATTATACCACGATTTCAATTACCACACATGGCTTTACCACGCGAATTTTACATCGCAAGTGGCTTTACCACCCTGGTATTTACAACGTAGGATTTTACTACGCGTAGAAACGTCTTACCTGCACGTCTTTCTCTACGAGCCCTTACTTCCATCCTCCATGGAAACAAGCGTCAAAACACGTCTACCAAAACTAAAAAAGGACTGCTATTTTCACGTACACGGCACATCTTTGGGGGAGGCACTTTCCTTTTTCTTCGGTGGTTCGTTTTTTTAATTTAAGTAATCTGCTCCTTTGTTTGTTTTTTTGGGGGGAGACCCCCCCAGCCCCCCTCCGAGCCCCCCCCTCCCCCCCAAGCCCACGCAGAACGACTTGAAGGAATACCACGTCTCCCCCCCAGCCCGTGGTAAAGACGTTGTGGAAGGCACCCTCGTTGTAAAGACGTTTGCGTGGTAAGTGTCACGTGGTAAACGTTATTAGTGGTAATGCCTTCGTGGTAAATGATGTTTCCCATTAGCACTATCGAAGTCTGCAGGGACACCTAGACAGGGGTAAAATTGCTTGAAAATGGAAATGTTCCTGGTAATTTCCTCTCATGAGGGGCTGTCATCTTATTGTCATGCTTGTGGATGATGGTCCTGAGATATCGTTCGATTGGTAGCCAGACTTTAAACCTAGGTAATTGGTCCTTTACTAACACTAGATCTCCAGTTTTGAGGGTGGACGTCTTGTTATGTTGACATTGACTGACTTAAGTGTTAGACGCAAGCCTCTTCTCATATACACATTGGTTGTCAATGGGGTCTGGATGCTATTATGAGTGATGAAGGATGGAATTGAGAACTCCTCTGCCCAACGAGAGGTGTCAGGAGCACCTTCATGGCTTCGAGAACACCATCTCGTCGTTCCCACCAGTCTCACGGATCAAGTGGTTTGACTAGCCCGTACCGGAATTGTTAAAACTAAAAGTTGTCTATGGACCAAAGTGTGGTATCTCTTGATCAGAAATTCACACTTGCTGTGATGCAGAGTGAGTCCAGAATCCTCAATCCTTTGGAGGACTTTCCTTAGCCGTATGTTGTGCTCTGGTATTGATTTGGTGTGTACCTAAATGTCAACACTGACATTGACTACTCCAGGGAGGTTAGCTAGGAGTTCTTGTATGGTATTTTGAAATACCTTAGCAGAGCTTGAGATGCCAAAATTCAGTCTCTTGAAGCGAAGCAGGCCTACATGAGTTGAACAAGTCATAATATAGCGGGACTCTTCTGCAAGAATGAGCTGGTGATAATTTGACTACAGGTACATCCTTTTAAAACCAGCTGGACCCACCTAGTTTGCCAATCAGGGCGTCTATGGTGGGTGTTGTGTCGCTCTTTCTTGATGGCGGTGTTGGGTAGCCGCATGTCGACCCATATGTGCACCTCACCAGGCTGTTTAGGTTTCTAAGCCACCACGATCAGGGACACCCACAGGGTGTGCTAAAGTCACTTTCTCAATTATTCCTGCCACTTCCAACTAGCTCTTTCTCAACCTGAGGTCTTAGATAAAAAGCGATGCATCTGTGCCTAAGGGATAGGGGTTGTACTGATTGGTCTATTTGAGCTTCATTACTTTGCCCTGCAGGCATCCAATGCCCTCAAATACTTTGGGGAAATCATCTAGGATGTGGCTTGTTGCCTCTTTATAGAGTCTAAATACAAAAGTCACAATGCCGATTGCCTCCGCAGCTCGGCAGCCAGGCAGCATGACATAGCCCTCTTCAGCAACATAAATATGGGCAGCTATTGTTTGGGACACATATGTAACCAGAAAGGTGATCAAAATAAAGGAAGGCCGGTGCCCTCTTAGGGAAAAAACCTGCGTAACTGAGATTAAAAAACAAAAAAGTCCTCTAAAGGTCCACAAACAACTGCACAAGGATGGGTGGGGGGTCCCTGAGCCATTATACTTTCAAGGGAAAGGGGGATCAGTAGAAGTTCTTTGACCCTGCAAAGGCAGTGAAGTGTTTGACTGCATGTTGCCAGGACACAAGAGAGGGGATACTGTCTGTTCCAAGAAACCCCCCAGTGGGGAGTCCCATGGGACTGCTAGAGTAGGTGTGGGGTGGAAGTTGGCCCAAATTTGGAGAGGGTGTACACAGAGGTAACCTTAGTTTCCGTGGGTAGGGTGGAAGTTGCAGCCAAGACAGCCTTATCTCCTAGCATTAAGGCAAAGGCCTAAGATCAATGGTACTGAGGTTGAGGCTCTGAGAGATACAGGGGCCAGTGTGACCATGGTTGTGGACAGACTGGTTTCCCCAGAGCAGATCCGACCTGGAGCCGTATTACCGGAGTGCCCCAGGGGTGCAACGGGCATTTGCACCTGCTTTGCATGCCCCTGGAGCACTTTGGTATTACAGAAGGGGCCGCAGGCGCTTCTGCACCCGCTTCTATGATACCAATAGCGCTGGCGCATTTAAAGCACCAGCCCTATCAGAGGGCATTCCCTCATTTGCATGGGGGCATGGCCCCATGCAAATGAGAGGATCCCTTTGCCTCTGCACCCCCTCTGTATAACAGAGGCGGCCACAGAGTCAAAGATGCTGTAGGACGTGCACTGACAGTACCCCACCTGATACCAGCCACAGCAGCCCTTGCAGGTGCAGGATGCCCTCTGCACTGTGAATCACAGAGCAGCTTCAAAGCCGCCGCTCCGTTATTCACCTGAATGCACTGCCTTGGGGCAGAATGAGTATGCGGCTGCCCGGGGGCAGCGCATTCACTATAATATGCCGCATTTTCGTGGTTAGCGATGGGTGCACCTTTTTAAAAATATGGCCCGGTGTATTCCACCAGGTAACCTATGCAGACAGCAGAGCTAAGCTTCATCCCGTGGTAACAGTGAGCTTGGAATGGGGTGGTGTGACTGGCCCTAAGAAGGTAGTTGTGTATCCTGCCCTCCCAGTAGAGTGTCTACTGGGAAATTATGTTGAAGCTTCTGAATTGTCAGGTGTGGAAAGGAAGGTCCATGCACAAATGCTGGATCCCTTAGTGAGCATGTGCTAAGACTAGATCACAGACAGCATAGCAGGGAAATGCTGTACACTTGGACCCTGGAACAATGGGCCAAGCCTCCAAGAACAAGAGAAAGGGCACTGGTTCTGGATAGCCAGCCCAAGAAGCTCCAGAGGTCCAGAGAATCCAACCCTGAGGGGTACAATATGGCCTCTGATGTAGGGACTCCACCCTTGCAAGATCAGTCTGAATTGGCAGGATTGTAAGGAGCCGGTGGGCCACCAGAGAAGTTTTTTTTTTAGTTTTATATAGCAAGAACTAGACACGAGACATCGGGTATCTGAGCGCTTTACATGAGCACCAGTTTTGTTACAGATAGACATATTCCTTTTTGTTAGGCAAGGGGAGATTAAGTGACTTGCCCAGAATCACATGATGAAGAGAGTTGTTGCTGAGTCTCGAACCCTGCTCCCCCACTTTGAGGTTGACCGCTCTAGCCATAAAGCGTGGGTCAGGGACAAAGAAAGTCTACCACGTTCGAGGGCCTGAGGCAGACTGCTTCCAGACAAGAGCAGGTTGATGTCAGGGGATTTCAAAGGATCTACTGGGAGGATGGAGTTTGAGGCTAGGGACCCCAAAGCAGGAGCAACCATTAGAGTGGTTGTCCCCCAGAAGTATAAAGAGTTTCTCCTTACTTTGAGCCATGACATCACCTTGACAGGACATTTGGGTAAGGCAAGGCCTGGTACAGGCTAGTCAACCATTTCTATTAGCCCAACATGTCTGCCAAAGTAAAGGATTCTGTAGCACCTGTGCAACCTGTCAAGCAAATGGCAAGGCATGGGGCAAGCCTAATGCCTGTGGTTGGGACTTACTTTGTGAGGGTGAGGATTGACACTGTTGGTCCTCTAGACCCACCAACTTCCTCAGTCAATTGATATATCTTTGTGGTAGTTGACCATGCCACCGGATATGCACCAGATATGAGGAAGCAATATTCCACAGAAAGATCACTGCTCCCAGAGTGGCCAAAGCCCTACTTTGTGTCTTTACCAGAGTGGGCTTTCCAAAGGAGGTAGCCTCAGATGGGGGACTAACATTATGTCCATCTATCTGAAGGCGATGTGGGATGAATATGGTGTTGCCTACAAGTTCACCACCCTATATCATAGCCAGACAAAAGGTCTGTTAAAAAGATTCAATAAGACCTTGAAGGGCATGATCATGGCCGTGTCTGACAAGCTCAGGAGGAGATGGGATGTTCTCCTCCCATGCCTGCTGTTTACGTACATGGAAGTACCACAGAAACAGCCCCTCTGAGTTACTGTTTGGGCATCCTATAAGAGGGACTTTGTGCTTGGTGAGAGAGTCTAGGGATTCCAAGCACAATGTTCTAGGCCTGGGGGTCTCACATGGCAGAGTACATAAGCAGAGCAAACAGCAACCTTGAAGCTAGCCAAGAGCTCATGAAGCTTTGGTATGACGAAAGAGCCACAGTGGTTGAATAGTACCATCCAGGACAATTGGTGTGGGTATTAGAGCCTGTAGCTCTCAGGGCCATCCAGGACAAATGGACAGGACCCTATCCAATTTTGGAGAAGAAGGATGATGTCACCTATTTGGTGGACCTTGGCACCCCCGGGAATTCCCACTGGGCCCCAGCATGTCAACAGATTGAAACCCCACCAAGAGAGGGCAGACATGACATTATGATGGTCACAGATGAAGGAGGGGAGGAGGAGAGTGAGCCTTTGCCGGACGTCCTCTCCACCAATGTGCAAGATGGGTCAGTGGAGGGAGTTGTACTCTCTTCCAAGTTGACAGCCCAGCAGCAGAAAGACTGCAGACAAGTGTTGAAGCAATTTGATGGGCTGTTCTCCTTGACCCCTTGGATCACCACTTGGTGTGTCCATGATGTAGACACTGTTACAGCCAACCTGTCAAAACAAGCTGTACAGGTCTGCTGACCAGGTCAGAGCCAGCATTACGGCTGCGACAGCTAAGATGCTGGAGTTGGGGGTAATTGAGCCCTCTGACAGTCCATGGGCCAGTTCAGTGGTACTGGTGTCTAAACTAAATGCCCAATGGAGGGGGGGGGGAGAATTAAGGTTTTGTGTGGACTACAAAGGTTTGAATGTAGTCACCAAGACTGATGCTCACACCATACCTCCAGCTGATGAGGAGCTCATTGATAGGTTGGTGGCTGCAAAGTACCTGGGGAAATTTTATCTAACCTCAGGTTACTGACAGATTGCCCTAAATCAAGGAACAGAGTGGAGGTCAGCATTTTCCACTCCAGAAGGCCACTTTCAGTTCAAAGTGATGCCCTTTGGTTGGAAGAATGCCCCTGCCACCTCCCAAAAGTTGGTGAACAGAGTCCTGTCTAGGTTGGAAACTTTCTGTGCAACTTATCTTGATGATATAACTGTATTCAGTTCCACCTGACAGGATCATCTGGTCCACCTGAAGGAAGTGTTTCAGGCCCTGCAACAGGCAGGCCTGACTACCAAGGCAAGCGAGTGTCAGGTAGGGCAGAGTTCCATTGTATACTTGAACAACCTTGTTGCTGGAGGCCATGTGCAAACTCTCTTGGCACATTCTCAGGAAAGAGGGGGTCACTATGGCTGAGAAATAACAGAGGAGTACCTCCTGCTGAAGTTCTACTGGCCGGGTTTTTCCCCAAATATAAGAAGGTGCTGCATTAGCTGTGAACGGTCCAATTTTAGAAGAAAAGGAGCGTGTAAAAGTCCATCCGTTATTTGCCTTTCCAAAATTCAAAGAATAATACTATTCATTACTTAATTATCATCAGTCCATCCCAAAAAATAATCACTTGGGAGTCTTGTGTTTCTCAATAGATCCCAAAAATTGTATTCAATGAATGCTTTTCATCGAAAGCAGTCAACACAGCCCAGCCAATGTGTTTCGTCCCTAAGGACATCATCAGGGCTGTAAATCAAAACATATGTATCATTCATATGAAGTTGGCTTTATAATTTACATATTTACAAATATACAACATTATTCCCTTTAATACAACAAATTACACAAAATTCCCCCGCCCTCCCAAGAATCCCTGCCTATATACACTCTACTGTGGATATTCTGTCCAACAACATCTTAGTGACATATCAAAAAGGTTTTTATTTTTATTTTATCTTGATACCCCCCTATTTATGCATGATCAACAGCACTAAATATTGATGTGCTTTCTCCTTTTCAGTCACACCCTCAATGCCTGTATACCACCTTGCAATGTTTAGAAAATGTCCTGTATCCCACCCTGTAATGTTTAGAAATCCTCCCATCTGTGTATTTTGGAATACTGCACTCCCTCCCCTTAAACAGTCAAATGTTCCATCTCTGACTTCAGCATAAAACACTTAATAATTATGTCCATATCATGATTCAGACTTAGACTTAGGCGCAACTGCACCTCCCTCTCGGACTTCAAAGAACAGTCCCTAAACCTCACTGGGAAATTAAAAGACAGAGGATATCCGGCATCCATCCTGAGCAAAGGTTTCAAGCGAGCGAGGAATCAACCAAGAGAGGCACTACTAGAGGAGAAAGTCACCAACCAGAGGACAATACCTCTTACGTGTGTGACAACATACAGTAGTCTGTCCAACATAATGAAAAAATCCATCAACAAACATTGGAATATTCTGACCTCTTACAGAGAGAATTGGGAAAAACCTCTTTTTTCTTTTAAAAAAGGTCGTAGCCTAAAGGACGCTCTGGTACATACCCGTCCTAAAGAAAAAGTCTCTGAACCCTCACCGACAGTCACCAGGGCTTGGGGTATGCCCAAGGTTGTGGGACATTTTCCGTGCTCGAATTGCAGTGTCTGTCATTTGACAGAGGCAACTAAAACCCTTTCACTTGAAGCAGGCAAAATATGGACCCAAAGGGAACATACTAACTGTAACACCATGAATGTGGTGTATTTGATCACATGCCCTTGCCAGCTACGGTATGTTGGCATGACAACGCGGAGAATAAAACAACGTATCTGCGAGCATCGGAGTAATGTCCGATGCAAAAAACTAACCACCAAATTGAGCCGTCACTTTTTGGATAGCAACCATACTACCAATGACATGAGGTGGACGGTAATCGAGGAAGTGAAGGGTACAACCAACATTACCAGCAGACTTTTTGAAAAAGAGCAACGTTGGGTGTATCGTTTAGGCACCAACGTTAATGGGCTCAACGATGACATTCCGTGGAGCTCAGTGTTATCCTAAATCAAGTTTCTCTGAAACACAGTCCCATCTTAAATTGTATCATTCTGCCTGTTTGTAAACAATAACCCCCCCCCCTTCTTTCTGTAATCTACACAGATTAATCCTCATCTTTAATGTATGCTCTTAAGTACAGCCTATTGCCTCTGATGTAGATCATATTTTCATTAATTATCATTAATACTGAGATAATGATAAGCAGCACAAGCGTAAATTCTACCATTATCCTCTTATCAGCACTAGCGCTACTGCGCTACTCGCCCTCAATAGCTTAGAGATAACTTCTAAGCCTCTTTTCCAACAGCAAAAGTGGGCGTGGTCGTCCCCGACATCCAAGCCTCACATTGATCCAGGCGAGGCCCCCGAGGAGGGCGTATGCGTTCCAAGCCTCTTTTTCGGCCAGACACGCCCACCCGGAAACAGGTCGCACACGCGACCGCTCTGGTTAAAAACAAGCTTACCGGCCCCGTCTCTCTATCCTCGGGGTCCGGATTTGAGGCCACAAACAGGTTTAACAGTGGGTCGAGAGCGCTGAGGGCGTGAGTAACTACGATACCTGATCCGCTGCTGCTTCTGCCAACAGAGCTAAGTAACCGCTTATGTACATGCCTTGCAAATGTACCATTTCTCTCTATTTTTAGGATGTGCCAGGTCGCTCCGATCCCCTCCCGAGACCCATGGTGCTAGTAGCGCCCCTTTTGAAAGTGAGAACTGAACCTTCTATTACTTACTTGAAGGGGCACAGACCTTTGAGGTCCATTGATCCCTTCATAAGGAGTACACGCAATCGCGTTTTTAATCCCCCATTTTAATCGTTTGTCTTGTAAATAGCACACCTCTAGCACATCACTTCCCAGAGATATTTGCTATCATCCTCTAGGGGCTATTTGGATGGTGCATAAAATCTATGTTTACTTTGGGAAAACCACTTGAGCCACACATCATGGAGCACTATGATCATTCAGGAAGGCTCATATTAACAATGTTCATGTTTGTCTTCTGTTTGTCTATGTGTTTTTTCACTTTACAGGTGCAGTGACACTCCAAATTTACGGAGTATTTTTTGGAATTGAGTAATTCACTCTTCCATTATTTTTATGCACTTTTTTCACTTCTTATTTTTCACTTTCACGTCCCCAGGTTAGGGTGGGTGATTAGAGAGCCCATACCGCCGGGGTGTAGTCCTGAAGAATGCCACGGTAATATACCACCCTTATGGCTGAAACATGTTGACTAAAAAATTGAGTATATTCTGTATTTTACCAACCTTAAACCTTGGCATGTAAATACAGACACATAATACTCCTTATTTTGTGCCTCAGGGATCATTTATTAAATATATTTTTTTCGATACCCTTTTTCAGGCACTTTTAAACCTTTCACTGTAAACAAGAGCACGCCCTCCAAACACAAAACCTGCTCCGCAGTCTTTCTGGCGTCGTAGCACACCACAGAGGCATTCGGCCTCTGTTGGTGGGGCCCGATGATGAAGCATGACACTGACTAGGTCAGTGTGTGAGGGCTTTCTTTATCACCCAAATCGGTTGTGATAGTCGAATCTTGTGTTAACTCCATGAACTGTGGTCTGTAAAGTTTGCGTTTAGATTGATCAATAGTCTGATCTTACCTCTCTTTTCTTGTTTTTGCATAATTGACCGGGGACTAAGAGAGTGTCCTCATTCTCCCTACCTCTCCTTTTGTTGTTTAAAATTCATATCATGATTCAGTCAGAAGACTCTGTAAATTCCTCAGTTGTGTCTATCAAGGTACCCCCAAAAAACATTTGCCAATGGCGTTTTCCTCTTTCTATGTGTTCTGCAGAATGGTTCTGCAGAATGCAGCACACATAGAAAAAGGAAAAATGAGGAGAAACAAAGATATGGGGCTCATTTATAAGCCCCTTGCTCTCCCAGTGCGTCACTTTTTGTGATGCTCTTGTGGCCTGCTCCACATTTACCATGCAGCACTAAGCCACTTTTTTTGGCTAAATGCCGCTGTGTAAATACCTTTCCCTTTAACGCAGTTAAAGTCTCTTGTGATTGGGACTGGTGCTTCCAACGAGCACCTAACCGAACCCCCCACCGAGCTGTTTGCCAGGTGTTCGGTTCCCTGTCCGGCCATGCCACCTTGATCGATACGCCTATCTAGGCACTGTATTAACATGCTTTTCTTGGAAATGTTTCTTTTTGCACACATACTGTCTTGTTTATTTATTTATTTATTCATTTATTTATTTATTTTTTAAATGTTTTTTAGTGAATTAAACATGGAAGGCGAGAAAGCATACAGTTTCAGCATCATAAAACGCATACAGTGCATATACAGGCAAGCTCAACTAGTATATCAGTTATAGAGCAGTAGAAAATCAGTTAGAGTGGGCACAACAATACTACATCATACATGCACGTAGTAACAACCCTCAGTCCGAGGTGACCTTATCCTCGTCTATTTACGGGGGCTCTCATATATTACCTCTGAACTCATTCCATGCACCCCATATTTGCCCCCACTTCCCCGGGCATCCACGATGAACAAAAACCGCTTTCTCCGCCACCATTGCCTCATCCATGTCATGCACCAGTCCCTTAGCGTAGGTAGCGCATCAGAACCCCACAGCCTGGCAATATTATGTTTCGCCATCATCATACCCAGCATGGCCCAATCCTGTTGGCGATGTGTTAAGTCGTTAGCTTCCCATACATTCAGCAAACAGCGCCGGGGATCAGGCAGAAAGGAAATAGCTAGAGCCTGAGAAATGGTACGCATCACAGCAGTCCAGTACATTGCCACCCGACCAAAATCCCATATAGTATGAAGGAATGTCCCCTCTTCTCCGCATCCACGCAGACAGTACATGTGTGACGCCTTCCCTATCTTGTATAAAATCGATCTGGTGTAGTACGTGCGGTGTAGTATTTTAAGTTGGACTAATTTGAGCCTGGAGGAGATAGCTGTTTCCCAAGGGGAGGACAGGGACTCCTGCCATTTGGAGTCATCAAATTCACCAATGTCTCGCGACCAGTTCAACCGCAGCTTGAACGTCATGTCAGGGAGGTTGTTAACCAACTTCCGATATGTAAAGGATGTTGCTTTATCTGTCATATGTTCCTTCAATAACCTATCTTCAAGAGGGGTGGATTCCTGCAAGTCCGTACCCACCGGGATGGCTGTCTGCAGCACATGCCGAATTTGGGCGTATCTATACCGTTTCACCTGCGCCATATCATAATTTGTTTGTAGGAAGGAGAAGTCCACCACCCTGCCCTTCTTCCAAAGGTCTCCCACCACTGAAATACCTATGTTGTCCCACGCCTGGAACCCTTTAGTGTTGCGAAGGGAACCCAATCTGCATGAGTCCCACAATGGTATCATTTGCGTGATGAGATCAGAACATCGAAGGCGTCTGTGTGCTTTGTACCAGAGTTGCACCGAGTGCTGTGTAGGGCCTAGTAATGTAGTGTAGTTCCTATTTTCCCTATAGGCCCTGCGCATTGGAATAACATAAACAGTAGTATAGACGTAGAAGTGCGGTCTTCCAGGTCTCCACTGACTATGCTAAACTTAATTGGGGTTGTTACCAACTAGCTCAGAGTTCACTGAAACTTTCTTGACTGAATAGGAAGTGATCAGCTTCCCTGGTACAGACAAGAAGGGATTCAGTTTTCCAACAACCGCATAAACATGACAACTTTGCTCCTTAGAATAAGAGTCAATCTCTAGAGTTGTGTGAAACAATAGACAGTTATTTTACTCAGTCAGTTGTGCAGATTACTTTCACCAAGATGCAGAGAATAGAGAGACGGGCGTTTTCAATAAAAGGTATTATTTATTGAACAGTCTTTCTTCTCATGCAAGAGAAATGAATTGCCACAATTGCAAGACTAGTTATTATAAAAAGTGCGTACAGTAAAATGAGGATTGCGAAATAATACTGTAAAAGCATTGATATGGTTTCTTAGCCATAAAATGGTTAAAATGAATAAAATATATACATTCATATATACATTTAGCTAACGTACTCAACTGGTGCTTCTAACTACGCCTACCCCAGTGTACCTGACCTAAGCCTAATACGTGGGAGGGAGTAAGTAAGTAGCAGCTTTAGTTAAGTTGGTTTTGCCAAGGTTTGCTTCAAGAATTCTCTCTAAGGGTTTAGTCAACACCATACCTCTGGAATAGAATGTTGGAGGTCTTGTATCTCCTTCTAGGACTCGATATCCCAGTCACTCGCAAGAGTAGGCTGGAAACGCCGGAGCTGGATTTTCTCGGCAGGAGAAAAGACAGCGTCTCTCTCAGCGCATCAAAGGAGGAGGAGGGGCAGCGTCCGTGGGCAGCTTGCATCTGCTGGGCTCTGCAGGGGACAGCTGTTCTGCTCCTGTGTTCACCACACCATAGCTATCATCGATGTCGTTGAGGCAGCGTTTGCTTAAGGCAACGTTGGTAATATTTATACCTGAAAGGTGCCTTGTTTGACGTAAGTTTTTGGACATAAGACGTCAATAAAGATGTCACTAGGAAGTGATCGTCTCTCAGTGCTCATTAGAGTTCTATTACTAATCACAACATAGCAAGTAGGGCTTTCCCAGGTTGCTGAGTTTTATCTTGTTGAAGAACTCGGAGTGTAATCTAGGAATCTAAGATAGTGGCTTCTGCTGTGTCATCTGCTGTAATGAGCTGCAGAGGAAGAGATTCTGAAATGTGGCTCTGATCGTGTTAGGCCAGAGACGAGTTTCTGAAATATTGCTCTTGATCGTTTATGCCATTATAGGGGTATGAATGGATTATAGCCGTATAGGGGCATAAGGTCACAGTATTGATCGGGGTCCTAGATTAGAACGCGACAGTAAGTCTGACGTCATACAACGTCTGTAGAGGTTACCCATTAGTCCCCTAGCCTCCTAGCACTGTCTATCTGCTAAGTACGCAGGTTCATTCTGTGGGGCATGTAACCAGTAATTAATTTGTTTAAGGTGGGCTGCCCAGTAGTACAATTCGATATTTGGGAGTGCAATGCCCCCGTCTTACCAGTCCTTTACCAACTTATTTTGCGCAATGCGAGCTGGTTTGCCATCCCATAATAAGTTAGAGACCGTCGCGGCGATCGCTGTGAAATAAGAAGCCTGGACCGTAAACAGCGTATTTTTCAAAAGATACAGGAAGCGTGGGAGTGACATCATTTTGTATAGGGCCGCCTTACCCAAAAGTGTGAGGGGGGAGCCCGCCACACGTTCACATCTCATTTGAAACGGTCCAATGGGGCCGCAGATTCAATGTATAGAATTCATCTGGGTTCGACGTAACATATATACCCAAGTATTTGAACGCTGACACAGTAGGTTTTAGAGGGCAGCTCGCGGGAAGTACAGGCGGGGGGCTGGCGAGAACAAAAAGGATAGATTTGGACCAATTAATCCTGTAACCCGACACTCTACCAAACTTTTCACAAACATTCAGCAGTTCTAGAATGGATTTTTGGGGGGAAGTGAGGTAGAGGAGTATATCATCTGCATATAGAGATATGCGATCTTCCCACACATCAGACCACCGAAGTCCTTTGATAGAGGGTTCCCATCGGATCCAAATCGCTAACGGCTCTAGAATCAGCGCAAATAGTAAGGGGGAAAACGGCCATACCTGCCTTGTTCCTCGGCTGAGCGGGAAATCCCTTGAGATGTGGCCATTGGCTGCCACGTGGGCCAGGGGTTTGGCATAAAGCAAAGGAACCCAGGCGCAGAACTTAGGGCCGAAACTCATGTGTTGGAGCACTGCGAACAAGTATGGCCATTCTACTGTATTGAACGCCATAGTGGCGTCCAGGGAGAGGAGGACATCAGGTTCCTGTATATACTCCCGGCGAGCCATAACCGCTTGTTGGCGGCGTAGGTTGAGTGCCGTACTGCGATGCCGCATAAAGCCAGACTGATCTGGATGTACTAAGGTGGCAAGATGGGGGGTCAATCGCAACGCCAGTAATTTAGCAAGGATCTTTGGTTCTGCATTCATTAAGGAGATTGGGTGATAGGAAGCACAAGTCTTCGCAGGCTTGCCTGGTTTATAGATCGGAACAATCGTGGCGAGGCGTTGATCTCTAGGCAGTGCCCCAACTTCTAGACTATCAGTGAACATATTCAGGAGATGGGAGCCTGTCGTTTGCACAGTTTTCTTGTACAATTCCACCGGAAGCCCGTTAGGACCCAGTGCCTTGCCAGATGCGAGTGAGCAGGTCGCCTCTTGAATTTCATCAGGGGTGATGTCCGCCTCTAGCAGGAGTATTGCTTCTGGGGAAAGATGAGGGATCGTCAGATCCTTGATATAATCGTATGCTTCCTCCACTGTGTAGGATGCCTGAGGAGCATAAGTGTTTTCAAAATGATCGGCCAGGAGGCCAACTATGGCGTCAGGATCTGAGGTCATAGACCCCGCAGGGGACGTTAGCTGTGCAATTACCCTACCCGCTTTTTCTTTTTTGTCCAGCCAGGCTAACATCTTCCCTGCCTTATCCCCTAGCTCATAAACTCTGTGGCGGGTCGCCTGGAGTAAGCTTTTTGCCATTTCCCTCTGGTATGTTACATATGCGGTTTGCTTAAGGCGAACCTCCTGGGCAGCCCCAGGCGAAGGGCGAGTTTCTTGTTCCGTTATTGCAGTGGCAAGGCCTTCCTCAAGGGCATTCAGTTCCATCCGCTGTGTTCGCTTATGGCTAGTGATAGAGGCCATCGCCTGTCCAAGGAGGACTACTTTATAGTCTTCCCATAGAGTACTGTGGGAGGCCACGGAGTATTCTCTTGGAAAAAGTCCTTAGTGGTTTTGGCGAGGTCCTTCATAAGGAGGGCAACCTGTAGATAACCAGCATGGACCGGAAACAATCGCCATCCATGCGTTGGGCGGAGTGTATACTTAGGTAGCAGTGGGGAGTGATCGGAAATACCCTTGGGGTGAATATCCGTCTCTTCTATGCCCTGTAAGCCATCTGCAGACATCAGAATATAATCAATCCGGGTGAGACTATTATGGACCGCAGAATAGAAGGTATACTGCCTGTCGCTAAGGTGTTTGTGCCTCTAGAAATCCGTAAGATCCTTGATATAATCGTATGCTTCCTCCACCGTGTAGGATGCCTGAGGAGCATAAGTGTTTTCAAAATGATCGGCCAGGAGGCCAACTATGGCGTCAGGATCTGAGGTCATAAACCCCGCAGGGGACGTCAGCTGTGCAATTACCCTACCCGCTTTTTCTTTTTTGTCCAGCCAGGCTAACATCTTCCCTGCCTTATCCCCTAGCTCATGAACTCTGTGGCGGGTCGCCTGGAGTACGCTTTTTGCCATTTCCCTCTGGTATGCTACATATGCGGTTTGCTTAAGGCGAACCTCCTGGGCAGCCCCAGGCGAAGGGCGAGTTTCTTGTTCCGTTATTGCAGTGGCAAGGCCTTCCTCAAGGGCATTCAGTTCCATCCGCTGTGTTCGCTTATGACTAGTGATAGAGGCCATCGCCTGTCCAAGGAGGACTACTTTATAGTCTTCCCATAGAGTACTGTGGGAGGCCACGGAGTATTCTCTTGGAAAAAGTCCTTAGTGGTTTTGGCGAGGTCCTTCATAAGGAGGGCAACCTGTAGATAACCAGCATGGACCGGAAACAATCGCCATCCATGCGTTGGGCGGAGTGTATACTAAGGTAGCAGTGGGGAGTGATCGGAAATACCCTTGGGGTGAATATCCGTCTCTTCTATGCCCTGTAAGCCATCTGCAGACATCAGAATATAATCAATCCGGGTGAGACTATTATGGACCGCAGAATAGAAGGTATACTGCCTGTCGCTAAGGTGTTTGTGCCTCTAGAAATCCGTAAGCCCCAGGGAATCTAAAAAGTCCTAACAGTCGCCCCCCCATGTACTACAGGTCTGGCCCGGTACCTATCAATCTCTCCATCAATGATATCATCAAAGTCACCTCCTATCACTAATGTCACGACACGTCAGTAGGAATTCCGTGAATGCAGAGTGTGCTGTAGCATGTATGGCAGGTGGGATGTATACAGAAACTAAATTAAAACGACAACCTTCCCATTGGAATGTAATGGCCGCAAAGTGGCCCTGGTTATCAACTCGCTACTCCTGCACTACCAGCGGGAAATTTTTCCTTACAAGGATCCCTGTTCCTCTGGAACCCGAGGAGAAGTCTGCATGCGCCGCCATCTTATACCCCCACCTATCCATCGCCTTGGTAGCAGAGCCCACTAGATGTGTTTCCTGTAGCAGAACTACCGCTGGACTGCTTCGTTTCAAGTACTGCAGCACCAGACCTCGCTTCACCTTGTCTCCCAGTCCCCGGACGTTCCATGTTAAAACGGTTAGGGCTGGTTGATGGGGAAGTTGTGTTTGAGAAGTCTCAGGTATACATGTCGCGTGTGTAGCCATCTATGGTGGAGAGTTGTGTTGTGCAATCAAAGGTAAACCTGACCTGCAATGCACCTTCCTTAAAGCAGCGGGTCACCTTCACAACCATACTAACGAGAAAATCAACAAAATGAAACAATACAGGTACCCCCCCATCCTGGGTCCCACCCACCCTCCCTGCCTCCCCGCTTGGTGAACCTTCAACTGCCCGCCACCCAATTCGTCGCTGTCCATCCGCATCAATAATACCTCTGAACATTCCAATCAAAACAAAGGGACTATGAACTGCCCCCCCAAGGTCCTCTCCCTTACCTGCCTCCCTGCTTAGCGGTTCTACAACTGCCCACCACCCCAACTCAGCGGAGTTGCAGCTGACAGACAAGCAAAAACTAAGAAAACTTATAACTACTAACCCCTTAGCCCCCCACCCTGCCTCCCTGCCCGGCAGATCCAAAACCATCCACCACCCCCAACTGAGCAGAGTGCTTATTTCCCTGAACATAAGGTAGCATTCGTGAGGGTGAGTCTACTGCGACTTGTTCAGTCGTTTTCCCCCCTAGAATGTCTATGCAGTACTGCATCATTGCCATAGGTCCTACCTGTCAGAGTCTTCATTATGTACACCAGAGTTGTGTCCCATGTATTTCCTCTGCAATTCTGGCCAATGTATTACCACCCGCCACCCAGATCACATTCCCCTACCGTCGCCGTGCCCATGGCAGAAGTGTTCCTTCATGGTGGTGTGTAGCATGGTCGTCATCAATGTTCCTGTTTCCTGATGGGTCCCACAGTGATTTTTTTGTGCCGATGCAGCCTGTCAAGGGCTTCTCCCCTCACTTTAACGGTTGTTACGTCGTGACTCCCGGTTCTTGGTTCATCCCGTCTGTCGCCATCCCTCCAGCCAGTCCTGCGCATCCCTGGGCGAGTCAAAGAACCATGTTTTCCCCTCTGCTTCGACACGCAGCTTCGCTGGGAACAGCATCGAGTACTTGAGTTCCCTAGTCCAGAGTTCCTTTCTCACCTCCGTGAAGTTTCGCCATTGTTGTGCCACTGCCGCCGTGTATTCTGGATAGAAGGCGACTTCTGCATTGTTGATTTTAATCGGCAGGGCGACTCGAGCGGCCTGTAGGATAGCATCCCGGTCGCAGAAGTTGAAGATCCTTGCCAAAATCGGACGTGGTGGTGCTCCCGGCTTCGGTTTTCCCCCCGGCACCCGGTGGGCACGTTCCACTGAGAAGTATTTGGATATTCCCTTTGGTTGCAGCGTATTCTGGATGAGGTCCTCTACGAAGAGGTCCAGTGCTGGGCCTCCTGTTGTCTCCGGAACCCCCACCAGGTGCACGTTATTACGCCGTGAGCGGCCTTCTTGCTCGTCGAGCTTTGCCTTTAGCAGGAGGTTGTCATCTTCCAATCTCTGTACTTTAATTTTAAGGTCTGCAGTGTCACTCGTGGGGTCTGACGTTGTTTTTTCAACCACTTTCATGCGGTCCGACATTTTGGATAAGTCTGCCCTCATTAGAGAAATGTCCGTGGATATTGATCTCACCGAGGTTTGCATTGTTTGTAGGGCTGCCATGACATCTTTAAGGGTGATCCGGTCGGCGTCAACAGGCACGTTATTCGCCTGGGGTGGAGTGCGCGACGGTTCGCCCTGCAGGTTGGGTTGAGGTTCCTTGACGTATGCATATTTTTCCAGGCGCTGGGTTTTTGCACTTTTGGCCCCCTGCCGCTCATGTTGCCTGCTTCTAGCTGGTGTCTCTTCCGACAGTTGTGGGGACCAGGGCCACCACAGCCGTTAGTGGAGCTGCTGTGGGTTATTCGTTATGCACTCCAGTGGTAGAACCCAAGTTTTAGGGCTCTTATGTCAGTTAGCGCTAGGCTTTGTATACGGAGGGCCCAGTGATGTTCCTTACGCCTGTTACTGTATTTCGGTTTGGGTGCGCCGTCTTGCATCAAGTTCGTAATGTGGTAGGCTGGTGTCACTAGCGCGTGTTATCGGATGCAGTGGTCTGTCTGCAGGGACCCTCGGCCGTGCTGTTTGGCTTGCACGTGTTAAATCAGGCCGGTAGTTATAAGCAGCGTGGTCCCCAGCAGCGGTGTACGGAGCCAGTATGCGCCAATTAAACCGCCGTTAAATCTGTGCCGAGATATGAAAGCTCCGCCCCTGGGCACCAGCCTGCGGTATTTGGGGCACGATTGGGCAGTCTCACCGTCTTTCCGACATAGGAGCCAGCGTCCGCACCTTCCAGGCTGTTCGCGTGTGTAGCGTATCCGGTCTTCCCGTTCCACCGTGACGTTCTGGCCGTGGCAGGCAGGTCCGGCGGGGGCAATTCAGCTCCGGGCTAATGCGGAAATTTAGTCCCCGGCTTGGGCGTGTTTGGTAGGCCTCAAATTACACCTTGGCCATACGGCGTTATTTCCAGGAGTTTAAAGACGCAGAGTAGCGTTATGAGGATCGGATGTTCTCCCGGTGAAGAAGTTCAATAGCTGTGCCTGCAAATGTCAGGATGAGTGGCCGGATTTCTAGGGAATGTGACTCTCAGTCACAGAGCTCTGCTAGCATGCGGCCATTTCGCTCGGCCGGTAGCCACGCCCTTTATTTATTTATTTAAAGAGTTTTATATAGCGCTGGCTAGACCCGAAGGTATCGGAGCACTTTACATAAGGTTCCACATAGTTGCAAACTTACATCAGTTACATATTAACAAATGATACCAGTAAAAACATTCAAGGAGCATAGAAGAAAAGGAAAATGGAGTGAGAAGGGTAAGGGGGTAGGAGAGAAAGGGGTAGGGTAAAGATATAACAGAGAGATGAAGGGAAGGTCTGCCCAAGGTCCGGCTGGGTAGGTGATAGCTGAGGGAGAATCTGCAACCCATCTCCTCTTCAGCTATCAGGTAGCTCCACTGGGCATCGGTCAAATAGCTAGGTCTCAACAGAAAAACATGAAAGGGATAGAAGGCAAGAAGAAGGGAGCATGGAGGGGCGAGGGGATAGGAGGGAGCTACAACAGAGAGACGAAAGAACGTCTGCCCAATGTCCGGCTGGGTTGGTGACGGCCGAGGGGTGATCCACCGCCCGTCTCCTCTTCAGCTAACAGGTAGCTCCACTGGGCATTGGTCAAATGGCAGGGTCTCTATGGTCGAGGGAAAGTTTGAAAAGTACATGTCCTAGAGGAGAGCAGGATCAAGGTCAGGTGAGGGAAGTGGTTAAGATCAGGTCAATGACCCGTTCTATTGTCCAGGAGTGGTGGAGCATCGTGGAGAGGCCAACTGAGGCAGCCATCTTGAGGTCAGGCAAGGGGGTTGTGCCATGTCCAGATCTATCATTGAGCAACATTGTGGTGATAAATATTGCAGAAAGAAGCCCCATAAAAGCAATTCGCAAATAAAGATTCCTGGATCAATAAAGAGCTTCTGTTTCCATAATGTGCGGTGCTTCTGTGCATTTCTTCCTCTAACACCTCCTGTTTGCTGTGTTTTAAATATTGGATAAGGAGACAAGTGATAGCTCAATGCGTTGTGCAGCCCCCCGACTGTAGGAGCCCACAGGGACACTCAGCATATGTTAAGGCTGGGACCAGGACAAATCCATATAGATTCAGCCTCAGATAACAATTGCACCCCTCCGGTCCGGACCGGTCCCCACCTAACCGGCAGGCATCAGCTGAGACACCAGTCTGCGATTTCAAAGACAGAAGAGAGGCAGTTGTACTTCAGCTGAAAAGTCTCCATAGGGATCTTACTGCAACGGTCCGCTATGATAGAAAGGGGAACTGCACGGAGAAAATTAGCATTATCAATGGCGTGAGACAGGGGTGCATCCTTGCTCCCCTGCTTTTCACACTATATATCAACGACCTTGGCAAAGCTTTGAGTGGAGCCTGTAAGGATATCCCGAAGGCTGGGAAATATTTGTTGCCTGCCCTATTGTATGCGGATGACGCTGCACTTCTAGCCAGAACCTCATTAGGACTCCAAAGCTTGCTGAACTCTTTTTATGTCTTTATGGATAATCTTGACCTGAGTGTTAACTTTGGGAAGTCTCACGTCATGGTAGTCATGGTAGTAGGTCACAAAGCCAAGGCAAGGAAAAACGTGATGCCACTTTTTTGTAATAAACACAAGCTGTCGCGAGTCTCTAGATTTCCCTATTTGGGGGTGGTCTTCGATGAGGGCTCTACGTGGAACCCCCAACTGGTGGAGAAAAAAACCTCCTTGGCACGCTCGACCTCCGCAGTACTAAGATTCTCCCGTAAACTAGGAGTGAAACCCATTGAGGCAGTACTAAAAGTATACGCTTCTAAATGTATTGCAATTGCCACGTATGGGGCCGACTTGTGGGGCTTTAAACAGGTCTCATCGCTCCAAGTCTCAGAGGACAATTTCTTAAAAACTCTTCTTTCCCTGCCTAGCTCTACTGCAAACTACATAGTTCACCAGGAGTGTGGAGTAGGCTATCTGGAAGACAAAATTGCCCTGGCCCCCTTATTAAAATGGTTGGCAGTTTGGCTAAATCCAGAGCTTGATGTAAACCATGAAATCCTAAAAGATTGTCTAAGCCTGGATCATTGGGACAAAATCACCTGGTTGAAGTACGTGCAACAAATGTGTGTAAAACTGGGACGTCCAGAATTGTTTGATAAACCTTCAAGCTTGGTGAAAGGGGATATAAAATGGGCCAAAAACACCTTCTTGCTGAATAGAGGAATGGACAGAGAGGGCAGGGAGCTGCTTAAATCCTCTGTCAGGTCCCATCAGCTGATTGTTTCACCCGACCCCGAACCGGAACTGTACCTTAAAGTTGTTAACAACGCTAATCATAGGTACTTGTTAACAAGGTTCCGTTTGAATAAAATACATCTCTTAATTTCTGGCCGCCCCGTTTGGACTAGAAGTAAGGATTTAGTATTATGCACATGTGATGGTTGTTCAATCATGGATACGGCTCATTTTCTGTTTTTCTGTGACCACTTCAAAGGTATTAGATTTAAATTCATTATACCATTGCTAAAAGGAAAGGGTTTTAGGCAAGTGAAGCCAGCCTTGCTGTACCTCCAACTCTTGGCAGAGATTTGGGTCATTTTCAATGTGGCTAAATTTTTAACTATCGCAATGAGACTTAGCAAAAAGATTGCTTGGCCTTAGAGGACTTTGTATAAACATAAAATACCGTCCGAAACCTTAATCAAGGTCACTAATGTGCACATTGTTGTTTTTAAAAGGAAAAAACTTTACACTCTGTATATTTCTGTTTTTATCCATGTTAGCTGCTATATTTTTTTATGGGCGGATTATGGAATGTTTTAATGCTTGTACACTTTTATGGTTTTTGTGATTTAAACCGAATAAAGTATCTTTTGAACTTGACCCGTTCTATTGTCCAGGAGTGGTGGAGCATCGTGGAGAGGCCAACTGAGGCAGCCATCTTGAGGTCAGGCAAGGGGGTTGTGCCATGTCCAGATCTATCATTGAGCAACATTGTGGTGATAAATATTGCAGAAAGAAGCCCCATAAAAGCAATTCGCAAATAAAGATTCCTGGATCAATAAAGAGCTTCTGTTTCCATAATGTGCGGTGCTTCTGTGCATTTCTTCCTCTAACACCTCCTGTTTGCTGTGTTTTAAATATTGGATAAGGAGACAAGTGATAGCTCAATGCGTTGTGCAGCCCCCCGACTGTAGGAGCCCACAGGGACACTCAGCATATGTTAAGGCTGGGACCAGGACAAATCCATATAGATTCAGCCTCAGATAACAATTGCACCCCTCCGGTCCGGACCGGTCCCCACCTAACCGGCAGGCATCAGCTGAGACACCAGTCTGCGATTTCAAAGACAGAAGAGAGGCAGTTGTACTTCAGCTGAAAAGTGGCCAATCCCGGTGCAAGGTGACATTGGTTGAGAATCCTAATTCGTCCTCTTGAACAAGTTGTGTGCTCCTGTGCAAATCACTACCAGTTTGTACTTGGCATTGCAGAATTTGGAGAGCTTACTGCCTGCGGATATCTAGTTGAATAATTAACCAAGCTTTGTCAACTGGCTTAAAGAGCCCAAAGTAGTCAAAAGGCAGTACATTGGTGCATTATTACAGGTACACATACTCAAATGTAGCAGAGAGTGTAAATGTTGGGTACTGTGGGATGATGTTAGTGTCAAACACATCTTCCAAATCCAAACCTGTGCTGTGACGTGGAGCAGCTAAACTCTCTGCAGACATTTATAAAAATCCTAAAGTTTTTCATTTACAAACAAAGCTGTTTTCTTAATTCGACTGTCTGAGGTTCCGTGACAATTGTAAGTGGTGTTTTCGACTCGCCCGAATATGGTCGAGTCTGGTATCTATGAACCGTAAATGACGAGTTTAGTGGGTGTACGCGTTTTCGCTGTGCTAGCCTAAACCGTTCGTCTGTTTCGAGGGTTTCTTCATCTGAACCCACGGGTTCCATTTTAGATACGGCATCCATTTTGTTTCTTGCCCTCTAGTAGCCAGCGAACGGACACTGTCCGCTTCATGACCCTGGGATTCCCAAACTCTTGCGGAAGACACGTGTTCCTTTGAGGACGTTTTTATGACGAGGGGGATGACACTGTAAGGCAGATGGCCCTGCTCGAGGCTCATCTTGCCGTGCCGGTTCGCCACGAGAACTGCTGTTCGTTTGGAGGGCCGCAAGCATTGGGTGCACGCCACCCACACCAAAAGGGTACCGATACCTTTACCAGCGGACTCGTGGGTGAGGACAGGCATCGCCTCATCTGAAACCGAAGCTTTGCCAAACTTTGTGCCGTTCAGTGACGCTCAGCCTGTGGGAGATACTTCAGTGCAGCCAGACAACACTGTTGAACCTTTGTCATTGGAGAATTCAAGATCTGAACTATCATCTGACCGACAGGACTCTGTTTCATCATCCGACCAATTGTTTGAAGAGCAGACTCGTCCTGGAAGAAGCAGATATTTTCTTCGTTCCAATACCAGAGACAAATAAATGATTTTTGCTTTTTCCTTTTTTGAAATTCACGTTACCCCCATTATCATCTTGAACATTTTTGAACAATTGTGGTTTCTATTAATTTCTGAGTTCTTTTCCACATATGTGTTTTCTTTTTCCACAGCTAGGAGATTTTGTATATATTGTTTGATTAAAAGAACCTTACATCTGGGTTGACCGTAGGGCCGTAGGGTACTTCCTTCTGTTTAGTAGGTCCTGACACTAGGTCGGAGGCCGTCGATTCCTAGGAACTCCTGGGGATTGGCCATTGCTACACAGAACGAAGTGCGTCAAGAACGTTGCGGACGGTTTTAGAGGATGGCATTCTCAAAGTTGTCGGAAGTGGAGAAGACTCAGAAGCAAAGATCTGAACCGCATAGGATTGTGCGTACCAAATGCTTTATGTTTCAGGTGTTCCTACTGTTCCTAACTGTTTCCTCGTTACTGGTGGGTGGAGTATACTATGCGATACAATCACTATTGCCTTCTGCTTCACCTACCCCTTCCTCTGAATCAAAAACTACTTCCACTGTTTCTCCTCATTCTTTCCACATCTTACCCCAACACGAGCAGGTCAGACGTGCGGAATTTATGAACAATTCCTTCGTTCAGCTCCTTCATCAGCATCAGTTGGTGATGAACACTACCAACTGTTGGGTGTGTGGGTTAATGCCACATACCACCGATAGGGGAATTCCGTACTTGGTCCTTCCTTACAGTTCCCAGGGTTCAGCTCGAGCATTCCAAACGATGTTTCGTAGCGCACTAGATTCCTACCCCCATCGAGAGCCACGCACTGCAGATCATGGTCATGGCCCGTACCACAAGCCTTTGGCAAGAGCGATTGCCGATTTAGATAGGGATATCTTTGACGCATCGCTTATCCCAGAGGAAGAGGTGCGAGCATACAGAGATCTGAGTGAGGCTGAGTATAGCATGTCAGTGGGTGATCGGCAGCTTAAAAGCTCGTCTCCGATCTGGATTGTACCCCATCTTGGTAATTTCTGTCTGAAAGCACTTGGCCGAAGCCCGCGAGCTCAGCTTGGGAGGAGTGCCTGTACCGAAACGTATGTTTTGCCGACGGCCTCTTCCCCTGTCCTTTTGACTGCCAAGGGTACATACTTTGTTTGTTATGACCGCGCATATACATGGTTGCCTCGTGACTTCTCAGGCACATGTTATATTGCGAATTTGTTGCCGCCGACCTTTACTGTTGGGTCGGATTATCACAAGACCAGAGTTGTGAGAGGCGTGATTAGCGAAGAGGACACTGCCGGTCAAGAAGCAGGAGACTTCTTTAAGGGTTTCTTGCCATTTTGGGGACCTATGATCAATAGTAGGAACCTGAGACAGTTGACCCGAGTGGTAGAATCGACCGCTAATATCACTGCAAGTGCCCTTGGCAACATTACAGCTGAGGTTCAGGCGGACAGGCTTATGACGTTACAAAACCGTATGGTTTTAGACGTTTTTTTTTTTTGAGCGCATCAATCATCCTAAGGGATATCACGGCGCTAAGAGCCAGAGAAGCTACTGAGGTGAAATGCTGGAACTTATGGCTTAGTGAAGAGATACGTTTTGAGATTCCTTCTGAACTGAAGATAGTTGGAGGTGTGTCTTAGGTTGGGGGGGAGCTCGTTCCATCTCTTGGCTGCTAGGTGGGAAAAGGAACGTCCACCTGTTCTGACCTTATAAATGCGTTTAGGCTTTGCTAATGCAGATTGGCAAGATCGCAAATTTTTGTTAGGTCTGTAGAATTCGATCCTTCCTTGAAGTATCGAAGGGCCTGTTCCATGTAGAGTCTTGTGGGCATGGCTGAGTAATTTGAAGGCAGCCCTATGACGCATTGGGAGCCAGTGAAGTTTATTTAGGCACTCTGATGCTGAGTCACGCTTACTTTTGTTGAGGATGAGTTTGGCCGCCTGGTTTTGCACAATCTGTAGACGTGAGAATAGGTGGTCGTTCATCCCATTGAAAAGTGCATTGCCATAATCCAGGCGGCTGACCAGCAGGGCCTGGGTGACGGACCGTCTGCAGTCCAGGTGTAACCAGGGGAATATTTTGGCAAGGAGTTTAAGTATGGCGAAACTTTTTCCGCAGAGTAATCTGACATGGTCTTTCATGGAAAGTGCATCGTCCATGATGATTCCCAGGTTCCTGGCGTGTTGACTGGGAGAGGGGGCCGTTCCCAGTGAGGGAGGCCACCATGTGGCATCCCACACATGTTTTGCTCCCCCAAACAGTAGGATCTCTGATTTCCCGGCATTCAGCTTCAAGGAATGCTTGTGCATCCGATGGGCCATTTCTCCCAGACAGTTGTGTAGTTTGGTTTTAATGACCTCAGGGCCTTCATCCATAGTCACCACCAGCTGTGTGTCGTCTGCGTTAGAGCAGACTCCAATGCCCCACTTCCTCCCAATGTCGGCTAAGGATGAAACATAGACATTGAAGAGGGTGGGGCTCAAGGAGGCGCCCTGCGGTACCCCGCAGCTGATGGTGCTTGGTTTGGAGTGAAACTGTCCCATATGTACAGCTTGGGTACGGTTGGATAAGAAGGAGTGGAGCCAGCCCAAAGCTTTAGATTGTACTCCCTTACTTCGAAGTATGTGAAGCAGGCGTTCGTGGGAGACCGTATCAAACGCCGCTGACAGGTCGAGCAATATCAGTGCCACCGCCCCACCCTGATCGGTGGTGGATCTGATACTGTCCGACACTGCCAGCAACATTGCTTCGGTGCTGTTGTTGGCTCTAAACCCGGTTTGAGACGGGTCTAGGAGGGAGTTGGTCTCCAGGTATCTGGTCAGCTGTATGTTGACCAGTTTCTCCAGGGCTTTTGAAAGAAAAGGAAGCTGTGATATTGGTCTATAGTTCTCGGGGTTTAGGATGTCGGTTCCTGCTTTCTTTAGTAAGGGGGTGACAGAGGCGTGCTTCCAGGCATGTGGGAAGGTGGCTGTGGTTAGTGATTTATTGAACAGTTGGGTGATGAGGGGACAAAGCGTGGAAGCAGTTTTTGAAAACACAAAGTGGGGGCAGGGATCTGAGGGGGATCCAGATTTAATTGTGTTCAGCACTGCAAGGACCTCCTCGGTTGAAAATGGCTCGAAGCTGGTGAGATGGGGCCCGGTGTCTAGGGAGTCTATGCAGGATTCTGACGGAGGGACAATTATGGAGGAAGAGTCGAGCGAATTAATATTTTGGGGTATGAAAGAGGAGTAGATCTTTTTGATTTTATCCGAAAAGAATGTACTAATACGTTCACAAGCCTCTGTTGAGGGGGTGAGAGTTTGTGACGTACTGGGGGGTTTGCCGAGTTCTTTGACTATTTTGAATAACTCTTTTGTTGAGTTACAGTTGTCTTGGATGCGTTGTGTGAAGTAATCCTTTTTTGCTTGTTTTATGGCAAGGATGTATTGTTTCCGAGCGTTGACGTAATTTAATCTAGCTTCACTATCTTTGGACTTTTTCCATAGGTGTTCCTTTATTTGGCAGTTTTTTTTTTGGCTTTTTAGATTGGGAGTATACCATTTCTCAGATATGGTTTTGGTTCTGGCTTTTCTTAGCGGGGCTAATGCATTAAGTGTTTGCAGTATGCCCTCCTCGAGTAGGGCGGCATTCAGGCAGATAGAAGAGTCCTCCGGAAATATGACCTTGTCTTTAGGGAAGTTGGAGTCAAAATTTGTTTCGTTAATCAACCTCCAAGCCCGTTTGGATATCTGTTGAGCGGTCTTGGTTTTGGGGGGTCGCCCAGGAAGAGTGAGAGAAAAATCTATAAGAAAGTGGTCTGACCAGGGCAGTGGATTGATCTCTTTAATACTGGTGGAAGTGGTGTTGGTGAATAGTAGATCTAATGTGTGGCCCGCAGAGTGCGTGGGGCCCACAATCCACTGTTTAAGTTGAAGAATTTCCATATCTGATTTGAGTTGGGAAGATCCTGGGGCATCTGTTTTTTCGAAATGAATGTTAAAATCACCGACTATCATGTAGTTTTTGTGTTTTAAACATATTGGCAGGAGTTGATTTAATAGATTTGCGCCGATGTTTGTCTGATGTCCTGGGGGGTTGTAGACCACTGCGCCTGCTAGCATGGTAAAGCCATCCAGGAGAATTTTGAACGGTAAAATTTCGTGTTCAGGTTGGGCGGTTGCTGTTTCGATCAAGCAGGTTAAGTGCTCTCTGAATATAACAGCAACCCCGCCACCTCTCTTTTTCCCGGCTCTATCTTTGGAGATGATTTTGTAGTTAGGGGGAATGGCAATCGCTAGGTCTGGAGCGTTGGACTCAGATAACCAGGTTTCTGTTACAAAGACCAGGTCCGGTGACTTGGACGTTAATAGCTCCCAGATATCTAGAGCATGTCCCGGTAAAGATCTGGCGTTGAAATATAAGCAGTTCAATACAAGGTTATTATTCATAAGGGGTGAATGGCTATTGAATTGGGCTGGAGCCATACTGGACCAGTGACAGGCCATGCACGAGATGGGTCCATGGGTGGAGCCTGGTGTCATGCGGGTACATTGGTGTCTTTCAGCACCTCTGTTGTCTTTCTGAAGAGTTAGCAGTTCGCTACGAGAATAGTGAATGGGTGTCTGCAGGCGTTGGGTTGAACTTGCAGGGGGTGTCGCCCCTGGCCCCGGTCGGACGCGGAAGGGCGCAGACGGGCTTGCCTTTGGCGTGCCTTCGGCGCGCATACGGCGCGCCCGCTGCGCGCGTCCGCTGCACGTCCGACCTTGGCACATTTTATCAGGTAGCGGTGAGGGGGCGTGGCCTCAGGGCGGTGGGCGTGTCCCACTGTCCTCGCAATTTAATCAACAACTAATTTCCCCGCAGCAGCGTTTAGTTGGCTGCGCGGCGTCACACTGCGTCAGTCAGTCAGTCAAAATACTCTTTATTCGATTTTTGTTAAAATCATAAAAGGCACAATGCAAATACAATTACAATTTTTAAAAACATCACTTGATCTCATTACAAAAGTTTTCTACTTAATGACTTCATTTCATCAGATTGTTACACAAAAGTACCAAAATTTACAAATCTATTTACAAATATTAAAAGTTTTCCTTTAAAAAAACAAATTTGTGTTAAAACAGGTCTATCTGGGGTAATCTTTTCTTCCTAGATCTAAATGCAGTGGTTAGATAGCAAGCAACACTAAACATGGTGTGAGTATCAGCTAACATTTGGAGGGAGATTAAAGCTGGCCTTATTTGAGTAAAACCCGCCGCTTTCAAGACAGGGAATAGATATTTTTTCCTTTCACTGCTATAAAAGCCACAAAAAAATATAAAGTGGAGGGTGTCTTGAACTGAAAATTGGTCACATCCGCATGGCGGACCATCTTCAGGTTTTGACCACACCGGGAAATTTCCTAGGGAGTAGTGGATTAAGTTCATCCTGAATTTAGTAAGTAGGAGTCTATGAAGAGGATTAGTCACAACTTTTAGATATGGTTCCATGGTGGGCGAAGTCGTTAAAACAATATGTGCCCTCACCATGGGTTTCCTCAATTCCAACTCTTCTCTATCCATACGAGCCCTCTCCAGAAACATCTGCTTAATCCATCAGACATCCTCCCTTCTGATGTTAGTTGGGTCGTTAAAAAGATCCGGTCTCCCCAGCATAAGTAATGTAGATTTAATATATTTTAGCCAGGGAATTCTCATGGCGTTATCCCTTGCAATGACATCCTTGAGGATGGCATGGTTTAGCGTTAGCTCGGGGTTCAGCCATGTTTTGGCCCAGAAAAGGAGGGGGGCTAATTTTAATTTATCAGAGATATATGGTAAACCTATTTCCTCATGGATAGAGAAGGTGGGTGTGGAATCAGGAACAGATAAAATGTTCCTAATGATACCATTTTCAACCCTCTGTATTTTTGCCGTGTCTGCGTAACCCCACATTGCAGACCCATACATGGCGATTGGTACGCACTTACTATTGTATATTTTAGTCACCGCCTCCATCGGTTTGGCTCCCAGTCTTTTTGTAAATGCCAGCAGGGCTGATGAAGATCGTGCTAAACTAAGGCTCTTTGCTTTAATCTGGGGGACCCAGGACCCTCTTTGATCAAAAAGGACTCCCAGGTAAGGAAAAACTGGTACCCTAGAAAGAATCTCCCCTTTACAAATAAAAGATTTTTTCTGCAACATATTTACTCTACGACCGATAATCATAGTGTGGGACTTGGAAACATTGATTTTCAAGTCTAGATTCTCCATAAAGGAGCCAAAGCGGTCCAGAAGAATCTGTAGGCTAATCCCTGTTCGTGCTATTAGGACGGCATCATCCGCGTATAGGAGGGCTGGGATCTGGGCTCCTCCTACACGGGGTACATCAGCCAGTCCTGTTTCTAGGTGTTTCCCCAGACCGTTTATATAAATAGTAAAAAGAAGGGGGGCCAGGATGCAACCCTGGCGCACCCCCTTTTCAGATTTAAAACTTTCCGTGCACCTTCCATCCCTGGTAACTCTTATTTTTGCGTTGAGATCTTGGTGTAACCTTGCCATAAATGCCACCAAGGGTTCCTCTATGCCTAGCTCTAGTAGAATAGTCCATAGCTTACTCCTGTTCACCAGGTCGAAGGCCGAGGAGAGGTCCATAAAGGCCAAATAAACTGACCCCTCCCCGGCCACCGTGTACCTGGAGACTAGAAGGTGGAGATTGGAGCATTGTTCCAACGTCCCCCTATTCTCACGAAAGCCATATTGAATGTTCGAGAGTCCCCTGTTCAGTTCTAAATTTTCCCTTAGTTGAACCAAAAGGACTCTACCTAGGATTTTAAAAGTGGAGTCGATAAGGGAGATTGGGCGATAACACCCGGGGTCCTCCCGATTTCCCTTCTTGAAGATGGGAACTATTATGGATGTTGCCCAAGTTTGAGGTAGGGATCCTTCGGTTGCTGCTCTAAACACTCTGGTCAGTACTTTGCTCCAGAGTACTGGGCAATATTTAAAGAAGTCTGCCGGGACACCATCAGGGCCTGGTGCCTTGTTTTTTGTGGTATCCATAATGGCTTTAAGGACCTCCTCTTCCGTAAACACCACTGTGGCTGCACAGTGGACCACCTCAGTAATACTTGGGCAGTTTAACAGTTCACCCCCATAAATATTGCTAAAATGCCGTACCCATCTCTCATCGGTAATTACACAATCTGTATTCAGATTGTTCTCCCCTGAAAAAAAGGAGTGATTAATGATTTCCCAGAACTGTTTACTATTTTTTAGAACGTCTACATTAAGTAGATCATTCCATGCATTGTTTTTAATTTCATTTTTCCTTGCCCTCACATTGGCTTTATAGGCCCGTCTCAGATGAGAAATTAATTCTTTATCCCTATCCTTGGCCTTAAGGGCCAATTTCAATTCTCTATGTGCCCTTGAGCATTTGCTATCGAACCATTTGTGGGGCTTTGTGGGGTACTTGGATTTAGGTTTTGTAAGATCCCTGGCGGTTTGTGCACAAATACAATTAAAAGCAGTGACAACCTGAAGGTTCGAGGCAGTTTGATCTAGACAAGTTTCTATCGGTCCCTCAATTTTAGGGAGTAAGATTTCCATAAACCTTTCCTCCATGGCCATACCCCATCTGAGCCGTCTGCCCTGATCACTGGGCACCGCCATGGCGCAAACCCGGGGTTGGTCCACCTGTCTGCGCCATAAGTCACTCCAGTGTATTTCAGTTGACAGAGGGTTATGATCGCTATGGGGTGAGACAGTAACTTTATAGTCTCTTGTCTTTAAAATTAAGCCTACGGACATGAATATGTAGTCAATTATCGACCCCTTGGTTGTACCTTTAAAGGTGGGGACCTTCTCGTTAGTAGCAGTTTTGTATGATTCATATATATTAAAATTGGCACACAATAAGTCAAGTGACTCCCCCATTTTGGTGTGTTCAAAGTGAGGAATACAGACTCCAGCAGGGGGGTCTGTATCTAATGGTTGACAGGGCAATTGACATTTGTGGCTATTAAAATCACCCATTAAAAGAATTTCGAAAGGAGTATGTGAATTTTGACTGTATTTGTTTATCAAGTTCACCAAGCAATGCAAGTGTTCAAATTCATTAGGTCCACCCCAGGCGTTATAAACATTAATTACTAATATAATACAGCTTGGGGAGACTGTCCATTCTATTGCTAGGATGTTTGGGGAACCTGAATTTAATAGATTAAAAGTTCCTGCTAAATCTAAGGAAAAAAATGTGATAAGCCCCCCTTTTGCTCTCCCCGCGTTACTAGAACTAGCAGGTATAATGAAACTTAGGAAGCCATCTAGGGAAAAGGAAGGTGAAGTGTCCCACGTTTCTTGCAGAGCTATAACCTTATGTTTGGAAATATATTGTATCCATGTAGGGTCCGATCTTTTAGCTCTTATTCCTGCAACATTCCAGGTCATGAATGTGCATGGTAGGGAAGTTACCCTCTCAGGTTTGGCTATTATGGGTGATGTTAAAGGTGTAGGTAGTCAATCGTTTGTATTCAAATCACTTAAGGGATTAAAGCGATTAACCAGGTCCATAATAGGACCTGTGTTATGATACGTAGTTGAATTTCGACTCGCTTTCCTGATTACAGTTTGCCACCCATTAGCTGCTGGGGCCGTATTTGGGGGGGCCAACCTATGTGAGTTGAAGTGGGGCTGTGGGGGATAAAAAAAACCTAATGGAACCGCCCTGAGACTGTCATTTTCCTTAATGTCTGATCCATCCCAGAACAGGGTAATCGGGCAATGGTCATTATTAAAATTTATCACCACACAGTCACCTTTCACATTTTTAGCCCGTTTTCCCACCCATCCTACCCTTCTCGCAGCTATGATGCTAGAGGATGTGTTTGAATCACCACTACTTAGATCATCGCACCATTTTTTTGCTTTTCCTATAAGTGCGGGAGTTGACTCCTCCTCGCCTTGCCTTAACGGGGGCACCCCTAGGAAAACAGCTACATAGGGAACTACCGCGGGGGGCAGATTTAGATGGATCTTACTTCCCAGGTAGCTAGTTTCCCCTGAAACTGAGGGGACCTCCTGTCGGGTGATAGGTAAGGGTGGTTGGGGGGCCTGTAGGCCTACAGTATCTGATTCCATGGGCTCGGGAGTGGCCTCAAGAAGTGGTAAAGGTGACTGCTGTGTACAGTGACATTCTACAACCTTTTTATCGCCAACAGACAAGCTATCAAGTTTTTTTGCTATATCATCTATCAAGACACATTTTTTTAGCAAGCCTTCAAGACATGTGTTCATAGTATCAACTATGTCCTTTGCAATTCCCACTAAGAGGGGTTCAATCCGTTCCTCAAAAAGAGCCTCAATAAGGTCTTTCAGGGACTCATCCATCCCATGACTGACTCGAGGAGGGACCTCCCTCTTCTTGCGTTTTTTCGAGGACGATTTTGAATTTCCCAATGGGTCCGGAATCACAGTGGGGAGCAAAGTTTGGGATGCACAAGCTTGTGGTAAAGTGGAAACAGTGGCAGTTGTAGGTTTCGTTATAATGACATCAGGCTCTAAAGGAATGGCTTGTGCTACGTGTAATAAGGATGAAGAAGGGGACTTAGCTAATATGCCCAGTTCTTGTTGTGCTGTGGCGATTTCTTTAGTTAAAGCCCCCACCGCAGAAGTAAGGTAGGACAAGATGGAGTCAGATTGTTTTGCCACTTTAGCTTTTTTCCCACCATCATCAGCGGTAGCTCCGCTTTTCCGCTTACCCATATTAGCAGGAAATGTACGGTGGGTGGCCCAGCCCTGCCTGGTCTTGCCGTGGACTGCCGTAGACTGTCCCGCCCTTGTCCCGGGCTCCTCCCGCGCGCTCCCGCGTCGCGGGGGGAAGTCCTGGGCTTTATGCGCCGCCTGGCGCCAAACCGTGGTCCGCTCCTTCCTCCCGCTAGGAACTCTGGGGATGTAGTTTTTACCCAGCTGGACGGCGGCGGCGCTCGTTGGCAGAGAGCGCCGCGGCTCCTTCCTGGTTCCTGGCTGCAAGCGGTCCCTTCCGCCAGCAACGCTGCACCCCGGTGAGTGCGCTGTGTCCCCCGCTCTGCCAGGGGAAGTCCTGGGCTTTATGCGCCGCCTGGCGCCAAACCGTGGTCCGCTCCTTCCTCCCGCTAGGAACTCTGGGGGATGTAGTTTTTACCCAGCTGGACGGCGGCGGCGCTCGTTGGCAGAGAGCGCCGCGGCTCCTTCCTGGTTCCTGGTTCCTGGTTCCTGGCTGCAAGCGGTCCCTTCCGCCAGCAATGCTGCACCCCGGTGAGTGCGCTGTGTCCCCCGCTCTGCCAGGGGAAGTCCTGGGCTTTATGCGCCGCCTGGCGCCAAACCGTGGTCCGCTCCTTCCTCCCCGGATATCAATACCTCTAGTCCCCTCTCTCCTCCCTCGTAGCTTCCTTCTCACTTGTTGTAACAAACTGTACACGCGTTCACTTCCCGGTCACCGGAGGCAGAGTCGGCGTTTCCAGATAGCAGGGGAAGTGCACAGAGCAACGTGGAGGTGATTTTAAAAAGGGTGTCACAAACAATTATACAGTTTTAAAATAGCAGCAAGGCTCCCGGCTTCCGCCTCAGGAGCTGGTCTAGTTCTGACACGCTCATTGTTTTTGGCGCGGTATAAGTACCTGCAGGGGGCGTGGCCTCAGGGCGGTGGGCGTGTCCCACTGTCCTCGCAATTTAATCAACAACTAATTTCCCCGCAGCAGCGTTGTTCTTGCAGATAGAGGTGGTGTATGTAAGGTGATCCATTCGAGTTGCTGCATTTTCATTCCTGACAACGCTCCAACTGTCTATCAAGCCATCTCGAAGTTGCATAAGATCTCCGAGTCCATACACGTGGACGTAGGTGATTGGACGCTACTCGGGTGGTTTTGGGGCCTGATGTCGACGTGGGGTTGGAAAATTCTGATGATCATCGGGGTTGTTGTAGCATTTCTGTTCACGTGTTGTCTTTGTGTGCAGTGTGGTCCTGCCTTATGTGGCCTCTGTGCTACGACGTGTATAAGACAGCCACCTGTTACCAAGGAAGCACTGATGGATAGAAAAATGTTGCAACAACATCTGGATGATCTGATGAATATCGAGATCGATTCCGATTACGACTAGTGCTTGCCTACATGAGGGCAAAAGGAGCGTCTGAGGTTCCGTGACAATTGTAAGTGGTGTTTTCGACTCGCCCGAATATGGTCGAGTCTGGTATCTATGAACCGTAAATGACGAGTTTAGTGGGTGTACGCGTTTTCGCTGTGCTAGCCTAAACCGTTCGTCTGTTTCGTGGGTTTCTTCATCTGAACCCACGGGTTCCATTTTAGATACGGCATCCATTTTGTTTCTTGCCCTCAAGTAGCCAGCGAACGGACACTGTCCGCTTCATGACCCTGGGATTCCCAAACTCTTGCGGAAGACACGTGTTCCTTTGAGGACGTTTTTATGACGAGGGGGATGACACTGTAAGGCAGATGGCCCTGCTCGAGGCTCATCTTGCCGTGCCGGTCTATTGTCTCAGTTGTGCATTCATTAGGCACGTCTCCTTTGATCCCTGCAATCGTGTTTCCTGATACCACCCCCTTTACACTCTTTTCGATCTGTTCGCTATCCTCGTCTTCCTCTGCACCTGTTTTTGACTCTTCCTTGATTCGTTTACAGCCGAACGGAATGCACTAATGGTGGGAAGATGTACTTTTACAGTTGGGAACTGGCAAATGCTATTATAATTATGTTCCGGGCCCTGAATACATGAAAGCGACCCCCTATGAAATTTACTGTGGGAACTGGGTTGTAACCTTTTGTTTGCCATGTTATCTTATGACGAAAAACTGTATAAAAGGAGCGATCCACAGATACAATTCGAAGCAGTCTCCTTGAACATACATGCTATGTACTTCTCGTGACTTCTGTGTTCCCTGCAGTAAATAAACCTCGAATCTTTGACGCCGAAGGAAGTGTCCCGTGTCTCTGTCATTTGTACGCCGGAACAGGTAACCCACGAAGGTTTCAGGTGTTATCCCTGGCACCGCTGGGTCTTAAAAAAACCCAGTCCTTCATGTCAGGTATCCTTTAAGGAGAATAGAGCAAGGTTTTCATTGCACTGGCTGCTGATGAGGCCAGTCCTGGCTATTTGCTTGTGTTTCTTTTAATTAGTGTTTGCAGTGTTACAGCACTGCCATTAAGCATAATTACCATTTTAAGCCCGATAGCCATCCAATCATCAACAATTGAAAGATGAAAGGCTGAGACGGAACTTAGAACATGTGACATGTAAACTGCATGCAAAATTCAGCAGCAGGTACGTTAGCCCACTGATCTTTCGTCACTGCAGATCAGAGTGCAGATAGTTCTTGTGACACTTTCACGCACATGCCCGTGAACAATGCAAGAGGATGCTTGTTTACAATGGAGAATGCGTCCCATGGCACCCTGCCCTGAGCACGGTAACCTCAGGCGAGTAGTGTTACGAGACACACAAGTTGCCATCCCCTCTTTCAAAGGAGAACTGCTTTAATAAAGATTATATAAATATTCAGCTAAACGGAGCTTCCCCTGCAGAAAGTTTTCGCTTCACACAACAAACAAAGTTGAGCATGCATTGTGCTCCTGTGGGCGTCTCTCGTGCCAGGGCAGAAATTGCAATTATCCGTTTTTTAATGTTAGTAATATTAACCCTTTATAGCGCCTGAACCAGGTAGACGACTTCTAAGTCCTTATAAGGAAAATTCAACTTAAAAAAATAATGTGAGCTGGCTTGCTCAGTGAAGCTCTTTTTCCAACCTCAGTGTGATGAAGAGCTGAGTTGCACCTACAGATACACACATCGTAGGGAGTGGAGCACAGAGTCTGCCCAGCTTCCTTAGTTTACTTTTTCAGTGCACTCAAATGGAGAACAGAAAAATGGAGCAGGTGTCTGCTCCACCCAGAGGCATAGCTACCATTGGTGCTGTAGGTGCAGTGATACCTGGGCCCAGAACCCTTGGAGTCAATTTAACTGTGATAATTGCTTTACTTTGCTACCCCAGTAGCAACCAGTGGCGCTATTTTCCTTGCACCGGGGCCCATGACATCATTGCAACACTACTGGCTCCAACTTTGCAAATCCACCCTCCACACCGTCCCACCTGGGCTTCCGTCCCTGATGTGGTCTGCTGTGTCAAACACCTGCTTCTCGACTTTCCATTTCTAGCTGGCAGCCCTGCAGGAGGCAGAGAAAGAAAACTGCTGCCAGCCAAGGGTGGGATTTAAAAAGGATCACGACTGAGGGGCTTCATGTGCCCTCCCCCCACCTGCTCCTTGACAATGCTTCCACCACCTTCAACGCCTTCCCTGGGTGACGGTGCCATGAACTGATGAGATATTGCGTTACCTGCATGTATAGAATCGGTTTTACATCACTATACACCCTAGACCTACTGTGCACCGGGTCACTTTAAATACCTTAGTTTATAACTTGTATGCAGGGAACAAAAACAACAGGACTTGAAACCTACATTCAGCTCTGCTCAGAGTAATATTTGAGTTTCTACATTATGAATCTTTTTCTGTAGAAGTCAGAAGTTTTAAGCCTTTCACAGGAATGAACAGCTAACAATGGGCACTGATTGCTCTTAGTGTTCCAGTTTTGCAAGCCATTTCTTGGGAAACTACTGATGAATCAAAGGGCGGGGATGAAGCAGGTATTTTTGATACTATCTTCCTTTGAAACCATTGACAGACTACGAGTCATGTGAGGACGATCAGTACTTTTTCTTTGTATGTCTGTATAAATGATGAGTCCTGCAGCCGTGTGCGTGTGCTGGGGCATATTTACAAGCACCTTGCGTCACTTTTGCGTGATTTTTAACATGGGAAAAGTGACGTACGGGTGGCGCAAGAGGCTTGTAAAGAAGCCCTGCTCTCTTGCGCCTTGCAGTAGTACGGTCATCCAGTTTAGTTGGAGGCTGAGCTCTTAATCTGATCAGCCGGTAACAAGGTGAGTGTGCTACATTATATATAGTGTAGAGAGCTTCTGGTGTGACTTGTGATGCAGTGAGGGAGGCGCGTATCTACACGTGATTTGAGTCGCAGCTCAGAGAAATATCAGAAGGAGTGAGGTTCCGTGAGAATCGTAATGACGTTTAGGGCTTGTTCGAATATGGACGAGTTTGGTATCTATGAACCGCAAATGACGAGTTTAGTGGGTGTACGCGTTTTCGCTACGCTACTTTGCAGCGTTCGTCTTATTCGTGGGTTTCTCCATCTGATCCCACGGGTTCCATTTTAGATATGGCATCCATTTTGTTTCTTGCCCTCACGTAGCCGGCGAACGGACAATGTCCGCTTCATGACCCTGGGCTTCCCAAGCTCTTGCGGAAGATGCATATCCTTTGAGTGTGTCTTTATGACTAGGGGGATGACACGGCAAAGGCAGATGGCTCCGCTCGAGGCTCATCTTGCCGTGCCGGTCTATTGATTCAGCCTTGCATGTGTTAGGCTCGAATCCTTTGATCCTGCGATCACGCTTCCGATATTGCCCCTACACTCTTTTCAATCTGTTGTCTGTCTTTGTCTTCCTTGCACCTGTTTCTGTCTCTTCTCTTAGCTCGTTTACAGCTAGAATGGAATGTGCCTAATGGTGAGATAATGTGCTTTTACAGTTGGGAACCGGCAATGCTACTGTAATTATGTTCCGGGCTTCTGAAAACATGAATGCAACCCTTTTGAAGTTTTACTGTGGGAACTGAGTTGCAACCTTTTGTTCGCTATGTCGTACAATAATGAAGATATGTATAAAAGGAGCGATTAACTTTTGCAATTCGAAGCAGACTCTCAGAACCTACACTTCGTTGTACTTCTTGCGATCTCTGTATCCCTGCAGTAAATAAACGCTGATCTTTGACGCCGAAGGAAGTGTCCTGTGTCTCTGTAATTTGTACGCCGGAACAGATAACCCACGAAGGTTTCAGGTGTTGTCCCCTGGCACCGCTGGGCCTTATAATAGCCCAGTCCTTCAGTTGGCGCCCAACGTGGGGCGACATCAGCGGTACCGGTCCAAAGCCTGACGATCGTGAGGAGCTTCGTGTGAAATCTCCGAGGGAAGGTGCACCCCGCTTCATCGATCCTGTTGTCGAAATAAGTGGTCCGAAGATTTTTCCCGCGAAGATTCCCGCCTCCTGACGGCTGCGACGGACTGATGCCCTGACTGTCGACCTGTTTTGGCGCCTGGCGTAGTCCTTTGTACGGCGAGACGATAGACGGGCCTTCCTGGTGACGCCATTGTTCTTTCAGTTAAGTATTTGTGGGTCGCTCCCAGAATCCTTGGTTGTTGTTGTTGAAACTTGGTTGTTTGCATGGTTCCATTGCATTTGTGGTTCTTAGTTGTTGGTTCTTAGTTGTTGGGTTTTTCTTTGATGATTGCAATTGCCAAAACCGAGGGTCTCGTATTTTTGCGAGGATATCGTAATCCGATAACCCTTGAAGTTTGTAAACTCGGTTAGTGTGCACGATGCCTGGCCGTAGTACTTTGTTCGGTTTTCTTAACTGTTGCCGCACGGATTCCCGGTTGGAGGACTCGTGTCCGATACCTCCAGTTGGAACTCCGATTTATGAGCTCTATAGTCGACACGGAGTGGGCCCTATTGTATATAATGAATATTGGATCCGTTATACTAAAAAAGATGGTGTCCTTAGTTGGCCACCCCATGGTAGTTTTGAAACTGAGATTTTAGATAATCTCGAAGCAAAATTGTTTAAAAAGAAAGCTAGGCCGGCCATGTTTGATTCCTTTCGGTTATGGCGAAAAGAGGCCAAACAGAAAGAAATCAAGCAGATAAAGAAAAATAAGAGAGACGGTATCATTACGATGATGCAAAGTGCAGAACAATATCAGCGAGACAAAGATGAGAAGGAAAAGGAAGTTTTTATTAGATTGCATCGTATGGCGGTGGATAAATGTTATCCGGTTTTACCGTCAAGTGCCGATAAGAAGGGAGAGGAATCGACAGAGGATCCTTTGTTATCCTATTTATTAAAATCGCCACCTGCCCCTGTAGTTCCTCCTGTTCCTCTACCTGTTGTTCCGGCGGCTGCTGGTCAGCCTATCGTTGGTCCTGTTCCTCCGAATCCTCTTGTTCCTCAAGTTGTCCCTGCTCCCTTACCCGCTCTTCTTCCTACTGCTCCTTTGCCTGTACCTTCTCAGTCTATTGTTACTTCTACTCCTGCTATCTTGGCTACTCCTACTGCTCCTACGTTCAGTCCTCACGTTGTTGCTCCTGTACTTCTCTCCTCTTCTCCTTCTGTTCGTAGTCGTATACCTAATGCTGTTGCTAATCTCTATTCCCCACTTTTCGGACCGATACTTGGGTCCGATGTCTCTGATGTCTCCCAGAGACGAAGCCAAATGCCTGGAGGTAGGGAGAGTGAGACCTTAGTCACTATGGCGCGTAGGTGGATTAGACATCCTGCTAAGTACACTCCGCGCATAGTGTTTGATACGTTTTCTCAGTTCAATGAGCCCACACAAAGATTCGTGTTCGAGGAAATGTATAAATCCTTGAGAGAAGAGTGGGATAATGATGAGGTGGATAATGTACCGCCCGATATGACTGAACTTCAGAATCAGTTTTCGAACGGTATGATTGTAGGCGGTAATGTACGATGTGCAGTAGAGCGACTGTTAGCTTTTAGATCAACAGTGCCTCCTCGAGTGTCATTTGACGACGACTCCGATGACTCGAAAGCACAAGCTGGTCAGTATCCCATGCGAGAAGTTCCCCCAGTGTGGATGCCAGGTAATGCTGCTGCCGTTCCTCCAATTTTGCCACACTTCCAGAGAGTTTGGATACACCTCCCATGGAAGCGATCGGAAGTTTTGCAGGTGAAACAATCTTTGCCTGACCCCCGCAAAAATCCGGCGGGTTATTATAAGGAGTTATCCCAACTTGTGGATGGTACTATTATGAACCTTGCTGATATTGATATGTTGTTTGGTAACGTAGTACCGCAACCGATTTGGGCAAAAATTTGTCAAGAGAATCACGTAGCTGAATTAGGTGGTGATTGGGCTGCTCTTGTAGCGGCCGACGGACGGCAAATTGGTGGGGCTAAGCCTGAACAGTTAATTACGGATCTGCCCCAAAGAATTATTACGCTCATGAAGACACTTATGCCAGCGATGAGGGTCAACTGGGATAAATTGTCTGCTTGCAAACAAAAGAAAGACGAGAGTGTCTCCGATTTCTTTACTAGATTTGAGGAGGCATTCATTGATCATAGTGGTCAGGATATGAGCACTGAGGGAGGTCAGCGGTTGTTTGTCGATAAATTCGTGTTAAATCTGATGCCTGAGCTGTGCAACAAATTGAAAAATTCTGAAAGTTCATGGGCTGTTTCAACCACTGCTCAAATATTAGCAACAGCTCAATATTATGAGAATAGGGAAAAAGAAGAAAATGATCGTGCAGATAAGAAAACGAAGGAGCTTAAAACTAAGGTCTTGTTGCAGCAAGCATATCCTCCGCGCTCGAATCAAAATGACTCGCAACAGCAAAATCGATCACAGTCGCAGTCTTCTAGGTCGCAGTCGCGTTCTGACTCTTCTACACCCAGATCTATGCTTGGGTATAATCAATGTGCATAATGTAGGGGTGAGGGCCATTTGAAGTTTAACTGTCCTGTTATACGTGACCGAAATAATGGTGTTTCGGCCCGAGGAGGTCGTAGTGGTCCTCAGCCGGCATCTCGAGGTAGAGGTCGTGGCACCTCTCAAAATCAAAATGAGCGTTCTACTCCTTCTTCGGATGCAGACAACTGTTTTGATCAACGAAATACATCGTCTGGTAGATCTGCACAGTATCATGTGGATGACTATTATGTTGAGCATGACATTGATGCAGACGGTAATTACTAGGACAGCCATAGACAAAGAGAGGGAGTAGTATCAGTTCCGGTTGATCAGAGAGGGCCTTACGTCGCAGTTGCTACATCAGGCGTAGTTGAGCCTTTTCTGTTGGACACTGGTGCAGCAAAAAGTTCCATCATGCATTCAAAACTCCCTGGCGCACCTTTGTCTGGCTTAACAAATGTTTCCGTTGGATTCTCTGGCGCCCCGGTTAGCAATCCAGTCTCTAGCCCTTTGTCCCTTACGATCGGGCCATGTGAGCTAGAGGCTCCTTTGAGTTTAACTACTGGTTGTGGTGAAAATCTTTTGGGTCTGGATTTGTTGAAGCGGTTATATGCGACTTTGTATTGCTCTCCTACGGGAGTGGAGCTTACATTAGGTCAGAGAGTAATCTCTCCTATGTACTTGTCAACTGATAAGCTCCCACTGGAATTGAATTCCCTTCCTGAGTCTTTGTGGGCAACGGGTCCCAATGATGTGGGCCTACTGGACATACCACCTTATGTAGTCCAATTGAAATCAAATGTGCGATTACCACGCATTCCCCAGTATCGTATCTCTCTTGATGGTGAGCGAGCGCTCTTAGCGATCATTTATGACTTGATCGATAAGGATGTTATCGAAGAAACTAGGGGAAATGTGTGTAATAGTCCGGTGTTACTTATTCTGAAACGAACTGACCCATCCAAGCCTCCTGTGTACCGTTTTGTCATTGATTTGAGAGAAGTGAATAAAATCGTGATCCCACAGTTTCCCGTGGTGCCAGACATTACAGCTTTGCTGACCCTGATTCCAGCTTCTGCCTCTTGGTTCTCGGTAATCGACCTAAAGAATGCTTTCTTTAGCATTCCGATTGCTGAGGAAAGCAGAGATCTATTCGGCTTCTCATTGGGTGGTCGCAGTTTTAGGTTTAAACGCGCACCTCAGGGCTACTGTGAGAGTCCATCGATCTACAGTCAAGCCCTTAAGAGTCAACTTGATGCGTTTGTGTTACCGGCTGGTGCGGCCTTGATTCAGTACGTTGATGATCTGTTAGTGGCTGCTGACACTGAGCAGATTTGCAAAACTGCTACAGTATCGCTGTTAGAGCATCTATGTGACTTACATCACAAGGTGTCACCTTCTAAGCTGCAATATTGTTGTCAAGAAGTAACCTATTTGGGTCACTTATTGTCAAAGGAGGGAAGAAGGTTGACCCTCAGAAAGAATTGCAGCGATTGCTCGCATGACTGTGCCAACAACTCAGAGAGATGTGCGTGCCTTTCTAGGTATTACGTCATACTACTAGTACTAGCTGCCTAAACATTAAACCCTCAGAGATCCACAAGCATCTTGCCATCTCTTGCTCCCACTGTAACTGTACTATTCCACCACTTCTTCCTGACACTAATATCACAACAACCAAACACGATGAAGGAGCGGTTATATCCATAGCCCTCATTAATGCGCGCTCACTCGGAAAGCACAGGCAGGAGGTCTTTGATCTCATAACAGACTTTAAACTAGATGTACTGTTTGTCACCGAAACCTGGACTGACGATACATCACAGCCAGACCTAGCCATCGCAGTACCAGATGGATATAAAGCTTACTGCCAGGACAGGCCCAAACAAAGAGGGGGTGGGCTGGCCATAATAGCCAGAGATTCATATCCCGTTAGAACGACCCCCATTCCATCAACCTCCTGCGAAGCCATGCAATTTGCCATTAACTCTTCGCCCCTGTTTAACTTCAAGGGAATACTGATATACCGCCCTCCGGGATCCAAAACGGCATTCTTATCCAGTATTAACACCATGATGGAATCAGTAGCCACGGAAAATGCCTTTACGGTTCTAGGCGACCTAAATTTTCACTTAGATCTAAGTCACTTAACTGACTCAGCCGCCCTCATTTCCGATCTAGAAACCCTAGGGCTAAAACAACGTGTCACGTCCTCCACCCACCAAGCGGGCCACATCCTGGACCCCATTTTTTCTAATTTAGAAGGCTTGCAAATAACTAACATCTTGCCTATGCCTTGGACAGACCATTATGCAATTTTCGCAACTATAACCACCAACAATCATTGCTGTAACAAACCACATCTCATGCCCAAACAATCCTTCAAAGATTGGAAAAATATTAACCAGGACGACCTGAAACTAATACTGGAACACACCCGTCCAACGCTGTCCACAGAACCCAACTTAGCTCTTCAGCAATTTTATACCTGGTTGGGCCAGGCTACAAACCAGTCAGCCCCTACCAAAGAACTATCCAGAAATAGATCTAAACCAACTGCCCCCTGGTACAATGAGAAACTAAGGGCACAAAAACAAATCAATCGTAATAAGGAAAGATTATGGAGAAAAGATTATGACACAGCCAGTAAAACAGCTTATAAGGAAGCCCTGGCACTTTACAAAGCCATGATAGCGAAAGCTAAAAAAGACTATTATAGCGATCAAATCGAGAAAGCCAAAAATTCTAGTAGATTATTGTTCCAAATCACAAAAGTACTATCAGGCAACTCCCCCGACCTCACTCCTTCCCCATCGCAACTTTTATGTGACTCTCTGGCCTCCTTTTTCTTCACCAAAGTAGACGATATCTACCAGGCTTTTTCCGCTAACTCACCTTTGAGTACAGTCAACCCCCCCACCCTACCCCCAGTTAACATGTTCCCCAGCTTCCAACCAGTCACCCCCAACCAAATAAAAACCACATTGTCCACCATCAAATCAGGATCACCCCTGGACCCTTGCCCACTCTCAGTACTCCTGCCGGTAATGGACTCTATCATACCAGTACTCACCCAGGTTTGCAATTCCATTCTCCTATCAGGTAATTACCCAGATCCCCTTAAAAATACTCTACTAAAACCCTTGTTAAAAAAATCATCCCTGGATAAAAGCGAGCTAAAAAACTACCGTCCCATCGCGAGCCTCCCTTTCATGGCGAAGGTGATTGAAAAAACCATGAATACCCAGATTTCCGAATTCATCGAAAAACATCATCTCCTGGACAACACGCAATTTGGATTCAGGAAATACCATGGGACAGAGACAGCCTTGATTAAGGCTGCTGATGACATCAGGGTAATCAGGGACCAAGGAGGCACAGTCATTCTAGTTTTGCTGGACTTATCAGCAGCTTTCGACACGGTCGACCATACCATCTTGGTCGACCGTGTCGAGGGATTTGGCATCTGCCACACTGCCAAAGACTTAATTGCGTCCTTCCTTGCCAAAAGAACGCAGGCTGTCATCTTAGGACCCTTTCAATCGGCCCAACTCTCCGCTCCATGTGGAGTACCTCAAGGCTCATCCCTGAGTCCGACACTTTTTAATATCTACGTGTCGGACCTTGCTAAAACCATCAAAGCACACGGGATGAGCCTAACCTCTTACGCCGATGATACCCAACTAGTGTTGGCAATCAAAGGGGATGGAGATCAAGTGGCCGAAAAATTCAAGAAAGGGCTTTTAGATATAGGAGAATGGATGGCTACCAACTGCCTAAAGTTAAATTCTGAAAAAACCGAGGTACTCATTTTCGGACCGCTCTCGCCAGCCTGGCCATCAAGTTGGTGGCCAGAGACCTTTGGTACCCCTCCTACCCCAACTGCCAAAGTCAGGAACCTTGGTATCATCTTCGACGATGGTCTAAATTTCATGGACCATGCCAACAAAACGGTGTCCACAGCACACCTGAAACTAAAGATGATCAGGAAAATACGCCCTTTTCTTCCTGATTCAGCCATCAAGACACTGGTCACCTCTCTTGTCCTCTCATCCCTGGACTATTGTAATGGTCTCTTCCTCAACGCTCAATCCAGAGTAATCACCAAACTGCAGACTATTCAAAACGCGGCAGCACGTCTGCTGTCTGGCAAAACAAAATTTGAATCTATTTCCAATAACATAAAGGATTTTCACTGGCTCACTGTGCGAAAAAGAATCCACTTCAAATCCCTCTGTATTGTGTTTAAAGCACTTAACAATCAAGGACCTCACTTTTTAAAAGATCAATTACAACAACACAAACCCACTAGACCCTTACGATCGGCTACTCTCAACCAACTGGTCATTCCCCGCACTAAAACTGTCACCTGGGGCGACCGGCGTTTTCTGGTGGCCGCCCCCAAGCTCTGGAACACCCTACCTCTTAACATCAGGCAAAGTCCCACTCTTCATCAATTCCGTAAACTTTTGAAAACCTGGCTGTTCACTCAATGATCACTTCCATCCCTTACAGTTTGTCTCAAATAACTGGTTTATTAGCGCCAAGACGCCTACGGGTATATGCAGCGCTTTATAAATATTAAAAATAAATAAATAAAAATACTGCAGACAGTGGATTCCGAATTTTTCATTGTTAGCGAAGCCATTGTTAGCTCTCACGTGCAAGGATGTTCCGACTCCTTTGTCATGGACCGAAGAATGTCAGAAAAGTTTTTCTGAACTGCGTGACGCGTTGTGTTCGGCTCCTGTGTTAGGTACTCCTGATTACAGTAAGCCGTTTACACTATACGTTCACGAGAGAGAAGGTTGTGCGTTGAGTGTCTTGACGCAACAATTTGGTGGTAAGCAGCGTCCATGTGCATATTTTTCCTCAACCTTAGACCCAGTAGCTAGAGCATTGCCGAGTTGTCTGAGGGCGACAGCGGCAGCTGCGGTCTCCATTCGACAGTCCGCAGGTCTGGTCATGGATAATATGCTTACAGTGATGGTTCCGCATGCAGTTGACACTCTCTTGAATCGAACGAAAACTCAACACTTGATGAGCGCAAGGTTGTCCGGTTATGAGTTGACACTTTTGGCAAGTCATATACAGATAAAGCGTTGTAATGTGCTGAATCCAGCGACATTGTTGCCGATTAATGTGGAATCAGGTGAGGTAGCACCACATGACTGTTATCTAAGAACTGAAGAAGAAACGAAGGGTCGTGTTGACCTGAAAAAAACTCCATTGGTAGATCCCGATGGTACTTTGTATGTTGATGGTTCATGCTTCAAGTTGCCGAATGGTGATGTGACGACTGCGTATGCTGTAGTGACGCTCAGTACGGTTGTGGAAACTGCGAGATTGAGTCAGAATTCAGCGCAAGCGGCAGAGTTGATTGGGTTAACGAGAGCATGTGTTTTGTCTAAAGGGAAGCGAGTGAATGTGTTTACCGACAGCCAGTATGCATTTGGCGTAGCGCATAGCTTTGGTCGATTGTGGAGAGAAAGAGGATTTATGACGTCGCATGGTATGAAGATCCAACACGGACAGCTCGTGAATGATCTTTTGGATGCACTTACATTGCCTAAGCAGGTGGCAATCATTAAATGCAGCGCGCATCGAAAGATTACGGATGATGTTGGTCGTGGTAACGCGTTTGCAGATGAGATTGCTAAGGAAACGGCTAAGAATCTGACAACTCGAATGTATGTTACGAGTTCAGTGAGGTGGCCGACGGATACTGGTATGTGTGAGGACACAGTTGAGAGTGTGAAAGCGATTCAGAATGAGGCTACCGAGACTGAAAGGACTAAGTGGAAAGAAAGCGCGGGGAAGTTAGACGTGAATGGATGTTGGGTTGATTTGTCAGAATATCAGAGATGGATGTTACCGGATGCATATGTGCTTGCCGTTGTTACTATGGCTCACGTCATGTCACATATTAGCGCGAAAGGTATATGTAAGTTGTTGTCTTCTGTATGGAAGAACGATGGGATTGCTATGTGTGCTGAGAGAGTGGTGAAGAACTGTATGGTATGTTTGATGTATAATCCTGGCAAGGGCACCCCCACTCCACCTGGTCATTTTGCTCCTCCTACATGTCCCTTTGAAGTTATCCAGTTGGACTTCATCCATATGGAGAGATGCAATAACTTGAAATATGTCTTGGTTGTGGTTTGTGCGTTCTCCAGATGGATCGAGGCTTACCCTCTTAAGGATAATACTGCCCTGTCCACAGCGAAAGTCCTACTGAAGGAATATTTTCCTTGGTATGGAATGCCACGGATCGTATGGTCGGATAACGGAAGTGAGTTTGTGGGAAGTGTGATGAAGAGTGTGTGTAAGGGCCTTGGAATACGTCAAAAATTCCATAGCGCTAATCATCCTCAATCGGCGGGTTTAGTGGAAGGGTACAATGGTACTCTGAAACTGAAACTTGCAAAATTCAAGCCACGACTGGTTTATCTTGGCCTGATGCACTGCCTCTAGCTCTCTTATCGACCAGGGCGACTGTGCACTCTCGAGTGGGGCTTAGCCCATATGAGATTGTGTTCGGCCATCCTGCGAACATTTGGGGAGTTCCGAGGCCTAAGGAATTTGACATTCTCGAATATCCAATGTTGATTGACTACCTTTACGATCTGACTGCTAAATTGAGTTTGATTCATCAACAGGTTTTTGAAGCTCTACCGGCACAAACAGAAGGTCCTGGACATCGGCTCCAACCTGGTGACTGGGTTGTCACCCGAAACTTTGGGAGAAAACGTAATCTCGAGCCAAGGTTTGTGGGACCTTACCAAGTTTTGCTGGCAACAAGGACTGCAGTTCGGTTGGAAGGCCGGAAGCACTGGGTGCATGCCAGCCATACAAAGAAGGTTCCACTTCCTTTGCCAGCAGATAATTGGGTGAAAGCGGGAGTTGCCCTAACGGAGACTGAGGCCCTTCCACGTTACGTGCCATTTAGTGATGCTCAACCTGTAGAGAACGATTCAGTTCAGTCAGATACACCTGTTGAATCATCTGGAACTGTACCTTCGTCGTCAGCATTGGAGAATTCGAGTTCTGAACTGTCACCTGGACGATCGAACACTGTTTTGCCATCTGAACCGTTGTTTGAAGAGCAAACTCGAGCTGGAAAAAGTCGATACTTTCTTCGATCGTGTGACAAGGACTAATAAAGTTCCTTTTTGTTTTTTTGAATTCACATTACCCCCTCACTGTTGCTACGAACATTGCAAACATTTGTATTTCTTTTCCATTGATTTTGAGTTTTTCAATTCTTGTTTTATATATTACGTGTGTTCCTCTTCTGTGCAGCTAGGAGACTTATATTAAATTGAATGTTTATTTGATTAAAACCTATCATCCGGGTTGACCGTAGGGCCGTGCGGGTACTTCCTTCTGTTTAGCAGGTCTCTGACACTAGGTCGGTTACTTTTGTCGATTCCTGGGAACTCCTGGGAATTGATAATCGCTACTCAGAACGAAGTGCGTCAAGAACGTTACGGACGGTCTTTAGAGGATGGAGTTCTCTAAGCTGTCGGAAGAAGAGAGGATGTCGGCGCAAAGATCCAAACTGAATAAGGTTTTGCGAACAAAATGTTTTTTGTTTCAGGTTTTCATGTTGTTCATAACTGTTTCTATGCTACTGGTGGGTGGAGTGTATCTTGGGATTCAGTCGTTATTACCTTCCACTTCACCTACCTCTTCTTCTCATGATCTGAATTCTGTTCCCACTATTTCTCCACATTCCTTTCATCTTCTGCCCCAACATGAACAGGTTAGACGTGCGGAATTCATGAACAACTCCTTTGTCCAACTTCTTCATCAACATCAATTGGTGATGAATACTACCAACTGTTGGGTGTGTGGGTTAATGCCACATACCATGGATAAGGGTATTCCGTATTTGGTTCTTCCTTATAGCTCCCAGGGATCAGCTCGAGCATTCCAAACTATGTTCCGTAGTGCACTAGATTCCTACCCCCGTCGAGAGCCGCGCTCTGCAGACCTTGGTCCCGGCCCATACCACAAGTCTTTGGCGATAGCGATTGCCGATTTAGATAGAGATATTTTTGATGCATCGCTTATTCCAGAGGAAGAGGTGTGAGCATACAAGGATCTGAGTGAGGCTGAGTATAGTATGTCAGTGGGTGATAGACAGCTTAAGAGCTCGTCTCCGATCTGGATCGTACCCCACCTTGGTCGTTTCTGCCTGCAAGGTCTTGGTCGTAATCCGAGAGCTCAGCTTGGAAAGAGTGCTTGTACAGAAACGTATGTTTTACCAATGCTCTCTTCCCCTGTCTTTCTGACTGCCAAGGGTACCTATTTTGTATGTTATGATCGCGCATATACATGGTTGCCCCGTGACTTCTCAGGGACCTGTTATATTGCGAATCTTTTGCCACCGACTTTTACAGTTGCCTCAGACTATCACAAGACTAGAGTTGTGAGAGGCGTTATTAGCGAAGAGGACACTGCCGGTCAAGAAGCAGGAGACTTCTTTAAGTGTTTCCTGCCGTTTTGGGGACCTATGGTTAATAGTAGGAACCTGAAACAGTTGACTCGTGTGGTAGAATCGACTGCTAATATAACTGCAAGTGCTCTTGGTAATCTGACAGCAGAGCTTCAGGCGGATAGACTTATGACGTTACAGAACCGTATGGTTCTAGACGTTGTACTCGCAGATAGAGGTGGTGTGTGCAAGGTGATCCATTCGAGCTGCTGTATTTTCATTCCTGATAACGCTCCAAATGTTTATCAAGCCATCTCGAAGTTGCATAAAATCTTCGAGTCCATACACGTGGACGAAGGTAATTGGATGCTTCTAGGATGGTTTTGGGGTCTGATATCGACTTGGGGTTGGAAGATTCTGATGATTGTAGGGGTTGTTGTGACGTTTATGTTCACGTGTTGTCTTTGTGTACAGTGTGGTCCAGCCTTATGTGGCCTCTGTGCTACGACGTGTATAAGACGGCCATCTGTTACCAAAGAGACATTGATGGATAGAATAATGTTCCAGCAACAACTGAACGATCTGATGAATATCGAAATTGATTCTGACATCGACTAGTGCTTGCCTACATGAGGGCAAAAGGAGCGTCTGAGGTTCCGTGAGAATCGTAATGACGTTTAGGGCTTGTTCGAATATGGACGAGTTTGGTATCTATGAACCGCAAATGACAAGTTTAGTGGGTGTACGCGTTTTCGCTACGCTACTTTGCAGCGTTCGTCTTATTCGTGGGTTTCTCCATCTGAACCCACGGGTTCCATTTTAGATATGGCATCCATTTTGTTTCTTGCCCTCACGTAGCCGGCGAACGGACAATGTCCGCTTCATGACCCTGGGTTTCCCAAGCTCTTGCGGAAGATGCATATCCTTTGAGTGTGTCTTTATGACTAGGGGGATGACACGGCAAAGGCAGATGGCTCCGCTCGAGGCTCATATTGCCGTGCCGGTCTATTGATTCAGCCTTGCATGTGTTAGGCTCGAATCCTTTGATCCTGCGATCACGCTTCCGATATTGCCCCTACACTCTTTTCAATCTGTTGTCTGTCTTTGTCTTCCTTGCACCTGTTTCTGTCTCTTCTCTTAGCTCGTTTACAGCTAGAATGGAATGTGCCTAATGGTGAGATAATGTGCTTTTACAGTTGGGAACCGGCAATGCTACTGTAATTATGTTCCGGGCTTCTGAAAACATGAATGCAACCCTTTTGAAGTTTTACTGTGGGAACTGGGTTGTAACCTTTTGTTCGCTATGTCGTACAATAATGAAGATATGTATAAAAGGAGCGATCCACTTTTGCAATTCGAAGTAGACTCTCAGTACCTACACTTCGTTGTACTTCTTGCGATCTCTGTATCCCTGCAGTAAATAAGCGCTGATCTTTGACGCCAAAGGAAGTGTCCCGTGTCTCTGTAATTTGTACGCCGGAACAGGTAACCCACGAAGGTTTCAGGTGTTGTCCCCTGGCACCGCTGGGCCTTAGAATAGCCCAGTCCTTCAGTAGCCTTCAAGTCAAGTTTGTTGTTATATGAAGTGAAGTAAACATGGATACTTCAACAGCTACAGGATTTTATATAAAAGGGCAAAATCATTTGCTATGATACCTTAGGCCACCAGCTGTCAATGTTTACTTGCGGCACTAAAAGTGTACAGTGGAAATCACTTGTTTTGCATGAGGGAGTAGATGGGCGGCACTCTCCGAAACCTCGCTGAGTTTTATGTAACTTCACGAAATTTCGCAGAGTAAACTCCACAAATGTAACCCACCCCTACTAAAAACCACAAAATGCACCAGTTATAGTAGTTAGTTATCTGAAGTAACTATAACTCGAGCCCAAAGCAGGGCGTAACACAGGCCCCTAAAGCCCCCGCGGTGCGGGGGCCCAATACACCGTGGGGACCCCCTCAGCACAGCACTTGGGCTGCAGAGCTCCTGATTGAGCCCGGAGGGGGCCCCTTTACGTGCCTTGCAGGGAGGCCCCCTCGACTTTCATCACGCCAGTGGCCCAAAGGTAACTATAACTAGCGCCCCGCCATGTCCAGTGATGCTTTCAATGATGTCAAAGAAGATTTCACGAATGATGTAATATCTACGGTAATTAGCAGTGCATGACGAGGGCGTGAGTTATATTTACCTTAGGGCACGAGTTATAGTTACTCTAAATATAACTGGTGTATTTATTTGGTCTTTAGAGTTTTAAGCTGAACATTTCACCTAACTATAACATTCTTTACTCTTTGATTTTTTAGAGAATATCTAGTTTTTTTTAAAGTAAAGTAATATTTAACTACCATATTTTAATCCAACGCAGCTGTGCAGGGTGATTGCTAATGCATGGTGGGGGTTAGCCAGTGAGACTTGTTGAGGCCAATCCCCGCATGAAGCCTGGCATGACCCCTCCCCGCGCCCTCTTTGTTGTGACCTCTTCCCGAACACCCAGCGTAGTAGTCTAGCGCACAGGACTCATGTTGCTTTCCCCCTGTGGTGCTTTAAGGCATGCTATGATACCATGACTGATATTCCACAAAACCCACGATTGAGTATGTGCAAGCGTCCCCCAGAACCTGTGATTTAATTGCACTTGAGTATTTGCAACTGTCCCCCAGAACTCGTCATTCCATTATGCTTGAGTCCCTGCCAGCTTCTCCCAGAATCCTGTGAGAAAATGGCAAGCCTTGCTCGCGCTGTTGCTAAGGCCTTGGTGTTGTTTTCCATTATGCACTTTCGAGTGAAAAGGATACATTTGGTTCCGATCATCAAGATGCACCCGCCCTTCCTGTAAGGTCAAAGCGAGTGTACTAAAACGGGTTTTCTTCAAGGGTTTGGAGAATCTTCCACATGGCCATGTGCCCCACGAGATCTAGCAACATCTATAGTGCCTTTAGAGGGTGTATAAACCCTGACTAAACCTGAGTCGTTGCTTGGTCTCACTCTCCCTTCCCACTCGCCTGAAAAATCTAGCTGGACCCAAGAAGCACTCCAGTCTCCTTCAAGTCCAAGTGAACCGGTGGTTCCTATGGTTCCAGCTCACCTGGCATCTTTCTCATCTTTCCCTCCTGTACAGCTTCTCTGGACCTCCTGCGACTCCCTGAGTCAAAGCCTCAAGATCTTCTTCATACTTAAGTCAAGTGGAATAACTAGGTTAAATACTTGATAGCAGGTTAGTGCACACTAATCTTCCTAAAGAATTACGCAGGAAAGAGTATCTGCATTTTCAAAGACTACAGACTTTTCTCCATGCCCTCTCGGTGATTTACTCCAGCACTTCTTGTGTGCTTATACTCCGGACCCTTCCTGCAATCTTGGCGCTTGAACTATGATTGCGCAAGGACTGAAGACTTAAACTTCATGTGTCTATAAATGAACAGTAGTGCCAAAACAAAGCACATCAGAGTCTTTGATATAGGCATAAACCTTGCACCCAAACCTGTTGATCCTCGCACTCCCCGGCCGATTTTGGAACTGAGGACCCCATTCCCTGGGGCCTGGCCACGACTCCCTTGGTGACCTGGAGCTCACCCAGGCCAATAAAATTGAAAGGGGGAAGGTGTAGAGTCGTTGTTGACTCATTGACCAAGCGGACAACTGCTTTAGTAGGGAGCTTCTTTATTCATGTCTTACAGGCATGGTGGTCAGCAGTGAACTGCCCTTTCGTCCCTCAGCTCCTCCCTTTCCTCCCGCCCTCGGCCTTCCCTCGGGCTGGTCCTAGTGCCTGACCAGTGTGGTCACTGGGCACTGTCCATTGGCTACATTACAGAAGGGATCACTAGTCCTGAGTAACCAGGGTTTTGTTCTCTTATTCGTTTCCGGTGCCGATAAAAAACCCTCATTCACGTACCAAGGCTCGAGAGGCGGTATATCTTGGTTCTCCACCTTGTTGTTAGCGACGTAGCAGCATCATCATTGGGTTTAATTGTGTGCTTCCTCCACCCGAAGGTAAACCACTGATTAGTACAGTAGTAATTTAGTAATAAAAGAAAAAAAGGCGGAGGGGTTTGTGCTGTTAAAAAGGCTTCTATTGACCAGTGTTGGGAAACTTTTATTGGGATCTGATTCAATTCGCTACTGTGGATCGCTCCTTTTTATACAGTTTTCTCTCATAGGTTAACATGGTACACAAAGGTTTACAACTTGGTTCCCATCATTATCCCCAAGAGGGGTCGCTTTGATGTATTCGAGGTCCGGAACATAAGTACAGAAACATTCGGTGGTTCCCAACTGTAAAACCCATCTTCCCACCATTAGTACATTCCAATTGGCAGTAAACGGATCGAAGGAGGAACAAGGACAGGTGCAAGGAAGACAGAAACAGTGGGGAGATCGGAAAGGGTGTAAAAGGGGGTGGTATCGGGAAACACGAGCGGCAAGCATCAAAGGGACGTGCCTAATGAAATGCACGGCTAAAACAATAGACCGGCACGGCAAGATGTGCCTCGAGCGGGGCCATCTGCCTTACAGTATCATCCCCCTCATCATGAAGACACTTTCAAAGGAAACGTGTCTTCCGCAAGAGTCTTGGGAATCCCAGGGTCGCGAAGCGGACAGCGTCCGTTCGCTGGCTACTTGAGGGCAAGAGACAAAATGGATGCCATATCTAAGATGGAACCCGTGGGTACAGATATAGAAACCCATGAAACAGACGAACGGTTTAGGTTAGTACAGCGAAACTGCGTACACCCACTAAACTCGTCATTTGCGGTTCATAGATACCAGACTCGACCATATTCGTGCGAGTCGACAACACCACTTACGATCATCACGGAACCTCAGACGCTCCTTTTGCCCTCATGTAGGGAAGCACTAGTCAGAATCATACTCGATATTCATCAGACCATCTAGATGTTGCTGCAACATAACCCTGTCCAACCGAGCTCCTTTGGTAACAGGCGGCTGTCTTATACACGTCGTAGCACAGAGGCCACATAAGGCAGGACCACACTGCACGCAAAGGCAACACGTGAACAGAAACGCTGCAACAACTCCGACGATCATCAGAATCTTCCAACCCCAAGTCGACATTAGGCCCCAAAACCACCCAAGTAACGTCCAATCCCCTACGTCCACATGTATGGACTCAGAGATCTTATGCAACTTTGAGATGGCTTGATAGACAGTCGGAGCATTATCTGGAATGAAAATACAGCAGCTCGAATGGATCACCTTACATACTCCACCCCGATCTGCTAAAACAACGTCTAGAACCATACGGTTTTGTAACGTCATAAGCCTATCCGCCTGAAGTTCTGTGGTGATATTACCAAGGGCACTAGCGGTGATATTAGCTGTCGATTCCACCACTCGAGTCAATTGTCTCAGGTTCCTACTATTAACCATAGGTCCCCAAAACGGAAGGAAACCCTTGAAAAAGTCTCCTGCCTCTTGACCAGCAGTGTCCTCTTCGCTAATCACGCCTCTCACAATTCTAGTCTTGTGATAATCTGCATCAACAGTGAACGTCGGAGGCAACAGATTTGCGATATAACATGAGCCCACAAAGTCGGAGGGCAACCATGTATACGCACGATCATGGCAGACAAAGTATGTACCCTTGGCAGCCAGAAACACAGGGGAAGAGACCATCGGCAAGATGTAAGTCTCGGAGCAAGCACTCTCTCCAAGACGAGCTCTCGATCTTCGGCCACGACCCAGTAGACAGAAATTACCAAGGTGGGGTACGACCCATATCGGAGGCAAGCTTCTAAGCTGTTTTTCACCAGCGAGCACACTATACTCAACCTTACTCAGGACCCTATAAGCTTGTACCTCTTCCTCTGGGATGAGCGACGGCTCATAGATAACCCTATCTAAATCATCGATCGCTATAGCCAAAGGTTTGTGATACGAACCAGGACCAAAGTGGGAAGAACGTGGCTCTCGATTGGGGTAGGAATCTAGTGCACTTCGAAACATTGTTTGAAATGCTCGAGCTGAGCCCTGGGAACTATAAGGAAGGACCAGATATAGAATTCCCTTATCCGTGGTATGTGGCATTAACCCACACACCCAACAATTAGTAGTGTTAACCACTAACTGGTGCTGATGAAGGAGCTGGATAAAGGAATTATTTCTAAATTCTGCACGTCTAGCCTGTTCGTGTTCGGGTAGGATATGGAAGGAATGAGGGGACACAGTGGAGGTAGATTTAGGTTCAGAAGTAGGAGTAGGTATGGCAGAAGGTAGGAAGTACTGCATCATATAATACACCCCACCCGCCAATAACGAAGAAAGAACCAAAAACAGAAGGAACACTTGAAACACAAAACATTTGGTACGAGTGATCTGTTGCAGTTTAAATCTTTGCGCCTGAGCTTCTTCCAAGTCCATCAGCTTTGAAAACGCCATCCCCTAAGACCGTCCGCAACGTTTCTTGACGCACTTCGTTCTGTGTAGCAGTAGTCAATCCCTAGGAGTTCCCAGGAACCGACGGTCTTTGACCTAGTGCCAAGACCTACTAACCAGAAGGAAGTACACGCGCGGCCCTACGGTACACCTGGATGCAAGGTATCTTATTCACAGATATATATACAAAGTCTCTTAGCTGTGGAAGCAAAAGCACATATATGGAACGAAACTCAATATTTACAAAAATAATCACAATTATGCAGGGGGTTCAGACTGATCGTGGCAAATGGGATAATGCAAATGTCGAGGGACAAACAAAAATGTTATTAGTCTTTGGTACTGGACCGTAAAAAGTATCGAGTTTTCCCAGGACGTGTCTGTTCGTCAAACAATGGATCCGATGAGGGAACAGAGTTCTGTTGATCAGCCAATTGTTCAGATCTTGAGTCTTGTGATGACAAATGTTCAACAATATCTTTCTGCTGCACTGAGGATTCTCCAATAGGTTCAGCGTCACTAAAAGGTACGAAGGTCTGGAATTTCTCTGTTTCAGATGAAGCAATGCCTTTCCTCACCCACGAGTCCGCCGGTAAAGGTATAGGTACCTTTTTGGTGTGGGTGGCATGCACCCAATTCTTGCGACCTTCCAAACGGACAGCAGTTCTCGTGGCAAGGAGGACTTGAAAAGGGCCAGTGAAACGGGGTTCAAGATTCTTCTTGCGGGCGAAGTTTCGAGTAACCACCCAGTCTCCTGGTTGGAGCTGGTGGCCTGGACCCTCCGTCTGCGTCGGCAGTGCTTCGTAAACCTGTTGGTGAATTAACCTCAGTTTAGCAGTCAGATCATGAAGATAATCAATCAACATTGGGTACTCAAGATCGGAAAACACACTCGGTCTAGGGACCCCCCAAACATTTGCAGGACGGCCGAACACTATTTCATAGGGGCTGAGCCCTACTCGGGAGTGTACGGTCGTCCTTGTTGACAACAGAGCTAAGGGCAAAGCATCAGGCCACGAGAGACCAGTCGTAGCCTGAATCTTAGCCAGTTTGAGTTTAAGGGTGCCATTATACCCTTCAACCAAACCTGCTGACTGGGGATGATTGGCGCTATGGAATTTTTGATTAATTCCAAGGCCCTTACACACACTCTTCATCACACTCCCCACAAACTCACTTCCGTTATCAGACCATACAATCCGTGGCATTCCATACCGAGGAAAGTATTCCTTCAGTAGGATTTTCGCAGTGGACAGGGCAGTATTATCTTTAAGAGGGTAGGCTTCGATCCATCGGGAGAATGCGCAAACCACCACTAAAACGTATTTCAGGTTATTGCATCGCTCCATATGGATGAAGTCTAGCTGAATAACTTCAAAGGGATATGAAGGGGGAGCAAAATGGCCAGGAGGTGCAGGGGTTCCCTTACCAGGATTGTACATCATACATATCATACAATTCTTCACCAATCTCTCAGCACACTTCGTGATACCATTATTCTTCCACACAGGGGACAACAGCTTACAGATACCTTTCGCACTGATATGTGCTAACCCGTGTGCCATCGTCACAACAGCTAGCACGTACGCATCTGGCAACATCCATCTCTTATGCTCCGACAAATCAATCCAGCAACCATTCGCATCCAGCTTTCCCGTACTCTCTTTCCACTTCGTCTTTTCAGTCTCGGTGGCCTCATTCTGTATCGATTTCACACTCTTGATGGTATCCTCGCACATACTAGTCTCTGTAGGCCACCTAACCGAACTCGTCACATACATTCTAGTGCTAAGGTTCCGGGCAGTCTCCTTAGCAGTCTCATCCGCAAATGCATTACCACGACCAACATCATCCGTCACCTTACGATGCGCACTACATTTAACAATCGCCACCTGCTTAGGTAACGTAAGTGCATCCAAAAGATCATTCACAAGTTGTCCATGCTGGATCTTAGTACCATGCGACGTCATAAAACCTCTCTCTCTCCACAATCGTCCAAAACTATGTGCGACGCCAAAAGCGTATTGGCTGTCGGTAAACACATTCACCCGCTTCCCTTTCGACAACACACACGCTCTAGTTAAAGCGATCAGCTCTGCAGCTTGGGCAGAGTTATGACTCAATCTCGCAGCTTCCACAACAGTATTCAAAGTTACCACAGCATACGCAGTCGTCACATCACCATTCGACAATTTAAAACATGAACCATCCACATACAAGGTCCCATCGGGATCTTCCAAAGGAGTGTTTTTAAGGTCCACTCGACCTTTTGTTTCCTCCTCAGTTCTTAAGTAACAGTCATGCGCTGCTACTTCATCTGATTCCATACTAATTGGCAATAGAGTCGCCGGGTTCAGGACATTACAACGTTTTATCTGAATATGACTTGCCAAAAGCATCAACTCGTACCCCGACAACCTCGCACTCGTCAAGTGCTGAGTTTTCGTACGATTTAAGAGAGTGTCAACTGCATGCGAAACCATCACCGTAAGCATATTATCCATGACCAATCCTGCAGATTGTCGGATGGACACCGCAGCTGCCGCTGTTGCTCTCAAACAACTCGGCAATGCTCTAGCTACCGGGTCCAATGTTGAGGAAAAATATGCACATGGACGCTGCTTATCACCAAAAGGTTGCGTCAGGACACTCAACGCACAACCTTCCCTCTCGTGGACGTATAGTGTAAACGGCTTACTGTAGTCAGGGGTACCTAACACAGGAGCCGAACACAACGCGTCACGCAATTCAGAAAAACTTTTCTGACATTCTTCCGTCCATGGTAAAGGAGTTGGAACATCCTTGCACGTAAGAGCCACCAATGGTTTCGCTAACAATGAAAAATTTGGAATCCACTGTCTGCAGTATGACGTGATACCTAGAAAGGCACGCACATCTCTCTGAGTCGTTGGCACAGTCATTCGCGCAATCGCTGCAATTCTTTCTGGGGTCAACCGTCTTCCCTCCTTTGACAATAAGTGACCTAAATAGGTTACTTCTTGACAACAATATTGAAGTTTAGAAGGTGACACCTTGTGATGTAAGTCACAGAGATGTTGCAACAACGATACCGTGGCAATTTTACAAATATCCTGAGTATCTGCGGCCACCAATAAGTCGTCGACGTATTGAATTAAGGCTGCACCAGCCGGCAACACAAATGCATCTAGTTGGCCCTTCAGGGCTTGACTGTATATCGATGGACTCTCACAGTAGCCCTGAGGAGCACATTTAAACCGGAAGCTACGGCCACCAAGAGAAAAACCGAAAAGGTCTCTGCTTTCTTCGGCAATCGGAATGCTAAAGAAAGCATTCTTCAGATCGATCACCGAAAACCAAGATGCAGAAGCTGGAATCAGAGTCAGTAGCGCCGTGATGTCAGGCACAACAGGGAACTGAGGAATCACAATTTTATTTACCTCCCGTAAATCGATAACAAAACGATAAACAGGCGGTTTCGAAGGATCTGTGCGTTTTAAAATAGGCAGTACAGGGCTGTTGCACACGTTTCCCCGAGTTTCCTCAATAACATCTTTCTCGATCAGATCATAGATGATCGCCAACAGTGCCCGTTCACCATCAAGGGAGATACGATACTGGGGAATACGTGGCAGTCGCACATTAGATTTCAAATGAACAACATAAGGGGAGATGTCAAGCAGGCCCACGTCATTGGGACCTGTTGCCCACAAAGATGCAGGAAGAGAACTCAATTCCGGTGGAAGCTTATCGAGAGACAAATACATTGGAGAGATAACTCTCTCACCCAAAGTAAGCTTTACTCCCGCAGGAGAACAGTACAAAGTCGCATACAAACGTTTTAGCAAATCCAGTCCCAAAAGATTTTCACCACAGCCAGTGGTCAAAATCAACGGAGCTTTGAGCTCACGTGGCCCAATTGTAAGTGGCAAAGGGCATGAAACCGGATTGCTAACAGGGGCGCCAGAGAAGCCAACGGAAACATTTGTTAAGCCAGACAAAGGTGCGCCAGGGAGTTTCGAATGCATTATAGAACTTTTCGCTGCACCAGTGTCCAACAGAAAAGGCTCAACGACGCCCGAGGTGACAACTGCGACGTAAGGCCCTCTCTGATCAACCGGAACTGATACTACTCCCTCTCTTTGTCTATGGCTGTCCTAGTAATTACTGTCGTCAGTCCCCTGATCGACGTAATAATCATCTACATTGTACTGCGCAGATCGTCCTTGCGATGATCCACATTGATCAAAACAATTATTGGAATTTGATGAATTATCTGAACGGTCATTTTGAGCACTGCGACCCCTACCACGTGATGTCTGCTGAGAACCACCACGACCCCCTCTAGACGAAGTACCACTATTACGCTCATTGAGGACCGGACAATCGAATTTTAAATGACCCTCATTCCTACAATAGGCACACTGATTGCACCCTAACGAAGACCTCTGCGAGGGAGTCATTTCGAGATTGCGACCTATTAGATTGGGACTGCGATCCATTACGCTGTTGCGAGTCATTCTGATTCGAACGCGGAGGATACGCCTGCTGCAACAACACTTTAGTTTTAAGCTCTTTCGTTTTCTTGTCAGCACGATCGTTCTCCTCTTTCTCCCTATTCTCATAATATTGAGCCGTAGCCAGTATTTGAGCAGAAGTAGATACAGCCCACGCACTTTCAGAATTTCGTAATTTGTTGCTTAAATCTGGTAACAAATTGGAAACAAACTTGTCCACAAACAACCTCTGACCACCTTCGGTGCCCATATCCTGCCCACTGTGGTCGATGAAAGCCTCCTCAAATCTCGTAAAGAAATCAGAGACGCTTTCATCTTTCTTCTGTTTGCAAGCGGACAACTTGTCCCAATTTACCTTCATAGCTGGCATAAGCGTTTTCATTAGGGTAATAATTCTTTGAGGCAAAGCCGTAATGAGCTGTTCAGGTTTAGCCCCACCAATTTGTCGTGTATCTGCCGCCGTAAGAGCAGCCCAATCACCACCTAATTCGTTTGCATGATCTTCCTGACGAATCTTAGCCCATACCGGTTGCGGTACGACATTGCCAAACAGCATATCGATATCAGCAAGATTCATTATCGTAGCATCCACAAGCTGCGATAATTCCTTATAATATCCTGCAGGATTTTTGCGAGGGTCAGGCAAAGATTGTTTCACCTGCAAAACTTCTGATCGTTTCCATGGGAGATGTATCCACACTCTCTGGAAATGTGGCAGGATCGGCGGAACTTGAGCAGCATCACCTGGCATCCACACTGGTGGAACCTCACGCATGGGATACTGACCATGCGCGTCTAGTGATCCCTCAATGTCTTCTACGAACAATGCTCGAGGCATTATAGAGGAACGAAGAGATAACAACTGCTCAACAGCGCGTCGAACATTAGAATCCACTATCATTCCGCTCGAGAACTGAAGCTGTAGATTAGTCAAAGCGGTTAATACATCGTCAGATGCATCAGCCGATATTTGGTCACGTAGAACTTTGCACATTTCTTCGAAAACATATCTTTGTGTCGGTATATTGAATTGACAGAACGTATCAAGCACAGCACGTGGAGGATTTCTGAGAGGGTGTTTCATCCACCCCATCGCCAGATTATACAGCGCAGCACGTTCCCTATTACCGGGAAGCTGACTACGTCTTTGAGGACCGTCCGAACCAGCGGACTCAAGAATAGGTCCAAGAGAATTAAAGAAGTTAGCAGCAACAGAAGGGGTACGACGTCGAGTAGATGGAGAGGTATAACATAGGGGATTAACAAGAGAAGAACCGGGAACAGAAGAAACAGCAGGAGTAAGTAGAACAGAAGCAGCAGCGGGAGCAGGAGTATGAGGAAGTACAAGCGGAGGAGCGGTAGGAACAGAAGTAGGCAAAGGAGTAGGAACAGTCGGAAGAACGGGTACAGGTTGAGGAACAGGTTGGGGAACAGGCACAGGAGCAGGCACAGGAGCAGGGGCAGGGGGAACCACAGGAGCTGCGGTACCCTGTGCGTACGGAGGTGGTGACTTCATAAGATAGGACATTAAAGGATCCTCAACTAATTCCTCTTTCATACCCGACTCCGTTGGTAAAGCGGGGTAACATTTATCTATAGACATACGCTGAAGCCTATCAAAAACTTCCTTTTCCTCCTTATCTCGCTGAAACTGTTCTGCTTTCTTTACTATAGTAGCAACCCCATCTCTGTGGTTACGTTTTGTCTGTCTGATCTCTTTCTGTCTGGCTTCTTTGCGCCATAACCGAAAGGCATCAAACATGGCCGGCCTTGACTTTTTCTTAAACAATTTAGCCTCAAGATTATCTAAAATTGGGGTCTCGAAACTACCATGAGGTGGCCAACTAAGGACACCGTCTTTTTTAGTGTAGCGAATCCAATATTTATTAAAGGTAATCGGACCCAACCCATGCTTGCTGTAAAGCCCATAAGTGGGAGTTCCAACCGGAGGTATCGGACACGAGTCCTCCAGTCGGGAATCCGTACCACAACGTCTGAAACAACTAAACAAAGTACTACAACCAGGCATCTTGCACACTAGTCGAGTTTCACAAACTTCAAGGGTTACGGGATTTACCAAGTCCCTGCAAAGAGCGAATACCCTCGGTTTTTGGCGACTGCAGACGTCAAATATCACAACAAAGAACCAAGTACTAAGAACCACAAATGCAATGGAACCATGCAACAACTAAAAACCACAACTAAGGACTCTGGGAGCGACCCACAAATACTTAACTCAAAGATCGATGGCGTCACCAGGAAGGCCCGTCAATCGTCTCGCTGTACCAAGGTCTACGCCAGGCGCCAAAACAGGTCTACAGTCAGGGCAGCAGTCCGTCGCAGCCGTCAGGAGGCGGGAATCTTCGCGGGAAAAGTCGTCGGGCCACTTATTTCGACAACAGGATCGATGAAGCGGGGTGCACCTTCCCTTGGAGATTTCACACGAAGTTCCTCACGATCGTCGGGCTTGGACCGGTACCACTGATGCAGCCCGACGTTGGGCGCCAACTGAAGGACTGGGTTATTTAAGACCCAGCGGTGCCAGGGGACAACACCTGAAACCTTCGTGGGTTACCTGTTCCGGCGTACAAATGACAGAGACACGGGACACTTCCTTCGGCGTCAAAGATTCGAGGTTTATTTACTGCAGGGAACACAGAAGTCACGTGAAGTACACAGCATGTAAGTTCGCGGGATCTGATTCAATTCGCTACTGTGGATCGCTCCTTTTTATACAGTTTTCTCTCATAGGTTAACATGGTACACAAAGGTTTACAACTTGGTTCCCATCATTATCCCCAAGAGGGGTCGCTTTGATGTATTCGAGGTCCGGAACATAAGTACAGAAACATTCGGTGGTTCCCAACTGTAAAACCCATCTTCCCACCATTAGTACATTCCAATCGGCAGTAAACGGATCGAAGGAGGAACAAGGACAGGTGCAAGGAAGACAGAAACAGTGGGGAGATCGGAAAGGGTGTAAAAGGGGGTGGTATCGGGAAACACGAGCGGCAAGCATCAAAGGGACGTGCCTAATGAAATGCACGGCTAAAACAATAGACCGGCACGGCAAGATGTGCCTCGAGCGGGGCCATCTGCCTTACAGTATCATCCCCCTCATCATGAAGAAACTTTCAAAGGAAACGTGTCTTCCGCAAGAGTCTTGGGAATCCCAGGGTCGCGAAGCGGACAGCGTCCGTTCGCTGGCTACTTGAGGGCAAGAGACAAAATGGATGCCATATCTAAGATGGAACCCGTGGGTACAGATATAGAAACCCACGAAACAGACGAACGGTTTAGGTTAGTACAGCGAAACTGCGTACACCCACTAAACTCGTCATTTGCGGTTCATAGATACCAGACTCGACCATATTCGTGCGAGTCGACAACACCACTTACGATCGTCACGGAACCTCAGTACTGGAAAGAATGCCTCGTTAAAAAAGTTAGGGTGTGCATAGGAAACTTGGTAAAGAGGTTTCCGCATTGAGTTATGTCCAAAATAAGGTTGAAATGTTTCAGCCGTGAGTTGCCCTCAAGGGGTCAAGTCGGCTTTCATCAGGACCTAGTGTTTACAGTAAAAAATCGGGGGGGTTAGATAACCTCAAGTCAGGGTTAAATTCTAAAGATAATTCATCTAGAATTCGAATAGGCCTTTAAGTACCTGTGAATATAAAGAAACAAGGGAGTGGGGGGGAAACAATACACATGTAAATGGCGTCAGAACGTTGTTTCATGAATGCTGTGTCAGATTATTTAGCGAGAAGAAATAATAAGTAACTTAAAAATGGCAATTCTTCATTATTGAACGGCAAAGGTTCTCTCATTCCCATTGAGGCAAAAAGATCTCTCTCGTTGATCATATATTTTAGACATGTTGAGAGTGTTTGGTTTAAGTTCAAAGTATAAAATATCAAAATGGTTTGTTCGAAAGGTAGGGCACACCATCCTGTTGGGGGAAACAATGAAATGAGATCGGTGTGTGGTGTCGTGCAGTGCGCTGCAAGGATGTGCTCTTACATCTGTCGCTAATTTAAAAGGCGTGCCCCCCTTGATTGAAAAAGGCAAAGTGAGAGTCACCAAATGGTAAATGTTTTCCTAAGGAGCATTACCTTGGTTTGGTGACATTTCATGTATATACAAACTGGCGTGCTGTCTTGAGCAAGGTACGTGTGGTATATAAATGTTCGGCGGTGTAAAGAGTAGATTAATTCTGCTGCTTTATTTGAGGTGAAGGCGGCGCTAGCGAAGTGCTAGGAGTGTTCTGACTCAAAGGAAGCGTGTGCTTACTGGTGTTTGATAAACAAATAAGTGGGGGCCTCACTCGATCGCGCATGCTTACGGGTCCAAGCTTCATACCTTATGGGAAATCAAATGTGCCTCCTCGGGCGTGCTGTGAGTCGCTTGGCCTGCTGAAGTAAAGACATATGCACAGTACTGTTACACATATCATCAAGTATACGTTACGGTTTTGTATTGGCCAGACTCCTTTGTCGATGATTCTACCTCAGTCTCAGGTTCGGCACGACTTGTGCCTCTCAGTCCCCGTGAGCAGAGGGGAGTGTCTTCCTGTGTAATGTACATTGAATGTGGGTTGGCATAGACGACAGACTATGATGTTATAGTGTATTGGATGGAGACTCGGATTGGAGTGAAAGAAAGCCACATGTGAATGGTGGTGCTAGTACTACACTCATATGTGATGATAATAAAAGGTGGTTGTGGAAAATACCATTAGTTGTGGAGATGTTTAAAGATAATTTTGTCTGTATTAGTTGATACTCTTCACATCTTAACACGAGGGGCCCGACTATGGTGTGATTGATATGGGTTTGGCCATGTGCATAGTGGGGGAAGATCACAGTGGAGTAGGGCATTGGGTCAGTGGCTGTTAAACTTGGTGTTGATGACTCAACGTTGGTGGCAATGGCTTAGTTGGCTCGTGGTGTCGGAGGATTCAGTTATTGATGCTTAGCCATGGAATATTGTCATTGAGACCGTTAACATTTGTTCGGAGGCGGTGTACCCATCTTTGTTCTTTCTTAAAGAGGATCTTCTCTGCATTGTGGTTCTTAGTGGGTAGGGTTTCTAGGATGACCCATCTCAAATCTTGCATTGTGTGTTTGTACTCAATGTAATGATTGCTCATTTTGGCTGTATTGCGTTGACACTTGACGTTGCTCCTGTATTCCACCATTCTTTGTTTGACCTTTTGGCACGTCATCCCAATTTTTTTTTTTTTATAAAGTTTTTATTTGGAAAACCTCAAATATACCACTACAGGAAATTGCAGGCACAGACCAATAATCACCGAACAACAACATAAAAGGATATAACGCCTCGCTCGGCGAGGGAAGACAATACTGTAAAGGTCAACGTAAGCCTGTAGTAAGGATCAATGAATTAGTGTGTCCACAATGTTCCAGGAGAGGAGAGGATTCCATTTTATAATAAAGGTATGAGGATCTTGTAGCTTGCAATTTTGCAAAAACAAAAACTGAGCAAATCCCAGAACAGGAGAGTAGTCATCAATGAAGGAGCACAAATTGGGAAATATACCGAACAGTAATCACTTATCGAATCACGGTGTCCCACTCACGGGAAGCTAAGAGCCACAGCTAAGTCACATGAAGACACATTGCATAAGACTCCCCAATAATACTGGACCCCGACCCCCAATTAAGGAAAAAGGTATATAGAAACAGAAAAGAAAAGTGGTAAGAAGAAGAGAAAGAAAAGAGGGCCATAGAAACAAAGAAGGAACATAAAACACATCCCATCCCCCAACCCCCCAGCCTGCATACCAGCGGAAGGCCACGGCCTACCCCCCCCCCATAGGCATGCCTGTCGCCCCAAGAAGAACCCCAAAAGTGGGAAATAACGGAGGAGGGCCTTAGCTCCAGCCCCAGGCACACCCCCTCCCCCCCACCCCCAAAAAGCGTAAGCCCACTAAGAAGGAGCGTGAGCATTAATTTACGGTCATCCCAGCCTCCCAAGGTCTCCAGTTCAAGCAATGTTCCGTTTCGGCACCGAGGTCACATAAGAAGTGTCATGAACAGGCAGTGGTCAGCCCTGACCAGTCCGAGAAAAAGTCAGCAATCCTCCCAAAGCGTGTGTAAACAGTCGCAATAGACCGACAGTACCAGAAGGGGCCACACAGGTCCATGACAAAGACCACAGCAATAACTCAGGAGCGTTCCTCCGGGACATACCAATCTTCCGCGGTGAGGCAGGGCGCTGATGGTCAGGAAACAGAGCAGCCTGTAGGAGAGCAGAAAGGGTAACAGATGCACAGTCTCGGTTATTGTGCTCCCTAGTCCCACCATCCAGCATCACACACTCCTCGGAGTCCTCAGCTGCAACAACCAGGGATAAGTCGGGCTTACATTCCTCATTGCGTACGTCTGCGCCCAAAAGTTCCATGGCAGGAGAGGTGGCCGACTGCGAGGCATGCACATCCATCCACAGACCTTTCAGGGCAATGTGCAAGTCATTGATGGCCAGCCAGACATCCTTCACTGTAAGCGCCATTCCCCCTCCACCAGTATACTCGGGACCTCGGGTCTCAAGGAACAAAGAAAGATCCGTCGCAGCGGCAGTCCGGCTCCGACAAACAACGTGCAGTTTGTGAAGGAGTTGCGAAGAGACACACTCAAGCCCTCACTTAAACACAGCGTCACGTGCCTCTTACCGCACTTCGGCCAAAGTCCGGTCCAGGCAATCAACTCTGCCTCGCGGGTTATCTTTCCCAAAGTCACCGGTACCAGCCGGAAACCTGTGTCGCGGAGCTCAAAGGTCCGGTGCTGCGACTCGCTTAATGGCTGCGACAAAAAGTAGTTTCAGTTTCCCACTCGGGGCACCGGACCATCATGGCCGATCGGGGCAGTTGTTTATCAATTGCGAGGCGGCTGTGACGCAACCCGAGGTCCCGGCTCACCCGGAATGAAGGCCAGAGACTTCAGGACGACGATTCTCGGTCGTCCGGGGCGGTGCGTGGACCGGAGTCACACTGTCGGGCTCCACCTCTGCTCCTCTTCACGGGGCCACGGCCCGGATGCAGGATCGTGGGCAGGATGTTGCGGGAGGCGAGGGCGAGCGGCGGAGCTGGGCGTCTATGCGGCCATATAGGCCGCCGTCTTGGCTCCTCCCAGACGTCATCCCAATTTAACGCAGCCCACAGGGACAGGTGATCATGTATACAGCGTGGGTGGCGTTACCGTTGGTGTGGCTTCTGATCATCCATTTGAGATTTGGGAGAAGTTGGAAAGAATTTGTTGCTGTTGGAAGTTCGCACACTGAACACGAGCAACACAGGTAATGGCCCGTCACGGGTGGAAGGTTCCGAAGTTGGGAGGTGTGCTCATTCCTTCTCGCTGGTGCTGGTCTGGTGTGAACCAAAATATCTTTGAGGTTACGTGTTCTCCTATTGGCGAACCTGGGTTTAGGCCAGCTGATGGCCCCTGATGTTAAAATACTCCAGTTTTTGTTCACAATTTTCTTTATACTGTTTGATGCTGTGCTGTAAGTCGTTACTCAAGTTACCACATCGTTTTCTGTGCTTCTAGGGGTAGTGTCAAGGAGACATTCCCTTGGTTGATTCATTGCTCTTTTCTTACACTTTTTGATTATTCTATCTTGGTACTCTCTGGATCTCAGTTTCGTGCACAAATCCTCTGCTTGGATCTTGTAATCTCGTGTATTGCTGCAGTTGCGTTTCAGAAGCAAAAATTGGCTGTAGGGCAGGATTTCCCTCAGGGGACGGGTTGAAAGCTTTTGTAGGAAAGCAAACTGTTTTTTGCTGTAGGTTTGAAGTAGGTCCTTCTCTGTAGGGAACCATTCTCAGCATATATTGTTAGATCTAGGAAATCAAGGCTTTTGTTGTCAGCTATGTAGGTAAACTTCAGCCATTCATCTTTGGTGTTTAACCAACAGTCGAACTCTTCCAGACTTTCTTTGTTGCCGTTCCATACTACTATGATATCGTCTATATAATGTTTCCAAAAGAGGATCTGGTGCAGGTAAGGATTAGTGGCATTATGTATGTGGGTATCTTCAAAGTCGCTGACATAGAGCCCTGCCGCGCTTGGGGCAAATGTGCTGCCCATTGAGGTTCCATGGCACTGTAGGTATAGGGTGTTGTTGTATTCAAAAAGGTTTTCTGTGAGCGCTAGTCTGCTGCACTCTAAGATGAAATGTCTAGGTGTTTTATGGTACCACTGTCTGTTGAAGAGTACCATTTCCAGGGTTTAAAGGGTTTTTTCTTGAGGAAGACTGATATAAAGGCTCTGTACATCAAGTCCTACTAATAGCATGGGTTCTTCTGAGTATGTTTTGTCTGTTAAGAGGTTCAACAGATCCCTTGTATCTTTTAGATATGTAGGTGTCTCCTGGACTAGGGGTTTGAGACATTGATCTGCGAACTGGGATAGGGGTTCCAGTACAGACCCGATCCCTGAGACTATTGGTCTCCCTGGTGGTGGTTTTCGGGCCTTGTGGGTCTTTGGAAGGGAGTAAAAGTATGGTGTTTTGGGTTTGAGAGTTAGGTGGAAGTCCACCTCATTCTTGGAAATCCCATCATTTGTTTCCGCCTCATTTACCATCAGTGTAATAGTACTTTGGAGACGTTCAGTCGGGTCGGTTGTTAACTTTTAGTAAAATTTCTGATCTGAGAGTAGTGCTGTTCATTGTTGATCATATCCTTCTTTAGTGTGAAGGACGATCCCTCCCCCTTTGTCCGCTCACTTAATGATCAGGCTGGCATCCTGTCGGAGATCATCTAGCACCTTCTGTTCTGCATTCGTGATGTTCTGGAAGGATTGTGTAGTTTGTTTTTTTAGATCGTCTATTTCCCTCATCACTGCCTGCTCGAAGGTTAATATTTCTATGGGGACCTGGTTGTTCAGTGGGCAGAATCTGGATTTACGTTGAAGGTTGGTATCTCCGTCTGTGGTGTTGGCTTCCTGGTCATTGAAGAAGGCTTTCAATTTCAACTTGCGGCAGAATTCTGCCATTTCACATTGGAGTTTGAAGGTATCTAGTGGAGGTGTAGGGACAAAGCCTAGTCCTTTGTTTAGGACTCTTGTCTGTTCTTCCGTCAGTTCCTGATCAGTCAGGTTGATGATGAGGTTGTCGCGCTTGTACTGGGTTTGTTCCCCGTCATGCTCCTTGTGTGTACCTGCCGCTCCTGGTCTGTCCAGGTCACTCCTTTTCTTCTTGTTTTTTGGCTTGGTCTGCCTCTTTCTAAAAAAGGGGTCCTTGGTGTGTATTCTTGTCCCATTTGTGGTGCCATTGGTGGTGCCATTGGTGGTGGGCCATGGAAATAGGGGTTCATCCACCCTTGGAAGTTGGGATTGAACGGTTGAAATTTCATTCCATGGTTTTGATTTCCATGGTACAGAGTGTGCCACATATGTGGTCTCCGACAATTCATGCAGCGGTTTTGGCCTCTGTTCCTTCTGGGTGTGTAGGAATCTTTCCCGCTCCAGTCTGAGCCATCTGTGGAGGTTCCTGTGCTTGAGTTAGTATCTGATATATTCTCTGGTGCTTTATAGACGTCTGAGCTGTATGGGTTCATACGCTCCATTGAGAATTTTTTCAAGTCCTTTCCAAGTTTCAGTATTCTGTTCTGTGTGAGATATTCTTTGGTTTCACTCATCTCGCGGTTGATTTCATCAAGTCTCTTCTCGTATACTTTGATGTGCACCATATTTTTCAACTTAGTTTCACTCAATTGGATCTTTACAGTGAGTTCCTCGATTAACCGGGTTGCTGTTTTGATGATGAGGACTAGGTAATGTCTAGTGCACTTTCAAGATATGGCAGACCAATCTTTACGGAAGAGAATGTCTTGTAGGAAAATGCAAGGTGCATTACTCACCCAAAGGCCTTTGGGTGCTGCATTTTCACTTAGGTACTCCGTCATGATGATGCCATGGACGGCTGTCCTCACTTGTTCTCTCTTGATCTCCGTGAGTTCATCCCAGTCAGTTGTTTGAGCTAGGGTTTGAGAGAGATCTTTGTCTTGCAGTAAAGATGGTAGTGAAAGAATTACGTTTATTTCTTCTGTCGTGTAACTCAGGCCAAAGTTCTCGGCCATAGCACTCACTCTATTTGGGGTGCGATTGTGGAAGAAGGGAGATTCTTCAAAGGGGGGGAACTCCCACATCTGTGTGCTGCATGAACTACTTTCTATCAGAAGGGGGGAGAAAGACATTTTCTGTGATCCTTTCAGCTTCCTCAGTTGCTAATGTCAAAAAATTAAAGGGGGAATGGATCACTAGTCCTGAGTAACCAGGGTTTTGTTCTCTTATTCGGTTCAGGTGCCGATAAAAAACCCTCATTCACGTACCAAGGCTCAATAGGCGGTATATCTTGGTTCTCCGCCTTGTTGTTAGCGACGTGACAGCATCATCATTGGGTTTAATTGTGTGCTTCCTCCACCCGGGGGTAAGCCACTGGCTAGTACAGTAGTGATTTAGTAATAAAAGAAAAAAGGGGGGGAGGGGGTTTTATGCAGTTAAAAAGGCTTCTATTGACCAGTGTTGGGAAACTTTTATTGGTACTGGAAAGGATGCCTCGTTAAAAAAGTTAGGGCATGCATAGGAAACTTGGTAAAGAGGTTTCCGCACTGAGTTATGTCCAAAATAAGGTCGACATTTTTCAGCGGTGAGTTGCCCTCAAGGGGTCAAGTCGGCTTTCATCAGGACCTAGTGTTTACAGTAAAAAATTGGGGGGGGTTAGATAACCGCAAGTCAGGGTTAAATTCTAAAGATTATTCATCTTGAATTCGAATAGGCCTTTAAGTACCTGTGAATATAAAGAATCAAGGGAGTGGAAACAAACAATACACATATAAATGGTGTCAGTACGTTGTTTCATGAATGCTGTCAGATTATTTAGCGAGAAGAAATAATAGGTTACTTAAAAATGGCAATTCTTCATTATTAAACGGCAAAGGTTCTCTCATTCCCATTGAGGCAAAAAGATATCTGTTGTTGATCATATATTTTAGACATGTTGAGAGTGTGTGGTGTATGTTCAAAGTATAAAATATCAAAATGGTTTGTTCGAAAGGTAGGGCACACCGTCCTGTTGGGAGAAACAATGAAATGAGATCGGTGTGTGGTGTCGTGCAGTGCGCTGCAAGGATGTGCTCTTAGACCGGTCGCTAATTTGAAAGGCATGCCCCCTTGATTGAAAAAGGCAAAGTGAGAGTCACCAAATAGCAAATGTTTTCTTTAAGGAGCATTACCTTGCTATGGCGACATTTCACATATATACAAACTGGCGTACAGTCTTGAGCAAGGTTTGTGTGATATATAAAGGTTCGGTGGTGTAACAGTTAGATTAATTATGCTGATCTATTTGAGGTGAAGGCGGCGCTAGCAAAGTGCTAGGAGTGTTCTGACACAGAGGGAGCGTGCGCTTACTGGTGTTTGATAAACGAGTAAGTGGGGGGCTCACCCGATCAGGCATGCTTACGGGCCCAAGCTTCACACCTTATGGGAAATCAAATGCGCCTCCTCGGGCCAGCTGATAGTCGCTTGGCCTGCTGAAGTAAAGACATATGCACAGTACTGTTGCACATATCACCAAGTATACGTTACGGTTTTGTAGTGGCCAGACTCCTTCGTCGATGATTCCACCTCGGTTTCAGGTTCGGCACGACTTGTGCTGACACGGCCTCTCAGTCCCCGGGAGCAGAGGGTAGTGTCTTCCTGTGTAATGTAGGTCGAATGTGGGTTGACATAGACGACAGACTACGATGTTATAGTGTATTGGATGGGACTCGGATTGGAGTGAAAGAAAGACACATGAGAATGGTGGCGGTAGTACTACACTCAAATGTGACGATAATAAAAGGTGGTTGTGGAAAACACCATTAGTTTTGGAGATGTTTAGAGTTAATTCTGTCTGTATAAATTAATGCTCTTTACATCTTAACACGAGGGTGTTGTGTATGCTTCTGTCATGCGCATGCTTCTGTCATGCACTCTATTTCGCGGGCTGTTGCTCTTGCGTGCTGTTCTCTCGCGCATTGTGTTTCTTTGAATAATATGTTAATATTTGAATGTGCTTGTATTGCTTCACGGCACGATCTGCAATCGTGCCGTTTCACTGTATATACTTAGTTTGGTCAGTTGCTGTGAGCTGACCGATGTATGAGGATGTGTTACTAGGAGATGCTTCTTACCTACGAATAAACTGCATTCCTACATCTATATTTTTGTGATCATTGATTTAACAATTTGGCGACGAGGGACGGAACACTTTGGAAGCATTTCCTGGTTTTATTTAAAAAAAAAGAAAAAAAAAAATTATATACATAAACGAGCACCGAAGGATAAGAGGATCTACAAAGTTATTCTCTGGATTTTGATCCGTTAATACTGTGGGAGTCTTCTTTATGCTTTTATTTACCTTGATCGTCTATCGCCTCTTCACCAAGCGTTTCTGCCTGCGAAGCGTGAAGGCCATCTACATCTCACAACGTTTGCGTATGAGAAGCATTCATTGGTTTGCGTATAAGAAGCATTCATTGGTTTCTCCTTAAAGCAAAGAGGTGATTGGATCAACTGGTTTAAGCGCCACTCCCCTTAACCGGTCTCGGAAAGAAAAGAGGTGACTTCTTCATTTGTTCTTTAACTGGAATTCACGAAGGGGAAGTTATTATTTTGTTTATTCATCGGCAGTTTGGAAGTTTTAAGAAGAAAGGAGGTGACTTTTAATTTACTATTCAATCGGATTTCACTAACAAGAAGTCATTCCTTGTTTATTATTTGGAGCACTTTAAGGAAGACTCTGCAACTCTTATTTTTCAACGCTCCTATTTTATTTAAAGAGAAGATTTCATTTCTTCAACAATTCAATGTAACTTGAGTTCGTGACTGTGTTTTTTTATAACACATTGCTTTTCTTGATAATTAATTATTTATATTTATTTGTTTTGCTTTGATAAGTTAATAGGGTATTACTATGTGTGCACAGGGATACACTCTTTCTCCACCCCAGAGTTATTGGGCAGCTGGAAGTTCCCCTTTCATGCCCTGGATTGAGTGGAAAGCTTATTTTCTAAATTATATTGAAACTTTAGATGCTAATGGTAAAATGAAACCTCCAGAGAAAAAGGGTATTTTTTTACATTGCTTAGGACCTGAAGGTTTAAAAGCCTTTAATCAATTGCCTGCTTCACAAGCTAGTGGGGATGCGAAAGTTTTTGAAAAAGCATTATTTGATTTTGATAAATATTGTTCTCCTAAGGTCTGCATAGGAATCTCTAGATACAAATTCTTTCAAAGAAAACAGTTAAGTGAAGAATCTGTTGACAATTTTGTTTCTTCTCTTAAAACTCTAGCCTTAGACTGCAAGTTTGGGAATTTACAAGAAGATCTAATTAGAGATCAGGTCGTTATGCATTCATGTAATGAAACTATACAAGAAAGATTGTGGATTAATGGTGATGAAAATTTGGATTTTGTTGTTGCTATCGTTAGAAAAGCTGAACTTTCATGTAGGAGTGCACAACAAGTTAAAGGGAAGGATGTCTCTGTAAGTAAAGATATTGTCTCAAAAATTAATCCTAAATATGACGATAAGCGTAAGGATTTTTTGAAAAAGAAACAAAATTTCAGTTCAAAAAATAATTCTGAAGAGTATAAGAGTAATTTAAAATGTTACAGGTGTAATAGCAAATCACATCTGGCTAATAGCAAAACATGCCCTGGTTTAAAACAAAAGTGTTCTAATTGTGGATTATCTAGTCATTTTACTTCTGCTTGCAGAAAAAGTAAGACCAGCCAGAAGGTCAAGTGTATTGAGCAGAGCGATAACAGTGAAGACGATACCTTCTCGGGTGATTCCAATAACTGTTCTTTTGTTTTAAATGTTAAAGAATCTGCAGTTTTAGATGTTAATGATGCTGTGATTAAGAAAAAAACATTATGTGATATGGTTATTGGAGGGGTAAAAATCAACATGTATGCTGACTCTGGTTCACCATATTCCATTGTATGTGAATCTGTGTGGAAGAAGTTGTTTGTAGACAGACTAGGAAGTTGTTTAGAAAAGAGTGACATTAATCCTGAAGGGTATTCAGGAGGAAGAATAGACATTTTAGGTTTTAGAACATTAGTTTTCAGGTTCAAAAATAGAGAATGTATTGCAAAACCTTATATTTCTAAGAAAGGTCCTTCAGTCCTTAGCTGGTTTGATCTAGGTAAACTTGGTATCATTTTGAACCCAAATAGTCCAAATCCAGTAATGTTAGTGGATGAACATAATGGGATTTCAGCTTTGTTATTAGACAAATTTCCAAAAGTTTTTTCAAAAAATATTGGGAGGTTAACCAGCTTCAAGCATGAAATTCGTTTGAAGGAAAATGCATGCCCTAAAGTGCACAAAGCTAGGAATATTCCTTTTGCTGTTCGAGAGGAAGTCCAAAACGAATTGGATGCTTTAGTAAAAGAAGGCATAATAGAAAGGATTGAGTCCTCTGAATGGGTTTCTCCCATAGTGGTTGCCAGACGGGCCAATGGCAAGGTCAGACTTTGCATTGACCTTCTCCATCTTAACAATAATATTGTAGTAGATCAATTTCCTCTTCCTCGCATTTCTGAATTGTTATCCTCTGCTGGTGGTTGTAAATTTTTCTCAACCATAGACTTATCTGCTGCCTACCACCAGATAGAGCTTTGCGAAAAAAGCAAGGATTTAACAGCATTCATCACCCCATTTGGGTGTTTTAGATTTAACAGGATGCCTTTTGGTTTGGCGTCGGCTGCTGCTATTTTTCAGAGCGTGATGCAAGACATCTTAAAGAATTGCAAGAATGCTGTCTGTTTTCAGCATGACATTTTAGTTTTCAATGACAACAGAGAAAATCATATCTCTGCCTTAGAAGATGTTTTGGGTGCCTTGAATATGCATGGTCTCACCATTAAGTATGAAAAATGTAAATTTGGTGTTCATTCTGTTAACTATTTGGGCCATGAACTGTGTGAGGAAGGAATTAAGCCTAAATCTAATTTATTAGAGGCTATCAAGTCTGCACCGCATCCTAAATCTAAAGATGATGTAAGGTCGTTTTTAGGGTTAGTTGAGTTCTATGCTAGATATGTACCTGATTTTTCTTGTAGGACATTCAATATAAGACAACTAATTAAGAACAGGGTTACTTTTGAGTGGACAAATGAGTGTGAGAAAGAGTTTTGTGATGTGAAAGACGCTATTTGTTCTGCCAATGCCCTTTCTTGTTTTGACCCTTCTCTACAAAATATTATTACCACTGATGCCAGTTCAAAAGGGCTTGGTGCAGTTTTTTCTCAAAAAAACAAAAATGGCAAAGAGGTTGTTATTGCACATGCATCCAGAGCTCTTACTCCTTCTGAGGAGAAGTATTCCACAATAGAGAGGGAAACGTTAGTGTGTATTTGGGCTTTGGAACATTTCAGAGTATTTATTTGGGGAAAGGAGTGTATATTGAGGAGTGACCATAAACCCTTAGTACGTTTACTCACTACCGAAGGGATGTTGAGAGCTTCAGCCCGTATTGCACGTATGTCCATGCGGTTGCAGGATTTTATCTACGACATACAATATGTTCCTGGGAAGGAAAATGTTTCTGCTGATTTTTTGTCCAGAATGCCTTTGCCCATTCAGGAAGATTTGTATAATGAGTGGGATGATTTTCAAATTGCTATGATTCACGAAGAAGGTCCTATTCCTATTGATCAGACTTTGTGGTGTAAAAAATTTGAGGAGGATGAGGTTTTGAAAAGTGTTGCTGATTACATTACTAGTACTTGGCCAGATAAGAAATACATTGGCTCAGAGCTTAAAAGTTTCTGGGAAGTGAGATCTGAGCTTTCATATAATGAGAGTGTGGTTAAAAGAGGTGAACGTTTCATTCCACCAGTTGGTGTGAGAAAGGTTATAGTTGCACAAAGTCATGAGGGTCATAGTGGTATGGTCAGAACTAAACAGCAAGTTAAAAGTTTGTTCTTGTGGCCAGGTATGGACTTGTTTATTGAACGTTTTGTCAGGGATTGTGTTATTTGTGCAAATTCTGACAAGTCTTTAACTACTCTGAAACCCAATATGAGCGGGCAGGTTACTCCTGATAATCCTTGGGAAACCATTGCTATGGACATTATGGGTCCCCTTGGTTATGAATCCAAGTATATCATTGCGGCTATTGATGTGTTTTCTAAATGGCCCATTATCAAGATTGTTGAAAGGATAGATACTGAGTCTGTTTTGTGTTTTTTAGATAAGGTTTTCACTGAAGAAGGTTTGCCTGTTAGACTTATAACGGACAATGGAGTTCAATTCAATTCTAATAAGGCTAACGATTATTTTTCAAGGTTAGGTATTGTCCATTCCACAACTTCTCTGTACAATCCTAGCGGTAATGGAGTAATAGAGAGGTTTAATAGAGTTTTAAAAAGTGCCATACAGTCAGTTGGAAATGAAGGCAAGAGATGGGAGGTGGAAGTTTTTAAAAAAGTGTGGATGTATAGGACTACTGTAAATTCCATGACTGGATATTCTCCTTTTGAGATAATGAGGGGAAGGCTCCCTAGAACTAAAGTGAATCCGTCATGGTTGATTAAATCAGCTTTTTCAGGTGTAGATTTGGGCAAAGTTAAAGAAAATCTTGCTCGCACCAATTGCAATAACAAAAGGTATTTTAATGAGAAATTTGGTTCTAAAGTTGACCCGATTGTGGGAGTTGGCATGATGGTAAAAGTTAAAAAACCTTGGAAGGTTAAAAAAGGAGAAAGTTCATTCATGGGTCCTTTTGAAGTTGTTGAGGTTCTGAAAAATTCTGTGAGATTGTCAAATAATAAGGTATGGAATCTCAACAGGATTGCTGTTCTTAAATCAGATAAGGCTGTTTACAGGAAATTTGACACTGTGAACCACACTGATTATTCGTTTTTGGATGAGAATTTAGACGGAAGTACAATTTGTAATAACGATGGAGCAACACCTAGTTGTTCCAGTGTGGAAAGTCAAAATGTGGATGTTCAATCTACACCTGTCAATAGCAGTGATGTGTCTTTACAGAAAAGATCTATGAGAAAGCCTAAATGGATGTCAGACTTTATTGTTTTTGTGAAGGGTAAATTTGAAAGCTAATTTTTTTATTGTTGTTGTTTTTATTTATTTGTTTTGTTTTATAAGGGGGGAAGGTGTGTTGTGTATACTTCTGTCACGCGCATGCTTCTGTCATGCACTCTATCTCGCGTGCTGTTGCTCTTGCGCGCTGTTCTCTCGCGCATTGTGTTTCTTTGAATAATATGTTATTATTTGAATGTGCTTGTATTGTTTCACTGTATATACTTAGTTTGGTCAGTTGCTGTGAGCTGACCGATGTATGAGGATGTGTTACTAGGAGATGCTTCTTACCTACGAATAAACTGCATTCCTACATCTATATTTTTGTGATCATTGATTTAACAGAGGGGCCCGACTATGGTGTGATTGATATGAGTTTGGCCGTGTGCATAGTGGTGGGAGATCACAGTGGAGTAGGGCAAGTTGGGTCAGTGGCTGTTAAACTTGGTGTTGATGATTCAACGTGGTAGGTAATGACTTAGTTGACTCATGGTGCCAGAGGATTCAGTTATTGATGCTTAGCCACGGAATATTGTCATTGAGACCGTTAACATTCGCTCGGAGGCGGTGTACCCATCTTTGTTCTTTCTCAAAGAGGATCTTCTCTGCATTGTGGTTCTTATTGGGTAGGGTTTCAAGGATGACCCATCTCAAATCTTGCATTGTGTGTTTGTACTCAATGTAATGATTGCTCATTTTGGTTGTAATGCGTTGACACTTGACGTTGCTCCTGTGTCCCACCATTCCGCCTTAACCTCAAATAGAGCAGCAGAATTAATCTACTTGTTACACCGCCGAACATTTATGTATTACACGTACCTTGCTCAAGACAGCATGCCAGTTTGTATATATGTGAAATGTCATCATACCAAGGTAATGCTCCTTAAAGAAAACATTTACCATTTGGTGACTCTCACTTTGCCTTTTTCAATCAAAGGGGCACACCTTTCAAGTTAGCGACCGGTCTAAGAGCACATCCTTGCAGCGCACTGCATGACACCACACACCGATCTCATTTCATTGTTTCCCCCAACAGGACGGTGTGCAACAAACCATTTTGATATTTTATACTTTGAACATAAACCAAACACTCTCAACATGTCTAAAATATATGATCAACGAGAGCAATCTTTTTGCCTCAATGGGAATGAGAGAACCTTTGCCGTTTAATAATGAGGAATTGCCATTTTTAAGTTACTTATTATTTCTTCTCGCTAAATAATCTGACAGCATTCATGAAACAACGTACTGACACCACTTATATGTTTATTGTTTGTTCCCCCCCACTCCCTTGTTTCTTTATATTCACAGGTACTTAAAGGCCTATTCGAATTCTAGATAAATTATCTTTGGAATTTAACCCTGACTTGCGGTTATCTAACCCCCCCAATTTTTTACTGTAAACACTAGGTCCTGATGAAAGCCGACTTGACCCCTTGAGGACAACTCACAGCTGAAACATGTCGACCTTATTTTGGACATAACTCAGTGCGGAAAACTCTTTACCAAGTTTCCTATGCACGCCCTAACTTTTTTAACGAGGCATCCTTTCCAGTACAAATAAAAGTTTCCCAACACTGGTCAAAAGAAGATTTTTAACTGCACTAAACCGCCTCCCCCCTTTTTTCTTTTCTTACTAAATCACTACTGTACTAACCAGTGGTTTACCTCCGGGTGGAGGAAGCACACAATTAAACCCAATGATGATGCTGTCACATCGCTAACAACAAGGCGGAGAGCCAAGATATACCGCCTATTGAGCCTTTGTATGTGAATGAGGGGTTTTTATCGGCACCGGAACCGAATAAGAGAACAAAACCCTGGTTACTCTGGACTAGTGATCCCTTCCCCCTTTGATTGTTTGACATTAGCAACTAAGGAAGCTGAAAGGATCACAGAAAATCTCCTTCTCCCCCTTGTGATAGAAAGTAGCCCACCCAGGCCACCCAGTGTGCTATGGGACCGCGGGGGAGCCTCGGGCCCCACGTCATAGATGGCTCCTCACCTCCTGTGGCAACCAGCATTGCTCTTGCACACAGGGAACTGCTGGAAATGCAGCTTTCTGCATACAAGAGCAATCCGTTCATCTCTTTCCTAATCACATGTCTGCAGCAGTGAAAGAGATGTAAACTCCGCTTCCAGCAAGCAGGAACACCGTAACAGCTCCCACTTGCTGAAAGTAGAGTTAATGTTTGTTTTTGCCATGGGGGAGCTGTCAGCTTTTTTTAATGTTTTTTTTCACCGGAGTCACGGAGTCTGGTGCAATTTTCAGCAAGGACCTTGCAGGACCCCTTGTCCAATAAGGGGTCAAGGTATTCCGACCCTGCCCCCTTCTCTTTAAAAAAAAAAAAATCTTTAATCAGTCCTAAGATGGCCTCCAACACTTCTTGGTGAAATTGCTGGCAGCCAATAAGATTTCAGAACAGGAGATGTCGGATCCTTGGAGGATCCGTGTCCCTAGATATACACATTTGGATTTCTTTTAATATCTCAAAAACTACTGAACGGATTTAACCAAATAATAAAAAAGCATAATCTGCGAACGAACACTTCCCTTTCTGCCAAATTTGGTCTAATTCTGTCTAGCAGTTCGGGCTGCAGGTTTGTCTTAATACTCTATGGGCCCGATTCACAGAACTAACTTAAGACAAAATCTTAAACTTACTACCATTTTGGTATTCACAGTCCTAACTTTAGGACTCCTAAAGTCTTAAAATTGGGATTTTTCTCAGTTTAGTAGTAGTAAAGTTAGGACTCCTAACTTTAGGACTCCTAAATGCCTTCTGTGAACTAACTTTACTACTCCTAAAATTAGAAAAATCCTACCTTTACGACTTTAGGTATTCACAGAAGGCATTTTGGAGTCCTAAAGTTAGGACTCCTAACTTCTGTGAATACCGAAATGAGTAAGTGCCTTCTGTGAATACCAAAATGAGTAAGTGCCTTCTGTGAATACCAAAATGGTAGTAAGTTTAGGATTTTGTCTTAAGTTAGTTCTGTGAATCGGGCCCATAGAGTATTAAGACAAACCTGCAGCCCGAACTGCTAGACAGAATTAGACCAAATTTGGCAGAAAGGGAAGTGTTCGTTCGCAGATTATGCTTTTTTATTATTTGGTTAAATCCGTTCAGTAGTTTTTGAGCGAAGGCCCGGGTAGGGATGAAGGAGTGCGCCTCACTCCTAAAGTCCAGAGTACATGTCCCTAAAAGAAAGAACCCCTAAAGAAAGAACCTAAACGGTGCTTATGCCCACTACTTGCTGGGCAGCTGGGAAGGATCCGCGACAGGGGCCCTCACTGGCCCCTCAGGAACCAACCACTGCGCCAAACTGAGCCATCTGGCTCTTGGAATACATGTAGCGCACTTTTAGAGCCCTCTAGGCTCTGGAATGAAAAGAGGGGCTTCTTGGGAGCAAAACAGCACCAAACATGGGGGTCCTCAAGGCCCTAAAAAAAACTGGGGAGCCTTGTGGGCTCAAGGCACAAAAGCCCGCAGGCTCTAAATACACAAATGCCCCTTTGGAGCCTTTCGTGGGCTCTGCAACAAAGGTGGGCCCAGGACGTTGGAGTCCCGCCTCTGGGGACTCGTGATCTCAATCTGCCCTCTGAGCCTCTCGTGGACTCTGAAGACCGAATCGTGCCCCTGGGAGCCTCTCGTGGGCTCGAGGAAATATGCCAACAATGGGGGGAGCGATCCGTTGCCAGCTGGGGCTGCTCTACCACCCTCAATGCCCCTGGGCTCGTTGGAGCCTCACGGGCTCGAAATAGGAATGCTGCTAAGAGCCTCTATGGCTCCAATTAAGAATGTGCCCCGCCGTTGGAGTCCCCCTCTCTGGGGACTCGAAGTAAGCAAACTGCCCTCGGGGTCGTTGGAGTCCCGCTCGGGGACTCAAGAAAACAATGGCCCCTGGTGCTGGTGAGGCCTTCCCCACCCCAGCCTTCTTAACTTACCGGCTCTCGGTGGGGGAAGGCTGGCTCTTCCTCGGGCAGCAGTAGCGGAGCTCTTCCGACTCCTGGGAGCTCCGCCCGACAGCGCCCTTGCTTCACCCGGTCCCCCATCTCGGAACCGGGCCTTCCTAATTCCATGGACTTCTAACTGTCCCTAAACTATACTCAATATTTTAGATTGTGGTTGGTGAGGGACACAAACGACGACAGCCCAAGCCTTCCTCCCGTTCCCTCAATCCTCCAAGTGTGGAGGTTCAATGTTTACACTCCTATTTAACTGTCTTAGATCGATGAATTTATATAACCTAATGAGAACAAGAATAACACTGTTAGTTCAAATGCAATAATGGCCATAAAATTGGACACAATTCATTCATTATAAACTTTACAGCACGAATTCTGGAATTGCCTGAGTATATCCTTCAAGGTGAATTTTCAGATCTGAACTGTAATCTAGATAAATACAATATAATGGCTTATATGCTTTACAGGTTCCTTACAAAGAGATATACAAAAAATTGTCTCCAAGTCAAAAGAAGAGCTAACCCTTGGCTTGAGCTGCACATTAGCAACTATAAAAGGTAACTAACCTTTTCTATTGCTAATACTGCAGTAAAGGCAAGAGTAATAGATCTTTAAACCAAAGAGAAGAATTTCATTCAAATTAGATGGGATATGTTTTGTTAGTCTACTTAAAGGAACATAATATATTATTTCTTTATAGAGTGTGGCTATTACCCAAAGAGCAGTCTAGCAGTGAGACTGATTAGTATTAACAAAGCTAGAACCCAAATACATATTGACATTTATTTTAAAAAGCAGGTTGTAATGGCCTTCCTAACGGGAAAATGATCGGCTGTCTCTCTGAGAGCTGGTAGCAACGCATTCCACTTTTGGCGCCTTGACAGAGAAACATTAGGCATTAGTCTGTAGAAGACAGCCAGAAGGCTTTGCATTAGGCAATGCATTGGTGGAACATTTTTTAAGTGATTTCAGCTTTTTTTTCTTTATAGAACATAAGCAGGCTTACCTGCCTTTTCTATCCTGCTGCATTACATCAGGTCCAGGGACAGGAATGAAGACAGAGGCTGACTTTCCAAGGGATGTCAACATACACTGTCAACAGTTCAGTGAATACAATGTCAAAAAGGTGAAATAGCAGATAAGGGTATAGGAGAAGACACTACTAAATATATTCACATTTATCTTCAAATTACGCATAGCCTGTTAATTCAAATTGTTTTTTATTTCACTATGTTGGAAAAACATTGCTTCTAAGTTTATTTTACATTTATTTTATTCATGTTTTTTCTCAGCCATAGCACCAACATTATTCTAACCTTTTTTGGCCGTTAATCATAAAAAGATGCTATTTGTGAAAAGCTAGATGCGTTGTTTCAAGCCTTTCGAAAATAACGAACTGTTAATTACGGTTTATTAAAACTACACATCTTAAGTAAACAAATGGAATGGTTTTAATTAATGTTTTAGTATATAATATTAAATTATTATTATTATTTTTATGTTAGTGATATCAGTTCTACTTGAAGCATGAAATGGCTTTCTTCAGTCTGTCTTCCTCAATGTATAATTCCATTGAGCTTGATGCCTTCTGGAAACCTGTAATTGAATATATTTAATAGCATTTTATAGTGGTCTTCGGTGAGTTCAGTTCTCTTCTGGTGCAAGACAGTTCTTATAGAATCATCTCAGAAATAGCTAAGGTTCAAAAATGGACTTTGCATCATAATTTGATTTTCAGTATAGATAACACAACAATATGCCAACTGACAACTGATAATTCATTTACACTATTATACAATTTACACATGCTTGTATGTAATTTACGATGGGTTTACTGTTATTTTTATCAACATTTCTCTTTTAAGATGATTGACATTTACATTATATTTGTGACTAATTCTGTTTTTAATATTCAATAATGTAAATGTCTATTACACTAAGTACTTTTCCAAATTCCTTTTTTTGATTGCTTGACCTATTCTGTCTGTGTAATCAATACAAATAATGTATTTCTTTAATTTAACGTATTCAGTCTATTTTGTTTGTATTGATGTATTTCTTCTTATTAGAAAAAGAAATAGTTACCTCGAATAAAACAGTTCAGATTGTCTTTTGCCAAAAACTCAATTTGCCTTTCTACTATTTGCCATTTGATTACTCAGTTTGTAAGTACTAGTTTTCAGCTGATTAGCATCTTTGTGTATCAGTTACAGGTTTTGTTTTTGTGGTTTGAGTTGCAAAACTTGGGTTGTGTTAAATTCTATTGTGATGGCGAGTTGTATTTAGTATTGCCTCTTATTGAAAATATGCTTAGTAGATAATTTGTTATCTTTATGATGATAAGCAATTACACTAACAAAATAATATGATATAATACAGTTTAATAATGGAAACATCAACTTCATCTCCCATGCTAACTTTAAAAATATATTTCCAAGTATTATTTACAAATGCATAGCTCAGTTAGACATGCCCATGGCTGGGAAATCTGTATTCTTCAATGTAAATTTATTACATTACACAATAAAAGGGAAACATATTTAACATAAATGTGGCACATGAAACTGAATAAAAACGATTTACAAAAAAAATTTGTAAAATTCCAAAATCGGTACCAAAGATCTGTCAGATTATGCACCACTGAATTGAGCTTTAAAGCAAATGGAACAATAGTACACATATTTGAAGGCTGAAGTCATCATTAGTGAACACAGCTGACATAGCTGAATTTAAAGAATATGCTGCTGATGAAATGTGTTACTTAATTTTTAGGAATATTGCAAAAAATTAAAAGATGAAACACTGTGGAATAGCTTGAAAACTCTCATTAGAAGAAAACTATTGGCGGGAAAATAAAAGATGAATCTGTGAAATAGATTGCATCTTCTAAACAGATTAACCAATCTTGAAAGGAAAGTCACAATGGTCTGACTTGAAAGTGCAGCTGACGCCAGCCAATTTTCTGTTTTTTTTTAGTCTGGCAGCAGCACAGATGGCAGGAGCACAGTCATTAACTTGCAGGTATTCATAGGCTTGTCTTGACATTTTAACCGTCATCTGACCTTTTATCCTGCACCAAAATTATTCTATAGTTCTTTGCTTCCACATAAATACATATCTATTCCCATGCAATGTGTGTATGTGTGTGTGTGTGTGTGTTTGTGTGTGTGTGATTCCGACTGCGTCCTGAGAATACATGATCCTGTTTGGAGTTCTTTTAGAGATTATTAAGAGCTGGGTGCTTCGCCGGCATATGTGCCACCCTCCACGCGTCCGTGGTCTGGGTAGAAGCGAGACTGGGGAATATATATATATAAGGCTTTTTGGGAGCCGAAACGCATCATGGCAGAGTGGTGTTGGGCGAAATAAAACTTTAAACACCACGAATTGGGTCTCGTCTCGTCTCTACCACGATTTGGCTGTATGCTGTACTGCTGATTTGAGGACGTTACATACCGTATATATATATATAGGTTGGTGGGAGGAGCAGGCTCCCTGGAACATCACTAATCAAGAGTGGGACAATAAAATTATAGGATGGCATCGTTATGTAGACGATCTTTTTATCATCTTAGACAGTCCGGTAGAAACTGCCAGTGTGTTCATAGACGTACTCAATAACAATGACATGAATCTAAAATTCTCAGGTCATATAAGCAGGACCTCAGTCAACTACCTTGATCTTACTGTATATATAGATGACAAAGGAACAGTGCAAACTAAATTATTCAGGAAAGAGACGGCAGGGAGCTCCACCCTCTTTGCCACAAGCAGTCATCCTCGCCAATTGGTTCAAAGTATCCCCTATGGAGAACTTTTGAGGCTAAGGCGCAATAATTCCAATGAGGATGATTTCAAGAAGGCAGCGGAGGCTAGTCTTCAACGATTCAGGATAAGGGGTTACAGTGAGGGGGTTCTAGCCAGTGCTTATGATAGAGCAATCAAGATGCAGAGAAAAGCTTTGTTAGAACCCAAGAAGACTGTAAAATCCAATAACGGGGCATTTCGCCTTATCACCACCTTTTCACGGAACGCAGGGCAGGTCAAAAAGATACTTAAAAAGAACTGGAACATTTTAATGTCCGATAACATCATTAAAGCAGATTTGCCTAGCAATCCTCTAGTGACCTTTAGAAAGGCCAGATCTCTTAGGGACCACTTGGTCTCTAGTCATTACACTGCTCCTGATAATATCCCCAAACTTCCTGCATTGAATGGTTTCTACCCTTGTGGCCGGTGTAAGGCCTGTAAACATAGTAAGCGGACGCTTGCTTTTAAGGTACCAGGTCTTTCTACACCGAAAAAGATTACCAAATTCCTGACGTGCTCCACAGCATATGTCATCTATTGTCTCATCTGCCCTTGTGGCTTAAATTACATCAGTAGTACCACCAATGCCGTTAAATTGAGAATATTAGAGCACATGCGTGCTATTGCCAAAAAAGATGTCACCTACCCCGTAGCGAGGCACTTCGAAAAGAAACACAATAGTAACAGGGATCTGTTATCTTACATTTGTCTCGACAGTGTTCCGGCTAATATCAGGGGTGGTGATCGCCTTCTTAAGCTTAGAAGGCTAGAGTCCAGATACATAATAGACTTGCAGAGTAAACACCCGAATGGCCTCAATATGCATGAAGAACTTTCTGTACATTTGGGTTAAGTTTCATGCACTTCTGATAATGATGGACTTCTATGTTGGTTCATGCACTGTATTCTTGATTGGTATCTTCCATTGTCTGTATATGTATTTAGGACATCTGGTATTTAAGAAATTTTTGACTGTAACTTTTGTACCGATAACTTGGTTTTACATCCCACGTTACTTTGAGTACCTTCGAACAGGTGTTATATTCTTGCCCATCCAGGGTGATATTTGGGTTGCTATGAATGCAATTTTGAACTCGGGTGCGTTTACACACTATAGCATAAGTCTTAATATTGTTAGACTAACATGGACTCTGAGTATTTTTATTCAGGTCTCCAATTGCCATGATCATGTTTTCATATGGTTGCTTTACATATATAATTGTTTGCACCTTAACATCTAGTATATTAGATCTGTTCGACGGCTAGCCCATCCAGGGCGTTAAATGAGCAAGGAGGACAATTGGACTATTGTTGCCCATCACGGGCGGGATAACAAGTATAGCTCCCATGCATCACTTATTGGGGGATTTGTGATTATGTTTATTGATTGTACACAATATTACATATGTTTAACTTAAGACTGGGTTAAAACTGGAACTCTTTACACCATCTTAAGATGGCCGATCCATTCTTAATGATTGTATAGTCCTTTTTTGTTCTCTACTCTAAATGCAGAAGTAAGACATTTTATTTAAACAAGTTGAGGGCCTCCGCTCTTTGCATATCTTGACGAAGCCCTCTGGCGAAACGCGTCGTATGCTGTGAAGTTCCCGAATAAATTCTAACGTGGAACTACCCCCTGCGTGTGCTGCTTTCTTTACAGACAGATGGTCCGTGGATGTTCGAAGCTGTGATATATATATATATATATATATTCACCAAAGATTTCCTACATGAGGAAATAATAGTCCGGACTCAGCAGGATTTAGTATTGCCCAAATTTCCTTTAATTATTCAGCAGCATCCATTATACAAAGGAAATACCGACGCGTTTCGTTATCGTTAGATTATCTGATGATAACGAAACGCGTCAGTATTTCCTGTGTACTAAATCCTGCTGAGTGCGGACTATTTGTTGAAAGTGAGCCCATATTACTATCGATGCCCGGGCGGCTGACGCAAGACGCCTCTTAGTTCCCATTCTGAATAGTTACCAAATAAAGAGACGGGCGCTGGAAGCAGGAATCACAAGAACAGGATTTATTACTCATGAGGAGAGCCTGTCATTTCGGACACGAAACACAGTGTCTTTCGGGAGGTGCTCTGCCAACCTCTCTGAGGCCTGGCCTCTTATACCCTGGTTTATGACATATGACCTTTCTTTATTACAATCAAGACATTGTGAAGCAAGGAAAAAGACATCCCCGTAATCCTCGTGTCAATCCCACCCCACATATATCCACAATAGAGGCCCTCACCCTGCTGACATCAGGAGGGGGGGTTATCGCGCAGCTGAGTGTTCCGCCGATTCTTAGGATGTGTGCGCCTGATCGTATTCCAGGGGGTGGGGAGGTCAGGATCAATAGTGGGTCCTTTGAAGAGGAGTGACTCCATACAATAAGGGGCAGTAAACAGTATCTCCCGGCTTAGGCGATGGCCTCGGACCTGTGTGGACAGTCAATCGCGGAGGGAGGGTTTACCAACAGAGGGGTTATTCATGAAAGGAAAGGAGGTGTTGGTCAGGCGCGGCCGTGACTCCCAAGGACAGGGTCATGCGGACTTGTGCATGTGAGGGAGGGGGCAGCCAGGGTGCGCGGAGGGAGAGGGTCATTTGAGAGTGGGGGGGGGGTGTTCAAATGCGCGCAGGAGGGAAGCCGGGGATTTCAATGAGCGGGCAAAGAGGCCATGGTGCCTAAAATGGCTGTCAGGTACATGTGGGCACGGGCCTTTACTGGCGGAGTGATGAGGTCAACGTCTCACGATATTCGTGGTGCGTACAGGGAGGGGAATGGGAAAAGACAAATGAACGCCGCTTATGTACATAAATTTTGTAAATTTCCACAGTCGCCGCTTTTTACATAAGAAAGTTCATTTCCTAATTGATGGGCGTACATATAAACATGTGTGGTTGATGAAATTGGCAGAATGCAATACATAGAAATTTACATTTGTTGGGTTACTACAAGCCCAACGTTCAACGTACTACATAGCATAAATGCTTCTGACTTTCTCAAAAAATGTGACCAATGAACATTTTGACCAAGTAGTTGAGGGAGGAATTCAGTCCAATACATATGATCTCTTCGTCACAGTGTCTTTTTAGCAGTGAGCCATCACTGGTAGGCTCTAGTCCGTGTCCTTTCGTTGGCGCTGTTGAGCACCGGCGGTGGAGCTATAGGTCCAGCTCGGATTTAACCTTTCGCGTTGCAAGGTGCGGTCTGTCCTCTGCTGTTAGACCACAGTCCTGTTCCCTAACCAATCCTTTTAGCGGCGCCTTATGCTCGGCACCTATATTTCCGTGGCATAACCCCATTTCCACCTAAATGCTGTTCTTCCTTTCGGCAAAAAGTCACGTGGAAAAGAGGGTGTGTGGTTCAATAGTCGATGGAAGAGAGGGCGGAGTGGGGTCAGATTTCCTGGGACACACCAAAGGGACCAAGGGAGCAAAGGATAACAAGCAAGCAGGCCCCTCAATCGGGTTTGAAAAAAGGGGGGGGGGGAACGGAGGCTTCAGGCACACGTGGGTTAGCGGACAGAGAGCTTCAGGACAGCCCTTCATCCGTTCGTTTACCGCGTTTGAGAGTGCTGCCTCGTCCCGTATCTTGTTGCGCTGCGGCTCCACCTTTGGTCGAGGTCGCATGTGTCTCATGATCTGCAGCCAGGCTGTGCGTCACGTCCGACCCTTCTCCTCCGGTGATCGTATTTCTTTGAATGGGTAAAAACAAGTTTTAGAGAACTGGCAGGAGAAGAGATTTTTACATTTGAATTCCACTCGCAATCCTAGCACCTGGGGGTTATGCTCATTGGTCATAGTCAGAAGTCTATTACCATGAAGTAAGTATGTGGGTATTTCTACTGTGTTCGCACCAAGTCTAATCGGCGTTCATTCATGACACATATGGACAGAGGTCAGACTCCTATCACTCGCGTATTTCATCAAAAACTCCAAAATTGGCAATATTCAGGGGAGACTCGTCCTTCTAACTCGAGCCTTAACAGTCTTACGTTTCCCTTTAGAGCTAGCTAACTCTTTCAAGCAGAGCGGGGGTGCAATCATCGAAAGACAGTGTTAAACAGGTTTTTCTCGAGGGGCGACAGTTGGTCATGGTCATCAGTTATACATCGAGGACAGCAGCTGGGGTCAATCAGGTGGGGCGGGGACGCTTCGGGCAGTCGCGCTTGAGTGCAAAGGGGTGGGGCAATCTGGGCATTGGGGGTCAATCTGGACATTGGGGACCAATCTGGGCATTGGCGCTTGTATCTCTAACGAACTAAAAAAATAGGATGCCATTGACATATAGTTCCCCTATAAAAGGCCAGATTAGGGGACATTAGTCGTCTTACCTGTCCTTTCTTTCTTAGTCAATTCGAGTTCATTCATTTTGCAGAAAGGAGGGGTAGTAATATGGCAAGTTACAATCGTTTTAGTTTCTGTCAATTTCGCTGAACACCTTCGCGTTCAATAAGTTTCCAATTAGACTGGTGCCAGCGGGGCACAATTTTTACCACAAAAAGGGAAGAGGGAACAGGGGGACTCTCGTAGAGAGTGAGAGTCGTCCGCAACCTAAACGAGCCATTCGGTACACGTATGACATGTAGAGAGAGAGAGAGAGAGAGAGACGTGTACGGTAATAGGTCATTTAGTGCGCTCACAACACAGAACAGCAGGGGTCAGGTAACAAAGAGACGCAAACAGAGGGGAGACATAAACCCATATATTACATACACACAAACTCAGACGAAGGAAGACAGTACATGTATTACGTACAAAGAGATTCACGACAAAACATAGAACAGTTATTGGCCAAAAAGATCTCTTTCTGCATGCTGCGTATCTTTAGTATCCTATTTATCTACGGACTGAGCTCTTGTTACCTTTTCCTCTTTTTTTTCTCTCGTTTGCTATCTTTGCGAGCGTTCTCGATTGCTAATACTTACACCTCGGTCAGCCGGTCAGAAATTAACCTGGTCGGGCTATTGCCCACGGTTGGATCTTAAACCACTTTTGAGTTTCTTCTTTTGGTGAGAAGTTCTCCAGGCTGAGGCAACGGAGGGTATTGATCGGGAGAACAGTCGGACAGCTTGGCTATATCTACAAGAGTGCGAGAAGGAGGTGGTACATTTTGAACATCAACAACATTCCTACTTTCCCAGACGGGTGGTGCCTAGGTAAACCTTACCCCGGAACTTTCCTTGTCCTTTCCCTATCTAGTTAAACATCATAGTTGCACTATCTGGCGTGCTGGTTCGAGTCAAATTCCGTCATACAGTACTAACCCGTCAAGTTTCTAAGTCAGTCCATCCTCCCAGTCGCTACGTTCTAAGGAGGAACAGTCATATCTAAGTCTACGTCTTTCAAAACTCGTTAGCATAATTATTATGCTCAGATCCCCTCCTTCCCCTTTCGTCGGTCGTTCGATCATCACTCCTCCATACTTCAACCGATGTTCCGACGTGACCTGCAGAAGGGAGGAGAAGAAGGGGGTGGGGGCAGCATTCAAAACACATCAACGCGCATAAATCCGAAAAAATGTTTTTACCTACCTCATACTCGACCTATCTCCACGGGGTTCATTCCCTATCATCTCGGCGTTTAAGCCCAGAGGGTCCAGTAGTGTTAGGTAGACAATCATCGATGGTCTGCGTATCTACATGAATCACTCGAGTGTGGCCTTTTAGGTCATGTGTAAGGGTGGTGGCCAGGTGGCATTTCCTCGGTATTGCTTAAGGGCATCTAAAACTTTTTCCTGCTATCTGTGGCATATAATGTAACTGCTTAAGTATTGGGCCTTTTTACCCTTCAACCTTAATAAAGCTGCTTATTTTTCGCTTATATTGGAGACAGTAGTAACACATTCGAAACTCATTAATGCAATCGCTACAATTATACTTTCTTTTTCAATAAACCTTTAATTAATAAAAAAAATGTTGGCGCACAAATACGGGCCTACAACCCAGTGGGCCGGCTACGGAGCAGACTGGAACTGTGCATAAGAGGAACAAAGTCGGTGGCCATTCATTTCATAAAGTGCCGCAGTGCAATAAAATCGTATCGAACTTTCTTAAGGGGCGAGTATAATGCGTGTCAAGAATTCAAGCTTTCAATAATATCATCTCATTGTCCAACTATTTACTCAATACCTAACGTGTATCAATTCATTGTTCAAATGCTCAATCAGTGCCTATTTTATACCAATTCATTGCTTCCAACACATAACTAGTACCCACCCTAAATCAGTTCATTGTCCCAACACATAATCAATATCCATCTTATATCGCTTTCTTTTCCAAGCACATAATCAATGTCCATCTTATCTACTTTCATTGTCCAAAAACTGCATACATATCTTGGAGCATCAAGGCTGAGCAATCAGGGTGCAACAAGGAGTTTGAAAGTTTCATCTTGTATCGGCGCCATTTTGGGCGAGGTCAGGCAGGTCCCAGTATAGTCAGAATGCCTCCACTGACTCGTGGTTGGACCAGAACCTCTTTTGGCAGTTCAAAAAGTTTTTCGCAATGGGGTAACAGACTAGCGATATGAACCATCAGTCAAAAGTGGGGAGGGAGGCAACGATCTTTCCTACCGGGTCATTCTGGTGTTCCACCGGAACTGAACAAATCTGTATCTTTGCTGGATTTTAGTCATTTCCAAACTGAGGCTGGCGCCGGCAGGAATGCGCCGACGTCTCGTGGCTCCATCGGAGGACGGGGGCAGGGGGCGCCCGTGGAGGGGTCAGCCCCCCCGGCTCCTTTAGAATCTTCAAGGTCGAGGAGCACGGGAAGTGTGCCAGTCTCGGGCAAGAAAACCCGCTTTTTGATATGGACCCTCTTTAAGCAGGAGCGTTGGGGTGTCGCTGGAAGCCTCCACCTGGGGAGGTGGGGGAGGCTCGTTCGCGCCGCCTCCCCCTTCCAGCGACCCCGCGCCGTTCTTCGGCTCCAGCGCTTTGGTATGGCCGTGCCAGGCAATGAAGATGGGGGGGGGTCGGAGGCAGCAAGACATCCCCCCCTTTTCGGCCTACAAGGCGCCATTGTTCTTGGACTTTCCGTTGCGGCCAGACCAGGCGGGACTACCTGCAACTCTCAAGTGTTGCCGCTGAAGGGACTACCTGCAACTATCCAGTGTTATCGCTGCGGAGCTACCTGCTTTGGCTCCGGTTTTGCTGACGGTCGGGGCTGGCGATAGAGAGGGGGGGGGGTCGGTGGCTGAGGCAAGACATCCCCCCCCCGTGGCCCGCAGGGCAGAAGGAAAGAAGGGAATGGGGAGACCATAACAACCTTCGGGCCGTCCGCCCCACAGTCTCCCCTTCCGATGGCGGCCAGCCGAGCCCTGCTCTGCACGCATCGAGGCCTCGCCTTCCGGATGGGCGTAACCGAGGACCTGTTGCACTTCGGGAGCTTCCGGAATGGGGGTAGGTATCTATTGATTTGTATCTATTTCATGTTACCGTTATTTGTGCGTGGTGGGCAATGAGGCAGACACGTTTGGAGCAGGAATAGGCAGCGGAGCCTAGCTACCTCGTGGCTGTCTTGCCGTCAAGCTTTCGCCATTTTATATTTCTTATTACGAACTATTTCTAATGTTTCTTATTTTTAGTGAAGTCGAAAGCTCATCAGGGGGTTACTGACTTAGCCCGATTTCTTTTATTTTTTCTTCCTTTCCTTAGCGTGTTTCAAGCTAAAGTTTCTGTTAACAGGGTACGGTGATCACTTCATATTTTTATATGTCCTTTCATTAGGGGTACTCCTGGACGGACCAGATGAGTTACCTCCAATAAATGGTCCGGGTGGAACTAGATTATCAATCAGTGGGGGGCATGTGTCCTTTCATTAAGGTGCCTGGACGGACCGGATGATCACCTCCAATGAGTGTGGAGCACATGTCCCTTCGTTAGGGTATCCACCTGGACGGACCAGATGGTCTACCTCCAATAAATAGTCAATCAGTGGGGAGTGGGTAGGCCTGACGAATCATAAAGGGGCATAACCTACCCTTTACTACTTGCAAAGACTAGACAGAATATTTCTATTCCACGTTATTTGCAAACAGAAAATACCTCAAACGAACAATTCCTTGGACAACAATGTCCAGTCAATCAATCAATCAGTGGGGAGAAAAACAGGCATGACGGATTACAACGGGGACAAACGTCTGCATTACCTGCCCTTCGCTATCTGCAAAGGGAGACAGAATATTCCTATTCGTCTCTGTTTGTGGACAGGGAAGATCTCAAAGAGCAGCAATCGATATTTAATCGATATCAAACAATCAGTGGGGAGAAAGGTAGGCATGACGAATCATAAAGGGGCATTACCTACCCTTCTCTATCTGCAAAGAGAGACGAACGTTCCTATTCGCAGCTGTTTGCAAACAGAGAATGTCTCGTTCTCAAGAAGAGAACCAATTTTTCAAGTAGCAACCAAAGCTAAATGAACCAATAAACAAACAATATCAGTATTTAAATACCGATTCCAATACAATCAATCAATCAATCAGATGGATAAAACCATCCTACCAATCAGGCGTAAAAATGCCCTACTTAATCTTACCCGGACCGGACCATGCGGACAGTTCTTCGTCTTCCCTTTCCAGCGCCCGATCGTTCTCTTACTCCATGCGGCATTCCTGTGGGTTTCCAGTCAGGACAATAGGTCACTCGAGAGAGGTCCGTTCAGAATCGGTGAAGTTCATTCAATCGGCAGCCGGACGAGGGCCCTCTCAAGGCAGGTATACTCCAATCATTTAGATGTTCACCTCATCGTCTGGATCTCTTTTACTAGACCTTATGTCACTGATGGACCCCGCGTTGGGACGCCAATTGTTGAAAGTGAGCCCATATTACTATCGATGCCCGGGCGGCTGGCGCAAGACGCCTCTTAGTTCCCATTCTGAATAGTTACCAAATAAAGAGACGGCCGCTGGAAGCAGGAATCACAAGAACAGGATTTATTACTCATGAGGAGAGCCTGTCATTTCGGACACGAAACACAGTGTCTTTCGGGAGGTGCTCTGCCAACCTCTCTGAGGCCTGGCCTCTTATACCCTGGTTTATGACATATGACCTTTCTTTATTACAATCAAGACATTGTGAAGCAAGGAAAAAGACATCCCCGTAATCCTCGTGTCAATCCCACCCCACATATATCCACAATAGAGGCCCTCACCCTGCTGACATCAGGAGGGGGGGTTATCGCGCAGCTGAGTGTTCCGCCGATTCTTAGGATGTGTGCGCCTGATCGTATTCCAGGGGGTGGGGAGGTCAGGATCAATAGTGGGTCCTTTGAAGAGGAGTGACTCCATACAATAAGGGGCAGTAAACAGTATCTCCCGGCTTAGGCGATGGCCTCGGACCTGTGTGGACAGTCAATCGCGGAGGGAGGGTTTACCAACAGAGGGGTTATTCATGAAAGGAAAGGAGGTGTTGGTCAGGCGCGGCCGTGACTCCCAAGGACAGGGTCATGCGGACTTGTGCATGTGAGGGAGGGGGCAGCCAGGGTGCGCGGAGGGAGAGGGTCATTTGAGAGTGGGGGGGGGGGTGTTCAAATGCGCGCAGGAGGGAAGCCGGGGATTTCAATGAGCGGGCAAAGAGGCCATGGTGCCTAAAATGGCTGTCAGGTACATGTGGGCACGGGCCTTTACTGGCGGAGTGATGAGGTCAACGTCTCCTGATATTCGTGGTGCGTACAGGGAGGGGAATGGGAAAAGACAAATGAACGCCGCTTATGTACATCAATTTTGTAAATTTCCACATATTATTTCCTCATGTAGGAAATCTTTGGTGAATGAATTACGGCGTGGCTCTGCCATTCTTTTGAGCTTCGTGGTGGAGCTATATATATATATATATATATATATACTCCTGGATTCTCCTCGCCCCCCACTTGTCGGCAGAAGTCACAGCACAGCAGCAGGTACGTTTTTCAAAACGTCTTTATTATTCACACACCATGTATATATATATATATTGTAACGAAATTCCACAAAGTCAGCATGCTCTCAAAAGAAAAGCAGACACGAAACCATTAGAGTGTCTGTTGTTTACTCTACAACGCGTTTCACCTTGGAAGGCTTGATCACGTGAGCGGAACAGCCAGTGTTACACAGCGTAAATAGTCCACAAACACAGAATAACAAGCAACAAAGGACTTGTACACAATGGCAGTCATATTTAAACATTACTAGTGAATGATGAACATAAATGGTACAGTATTACTCCATTGAAACACATAAATAAAATGAATATGTTATATTTCATTAAAGGAAATAAATAGCCGCCTTGGACCAAACTGTAGAAATATAAAATGAAATACATTTCCCGCTAAATTAGCTCATGCAGTTACCATAATGATATTCAAAATTGCTCAATACTTGGTAAATGTACAATAGGTTGCATTACTCACTGTGAGTAAAGGAATACGTGCATCTCCCCAGATAGCGTGCTGCTGGCGCACTATAACCATGATGCCAAACTCTCAATCCCAGGAGGCTCGTCCGGACTCAAGCAGATTGCGCGAGTCTGATTGCAGGCTGTTTGCCAATAAAGTTACATTGACAACACTGAATCTATCTGTATGAGCTGTAAGCCATTGTTATCTATATCTAGACATCAGGCAGATAAACTTATTCTAAGAATTAAAAATATGTGTGAACATCGCACATAATAATAAAGTAGCGCCTTGGCACAACTACTGACATCGTTACAGCCCCATACTGCCATTGCTCCACAATGGATTAAGATTCAAGGAAAATACATTTCCCTTACGTACTGGCAAGTGCCAGAAGGAGCACATATTGTCCCATGATCAACAAAGGGCAACACAAATGAAAACAAGAAGAGGGGGTGGGTCAGAGAGAGAGGGTAAACGTAGGAGGTGGAAGAGAGGAAGATGTTAAACTAATCCATTGTACAACATTATCAAAGTACACTTTCACGCAACCCTCTGAAAACCAAGAAAAAAAGTCTTGTTTTTAAGTCCATGATAGAAAAGGTTACCGTGTCACCACTACAGTTAGCTGTGATGTCATACAAATATTGTAAAACATAACAGGAGTGGGGCCCATAAACCATGTCGGGATTGGGTTGAAAGGTAGAACAGAGAGACAATATCCTAATAGGTAATATTTCAGAGACAATTATGTATGTATTCCGGAAGCATTACAGTAGCAAGAATAAAAGGAGACTCAAATTGAATTAGGTTTGGGGTGTTATTCACCATATATTTCAAGCAATAGTTCATCAGGGTATACAGTTGTAGCAGCACTGTATGAAAGAAATCATGTAACAACCCAAAGGCACTTGGGGCAAAAAATATATACAAGTGAAGAGAGGTGGCGACGCAAGTGATTAAGTGAATAGCGTGAACGGCGCAAAGTGGACAATTGTGTGAATAATATACAGTGGTGGGCTCAAAAATAACAATTTGTATTGGCTGTATTTGTAAATTCGCCTTTTCTAGTGAGCCATTGTAGAAGGTGCGCCTTGTATTGCACTGCAAAGTCGACGGCGTTTCGATCCTTTAGGATCAAAGTTGGTAATGGCACAACTGTGCTCCAAAATCCTCTTCTTAGCCATGCATGTAGTGCTGCCAATATACCACAGTTTGCAAGGGCAAACTATGGCATACACAACAAATACAGAACTGCAGGTCAGAAATTGGGTGATATTCTTGGTGACTCCATTGTTCTCCACTTGTTTGTGACATTTGCTATGTGCACTTTACAGTGACTACAAGGGTAAAATAAAAACCCGTGAGGCCCTCTATGCCGGTAGTGGGATAGGTGGAAATATCACTCCATACCAGCATGTCCCTCATATTCCTACCCCTGCGGTATGTTATGCTGGGTCTCTCTGGAATAGTATCACCAATAACTGTCATTCTTGAGAATTTTCCAGTTCTTGGTGATAATTCTTTTAACGGCTTGTGCATCTGAGCTGAAAGTGAATATCATCCTAGTCTTCTCATTCTGCTCTTCGCCTAAAGGATGTTTATCTGAAATAGTCTGTGTTCTCTCTATTGCTCCAGCTCTTTTAAGGGCATTTTTCAGTACCCAATTGGGGTAGCCCCTCTCCCTGAATCTCTCTACAATGATCTCACTTTCTAGATTATAGGCCTCTTCCATGTTGCAGTTCCTTTTGGCCCTCAGCAGCTCTCCAAATAGAATACTGCACTTAGGTGGCTGCTGAGGGCATGAAGTACACTGTTTCCTGCGGTGGATTTGCGGTGGATTTGCGGTGAAGCGTGGTGAGAACCCTGTTATCTTTGACCTGTAGTTTGACATCCAGGAACTCAATCTCAGTCCTGCTTAAGTTCCCACTAAGCACAATGTTAAGTTGATTGTCGTTGAGTTTTGCAATGAAGTTCATTGCATCACTCTCAGAACCTTTCCAAATAATGAACAAGTCGTCGATGTAGCGAAGCCACATCGACACATGTTCAAAATCTGTATGAAAACCAGGATCTGATCTGATGCTCTCCTCCCAGCTTCCCATAAAAAGATTTGTGAAACTGTGAGCAAAGCACGATCCCATGGCCGTCCCGTTGACCTGGCGGAACAAAGCACCATCAAACAAAAAAATACTGTTAGTGAGGCAGTATTCCGTCATATCAAGTAGCATCTGAGTATGTTGACGAAACTTCACATGTCTGCTATTCAAATAGTGTCTGCATACTGTTAAGCAATGTTGGTGATTGATGATGGTCTACTGGCTCTGCACATCCAACGTGATGAACAGAGATCTGCATCCCATATCATATTTTCGATTTTTACTAGAAAATCTCTGGTGTCCTTAACATAGCTGTCTAAATTGTGAACAAACTCTCTCAAGAAATGGTGGACGGAAACATGTTCGGCCACACTGCCATTACAAGTACATCGACCATTTCCTGAGAGAGTTTGTTCACAATGTGGACAGCTATGTTAAGGACACCAAATATTCACATTTGTTTTATCTGTTACCCTGTTCAGTCATGTTCCCCATTCCATTACAGATATGGATAAGGCATGCCATCTTTCAAGATATTTATTGTCTATATAAAAAATTGGGCTCTGGGCTACAAGGAATGGGAATGTCTGTTTCATTCCGGTTTAGATACAAACATTTCAAAATCCGTATAAACAATTTCCCATTTCATTTCTATTTCTGTTGCTCCTATTTCAGAGATTCCAGAGTAATTCGTATACTGCTTGATATACTGTACAAGTCATTCCATTGTTTTATGGGAAATTAAGTAATCCAGCCATCTATACACCCTCTTATTCAACCATTCATCCATTAGTCAACAATACCTTTATTTGGGCCATCATTACTCCAATCATGCACTCACCTTTACAGCCCATACACTTTTTTACCATCAACCAGTTATCCAGTCACAAACTTATGAATCAGTGAAGATGCACTTTATCGTAGAAAATAGCCAAACCTGTGCAAGCGCCTATTAAAATCTGTTGTTGCCTGAGGCCTGTGTTGTAAAATTCCCGGGAATACAAATAAGGGCTTTTGTCGGAGACTTTACCAAACCAGTACATGAAACTCATCTACTAACTCGTTAGCCAGAGTCTCCATGATCCAGAAGATCCCAGAAACCTTTCAAAACATGTACACGATTTGTATAGATGCATGGAAAAAATGTGTATGCATGCAAAAAATGTGTATGCATACATATCCCTATTTAACGCACAGAGAACACATGCACATGCGCAAACAGTAAGTTCCAAATATATGTAATCAAATTGGCAATCTCCCACGATAGTGGATCTGGTGCAGTTTTAACCGTCTTATGCGACCTACAGAGCCAAAAAGTTCAGAGAGAGTTACGCTAAGTAGATTAATTAAACATAACAAAATATTGCGAAAAATATTCTGTCAACTCTACAAAATTCGAAATGAGGGCCAAAGTTTTTTTAACTTTTTTTTAGCACCATTAAATCATACCGCAGATATTGATTTGTAACTCAATTATATGAATATTACTGAAATTGTCCAAAAGCCCGAGTCAATAGGCAAAGTAAAAAACAGAACAAGTAAAGTAAAAAACACAGCTATTGTGTACAATACTGGCCATCAATAATTTTTAACAGTTTTAAGTGGGTGCATACTCCTTTGAGCCCCTTTTAGATAAAAACACTTGATCAAGGAGTTTTGTTACAAATAGCCTTTGTCGGAGCGTCTAATACCAAATCTTCCCCAGATTGCAAGAAATTCATCACTGTAGCATTGCATTACACTACACCGCTATTATCGCAGAGGCTGCCCCCAAAGGGGGCTCGAGAGCCGGCGCCATAACCAGCGCCTTGCCCCCAGACACAACTGGTAGGGGCCAGTTTTTAGGGCGCCAAAAAGAAGCAGGACAAAGGAGACGCCCTCCCCCCTCACACAGCGGCCGCGGGAGAAGCGCTGGCCAATGGGGACCGAGGTGAGAAGTGAGCCCCCCAATAGGCAGGGGCCGACCTGGCCTGGAAGACAAAGGGGGGGGGGGGAATATAAGCACTGCTCCCCCAAGGCAAGCTCCTATCTTATCGGAGCGGGGGAGCAGCACCGGCGTCGGAGCCCAAATTGTTGATCGAGGGTTCCATTTCTCGTAGGCAAAAAACCCTTCACGACCGAGGAACTGGCCGCTGCTGCCTAACAAGAATAAGGGGTTGCCAGGGACGTCTGGGTGCCCACCCCGTTCCACCAGCCAGAGACAGATAGACGGCCCAGAACTCCCCGCTCAGGGCCACCAACTAGAGCAAGGAGCAGGAAGAAGGCGGGTGCCCACGCAGCAGCACCGGGCACATCAGGGAGCTGGAGGAGTGATGTCAATGGAGTCCGCCACGGCCCGGCAGGATCGGACGAAGTACCCCACCTTGCCATGCAGCCACCAAGAAGAAAGGGACTCTCGTGGTACCCCCTCCCCCCTCACAAGACAGAGGAAGGACCGGCCACCGCAGCAAGCAACAGGACGACATAAGGAGGAGCGACGAGATCCAGGTGGCACCTCGCGGGAACTGGGATCAAAGAGGCCGAGGATCGACGACCAGCTGTTGGACAGGGCGATCGAGGCAGAGCAGGGTGCCAGAACGGCTACCCGAATGCACTTCAAGCCAGAACGGCGGTGCCCACGAGAACGCGATCTGGGCGCCGGGAGGCTTGGGCGCAAGCAGCTGGAGCAATTATGGGACAGCAGCCAGGCTGGAACCAGGCGGTGGTCGGTGCGGGCGGTGGTGCCCCCGAGATGACAAAGGCCGGGGCGGGCGGCAGTGCCCCCGCAGCCATCAAAGGAGGTAAGAAACAGCTGCGTGAATATGGTTTAATGCCCCTTCAAGGTACAGAAAAGAGACATGGCCACCTTAATACAATGTACAAAGTCCCTAGAGCATAGAACAAAGAAAGGATAGAAAGCGCCCGATACCTAACATCCTTGGTATGCTAGATGTCGATTTTGCGGCACTTCTGGCGGCGCCCTCGCAGGAGGGCCGGGCGGCAATGGTGCTATGTGCGGGGTTTTAACGTGCGGTGTGGCAGCAGTGACACCTAGTGGCGCGAGGGCAAAGGGGAATGAGAACGCGATCGTGGCCAGGGTCCCAAGTTGCTCATGTCACCTCACGCTGTTTCTGCTGACTCTGGCGGGTAGGCCAGATGTTGAGCCTCGGGTTAACCCCTGTTATATCGGACACTCTTGTCAACATGGGACCTCAGCTAGGAGACACCGTTTAAGAAATGTAAAATGAAGAAAATAAAATGATGATTATGGACGGAGGACTATGTTAAAGTATACCTCCCGGTGCTATAATTCCTAAAAATGTAGACTAGAAACTCGTGCTATCATCCCCTGAAATGTACCCCTTTTGTTGTCAAGAAACATGCCTGGCACCACACCCCCACACGGGTACAGTGTAATATGCAAAGAAGTCCACCCCCTCGTTTTGCTAGCTCGGCTGCGCTCTAGAATCAAAGGATGACTGGCGCAGAATAATCACATACATGAGCTCAGATGTACGCCTTTGTGCCCGTCACATGTACAGAGAGAGACTGGGGGTGTTTTCGTATTATGGGCGGTGTTTGAGATAGGTCTGGGTCTGTGAGCAGGTGCTCGTGTTAATGGGCGGGTTACTACGTCAGTGTGTTGGTGGGCGTGGGAGTAGAGGTATTTGTAGGGACCGGAGGTCATCTAACCACGTCTCTGGATATAGACCCAGCCTGTGAGTGTGTTCATGCACGTGCGTCCGTGGGTATGTTCTGCTGTCTGTGAGCACATGCTTGTGGCTGTATGTCAGTCAGTGCATTTGTATGCAACGGTGCGACTGCACCTATGCCTAATGGCACACATCTATGTGGATGTGAATTCCATTTTAGAACTGCACGATTACAGGATGAGTGACGTCATAACGGCTGGTTATAACCTGATTTCGGAATGGATGGATAGCTGTACTAAGTAGGAGGTTCGTGTGCAACAACCAGATTAGTTGCAAATAGTTTCTATCTCAGGATATCATTGTGCTGCTGGGGGCCCCCCTTGGCACGACACTAAGTGGTGCGGGGAAGTGAAGGTTTGATTTGACCTGAGCAGGGAGGCATTCATATCCTCCGCCCGGACACTGGGACACAGGGTGGGGCCTGGTATAAGCGGGTTCAGAGCATGAGATGGCCTCGTTATGCGTGAGGCCTGTGTGCCTGTGCGCACACAGTACTCCAATAAATCATTGGAAGTGGCCCGGACGGAAAAATGACCCAGGCCATCGTGCAGATGCTCATGCTATGCTCACTTTCGGCAAATTAAAGGCAACGGGCAAAACAAGATGCGTTCAGTGGGACAGTCGGGGTTTGCATTGTGCTCATTGAGGACGCCATTGGAGACAACTTCCCCGGTACTTTTGTTTCTTGGTACCTCCCATTCATAATGCCCGGCATGGCAGAAATAATGTTTGGAAAGCTGGAGCTTGGCTTAATAATCCATTCACTGGCAAATCCTGGCAGGACCAGCGCAACTTGTCTTTAATTGGGATAGGAATGTTAGCCTTATAATATCCGTCACTCATGCACCTATTTAAATAGACCATGCTGTGTTACCATAAGTGATAAGTGGAAAGAGCTTCCAAGGTTGAGGTCGGAGGTTTAGGCCCGACCACGTATAAAAAAAAAAAAAAAAAAAAGAAAGAAAAGAAAGGGAGTGAAGAAAATTGACTTGGCTTTCGCTGCTCTTCATTTTGAAAACGAGTTATGAGCATTGAGGGCCCTATCTCTGCCTCTAGCAGCGGTGATTCATCATACAAGGCCCAGAGTAGTCTGACCCCCACAACTCTACATTAACAGGTTACAGATTGTTACAGTTATTGCTGCAAAGGGCTTGAACCAGGCAGAGCGTACAGCATACCATTATATGTTAAGTCAGTTTGTCCTGGTTTGTCAGAAAGACCATGGCTGCACTCTCTGCCGGAATTCAAACAGTCTAGTAAAGGGGGTTCTATAAACTAGGAAGCCTCTGTGCCAAGCCAAAAGGAGCTAGCGCTGTATATTTACACCCGGGCAGGCGAGCGCTGTTAACAATTTGCGAAGTGGCAGGCCTGCGCTATTTAAGATTGCACCGGGAATAGGGCGACCGGATTAAGGGCTCACACTCTCCAATTCCTCCTGTCCCATGAGAAGCGCTACGGGTGAGGGAACCGGTCTACCGCCAAGGCACGCACATTACCTTTGACGGCTATCATGAGCCACACTGTCTTCATGAAGCCGCGCAACACATACTGGTGTGAGTTGGTTTTCAAACTGCAAAGGGATTAAAGACATGCCTAAACAACAAGTGGAATTTTGTGTGCAACGGGCACAATCCCCTGTGGGGACTTGGCAGGTCCAACCAAGATTTCCCCGTGCACAGTTCCAGATAAGTCTCGGAGTCGCACATAAGTCCATGAGCGTGCACAGGGCCTGGGAGAAACGTGTTAGGCGGCCCCACGCGATACATTGGCTCACGGAGCATACCACCTGGGCTGTGATAATACGGGGATGCCTGATCGGATTTCAGGCCAAAATAGCAGGCTCTGACAGAGATTCACTCACACGCCACAGGCTAATTGATGCAGGGACACCCAGCGCAGGTCCTGAGGTCAGAGGCAGACAGCCGGGACAATTGGAAGATCCAGGGCAGCAGCGGGCAGAAAGGAGCGGACACCCCCTACCCCCCCCCCCCACTTTGCGTCCGGGTGCGTAGGCACTCCACCATGATAAGAAAGGCAGGAGAGGGGCGGTCCGTAGGCGAGACTGATGTCAGGGGGTACGGGGGCCCAGGGGCCGAGCCTCGGAGTCGCGCCTGCTTCTGGGGGAATCCGGCCAAATAATCGCCCGCGCCCGAGTGTTTAAGGTAGACTACGGTACTCATGTAAGGCGCACCAATACCTCGGGGATGCCAGTAATGAGAAGAGTGATAGGGAGTGACTTCAGTAGAAGCACCCAGGCACTTTATCAGGGAGATAGGTAATACAGGAATGTACAGCTTCAGAATAATTCCTTATGCAGGAAGAATTACAACTTACCCCAGCGCTAGAGGCTTGTTGTGTAAGAAATAGTGGTTGCAGTCGATGACCTCTTCATGGAGACGACTCATCTGCCCACTGATGTATTACAATTAGGTATCACGGCCCAAGAAACAAGGCTGCCAAAGACTGCCTGTACTTACCGAAGCAGCCTTCAATATACAGCTAGCAGGGCACGTAGTTGTTTCAGCGAAACATACTATAGCGAAAGGCCAATGTCAAGGTTACCCGAACACCTATGCCGGCTTCTCATTTCAGCAGAGGGCCCCGGACGCCGACAGTCTCAAACCATGCCTATAATCTGTGAGACACCAGTATATAAGGGGGAGTGCACGAGACATCAAGGTGCAATCCACGTCCGGATTCTGTTCCCCAGATTAAGTTGTCCCCGCTTTAGCAGGAGGGGGACCCCACCACCAGGACGCTGGTGGGGTGGCTTACACCGCCAGGCAGCGCGTCCCCCCCGGTACTGGGTGATGTTTGAATTCCAGAGGGATATCGCTCTCTTGGTGAAGCAATCCGCAAACCGGTTTCTAACGTTATCACAATAGAAGGAAGTGATGGAAGTGTACCAAGCACAGCATGGTAAAGACAGCTAAACTTGATCTACATTTAGTGGAGGTGCGAGGCCTTGGCCTCAAAGGGATCTCGGCCCATCAAGGACAATGGTCCGAAGTATTGGGGCGGAGTTTACTAGAGACAGGAGGATGGAATTAGGTGCGCTAGTATGCGTACAGGATCCTGCTCAGAAACCTCCAGGTTCAAATGCCTTGCCCCCAGTGAGCAGGTAATGGCAAGAGTAGTCTCGAAGGGCGTCAGAGAAGCCCCCCAGCGCCCACACTGTCGTTCTTACAGCAACAGTGGCAGCGGAACACTTGCCCCCCACCAAGCCAAGAACTCTACGGCCCACCTACTGAAAATAGTGAATGGGGGATAACATGACATATGCAGGCAAAGCACTGGAACTCTGGTACTTACCGCCAGGCTGACCCCTGGTAAGACGACAAGGATCAGAGGAGCAAATTTTCAAAAACAGCCAGGGGAGGGCGCTGAGGAAACGAAGCGGGAGGAGACAACCGCAGAGAATAGATGCTCAAGCCGGTCCATCCGGAAGGGAGCAATGGTCCTGGTAGGACGCAAAGATGGAAGATCAGGACGTAGTTTGGGGGAGCCGCGGGGAGACGGAAGCCTCCCAGACGGCGTGGCGAAGAACTACGCTGATAACGGTTGGTAGGGAGGCACACCGTAGGGCTGTGTGCCAGAATAGGTCCACTCACCTTCAGATGCCTCACGGCTGGGTGAGTTGGGCCTAAGGACAGGTGTGTAGGACCACTCACTCTGGGATGCCTCACGGCTGGGAAGTTGGCCTACCAAAGATTGGGGGGAGTAGCAAACGGGGACGGCACTCGCAGCCCAGCCCCTGCCGGAAGGCAGGGCACAACAAGAATCGGACATGGTAGCGAGGTGGCCTAACTCCGGGACAGAAACTACTCCCTCCCGCGCAAAGGGAGCGCAAAAAATCCAACCTAACAAAGGAAACGACCCAGAAGGGCCAAGAGACAATAACAAGGACGTTTGCCAGGACTTAACAGGCAAAATATGCAAAGTATATATATGTTTCCTTGTATTCCTAATAAACTGCGGCCAATAAATGACCACCACAAGATGAGCGTGTACGTTGGTTTTCTTGGCATGAGAAGGAATACTATATGAGAGAAGGTATTGTAAAAGTGGGAGTGGGGCAGAGTGCGGGGGTTATCGCAGAGGCTGCCCCCAAAGGGGGCTCGAGAGCCGGCGCCATAACCAGCGCCTTGCCCCCAGACACAACTGGTAGGGGCCAGTTTTTAGGGCGCCAAAAAGAAGCAGGACAAAGGAGACGCCCTCCCCCCTCACACAGCGGCCGCGGGAGAAGCGCTGGCCAATGGGGACCGAGGTGAGAAGTGAGCCCCCCAATAGGCAGGGGCCGACCTGGCCTGGAAGACAAAGGGGGGGGGGGAATATAAGCACTGCTCCCCCAAGGCAAGCTCCTATCTTATCGGAGCGGGGGAGCAGCACCGGCGTCGGAGCCCAAATTGTTGACCCACCCACCCACACCTAAGGAACAGCAATGTCGCAGGGCTGAGGAACGAGCGGCGAAGAACTACGCTGATAACGGTTGGTAGGGAGGCACACCGTAGGGCTGTGTGCCAGAATAGGTCCACTCACCTTCAGATGCCTCACGGCTGGGTGAGTTGGGCCTAAGGACAGGTGTGTAGGACCACTCACTCTGGGATGCCTCACGGCTGGGAAGTTGGCCTACCAAAGATTGGGGGGAGTAGCAAACGGGGACGGCACTCGCAGCCCAGCCCCTGCCGGAAGGCAGGGCACAACAAGAATCGGACATGGTAGCGAGGTGGCCTAACTCCGGGACAGAAACTACTCCCTCCCGCGCAAAGGGAGCGCAAAAAATCCAACCTAACAAAGGAAACGACCCAGAAGGGCCAAGAGACAATAACAAGGACGTTTGCCAGGACTTAACAGGCAAAATATGCAAAGTATATATATGTTTCCTTGTATTCCTAATAAACTGCGGCCAATAAATGACCACCACAAGATGAGCGTGTACGTTGGTTTTCTTGGCATGAGAAGGAATACTATATGAGAGAAGGTATTGTAAAAGTGGGAGTGGGGCAGAGTGCGGGGGTTATAAAGCATCACGGGACATGGCTCCAAGCTATTTTATTGAAAACAGAATGCCTAATGTCTTTTGCTCACTCTTCGGTTTTTTTTTGCATTGCGCTCGGACGTTATCCAGATATACGCTGTTATAATAAGGAGTTAGTCAAAGGGGAAAAAGCTGTAATGATACATAGAAAGGGCAGATTATTTTACAGAGATCAGTGAAGGAAAAAACAATAAAGATTGGTCTGGAACATTTCTTTTAATTGCAATCGACTTATCAGTAATAGCCATTGTTACAAAGCTGGATATTGCATAATTACAAGAAATTGTAGATATTATGCCTGGCAGCCTTCATCTATATACCCGTCATCCTTATTAAAATGCTCTTTGTGATGGGAGAATTGTTTAATGGTAGGATGGCAAGCCACAAATGAAAGAAGCCGATTTCTACTTGTCACATGCTGTGTTTAATGACCAGTACTGATGCAATTGCGAAAAAACAAAGAAAGAAACCGCAGTCGAATTGTTTTATAATAGTTTAATTTATTTGGATGTTTCTTATGACTCCGTGGTCTCCCGTGCCCAACCTCTCTCTGTATTCTTTAAACTTACTATTTCCTCTGCATAGTAGTTTGACTGTGATTTTAGTGGGACATTGTTTATTGACAAGATAATAAGACACACACATTTTCAAATACGGATTCAAAGTAATAAGTGCTCAAAAAGCAACCTGAAATGGCCAGTGTTTTCTTTAAAACAGACCCTGCAGCTGGAAAACAAGACCAGTGCATATCAAAAAGGTCCTCCAAAGGATCAGAAACAAATAGGATGATTGGAACGTAAACAACCACACTGTACCACACTCAATAGAAAAGAAATGCAGCAATACAAATACTGACTGGCAGGATTATACAGGACAGTGGTACTCTAATATTCCCACACCATAAGCATTCTGCTGTCATTGGAAACGTGTACAGGTGCCACATATGAGCTGGTGCACAACAGCTGCAGCATGAAGACCACTTACAGTATGGCTTGGCACGCAACTTTTGAGTAACTCTCAACATCATCTCCTACGCCGACAGCACCCAGCTGATCCTCTCCCTCACCAATGATCCCAGTCCCCAAGAGCAGCTTCCACAACGGGAGGAAGGCTGTCGCCACCTGGACGAAAGATAGCTACCTCAAGCAAAACTCAGAGAAGACTGAAGTCCTTATCTTGGACTACACCCCCTCCACTTGGGATGACTCCTGATGCCTGTAAATCTTGGACCTCCGCCCACACACAGAGACCATGCAAGAAATCCCAGCATCATCTTGGACTCCTCACTCGCCATGAACCGCCAGATCAAAACTGTCTCATCATCCTGCTTCCACATACTAAGCCTGCTTCAAATGATCTTCAAGTGGATCCCCACCGAGTCCAGAAAGACAGTCACCCATGCACTCATCCAGAACGCCTCCGCCAGACTCATCCTAAACATCCCCGCTGCAGCCACATCACCAGCCACATGAGGGACCTCCACTTGCTCCCAGTTAACAAAAGGATCACATTCAACCCCCTCACACACACCTACAAAGCCCTACATCACATGGGACCTGCAAACCTAAACCACTGCCTTCCATTCCACGCACCCACTGCCAACCCACGTATCCATAAGTTAACGGCCGGTGGTAGATCCTTCTTCTACATAGAAGAAAATACCTGCCTATCCCCTTAAGGCAATCACAGTCACTGTCCTAATTTAGGAAGGTCCTCAAGACCTGACTGTTCGACTGAACCACAGTGCCTTGCGGCAGATCTACAGTCATCCTTCCCCACACGCAGCATCTTGAGACCCTTACGGGTGAGTTGTCGGGCCCTACAATCCACTTGATTGGTTGATTGTACTGCTCATTGGTAGACCTCATTAGGTACTTGTATCTGAGTAACTCATGTCTATCTGTATGACTTCTGAGTGGACATTGTTTCATAATCTTTCTGATTAACTCTCATTTACCTAATTGTATCACTCCTGGGCAAATATCTGGGTGTTCTTGTCTAAGTAATTACTTGATGCTACTGTACTAGAGTAATCTCTAAACTTTATCTGCTAAATTCTAAGTAACTCTCAAGCATCTTTTGCTAGGCTTTTGCATCTGTGCAGGTCCTCAGCACAGATGCAATGTAAAAACCTACTCAGTAGACTTCACCAGATCCTTGTAGGTGAGTAAATCTCAGAATTCTTTGCATCGTGGCATTTTCTCAGCTGCACTAGGATACTGGTCTAAGGTGGAACTTACTAACATACCTTTGTCTAAGTAACCTCTGAGTACTATCTCTTGGTACTATTTGATCATCTTTATTCTCAACTACTGTCAAACACATCTGTGCACTTCGTAGCTTTAGTTCTCTCCTCTCAAACACATCTTTTATTCATCACCTATCCAAGGACTGTGCCTCTTGTGTGCACAAACTTCAGCAAAAAACATTTGACTGACTTGTTTCACATCCTTCTTCCTCACCAGAGTAGCCCACATACCTCTGTCACCACGCATAAAACAAACCTCCATCTCTTTTCCTCCTTCCTTCATTCCTTCTCTTGTACTCCCCACCCACACCCTTTTCACTCCCTCTCATGCTCCTTTCATCTACATTCTATTCTAGCATTCTCTTTTGCAATGGCCCCTCTGGTACATCTCATGGAAAACCTCTCTAGATCTCCTTTTTAGGCAATTGTCTCATGCACCAGGTGCCTCCCATCCTACTGTAGCCTACCCTAAACCACTGATTTGCCTTCCACTTTTTACTCACATCTACTTTCTCCCAGTTTGCCCCCATTGCCACTTATTCGCCTCACATTAATCACCAATAAACTCACCATCCCTTTGCCATCCATCACCTAGCCCTGACTTATAACCCCCTTCCTATTCCCTACAATGGAGTTTGTTGAAAACCTGAATCCAGCAGGCTGATGACTGATGGGTTCACCTGTCGCAGAGGTCCCATTGGACAAAAAGGCAGCACCTTACAATTCTTTGCAGCACAGTCAAAAAAGTACTCTCAGAGGTCAACAAATACTCTCAGAGGTTCAACATATACACATCAGGTTTTATGTGAGCATAAAAAGCTCTTTCTGTTTGCAGCATCCGGGTGATATTATCCTTCTACAATGTAAATCAAAGGAGAGTAACCCTTACGTTTCAAGGGAACAGGGTATGTGGAGACAAACAAATAAAAAGAGTTCCCTTGAGTTCCTTATGTCCTCATTCAGCTATAGGACTAGAAATCCTGTGGTCTATACCTCCTACAGATCTAATTATAATGTAAATGACATGCAAACATTCAGTTATTTCAGACTTCCATGGACCACAAAAAGCACTTACAGTCTAAAATCATATATACTACGTAGCCGGTAAGTTATGTGTTATGACAACAGATTTTTATTATTTATAAAAACAATACCATGTATAAAAAAAATTCAGTTTAAAAACATACACATATATGTATTCCTTTTAGCAAGTATTTCATGTATATATCCACATATTCTTATTTGTATCCGTGCATTATTGTATTCAAAGCACTTTGACAAACCAAAAGTTCTTTTTGTATAAAAGGAATTACAACAAACAGTACATTCAAATTCAAGTCAACGCGTTTCGGTGGATCTTTGCTGTGCGCTCCACCTTCCTCAGGACAATTTTAAAAACAGTTCTGTGAAAGCAATTATCAAAAAATAAAGTCATACTTTGTACTCGGCATACGTTTACAGAATTAATAAGACCATACGTAGCATTCTTTACCGAAACCGGGACCAACACCACCTTGGGACCAGACGTCGCCATCGCCATTCCCCAAGGATACAAGATCTCCAAAAAGGACCACCCCACCCCCCCTGGAGGAGGAATCACCACCATGCACAAATCCACCCTCCACCTGAGCACACTCACCGACGAGCTCACAGACCTAATGGAACACCTTCACCTCAAGATACTGGCCAGCCCTACCGCCACCCTCTGTGGAACCCTCATCTACCGACCCCCTGGACACCACAGACTTTTCACCAACTCCATCATGGACATCATCTCCCCGCATACCATCGCGTCCACAAACTGCACCCTACTGGGAGACCTCAACTTCCACCTCGACAACCAACTGGACCCCAGTACCACGTCCCTCCTGGACAACCTCCACAACATTGGACTCTGCCAGATCATGACCGAACTCATGCACTCAGCAGGACACATCCTCGACCCCCTCTTCACAATTGGACACTCCATCACCTTCAGCCACACCACCAAACTCCCATGGACTGACCATCGATGCGTCCACTTCATCTTCAGAACACCCACCATCCACATGCTCCCACGAACAAACTGGACCATAATCACCGAGAACCAGCTAACCTCATCACTCAGCAACTCCACCCCAACTATTGCGGAAAACGACAACGCCAACACTGCAGCCCAAACCCTGCACAGATGGATCTCCGACAGCACCAACACCATAACCCCCCTCATGAAAAACAACAACACCCATGCCAAGAAAGCTAGATGGTTCACCACAGAACTTCGAGAGTCCAGACACACTTGCCGTCGCTATGAAATGGTCTGGTGGAACATCAAATCCTCAGAAGTCCACGACAATTTCAGAGCCGCCTTTAACGCCAACCACCAACTCATCAGAAAAACAAGGAAAAAATTGATTGAAGACAGAATCTCCACTCATGCACACAACAGCAAAGAACTCTTCAACATCATCAAGGAGTTCGACCAACCCACCAGCGAGTCCACAGACATCCCTCCCTCACAAGACCTCTGCGACAAACTCAGTACCTTTTTCCACCACAAAATCAAGAGCATCTATGAGAAGTTCGACAAAGACAACCAACACACTGAACCCTCACCAACCACCCGACACCCTGAAGCCAGCAATCAACAACTGGACTGCCCTCACCACCGAAGACACACTGAAGCCGATGAAGTCAATCCACTCTGGGGCCCCCATGGATCCTTGCCCCCACACCCACCACATTCTCAACAGAGCCACCAATACCATCGCACCCAGGCTCTGCCACACCATCAACCGCTCCCTGGCAACCGCCTCGTTCCCTGATGACTGGAAACACGATGAGATCAACTCCCTATTGAAGAAACCCTCGGCAGACCCCACCTACCTTAAAAATGACAGACCCATCTCCCTGCTCCCGTTCCAAGTGAAAGCCATCGAGAAAGCCATCAACCGCCAACTCGCCACATTCATCGAAGAGCAAAACATGCTTGACTCCTCCCAATCCGGCTTCAGAAAAAAACACAGTACGGAAACCGCCCTCCTTGCTGCAACAGACGACATCTGTACCTTACTGGACAAAGGAGAAAAAACAGCTCTCATCCTTCTTGACTTCTCAGCGGTGTTCGATTCAGTCTCTCACCGCACTCTAATACGCAGACTCCACGATGCAGGGATCCAAGACAAGGTCCTTGTTTGGATCCACTCCTTCCTCTCCGGCAGAACACAGTGGGTCAGACTCCCCCCTTTCCTCTCAGACCATACACCTACCACCTGCGGAGTCCCCCAGGGGTCCTCCTTCACCCCTACGCTCTTCACGTCTACATGGCTCCGCTCGCCCCCATCGTCAGAACCTACGGACTCCACATTGTGTCATAAGCAGACAACACCCAACTCATCCTCTCCCTATCCAACGAACCCAACACCCCCAGACACAACTTTCAAGAAGGCATGGAAGCCGTCGCCAAATGGATGAAAAACAGCTGCCTATAACTAAACACAAACAAAACGGAAGTACTCATCATGGGCCCAAACCCAGACACCCGGAATGACACCTGGTGGTCCCCCGCCCTCGGAAGCCCACCCACCCCCACAGACTACGCATGCAACCTGGGAATCATCCTGGACTCAGAGCTCAAAATGGAGCGCCAGATCAACTCCGTCTCGTCCACACCCCCTGCCTCCTACGTAAGACATTCAAATGGATTCCCCTTAAACACAGAAAGACCATCACTCATGCCTTGGTCACCAGCAGGCTCGACTATGGCAACGCACTCTATGAAGGAATAAACAAAAATCTCACCCGCAAGCTACAGAACATCCATTGGAAAGAAAAAAATGAGACAATATCGCAATAAGAAGAAATGAAGATCCATGAGAAGTGAATAAAACTTTTACAAGGAAACGAACCAAACGTCAATGAACTTTATTTTTCAAAATGCTAAATTTGGTTGGCAACATTGAAACCTCGGTCTAGAGGACGCTGATAGTGCCCAGGGAGACACATCCACATTGTGGTGTGCAGCCCTTTATGGAATAAACTAAAACCTCGCCCGCAAGCAACAGAACATCCAAAACGCAAGACTGGTTCTCAACCTGCCATGCCACTGCCACATCTCCCAGCACCTGCGCACACTCCACTGGCTCCCCATCGAAGCTAGAGTCACCATCAAGATGCTATACCACGCTCACAAGGCCCTCCACGACACCGGACCAGCATACCTGAACAGCCGACTCAAATTCCACAAACCCCAAAGGACCCTATGATCAGCACAGCTCTCCTACGCCATGGTCCCCCGCACCAGAAAGACCAGATTGGGAGGCCTCTCCTTCTCCTTCCACGCGGCCAGTGCCTGGAACGACCTTTTCCTCCTCCTCAGACAGATAACATCGCTCCCCATCTTCGTAAGAAACTTCAAAATCAGGCTCTTCAAAAGACCCCCTCCTTGATGGACTGGAACATGCGACCCCCCCCCCCCAACAGCCCCCAACGCCCTGAGATCCTTATGGGTGAGTAGTTATGCTTAACAAACATCTGATTTGATTTGACAGCTGATGAGAGCAGTTCCTTGTGACATGATTGGAGCACATTTCTAACTCTCATACAAGAATGCAGTTATGCATCCGTACATAAAAGCATAACCCTCACCCTGTGCTATCACATTGTTTTGTCACTATCCTGCTTAACCACAACATGACATGTGTGGCAACATCAATGGAGCACATCAAGTTCCCACAAGTAGTAAAATACATCAATTTATAAATAAGCCTGTCTCTTCTTGGGGCAATGTCTGTCATCTGATGAAGTACACTGCTGTTGGGAAGTGCCACTGAAACATGGGTAGATCCACGGTACCTTGCACAGACTCTAGTGAAGAGCTATCAGTAGTGCAAATCACCTGCATGTTGACTGAGTGAAAGGGACAGCTCCAAGTCATTTGGTGGTACCAAGGCTCCATAGTTGTTGTCATTGACACCAATGCATCTATGGCACCAACCACTTGTGCTTCTTTCTGAATCATAGGCAGATCTCTGCCTTGATGGTTTTCACCAATGCAAAAGACACAGGTAGATTGGTATATTTATGCAAATGTAGTTGGATCAATTCAAGGAACTGGGTGTGTACAGCAAGAAATATTGGCTTTAACGTCATTTGATTCTGCCACAGTCTTTATTCATTGCAAAACGATAATTATCTCCTTGAATATATTCATACTTTCTATTCTGTATGGATCAAATGGTCATTTCAAGTGATTTTATGTTTAAATAATGAACACGGTTTCATCGATGCTGATAACTTCACATCTCTTTTATTGTTTTAAACAGTAGGCAGGATTTCAAAGACTGTGTAGTTAAAAGGGTGCCACAGCCTTTTTTCTAATTGTTTATTCTGAACATTTCCAACAATGTTTTGATAGAATATAGAAACTAATTAAAAAAGGTAAGACAGTAGATAAGAACCTGAAAAAGCAGAGCCCTATAGAACCGTAATCACCTTCCTTCGCTGAAGGCTACAGGGAGGCACATTTGACCATCACTCGGGTGTTTATCTGGATTCCTGCTGATGCAGGCAAAAATAGACGCTATTACTTTGCTGAACATTGGTGCTATTGTTAAGAAAAGGTATGTGAGTGTGAACCATTTCTAAAACTCTAATAAGCAGCTTTTGGTGCTAAGATTAGCTTAGTTAGCTGAAAGTAGGGTGGGGTGAGAAATATCCGTGTTATTAAGCCTCATGATATAACTACAATGTGACGATATTTAGTATTGTTCACCTTATTACGTCTGTTACAACTATTTTTGTTAGTTTTCATAATAATAACTATTCCTGTTGTGTACACAAGGATACAGTTTTTTAAATTTTAGATAAATATTGATAATATATTCATGGTTTCCTAGTGTTTAGTTTGTCTTACATGAGGGCTTCAGGTTCCCCTAACTATCCCTGTGATATCTCATCGGGTTGATTGGTACCAAAATGCATTTCACTCAAGTAATGCTCAGTCAGTTGCGGCTTGGTTGCAGCCCATCTGGTTTTCTGTGTCGGGTTGGCACATTGACAAAGTTGTTGATGCCATGGGTTCTAAAAAGCTCAGGTCATTTTCTGGAAATAAAATCCAGAAAATATATCAAAAGCACTCAACATGGGCTCTGTAATCTAGATCTGTGAGTTATTTAGGATGGCTCACTCGAGATACCATCTATTATTATTAGTGGAAATGTCCATTGTAACAGTGGTTACCTCCTTCAGTTCAGTTCAACAAGTGCACCCCACATTGTGGGCAATTAGTTCGCAAGCTATTAATACATTATGGACAAAGCGCCGACAAAGTGAGACTAGATTCCTTTTATGAGCACTTAAAAATAAATCAGATAGAAGTGGTTTGTCCTCACACAACCTACCAGGATCGACATAGGGTGCTAAAGATGTGTGTTAAACTTGGAATTATATCACCTGAAGACGTGTACTACTGGGGAAATAATACAATCTAAAATACCACACATTGACCACCATCACAAGGTGGTTTTCAAACAGTGTTAAAACAAATGCAAAATAAACATGGAGCTGCACCTGCTGTTGATTTCAGAATGATATAATGATGAAGTGACATTTAAGGAGGAGCTGCAAACCTCACAGTATGCCAGTGGGTGCCAGTGGTTCCTGTTCAAGACCTGTTGAAGACTGCAAATGAGAACTCCCTAATATTAGTTAGGATCTTTAGACCTCTGGGCTGTGATAACTTAGGTTTTTGAGCCATTAAGAATTCAACTCTAAGCAAACAAAGAGAATGAAGGCTTTGGCAATGAGAATAAGAAAAAAACAGAACGCAAAAAGAAAAGCAGATCATGAAAAGAAAAACCAGAACTGAGTCACCTCCAACAAAGGAGTCTAGCAGGGGTGGGTAAAATTAAAGAGACAAAGAGAAAATCAGAAACTGGATCTGTGTCAGTATTCTAATAGCCTTTGTTCATGGTCTTTACAGGTCTGTAAAAGGACAGGAAAGAGTGGACAGGAAGGATGAGTATGTCAAACAGAAAAGTTAGCGGTGCATGCGGTTCAAATTAGCATAAGGAAGGAAAAGAAAGGTTCAGACTCAAAGAATACCTTAAGTAAAAGAAAGTAGCCCATTAAGAGAAAAAACATGCCTGCTAAAATGTCTGTGGAACGGTACATGGGCAGTGGCGCTTCAGGAGCATGCAGTGGAGGCGACAATAGTTCACAAGACTCTCAAGTAGCATCTGGTGGCGACTCCAACTGAAAAATATATAAAGGTCAAGACACAGGATGGACATGTAAAATCTCCAGACAGAGTTTATGATGTAGAGATGCAAATTGAGGGTGATATATTGCACAAAATCAAAGATGTATTCTGGTCTCATATGTTGGATGCTTCTGCCATCAGCTTCAAACAGATGCACCTGGAGGTGAGGAGGTAATAATGTAATCATTTTCCTCCTTAATAACTCAAGAACTCAGGGAGAAATATGCTCAAGAATAGGCCTTACAGCAAGCCCATACGTTACATAGAAACCAAGTGGAGTGGGACTAAGAATCTGTTTCAAATGTGATTCACTCAATGAATCACCTTTGAAACCCTTTGATTCCCTTATCACCACTGGGTAATTATAGTAAGGACCAAGTTTCCATATGAAAAGCATTTTTTGATTTGCGAATAACTTTGGCACTGTTTTATGAATCTCACAAAACTTTCCAAAAACTGTTCATCTACCTCAACTCCTTCCTAGAAAGTTTCAGGGTAATCCATTAATCAGGGGCCTACAAAAGGGAGAGTGGTGGGTAGTTTCAGAAAAATTAAGGATTTGATTGACTGCCATTAAATCAACAAAGATGTGATGGCATCCATTTTAGGGCTCAGAGGCTCAGTCCCCAGTCCTAAATTAAAGTTTATTAAAAATATAGTGATAGCGGGGGCAGGGTACAGATACCTTGCCCCCCTTGGTCTAGTGGGGGTGTCCCAGAGAAAACTCCCAGGGGTCTAAAAGAGCATTTTTATTTATCCGTGCTGCATTCTGATGAAAAAAAAAATGGCGGCCTGCCACTTTTTATAATAAAATCACCTGCAGTGGGCCAGGGCCTGGTGGGCAGTGCATTTATATATATATACATATATTTTTTTTGGGGGGGGGGACATGTGTCACCCCTCCCTGTATTTCTAGGCAAACAAGGGGACTCATTCCCCTAGGGCCATATTTATCTGATATGGGGAGGGGGCATGCTACCCTCCTCCCTGAGCCTCTAAGAGGACTGGGGATCCCCATCCCTTGGGGCACATAAACTTAATAGGGGAGTGGTATGCAGCCCTCCACCAGAAGACTTCTTCAGGACCCTTTAAATTGAGGGTAGGATGTGTGCAACTCCCTTCCCCGAAACATATTGTGGCCTTGAGGACTCCATCCAAAGGGCAGGCTCATTCACGATGTCCTGGGGACCCCATCCCCTTGGGCAGTAGAGTAAACTGTGCGTGGGGGTGTGAGACTTCCCTCCCTGAGCCATGCTATAGCCCTGGGGACTCCATCCCCAGAGCACGTTCATTTACAGTGTCCTGGGGACCCTATCCCCCGGGTCACAGTGGTTTTCCTGCTCACAAATGTGGGGGAGGGTATTCGAATGGGTTCCCACCCAGCAGACAGAAAGGTGTGGGAACACATAAGGGTTACATGCCTGCACTCTCGAGGGCAGGAATAAACTGAATAGCTCCTACTCGGCGGGAGCAAAAGACAAGCTGCTCCCACCAGGTGGGAGCAATGCAGGCTTCCGCCACATCTGGAATCGGTGCTGGCAGGGGGGTTTTGGGGGTCTTGAGGTTCCCCCGCCTGCAACCCCAAGATTGGCAATGCTGGGGGTTTCCCTGGGTGAGGTGTACTATTGGTGGTCCATCGCCCACATTGTACTGCCTGTACCCCATTTAAATATGACCCCGCTGTGAAGTACTGAAACACAGCTTTAAATGCATAGAAGGAGCACAATTATCATTGCAGTAGCTACTCATGCTATTTTGGGTCTTTAACTTCAGGTTAGAGTAGAGAACTATGAGATAAGTAATGATGGGGCACACTTTTTGGGCTTATAAATGCATTTAAAATGGTTGTACACGAAAAGAGCATTTGTGCTGTATGCATTTTAAAAGCAATGTTTCATCCAAAGCATGTAGTATAACATTGGACATGCTATCCAAATGAATCACGAAAATACATTTATGAAATGGCTCATAAATACAGACGAAAAAGTCGAGACATTTCATGGCAGATTATATAAACTGGTTGAATGTGGCCAAGGTCAAATATTGTCTCTTGGAAGTTTTTCAATGAAATCTAGTTCTCTATGAATAGTTCTACTTTAAGCAGAGTACTTTGTGCCAAAAAAGCAAAAATAAAAATTTGGAAAAAGGTCTGATCATAGAGAAAAAAATAGAGTTCCAAAGTTAGAAGCTTGTTTTGAAAAAATGAAGGTCGAATTCAGAGTCTCCAAGAACACTGTGTGCCAATTTCAAAAGTCAGTGTTGTAGTTTGGAGAAAACATCAAATCTTCTAAGCTGGAAAAGAACTCGTCTACGACTGTAGGTGAAAGTTGGACAACTTCGTTAAGCAGATTAATAGCACATAGATGCGAAGCATCGCCGTCAGCGTCAGTCGCATTAGCAATGTTCGAAGTAGATGGTACCTGTGCGCCTGTTGCATCACGTATCTCACCGTCAGCATGTTGCGTCTGTGAGATCTCAGCGAATGCCATCATCAGGATTGGTAGCCGCTGGGGACAACACAGTGCATGAGCTGTTACTGGTCCAACCAAAGTATTAACTTCCATTGGCAGGACTGATGGGAGTGTCAGGCAGATGTCTAGCATGCATTCTTCTCCACATAGCAGGCATCGCAGAACAGGTAAGATGCAATCTTTCCAGATTAGTCTGAATGATAGAAACCACGTGGTTTTCAAATCTCTTAAACGAGTAAGTCCCAGAATCTGTATCATGTGCTCACGACACTTCATTGCCAAGAGGGTGTTTTCCAAGGTGATCTGGGTGTCGATGGTGACTTGACTTGCCATATCGGAGCAGAAGAAGCAAAAATAGTATCCTTGCTACTAGTCCCAAAATGAGAGGCAGGCCGCCAAACACTGAGTGCAGGAAGTTTGGAAAAATACCTAGGACTGCTTCAAAGAGTGCTAACAGTCCCGAAAAAACGGTCTTAAATACATGTACAATTCCACTGGTTTCAAACATGTTCAAGATATAACCTAACACTTCTGAGAAATCTATAGGGCAAATTGCAGATCATATGTCTCTTTGGACGAGATCAGTGGCACCGTTTTTTGTAAAAGAATGGTTTTCATTCTGCTTAAAGTATCAATTCGTATAGAAGAGATGTTCAGTGAAGGCCACAATGGCAACTCCAGGTCTGTCTTGGTTTTTGGAAACAATACTTGTATACAGCAAGTGACCCTGGCTGACACACTTACAAGATGGGGTATTCCTGGCAACATGCAGCAGCAGCTGTGATCATTCAACATAATATAACTTCCATTAGAAAGCTGCCTAAAAATTGGATCAATCACTGCAGCTGGAGAACCTGGCAGATGGTAGGAAAAGTTGTTTGAGGAACCATCACAGGCCCCTGGTAAGTTAATACACTGACATAAAAGTGTACCGCTAAGTGCATTTTCGCAGTTTGTACCACTAAGAAACACTTCTTTTCCCCCACTCCAACCCAACATCTGTGTGTATATGGTAAATCCCAGGATGTCTTGATGTATTCTTTACCCAACCTTTCATATACACCTGCTGGTATATGTTTCAAACAATACTGAAAAAGGAAAATTGTACCAGGCACACTGAGGTATGGTAACGGTTAAAGTCAGAAAATAGTGATGTGGTGTTGGTTAGATGCCATGGCACATAGCCAGAACTAAGATTTTGTAACGTCCAGCCTAAAAGCATTATAGAATGCAATTGTGACTGACCATGTTGCAACATGACCAAGTCCTGTTCCATTATGTCTATGGCAGTGGATACTATGCTATCCAAAGAATAAATTCTGGATGACAGAGTTGTTAACCCATTGTCAACTACAAGGAGAGATTTCTCTAAATTAATACAATCAATTTCTCATATTCGTTCTGCAGTCTCTGCTTGCATAATTTTCCAAGCCTCATTATAAACAGCATAGATACCAGCATATATAAAACGTTTATGACCCTTGTTAGGAGGTCCTTGTAAGAAGTTCCTTAAAACAATGCCATCTTTAAATAAAAATAAGTGTTGTTTTACCTCTTTTAGTGTAGGATTTGTAGCCACTCAAGGCACAGTTTTCCTACATTGTATGATGTTACTATCCCTGGATGTTGTCTCTGGACATATCTTGGATCTGGCCTAATGAATGTGAACCCTAGTGTCTTATACAGGAATCTATATTGACAGTTGTTTGTGTCTGTGCGCCAAATTACCCTTTTTTTCCAATCAGGATCTGTTCTGTTTTTAAGTCAAATAGTTTTTACGTTGACCACCCCCTCTGTAGTATTCTTACTATCAGGTGTAGGTGTAGGTATGGACGGTTTGTTTAAATCTTTTATCTTAGCTAAGCCAAGACAAGATGTCTGTTGAACAGGGTCATTTAAAAACATTATTTGTTCAAGGATGATGCAGGCTCTAAATAAAGCTTCTAGTCCCTGCGCCTGCCAGTCTTTTGTGCCCCAGACAGTTTTTGTCTCAATATTGTCTTTTCAAAAGTCAAAACCTAATGTGGACAGCTGAGCATAAAAGGCTGCAGAATAAATGTGCTTAGTATTAGTCAACATACTTTTCATTCCTGTCTTATTGACATTGTTAAAGCATAATGTTTCCGGGTTTGAGACATAAAAACCTCAAAAGTATGGAAATTTGTCATAAAATGTTTGTGATCTACCCTTTGGTGGCATTGGACAATGTTCCCATTGATTACATTTTAGTACATTTCTAGGGTTTACAGATTTATGCAAGAAATGATGACCATAGCGATTATAACAGTACATTTGTTCATGATCTGATGAACCATCTAAGTATTCCTGATTTATAAAATTTGCAGACATTTCTAAGTCTAACATCATATTATTAACAGTCTCAAAGTCCCAATCATCAGAAAAGGTACTAGATGAAACAAAGTCACTCAAGGAAACCTTGAATTGGTGTAGAATTTTTAACAGCTCTGCAGGACCAAAGATGTCATAATCAGTTCTGTCCCAAGCTATACCACCAGGTATAGGAACGGCTGTGATGTTCACTGATGACAAGTCTCTTTGTTCACAATGAGATGATTTGTGTGGCTTGAGGAGTAAGTTGATGTTCTTACTTGCTGTGTCCTTTTTACTACATCTCCCATTTATCAGCATTCCCAAAGTTAATAGAAGAGTGAACCAAAGTAGAAGAAAAAGTACACCCATTACAATCCAAAGTTCAACCCATGGTGAAATCAGATAAGTCTTTTTCAATTGATGGAAAAGGTCTGTTGCGTGTTCCTTGAAAGTTATTTTAGCTGGCATCGTTTCAGTTTCACTGGGATCCTCTGAAAACTTATCAAAGTTAATGAAATAGCCAGAGGCAGTTCTGTCAATTGTAGGGATTGCATCACAATTTGATGAAATTGCTGGAGCTACTTGATCACTTGTCATATTAGTATAGTCATTTGCTATATCATTGTAGACAGGGTTTCTTGACAAACTGGTATTTGGGTCTCAAGAGATACAAGTTCCATGGCTTTGTTGCATAGTCCTTATTTTCGTACTGCAGATTCCTCAAAGGTGATGAGTCTCTCAGTTTCCGGCTCACAAAATGTCCAGGAAGTTGCCTTTGGGGGCCCACGTCGGACCCCTGTCACCCGCAGCCTTACGACTCGGGCACAGGGGGTGACCCAAGGGTCTCCCCAACACAGTCATGTATGGTGCGGATGGCACCGACACGTAACCACTGTAGGGGGTGCCCTTGTGCGAGACAAACCAATTCAGTCAATGGGAGCCCATGCACATGTCGTACGACCGGCACCCATTGACGTCTATGGGAGTGCGAACAAACTGAGTGCGACCGCATCGTACTCGCTTGGTCGGACTGCTGGATTCCGGCTCTGTCAGAAAACACTCCGGGTCCGGCTCAGTCGGAGAGCTTTCCGACCCAGATCGGAATCAGCCCCTTAATCTTTTTTTTTACATTTTCTTTCTAATTCCCCTTCTTTACCTCCACTAAAGCTCTCTAATCAAAAGTACATAGGGTATGTCAATGTTTGTTGCACTCAATATTGAGTTTTTAATCTGATATTTAATCGTGTTTATTATTAAGTAATTGATTGTGTAATTATTTTTTTATTATATGTGCTATTTTGTTGGAAATATTTTTGGAGCAGGTTGTAGTGTTCCTAGGGGAATGGAATTGGAAGTGTTTTCAAAGGTTTTTGTTAAAAATATATATATTTTATTTTTATGTATGTCATTTTTTTGTGTTTATATTGATTTATAATTGATTCACATTTTTAAAGTTATATTTGAATATTCTTAATGTGCATGTTAATGTATTTGTTAATTTGTAGTTTGTTTTATTTTTGTTATTTCATTTTAATTATTGATTGAGAAGTATTGCAAAAGGGCTAACACATTGTTTGAATTAGATTTGTTTACTTTATAAACATGTTTTTGAACTTTTTTTAATCAATTTTAAGTTTAATATTTAAAAATATTGAAATTGTTGTTTTTATAGTCGTATTATTTGATTTTAGTTCATAACATTTTCCTTGCCTATTTATATTTATATGGAAATTTGAGCATGAAAGTAATTTTATTTTTTGTATGTAATATGATTGTTAGTTCAGTGTACTAGATCATGGGTACTCACAAACAATTTCCCAGGGGCCAACATTTTTGGTCTGTGGTGTGACAGAGGGCTGTATTGATTCCAGCAGGGTGGCATTTTTGGGGGAGGAGAGGATGGGTAAGGTGGGTATAGGCAAAGAGAAGCATGCAAAACTAATAGCTGAATTGCACAATGTGAAACCAGAAAACCTGGGATCAATCCTGTCTTCCTCACCTGACCAAACTGTGTGATCCTAGACAATTGTTTAATTTCACTTTACCTCTTTTTCTTCTTCATCATATATAAGGGGACCCTGAAAAACATGACTTCAGGATGTGACCTGTACAAAATAATCTCCCATGTTCAATTTAATAAACTATATTGTTGTTTATGTAGAATAGCAACTCAGGCCACCTATAGGATGCACGTAACAACTGACATGCCTCTTCATTAACTATTGGCACTGTTGTCAGTGTGGAGGGGAAGAATTAATATTTCTAAATTCATGTTTGAAAACGATCACTTAAAAAGAAATGCTTAATGCACGGATATAATCTGGCATACTAAAGTGAAACACTTCTGTATGGCAATGAAATGCACTTTTGGAATTTTCAAAAGACTTTGTAATACTTTTACAAGTTTTCTACAAGTTGTCTTTAAAAATTAAAGCATTCTTAAAGTTGAGCAGCACAGGGCATTCTAGTTACTTTCTTTCTTTAACTTAGATTAACCTTTCAATAAATGCTTGTTTGTTTATGTACCACTAATGTTAGTGCTAAGTCGAGTAAACAGCAGCCCAGTTCTGCTGTTGACCAGGGGGCTGCATTTAAGGGTCAGAAGGGCAGCATATGGCCCCCGGGCCGTACTTTGAGTACTACTGTACTAGATTTCCCTAATTAAGAGAGCAAAAAGTTACATTTAATTTACTATAAGATTTTAATTTGATAGAATGTGGTTAGGTTTAAAGTGTAAATACTAGATCCACCACTCAAAAATCTAGCATTTTCCCAATATGCACGAATGTGGACTGGAACAGTAAATGTAAACTGCACAGAGTCCAACACTTTCTCCAATTTTGTTAAGTTTGGAGTAGGAATAGTAAATCTCCCTGTACCACCAGTTCTTCAATATGGTTCAGGTTGTGGTGGGAATAGTAATTATAGCCCCCACCCCCATAGTCCAACAATTTCATCAACCTGGTTAAGTTTGGAGTGTGAGTAGTTAATACACATTGAAAAAATTGGTTCTGATTTGGTTCAGTAGGTTAGTGTGCAGGTATTGGAATTTATATTTTATTTAGTAGTAATATAAATGTTATTTGAAAGGTTGTCATGTTTCCCAGTAACGCAGGTTATTAAAACAATGTTTTATTGAAATTAACATGGGTGTATCCCCTAGACCTTAATAGTAGTTTCCCATTTGTGATTTGATGTATGTTGAATTTCAAACGTTGCATCTGTGGATTACACAAATATTACAACATTTTATTTTAAGTACATTGTATGATATTTAAAATATTCTTACATATGTTACCAAATGTTTTATGTTATGTGCTGACACTGTTGGTATTTCTTTTTTTTCAGGGTGATTGGTTCTGTGTTGTTTGGAGGGCAGGCATTTTCTTCTTTCTGCTCGTCTGTTTTGAATTTTACTGTAGAGATAATGATCCGTTTAATTTATTGATGTTTGTTTAATTTTTTGGGTTTGTGCATTTCTTGTAGGTATTACAAAATTTAAAAACATTTTTTTATTTAATAATTCTAGTGATTGTTTCATTGATGTATTATTATAATTACATTTATTTGGCTTTCTTTTTGTGACAGCTACGTTTCTTTTTGCATTTTTTGGTGGTGTATTTTTATTTGGCAACCTTGCGCTTTGAATTTATAATTAAAAAAAATTGCTATTTATTTCTGTTTTATTTAAATACTTAAATTATCTTTGAAGTTAAGTTTATGTTACGCTATTATTCAGTACTTACTATGCAAATGTTGTAGCTTTATTTCTGGAAAGTGTTGTAGCCTTCAAGGGTATAGCTTCAGTTGGGCAGAATGATGCTTTCCAATAGTGGTGGATTCTTCTGCAGCAGTTTGTTGCACATTTTTGTTTCCTTTTTATACTTCTTTTTAAGTTGGAAAAAATTCTATTTGATAATTGTTTCTAAATAAATGTCAATTATTGATAGGTTAGTAGTTCAAATATGAATATATACAATTGTAAACAATGTTGTAAACAACTATGTTTTGTTGTTTTGGGGTTTTGGTCATGATTCTTATGTTTTATTGTAATAATGATATTAATATTTCTGTGTTTTTTATTTCAACATTCAGATATATTTTACGGTGATATTTTTGTTGATGATAATTATACTTTTGTGCTTTATATATAGGAATGTGATATTGAGGTTCTTGATATTTTGTAACTATATTTTTGTATGTCCATATTATTTATGTACCATAGAAGCTTTCAAGATATCTTTTAAATGGTCTTCTTAATACCCTTACACTCATGCGAATGAAAAATGATTGACTTTCAGGTACTCTCTCCTAATAGGGATACTATTTTAGATTGTTCAAGCTAACAATATTTAATTTCCATCTAGCTGGTTGTGAATATTTTACTATATATATTTTACTTCTGGAAGGACTCAGCACATTATACTAGGAATAACAAAATTCATGCCCAATATAATCCATGTAGACTTCCATCTGTTTTTGCACACCAATATTCCATGATAGATCCCCCGCACTCTCTGGTCTTTTTTTTATAGCCAGTTTATCAATAATGCACCAAGCTTCTATGCTGATCAAATAATAATTAATTATGGCTCGATTTAGAGTTGGGGACAAGGTATTCCATCACCCAAAACCCTCAGTCTGCCCGCTCAATTATGAGTTAGATGGATCATCATTTTTCTGATGGCTGTGTCCCCGCTGGCCTTACCCTAGTAAAACATACTCAGACATGGTGAAAGATTAGGGTATGTTGGAGTAAGGGCATCAGACTGCCCACCTGCCCTATTAAGAGCATACATGCTGATGTCCTTTCTTTTCTTTCCATCACAATCATTTAAACCCTGGTAAAATATGGTGGTCATTAACAGAAAAAAGGAATGACCCACTACCCAACTCTCCCCCATGGACAGACAACCCTCCTCTATGCACTGCCCTTGGCCATACAACAAAACATAACTTTCTGGGCTGAGGAGGGAGCCCAAGGGCCCCCGCATTCCCAGTTGGCTCCCTGTCTGCATTGCGGGAGCAGCTGCTACTACTTGCTCACGCCAAATGGGAGCAATCAGAGTTTCCCTGAGTACAAGAGCACGGGGAGGAGACAGAAGTATGCTCACTCTCAGTGGAAACATTTCAAAGCTCCCGCCAGGTGGGAGCACACGTCTTTCCCTGCCTTCGCTCCTGTGAGCAGGGAAAACCACTGTCTCCTGGGTGTAGGTTCACTGGGACACACGTAAAAAGCCAGCCACAAGGGGATATGGTCCCTATGGTCTTATAAAACTAAGAGAGCAGAGCTGCATGCTCCACTTCCCCAGGGCCCTTTGGCGTTCAGTGATTGGCCACAGGCGATGGGATCCCCGAGGCCACTGCAGGCTCAGTGTAGGTGGCCATGCACCTTCCCTATCATTATATATTCTGACCCACACGGATGGTGTCCCCAAGGCCCTGGAGGCTCAGGGAATGAAGTTGCATGCCTCTCTCCCCTTTCTTTAAAAGTTCGCCCTAGGAATGGTGTCCCCTGGGCACAAAATAGGCTTGGCTGGGGCGGCCAATGAGGCTCCCCATCCCACATAATTTGAAGAAAAGATGGACAGCCATTTAGTTTTTTTTTTTGTGCCGGTCCCATAGGAATCCAACGAGATTGGGGCAAAAACTGAGACATTTTACTTTTTTGGCCCCAGGAGCGTGAGGGCAAGGTATCCCTACAATGCCGTTTTTTTTTCTTGAATGCAGGAAAGGGGACTAAGTGGTTGAGTCCTGTAATGGCTGCTAGCAACATTGATCTTCATGTTGCTGGCAGCCAATCAGAGTGCTTGCACCCACAGGAGCATGTCTCCCATTGGAGCGAATTGACCCAAAGAATAAATAGCCCCCTGTGCCATTCAGAAGGATCTTTTTAAAGAAATTGGGTTTCAGGCACTCAAACCCAACTGTCCAGATATACAAATATTTGTGGAGCTTAATGTCTCCAAAACAACTAAACTACACTACATCATTTCTGCCCTAAAATCCAGATTCCTGACAAATTAAGTGTAATTAAGTTCATCAGTTCTTGTGATAGCACTCCCTAGAGAAGTCTATGGAAAATGATGATTTTGGCTTTTTCTTGTCCCCCACTTGACAGATCCCCCAGGGCTTTCAATGCACAAACAAATAAAAAAAAGTAGCACTTTTTCAGAGAGAAGTGGATATTTGATCTGAGATTGATTATGTGTTGTGAACTAACTGGTCATGGCCAGTGATCAGGGTTCCAACAAAGTGGGCTCCAACAAAGCTTACCTGATCAACAGATAAAGCTAAAAGCATGAACAGTATAGTTAATATATGTAGAATTAATCTAACCAAAAAAAACTCTATCACTTTCACCATCATGATGTTTTAGTTGGATAGTACTTGTGCTAATGTAAGGGATTCCTCTATTCAATTTCCGACTCTCATGTGACTTAAATTTTGAGTTATTTTGGATTTTTCAACATTTTGTAATCATAGCATGAAACTTGAGCTGTGCCAGAGGGGAAACAAGAGAAAGGGAGAAAGAAAAAACCTGACTGGTTTCACAGAAATGAAAGTGTTTAGGACTTACCTAAACTAGACTAAACTATTCTTAGTGTGAAGGTCCATTACACAGCATAGGACTGTTATGTGTTTAATTACACATTGCTTATGTTCGAGGGAAATTTGGTACTTCATCCTGAGATTCCATTAATGATGCAAAGGAATCCTAGCGTGGATACTGGAGGATCCGCTGTGGAACGCATGTAAAGCTGACTGTTCCTTTTTCTTTGCGTTATCAGCACCCTACTATGTGTGGTGGATTACAAATTGGTGATTAATGACTACAGGGAGCAAATTGCTTTACTCACTGAATTGGTTATGCCAATTGATATGACCCACATAAGGTTATGCGCAATGACCTTTACGGTGGCCATTTTTGGATCAGTCATCTTTCCATCTTAAGGGAACAGTATTTACAGAGGCAACACGTTGATACAGTCATTCAAGCACACCACTGTTTAGAGTGTTTTATGGAGACAGGAGAACTCAGGCCCCACATTTCGGACTGGGACGGGTGTGCCCAGACATGGGTCCTGGGCTCTCTATGCCAATGGCGTCAAGCCATCCTGGCTGATAAGGGCTGAAACCGGTCCTAGGATGTTTGTTTCCAGTCCAGGGAGGACCTGGCCTTGCAGTTCAGGCTGGACTGTTCCCATTGGGCGCAGGGTCTAGACTGATTTGCATATGGCTTGGTCCAAACTGAAATGGCATGATGAGCAAAAAACGATTGATCTAAGGCCCAGATCTCTGTACAGGGGTGAATGTATGACATTGTTTTGCATTCTGTCCATCAATTGTTTTTTTTGCATTTGTCCCCCCCAAGTGGGACGGGTATGCCCAGAAGTGGGTCCTGTGCTCTTCATGCCACTGGAGTCAAGCTATTCTGGCTGATGAGGGCTGAAAGTCTGAAACTGGTCCTAGGATGATTTCTCCAGTCCAGGTAGGACCTGGCCTTGCAGTTTGGGCTGGACTGTTCCCATTGGGCTCAGGGTCAAGACTGATTTGCATATGGATGGGTCCAAATTGGAATGGCATTGCGAGCAAAGAAACAACAGATTTTGGCCCAGATATCTGTACTGGGGTGAATGTATGACATTGTTCTCCATTCTGTCCATCAATTGTTCTTTTTCCACATTTCGTACTCAGTCTGGCGAGGGTTTGGAGGTATTTCATGTTTCTTCAAAATGTTTTTTTAATTGATATTTACAAAGCACTACTTTCTTGTACACCTTGTGGAACATTGGTGTACGTAGCACTGAATTTCTTTCTACTCGACTCCAGGTATTACTAGCAATTGGATTACAGTACCCTCATACCGCTTCTTTGTGTGGTGAAGCGTGGTCAGTGAACTAATGCTGGACTATTTCAACCAGTTCACTGTGAGTCCACACACCTTTTCTCCAAGTCCTCCTCTAGCCTTTTGGCCTTCAGGAAAAGAACCTTCCATCCGCTAGAGTGAATGGAAGGAATATTTGCTAAATTGTATTAAGGCTATTGATGTTGATGGTAAAATGTCTCCTGATCGAAAGAAAATAATATTTTTGCATTCTTTAGGTCCTCAAGGGCTAAAGATTTATAGTCAAATGCAGAAAGCAGTACCCATTGGTGGGGATATCAATGTTTTTATTGCTGCAATTGAGAATTTATATACTTAATTTGCCCCAAAAGTTTGCATAGGATTTACACAGTAGAGATGTTTCGAGAGAAAACAACATTGAATCTATTGATGAGTATGGGAGTGAATGATAAAAAGTGTACATTTGGTGCATTACAGCAGGATCTGATACATGATCAAGTTATAAAGCACACTTTTAATTCTGTTGTTCAGGAGTAGTTGTGGGTGAATGGTGACACAGCTCTTAAAGAGATTCAAGCTTTTATACAGAAATAAGTAACATCCAGCAGATGTGCTAATGGTTTGGACAAATTTGACAAAAATTGTAAGAAAGAATCCAAACTATTAAAATGTATGTGTGTGTGTGTGGGTGTTTGTGTGTGTTTCTGACCCTGATAGTAATAAATAATTGTACAGTGAGGATGGCATGAGTGAAGATATTGTGAAGCTGAAAGAGAACCTTATTTTGAATATAAAAGACAGGTGATTCTTTGTTAGTGATAATCTGCCAGAGATGTGCAGATGTGAACTTGAAAGTCTTTGTGGATTCATGTTCTCCGTAAACATGAGAAGTTATGTAATGGTACATTTGTGGGAAGGTTGGTGCTAAATTATTTCCCACTGATGGTTCAACCAGAGTGATACAGTTGGCACATAAATGATATGTTTAGTTCCTGCTGGTTCAAATCTGGGTTAAAAAATCCTAATGCCTAGTTTATATATTGCCTAGAAAGGTCCAAATGTGCTGGGGGGTGTGATCAGAAGAATCTACACATAATTTTGGACCCAAATGGAAAAAGAGTAAGTGTTGGTAGTTGATGAGGGTATCAAAGTTGAAGAGAGGATACTAAAGAAATTATTCAATGTTTTAGCAAAAAGATTTATAGACTAATTTGATTTGAAATTAAGATAATGTTTAGCAGTTTCTATAGCACACTAAGTTAGAAATATTCAGATTACATTAAAGGGATGAGGGGACATAAGAACTTGGAATGTTAGGTGCAGACAAAATAATTTAATCTGCTGAAACTTCCGAATGGATTTCACCTTTAGTGGTAGCATAACGAAACACTGGCAAGTTGAGCCTATGTATAAACCTGCACCACTTTAATAACAATAAAGTGGAAGTTCAATTTTCTTTACCTAGAATATTTGAACTGTTATCTTAACTGAAAGGAACCAAGTGGTTTTCCTCCTTGATTTGTCTTACCATCAGATTCTTTTATCTACTAAAAATACAAAATTACTGCTTCTAAAACACCAATTGGGTGCTTTCAATTCAAAGTATGCCCTTTGGGTTAGCATCAGTGGCTTCAGTGTTTTAGCTTTTTGGGAAAATAGATGGTACAAAATTGTTCCAAGATGAGATATTAATTTCTGGAAAGACTAAATAGGAGCATGATTGGAAGTTAGAAGTTTTAAGTATTTTGGAATCTAAAGGTTTAATGTATAATTCACTAAACGTCAGTGGCGGTGCGTCCATTGGGGGCGTTGCCCACCCCGCCCGCACACGCAGCTCCACTCCCTCGGCGTACTGAGTTTACTTAAGTTCAAACAAGCATGTCGAGGCTGAGGGGACAATGCCTGTCAGTCAGCATGATGCAGGACCGCCCACCCCCTTCAGAGTCTGAAGGGGTGGGCGGTCCTGTGTCATGATGACTGACAGACATTGTCTAAGGCAGGCAGCAACACAGGTGCGCATGAGTGGGGACGGAGGCACATTTTTTAGCCTTCCCCACGCATGCGCATGTGTGCCTGCTCGGCTGGCGTATGCCCATTAGAAGAGCGCAACCTCGCTCTCCTAATGGGCAGGCAGGCAGAAAGCAACCATGCCCTGTGTCAATCCTGGCTGAGGACGGAGGGCGGGGTTTCCTCTCCTGTGAAGGCGTCAAGGTTCCGGAAGATGCTGTGCTGACGGTCCGGCGGTCAGGTAAGTTTAACTTTAATTGATTTCTTCCTTCTTTTAGTTGTTACTGTCGCTCGCACATTGCCATTCATCGTTTGGTCACATGTTCCTCTCTCAAACGAGTTTATGGCTTTTAAGAAGTGATCGTTTTTTGTCAGGTTTACTTAGCACCCCCAGCCCAGCTCCATTTCTATCGGGTCTAGGGCCATCCTCGGATGGACGGGCGAGGGTTCCACTCAGTGGCGGCTGGTGACATTTGAAAGTGGTGAGGCGTAAACTTATTCTGGTACCCGACTGCGGCGAACGATGGTAATGAGGATGCCCAAAGAACCTACTCGAGAATTTTTTTTTAAAAGAGTGGACAAATGGTGCATTTTCAGCAAATTTAAGAAAGCAGGAAGGATAATAAAGCAATACAATTGAATTAATCATCATTTGAGAAATTGACACATTTTATGAGCTATCGAGGACAATACTCGGCAGGCAGTGGTGGCGATTACATAAATTGTAGGTGAGGAGATCACGGCTGCGGATAAAAATAAAGGCCGATGACCTGGAAAGCATTACCTGCCCCCTGTCGGCTAGCCATTCTGTGCTTCCTTTTCCCGGCAAAGGCCCCCATCCCATGGTGCAGAGCCGCGCATGGCTCACAGTGGCAAGCAGCACAACCTGCACATTAGTTGACAGCCTAATGACCAAGATTATAGGCGAGGGGTCTAGCCTGTTGTCAATGAAGGAAGGGGGATACAGAAATAATGTGCCTGTAAACAGCCGCCTCTTTACTTTTTGGTGGCATTTAGAATTAATGTGCCACCTGGCATGCTGTGGCCGTGTTCTCTAGTGTTTACCATCATGACAACACCCTACTCCTCAGTTTCCTTGATTACAAAATGCTCAGCACCCTGGAACTTATGCACCTTGTTCCTACATTTTAGTTTTACTAATAACTTCATTAGTATCTAATTTTCTCATTCGTAACCGTGGCCCCTGACTCTTTTCGGCTATTTCCTATATTTCTTTCCCAATTTCCACTTTTCTATCTTCTAACCCACCTGCAGCTCCTAACTGCTGACGGCGTTGCAGGTAGGGCCTGTTCTGGCCATCCTTTCTAGCTTCTCACTGTTCCCCTCTCCCTCTGGACCTGCGAGTGCCTCTCGTCTGTCAAGGCCTCCAGAGAGTCTCTCTTCTGGAAGGCCATGCCTAACTCTTCTCTCTGTCACTCAGTGGATGCCCCCTAGCCTCGCCTTGTCTGGAGTCATACATTTGTTTCTTCTCGCGCATTGAGTGATTCCTATCTCCATTCTGCATGGAAATCCTTCAGCAAGGCAGCGTTGTGTGGCATATATTATTTTCATATTATAGAGCCGAAGGATTATTGTTTGCCATGTGACAGGTACTATTACATGGTAAAGATGTTTCTCACAGAAAGAACGCGCCTTTAGTCTCTGTGTTACAGACCATGTTGCTGGTTTCACCATGGCATGCCACGGGATCAAGAAGTAGTAGGGAGTATTCTTAAAGGTGGGCTAAAGTCTGAAAAATAGAAGCAGCGGGCAGTGTGTGCTTTATATAAACCTCAGGCCCACGCTCTGCACAGTGACACATTTAGCATGCATGGTGCCAAAGGGTAGTTAGAATTACAGTGTGCAGAAGGCCTTTGTTTTGGATTCTCACCAATTTTTTTTAAAGTAACCAGTTATTATTTTGAAGTATGTCATCTTTCTGAAACCCCGAAGCCCTAACCAGTATCTAGATAGGTCCCACCACAGTTTGTGTGTGAACGTGAGTATAGGTGCGTCTTTATTTAATTAGCTTCTTTATAGCGCCTCGTGGCCACAACGAAGCAGTGCAGCATTGTCTCAGAACGGAGTGCCTGAAGGAATACATGAGCTCCAATCTGTCCAAATGCATATTCAGAGCTGACTCACAGGGCAGCAGTTAGACCGGATCAAGAATTTCCATTTCCCATTATGCAGCGCCGACAAACTTGCTTATTTTAATTGGATGGCTGACAATTAGAGAGTATGGGAGCTTGTTTTATTCTCAGGTTAAAGGTTATTAGAAAGAGAATTCAAATAAATAAATAATATAAAGTGAATTCTGGATTCTGCATTTTAGGCCTCACCGTTCTGGGCATAATCCTCAGTACTCCCTATGCGTGTTTTTGCTTGCATTGCATGAGCAAATGTTTTTTATATTGCACAAAATAGTTACAAGTGTATCAGTGTGTTCACAAGTAAATATGGGCAAATGATAACATCAGCATATGCAAATATTGTCCTCTATAGCTCATAAAATGTGTCAATTTCTCAAATGATGATTAATTTAATTGTATTGCTTTATTATCCTTCCTGCTTTCTTAAATTTGCTGAAAATGCACCATTTGTCCACTCTTTTAAAAAACAATTCTCGAGAAGGTTCTTTGGGCATCCTCGTTACCATCGTTCGCCGCAGTCGGGTACCAGAATAAGTTTACGCCTCACCACTTTCAAATGTCACCAGCCGCCACTGCTAAACGTTCATTTGCTGAGGATAGTGCCACATATTTGGGACATGTGATTAATAGTGAGAGTGTCAAATCCAAACCATCTTTGGTCAATGCTATTCAGAATGCTCTGGCTACTAGTTGCAAAGAGGAAGTTAGATCTGTTATTGGTCTTGCAGAATTTTGTTCAAAGTATTCCCAACATTGCAATGAAAACATTCCATATTAGACGGATTTTCATCAAAGATGGAGTGCAACTAATTGCCGCACCTTTCATCGTCTCTCTCCACGGTTCATTGGTGCGACGATCGATTGTTCGGCTTGGCCTTGGTGTGCTGCCTGCTGTGCGCCTTGCATTGGGAGGTGCCATTGCGGACCACGAAGGGAGTGTGCTCGCGGTACTCACTTCCAGCGGGCTGGGGTTGGCGGTTACGGCAGTTTTGAGGAGAACTGCTGAACTGGCTCATGTCGTCTAGAGCGGAAAAACGACGAAGATGTGGACTGCCAGAATTCCTAGCGGTGGTGCGATGCCCGCTGGAAGTAGCCAGCCTGCGGATACTAATGGAGCGATCTCTGACCTGAGTCAGCTCAGTGGACTGGGTAAAGTGAAACATGAAACCAGAGCAAGAAAAACAGCAACTAAGACTACACAACAGGTAGAAGGGGGTTCTGCACAACCCGCTGTTGCTTCAATGTTCTCATTTTCATCGGTGGACTTCTAAAAAAGTAATTTATTGTTGGAGGAGAGGGGGATAAAAAGCAGGCAGAAAAAAACTGCGGACTGTGGCACGGTCAAAAAGGATACACTAGAGATGAGAACCCATGGAATGGGAGATGATTAATCTAAGAGTACTGTGCCCCTAGCCGTTATACCGAAGTATGGCTTGGAGAGCTTATGGGGGGAGGAAAAAGCCTTTTAGACCACACCCAGTGCAAGGAGGCAATAACAATGAAGCTGGCAAGACAAAGTGAGGCCCTGGGGATCAGAAACTCAATACTCATCTGAGTAAAGGGTCCTCTAGCATCATACATCAGTGCAGGGGGGGCCTTTCCCCCAATATGTCAAGAGAGGATTTTTCTCACTAAAAGATGACTGAGACTCTGCTAGGCCGGGAAAATACTTCCTCAAGCAGTGGGGCTTTTTCAGATTCCAACAGCAGCACAACAATTGAGGATATACAAGTGACATGAAAGAAAAGTTTCTCCAAAAAGAAAAAAGAGGAAAGAAAGCCTGAAGGGGAGCACTGGAAAACAGTTAAAATGGGACTATGCAGACACCCAGATAATGCCTCAGAAAGATGGTTTTGAAGACAGGTCAAATATGTATATACAGTTTAAAGATCCCTCACTGACCATTATTTTATGTCTATCAAACAAATGCAAGAAGAAACTAGTAATGTTGGATGTAGAGCAAGTGTTGCTTTTGAAAAAATTACAAGCGGGAATCCATAAGCTAAATAAAACATGCAGAGAATTTGCTGAGCGATTAACATCTGTTTAAACACGGACGGAGGTATCGGAAACTGAGGTAGAATACCTGAAGTCACAAAGCCCTAATCAAGGGTCAGCTATGTCTGACGTTATGTCCAAGCTCGAAGATCAAGAAAATCGCCAGCGAACAAACAACTTGCGCTTTTTAGGGATTCCAGAAGGACTGGAAGGGAACATCCCTAGAGCCTATATGGTGAAGCTATTGAAAGGTAAATTCCCTGATCAAGTGAATTCGGATTGGGATTCATCGATTCTGTTAACCTTGAAAAAATATCTGCAAAATATGAAGGAAAGAAACAGAGTTATGCTAGTATTCTTCAGCAACTTTTTACTGAGGCAACTCTTTTACAATCAAGCACACCCTAATGATCCGAAGTCTTGTGATGGTATATCATTCTTTGTTAAGCCTGAATTTGTTCACACAACTGTTGAGAGAATATGGCGTCTACGCCAACTGTTTCCTTACTTTAAAAAAATAGGGGCTGAGGTTTTTCTTCAGAATCCAGCCAGGCTCAAGATTAAGTTTATAGCATTCGTACATACTTTCACCTCAGAGGTCCAAGCTCAGGAATATCTAGAGGGAATCAAAAGATAGGAAGAGGGAGAGACCCTCCCAAATGAAAGGATGGCTATCATGTTACGTACCTTCGGGTGCTTTAATGATTGTTGGGATTGGGCAATTGGATGTAAACTGTGTACTAGTAATGGGAAGAGAGGGATGGTGGGGCAGTGGGTCAAACGCTCATCACTCAGGCTATGCCTGATTGCCTGCTTGTTTGGGGGGTGGGGGTTTGGAAGGTAGGGTGAGGGTAGAACACAAAAAGGGGGCTGAGGAGGGACAAAGAAAAGCAACAGCTTTTGTGGGGTTCGTTTTTTGTTGGTTTGTTTTGGTATGTTGGTTTATGTGGTGGAGAATTAATTCATGTTTTGGGTTAAGGGAACCACAAAGATGGCTATGGTAAATATCTGTGGTTTAAATGATGTTAATAAAGGACAAATTGTGTCACAAGGGCTTCAACTGTTGTAGGCAGACATTGTCTGCCTGCAAGAAACCCACTTAGAGGATACACTGAAAGACTCTTAAAGAATCTTGCTTATAGCATAGTGAGAGCAACTACCCAAGGGACTCACACACGCGGGGTTGCAATTTTTTTTTTAAGTTCAAGAGAATTTTATTAATAGTAACAAGAGAGAAAACCAGGTGTCAAAACAAAATACAACGTGATATCATAGTAAGAATCTGAGCACAATAATACAATCATACAAGTGCAAGCATTATAATAAAAAAAAAAAGAAAAAAGATCTGGGTACAAGATGATAAAAAGGGAAAAGGAAAAGGAAATTTACGGTAAGCATTAAATATGAAAAGCATGAGAACATTGGAAAGAAATAAATAAAGATGGTACAATGAAGGATAAGTGGAATGTATCAGGCAATTAAGGAGGTTTAGGAACTTCCTGTTGTGGAGGTGGAAGGTGAAACAAACGTTTACTGCATGAGTCCAGATAAAGTGTGACGGGAGTCCATAAGTCCATGCGTTTCGTAGCCATACATGCCGGGAAAACATGAGCTGTATCGAGTCTATGGTTATGGCATACATTAAACCACCACGCTTTGAAGGAAATTTTAGAGAAGTCTTTCCAGTTGACTGTTATTTGTTGGAAGGCAGCGGCAAGTAATAAATCAACAATCTGAGGTTTTAGCTCAATGCTATCCCAACAAGGAGAGAGACTGCCCATAAAAACATGTGTGTGAGAAAAGGGGATAGAGGTGTGAAAAATTAAATTAATTTGAGCCCAAACCTGTAACCAAAAATCACGTACATGAGTGCATAAAAATAACATATGAAATAAATTGGCTTGTGGTGACGAACAAGACCAACATGTATGAGGAGTAGTGGGAAAGCGTTTGTGAAGGTCAGAGGGCGTGAAGAGGAGTCTATTGTAAATGAAGAACAAAGTCTGAGTAAGGGTTGCTGCTCTGGAAGATTTGCGGAGTTTAGTCCAGATTTTGTCCCAAAAGGAAACCGACCAAGAGGTACACAAATCATGCTCCCAAGATTCTTCTACTTTAGATTTGGGTCTCGGAGTCTCACCAGCATAAAGGTATTTGTAAATAGCAGTAGCCTTTGGCGTGGTGCGTAAGAAGGAATGAAGTGCGGTAGTGGGAGTGGATGGAGCAGGAGGAGGGCAGGGCTGAGAGAGGTTATTATATTTCGGTAGGACTGTATTTTTAAGCAATTGGTATTTACGTGCAAAGGAAGTAGGTAAATCATAGAGGGAGCGAAGGGTATCAAAAGATAAGAAAGAGGAATGAGAAAATAGTTGGGAGATCCACTGCAGACCTCGAGTATGCCAAGTTTTCCAAAAGAAGGGTCTGTTACGGATGAGTAAGGAAGTGTTATGCCATATGGGAGAGGAAAGGAAATCAGCAATGGTAGTGGGGGGAGAGTGCGTGGAGGAGAGGAGTAATTTAGTGGTAAACTTATGAATCGGAGTAGAGATAGAAGTGGGTTTGCGGGAAAAGGAAAGGTACTCAGCAAAGGAGAAGGGAAAAAGAAGAAGGCGTTCAAATTTGGTCCATAGAGGGCATGGGGTGTCAGGATCTAGTAGCCAAAAAGAAGCTTGTCTCAACTGAAACGCCTTGTGATAGGCTGGGAAGTCAGGAAAGTTGGCCCCTCCTTCAGATTTAGGACGAATCAGACGTGCTAGAGGCATTCGTGACTTCTTTTTACTCCAAAGAAAGGACATTAGAATAGAGTTGATTTTTTTGAAAAATTTGGATGGGACAGGGACTGGAATATTGGAGAGGGTGTAGAGAACAATGGGAGTCAACATCATTTTAATAGTGTCAAGGCGACCCCACCAGGATAGGTAAAGGGGATGCCACTTGGATGTGAGGTCCGTTAATTTTTGAATGCATTTGGACATGCACAGGGAAACGGTATCTGGGATGGTAGGAGTGACATGCATTCCAAGGTACTTGATATTGGAGGGTTTCCACGTAAAATTTGAGGCAGCAAAATCGGGTTTAAAAGTGAATTTAGGTAAGGGGAGGATCTCACATTTATCGTTATTAAGTTTATAGCCGGATATTTGGGAATAAGCATGGACTTCAGCGAGAAAAGCAGGAATGGAAACGGAGGGGTTGGAGACAAATAGCAATATGTCATCCGCATAAGCGGCTAATTTGATGTGGGAGTCTGACAATTGGAAACCCTGGATGGAGGGGTTTTGACAGAGCTTGGAAAGGAAGGGTTCTAATGCCAGATTAAAGAGAAAGGGAGATAAGGGACAGCCTTGGCGGACACCTCTTTTTAAATCAAAAAAAGAAGATATTTGACTGTTAGCACAAACCGCTGCGCGTGGGTTAGAATAAAGTAGGGAGATTAAGGATATGAAAACAGGACCGAAACCAAACCAACGGAGGGTATGAAACAAATAAGTCCATTCGACTCTATCAAACGCCTTCTCGGCATCCAAGGCAATAGCCGCAAGGGGATGAGGTATGAGGCGAGACCTAGAAAGGATGTTAAAGAGGAGTCTGGTGTTGTCAGTTATAAAACGGCCCTTGACAAAGCCCGACTGTTCCTCACCCAGAAGGTTCGGGAGAAGAAGGTCAAGACGTGCCGCAAGAGACTTTGCAAAAATTTTATAGTCAATATTGACCAAAGAGATTGGCCTATAGTTTTTGCAATGTTGAGGATCCTTCCCCTCCTTGGGTATGAGACAAATGTGGGCGTCTGAAAAAGAGCCTGAGGAGGAACCCAAGGAAAGGAAGGTACCGATAAGGGAATGGAGTCGGGGAATGAGGAGCTGTGAGAAGTGGAGAAAAAATTCGACTGTGAAGCCGTCTGGCCCAGGGGCCTTGTCTTTTTGGAGGGTTTGAAGCGCTTTGAGTAGTTCTTGTTGGGATATATCAAGTTCTAATTGAGAAAGGTCAAGTGGAAAGTGAGATGGTTTTTGAATGGAGGAGAAAAATGTATCTAGAGAGTGGGAAGAGGGCTGGGTTTCAGAAGAGTATAAAGTCTTATAAAAGGTCGAGAATTCAGTGAGAATGTCTGCGTCCGTATGTTTGAGATTTGAGTCGGCGTCATAGATTGATTCAATGTTTAATTTGTTGTGTTTCACTTTGAGATAATTGGCCAATATCTTGCCAGCCTTATTTTTGCCTCCATAGAACTTGGCACTAGATTTTAATAAGTACAGGGATGCATCGTCCGTGGATTTTTATCAAATTTCATCTTAGCGTTAACCAGGGCAGTTAGAGTTTGCTGTGAGCGGGAAGTGAAATAAGAATGCTCCAATTTCTTGATATCCAGAAGGATTGCCTTGGTAAATTTGCGAGCAGCTCTACGTTTTTTAGCAACAAAGCCAATGATAAAATCTCTCGCTGCCGCTTTAAAGGCATCCCAAATGGTGTGTTTAGGGACAGGGGAGTTATCATTTAGGAAGAAAAATTTGTGGGAGAAGGAAGTGAAGGAAGCAGTAAAGTTAGGATCTAGAAGGAGAGAATTGTTAAAACGCCAGCGTTTAGGGCCTATTGATTTGGGTAAGATATCCAATTGAACTAATGTGGGGGCATGGTCAGAGAGTAAAATTGGACCAATTTCTGCATGAGTAAGAGTTTGGGCAATATTATGGGTGACAAAAATGTAATCAATCCGAGATTGGGAATGGTGACATGGAGAATAAAAGGTAAATTCTTGGAGTTCCGGATTGCATAAACGCCAAGCATCAGTGAGTTTGTGTTGGGAGATAGCTTGAGAGAAGGATTTATGAGGATTGTTGGGGATGAAGTGTGCTTTGGAGTTCCTATCGAGAAAGGGATCCAGGGGCTGATTACAGTCTCCTGCAAGTATAAAATTATCATCAATAAATCTAGTGATGTGCTGGGAGAATGAGTGCCAGAAGGTGGGATCTCCAGTGGTAGGGGCGTAAACATTTAGGAGAGAAATTGGAACATTCTTGATAGCAAGTTTGGTATATATCCATCGGCCTTCAGCATCGGATTCTTGGGCAAGCAAGGAATGAGCAAGAGCTTTGTGACATAAAATTGCAACGCCATTACGTTTACCATCCCCAGGAGAGTAATAAACATCACCCACCCAACTTCTCTTCAATTTGACAGATTCTTCAGCAGATAAATGGGTTTCTTGTAAAAAAGCAATGTCCACATTTAAACGTGAAAGATGAGATAAAATTCTTTGTCGTTTGATAGGGGAGTTGACGCCCTTAACATTCCATGTGATTACTTTTAGAGACATATCATATCAAAGAAAAAGAAGAAAGCAAAAGAAAAGAAAGGAGGTGAAAATGAGACCCAGAGATTGAAAGAGCCAAGGAGAATAAGAGAGTCGATGAAAATCAGTGTAATATAGGAGAGAGTAAAAGGCTGAGGAAAGAAGAGATAGGGTGAGGACAAGGAAGGCAAAAACGAGTGATGTGGAGAAGATGATAAGGTATTCCAAGAAGTGGTTAGAGTGATAGGTAGAAGACAATAATAGAAGAGTAGTCGAAAACCAAGAGAGAGAGACACCTGTGAAACAGAGGAAATTGGGGAACTTAAAAGCGAAAAGGATACAAGGAGGAAAGTGAACAACCGGGAAGAAAGGGAAAACATACTTACGAAGGGTAGAGATGGGGAGGGTTGATCACCAGGGGGAGGATACGCGAGGAAATGGATGAGGGGGGAGCGCCAGGCAAAGGAAGCAAGCGTCCAATGCAAACGAACCAACAGGTTGGGGGAAGACGCCGTATATATTGTAAAACCTGCAAGGAAAAGGGAGGAAAAACAATAATGAATGGGACGAATGAGAGAAGATGAGGAGAAAAACCTTAATAAGTGACAAAAAGATATGTAAAGCAACGGTAGTGAACAGTACTAATTAACAAACAGGAATACAAGAAAAACAACGGAGAGTGAGGGGACGAGCAGGAGAACAGGAAAATAAGAGTCGCCAGAAAACGTGGCATAAACAAACAATAATACATTCAACAGTGCACGACAAGCATGCAGATTAATCGAAACTTCAATGCTGCATCATGAAGAAATCATGGCGGGAAAGCTGGCGAGGAGCTGGAAAAGTCCATATCAGAGGCCTGAGTTGCATTCAGAAAGCTTCGAAGATGAACAGGATCTTCATAAGTCGTAGTTTTGTTGTTGTAGGTCACTCTGAATAGGCAAGGGTGGAAAAGACCATATCTGGCTCCAATGGCACGAAGTTCTGGTCGCATATCCAAGAAGGCCTTGCGGCGAGTAGCTGTGGCTCTTGCGTAATCCTGCGCAAAGAAAAGATTGGAGCCCGACCATTGCAGTCGGGGTGAGGCACGAGCCGCTGAGATAACTTTGAGAAGGTCAGTATATTCTAAGAAGTACATGATGATACCGCTTGGTCGTGAAGAAGGAGATGAAGTAGAAGGAAGACGACCCAACCGATGTGCACGCTGGATGTTAAGCGTAGTATCCTCAGGTAGATGAAGAAGCTTGGGCAAAAATGATTTGAAGAAGGCAATGGGGTCAGACCCCTCACAATTCTCCGCCAGGCCGTAGAGACGAAGATTATTGCGCCTGTTACGATTCTCCAATTCCTCAACCTGCTTTTGGAGAGAGGAAATTTGAGATTGCATGTGTGTTACTTTGGAGGATGACTCTTGTAGAGTAGTTAGAGAATGTTCCACTGTAGTCACTCTGGCATCCATCTGAGACCAATTGTCAGTAAGAACCTGCAACTTATTATTGATTTCTTCCATGAAGGGTCTGAGGGCACGGATCTCTTCCAATAACATCTCCATGGAAACAGCCGATGTGGACCCCGTCGGCGACTGAGGATCTTTTTTAAGGCGTTTCGTCGTGACCTTCCCTGGAGGTTGGATGGGTCGCTCCGTATTAGACTGCGACATTTGAGTAATGAGCCCTTGAGAGGCCTCGAGGTGCGCCAGTGCAGAGAAGACCTTGGAGTTTTTGATGAAGACACGGCGTGGATTTTTGGTAGTGCGAGGGAATGGCCTCTTTTCCATGAAAATGAAGTTCAATAATATCCACTACTAATCCAGAGGCAGTGAAGAGTGTGCGTTGGAGCTTCTGATTGGAAAACTGCGCAGGAAGCAATTATGCCAGGGAGTGAGGAAAATGAGTGGAGCAGCGACCAATTCGCTAATGGAAGTAGTTAACGCACTGATGATGGGAGCAGAGAACCACCATGGTGAGGAAGTGTAGACAAATGGCACACTGTGGAGCAAAGGAGGTCCATCAAGGAGAGGACGTCATGAGTGCAAAGGTAGCAAGTACAGGATAGCATGCAGAAACCGTACTCAAAACTGCCCCATGTGGTAGATAGTGCCAAATATGTGAGCCTGAGAGAAAGCAGCTCTTTTAGCGTGGTATTAACGGAGTCTGAATGTACCTGCAGGGTACCTGAAGAGATATAAGTCTGTTTGCTGAAAATGGCCGCCAAGGAGATGAAAATGTAAATTAAACTTCCTAATATCCGTTGAAAGGTACCTTATGGCATTTACATGCAGGGGTGAAGCGTAGATACAGAAAGTATCTCACCAGTAAGAGTTGGCAGTTCGTAGGGCTTTGTGGCAGACTCGCATTGGTGTAGAGCGTGGGCGCCGCAGTCCGCGCTGACAGAAAACAAAATGGCGGGCGCGACTTTCACACAGCCGCGCCCGCCGCAAAATCACCGAAAACGGCCATTCCGTCGCTCAGAAGGGACCGCAGATGGAAGCCCTGTGCTCGCTGTCGTCTCCGGTCGCGGAGAAACTGCCTTGCAGGAGCAGGTGAGATGACAAAAGCGGCAAAAAACTCCCAGCGACCGGGAGCGCTCACATCTGCGCTGCCGTCCTCGCCGGGCGCCAAGCCACGCCCCGGGGTTGCAATTTTAAACCGTAATAGATCAATACAATTTACTCAAATGCGGGTGGATTTCCTTGGGCGATGGGTTATAGTTGATTGTAGGGCCCCAGGGATATCCACATGTAATCTATGTTCATTGTATGGTAGCAATGTAGATGATACTTCTTTATTTGAGTGGGTATCTAATGAATTAGCACACTGGCCTCTCCCTATCACTTTATTTGGAGATTTGAACATCAATCTGCCAAGTGACTGGGGGGCCGGGGCAAAAATAAATGGGAATGAAGACTACATTATTGCAAGCACTACCTAATCTATGCCAGACTCATGGACTGTGTGATGCATGAAAAAATATGAGACCACTGGAACAAGGGTTTACCTTTTTACTCCACCCTACATCAAAAACATGTTAGGTTGGATTATTTTTTGTTTCATCTACATTAATCCTTGAGAGCAGAATTGAATGCTTTCCAAGAATTATATCTGACTATAACCCATTAGTTTTAAAACTGGTTGGGCTGGGCTCTCCTGAAAGAGCTTCTTCCTAGACATTTGAGAGGGTATTATTACTGGACGAGGCCTATGTAGGACACATGTAGAAGTGGATACCAGAATTTTTGCAGAGGAACCTGGGAACAGCTCAGCTAAATATGAACCCAAACCTATGTTCACAAACTTCCAAAAGACAGGCACCGACTCCGTGGGATTCAAATCAAGGGTCTTTATGTATAGTTCTATGAAAGAGAAACGTGATCCAGAGATCCTGGGATATATATATATATATATATATATATATATATATATATATATATATATATATATATATATATATATATATATATATATATGTATGTATATATATATATATATATCTATACATTACAAAATAGGTCATCACAAATTTTGCGATTACCTACTTTGCGATTGGTTTTGGGCTTGATGCATCTCAAATGACTAATTACCTGTCTCAAAGGGGCTGATTCGCAGCTTGATGCATGTGTCCCCACGTCTTTATATAATCCTAATAGTAATGGCATGATTGAACACTTAAACAAAGTAATCAAGAATTCCATTCGGTTGGCCATTTGTGAGACTGTAGAGTGGGGAATTGAACTTAAAAAGACTGTATGGGCTTATTGTGTGTCTATATGTGAGGCCGCTGGATTTTTTCCATTTGTGTTAACGCGAGATAGAAGCCATAGGACTAAATATAATCCTGGCTGATTATTCAGTGCAAGTATGCAACAATGGTCTGTGGATGAAGTGTATGAAAAGATTGGTATAGTTAAGAAACTTGGTAAAGATTCCAAAGGTGAAAGTCAATTTAATCAATCAACAATCTTTATCCAGTTTCTTGCATAAGGACCATAAAAGTATATGATAAAATACAGTTAAAAACATTCACAGATAAAAAAACAAGTTAAAACTATATCCACATCTCCATGAAAAAGAATTGGCTTCACATCAATATTCAAATAACGCTTTTCTCACACAAACAGCACCAGATTAAAAAAAGGGCCACATTGAAGCGTGGGAACTTGTCAGTTAATAACATTAGGTAAAAAAGTGCAGGACAGACTCGAGTAAAGTACTTGTCTGTAAACAGCGGTCGGATAAAAGACTTTCTTAAACTTTTGTAGAAAGTGCAAAACGTAACAAAGCCTGGCATTTCTTGGGCTGAATGATTATCACAGCTACCTGGGTTGGGAGTAGAACAGTAGGAACAGTCACAAGGAACTGCTAATAAATGTTGTATTACATTTAAATGAAAATTGATCAAAAGAAACCTATGATAATGGGATATTTTGTTCATAAGGTAAGGTTCAAGTGAAAGCATGTTCTGTAGCAGTAAATAAGTTCATACGGTATCTCTATACTTGGCCAATAAAGCTCTCTCGTTGGCCCTCCATTTCACAAAAGCTTTCTTAGTCCAGAGGTGGTCCTCCACAACTAAAGTTTCAGGGTGATTAAACTTTCCAGGGTGGCTCAACCTGGTAAATCCAACTTTAGTGTAGCTGCTCCATGAGATACTAGTAACACTTTCTAGGGCCAGGTAATCTTTTAAAATGGAGAGGTTGAAATGCTTAGCTGGGTGAATCCACACCAAGATCCAGAGGAGTAAGGGTCGAGCCATCAGTATGCCCTCAAGGTACCCAATCCCTAATTCCTTAAAGATAATATCAGGATATACTGTAGGGGAAGGAAAGTAGATTTCTTCAAAATGAATTTTCTAGGACTTGCAGCAAAGACACATTAGTGTGCTGTCATATGAAGCTATAGCAACACATTTGGCTCTGTAAATATAAATTATAGCCTTGGTAAACTTATGGCCCAGCCTGGGGGCAAAATCATGGACAGACACAATGCTTCAAGAGAACAAATGTCCTTGGGACGATACTAAGGGCGACCAGTATAAAGAGGGGTCAAAAAGCTCTATATGCACTTACCTTTTGATATTTTGGTCATTGATATTTTCTCCATGATATTCTTGTACCACAATATTCATGACTTGATAGTCAGTAGTACAATACTAAAACATGGTGTAAAAAACAGCTGTTGTTGTTTGGAATTTAACCAATCCTTCATTTGTATCCATCTTGGATTTTGAGATTTTTAGACCTTTACTTTTGCAAATGTGAAGCATACCAAATGTAGCATTATATATGGTCAAGGGGCATTTTTCGTCTAGCAAACTTCAAACAATGAAAGTCACACTTGTGTTGGGTCTTTAGTTGGCAAAGGTATGCATCCAGTCCAAGTAGGGACCACAATCCTAGTCAGGGTAAGTCAGTCACACACCATAAATTAACTTGTGCTCACCCTCTGGTAGCTTGGCACTGAGCAGGCAGTTCTAACTTAGGAAATGTGTAAAGTATTTGTGCAATACAACATACAGTAACAAAATGAAAACACCACAAAAAGACTCCTCACCAGGGTAGTAAAATAGATATGAGCCACTCACATAGCTATAAATTCACCCATACAGCTACTCACATATCCACTTATTTATCTACACAGTTACTCACACACCCACTCACTCACCCAAACAGCCTTTCAACGGTCACTCACTCACGCATACACACACTCACACACCCACGCAACCACTTACATACCCATTCACACATTAATACAAGCACTCACATATCTGCTCACTCACCCATACAGCCAGTCACACAGACACTTAGGGGCACATGCATCAAGGAAGGCTTTTGCGATTCCTTAATAGCGATTATTAAGGAATCACAATTTAGGAATTGCAAAAGCCTATGCATGTAGGAATCGCTTTATAATTAGCAATTCCCAAACATTCCTTAATTGTAACTCGCAAATTGCGACTCGCAACTAAGGAATGCATGTACAATTTGCGAGTACCAATAGGTACTTGCAAATTGCACATATAATTTCAATGGTGCAAGGGTGTCAAAAGGACACCCTGTTGCATCCCTGAAATTGAACTGTGCACACAAGTTGGCACACACACATGCCCCAAGGGCATATAGCACTGTGTAGAATCTTCCTTACTGTATCCCTCTTTTATCCTAATCAGTGGAACTAACAGACTCACCAACACTTGAACTAGCAACTAAGGCCCTCATTAGGATGTTGGGTAGACACAGTTTCAGTAAGGGAACCGCCCAACCATAGGGCATAAAGAATTATGATGTGACCACACATGGTGCGGTCTCAAACTTCCATCTTACAATGGAAGCTTGTGTGGCAGTATGAAACCAGCCGCAGCACAAGCTCCAATTGTAAAATGGAGTTTTTTTCCACATCCCTGCACCATGTGGCAGGAACCTCACAGTGCCTGCCACACGGTGTAGGGATGTAAAAGGGGTCACCATAGGTGCCACCCAGGGCCTCAATTTGAGGGCCAGGGGAGAGAAGGGCCCTGCTAGGGGCCCCCAAGTCGTTCTCTGACAGCCTTTCCATGTCAGAAAGGCCGACATAAGAAGGCTTTCAGAAACTGACATCATAATCCCAACAGTGGAAATGCTGTCCTTAAGGGATTATGTGTGGCTTTTGACTGGCCGACTGCCTCCTTGAGCTTATTGGAACCCAGTCAGTTTCCCCAGCCAGTTTACACTCTGACCACCAACATTATAATAATTAACAAAGAAGGGAGGTAGAGTACAACGTAGGATTCCTACTCCACGGGCACTGATAAATAAACAAGAAGAATCCTACTACCAGTGTGTAAAAAAGGAAAAGGAAAAAGGGGGAACACTCAGTGTTGTGTAAAATACCCCTCACACACCAACAGGCCCCTTGGTGTCATGCTTCATCATCAGGGTCTTCGCACCCCGCTAAGGGGATGCGGCACGCTGCGACCTGCGACTACGCGGGAGCGTTGACAAATTAGACTATGTGTGGTGTGTGTTGAGTGTAAGTGAAAGGGGGATAGATGTGAGTGGGAGGTGTGGTGAAAAATTTAAAAAGTACCTGGCTAGTGGGTAAAATGAAAAAAACTTTATTTCGTACCCCTGGCTGGTGCTGTTAAAAGGTGTGCAAAAGAACGAGGTTTTTTGTCTTAATTAAGGACAGAACCTCTGGTGTGCGTCGACATGTTTCGGTACTGGTGTACCTTCTTCAGGACGGGGCACAACTTCCCAACCCTACTCACGTTTTTCTAAGAAAAATCGGGGTTATTTTAATTTTTCTAAAAAGTGATAACACTCATTAAAGACGGCTACAATGTGCCTACAGCGGTTCTTTGGATCATGTAATCACATGTCTCATGGTCTTTGCTGTCTATTGCCTCATGAGCAAGTCCTGAGCAGCACAGGGTGGTAGGAGCAGCACAGGGTGGTAGAAGGAGGCCAATATAGGCGGATTTCATTACGCTGGAATGTGAAAATGTTTTTCTACATTAATTCTTGGAGAAAGGCTTGCAAACAAAGGCTATGTGGTTCAGATTGCTTCATGGTCAAGGCCGTACTTGTCGTTCAGCAGCGGAAAAGTGTGAGCGGACGAAGGAATTTTTGCTTTTCGTTAAATGTTTCTTTCTTCGGAAGCTGCCGGTGTCATACTAATAGACAATGGCACTTTTTTAAAAATGTGACTCTGGCTATGTGAGAAACGGATGAAGACCGCATCGAAAGACATTCGTCAGCCAATGAAATCCAGTTCTGCTCAAATATTTGTATTCTTTTAGTTAGTTTTAGATAGGAAAATACTATAAGAATTGCCCCCTTGCTAAGAGCACTGTTCGATCGATCCTGTGCTCCAGAGACGCTGTCAGTTTTCCCTTTAACGTAATACTTATTAATTTTCCTTTCTTACAGGTTTTCTTTTTAGCTAAGTAAGGGAAATAGGTTATGGAGAAATAAAAATAACTGTTTGAGTTTTTCTCATGCTGATGTTGGTTTGAATTTGCTAATCTTTTGTGCCTTTAATTAATTATTTTGCTTGAAATAAAAATGCTAATAAAGAGGAATGCTTTAGCTTTTGAAATGAAATTAATAAAATAGATTTTGAAATGTCAAGCTGGTCTTGATCGTTTCTTTGCATTACCATTAGTTAATCCATTGCCAATTAAATGTGACTTAATTAAAGTGTTTGTTAGATTTGATTTAATTAGGTCATATGATTCAGTAGGTCAAAATACAAGTCTCAGACAAGAATGCGCCTAGTGATAATTATATAAATAATGGTGAGAATCCTAGTGAAGAGCTTACATATCCTGGTGTAGAGTTTACCTATATGAGACTGAATTTCTTTAGACCCGCTGGATCAAATTCCTGGTAGCAGAGGATGGTTACTATGGTAACATACATGTTACATGGTAATTACATAGGATACATGTTTAACACATGTTAAGTTTTGTTTAAATGTTATATGTTTATTGTTAGGTTTTTCCAGCAGTGTGAAAAACCTATGTGCCGGCCGGCAGAGTAGTGTAACAGGTGAAGTTACACAGTTCATTTGTTCCATTTCAAAATAGTGGTATAGAAAATATCACTAAGTGTTGTGGTCGTACAACACAAGTTTAGGGATTTAGGTATGATAGATCGCATGAATAGTGAGGATTGACTATGAAATCGTAACATTGAGTATAGGGACTTGGAGCCCGTTTTAAAACTCATTGTGAAAAGAGTAGTAGGATTTTTCCGAACTTGTGTGAAGGGTAAGATAGCTTTTTCTTATGGAAAGGGGCGACCACTCGGTCCCCCCGAACGTATGGTAGCATTTTGGGCGGGAGGCGTGTCTCGGCTGGTATGCCCGAAGCGGCGTAGCCGGGGCGCGCCTTTTTCCCGCCCAAGAGGGGTTGTCCTAGACACCTACACCATTGGCCACGCCCTGTAGGCAGACCGGAGGAGGGAACACGCCCTCCCGAAGAAGAATAAAAGGAGCAACAATCCAAAGAAGCATCCTCTTGTTCCTGTGCTTGGAAGCTGCACCTCCTCGTTGCACGTGAGCCCTCGACAGAACAAGGAGCCAATTTTGAGAACTTGTAATTTTTGTGCTTCTCTTTCAGCGATTCCGAATCTTTGGGTCCAGGACCTCGTCGAGCAGCAAGGTTCAAATATCCGACAACGATGCCTGGCAAGAAGGTCGGAAAGAAGGCTGGAACCGAACAGATGCTTCGCATGCTGATGAAGGATATGGCGAGCATGAAAAAACAGATGGCGGCAATGAACAATACAGGCAGACCGAAGAAAGTCATCGGGCCAGCATTGCCGGGAGTAGTCCCCGCTGGGAGAGGTAAAAGGGCCAGGAATAGGGCGGCAGGGGGGGAGGCCCCAGTTCCCGAGTCACCCCCGGCAAGCCCGGTTAGTCCAGTGGAGGCCCCGGTTCCGATCCCGGACACGGGACAACCGATCCCTGTTGTAGTTACGACCATTAACGAGGGGGATATGCCTCCGGAGTTGGCCGCCCAGTTAGCCGCATGGCTCGGCAACAATACCGAGGGTGCTACGGCGCCAGGAGACACGGCCGAAGAGGCCAGGTTGCTAATGAAGCAGTTGCGGCAATCGAGAGATGCTGCGAAGGCGAATCTCCCTCTTGTTTCCCCTCAGGTTCCCTCGGAACGACCGGCGTCTGGCGTTGGAACAACAGCAGGACCAGCTACCGATTCGGGTAAGCAGCCGTTGCCAATGGCAAGGGAGGGATCGTTACCCTCAAGAAGGGAAAGGGTGGTCCAACATATCCCGCTGGCCACAAAAGAATTGATTTGGCCTGATAAATATGTGAATATGTTTTCTCTCTTGACCGACCACCACGAGGTAGAGCATGTTAAAAGTCAGAAGGATTTGTTGCACCCGAGTGTATGGCGTGCAAAAATGGCGGGATTCAGGGTGGATGAGACGATCTCTAATTGGGCCAGGGCATTTGCAATGTTCACTGCGATCATGGGGGAGCGTAGGCCCGAGGTATTGACTGAATTGGCTTGCTACCAGACACGTATAATGGATTTCTATGAAACGTATGAAGGCAATCAATGGTTGGGTTATGATAGTAAGTTTCGTAAGGCCAAGGAGCACGACTCATCTCTGACGTGGGATTGTTTCGACTCCATCTCTTGGCAGAAGCAGCTCATGCCGGGCACGACGAAGTCGTCTTCGCTTGGCGGGAATGGGTCGGAGCCCTCCCTCCATTATTCGGCGGCGCCCTTTCGAGCGGGCACCAATAGTGACCACCAACCAAGGAATAGTGGGAACGTGGGTAGAAAAGGGGTCTGTTGGAGCTTTAACAGAGGCAAGTGCACGAGGCCACACGGGACATGTAAGTTCAGGCATGAGTGTGCGGGGTGCGGACACTCTTCACACCCTGAGAGTTCGTGCAGAGCCAAGAATGGTGATACAGGGGGTAGAGGAGGGGCCAAACAGGTCTAATGTCGACCAAGGGGCACCACTACCTACCCCCGTAGACATCATGGCAATGATCCCCTGGCTGAATGAATACCCTGATCATGTCTCCGCTGGGGTGTTGCAAGACGGCTTCTCGTATGGTTTCCACATCCCGGCGGGGGATTTTCGGGGGGAATCACGGTGTAAAAACCAACTGTCGGTTCAGCAGCATACGGCGGTGGTGGAGAGTAAGATTGCAAAAGAGGTTGCCGGTGGCCGGGTTGCTGGCCCATTTAGGCACCCGCCAGTCAATAATTTCGTTTGTTCACCACTGGGTGTAGTTCCCAAGAAGGACCCAGGTGAGTTTAGGTTAATTCATAACTTATCGGCCCCTAGGGGTCTTTCGGTAAACGATGCGATTGATCCAGGAATCTGTACGGTGCGGTACGCATCATTCTATGAGGCCGTCGCCATGTTGAATCGCCTGGGGCCTGGAGCGCTGATGGCTAAATCGGATATTGAGTCAGCGTTCCGGTTGCTCCCGGTACACCCACAGGATCAGCGTCTGTTAGGTTTTGTTTTTCAAGGACGCTATTACATGGATAGATGTATGCCAATGGGTTGCTCCATATCTTGTGCTTATTTTGAGAAATTCAGTTGTTTTTTGCAATGGGCATTCACCAGGGCCACGGGCTATGCACAGGTTATGCACTACCTAGACGATTTTTTGTTCTTGGGGCCAGCCGGTGACAAGGAATGTGCACAGGCGTTACGGGAATTTTGCACGCTCATGAAGCAGTTTGGTGTGCCATTGGCACCAGGGAAGACGGTGGGGCCATCGACTTCACTCGAGTTTCTTGGAATTGAGCTTGATTCTGTGAAGGGATGCTTCCGTCTGCCCAAGAAAAAAGTAGTGAAGTTCAGGGTCTGTCTAGAACTATGCATTAGCAAAGAGAAGGTAACTCTCCATCAGTTACAGCAAACGGTGGGACAGCTTAACTTTGCCCTTAGAGTGATACCAATGGCTCGCCCCTTTTCCCGCTCTATTGCACAAGCCATGGTCGGTCTCAAGGAAGGGCACCACCGCATAAGACTGTCTGCAGAGGTTCGCCAGGATATGCGCATATGGTTGGCATTTCTTGCGGACTTCAACGGTCGAGTTGTGTGGAGCAAGCCACCAGCTTCCTCGGAGGAGCTGGGTTTATGGACCGACTCGGCGGGGAGTGTGGGATTTGGCGCCATCTTCGGTAATCGATGGTCGGCACAAACATGGCCAACGTGGTGGCACAACAGTGGGCTCACAGGTAATATTGGGTTTCTTGAGCTGTTCCCCATTCTTGTGGCCTTAAATGCATGGCCAGATGGGTTTCGTGATCGCACAGTGGTGTTTTGGTCCGACAACATGACCGTGGTTGAATGTATAAATAATCAGGCAGCACGCTGCAAGTGGATATTAAGATTACTGAAGGAAATTGTACTACTGTGTATGAGACTGAACGTCCAGTTTAGGGCAAGACACGTGCCGAGTGTACTGAACCAGGCGGCTGATGCACTCTCTCGTTCCCACATGCAGGCCTTCAGGGGTTACCTACCTTCCGCGGACTTGGTGGCGGCACCATTTCCCGAAGCTCTCTGGTTACTCGGTGCCCCGGATTACAGGACCTCGTGGGAGCAAGTCTAGCCCCCAGGACAAGGAAGGCATACGATGGAGCGTTTCGTTCCTATTGGTCATTTTTGGGTCCAGCAAGAGGGGATCATTGGGGGCAGGAGGAGTATGTCCTGAAATTTCTAGTGTCACTCCACCAGGCAGGCCGATCAGCGGCAACGGCCAATAGGCACCGGGCCGCCATTGCATTCATGGCGCAGGCGCATGGCATCAAGGACCCCACATCGTCCTTTCTGGTACAGAAGGCACTGCGTGGGTGGCGACGCCTCGAGGGTCATAAAATGGACGAGAGGCGCCCGATTGGGCTAGAGAGGTTGTCCCTGTTAATGTCCGTACTCCCTGCGACATGTTCATCCCAGTCAGAGGCAGTGCTGTTCCGGGTCGCTTTCGCATTAGCATTCCATGGGGCGATGCGGGTGAGCGAGCTGGTGGCAAAGAATAAGCAGGATACGGGGGGAGGTCTGTGTCGAGAACACATTCTGATCAAGGGTGATTCAATGGTAGTCACTATAGCCAAGTCCAAAACCGATCAGGGAGCTATCGGGGACAGTATTATTGTCCAGCGCATTCGAGGGTCCCCCATGTGCCCAGTGAAATGCGTTGAGGAATATTTAGCGCAAAGGGCGGTATCATGGGGGGGGAGCTTGCTGAGACACACCGACGCCACCCCACTGACTAGGTTTCACTTTCAGCGGGTGCTAACAATGGCAATCGCGGCAGCGGGCTTGGACCCGAGCGATTTTGGGACCCATTCCTTTCGGATAGGGGCTGCTACAGAGGCTACAGCCAGGGGTCTGAGTGTTGAAAAGGTGAAACAATTGGGACGTTGGTCCTCGAACTGTTATAAAAGGTATGTGCGGTTGCACATGTTGTGAAGCCAATGTCATGCACTCACGCTTCTTGTTTTCTGTTTGGTTTACAGTTTCGCGAGCAGGCTATGCGGGGCGGACTGTGCAGTTGACCCGACACCTGGGGACCAGTGGTCAAAGATCACCGGCTGAGGGAAGAGTGGTGTGGGTCGTTGGCCACTCATACGTGAGGCGTGCCGGGGACGTATTCAAAGCAGGTGACATGATTCACGTGGCTGGGGAATACGGGTACAGGATGACCTTCCACGGAAGGGGCGGGCTCTGTATTGACCAATTTCAATGTTTTTGTGAGGGACTGTTAGGGCGGACAAGGTCACCGCCGTCTGTAATCATAGTACACCTGGGAGGCAATGATTTGGTGACCATTGGTCTACGAGTACTACTCGAGCGAATTCTATCCACTGTTAGTTGGTTGGCGAGAAAGGTTCCAGGGTGCACGATAGCATGGTCACACATGATTCCCAGGAAGGTGTGGCGGGGGGCCCTCTCTGTGACAGCTTTGAATCATTCAGTAAAGAAAGTCAATAACAAACTTAGTAGGTTGTTTCGCTCAGGACAGTTGCATTGTATTCCACATGGATGTATTCGGGGGGACCACATGTATCTCGAAGATGGGGTCCATTTGTCCCGGGAGGGGAATGTCTTACTCATAGGAGACTTCATAGCATGGTTAAGGGGTTTGTGAATCCATGACCTTTAGTAGGAGTTTGTGGGGGGTCCGGATAGCCGGTCAACTATCCGGCCTGTGGCGGTAAGGTCATGGAGAAGTGTGGCTCAGGGGTTAGAGGTGGCAGACCTGGAGCTTGAGTTCGGCCCTGGACCAGGGTTCAATTCCCCGCCTCGGCGGGTCTTGGGCTCAAAAATTCCACGGACTCATTAATTCTCGCCCCGGTGCCTTCTCGACTCACGGGTTCACACTCTGCGACTCTGGGCAATAGCTTGCTTAATCTCCACAACGGCCCCTCGCGGTGGGATGCCTGGCTTTCACCTTGTGGATACCCTGCCAGGGTTATCTCACAGGGGAATACCAGGACGGGTTCCCTAAGCAAGCGCGGAGATGCCACAGGGTAAGTCGTGCGCTATATAAGTTTCATTCATTTCATTTCATGATCGGTGAGCAGTAATTTCAAGATCCCTAGAGGTGGGGCACCACCCATTATGGATGGGAGCGCCCGGGGGGAGGCGGCCATGGGCCCCTCACACGGGGAGGCGGCACCCTCTAAGTATGGGGTCGCCTAAAGGGAAGGCGGTCATAGGCCCCTCCCAGGGGAGGAGGCGGCTACGGGCCCCTTCTACGAATTTCCCGGGGCCAGGACATCCGCAACGGCGGATGTGGTAAGCAGTGTGGGGTGGGAGGGGGGTCTACGCTACCTTCTAGACACCTCACACGAGTCCTCGGACGACCACTAAGATGGCGTCGAGTTAAATAAGGGGCCCCCGCTAAGACAAGGGAAATTGGAAGTTGGCACAGAGGTAATGTCCTCTGTGCGCCCGCCCCTCACAAGTGAGGGGGGAGTTCTGGAATTAGGGATCTGACACGGGTTACGACCTTGCCGTTGGCCCGTAATGTTAGGATGTACAATTTTTATTTAGAGAGTATGCATTTGCAGGATGTTTAGACTCGGCTAGGAGAACCTTTGTATTAGAGATTTGTTAAGGTTAGCCAATAAACATCGTAATGGATAAATGAAAAATTGTACATGATATGAAACTGTTATTTTAATGTTTTAAATTTTGTTTCATATTTTAATAAATACGGCCGGGAGGGTAACTCCCTCCCGCCTTCCAAAAGTTCAAGAACTGTGTCCGTCTTCCCATCCTTGGGGATTGTGTTGGGAGGGGGTGACAGGCATCCCGGCCATATGGAAAGGGGCGACCACTCGGTCCCCCCGAACGTATGGTAGGGGGCCCGGATCCCCCCGGGAAACCATTTTGGGCGGGAGGCGTGTCTCGGCTGGTATGCCCGAAGCGGCGTAGCCGGGGTGCGCCTTTTTCCCGCCCAAGAGGGATTGTCCTAGACACCTACACCGTTGGCCACGCCCTGTAGGCAGACCGGAGGAGGGTACACGCCCTCCCGAAGAAGAATAAAAGGAGCAACAATCCAAAGAAGCATCCTCTTGTGACTGTGCTTGGAAGCTGCACCTCCTCGTTGCACGTGAGCCCTCGACGGAACAAGGAGCCAATTTTGACCCACCCACCAGCCCCTTATGGCAACGATTAGTATTGCAATTAAGTTGATTTGCGGTGATAATATCTCTTTTTTCCAGGGTTTTATGTGTAATAAAGTTGGATTGTTTTTTAAGGCAATAAAATGATTTGCTTCATGGCATGTTTTCTCACTCAAATTAAGCGGGGTGTCAAAGTCTAGTTTAAAGATGTGTTACATGTGTAGATAAAGGTTTATATTGCAAAATGTCCAGTTTAACCGCTTTTCCGCTCTTCATTAGGTTCAAAACGTCGTATTTATTTTGGTCGGGCGGTAAGGTCATGATCGGTGAGCAGTAATTTCAAGATCCCTAGAGGTGGGGCGCCACCCATTATGGATGGGAGCGCCCGGGGGGAGGCGGACATTGGCCCCTCACACGGGGAGGCGGCACCCTCTAAGTATGGGATCGCCTAAAGGGAAGGCGGTCATAGGCCCCTCCCAGGGGAGGAGGCGGCTACGGGCCCCTCCTACGAATTTCCCGGGGCCAGGACATCCGCGACGGCGGATGTGGTAAGCAGTGTGGGGTGGCAGTGGGGTCTACGCTACCTTCTAGACACCTTACACGAGTCCTCGGACGACCACTAAGATGGCGTCGAGTTAAATAAGGGGCCCCCGCTAAGACAAGGGAAATTGGAAGTTGGCACAGAGGTACAGTCCTCTGTGCGCCCGCCCCTCACAAGTGAGGGGGGAGTTCTGGTATTAGGGATCTGACACCGGTTACGACCTTGCCGTTGGCCCGTAATGTTAGGATGTACAATTTTTATTTAGAGAGTATGCATTTGCAGGATGTTTATTATTTATTATTTATTTTTATTATGCTGTTTTATAGCGCGCTCCATTACTGCCGGAGTATCCTGGCGCGAAAAGAAAAAACAGAATAAGAATAAGCAGCCTACCCTACACAGAACAAAAGCTAGAAGGCTAGACGAAACAAATGGGTTTTCAACCCTTTTCTAAAAGAGATAAAATTCACCGTAGCTCGCAAGGATAGAGGGAGCTCATTCCAAGCCAAAGCGGACTTCACCGCCACTGATTGCCCTCCCAGCCGAGAAAGCCGGAAGCGCGGGACCTGAAGCAGATGTTGGGCGGCAGAGCACAATGATCGCTTAGGAGAGTAGCGCCTGAATCGTTTCATCAGGTAGGCGGGGCCTTGTCCATAAATGGCTTTGTGGGCCAGGGTCAGGATTTTAAAAGTAATTCTCTGAGAGACTGGCAGCCAGTGCAGGCTCTGCAGGTGGTTTCTAGCGCTGACCCGACTGGGGATATTACCCAACAGTCTGACGGTTGCGTTTTGGATCACCTGGAGACGTCTCACCATATAAGCCGGGGAACCACTCAGCAGGCCATTGGCATAGTCAAGTCGCGAAAGAATTAGAGCTCTAGCCACTGACTCTCTTGCTGAGGCAGGCAAATAGGGAAAAAACTTCCGTAATGCCTTAAGGGTCCCGAAACAGCCCCCTGCCAGCTTCTTAATATGCCCCTCAAACTGGAGGTCTTCCCCGAACCAGACCCCTAGATTCTTGGTGAGGACATTGACTGAACTGGGCATCGGGAAACCGGCCGGCCAAAGTGCTTCTCTAAAATTAGGGGGGAATTGACCGTAAAGCAGTATTTCCGTCTTATCCTCGTTGCACTTCAGTTGCGCGGAGGCTAACCAGTTGAAAACTGCGGATAAACAGAACTGAATCCGCTCGGTATCTAAGACATCCCTAGGCCAGGTGAACAACAGCTGTGTATCATCAGCATATGCGATGATTTTGGCCCCCAAATGTTCGGCAAGCTCAATCAGGGGGGTCAGATATACATTAAAAAGAAGAGGGCTCAAGGTGGAGCCCTGCGGGACCCCCGTCATGAGGGGCTTAGCCGAAGATGAAAAAGGAGGGAGCCAAACCTGTTGTGATCTAGACAAGAGAAAGGAGCGCAGCCAGTCCAAAGCGAGGCCGGCAACCCCAATGTCCGCAAGCCTAGTGAGGAGGCGTTGGTGAGGCACCGTGTCGAACGCGGCAGAGAGGTCCAATAAAATTAGAGCTGCTCTGCCGCCACCGTCCAGACACTCCCTAACTGCCTCAGAGATCTCCACCAGAGCAGATTCCGTGCTGTGCGCAGCACGGAAACCAGATTGAGCAGGATGGAGAGCCCCAGATGATTCCACAAACTCATTAAGCTGCCGGAAAGCCAGTTTTTCCCCTATTTTTGCCATAGCCGGGAGCAGAGAAATTGGGCGATAATTGGCCAGCACTTCAGGGTCTGCTCCAGCCTTTTTCAGCAGGGGAAGAAGCTTGGCTTGTTTCCACTCAGCAGGAACTGTGGCTGTTTTAAATGAAAGGCTAACAATCTGCGTCACTTCCTGCACCACCACATCCGCGACCCCTGCCAGCATTCGCGCTGGACACGGGTCAGAAGGTGATCCAGATTTCAAGGATTTAATCACAGCTAGTGTGTCAGTAGCAGTGGGAGGCGTCAGCTCCACTATCCGGGGAGATGAACCCTCAGAGGGAGGGGAAAGATGGAAAGAGTCATCCGGAAAGTGGCTAGAGCTAAAACTCGCCTGAATAGCCGCTATTTTTTGCTCAAAAAACTCGGACAAGCTCTCACACCATACAGCAGAAGCTGGAACCGCCCTTTGCTCAGCACAGGGAGAAAGGAAACTGTTAACAATCGCAAAAATCTCGCGACTGCTGTTGTTAGCTTTGTCAATCCGGCTGTAAAATATTCTCCCTTAGCTGTTTTAATGCTGGCATAGTAGACTCTCTGCTCCCTCAATAAAGCCGCCTTAGCTAAGGGGCAATACGAATGACGCCAAGCCCGTTCAAGCTTTTTACAGGCCAACTTGTGAATGCGTAGTTCAGGGGAGAACCAAGGCTTAGAAGGGGAGGATCTAGTTCTACCGTTACTCCCCCTTTTAGATGACGCAGTCACCCCCGCTTCCACCCACACTCTAAAGTTCAGCACCGCTTCAGCCAGATCAGAGCCTAACACGGGCCTGCCCTCGGACAGGGTGGTGCCCAAAGTCTGTATGTTAATTTTCTTGGCACAGGTAGTTTTAGCCCCCCCAGTGGAAGTTTTCGGGGCTGACCACGCAAATCTGATCAGCTGATGGTCCGACCACGTCAGAGCTTGAGGGGCTTTCACTTGGAGGGGAAAGTTGGAACAAATAACATCCAAAGTGGGCCCCCCTGAGTGTGTAGGAAGAGAAACCCACTGGGAGAGATGAGCAAGATCCAAGAAATCATACAGAACTTTGCATTCAGGGAGAGCCGCCACCTCAGTGTGGATATTAAAATCGCCAAGCAATATGAAATGGGGGAATCTCAAAGCTCGAGGAACCATAGTCTCGAGCAGTGCTGCCAGGAATGTTCCTGCATGTCCTGGGGGCCTATAGATTAACGAGCCCCCCAAGGTGAAATGAGGTGAGAGGACCAGGGAAAAGTTCATTACCTCCCCAACTCCCAACTCCTCCAAGGGCTCCACCTGAAGGGTCCAAGAATCCTTTAAAATGACTGCCAGACCCCCCCCCTCTTCCGAGAGGTCTATCTCTCCTGTGTATTTTATACCCCCGGGGGACTGCTAACTCGACATCCGGAGCACAGGCGTTGTTAAGCCAGGTTTCGGTCACAAACAGGATGTCGAGAGAGCCGTCATCGAGAAGCTCGAATACATCCTCAGCGTGTTTGCTCAATGAACGAGCATTAACCAAAGCTGCTGAGACTAAGTCGACATCCCTAGCAGGCGGAGATTGATCACGCAGAGTTTTGGCACAACTAAAACCGCAGAGCTGGCAAGGGGCAAACATAATAGCATTACCATATCCCCCACCAGCACCCGGGCAGCCATGGGAGCGCAGAGAGCATAGCTGCTCCCGAGTATAGGAGACAGCCGTAGCCTGAATGGATGGCGGCCGGGGGTCAGCCCGTCCTGCGGCCGCCACGGCCGAGGCGCGGACGGGCGCAGACGGGCTGACCTTTGGCTTACCTTCGGCCCGCCTAAGACGCGCCCGCCACTCGTGACCGCTGCGCGTCAAGAAGGGCATGTTGTTCTTATAGGAGCCCGTCCCTCCCCCAGCTAGACCGCTGCCACAGGTTCAGCCGGGGAGAGGACTACTACCAAGATGGCCGCCCGCCCTCCACACAAACGGCACAACAGCCGCGGTGGACCGGGGCAGGGAAGGCTCACCTCGCCTCACAGGAAATGCCAGGTAGGACGAAACACCCCCACAAAGTCCAAATTTCTATTTAAAATATAGCCGCCAAGAGAAATGAACACACACGAGCGGCGCTTCTAAAATATGCAGATAGGTGCAAAAACACAATCCAATGGGCACAGTATTGAAATAATTGTTAAAATATTGCTAGAGCATCTGTCAAGAAAAGCGGGTCAGCATGGGAGCTGCCACCACCCACTCTCACCGCAAAGAGCTATGCTGTCGGCTGATCTTATAGGAGCCCGTCCCTCCCCCAGCTAGACCGCTGCCACAGGTTCAGCCGGGGAGAGGACTACTACCAAGATGGCCGCCCGCCCTCCACACAAACGGCACAACAGCCGCGGTGGACCGGGCAGGGAAGGCTCACCTCGCCTCACAGGAAATGCCAGGTAGGACGAAACACCCCCACAAAGTCCAAATTTCTATTTAAAATATAGCCGCCAAGAGAAATGAACACACGCGAGCGGCGCTTCTAAAATATGCAGATAGGTGCAAAAACACAATCCAATGGGCACAGTATTGAAATAATTGGTAAAATATTGCTAGAGCATCTGTCAAGAAAAGCGGGTCAGCATGGGAGCTGCCACCACCCACTCTCACCGCAAAGAGCTATGCTGTCGGCTGATCTTATAGGAGCCCGTCCCTCCCCCAGCTAGACCGCTGCCACAGGTTCAGCCGGGGAGAGGACTACTACCAAGATGGCCGCCCGCCCTCCACACAAACGGCACAACAGCCGCGGTGGACCGGGGCAGGGAAGGCTCACCTCACCTCACAGGAAATGCCAGGTAGGACGAAACACCCCCACAAAGTCCAAATTTCTATTTAAAATATAGCCGCCAAGAGAAATGAACACACGCGAGCGGCGCTTCTAAAATATGCAGATAGGTGCAAAAACACAATCCAATGGGCACAGTATTGAAATAATTGTTAAAATATTGTTAGACTCGGCTAGGAGAACCTTTGTATTAGAGATTTGTTAAGGTTAGCCAATAAACATCGTAATGGATAAATGAAAAATTGTACATGATATGAAACTGTTATTTTAATGTTTTTAATTTTGTTTCATATTTTAATAAATACGGCCGGGAGGGTAACTCCCTCCCGCCTTCCAAAAGTTCAAGAACTGTGTCCGTCTTCCCATCCTTGGGGATTGTGTTGGGAGGGGGTGACAGGCATCCCGGCCATATGGAAAGGGGCGACCACTTGGTCCCCCCGAACGTATGGTAGGGTGTAGTGTAGTTCCTAGTTTCCCACTAGGCCCTGCGCATTGGAATAACATAAACAGTAGTATCGACGTGGAACTGCGGATATTCCAGGCCTCCACTGACTATGCTAAACTTAATTGGGTTGTGTTACCAACTAGCTCAGAGGTCACTGGAAACTTTCTTCTCTGCATAGGAAGTGATCAGCTTCCTTGGCACAGACAAGAAGGGATTCAGCTTTCCAACAACCGTGCAACATGACAACTTTGCTCCTCAGATTAAGAGTCAATCTCTAGGGTCGTGTGAAACAATAGACATGTATTTCACTCAGTCAGTCTAGTGCAGTTTACTTTCACGAGATGTAGAGAATAGAGAGACGGGCGTTTGTCAATAAAGGGTTAACATTTATTGAACAGTCTTTCTTCTCGTACAAGAGAAATGTATAGCCACAATTGCAATAATTGTTATTATGAAAAGTACGTACAGTTAGATAAGTATTGCGAAATAGAACTGTAAAAGCATTGATATGGTTTCTTAGCCATACAATGGTTTAAAAGTAATAAAACATATATACAGTCATATATACATTAGGCTAACATACTCAACTGGTGCTTCTAACTAAGCCTACCCCAGTGTGCCTGACCTAAGCCTAACACGTGAAAGGGGAGTAAGTAAGTAGCTTTAAGTTAAGTTGGTTTTGCCAAGGTTTGTTTCAAGAATTCTCGTCTAAGGGTTTAGTCAACACCATACCTCTGAATAGAATGATGGAGGATTGGTATCTCCTTCAGGGGTCTCTCTCGATATCCCAGTCACCCGCGAGGGTAAACCGGAAGCGCCGGGACTGGATTTCTCTGCACGAGAAAGGCAGCGGGTTCTCTTCAGCGCGTCGAGGAAGGAGGGGGGACAGCGTCCGCGGGCAGCTGGAATCTGCTGGATGTCTTCGCAGAGGACGGCTGTTCAGCTCCTTAAGCGTACTGCACCATAATTCGCGCTTTAGCGGCGATAATGGTATCAGCAGCTTCACCACCACAGGATAGCAGGCTGCAGCGACAGAGTGCTAGATTTACCAACACGGGGTCGTGCAGGCAGCTGGCTTCAGTAGCTCGTACAACAGGCATTGCTTAAGGCAACGTTGGTAATATTTATACCTGACAGGTGCCGGGTTTGACGCAAGTTTGCTGGACATAAGACGTCAATTAAAGATGTCACTAGGAAGTGATAGTTATCAGTTGCTCATTAGAGTTCCATTACTAATCAAAACATAGCAAGCGGGGATTTCCAGGTTTGCTGAGTTTTTATCTTGTTGAAGAACTCGGAGTGTTATCTAGGAATATCAGATAGTGACTACTGCTCTGTCATTGCACTAATTGGTCGCAAAGGAAGTGGCAGAGGGAACTATGCTAGAATGTGGCTCTGTTCGTGTGAGGCCAGAGATGACTTTTCAGAAAATCGCACTTGAACGGTTATGCCAATATAGGGAATAAATGGATTTATAGCCGAATAGGGGCATAAGGTCACAGTATCGATCAGGAACCTAGATAAACACGCAACACCCACTCCACGGGTTAATGTCCATCAAAATTACTAAAACTAAAGCAATTAGATGCATGTAACATTGCCCACCCCAAAATACATAAATGCATTCGAAATAGGCGTACTTGTAATACATGAATTTAGGTACTGTACGTTTTTTAAAGCATAGTAATCATTCAAAAAATTATTGCATATGAAATCAATGAACGATTATGCAAAAGGAATTACACATGAAGTATCTCTGACAGAAGAAAAGCGAGATAAATCATCACATAAAAATGCATTGTAATAACATGTGTGCTAGAGGCTGGTGTCATGTTGTTATGTCTCTAGATGTGTTTAGAAATAGAAGTGTGAAGCTTCTGTTCTCTAAGAATAGTTTTTACGTTAAGCAAAGAATTGTTTGTGCCAAAAAAAGGGTCAATATTAAAATTGTCCAATTCAAAAAAAAAAAATTTAATGCTTGAACGGGGAAACATAGAGTTCCAAAGCTTATTGCAGTCTTTGTTGATCAAAACTGAAGGCCGAATTCAGAGTTCATAGGAACACTGTGTGTCGGAAAGCTTCTCAAAAGTTATTGTTTCTGTACGGGTGAGAACATCGTATCAGACAGGCTCTCAAAGAATTGGTCTACAAATTCAGGTGATAGTTCAACCAAATTAGATAGCGCTGTAACTAGGCAGGTGTGAGAATGATTGCTGTCATCGAAGGCAGGACCAGCAATGCTCACAGAACGTTGTACCTGGATGATGTTGCTTTTGTCACTCGCTCCACTGTTACCACTTGGCTGTAGTACAGGAGTCTCCACGAATGCCGTCATCAGGATTGGTAGCCGCTGGGGACAACACAATGCGTGAGCCGTTATTGGACTGAGCAAAGTATCGACGTCCATTGGTACTGCTGATGGAAGTGAAAGACAGATGTCCAACACGCATTCATCGCCGCAAAGCATACACCGTAGCACAGGTAAAATGCAATTTTGCCATATCGGTCTGAATGAAAGGAACCAGGTCATGTTTAGATCTCTCAGCCTGGCCAATCCAAGGACGTTAGTTATCCTGTCCCGGTAGCGCATTGCTAGGATTGTCTCTTCCATTCCCATGGGAGCTATGTCTGAGCCGAGGCTTGCCTTAACGTAGCAGGAGGGTCAAAAATAGAATCCCTGCGACGAGTCCCAAAAATAATGGTATGCCGCCAAAAATGGAGTGAACAAAATTAGGAAAGATTCCCAAAATTGCCTGGAAGGGTGTTAGCAGTCCCGTAAAGACTGTCTTAAATATGCCTGGGATGCTTGTTGCACTAGACATGTTAAGGAGTTGGCTGAACATTTCTACGAAATGCACAGGGCAATTTGTTGATAAAAGGTCATGAACCTCAGTAGCTGTCCTTGCAACTAGAAGATCATACGTCTCTTTAGATGACGTTATAGGCACTGTTGTCTGTAAAAGTACAGATTTCATTTTGCTTAATGTATCAATTCGTATAGAATAGAGATTCAGACGAGGCCAGATGGGAGTCACTATGTCTGGAGGCCCACTCGGAAACAATGCTTGCATACAGCATTTGACCATGGATGTTACTTCTACTAGATAACTTTTCCCTGGCGCGAGGCCACAACATCTGTGATCCGTTCTAAGAATGTAACTCCCGTTCGAAAGTTGCATAAAGAAGGGCTCTATCTGAGTTGCAGGTGTGACTAGCTGGTGGCATGAAAGGTTGTTTGAATTTCCATCACATGCTCCGTGTAAATTAATACCCTGACACAAAAGTATACCGCTTAGTGAATGTTTACAATTTTCACCACTAAGAAATACATTTTTGTCACTGTCACTATAGCAAGAATGAGTGTATGGTAATTTCCATTCGGATTTTACATATCCTTTACCCAATTGTTCATATTGGCCAGAAGGTATGTACTCAAGGCACTTATTAAATCGGAAAGTTGTTATCGGAATTGTGATAATTCCGTGTATTATCCATTCAATGACAGGACTCTCTGACATTGTCAATGATAATCTCTCGAGTTTTTCGATGCTCAGGATTGTATAGTCTGCTCCTTTCTGTGCCAAACTGATCTGTTTATCAGTAAGGTTAAAACTGGAAAATAATGACGTCGTGTTGATTAAACGCCAAGGCACATAGCCTGAACGAAGATTTTGCAGCGTCCAGCCTAATTCTATAATAGAGCGTAATTGAGATTGGCCATGTTGTAACATTAGCAAATCTCTGTCTATCACATCAAAGGCAGAGGATACAATATAGTCCAACGAATATATTCTGGAAGACAGAGTCGTTAACCCATTGTCTACTACAGAAAGTGATTTCTCCAAATTAATACGATCAATTTCTCGTATTTTTTCAGCAGTTTCAATTTGCTTTACTTTCCAAGCCTCGTTGTAAGCAGCATAGATACTGGTCGCTATGAAACGCTTCTGACGCTGTTTGCGTGGTCCAAGAATGAAATCGCGCAAATCAGCACCATCTTTTAATAAAGACAAGTGTTGCTTAATTTCAGCCAGTGTGGACGTAGTTAGCCATTCAAGGCAGAGTTTCCCTACACTGTATGTTGTTATAATCCCTGGATGTTGTCTCTGGGAGTATCTAGGGTCTAATCTGGTCATTTTTAACCCCTGTGTTTTATTCAGGAATCTATCTTGACAGCTATTTGTGTCTGTTGGCCAGATTAACCACTTTTTCCAATCAGGATGTGTTCTGTTGAAATGTAAAATTTGTGACACGTCTAACTCAATATCTGTGGTTGTATTCTCAGGTATTGGCTTTGGTATAGACGGTGTTTTAAGGTCTTTGTTCTTAGCTAGGCCAAGACAAGATGTTTGATGTATTGTGTCATTTAAAAATAACATTTGTTCAGGTATCATGCAGGTTCTAAATAGTGCTTCTATGCCTTGCACCTGCCAATCTTTTGTACCCCAAATTGTTTTCGTTTCAATATTATTTTTCCAATAATCAAAACCAAATGTCATCATTTTGTCATAAAATGCTTCTGAATATATCAATTTAGAATTTGTCAGCATTGTTTTCATTCCTGTTTTATCTAACAGTTTGTAATAAAACGTTTCTGCATCACTGGTGTTAAACCCTGAAAAATATTTGAATTTCTCAAAAAATGCTTTAGAACTGCTTTTAGGTGGTGTAGAACAATGTTCCCATTGATTATACATAAAAACATTTCTAGGCTGTGCAGATTTATGCAAGTAATGATCCCCATAGTGGGTGTAACAGAATAACTGCTCATAACTAGATGAACCTTGCAAATAATCATGATCTGTGAATCTAGCTGACATTACTAAATCAGACATCATGTCATTAATACTGTTAAAGTCCCAATCATCAGAGAATGTACTTGGTGTCACAAAGTCACTTAAGGAAACCTTTAGTTGATGAGGATACTTCAGGATTTCGACCGGACCATATATCTCATAGTCTGTTTTCTCCCATACTACCCCACCAGGTATTGGAATTGCTGTGACATTTACTGTTGACAGTTCTCTTTTCTTCACGTGGGATGATCTGTGTGGTTTCAGGACTAGGTTGATGTTCTGACTTGCTGTGTCCATTGTAATATATTTTCCTTCAATGAATTTTCCCAAACACAGTACCATGATGAGCCAAAGCAGGAGGAAAAATACACCTAGACCGAACCAGAACTCTAGCCAAGGGGAAATAAGGTAGATTTCCTTCAGTTGATGAAAGAGTTCCGTTGCTTTTTCTTTAAAAGACTTTTTTGTTTCTGGCATCACTTCGGGGTCGTTTAAATCTTCAGAGAAGTTGTCGAAGTTGATGAAATAACCAGAGGCAGTTCTGTCAATTGATGGGATTGTTCTTTCAATCTGTCTCTCGGTAGCACTTTCTGATGCCACATCATTGTAGACTGGTGTTGTTTCTTGACGAACTGTTTCAATCTGTGTTTCAAGAGGCACGAGTTCCATGACATTATTGCATAGTCCTTCATTGTGCACTGCAGGCTGATCGAATGTGATGAGTCTTTCAGTTTGAACCTCTTGGATTGTTGCAAGTTTGGGTATTCTGTTGTTTCTTGGGAGTCCACTGGGCCTACTGTTGATTATAGGCCACATGCTTGTGGTTTTACCAGATCGATAGACACGACTCTGTTCTCCTTTTTACCAGCAAGGGGCGGTAGCACAACTGATCTTGTTCCGGTGACTGCTAAGACAGGTACTGCTTTTCTGTAAGAAGGCCCAAATTCCTTCTTCACCGCGATCTTTTCTCTGACTAGATCCCCAATCTTTGGAATCCAGACAGGCCTTGCTGGGGCTGTTGCGGGTGGTGCCTCGTCAGTGGTACTTGGCTGTTGCTTTAACTTTATGTTGCTTAAGGATTTTCTTGTTTCATTCAGTTCCTGTAAAACAGCCAAACGATCCTTTACATCAAAGTGCGTTGTTTCTTCTTGTACCACTGACATCTGACTATTGAGGTCCTGAACTCGCATTCTAATTCCGAAAAATAGTTCGTATGGGCTGAAACCTTTTAGAGAATTTCTTGGCATGTTGTTAAGACTAGTCTGGACACTTATTAAATGTTTGACCCACCCAGCGCCTGAACCTAATACCTTCGCTGTTATAGATTGCTTTATGTCACGGTTTTTTCTATCTACCACACTATTCCCTTCGGGGTGCGACGGACAAGAATACCGCAACCCAAATCCCATGCTGGCCATGGCCTCCTTATAGGCTCGAGAGCTGAAAGCAGGACCCTGGTCAGAATGGAACGTGGTAATTGCGTATATGCCGATATAGACTCGCAAATCTTTTATAACCGTTCTAGCGTCAGCCGAGCGCTGGGGGCCTTATTTTTTAAGTGCTGTTCGTCTTAACTGTTAATAGGACGCAGGATGGGGTGTAGGCAGCGTTACGCTCTTTCTGAATGGTAGCCGGTAGCAAGGTTCGCTACTGCGATCCCTATTACAGTTTTCACAGTTGTTTGCATATATTTGGTGTTCTACACTCATTCCCGGCCACCAGAATACTGATTGTAATTCGTTCAGTGATTCCTTGATCTCTCTGTGCCTTAGACCCAAACCCATGTGTGCGTCTGCTATTAAAAATATTCTCCTGTTCATGTTTGGAATTACTCTGTCCCCCACTCCAGGGATTCGAGCAAAAGGAACGGAGTTTGCATCGATTATGTATGCATAATTGAGTGGATAGTTTACGGGTAGTGCTGCACAGTCGCCTTTTACGGTCGTTTTTACTGCCAGCATGGTTTCCCCGTCTATGTATTTATCTGTACGCTTTTTTGTGGCTACGGAAGCCGGTTTAGTTGCTTCCGCTTTGGCTGTATTAGCCAATTAATTCCCTGCAACGTGAACGCCATCACGTTGAAGACTCTGTGCGTGAATCACGTGAGTCTTTTGTAGTTCTTTGTGTAAAAGAGCTACCTCGTTCCAGAGCAATTTATGCTTTATTGTGGCACCTGTGTCATCTTTGTAGTCGTTTTCGATCCAACTCTGCAGTTTATTGTTGTAAGAGTTGACGCAAAAATGAGAATCGCACAGTATAAGTGTCGGGAATTCACGTTCTGCATTTTCGAGCGCCATCTTTAAAGATCTGATTTCAGTTCTCTGAACCGAACAGTTTCTTACAGATTCAGTTTTTGTTACTTTCGGTCTGATTTTACCGCACAGCCAACGACATTTAGTAATCGCACATGCTGCATCGTAGGATTTTCTCTCTACGTTGAAATGCTGTACAAAGCTATCTGTATAGATTATACAGGCATATAGTGGGAGAGGCAGAATTTCGATTGGCAGAGGATATTCTTCTTCATATTCTAAATCATTCAGTTCTTCGAATTGCGGGGTGAAATAGTATTTCACGTCTTCCGCTCCTAGAGAATCTATACACTGTATCCACTTCGGATCCAGTGACACTGTAGGCAGGTTTACTGGGCTGAATAGCGCCTCGAAGGCGGATTCCGCTGTAAGGATATTAATCCGTTTGCCGTGTGCTAGTTCTCGTTCATTTGCTAATGCGATTTGCACTGCTTTCACAGTTCTTTCTGTGTGACTGAATGTTTTTTCTGCTTGTGTGTACAAGTGAGATTTGATTGAAATTGGTACCTTTTCTCCCTCATTAGAGGTCAGGTATGTGAATCCGCATCTTCCTGAGATGACTCGGATTACAAGATCACGTGTGTTGTCACGTGTATCTAATTTTGTTTTTGCTAACATGTCTGTTTGCAGTGATCTCAAAATTTCTGTGTGTTTTTGAGTCCAATTGATTTGTTTAAAATCAGGTTAAATTAGTTCGTAGAGAGGTTTAACCCTCTCTGCGTAATTTAGTATGTAAGTTCTTCCGAAATTCAGAAAACCTAGAATGGATTGTAAATTCTTCCGCGTTTTTGGAGCTTGGAGTACAGCGCACTTCTCTAAGAAGTTGTCCGCTAGGCTTTTCCCTTCACTTGATAATTCGTACCCTAAGAATAGTACTGTCAGATGGGCAATTCGGGACTTTTTAAAGTTGAATTTGTAACCCTCTGCTGCGAACCCAAGTATGATGGTGTTCACTCTTTTCAAGTGAGTATCCAAGTCGTCGTCTGTGAGATAAATATCATCTACGTAAGACAATGCTTCATCATCATAGATTTGTAGTAACTCTGTTACCCTAGCTGAGAATAGTCCTGGGCTGTTCTTGAACCCTTGTGGGAGTCGACAGAATTTTTGCTGCGACCCAAATGCGGAGAAAGCGGTCAAATATCTGCTTTCTGGTGCAATGTTTTGACAAAAGAAACCATTAGAAATGTCTAATGTCGTTTTATATTTTTTCCTAACTATGTTATTCATTAGGGCTGCACTATGCGAGTTTTGTACTGCAAAAGTTTTGCAACATGTATTAAGATGTCTGTAGTCCAAAACTAGACGATATGAATTGTCTGGCTTGGAGACAGGAAACAAAGGATTGTTCATTTGAGAGGTGCATGTTTCAATCACCCCCTGGTACTCAAGTTGATCTAAGATCTCCCTGACCTGTTTTTTAGCTTCTTGCTTTATGGGATACTGCCGTTGGGCAGTTGGTTCACTTTTTAATTGGATTTTGTGAGGTGGTGAATCCTCATCCCATCCTACATGATTTTTATACAATGCAGGTGCCTGGGCTACTGCCCATTTCCTTGCATATGTATATTTTTTGTGAATCGGAATGTGATTCGAGAAGGCAGGCATAATCACTTCTTCGCCACGAGGGCACTCCCTGACAAACTCTGGGGGCCAATCTTTTTCAGCTAACAGAATATCATAGCCTTTTGAGAGCTTATCCCAAAATAGACCCTTAATTTTCCTAGTCTTATCACCCTCTATACGCAATGTTATCGTATATTTTATGGGGCTCGCTAAGTCTGGCGTCGGCAGTTTCAACCTGAATGTATTCATTCGTGTCCACTGTCTCCAGATGACTCATCAAGATCTTGCGCGCTATACTGATTTCTGCTGCACTGTCCAACATTGTCAATGCCCACTCCCCGTTTTTCAACTGTGTCCTCAGTATTCTCGGCATGGTTGATTACTCTAATACTGGCTACCTTCTCTTTCTGAAATTGAGATTTCTTATTTTGAGCAGGTTCCTTGTCTTTGGACTTGGTGTGCTCTCCTGGGTCTGACCGTCCTCTTCTTTCCGAATTCTGTGGAAGAGATCGAGAGGGACGTGTATCAATACTTTGATATCTATCAGGTTTTTTCAGATTATCCCTATTTCTAAGGTTATATCTTTTCTCAGAGGGCTCCCTCTGGGGAGACTGGCGTTCTCGAGTCGGAGTTCTTTCCCTCCGTCGAGGAGACCTTCCTCTGGACTGGAAAACTTTTTCCTTGGGAGTGGATTGTTTATTTCCATCCCAGCTCTTTTTAGGAGTGTTTAAATTATTTTTAATAAATAATTTTTCAGGATTTTTGAGCAGTTGGGGCTTAACTGGTTTTCCACCCAAGCTGTCTCTACCTAATTCTTCATAGCATTTTTCTATGATTTTGGCAAGCTCAACAGGATCTTTTATATCTGTTTCCTTCAACTTCTGGCGGATCGCCACAGATGCTGCTTCTCCTCTTATATTGGCTAATAATATAGCTGAGACCTGCTTGAAGTCTTTCAGTAATTTCATACCTAGATTTAAAGCGGGCTCTGGACCGAATTCATTTTGAATCTGTTTTAGCACTTCTGGTATTACCGCCATAGACGGAACACCGTGTGTTTTTGTGTAAATGGAAGCAAAGACTGTACCCCAAGTGTCACAGTCCTCCACGTTTGGTGCGATTCCCATAGGAAGGCAGATGGTCAAGATTCTGTGTTTCTCAATAGGGGTAGTATCAGGAAATACTGCCTCTATTTGAGTGATTTTCTGGGCTAAACAGAAAGGAATTTGTTCCCGTTTTAGGGGTGTTTTACCAAGACATGACTATGTTCTGTGGTGTAATTTTATTAGTGTTCCCCTGATGAGGGGTCAGCTGTGGTACATTAACAGCTGGCTGGACTGTTGCAGTCCGCATTACATATTGGACTAATTGCCTATGTATTTTTATTAATGTGTTTAGCTGTACTAACAGCTCTTCCTTAGACATTTTTGCAATGTCAGGATGTGGTGTGTAGCTGGCTAGAACCGGCCACGTGGCTCCTGGTCTACCTAGTGGACCGAGCCTAGTTATTTGATCAGTGTGTTTTAGGGTGCCATTAAACCAGAGCAGGTGCTCTTGAAATTTAAGTGGAATTTCAATCTCCTCGAAAGGAGCGTACTCTTCCGGAGGTTTCTCTATTTTGTAATAGTGAAACTCTTTTGTTATAGCGTTTACCGCTGGAAAGTTTATCCATGAATAGAATACCTCTGTCTGCCGATACTCGTGAGCCTCTATCACGAAAATTACTGTACCACCTTGTGGTGTCAGTCCGTTTTCTATAAGTTTTAACGTTATAGATCTTCTTAAGTGGACCGGGATGATAATAGCATCCGGGTCTGCCTGTAGGAGACTCGAGTCCTCCTCTATTAGTATGGAAGCCAGCCTAGCTGCTTCCCTTTCTTCTTCACTGTCTGACATTTTAAAAATGCAGGCTTTGCAGAGTAGGTCTCCAAGGAGACAAAGATTAGGTGCACAATATTTTGGAACACTGTATCCTTCAACGTTGAATAAACCAGAGCTTTACATAGGAATCTCTTCCTACTAAGGTCGGGCGGATTTTAACCTTTCATCCAGACGTCTATTGGAGTATTTACGGGAGAAAGGGGTGTGAAATATGCACGACTGAGTTACTCTAAAAGTCTTGCGTTAGTTTATCGCCTTACCAAACGTTGGGCGCCATGTAGTGTAGTTCCTAGTTTCCCACTAGGCCCTGCGCATTGGAATAACATAAACAGTAGTATCGACGTGGAACTGCGGATATTCCAGGCCTCCACTGACTATGCTAAACTTAATTGGGTTGTGTTACCAACTAGCTCAGAGGTCACTGGAAACTTTCTTCTCTGCATAGGAAGTGATCAGCTTCCTTGGCACAGACAAGAAGGGATTCAGCTTTCCAACAACCGTGCAACATGACAACTTTGCTCCTCAGATTAAGAGTCAATCTCTAGGGTCGTGTGAAACAATAGACATGTATTTCACTCAGTCAGTCTAGTGCAGTTTAATTTCACGAGATGTAGAGAATAGAGAGACGGGCGTTTGTCAATAAAGGGTTAACATTTATTGAACAGTCTTTCTTCTCGTACAAGAGAAATGTATTGCCACAATTGCAATAATTGTTATTATGAAAAGTACGTACAGTAAGATAAGTATTGCGAAATAGAACTGTAAAAGCATTGATATGGTTTCTTAGCCATACAATGGTTTAAAAGTAATAAAACATATATACAGTCATATATACATTAGGCTAACATACTCAACTGGTGCTTCTAACTAAGCCTACCCCAGTGTGCCTGACCTAAGCCTAACACGTGAAAGGGGAGTAAGTAAGTAGCTTTAAGTTAAGTTGGTTTTGCCAAGGTTTGTTTCAAGAATTCTCGTCTAAGGGTTTAGTCAACACCATACCTCTGAATAGAATGATGGAGGATTGGTATCTCCTTCAGGGGTCTCTCTCGATATCCCAGTCACCCGCGAGGGTAAACCGGAAGCGCCGGGACTGGATTTCTCTGCACGAGAAAGGCAGCGGCTTCTCTTCAGCGCGTCGAGGAAGGAGGGGGGACAGCGTCCGCGGGCAGCTGGAATCTGCTGGATGTCTTCGCAGAGGACGGCTGTTCAGCTCCTTAAGCGTACTGCACCATAATTCGCGCTTTAGCGGCGATAATGGTATCAGCAGCTTCACCACCACAGGATAGCAGGCTGCAGCGACAGAGTGCTAGATTTACCAACACGGGGTCGTGCAGGCAGCTGGCTTCAGTAGCTCGTACAACAGGCATTGCTTAAGGCAACGTTGGTAATATTTATACCTGACAGGTGCCGGGTTTGACGCAAGTTTGCTGGACATAAGACGTCAATTAAAGATGTCACTAGGAAGTGATAGTTATCAGTTGCTCATTAGAGTTCCATTACTAATCAAAACATAGCAAGCGGGGATTTCTAGGTTTGCTGAGTTTTTATCTTGTTGAAGAACTCGGAGTGTTATCTAGGAATATCAGATAGTGACTACTGCTCTGTCATTGCACTAATTGGTCGCAAAGGAAGTGGCAGAGGGAACTATGCTGGAATGTGGCTTTGTTCGTGTGAGGCCAGAGATGACTTTTCAGAAAATCGCACTTGAACGGTTATGCCAATATAGGGAATAAATGGATTTATAGCTGAATAGGGGCATAAGGTCACAGTATCGATCAGGAACCCCCCGGGAAACCATTTTGGACGGGAGGCGTGTCTCGGCTGGTATGCCCGAAGCGGCGTAGCCGGGGCGCGCCTTTTTCCCGCCCAAGAGGGGTTGTCCTAGACACCTACACCGTTGGCCACGCCCTGTAGGCAGACCGGAGGAGGTTACACGCCCTCCCGAAGAAGAATAAAAGGAGCAACAATCCAAAGAAGCATCCTCTTGTTCCTGTGCTTGGAAGCTGCACCTCCTCGTTGCACGTGAGCCCTCGACGGAACAAGGAGCCAATTTTGACCCACCCACCAGCCCCTTATGGCAACGATTAGTATTGCAATTAAGTTGATTTGCGGTGATAATATCTCTTTTTTCCAGGGTTTTATGTGTAATAAAGTTGGATTGTTTTTTAAGGCAATAAAATGATTTGCTTCATGGCATGTTTTCTCACTCAAATTAAGCGGGGTGTCACAGTCTAGTTTAAAGATGTGTTACATGTGTAGATAAAGGTTTATATTGCAAAATGTCCAGTTTAACCGCTTTTCCGCTCTTCATTAGGTTCAAAACGTCGTATTTATTTTGGTCGGGCGGTAAGGTCATGATCGGTGAGCAGTAATTTCAAGATCCCTAGAGGTGGGGCACCACCCATTATGGATGGGAGCGCCCGGGGGGAGGCGGCCATTGGCCCCTCACACGGGGAGGCGGCACCCTCTAAGTATGGGGTCGCCTAAAGGGAAGGCGGTCATAGGCCCCTCCCAGGGGAGGAGGCGGCTACGGGCCCCTCCTACGAATTTCCCGGGGCCAGGACATCCGCGACGGCGGATTTGGTAAGCAGTGTGGGGTGGGAGGGGGGTCTACGCTACCTTCTAGACACCTCACACGAGTCCTCGGACGACCACTAAGATGGCGTCGAGTTAAATAAGGGGCCCCCGCTAAGACAAGGGAAATTGGAAGTTGGCACAGAGGTACAGTCCTCTGTGCGCCCGCCCCTCACAAGTGAGGGGGGAGTTCTGGTATTAGGGATCTGACACCGGTTACGACCTTGCCGTTGGCCCGTAATGTTAGGATGTACAATTTTTATTTAGAGAGTATGCATTTGCAGGATGTTTAGACTCGGCTAGGAGAACCTTTGTATTAGAGATTTGTTAAGGTTAGCCAATTAACATCGTAATGGATAAATGAAAAATTGTACATGATATGAAACTGTTATTTTAATGTTTTTAATTTTGTTTCATATTTTAATAAATACGGCCGGGAGGGTAACTCCCTCCCGCCTTCCAAAAGTTCAAGAACTGTGTCCGTCTTCCTATCCTTGGGGATTGTGTTGGGAGGGGGTGACAGGCATCCCGGCCATACTGGCGTAAGCAGGGATTTTTTTGGTTGGTTAAAGTCCGACTGAAGAATTCATGTATGTATTGATAGGTCTCTCTTTGTATGAATGCTGAAAAATTGTTTTTATGAAAATAGCGTCGTCTATTTCATGCGAGTGAAATTTCTGAATGTTTGGCAAAACTATTACTTTGTTAGCGAATCGGACAAATGGTTTGTTTTATGTAGTTATTAACTGAAACATTTTGAAAAGAATTGTTTAAAATGGCGCTGTGAAAATATTTTGTAAGGGAGGGGTGAATTTACGGAGTGACACTGACACGCGCAGCTTCTCTGCAGCGGCAGTGTACGCCACAGGGTTCGCGCTGTGATTGGCTGACGTACGTCACAGCAAGCGCACTTTTTGGCTCACGTGATTAAATCGAGCTGTTAGCTGATTAGTCATTTCTGAAAACTGGTTTCTCATTGGTTGAGTAAGGTGGTGATGTAGCTTAACCTGATTGGCTTGTTGGTGAGTTTCGCGCACGGATTGGTCAGAATAGCGGAACAACAGAAAAATTATTTACGATCTTTTCTAAGCTTTACAAATTCATTTTAAAACATGAGTTTTTGGTATAAGGAAGAGAAAAAGCCTTCATGGGTTCAGAAAATTACAAATTCATTTAATCGTGACAAGAAAATTAAAGCGCGCAGTGGAAAATTGCTTCATAAGTATAAAACTCCCGCAGCATATATGGAAGGAGAATACGGATATCATACCATTCTCTGGTTTGAGAATTGGATGCAACATACTAGTGGAGATGGTGTTTTAGCCTGGCCGGAGGATGGGTCATTTAATGTTAAAGTTTTAAGAAATTTGAGAGATAAAATGATGGCTCTTTCACCAAGACCCAGACCCACTCAATTTGAAGCCTTAGTTGAATGTGAAATTGAAATGATGGAGCTTGAGCGAGAAAATTGGGGAACACCAAAGAGTTTATATAAAGAAACTCATCAGGAAAAAGTACGCCGTTGGAGGAAAGGAGATATGCAGGAAGGATTATATCCAGTATTGGAAATGGTTTTAGAATCAGGTCAAAAGAATTCTCAAGAGAAAGGTAAATTAGATCAAGAAATTGATGCAGTTTAAGAGGAAATGTAAAACAGTCCTCCGCCTTATCAACAACCAGGTTGTTCACATTCTACTCCAAGAAGTTTTTCAGGTGTTTCTCCTTCTGCACCTAGGGAGGAAGTTGAGGAGTCACCCAGATTCATGAGATTACGTGATAGAGAAAGGTCAAGGAGTAAAACAAGATCCCCTAGGGAAAACTCTATTTCTAGAAATAATATTCCAAAAAATGATAAAAGGACTCTGTCTGATATTCCAAATATAACAGATTATCTGAAGGCAAAGGGAGAATTAATTCAACAATTGACAAAAGGCATGGAAGCAGTGACAGTACCAGTTACAATTGGTCCTGTTGTACCAGTTTTTGATCAAAATGAGAGCAGGCAGTCGCTATTAGCAAATCCCTTGAATGCAGAATTTCAGAAAGTGGCTGGAAAAATGTATTCTGAGTTAACAGAGATATATAAAGATAAAACAATGCCAAATTTAACTTTAAATCAAGGTTTGTCAAATGTCACACCATAGGTGGCGGAATCAGATTCTGGCTCTGTAAATAGAACAGAGTTAACACAAATTCCTGAATCAAGACAGCTTGGTGTTGCTAAATTAAAAGCAGATTTAGAGGAATTGATTATTGGCACAATTGGTACTGATTTTTTGAAACAATATCAGGATGATGAAGTGCTTTTTATATGTAAAAGTATACAATGGAAAACTAAGAATAAATATGAACAGTTTGAAGAGGTGGCTGCTGAATTGGAAATAGATTTAACTCGTCAAAAACAATTACAAAAGCATTACAGCGTGGATTTTTCTGAAAGGGACGTAGAAAATCTTAATACTACAGGCAGAATAACTCATATAAAAGAATGAATTGTGTTCCTGAAAAGATGAGGTGATTTAAGCAAATGGAGAGTTAAATGGACAAAAAAGAGAGAAGAAGAAAAGAGGGACAGGGGAGTAGTTTTTGGTGAATTTCCAATGAGAGAAATAGCTGGTAGAGGTTATGTTCATGTTCCATGGACAAGAGAGGATTTTTATTATTTACGAATGATTTTCCTAGACTCAGAGAAAAGCCAGTGGAATGGTGACCGAAGGAGGAACCACAAAGGCATAGAGTAACAGGTGCTCCTTCAGACACTGTCATGGATTTCTATGACAAAGTAATCGTCTGGTTAAAAGACAAAATTCCTGCAAAAGAAGTAGATTGGGTTAAAATTGACAGAACAAACCAGGAACCAAAAGAATCAGTTCATTCTTATTACGAAAGATTGCTTCTGGTATTTAAACAATACAGTGGCTATGAGAAATTAAGTGAAATTGACATGAGACACTTCATTTAAAAATTTGTTTATGGCCTGAGACCTGAAATAGGGGACATGATTAGGACAGGAATTGTAGGCTGGCAAGCACTTTCGGTTGATGACATCCTGAGAAAGGCAAAATATTGCAGTGATGAAATAGATGCTAAACAGAGGAAACTCAAGGAAAAGGCAATGTGGGCGCAAGTGAAGGTAGCTGAGCAACAGATAGCAGCTTTAGAAAATAAAGGTTTTCAGCAGAATAAGAATCCTGGCAAGTTTAAAGGAAATTTTACAAATAAGCCAAAATTTAATATAAACATTGAAGAGTTGAAACAAAAGCTACCCTGTTTTAATTGCGGGGAAATTGGGCACTGGAAGCGAGAGTGTAAAAATCCGCCCAGAAATTTAAAAAGTTCATCATTAACTCCACAGATGCAGAATGAGATAAATCAGCAGCAACAGCAACAGCTTCAGCGACAGTTAAATGAAATAAGTCAGCAGCAACAGCTACAGCGACAGTTAGTGAATCAGCAGCAGAATCAATTCATTCAGCAAGGCCAAATTCTACAGCCACATTTGCCAAATCGCAGCAATGCACAGAGATACAATCTGGAAGCAGGTAAAAAGATCACAAAATGTGTCAAATGTTTCTCAACAATTTTGGTTTAAAGAAAATGAGAGCAGTGATTCGAGGATTACTCATGACGGTGCCTGAGAGGGGAAGAAGAGTGTGTACTTGGAGCCACTCTTGAGGTAGATCAGTCAGGTCCATTTGTAAATGGTAAACTGAATGATAAAGATATCACTTTTCTTGTGGACACTGGTTGTTGCATCCAAAGAAGACAGATCGAGTCCAATAGGTTAAGAAGATTTATTCTTAAAGACAAGTACAGCTCTCAAACTGCCAGAGTGTCTCTCTATCAAGCTCCAGTCTCAAGTGAGCCAAGAGCCTAAACATTCTAGTATTGCTAAGCAACCATGACATGCTATGAGAGGCTTAAAGGAGAAGCATAACATTAACAAGAACTTAAAAGAAAACACAATATGTACAAGATGGGCAAAAAGGTGAAGAAAACTAAAACAAGGGATATAACACTGGTGCTACCCGTTCTACTGTTAGATCAGTGGAATCTGAAAATCTTCCTCTCTCGGGTGGTACAATCCAGGTTGTTGGTGTAGCTAACCAGCATATTAAAACTAGTCTGACAAATCCTGTAGATGTAGAAATAGCAAACTACAAAGACAAACACAGATTTATAGTCTGTAACAGCAGTCCTGTTAACCTATTAGGTCGGGATCTGTTGTGTAAAATAAATTGTAAAATATACTGTTCACCTGAAGGTATTGAGCTTCAAACCTTAAAAGAAGATGGGTTGTACAAATTGACATTGTTAATGGTTGATGAAGAAAATAAAATGTTTCCTGATTTTGGTAAAAATAATTTACCAGAAGAACTGAAAGAAACAGTAAATCCAAAAATGTGGGATTTGACAGGTGATGAAATGGGTTTAATGAAACATGTAGACCCAGTTAAAATTACTGTAAGGCAGGGAATAGATTTTCCAAATGTTCCTCAGTACAAAATGAACCTGAAACAATTGAAGGTGTAATTCCTGTTATTGAGAAATTCATTAAGCAAGGAGTTTTAAAAGAAATTGAGAGCAGCCCATGTAATTCACCGATTATGGGTATTAAAAAGCCAAACAGAACGTACAGAATAGTTCAGGACCTGAGAAGAATTAATAAAATAGTTGTTCCTTGCTGTCCAGTTGTACCAAATCCAGCAGTAATTCTATATCAGATTCCACATGTTGCAGAATGGTACACGGTCATTGACCTGTGCAATGCCTTCTTTACAGTTCCTTTACATCCAGATAGCCAGCAAATTTTTGCATTTCGGTTTCAGGATCGAATATTAGCATGGTATCGTATCCCTCAAGGGTAACAGAGAGTCCATCTATTTTTAATCAGTTGTTAAAAAAGTCCCTGGAAGATCTAAAATCGCCTGGAGAGTCAACATTAGTTCAGTATATTGATGACCTTCTTGTCACAGGAAAAACAAGAGAAAATTGTGTAACTGACACCATTACACTTCTGAATCATTTGGCAGATGATGGACATAAAGTGTTGCCTGCAAAACTACAGTTTTGCAAGCAAGAGGTTAAATACCTAGGTCACAGGATTGCAAAGGGAATGAGACAGGTGACGATTGAGAGAATAAAAATGTTTCGAGCAATACAGCCACCAACAACACAGAGACAGATCAGAATGTTTCTAGGAATGGTTGGTTATTGTCACCAATGGATTTGTGGGTTTTCAGTTATTGCAAAACCATTACAAAGATTAACAAAAGCAGATATTAAAGATCCAATTGTTTTGACAAAAACAGAATTAGAGGCTTTTGAAAAGCTAAAGAAAGGTCTTTGTGAAGCACCTGCACTGGGTATGCCAGATTATGACAAAGAATTTGAACTGTATCGCAGTGAAAGAGAAGGTTGTGCTTTGTCAGTTCTAATTCAGAAACATGGAAACATGAGAAAACCTATAGCTTACTTTTCAGCTGTCCTTGATCCTGTTGCAAAAGCATTGCCAGGTTGCTTAAAAGCAGTGGCTGCAACAAGTGTGTCTTGAGCAAAGTGAAGGAATTATAATGGGGTTTCATGTAAAAGTATATGTACCTCATTCAGTTGAAACACTTCTTACTAGAAGTAAAACACAACACCTGTCTAGCAATAGATTAATAAAATATGAAAAAGTTATTCTGGGATCAGATATTGTATCTATTGCGAGATGTCTGAATCTCAATCCAGCCACACTTTTGCCAGATGTGACTCCTGATGATGATGATGTAGAACATGAGTGTCTGGATGTTCTAGAATACTGCACCAAACCCAGAAAGGACATTAAAGATGTACCTTTACCAGAGTCAGATATTATTTACTTTGTGGATGGCTCTTGTTTAAGAACAGATGAAGGCATCCTAAGAGCAGCATATGCAGTCTGTACAGTTTCTGAAATAGTTGCGGGTTCAACTCTTGAAGGAATTCGTTCAGCACAAATAGCAGAATTGGTTGCTTTAATTCGTGCCTGCGAAAGAGCTGAAGGGAAAAAAGTTACCATAGTGACTGATAGTCAGTATGGTTATGGAGTGGTCCATGATTATGGGCAGCTCTGGTCTCAAAGAGGTTATTTAGCCTCTGCAGGGACTCCGATCAGGAATGCAAAATTGATTAAAAGATTAATTGATGGAATTCAATTACCTGAGAAAATAGCAGTAGTTAAATGTGGTGCACATAAAAAGGGTCAGGATTACATTACAAAAGGAAATGCTTTCGCAGATGAGACTGCACGTTACTGTGCAAAGTACAATCTTTCACTTAATCGGGAAAGGAATAATGAACATGTAATGAATTCTCTCATGCTAATATCTGTGGTAGAAACATGGCAGGGAGTAAAAGATTTACAAGATGAGGCTGAGGATGAGGAAAAAATATTTGGCTCAAGGAAGATTGCAGACAGCGAGAGGAAGATGGAATTTGGGTTTACAAAGATGGAAGACCTGTTATGCCTAATTGTATGATTGCTGACATGGCACGGATATACCATGGACCAGGTCACTTAGGAAGAGACACAATGATCAGACAGTTCAAAGTGACTTGGTATAATCCAAAATTTAGGGTCATTGCAGAGTCACTTTGCCAGCGTTTTTTGACCTGTCAGCAAATCAATCCAAACAGAAAAACAGTGGTAAGCATGGGAACCATAGGTCGGGAGTGTGGTCCTTTTACCAGGTTGCAAATGGATTTCATTGACATGCCTCAACATAATAAGCTCAGATATGTGCTTGTAATTGTCTGTTTGTTTTCAAGATGGGTTGAAGCTTTCCCAAATCGACACAATGATTCAATCACTGTGGCAAAATTGCTTTTGAGGGAGATCATACCTAGATATGGGTTTCCAGTAACTATTGAAAGTGATCGCGGAAGACATTTTGAAAACAGACTAATTGAACTGATTTGTGAAGCATTTGGCATCAAACAAAAACTGCATTGTGCATACAGACCAGAGGCATCAGGTGTCGTAGAGGAGATAAATGGAACAGTTAAAAACAGAATTTAAAAATGTGTCTAGCCAAAGGCATCAAGTGGACAGATTCTCTTCCACTTGTTTTGATGTCATTGAGAAGTACTCCAGACAGGAAAACAGGTCTTAGCCCTCATGACATACTTATGGGAAGAGTAAGGAGACAGGCTTATGTTCCAGTTGGAAAGTTGCTAGCAATAAATGACAGTGCAATTTTAGACTACTGTAAGCAACAATCTGACGTGGTAACCTCTGTATTCCATCAGGTGGGAACAGACGTGATTTCAAAAGAAAAGGAGCAAGCTCATGATCTTTTGCCAGGAGACTGGGTCAGAACAAAAGTTCATCGAAAAAGGAACTGTTTGGTACCCAGGTGGCAGAAAGCAAGGCAAGTAATTTTAGTGACAGCCAATGCTGTCAAGTGTAAGGGCTTGAAAAGGTGGGTGCATGCTAGTCATACTCTTCGTGTACCTGCACCAGATAACCCTGAGGAAGATAGTGACGAAACTACATCAGATTCAGATTCTGAAGAAGGAGAGAATCCTGCAAATCCAGATTCTGAAGATCGACAAAGAAGTCGACATCTGGAGAGATCAGAAGCAAGACAAGCATCAAATGTAAAAGAACTAGACATTGTTGTTGTTGATTCAGATAATGATGAAGAGGTTCTAGAAAAAAGAACTGAAAAGGAAACTGTGTCAGAAGAGATTCAAGATAAGGAGAGTATTGAAAAGCATATCGAAAGCTCTGAAAGCAGGAACGGAAATTCTGAGACTGGGAAGTTAGAAGTAATTCAAGAAGAAGAAGAAGACGAATTGCCAAGTACCAGCTACAGAGATGTTGTTCCTAACGGAGTGAAACTGCCGAGTAAAGAAGTTCCTAGATATAGTAATGAAATCTCTGAAACTGATTCAGAAGACAGTGATGAAGAATCAGAAATAAGAAAATCCCGAAAAAGAGCTTGGAAAGCTGAAAGTAATGAAGTAGACCTGAAAAAGAAGCTCTTAAGAAAAGGCGATATTTGGCCTAAAGAAGACTTAAAATTCAAATTGGTCAACAAATCGAAAGAACAAGTAAATGAGATAACGAGTCAGAAAGGTGAAACAGACAAAAAGGGTCAAGTTGCAAAGAAAATTGAAATTATAAGCAGAAAAAGTAAGAGTCCATTGAAGCCTAATCAGAAGTATAAATCTCCAGAGTGGGCTTACCTGATTATTCCACCAATAGTTGAAGTGAGCAGCAGTAGCCAAGAAGATTTGGAAGAAAATAGTGACAATGATTGAGGTTTAATTACAGATACAGTTAGGTTGGTTTTCTTTTTGGCATAAGGCTGAAGAAATTGTGTTAGGTGACACAAGGTCGAAGAAATTGTGTTAGCTGAATAATTTTGTGGACGCAAGGTCGAAGAAAAGCTGTTAGAGGGTTACTTTAAAAAAAATAAAAATAAAAGGGGAGGGTGTGTGTTATTTAGTTATACAGTTATACATAAAAATTTAAATTTTTTGTTTTATTGAGCAAAATGCCTAACGCTGATAACTCTAGGTGTGCAATTCTTAAAAGATGTTGCAAAATGTCTTCTATTTGTGTTATTATGATTATTTTAGTTTGGTTAATTTTAGCAGTCATTTTCCCTTTTGGAATTGACAAAGAGCATTTTAGAGTAAATATAACAAGCAAAGCTGAATCAAGACAAGTTGATCATGATGTTGCAGGCAAAACTAACAGAATCATTGAGCATAAACCAGATGTCCATCAGGACAGATCAGTTTGAGATTTTTCTACCAATTCATTTTCTAGACTTCTTTCAGAATATGTTAGAGTCATGGATGTTAAAGATTGTTATGTGTGTGTTAAGCTTCCTACTTCTGTTTCTGAAGGGGTTAAGTATAATATGCTTTCCCTTACTTATGGAATTACCTGTAGTGTTATATCGAGCTTGTTTTATCAAACTGGTCGTCTGGAATATTATTATTCAGACTATGACGAGATTTTTGCTAATTTAAAGGTTTTGAACAGTCTGAACAAATTTAAGCCTGCTAAACAAATGAGGGAATTATTTCTGGTTACTAATGAATTAACATATGAATATGCGTTTAAGAATAATTTAACTTGCAAAATGAGGGATGAAGAAAAATCTTTCCTTGATCAGGTTTAGGAGAGAAGAGCAATTTATAAGAGGAATGAAATGCTGAAACAGACTAAGTCAAAGTTTTGGCAGATAGAGGATGAAAAACTTAATGATGAAAACAGACTTGCTGCCATCCATATTGATGAACCAGTTAGTGGAAAGCTTTGTATCAGAAGAGATAATACGCTCTATGATAACTATTTTGTTGGTGCTAATCAATGTGAAGACACTCATCGAATTATTGGGGGTTGGGGATTTAAGGGTGGCAAAGACCCAATTTTCCCAGGGATTTATTTTGTCTGTGGTAATAAAGCATATTTCAGTCTTCCTGACCATTGGTATGGCACATGTTACCTTGGTCTTGTCTTTCCTAAAATTTTCCATATTGACAGAAACAATGAAGGATCATTTGAAATTGGCAAACACCTGAATAGGATGAAAAGGGAAAGCTTTTCAGAAATCATTGGAGATACATTTGGCGCAATAATTCCTATGGTGGGAATCACCCTGAATGCAACAAAGATCAGAAAAGTATCCACAATTGTTGATAGATTGTCCACTGATACTGCAAGTGGTTTTCAGTTGGTCAATACGGAGCTTATTGCTACCAGAAGAATGGTTATGCAAAACCGGCTTGCCCTTGATATCCTTTTAGCAAAAGAGAGAGGAGTCTGTGGGATTTTGCATGTTCAGCACTGCTGCACATATATCCCAGATAAAAGCCAGAATATTGAACCATTAATTAAGAATATTACAGAATTTCACACTGAAATAGAACCTATGGAAGATGACAGTTTTTCTGAACGTTTGGCAAAAAAGATTTAGGGCAATCAAAGAATGGTTTGCTGACATTGGAAGTTCAATCATTGGCAAAGTACTCTATCCTGTTATAGTTATTGTTATAGTGACACTTCTGTTAAAAATCAGTTGCATGATTCACAAAAGAAAGAAGCATGTGAGGGAAAAAAAGAGGATTTATAAGCTCAAAAAGGCTCAAGAAGAGAAGATTGAAATGGATGAGTTCCGTAGGACTCAAAATGATAGACCCAGACCAAGACAGACTGATGAGACAGGAGTTTAGTCTTACTAATATTGAGAGAACTCATTATATGACATTTATAAAAGTAAAAATTTAGTATACATTTTTGGGTTTTGTTTGGTGATTTTAAAATCACCAGAGGAGGAAGTTGATGGAGCGGACTTTCAGATTTATTTCTGAAAAGTTTGTGACAAATGAAACTCTTGTGATTTTTATTTTTACTAATGTGTGTTGCATGATTTGCACGTTTACAGACTCAACCTAGAGTAATATACACCATCATGAACACGTGGGTATAACCATTTGTGCTCTTGTTATGTTTGTCGTTTTGCTTTGAATAATATATTTACTTTGTCTCTTGTTTGTTATTTATTAACTGCAGCTGTTTTGAAAATAATAGCATGTGCATTCTTTTAAATGTGCTTTTGTTTACGTATTGTGGTCTCATGTGTATGTGTTTGTTTATTTGTTAGTATGCAAAACTAGGTAACATAGCTAATGAGTTAATTTGAGTAGAGGGGGTGGGTAACAGAATAATTATCATTTCTTGAATTGATTATTGTCTTGTGTTTCCTTGCATACTAGACTCACCCTCATGCAAAAAGGCTTTTGGCCTACTTCTAAAATGGATGACTGAAAGCTAAGCCAGAGTGGGCCTTGCACAGCAGCTACGTGAAAATGTTTTTCTACATTAATTCTTGGAGAAAGGCTTGCAAACAAAGGCTATGTGGAAGCTTAGGACATTTGGTTCAGATTGCTTCATGGTCAAGGCCGTACTTGTCGTTCGGCAGCGGAAAAGCGTGAGCGGATGAAGGAAGTTTTGCTTTTCGTTAAATGTTTCTTTCTTCGGAAGCTGCCGGTGTCATACTAATAGACAATGGCACTTTGAAAATGTGACTCTGGCTATATGAGAAACGGATGATGACCGCATCGAAAGACATTCGTCAGCCAATGAAATCCTGTTCTGCTCGAATATTTGTATTCTTTTAGTTAGTTTTAGATAGGAAAATACTATAAGAATTGCCCCCTTGCTAAGAGCACTGTTCGATCGATCCTGTGCTCCAGAGACGATGTCAGTTTTCCCTTTCACGTAAGACTTATTAATTTTCCTTTCTTACAGGTTTTCTTTTTAGCTAAGTTAGGGAAATAGGTTATGGAGAAATAAAAATAACTGTTTGAGTTTTTCTCATGCTGATGTTGGCTTGAATGGGCTAATCTTCTGTGCCTTTAATTAATTATTTTGCTTGAAATAAAAATGCTAATAAAGAGAAATGCTTTAGCTTTTGAAATAAAATTAATAAAATAGATTTTGAAATGTCAAGCTGGTCTTGATCGTTTCTTTGCGTTACCATTAGTTAATCCATTGCCAATTAAATGTGACTTAATTAAAGTGTTTGTTAGATTTGATTTAATTAGGTCATATGATTCAGTAGGTCAAAATACAAGTCTCAGACAAGAATGGGCCTAGTGATAATTATATAAATAATGGTGAGAATCCTGGTGAAGAGCTTACATATCCTGGTGTAGAGTTTACATATATGAGACTGAATTTCTTTAGACCCGCTGGATCACCCTCATTAACTGCAAAAACTGCTTAACTAGTTGGGTGTTTTTGTCCATATACTACTGTATCTTAGATTCACAAGGACATGAAGCTACATGATTCATACACTGCTAGAGTGCTCACTATGTGTTCTCAGACAAATATGGATGTGGACTTGGGAACTGTTTCTTGTGTAATAACGGTTAGCCTCGCCCGTGTGTGCACCACTGCCACTATGGAATCAGTAGGGTAACAAGGCTGTGGAGACTCATTATTTACTTTGGCTGTGCCTCGGAATCTGCTGTCCTTGTACGAAATTTCTGAACCTGCGACACAGTGCTTATGGGTGCAGATCAGTAAAGAGGAATGGCCGAAAAACAGTCATCTCCGACAAGTGAGAACCTAGTCAGAGAACTTGGCTTCCTCAATCCATGTGGAACTGGGTGAGTGTACATGGTCGTTCTTCCCTACTATAACAGTGTATTGGTGATGTTATATGGTGTGTCAGCAACACAGGCAAATGTATGTGCACACTGTATTGAAAGCAGGCAGTGCCCTCATTAACTGGAATGACTGCTCCTTAGGGTGTGCCTCCTGCTCTCCACTGCCACCAAATGTTATTTTATTTTTACATTTTTCATAAAAAAGTGCAAAATGATATCCTAACATTGGAAATAGTAGGTGCTGCAAGAAATACTGAAAGTGTGAAAAAAAGAAAACTTTGTGGGGACTTTCTTTCTAGAATAATAGAAAGTGTCTTGTCCAATGAAATCCTTTTCATAGTCGTTTGATATTCGTGAATGGCGACGTAGTCACAATAACAGGAAATGAAATAAAGCATTGTTGATCCATAAAATTACTTATGAAAATCTCACTTTGCATGTTATATTAATGAAATACTGACCTCAAACATTAATTGCAATATGTTTATAAATGCTATTCTAACACTTTTTAAAATCATGCTGTTTTTGCGAATATTTGCGACACCGACATGTACGTAGCGCAACATTTCATGATGAATTCACAGATATCAAAACAGAATTAAAAAAGCAATAGAAAAGCCTAATGGGCATATCTGTTTCTTGATACCGAAAAAATTATGCCATGTTTTTGAGTGCCAAGAAAATCAGGACATCGCCGCCAAACAAACAAGTAAGTGCTTCATATAGTACCCTCGTTTGGTGGAGAGTCACCTCTTTGTAGTCTCACTGTCTTCTATATAGCAGAATTCATGTTAACACAGATTTCTGGATGAAGACACATGAGGAACAATAGCTTTGCCGATATTCAGAAAAGGTTGAAGAGGCATTTCCTTGCGATCCAGTATGCAGCTATAGTAGATAATATGCACCTGGCATTTGCCAAACAAAATAGCACTTACTAATTAACGATTATAAACTACTTCTGCTGGGTAAACATTTTGTGAAACAGTCTGGACTCTTGTTGGATAAACGGGCAAGTCTTCCTTTATGGCCCTGATGCTCATTTCACAGAAGGAAACCCTCAACGGGAAGCACTTACAAATACAAACATAGCAGGCGCCCCAGTTGTAGCTCCCCCTTCTATAAAGGACAAATGATACTGGGCTAGACGAAGGTAAAAACAAGTGTGTTTTCTTAGCAATTCCACATTGAAAGATGATCTGAAAAGCTTTGTGGAGGTGAATACACCATTGATATATTGGAGCGCAATATGTAATGACTGTGATGAGTGGGTTCTTTCTTGTCCTTACCTGGTGAGAGCAGAGTCCATGGTTCTTCCTATATCTATATTACCCCCTTGGCCAAACTAATGAGGAACTTAGGGTTCAGTCCCATCTCATACGCGGATGACACACAGCTCCTCCTCACCTTTGATAAAAACAAACCTGATATACAACTCATCTTTTCTGAGGGCAGGAAGACCATTGATGCCTGGATTAGGACTAACTTCCTCCAATTGAACGCAGAGAAATCGGAGATAATGCTGTTTGGAGGAGCAGCTATTAGCTGGACTCCCAGATTGTGGCCAAAGGAGCTGGGTAATGCCCCTTCTCCTAAGGAAGTGGTCAAGTATTTAGGAATCAGGATCGACCAGAACCTCACTCTCGACGCTCATGCCACTACTACTGCTGGCACCTGCTCCTACACACTCAGCTTACTTAGAAGAATCTTCCCCCTATTACCTTCCTCCACCAAAAAACCTTTGATGCAAGCCCCAGTAATAAGTCGTCTGGACTATTGTAACGCACTGTTGGCATCGGCCAACAAAACCTCCTTAAACAAGTAACAATTTGTCCAGAACACGGCTGCCCAACTAGGAGCAAACGCCCCACTTAGAACAGCTTCTATCCCACTTCCCAAAAATCTACACTGGCTCCCTGTGAGAAAGTGGGTGAAATTTAAGATAGGCTACACTGTTTATAAAGCCATTAAAGAACAGGGTCCTTCCTACTTATCTGCTAAACTTATCAAGTATACCCCCCACTTCCCATTGGATCAGGCTCCTAGCTTCTTCTTTGCACCCCTAGAATTAAAAGGGCACACAAGGGTGGCAAAGCTTTTACACATCTTGCCCCTGCTTTCTGGAACAAACTGCCCCTCCAGCTTCACGATTGCCAGAGCCTCTCTCAATTTAGGAAGCTTTCGAAAACGTATATTGTATGATTCCCCTGGGTCTGGCTGCAGCACACCGCACTAAGCTCAGAGATATCGCTTTGGGGTGATTCCGCGCAATATAAATTATTAATAATAATAATAAATAACTACGAGTATACAAATATGCAAAATCACCGTAAACTTCGCTTATTTGGCCACGCCCCATTCCCTTTAGTAGTATGCTTTGGTCTTCCAGTCTTTTGTCATGATGATGGACAGCTTAACAAAAGGCCCACAACCACACCCCAGCGTGTTCCTCGCCGATTTTGGTGGCGCATTCTTGATGCCGAGGAATAGAAAAACATCTCCACCAAACAAAGAAGCACTTACTTCATAGAATTAAAAGGAAGGACTCTTGTTTGGGGGAGATGTACCTCTTTGTAGTCTTGTTGTCTTCTCTATTGAAGGATTCATGTTATCACAGATTTCTGCATGATGATGCATGAGAAACAATAACATTGCCAAAGCCAACACAAGGTCACCGGACACATTTCCTCGTGGTCCATTACACAGCTGTAGTGTAGAATATGCAGTAGATATTTATCTACAGAATAATTAACCAATAGAACTTACTCTAGTTGGGTAGATATTTTGTGTAAAGCTCTGGACTCTTGTTGGATCAAAGGGCAGGTAATGTATACCCATACAGACACTCAGACACCCACTCATGTGCCAATTCTGCCACTATTACATCTACTCACAGACCCAAACAGTGGCTCATACACTAACTTCCTGATCCATACAGTCACTCACTCACATACCCACATACACATCCATATAACCACTCTCACAACCACTCATCTACCCATGCAACTGCTCACACACCTACACATTGATCCATACAGCCACTCACCAGCCACGATGGGTAGTGGAATGACCTGCAGGGCGGTGACGTGGGGAGGGGGAGGGGCAGGGTGGGGGGAAGTGATGTATGGATTAAGGAGTTTTACAGGTAAGTAAACAAATAAATAAATAAAACGAATTTCGTTGCGTGCACTGCATCGCATTTGGTGATGCAGTGCACGCAACAAAATGTGTTTTATTTATTTATATGCTTACTTACCTGTAAAACTCTGTAATCCATACATTACTACCCCCCACCCCGCCCCTCCCCATGTCACCGCCCTGCAAGTCATCCCACTACCGTGGCTGCCACTCACACACCAACTCACCGACCTACACAGCTGCTCACACACCCACTAGCAAAGGTTACAGGTTGGACTTAGGAAATAAAATGTTAAAAAACTTTAGGAATTCTGTAAAAAATCCAAAGGGTACAGAGCTTAACATTTCAAAAACCGTAGAATCCACCGAAAAAACGAAAGGTTACAATGATGTTATGGCTAGGAAATATTATTTAAAAACTTTTCAAATTCATCAGTGATGCCAATAACCATATCATGAGTGATGCAGTAGATGCAGTATATGAGGTCATTTGCAGTGCATTGTGGAGGCATACGTTTTAGTTAGCTCAGGTAACAATAACTGCTTAGTGGTGTTGTTTAGGGGAATAGCATAGAGTGTTGTAGAGTGGAGCGGTCTAGAGTGGAGTGGGGTGCAGTGGCATAGAGTGTTATAGGGTGGAGTCTTGCAGAGTGGAGTGGCATAGATTTGAGATGCGTAGAGTGTTGTAAAGTACAGTGTAGTGAAGTGGATTAACGTGGAGTGCGGCGAAGTGACATGAAGTGGAGTGTCATAAAGTAGAGTATCATAGAGTAGAGTGTCATAGAGTGGAGTGGCGTAGAGTGGATTGATGCAGATTGTAGTGCCATAGAGTGGAGTGTCATAGAGTTTAGTGGAGTGGAGTGCAGTAAAGTGGCATGGAGTGGCCTAAAGGGGAGTGGTATAGAGTGAAGTAGAGTATCATAGAGTGTCAGGGAGTACAGTGGAGTGGAGTGTTGCAGAGTCGAGTGGGGTAAAGGGGAGTGGAGTAGAATGGAGTGCCATAAAGTTCAGTGACGTAGAGTGTTGCAGAGTGGAGTTGTGGAGTTTGTCACAGACTGGTGTGGAATAGAGTATTGTAGAGTGAATTGCCCTAGAGTGGAGTGGTATGTAGTGAAATGGAGTAGAGTTTTATAGAATAGAGTGGCATAGAGTGGAGCAGCATAAAGTGGAGTAGAGTGTCGTAGAGTCTAGTGGAGTGCCATGGAGTGGCATAGAGTGATGTGAAGTGTCAGAGTGGAGTGGAGTGGTGTGGTTTTGACTGGAGTAGAGTGTCTTGGTGTAGAGTGGGGTAGGTTGGAGTGGCATAGACTGGAGTGGTGTAGAATGGAGTGAGGTGGCATGGAGTGGCCTAGAGTGTAGCAGAGTGGAGTGGCATAGAGTGTTGCAGAGCAGAGTAGCCCATAGTGTCGCAGAGTGGAGAGGCATAGAGGGAAGTGGCTTCAAGTGTTGTAGAGTGGAGTGTTGCGAAGTGTTGTAGAGAGGAGTCAAGTGACGTGTGGTGGAGTAGAGTGTCATAGAGTGGAGTGACATAAAGTAGAGTAAAATGGTATTGAGTGACATAGAGTGACGTGGCATAGAGTGACGTGGCATAGAGTGGAATAGAGTGTTGAAGAGTGGAGTGGCATAGAGTGGAGAGCAGTAAAGCAGTGTAAAGTTTACTGGAGCGGAGTTGTTCAGTGGGGATTGACATATGGTGGAGTAAAGTAGCAAGGGATGAGGTATAATGTAGTTGAGTGTCAGAGAGTAGAGTAGAGTATATGATATAGAATGGGGTGGCACCGTGTGGAGTAGCATAGAGTGGCCTAAAGTGGCATAGAGTGGAGTGGTTTAGAGTGGAGTAGTGTCATAAAGTGGAGTGGCATAGAGCGGAGTGGTGTAGAGTGGTGTTGACTGGAGTAGAGTGTCTTGGTGTACAGTGGAGTAGGTTGGAGTGGAGTAGGATGGAGTGGCATAGAGTGGAGTAATGTGGCATGTAGTGATGTAAAATGGGGTGGAGTGTTGTAGAGGTGAGTGTTGTAGAGTGGAGTGGTGTAGAGTGTCATAGAGTGTCGCAGAGTGCAGTGGAGTAGAGTGTTGTAGATTGAAGTGACATGGAGTGTCATAGAGTGGAGGGAAGTGTGGAAGAATGGAGTAGGTTCAGAGAGTGGAGTGGCGTAGAGTGGAGAGGCATAGAGTGGCTTAGAGTGTCATGAATGGCATAGAATGGAGTCGAGTAGAGTAGAGGTGATTGTCTTACAGTGGAATAGAATGCATTAGAGTGTTGTAGAGTCCAGTGGTATAGACCGGCAAAGAGTGGAGTAGCAAAGAGTGGTGTAGAGTTTCGTAGAATGGAGTTGCGTAGAGTGGAATAGAGTGTTGTAGAGAGGAGTAGAATAATGTAGAGTGTGTTGGCGCAGAGTGAATTGGCACAGAGTGGAGTGGAGTGTCATAGAGTGGAGTGGTGTAAAGTGGAGTAGTGCCATAGAGTGGAGTGGATTAGAGTGAAGTAAAGTGTCATTGAGTGGAGTGGCACAGAGTGGAGTAGTGTAGAGTGAAGTAAAGCTGCATGTAGAGTGTGGTGGTGCAGAGTGAATTGGCACAGAGTGGAATGGAGTGTCATAGAGTGGAGTGGAGTGGTGTAGAGTGGAGTAGAGTGTTGTAGAGTTGAGGGGTGTAGAGTGAAGTGACATGGAGTGCCGTAGAGTGGAGTGGTGTAGATTAGGGGGTAGTGAGGAAGAATGGAGTAGGTTCAGAGAGTTGAGTGGCATAGAGTGGAAAGGCACAGAGTGGCTTAGAGTATCATGGAATGGAATGGCATAGAGTGGAGGGGAGTAGAGTGGAGTTGAGTGTCTTAGAGTGCAATAGAATACATGAGAGTGTTGTAGAGAGGCATAGAGTGGAGTAGCAGAGAGTGGTGTAGAGTGCCATAGAGTGGAGAAGCATAGAGTGGAATAGACTGTTGTAGAGGAGTATAAGTTTGTAGAGTGATGTGGTGCAGAGTGGATTAGCACAGAGTGGAGTAAAGTGGCATAGAGTGGAGTGTGTAGAGTGGACTGGCATAGAGTCGAGTAAAGGGGAATGGAGTGGCATAGAGTGGAGTGGAATAGAGTGGAGTAGAGTTTCATGGAGTGGCACAGAGTGAAGTGGCATGGAGTGACATAGAGTGCAGTAGCGTGGCATAGACTGGTGTGGAGTGGAGTTGTGTAGAATGGAATAGGTTCGTAGAGTGGAGTGACAGAGAGTGGAAAGGCGCAGAGTGCTGTAGAGTGTCATGGAGTGGCATAAAGAGGAGTGAAGTAGAGTAGAGTGGAGTAATGTCTTACAGAGTGGAGCGGCATAATGTGAAGTAGTGTTTCATAGAATTGAGCATTGTAAAGAGGAGTGGCATAGAGTGGAGTGGCGTAAAGTGGAGTGGGGGAAGTGCAGTGTTGCAGAGTGGACCTTTTGTTGTGTGCTAGAAAAAAGAACAGCCTTACCTTTCACACCCCCAGTAGCCAGGAAGATTGCCAGATAAACCCTCCCACTTTGGTGGTGGTGCAGAGTGAATTGGCACAGAGTGGAATGGAGTGTCATAGAGTGGAGTGGAGTGGTGTAGAGTGGAGTAGAGTGTTGTAGAGTTGAGGGGTGTAGAGTGAAGTGACATGGAGTGCCGTAGAGTGGAGTGGTGTAGATTAGGGGGTAGTGAGGAAGAATGGAGTAGGTTCAGAGAGTTGAGTGGCATAGAGTGGAAAGGCACAGAGTGGCTTAGAGTATCATGGAATGGAATGGCATAGAGTGGAGGGGAGTAGAGTGGAGTTGAGTGTCTTAGAGTGCAATAGAATACATGAGAGTGTTGTAGAGAGGCATAGAGTGGAGTAGCAGAGAGTGGTGTAGAGTGCCATAGAGTGGAGAAGCATAGAGTGGAATAGACTGTTGTAGAGGAGTATAACTTTGTAGAGTGATGTGGTGCAGAGTGGATTAGCACAGAGTGGAGTAAAGTGGCATAGAGTGGAGTGTGTAGAGTGGACTGGCATAGAGTCGAGTAAAGGGGAATGGAGTGGCATAGAGTGGAGTGGAATAGAGTGGAGTAGAGTTTCATGGAGTGGCACAGAGTGAAGTGGCATGGAGTGACATAGAGTGCAGTAGCGTGGCATAGACTGGTGTGGAGTGGAGTTGTGTAGAATGGAATAGGTTCGTAGAGTGGAGTGACAGAGAGTGGAAAGGCGCAGAGTGCTGTAGAGTGTCATGGAGTGGCATAAAGAGGAGTGAAGTAGAGTAGAGTGGAGTAATGTCTTACAGAGTGGAGCGGCATAATGTGAAGTAGTGTTTCATAGAATTGAGCATTGTAAAGAGGAGTGGCATAGAGTGGAGTGGCGTAAAGTGGAGTGGGGGAAGTGCAGTGTTGCAGAGTGGACCTTTTGTTGTGTGCTAGAAAAAAGAACAGCCTTACCTTTCACACCCCCAGTAGCCAGGAAGATTGCCAGATAAACCCTCCCACTTTGCAGTCAAAAAGGCAAAGTAAACACCAACCTCCCTTGGTAGAGCCTAAAATGTGCCCCCTCTGTCAGCTCCCGACATCGCCATCGCTATCCCAGAGGGCTACAAGATCGTCCGGAGGGACCGAAACGCCAACCAGATGGGAGGAGGCATCGCCATCATCCACAGGAACACCATCCGTCTCACGACCAGCACCGACAACACCCTGACCAGCGCCGAACACCTGCATTTCCAGATCCACACCAACCCGAACACCACCCTCAGAGGCACCCTGATCTACCGACCCCCTGGACCACGCACACAATTCAGCGAGGACATCGCCGACTTCGTCAGCCCGCATGCCCTCCCCTCCGCTGACTACATCCTCCTGGGAGACCTCAACTTCCATCTAGAGAACAACAACGACCGCAACACCAGCACCCTGCTCGACAACCTCGCCAACCTTGGACTCAAGCAACTGGTGTCCACCCCCACCCACCTCGCCGGACACACACTCGACGCAGTCTTCTCTTCCAGCACAGACATCGACTTCAGCCACGCCACAGAGCTCCAATGGACGGACCACAGCTGCGTCCACTTCACCTTCAAGAGAACGACGACCCACCAACACCAGCAACAGGCCGCCCGCAGAAGCTGGAACAAGATCACAGCAGACCAGCTCGCCACCTCCCTGAGCCAGCACCCTCCTGCCAGCTCAGCGAACCCCAGCCAAGCCGCCGACAACCTCACGAAGTGGATCAGCAACTGCGCGAACGAACTCGCCCCACTGAAGACCCCGCCTAGCAGACCCGGCAGCAAGAAGGCCCCATGGTTCACCGACGAACTCAAGAGCTCCAAGAAGAACTGCCGAGCCCTCGAGAAAGTCTGGAGAAGGGAACCGACACCGGACAACAGGACCTCCTTCAAACTTGCCACCCGGAAACACCACCAGCTGATCCGCGCCGCCAAGAAAACAGCATTCAAGGACCGGTTGGACAACAACGCACACAACTACAAGGAACTCTTCAACATCGTGAAAGAGCTTTCCAACCCCAGCGCAGGAAACAACGACATCACCCCATCGCAAGACCTCTGCAACTCCCTCGCCTCATACTTCCACAACAAGATCGCGGACATACACAACAGCTTCAACAACCAACCAACGCACACCATGACCGAACAACCACCCCCCACCACCACCCTCCACGCCTGGACCCCGATCAGCACCGAAGACACCATCCGCACGATGAACTCCATCCACTCCGGATCACCGACCGACCCCTGCCCTCACCACGTCTTCAACAAGGCCGACGCTGTCATCGCACCCCACTTGCGAGACATCATCAACACATCCTTCGACACCACCATCTTCCCTGAGAGCTGGAAACACGCTGAACTCAGCGCTCTACTCAAGAAACCAACAGCGGACCCCACCGACCTCAAGAACTACCGCCCCATCTCGCTCCTCCCGTTTCCAGCCAAAGTCATCGAGAAGACCGTCAACAAGCAGATGGCCGCCTTCCTCGAGACGAACGGATCCCTCGACCCCTCACAGTCCAGCTTCCGAGCCAATCACAGCACCGAGACCGCCCTCATCGCCGCCACCGATGACATCCGAGCCCGGATGGACAATGGAGAAACAGCGGCCCTCATCCTCCTAGACCTCTCCGTGGCATTCGACACGGTCTGCCACCGCACCCTAGTTTGGCGCCTCAGCAACATCGGAATCCAGGACAAGGCGCTGGAATGGATCATCTCCTTCCTCGACGGAAGAACACAGAGAGTCCGCCTACCACCGTACAAGTCAGAGGCCTCCGAAGTCATCTGCGGCGTCCCTCAAGGATCATCTCTGAGCCCCACCCTCTTCAACGTCTACATGAGCCCCCTCGCGGCCATCGTATGCAAACACAACCTCAGCATAATCTCCTACGCCGACGACACCCAGATGATCCTCTCCCTGACCAACGACCCCGCCGCCGCCAGAGCCAACCTGCACGAAGGGATGAAAGAGGTGGCCGAGTGGATGACGACCAGCCGCCTGAAACTGAACTCGGACAAGACGGAGGTCCTCATCCTGGGCTCCTCGTCCTCCGCCTGGGACGACTCCTGGTGGCCTCCCGCCCTGGGCACCGCACCCAAACCGACAGACCACGCACGCAACCTGGGCTTCATCCTGGACTCCTCCCTCTCCATGACCAGGCAAGTCAACAACGTCTCCTCGGCGTGCTTCAACATCCTACGCATGCTACGGAAGATCTTCTGGTGGATCCCCACCGAGACCAGGAAGACCGTCACCCAGGCCCTCGTCACCAGCCGACTGGACTACGGCAACGCCCTCTACGCCGGTACCACCGCCAAGCTCCAGAAGAGACTCCAGCGGATCCAGAACGCCTCAGCCAGACTCACCCTCGACATCCCACGAACCAGCCACATCTCCGGACATCTGAGAGACCTTCACTGGCTCCCCGTCAACAAAAGAATCACCTTCCGCCTCCTCACCCACGCACACAAAGCCCTACACGACCAAGGCCCGAGCTACCTCAACAGCCGAGTCAACTTCTACGCTCCCAAACGCCACCTCCGATCAGCCAACCACGCCCTCGCCGCCGTCCCCCGCATCCGAAGAGCGACTACAGGAGGAACTCCCTCCCGACCGACCTGCGCCTGACCCAAGACCACCTCTCCTTCAGGAAGAAGCTGAAGACCTGGCTGTTCGAGCAGTAGCGGCACCCCCCCCCCCCCCCCCCCCCCCCGGCGCCTTGAGACCGTACGGGTATGTAGCGCGCTTTATAAGTGTCACTGATTGATTGATTGATTGAATGCACAGCAAATGTGACAAGTCACATAACAGAATTTAAAGGCCTGTTTATTACTCATTTACTTCTGAACCCCAGCATTGTTATTTTGTGGCTGCTTCCATACCCCCCACTCTCCTATTTCCAGTGCCTATGGCATGTACTTGAAATTGAGTAGGAAGACGACTGTATACATTATGCTACTAGTAAAAAGCACTGATCAAAATAAACAAGCTCCTAAAGAGAACACTGTTCCTCACAGGCATGCAAGATTGATGAACTGGTAGTGGCAGAGATAAGTAGACTCAGTCAAGCAAAAAGATTGAAGGCAGGAAACCTTGTCAAAGAAATTCAGCACGCTTACTGCTGCGAAATAGCATACAAGGGAGACAACTGATAAAAAAGAATTCAAAGAAAGGAAGCACTGGTGAAAGAATAAAAGGAGCCAATCCGAGAGGTGGTAAACAGGTTATGCTCCACTGGGGGGACAGAGACATGCTGGAGAGCCTAACACAAGACAGCTAGCAAATAAAAGCAAGCAAATGTGAGTTACAAAACAGGAAGCCAATGTTAAACAATGAGTGGAATGCATTCCTAGGGAACCATTCAGTATGTAAATGTACAGGAATTTATATAGCGCAAATCACCAAGCGGTTTCTAAGCGCTTGCTTAGGGAACCCGTCCTGGTATTCCCCTGTGAGATAACTCCAGCAGGGTATCCGCAAGGTGAAAGCCAGGCATCCCGCCGCGAGGGGCCGTTGTGGAGATTAAGTAAGCTATTGCGCAGAGTGTGAACCCGTGAATCGAGTAGGCACCAGAGCGAGAATTGTCGAGTCCATGGACATTTTAGGACTCAAGACCCCGCCGAGCAGGGAATTGAACCCTGGTCCCGGGCTGACCTCTGTTTCCAGGTCTGCCTCCTCTAACCAGTGAGCCACACTTCTCCACTGTCCCTAATATGTCTTTGCAACCTGAAGCTGCACTGTCTGACCTAAAAATGACACTTTTTAAATGTCCAGTGCACCAAGCAGACGGACTTGAATATCACATGTCTGACAATAGGGAGCCAAATCAGAGATAATATGAAAGATGAAATGTGAGAGCATAATGGAAGATGGAAGACTGACCAGTTACAGCATGCTGAATAGCATGGCAAATGATCCCATAGATAAGACAGAAGACCTAAGTACAGGTAGTTTGAGTAGTCCATGTGACTGTGAGTAGCAGTCTGATTCATCAATCAATACAAGGTGATAGGAAAGAATAGTAGAATTTTGAGAAAAGTACAGATATGAAACAAAAAAGAAGAAAATGCTTTATTAAATAATGCAGAAAGAGAATTTGGAAAACAGCATGGGCCACTAATCATCCAGCCATGGGGTGTATGCTACTGACCACAAGGCTTTATGTTTTATCCACATTTAGTTTGCAGGGATTTTAAATAATCCAGCAAACTATTGCATGCAGAAATTGTAGAAAGTCATCAAAGACAAAATGAAACAGTTAACAAATCTAATCAGAATCTCTGTGACGTTACATAGATATTAGGAGTAAGTGTGGGAGAAACATAAAGATGAACCAGACGGAGAAAGTAAATATTGAAGAGAGAGGGACTCATTGAAAAGCCTTTGGTACTCTATGAGATAATAGGCCAAATTCAGACTTATGGGGAGATTTATTGAGTTCTTGGACTCCATCTGTAGGAAAGAAAGCAATCTATTTAAGGGTCTTTCACAGACCTCCACCATGTGACGGCGGTAAAGAAGCATGTCTAAGAAGACCATGTTAAAGGCTAGCAAAAGTTCAAGTAAAACTAGGGTTTCACTGCCACCCTAGTCAATAAGACACCTGATGTCATCCAAAATTGATATCGGCCTGACTCAGAGCTTTGGAGGGGGCAAAGCCCAACTGCACTGGAAAAAAATGTTATTAGATTCTAAGAAGGAGAATACCTAAGATGTATTCGGTTTTTTAGCATCTTAATAGAAAAGACAACAAACAGCTGGGCCTAAATGTACTCAGAACTGTTAAATTGGTAGTAGGTTAATTAATTAATAGAACAACCAATGCCTGTTTCCACTCAGAAGGAACAAGGTAGGCAAGATTTTATTGAGCACTGGACAATGACATCATGATTAAGAATGTGCACGACATGACTGCAAAGGGGAACAAGATTTTAAAAAAACGATATGAAAAGTTTCACATTGTCAAAGGACCAGATGAAAATTTGATAAGAAGTGAATCTAATGGGTCACAATAGCGATCCTGAAATGGATCGAGCAGAATTTAGTAAGATTCACAGCCTTGCTTGTCAATCTTGTCATAGAACAAACATGAAAGACAGTTGTAAGGTTGTTGGGAAGAAAGAACAGAACTCAGGATTGGCAAAGAAGTGTCCTCCTTAAAAAGTTGTATATGAGCTTTTTGCTAACCTAACCAATTTTCCACAGGTAGTAAATTGTAAATAAAAAGTGAACAAGTTAAAATAGTGAAATGACAACTAGGAGAAAAAACAACACTTGCATAGCAGACTCGACTCAAAGTCCCCAGACCCAACTACCAAACCAATAATTCAATTGAGGGGTGTCACACACCAAACACCGCAGCTAAAGCTACACCCTACCCTGCCCACCTGGGCCTGGTAATTCTACCTGGGAAATCATGACTACGTTCATGTACAACACAATGACCTGGAGTTCATTCCCTGGGATCACTTATTTAAAATGTGTTTTTACTACACCTACTCTTCTTCTTCTCTGGCACAACAAGCCTTGAAGACAGAGTTGACAAATTGGTGCATATGTGAAGACCTCCATGTTTATAGTCCCCGCCTTTTAGAAATCATTTTTTCAAGTGACTGACGGCCCTGAGTTGCAAATAGAGATGGGCGTTCAGGGAAATGAATAGGATACGCCTGGACCAAGCCATGGGTCTAGTTTGGATCTAAGAGTCTGTGCACGAACCGAGCCATGAAACGTTTGCCATGTATGTTGAGCAGCAAATACATCGTAAAAGTATGATAAAATCTCTTCAAAATTCAAACAAGTGTATTTCTCTAGCATGCAGAAGTGTTTTACCTAAGTAAATCAGATTATATCACTGCAAAAACTAACATTTAATACAAATGAAAATGCCATTAGTGAACTAATAGGCTAGTCAAGAGTCATGGAAACCTAAAGGTGACCTAGATTCTTACTATAGATGGAGCAACATTACAGGCTATTAAATCAAATATGAGAGGTGCTTGTGCAGCGCACATCCTGAACTCAAGTATTTAAAAGTGTGCTCATATACAATGATAAAGAAAAATAAGGCTCTGTGAAATAAACTATTTGCCTAGGATCACACAAATAGGACAAACAGGGAAGCTGGTACTGATTTCAGGTTATATGGTTTTGCATTCTGAAATTCAACCACCAGATGTGTTTCTCTGTCTCTTTCTATCCTCACACCTGTTTACAACAAAGGTTACTGTTTTGTCTTTCATTCTTGGCTCTCCATGAGAAAAAATGACACTGAGAAATCAGACACGACCCAGGGCCCCCAGACCCAAGTACCAGTCAAGAATGCATTTATTTTGATGGGGTCACACCCAAAACACCCCCCCCCCTTGTAGCTAAGCACTAGGATATTGAATTCCAATGCAAGTGACATAATGACTCAGTGAGTGGAGAGGTAATCGATACTTTTTCACTAGCGATACTTTTTTCTGGAATGAGACCCGCACTGTTATGCCTTTTATCAGTGCTATGGCCATAGTGGGCACCGGGCAATCCCCCGGTGCGCCGCATGGGTGGGGGCCGGTTTTGGGCCCCGGGGGCCGGTTTTGTTACAGGGCCATTTTTGCAGCATTGCAAAAGCGGCCCAGAACGAAAATCGGCCGAAAACCGGCAAAGAACTCGGTGGCACCTCCAACTCCCCCCCCGACCCCGAGTGGGGATGGGGGGAGGGGGTGGCGGCCGAGCACTTTGCCAGGGCCGGTTGTGGTTCCCAGTCCGGCCCTGGCTATGAGCAGATATTTTGCTTTGTTGATTATTTTGGATAAATTATTGGCCAGTTACCTACCTAAGTTTAAAAGGACCAACGGCCGATAGAAGACACTCAAACATGTATTATAGACACTATGTACAATAATACAAAATGAGCGTTTCCTTCTCTAAAATTTCCTCTTTAACATGCGGATTAACCCCTCCCATGCTTGTGACGGAACCGTTCCGTCACGAGCCTCGGTTGGGCTGTGCTGGTGACGGAACGGTCCGTCACAGCCCTCTCGCCGCGCCTGCGTGGCGCAAATTCTGCGCCTGCACTAATGGTCTGTAGCGCGGGCGGGGCTGTGACGGAACCATTCCGTCACAAGCACAGCTCACCCACGTGCCGTGACGGAGCGGTTCCGTCACGAGTACGGGACTGCCGCGCGGCCCCCCCCCACCCCCTTAGCACTGCGACGGAATAGCCGCCGCAGTGAAGGGATTAAAGGCCCTTGCCAAAGTATGTTGTCGTTACATCTAAGTATTGTATATTGGAGCATTATTTTTGTGACTGAATCATTTGAATTACAGGGCATCGACAGAGGATAAAAATATAAATAATACAAGGTCAGCCATAAGTTAACTAGAAGTAAGGTAATACAGTTAGACCACCAGCAAAACCACGCGCAACGAGGTACGCAGTTAGACATGAAGGCATGTGCATGTAATTGTGCTGAAAAATGGCATCAAACCATACCACATGAAGCGGGGCCTCCCAGTGAGAGAAGTTGAGGATCTAAAAATGTGGAGAGCAATGAAAAAGGAGCATCTCGCTTGGCAACCATCAACATAAGCAAAGCAGAAGCCCATCTTTCAGAAAACGAATAGAACACCACCAAAGATTCTCTGAAAATGGATGCCAAATAGATGAATGTATCAACACAAAAACGAGGACTTACAACAGAGTGCAGCACTAAAAGAAATATCAAATAATCAAAGGAACATTTTAATCCAATGTTCTATCTATTGTAATGTTTCCTTCTTTAAAACTGTCTATAGCACATGCCATCATAATTTAATTTAGATAGCTTTTAGAACGTCCTGTAACCCATTTCATGGACGGATTGCTACAATGGCTTTTCGTGTAAAGATCACTGTGTTACCGTAGTTCATTAATGCTCCAATTCTAATCTAATTATGTCTTGCAAAGTGTTCATTAACTTTAAAGAAATTGGAGCCTATGATTTTTATTTAGACTGTTACTTTTTGTGGTTGGATGAGCAATGGATACTGGGAGTGCTAATTACACCGCAGAGAATTATGAACTCATTGATATATCCTTTGAAAGAGGATCTGCCGCCAGCGTGGCTGAGCAGTGGGGCTGCGCGCACGCATGCGCAGGCGCACACACACACACTCACTTCCACCCATTCACTTACAATAGCACACACACACACATACACACTCACTCCCATCCATTCACAGATGTGCACAAATACACCCACCATTCACAAGCACATACACATGCACACACCCATTCACAGCACATGTGCTCAAATACACATATATTCATATATACCCACCTGCATAGAACATTAAAGTAGCTTTTACTAGTCTGCGGTGGTGACATGGAATGGAGAGAAGGAGCTGCAGAAAGTCCTTGGCGGTTCCTAGAGGCGTTGGGGAAGGTAGTAACAGACAAAAGATCATGCCATCTGTGAGGAAGACCTTGCCAAACTCGTCACAGAGTGGAATGGGGTCAGTGAGAGTTTCTGACCTCCACCTCACTGTGTAATGAGGCATCACTGATAGACAGTCAGCCATGGGCACTTCAGGGCTGAAATCTGAAGTGCCCAGGTGTGATTAAATCAGTGACGCTCCCCCTCCTCATGAGGGGGAGGATCCCAGAGGGCTTTGCCAGGCTGATGAGGTCACGTTCTTCAGGCTGTGAGATCACCAGACTAACAAAGCATGGGTCAGGTTGCCAGGTGTCTGTGCATTAGTAGATTTAAAGAGCCTGTTTGTTTTACCTGTACATTATGCGTGCCTGTCAGGGTGGCAATTACTAAGCCTAACAGACACTCATGATGCGTGCAAAGGGGGGGGACGGGTGAGGTGTTGTGTCCCTTCCACCTTTAATGACGGACTGTGCCTGTCCTGCCACGCCAGAAACCACAATATGATATGGTTATAATGCCCTCATTAAAACTCAGATGGATTTCCTGTTTACACCCAAATTATTGCACTTATTCCACATGCTTATACATTGCCACCCAGGACGCAACCATCTGACTCATGCAGAATAATGCATTTACTCTCTAAGGTATTTCACTTGATTCCCGAATGTATTGCCAGGTTGCACCTGCTCAAAAAGGGAACTTTATCCGAAAGGCTATTAAAAAATTCACTCGATCAGTGACTTTCCTGTTTAACTTTCTCAAAAACAGAGGGGAACTTTAACTGCAAACAACCTATTCCCTCCTGCTCTCCTCCACCACTACCAATCTAATTGTCATCCTTAATGTAGAACAGAGTTCACCATCATTCAGATGAAGACTGACACTAGATGCACTCGATGGGGAAACAACCTTTACAACGCAGTCATGACATCGCACTACCTTTACATAGTAGTCTCTTACATCGCAACCTCCTTTACATTGCATGTCATTACATCGCAGCCATTACATTGCATGTCACTACAACTCATATCATTACAATGCATGTCACTACAATGCAGGCATTACATCACAAGTCATTACATCGCACTACCATTACATAGCAGTCATTACAACGCAACATCCTTTACATTGCATGTCATTACAACACAGCCATTCAATTGCATGTCACTACAACGCATATCAGTCAGTCAGTCAAACAAACAAAACTTTATTTGATTTGTTAAAACCTTAAAAGTACATTCCACATTTCGTGATAAAAGAAAAGACAGCAGCAAAACATGGCAATATTCAACAAGAAAAAGAGCAGCAGCATAACAGGATAAAATTAAGACCACAATTACACCTCAAGATACATGAAAATTAACTTCTCTTGTTCCTTTTAAAACGGAGTATAATAACATTTATTTGTTAAAATCGCTAAAAATTTTCCTATATATACCTTCTTCAGAATGCAATTTTTACTACTATTGTCCCTTAGTATCTCTACCTTTATTCAAAGATAAGGGCTACACTATACATGTTCTTCTGCGCATTTGAGGAACAGCCTAACTTTATTCATATATTTCCCCAACGCACAGGTTATATCTAAAGTCTCCATTTCCACCAAAAGAGTGGCAGCTTGCATTCTGTGCGTAATCTTATATTTTTTAAAAATCGGACATAAAAACTCCTTTCGAAGGTCTAAAAATCTCGTACAATCTAGTAAGATATGTAAAATATCGCAGGTGGTTCCTAAAGTGCAGGTGCATTTCCCATTACTTCCTATCATTAGGTTTCGAACCCCGTTATTTGCATAGCCTGGGTTTATGCCAATTCGCATTTTCAGGACTTCTCGCCTCAGACTATGGCTGGGTAACCGATCCACGTAAGGGAAATGTTGACTGCTCTCCCAAGCCACTTTCATATGTGCTACCGAGGTCTTTTGAGCAAGGTATTCCCGATCATAACTACGGGACATATTGACCCCTTGAGTCCTTAATTCTTTTTTCCCAAATATTATGGGGTCTTGCGGCAAGCGTACCTTCAAATCTAACACCCCATAAGCCTTGCATATTGAGGCTCTCACCTCTTTTGCCCAGGGGAGCTCACTAATGGTAATTTCCTCCTTGGCCCATTGGGAAATTTTAGCAGTTTCCCCTACTCCCAACCGCTGCCAGAAGCGTACAAGGCTCATACAAGCTGTAATAGCCCAAGAGGTTATTCCCAGCTCCAGTCGTGCTGCCTGCACCATAGAGGATTTTGGCAGAGCGAATAAGCTTTTTAATATATTTCCCTCCTCTCTATCCCAGGAGGTCTTACCACTGAGATAAATAACCTCGGCTCCATACAGAAATTGTGGGGGGACCATTGCTTGATAGGCTTTTAAGACGGGTCTATCTGACCTTTCACCATAGGTGTTATTAAAGCTTTTTAGGCCTTTGACCGATGCCAGTGCCCTTATTTTTAATGCTTGCAGGTGTGTATGCCATTTCAAGTTACCTGAGAACCACATTCCCAAATATCTATAGTTGGTCACCCTCTCAAGCAAAGTTGTGCCAAGATACCACGAGAACTCCACTTTCCTTCTCCCAAAACATACAATTTTGGTCTTATCCATATTTACCACTAATTTTTTACTCGTACAGTAATCTTTAAACCTATTTAGTTTTCTCTGGAGGCCCATCTCCGTTTGATCCATAATTACTAGATCATCGGCATAAAGGAGGCACGATATGTGCCTTCCTCCCAACTTCGGGTTCGCCCCTCTGACATCTCTTAATACTTGGGGTAGGTCAGCTAAAAACAGGGCGAACAGCAGGGGGGCTAGGACGCACCCCTGTCTTAAGCCATTCCCAATAGGGATTCTCCCGGTCAGTCCTCCATCCGTGTCCAATATTATCTGTGCCCTATTTTCTGTATGTAATGCTTGGACAAGGGACAGCAGGTCCTCCTGAAGTTCATACCCTGCTAGTGTTGACCATAGCTGATCCCTGTCCACAAGATCAAAGGCTGCACGGAAGTCAACGAAACAGCAGAATAAATTACTCCTCTGATCAATTGACTTCCGTGCGATGGACCACAGAGCAAAACAATGGTCAATTGTTGAGTGGCCTTCTTTGAACCCCCCCTGCTCTGGGGGTATTAACTGTTTGTCTTCCACCCACTCCTTTAGAACCCCTAGGATTACCTTGGCAAAGACCTTTTCACCTAAATCTAAAAGGTTTATTAAGCGGTAATTTTTGGGGGTGTGTACATCACCTTTTTTATGGATTGGCCTAACAATAGCACCTTTCCAATTTGCAGGGAATTCACCTGTATTTAGGATCCATAAAAAATGTTTGAAAGGAACTCTGCCCACCATTCTATATTTGTTTTTATTATGACAGCTGGCAGGTTGTCAGGGCCGGCTGCCCGTGTTAAGTTTAACCTAGATATTATGGTTCTAATTCGATCTGGGAGAAAGTGGGTTTTTAATTCTTCACTTATTCCTAGCCAGGCATTTACCATTATTCCCTCCCTCATTGGCCATTTCCCATAAATTTCCTCTAGATAGGTCAGTCACTTGTCCTCTGGCACTGAGCACTGCATGGTCCCTTGTGCTTTCCCCATACAGTCCTGTATTAACCTCCAAAAGCCTTTCACATTTTTGTCTTCAATTGCCACGAGTAAATTATCCCAACATTTGTCCTTAAAACACCTTTTTTTATCTCTAATAACTGTCTTATATTTTAGCTTCATTTTTTTGAGTTCTGATACCACTTCCTCACTATAGTTACCTTTGTGGCGTCTTTCTTGTTTCCTAATACCGGCCTTTAGTTTCCGGCATTCGGCATCAAACCAGTGTTTGTTATTATTAGGGTGTAATGTCGCATTATTTACTGGTTTTTGATTGTTACACTTTAACTTAATCCGGAGGCATTCCACCAATTGCCTTATTATACCCTCGTACCAGGCTATACTTTCTTCTGGTACAAGGTTACCCAAATTCACAGTTAGCTGATATGTACTTAGTTTCTGTATATATTCCTCGGTGATTCGTGTTGTTAACCGCTTGGGGTATTCTACATCTACTGATAGCACTTTTTGTCTTTGCGGGGAGCCATTTACTTGAAGTTCAACATGCAGTGGATAGTGATCACTACCCTCCACCCCCAGAACTTCGAACTGTTTAATAAGATGGAAATGCCAGGCCTGTATGAATACATAATCTATGGGGCACAATTGTTGCCCTACCTTAAAGGTACGCTTCGCAGGCCTGTCTGGTTTCTTTCTACCGTTGGTACATACAAATCCCATGACCCCCAACAGTTGCCCGAGCTCATCATCTTTACTTGAAGTCTCACAGCTGGGAAATTGCGCCCGCTCTATTTTATATGCATCCAACAAGTCCTTTTACCAAGAGTCCATTGTTTTAGGGTTCAATTTATGGTTGAAGTCTCCCAATATTACGAGCACATCCCTTGGAAACCGGTTACCCACCTCATCCAGGTCAGTTTTTAAGCGTTCCAAGTCTGCCTTAAATTCATTTACTTTCCCTTTCTGAATATATACATTTATAATGCATAGGCTTTCACCCCCCAACATGTTGTTTGTTGTTCGCACTCTATTGCCCAGTGCCCAGTTACACTGTAGTTCCAGGGGTTCAATGTCCTTGGCAATCCTTGTAGAAATCAACGTCATCAAACCCCCTGAAGGTCTACCCACCGTGTTCCTTTTAGCGGCTTTTACATAATGAGTAAAACCTACAGTAGCAGGGATTTCGCCACACAGCTAAGTTTCCTGGAGGCAAACAATATCGTTTTTCCTCAAGATATTTTTAAAATCTTCCTGTGTCACTATTCTATTGTACCCATTTATGTTCCAGGTCATTATAGATAGGCTGTGCGGCGATCCTACTTCCTAGTCGATCTCACTCATAAAACCATCTTCCTCACCACTCATATTTGCCAACTCTCTGTGTCTGTTCCCAGCAAGTACATCTTCCATATCCGACCTTTGGTCATTGGGTCTTATCGTGATTTCTAGGGCGTCGTTGGTACCTCTCCCCAGATTGATCATTTTTATTTGTCTATCTCCTAGAGCTGCGTGATTTCTGAGGAAAGGAGTCCCTATCTTATCCGAGAATACATCCTTCCTTTTTAGTATTCTTATACCTTCCTGTAGCATCTCGGTCTCTGCCTTTTCTATAGCATCCTTTATTAGGGCTGAGTGGAGTAAAACCTTAGTTATTTCCTCCCCCTTACTGTTTACCGTGAACCCCACTTCTTTTAGATCATCAGTGCTAACATATCTTAGACTGGGGCACTTTCCAAATAAGGATAGTAGCTGGGATCGATTCAAGGGGTTTAATTTCATAGTTCTTTTCCCCCCTTTCGCCTGTCCTATTGGCTCTACAAATATCCAAGTGTCAGTGGGTGTTACTGTCTGCTGATGTTGGCGATTCCCTCCTATCGTTACTCCCCTTAAGTGCCTACTAGCTTCTTCTCCTCCTCCTTTTTTGGCCCCCTTCCAGTTACTTGGGTGGGGTCCCTCCGCACTTGGGGGCATCTCCCTCTCCCACTCTACTCTTACGCTCTTTTTCACCCCTGGGGGATTTCTCCTGATAGCCTTTTTGTTCTCTCCCATATCCCTCCTCGTTATCCCCTTGGGTTGTTCTTCAGATCGGCTGCTTTTTGCCCCTTTCTCTACGAGATCTAACTTTTTAGATCCTTGCCTTGCTACCTTATTTATTGACTTATATATTGGCGTTTCCCCCCCCCTATAATCCTGGTACTTTTTAGGGTAGCAACTGGGTCGGGCCTTAATCCCTTTCCTTCGCCTTAGTATATTAGACCTTCTATATCTCTCATCCCCATACCTCTTTATAAGCATGGGGCGGGAGGATACGTATTCTGTTGGTTCATTCTCTGGGGGGCTAGTCACCTCTTCCACTTCTTCCCCCCTGGCCGCTTTATTTTCCTCCTGGGTTTCTACAGGTCTTACGATTGTGGGCATCAAGTTTTTAATCTGCGCTAATTCCCCATTTATGCCCTTAAATTGGTCACCATGTCTTTTTAGAATGTCATTATTTAGTACTGTAACCTCTAGAATGCCCTGCAGAGTCTTCTGGAGCATTAGCATAACTTCGAGCATGGATTGGCCGTTAGAACCGGTCACCTCCAGGCTACATAAAGATATGCCTGATACGTCTAATCCAACTGTTTTTGGGGACCCTAGATTTTCATGATCCTTTTGACAGGGAACCTCCTCCGTAATGTTCCCTTCTCCCAAGGAGTCACTACAGACTACTCGTTCTTCATTCACCATGTCTGCTCCTAAATCCTGGGTGCAAATCGACTGAAACATCCTTGGCGAAGATGATAGACGCGGTTCCATTGGTATCTCAGCGATGTTAAAGTCAGTCTGATTCAAGGCCTCAGTGCTTGATGCAGCCGGATCCTCGATAGATTGCGTGGTCTCAATTTCAATTGTATCCTTTTCTGCTCTCTCTTTCCCCTTGAAATGTTTGCCGATAAAATCCTTAATGGTTTTTGATACCACCGACCCCCCTTTTGCGCCTGTTGACCTGGCAGATGCTGGCGCTGGCTGCGGGGTTGTGCTTGAGGGGGAGGTTGCTCTAATGGATATTGTTCTGCCAGCGGTTGGTGTTACCATCTCATTATTTACGTCAGCCAAGCCTTTGGGTGAGCCGGTCGCGTCCACTGTTCCCGACTTATTTACAGTTTTTTTGCTGTTTCTTAACACTCTGCGTGGTTTAGTTTTCCCTAGGGCCATTGCTTTTTCCTGTGTCCTTACTTTGCGTTCTTCTCAGCTTCCCACAGGTTACGGAGGGGGTTCCTTCACCTTACTTCACTCCGCTCTCCCGCAATCAACGCTGGCAATGGCTTGGCGGTGCGGCGGCTCCCGGTAACCACACACAAGCGCAGCGCCCACGCCCACACTCACGTCCCGTCTCGCCTCAGCTCCAGAACCGGACCAGCCTCCAACAGCGAGTTCAACACCCACAACACAGGTGAAAGCACAGGTGAAAGCAGAGGCTGGGCTTAGCAACAGTGGGGATGGGGGGAGGGGCGGAAGGCTCCACGTGCTACAGGCTGACTTCGTTTGATTCACTTGACTTGAACGTTTCTTACTATTTCTTTATGTTCCTTGGGTTACGCAATATGCGTGGGGGTCCTTGCATCTCTCATCAGTACAATGCAAGCAAGCAAGCAAAACGAGCAAAACAAAGGCTGGTTCCCAGCGGGGCGCCCTTGTCAGCGACCAAAGCGGGGGCAGTGGCACCCCCATGCGAGACCCAACCGCCGGCCGCCGACCGCCAACAAACAGTATAAAAACGGGATTGACTCACGATGGTGGCGGCTCGCCAACCGACCGCGGCTCACAGCTCCCGGTAATGGTGGCTCACTCGCTTTTTTCCAGCAGTGGCGGCTTGCTTCTCCCGGGGACAGTAGCTCGCTGTAGCCACTCTCTGCCATGCGGCCGTGCAGCCGCTTCTTACTCCTCACTCTCCGCTCCGTTCCTCGCAGAATTCAGGGGTCGTAGTAAAGAACTTTAACTGCAAACAACCTCTTCCCTCCTGCTCTCCTCCACCACTACCAATCTACTTGTCATCCTTAATGTAGTACAGAGTTCACCATCATTCAGATGAAGACTGACACTAGATGCACTGGATGGGGAAACAACCTTTACAACGCAGTCATGACATCGCACTACCTTTACATAGTAGTCATTACATCGCAACCTCCTTTACATTGCATGTCATTACATCGCAGCCATTACATTGCATGTCACTACAACTCATATCATTACAATGCATGTCACTACAATGCAGGCATTACATCACAAGTCATTACATCGCACTACCATTACATAGCAGTCATTACAACGCAACATCCTTTACATTGCATGTCATTACAACACAGCCATTCAATTGCATGTCACTACAACGCATATCATTACAATGCATGTCACTACAACGCAGGCATTACATCAAAAGTGATTACAACGCATACCATTACAACGCATAGTACCCTACACTATCCGACACTTACCCTACTGTTGCACTCACTGGAGTTAGAATAGCAATTTATACCCCTATACTATCCAACACTTACCTTAAATGCAATGTAATGGTATGCATTGTAATGGTATGCGTTGTAAAGGTATAATGTGATGTAATGGAATGCGTTGTGAAGGTAGTTTCTGAAAATGCAATGTAGTGGCATGCTATGCAAAAGACTGCGTTGTAAAGGATGTTGCGATGTAAAAACTGCGTTGCAAAAGCATGCATTGTAAATATATGTGTTGTAAAGTCATACATTCCACTGGATGCTGCGTGTGCATGCCTTTTCCTGGATCTCTCAGCTGCATTATGAGGCTCTAATGCTACTTTGGTAACTATGAGAAGATTTTGCAAATAAGATTAGATCACCGTAGATTTATGACTATGTTTTGATATGGACTAATAGTTTGACTTTGATCACAAATCTCAAGTTGCTACGAACCTTCCATCACTGCATATGTGCTGTAAACATACTGGTGGTGTCTTGTAACTCTTTTACCTCAATTTTCATGTTTTAGAAAGGAGAGAACTCTTTGTCTGAGCTGTATTTGATGAGAGCATGTTTTGGCTAGTTAGGAGATTTGGGCATTAAGGTCCAATTTATAAAGCAACAAGATGCCCAGATTCCTGGTCTTGCCCACTGGACAGGAGCATACCCCTAGATTGGGGCCAAAGACAGTTGCTCTGCGTTTATGGAATATGGGCAGAACTTTGGATTTGGAAGGGTTGATACTGAGGTAGGCCTGCCTCATCCAACTCAGAATAAATCTAATTGTTGCATGAACCCCTGATTCTGGATTGTGGACAGCATTCTGCAAATCAATTAGGGGAGAGGAGTTGGCCGAATGGCTAGGGCGGTCGACCTCGAACTTGGGGAACAGGGTTTGAGTCTCGGCAATGAAGCTGAACATCCTGTGATTCTGGGCAAATCACTTAATCTCCTTGTGCGTAACAGAAATTAATTAGCCCTAATGTAAAGCAACTGGTGCTATATAAAGCGCTCTATTACCCGATTCGGGTCAAGTTCACGCTACATGATTTTCTATTGAAATATATATTTTTTTATTATAAGATGTGTATAGGCAGTAGGAGACTTGGCCCGGTCAAAGGGGCCATGCACGGATTGAATTGGAGTGGGGAGAGACAAGATCCTTGGGCCACTCCCTACTTAACATTGGAGAGGAAGGAGGTGAAGGTACCACGTTGGATGGATTGGGATCTTTCTATAGGAAATGAGGAGATCCATTTGAGGGCCATGTCCTTGATACCAAATGAATTGAGATGGGTAAAGAGAATCTCACAGTCAATGGCGTTGAATGCTGTGGTTAGGTCCAGAACCAGCAATACTCCTGAGCCTTCCCTGTTTATCAGGGAGTGCAAATCGTCGATAGCTGAGACATTACCTAGTTCTGTTGAGCTGCACGGTCAGAGATTTGCTTGGTAACAACTCAAATGGTTGTGGAATTCTGTAAATGTACGCATATGTGTAGTCACGATGATCCCTAGTATTTTTATACCTGGATAACAAAGAGCATTTCTCAGTTGGATCCAGAGTAATCAGGAAGTGGACCTACCTTGCCAAAATCCACTTCATAAAACCCTCGCCCAGGCCTTTTCTTACTTCATATAACCTAAATCTTGCACACCCTCAATCAGAATATGCTCATCTCTACTACTGTTTCATAAAGCCCTAAAGCTCTACCTCTTTCGACTGTTCTTATGGACTTATGCTTTGTTCTGTCTAGGCCTCCCTTTCATATTAGTCAAGTTTCAAGTTTAAATACTTTATTCGACAACATTGTCATAAAAGCTTCCATCCCTATCTAAACAGTATAAATACTAATCTAATAATAAAAAACATATTAAATAGCATGCATTAATGCATAGTTGGCGAATAAAAATCTTTAAAATTTACACAATAAAAGATATCGTCACAGTCCAAGGGAAGTTCGTGTAGTTCATGGGGGTTTTAAAGTGCGCGTGCGTATTATCCAAGCCCATCCCAGGAATTTGGCCACTGCAATTACAAGTTGAGGGGCACAATTCGATTTCAGAATTCTGAAAGCCTCCACACATCTCCTTGTGCCCAGATTTTTACATACCGGTTTCAGCCACCTATTCCTTGGGACAGCATATAATGGGCATACGAATAAAAAGTGCAAGATGTCTTCTACATGGGATTTACAATAAGAGCATGTGCTAGCATTATCAGTGGACCATTTGACAGTAAAAGCATTTAGGGGCAGGGTGCCGACTCTGAACTGGAAAAACAATTTCCTATCTAGAGGCTTGGAGATCAAATCCCAGTACTGTTCGAACATAGGGAGAGTTTTTATCTCTAAAAACTGGGATGTCAGTGCAGGAGGTTGACTGGAGACCAATACGGCGTTATTTGTCATTTCCCAATATAAGATTTTTAATGTGTTCTTGGATGGGAAGACATCTGGGTCAGTTGCGGACCACAAGTGTTCAAGGTGCAATTTTTGAAGTAGTTTCCTCACCTCTTTTAACCAAACTACTTTGTGAAAGGTATCAGAGTTGTCAACATCCAATAAGGCAGCAGCATAGTGGCTCAATTCCGGGGTAGTTTTTATACGCCTCCAGTATAGGAGGGGGCGAAGTCTAATCATGTCCCCAATCTTTTTCCTCCCCAGATCATAAAGGAGAGGAGTAGAGGGAGTGCTCTGTGGAACCCCGATTAAGCCTCGCAGGAATTTGTTTTCTGCCACTGATAAAGAATTCAAATTGGTGAAGCCCCAAAGTTCTGACCCATAGAGGCATGCACCCAGCACTTTCATGCCGTAGATCTCCAATGTTGGCTGTATTGGTTTTGTAAATGAAGTATTGTACTTCTTAGCTATTGCCCCTGTCAACTGATTATATTTTAACAATACAAAGTCCATGTGAGATCTCCAATTCATGCTAGCATTCAAAGAAATGCCTAAGTAGGTAAAAGCGTTGACTTCTTCTAGAATAGCCCCATTATGAACCATTTTCCCCTTGTATTTCTTGGAGGGATTCAGGTTCATAAATTTTGTCTTTGATGTATTTATTTCTAGGCCTCGGATCCGGCAGAATTCTCCAAAAGCGTTTAATGTCTTTTGCAGACCGCTGGGGGTCCGCGAGACCAGCAGAGTGTCGTCCGCAAACATAAGTACTGGAACTCGCTTCCCGTCTAGTAAAGGAGCATCCGTCGGAGTTTGCTTTAAGAAATCCACAATGCCGTTTATGTAAAGGGAGAATAGCGTGGGGGCCAGGACACAGCCCTGTCTTACTCCTCTCTCGACAGGAAAGGCTTCCGTGACCTCCCCCTGAGTACCCCACCTAATCCGGGCATAGTTGTTCTCGTGGAGTCTTACAAGCAAAGTCAGTAGTTCCGGGCTTATTCCTAAATCCCTTAAAACATCCCAAAGTTTTTGGCGGGGAACTAGATCAAATGCGGCTTTTAAATCAACAAAAACAGCAAAAAGGGGACCATTTAGCAGGGTGACGTTCTTCCAATATAAAGTTAAAAAATGAAACACTTGGTCAACAGAGCTGGTTAAAGGGCGAAATCCAGCTTGATAAGGCGAAAGAATGTCCTTGTCAACTATCCAGGCTTGCAACTTGTTTTGAACCAGCCTTCCCATCAGTTTTTGAGCACAGTCGATAAGGCTGATTGGCCTGTAGTTGCTTGCTAAAGCATTATCTCCTTTTTTGTAAACTGGAATTATTTCTGCACCTTTCCACGTTGTGGGAATATTTGCCCCCTGCGCAATAGCATTCCCAAGCCATACAAAATATTTACACCAGCTATCTCTGTCTAATAAGAAAACGTCAGCCGGTATACCATCAATACCTGGTGCCCTGCCTCTGGTCACTCCATCCATTGCCTCATGTGCATCTTTTAGGGTAAATGGTCCTTTGGTAAAGAAAACCCTATCTGGAGAGGGAACTACCTGTGGACCTATAGTGTCAGCATATTGGGGTTTGAAGAAGTCAATCCAGGACTCCTTGGGAACATGATTTTTTGGACATTCCGCTACACCCCCTGAACCCCATTTTAATATGGCCCAAAACTCTTTCTGATGTTTGTCAGCACATGCCTTCTTCAGTTCTAACCAGAGATTCTCATCCCATTGCTTTTTTGCCTTTGCCTGGGTTTTTCTGTATTCGTCCCTGGCTTGCAAAACTCCCATTTTAGATCTAAGAGCAATACTAAGGTTATGCCTTGCTATTCTACATGATTGGTCGTACCAACCCTTTTTTATAGGTGGTCCGTTACCCTTCTTCTTCCTGCCAGCTTTCAAGAATAACTTCTGGAGGTTGGCAAAGAACTTTGGCTGTGACTCTTCGATTAACATTTTAAAATTTCCATCGTTCATTAAGACCTGCAGTCTGGCAACTTCATCAATAACTAGTCCCTCAAGGGCCTGTCTATCCTCTGCATTGGCTACTAAGGTTGCCCATCTGACATGACGAACGTTGTTTGATAAAACAACGTCTGAGGTCATAAGGTTCCTAGCTAAGTTTCCTGTCTTAATGGTTTGTTCAAGGTTAAATATTAAGGACAGTGGATTGTGATCGCTCTCCAACCTGGATATGACCTGCATATCGATCACTTTGTTCCAGACTCTGACATCTATCAGAATGTAATCAATTCTACTACTTGATCTTAGGTTATCAAAGGTATGCCTACCCTGAGCATCAGATGGAGTACGGCCATTTACTGCCCTCAATCCTCTGGCTAGGCATAAACTTTTCACCTGAATAGCTACTTGTGACCATTTTTTAACCACTGGGATGTCTAACTGGGGAATTCCCCATTTGGTATCTTCTTCGTGGGACAAATCATTGTCCTCACAACCTAGAGGTTCAAATGTTGTGTTTAGGTCTCCTCCTACTAAAACGTTATACTGTGTAGATAACTTCTCTAGGTCCTCATCTAGATCCACTACTATATCTGAGGGTATACCCCCTAGAGTCCCCCTAGCATAGATGTTATATATTGCCAGCTTGCAACCATCGTTGCAGGTAAGCAAGATGGAAAGTAAATCACTGTTGGAAATAAGGTTCTGCTTAGTGGTACATTGCAGAGTTTGCCGTATCCAGATAATTAAACCCCCCGAAGGGCGTCCCTTTGGATTCTTCTTCGCGGGCACATAAAAGTTTAAGAATCCCAAGCGAAATATTGGTGACACTGACCATGTCTCTTGTAACAGTACAATGTCATAAGAATCTATAAAGTCACACCATTCCGGGGTCTCAGTTTTATGTTGGATACCTGCAATATTCCAGGAGATAATCTTGATGGGACTTCCTCTTTCCATACTCCTCTTATTTAAGGGAGTAGTCAGGTTAGGGGAAGGCTCACCAGATAGGGACCTTACCTCAATCATTTTAATACCTGATTGGACAGCTGGTAAGCTGTTCTCTGCTGGTTTAGTAGTACAGCCTCTAGGGCCGGGTATCCTACAAACTGTTTCTTCTGTCATAGTAGGACTAGGGTTCCCTTGCTGAACTTCTATAATCTTTGGTTGCCCTGCACTCCTCTGGATATCCAGTCAATCACATTGGCTTAATCCTGATATGGCAGTAAACCTATTTTCTAACGTAATTCCCCAGTTACTTTTGTTTGGCGGGTACTTGGCTTTTCTTATAACGGGGTTCCATTTGGTTTTTAACAACGTTGGATTTGTAACATTTCCCTTTTTTGTGTAAAAGAAATCCAACGTTAATGGCACTATATCTGTAGATCTTCGCTGGGGGGGTATATATTAGCTAGTATGTTTGGTAGGACTTCAGGATCTGTGAGGTGCAACACCACGCAGTCCCCCCTAAACTTTTTAATGCCACCTCCTATCCATTCAACCCTTCTAGCTTTTACTACTTCCTGTGCCAGCTGGTCCCTGCCTCCTGGTTTAAAAGCCATATTCTTGGATAACCAATGGAGTGATTTATTTATCAATGAGGGGATATTCTCCTCTTGTCCTGGATCTAATTGAGGGACGTTTGCTAGAACCAGAATTAGTGGGGAAGCTTCTACTATTAGTTCTACAGGACCCCTATCCAAGTTTTCTGGCTCGTTAGTATTTCTGGTAGCAGGTCCTGCTGAATCCTCCGCCCTCAAAACTGGATTAGTAGTTCCCATCCCTTCTCCCTCTTGACCAGATTGGTACTTTGTGTTTTGGGAAGTGCTAGCTGCACTGTCTGGGCAGATTATGGTTTTAGTATTTGTAGGGACTACCATTGTCAAATTTGTTTGAGCAGGCCTAGGTGTTTCTGTTATAGTTTTTTGCAGAAGGGATCCCAATCTAGTGACCTCTGCTGTGAGCGAATCAATTTTACTTAAAAGTGGTTTAGTTAGTGTTTTAATTTTGTTATCTATGGCATTCAGTAGCTTTTTGAATTTATCTTCGTCTAGATGGATTCCACCTCCCCCACTATTCCCATTGTCGTCACCATTTTTATCCTCTGTGGAGGCCTCAGGACACTTTTTACCTGATCTGAGACCGCCCCTTTTTGGTATATTTTTACCCTTGTTCTTCGTTACTCTAGGGGCTGGCACCGGTGTAGGGGCTTCCTCCTGTGGGATATTACTTTCAACGTCAATAGTGCACTCAGGGGCTACTTCATCAATTTCAACTAGTAATTGGGTCAGTAGGTTAGTATCAGGAATTTGAAAGACCTCATTACTAATGTCCAGAACTGAAACTGATGGAGGTGTATTATCAATAAGCATGTCTGGAGAATAGCTAAGACCCAATGAAGGCCATGTCCTTGATACCAAATGAATTGAGATGGGTAAAGAGAATCTCACAGTCAATGGCGTTGAATGCTGTGGTTAGGTCCAGAACCAGCAATACTCCTGAGCCTTCCCTGTTTATCAGGGAGTGCAAATCGTCGATAGCTGAGACATTACCTAGTTCTGTTGAGCTGCACGGTCAGAGATTTGCTTGGTAACAACTCAAATGGTTGTGGAATTCTGTAAATGTACGCATATGTGTAGTCACGATGATCCCTAGTATTTTTATACCTGGATAACAAAGAGCATTTCTCAGTTGGATCCAGAGTAATCAGGAAGTGGACCTACCTTGCCAAAATCCACTTCATAAAACCCTCGCCCAGGCCTTTTCTTACTTCATATAACCTAAATCTTGCACACCCTCAATCAGAATATGCTCATCTCTACTACTGTTTCATAAAGCCCTAAAGCTCTACCTCTTTCGACTGTTCTTATGGACTTATGCTTTGTTCTGTCTAGGCCTCCCTTTCATATTAGTAAACGGCTTTGATTGTTTGATTTCATGTTGCTTTTCCTTCTCCCTCATTCCGGCAGTCATTTATGATTTGTGGTTTTCCAGCATTACACTTCTATTAATATCTAATTATTTATCTTTTGTCATCACTTCTTCAATTTCCCCTCCTTTGACTCTATAAATTGAATAAATAAATAAAAGCAGGCATAATAGAGAGAATTAAAATTGATATTCTAACTACTAAAACTAGAGTGCTTTAACAGATTTAATATGAGGATTGACGGTCATGTAGGTTCAACAATGGCGTGATCTGTATACTGGAAGGAGAGTGTAATGAGGAAAACAGCCAAAGCTCTTTTAATTAACTTTAATTCGTAATAAGAAGTTCCCACAGGCGGGATTCAGGGTGCGTGCAAGCACCGAAGAGAGTCAGGCGACCAACTGACCCTCTACATCAACTGTCGCTATAACGGAATCCCACATGCCAACGGGCAGCGCAAGGCAGGGCAAACCACAGTGTTCTTTGAGCTGGGAGGTGCGCGGGGAGAAACCACTACTTATATCTCCTTTCCTAAAAAGAGAAAACATGAAAGGGCCGAAAAAGGAAAAAGAGAGAGAGAGAAAGAAAACTGGAAGTACAGAGTAAGAGGAACAGGATACTGACAGGAATAAAAACTATGAATAAAGTTACACTAAAGATTAACAATATCTGGCTGGTAACCTAATCGCTCTACTACTTCTCTTAGAATCAACCATGTGGCTTTGAGCAGAATCAACAACAAAGTTTTTTGATACACCAGCATGTTTCAAAACTTTTTCATTGTTCACACTTTGTCTTGAAGCAAACCTCTCATTTACTTGTACAACCTTGTTCATGTTCCATCAGTTTCAATCATTGACACGTACCGCACTCCCACATATTTTGTCAATGACAACTGGTTCACTCTATTTAGGCATTCCTTTTTTAACAAAGCTTTGTTTCTTTATTTTAACAACATCACCTACTGCCAAACTCTTTAAAGAAATACCTTTTTTGCTTGTTCTGCACTTCATGAACTCTGTTTCTAGCACTAGTATCCAAATCTTGGAGTGATTCTTTGTTTTGAAACCATTTCGACATCCATGCAGGTGTGAATTCAGTCGAAGGTTTCCTGCCTCTTAGTAATTCAAATGGTGATGACCCTGTGGATGAGTATTGTGTGGTTCTATAAAACCACAACATGCTTCTCACTGCTGCAGGTATGTCTTTGTTGTTTTGTTTGGCCCACCTTACACAATCCCCAATGACTCTGTTGAGTCTTTCCTCCAGGCCATTGGTCTGTGGTTGGTAACGGGAGCTTTTAAGATGGGAAATAGAAGAATCCTTTAGAAATTCTTCTACATCAGATGATATAAATTGTACACCACTGTCTGAAATGATAATCTTGGGGAAACCCTCTCTCATGAAAATCTTTTTCATGAACTCAATTATCTCCTTAGAGTCGGCTTTGGATACAAATCTGACCTCAGGCCATTTAGAGTAGTAGTCTATGAGTACTCTAGCAAATTTTGTTTGTTGACCCAAAATGTTAAAAGGTCCTAGAACATAAATACCCAACTTCTGCCAAGGTCTTTCCAGAAATGGGATGGGAGTGAGATGGGGATTCGTGGTACGTAGACCTTTGTCGCTGCTGGCACATATTGTACATTCAAGTACAATGTCATCTATGTCCCTATCCATTTTTGGCCACCAGAAGTACTCTTTAACTCTTCTTTTATTGAGAGTTGATCCCAAATGCCCCTCATGTGCCTTAGTCAAGAGAGTTTTTCTGACACTTTTTGGGGGAACAATTTTGTCACGTCTGAAAATAAGCCCATCATCTAAAGATAGCTCATCCCATACCTTTACAAACGGTTGAAGTTCCTCACTTACACTTTTTAAAGTAAGGGCAAAATACAGAGCAATTTCTAGACACATGGTAAACTAGATGAATTTGTGCAACATACACAGTCCTCACACTTTGTAGTCAAAATGACTCACCAGTTACTAACAACCAGACACTTTATTAGAAAGAATCTGAATTACAGAAAATGGGATGAAAGGAAGGCAATGAAGGCTAAGAGAATACAATATAAGCCAGCAGTTTTTCCCTCTCCAATTACAACATAAATGTGCAAATAAGTTTCTAGGAGAATGTAAAACATAGGCTTATGTGTCGAGATATACAGTATATGTTAATGTTCCGTGCTAAACTGCTTTTGAGAATGAATATAAATCCATATTTGTAAAACTCAGAGAAATTCAGGCATGAGCATTAAAAAAGAGAAACTCAGATATGGGACAGAACCAAGGTCAAATAAAAACATGTCAAGCCTGTTACCGACGTAAACATTATACAATGGGGAAGAAACAGAGTCGACGAAAATGCGTGTTAAGTATTTGAAGGGAAGGTTGGAAAAGATGTCAATAGACAATAATGCTTATAGCTTGATAACGACAAAGAATGCTGTAAATCAACTTTGCTAATCAGAAATATTTGGAAATCTAAGTGGGCATTTGGAGTGTGATAATTGTTAATCCTATTAATTACTCCCTGGTCACCTGGTCATTTGGTGTATCTTGTCAGTAAAAAGTGTGTGCCACCAGTTGGTGGTGTGTATATTCCCTTTCAGCCACACAAAGCATTGCAAAGTAGATAAATGTGTACAGACCATAAAATAGGTCATGAAAGGGGGCGTGCAAAATACTGCTATTCTGTGTTTGGAGAAAGTTATTGAAGCCCAGACAGGAGCTTCCACAATAGAACTGCAAACAATGCACATCGTTACCACAATTTCTTATTCTTCAGGCAGCATTACTCTGCACAACTGCTGAGGTAACACATCTTAGCCAGACACCAACCTCATGCAGAGGTTTGTCGTCTTTTTGCAGCCAATGTGGCCGGCTACTCATTACCCTGCTTGTCGCCAGTTTCGCAATGACGGGTCAACATAGAGGCATTGGGGTAGGAGGAATTGGTCCCAAAATAAGAGTGGAGAAAGGTCATCTCAAAAAATTCAGCCTACAGCATTCGGTCACACCTCCAACAGTCTCTACACGCAAAGCACAAACATGTAACTTACATCGATGTTCTCACAACTACCATGCCACCCTATCACTCACTTGCACTAAGACACTTACCCCAAGCAATTACCCATACATGCCTAAAACACTCCACAAACAACCACAAACAGAGTCAACAAAATAAAGAACTCAGACTTTCAGACAAAGCTAAATTCAAAAGAGAAAAATATAATAAGAAAATAAAACAACTGAACAAATTTACAAAAAGTTCAACAGTTTAAAAAATGGAAACTCGCCCACTGAAAGAAATGCTTAAATATGATTTAATGAAACGATGAAAAGTTGAAAAAAGCCCATAAAGCCCTCACTCATGTCCTAAATGAAATCACCTTAGATAATCCTAATCCATTATCATCTATCCACACAGTCTTTTACCTTTTGGTAGCATTTATCAATGTTATTCACCTTACCATACTAATAATCCTTACGTCTGTCAGGATAAATGAAATACCCTCATGGGCTAGTTCTGTTCTTAGTCAAATCCTCTTCTCCATTTACACCACCTCCCCTGAAGACATTATCTCCTCTAATATCACCCATGTACATACAATAATTAACTTGCCTTCGCTCGTTGAATCTTCACCTCTCGCCTACAACCTTGCATTTTTGTCTGCATTACAACCATCTATCAGCAAATGTCCTAACTCTCTCCCATGGTATACGTCTTATAACTTCAAACAGCCTACCTCATCATAGATTTGATCCTTCTTTCTCAGAAACATGTGAGCATTCTTTTTTTTACTCCATTACATAGTTGGAGTTATTTAGGGCTAGAAAGACAACTGCTGCAACATTTCAGATCCTTGCTATTAGGAACATACATCCAAATCTTACATTCCGCATAAAGAAAGCCCTTATCAATACTCGTCTCACGACAAAAAGAGAATATTACGGGAGCCTATATCCTGGCTTACTTTTTTTTAATAAAGTAAGCAAGCATAGCACTTGAACGGTATTTAACCCCTTCAGTTAGTCACCCACTTTCCCCTTTTATCATCTGCTGGCTTGAAACTATCCAAAAACACACTTCAAAGTAGCTTTCAAACTATTTTATGGAAACTATCCAACAAACACATCTCAAACCCTTAGAAGCTTATTCACGATCTATAGCTTAAAAACCATCATCTTTTTGCAACCCTCACACACCTCAATGCCTCACATCAAGAATTAGAATTTTCACTTTTCTGCACTCTCTCCAATGGACCTCACTCCCAGTGGCCTTAACCGCTTGATTGTAATCTAATTCCTCTGGCCTTCAGAAAAGCCTTAAAAAGGGGGCTTTTAACCAGTAGCTGGTGTATCAGGCGCTCTCCTCCACTTAATGGGCTGTTTCTCCCTTTCCTGACCTAAGTGCCTAAACACCTATGGGTAGTAGAGTGCTTTATCCACTTTATTTTCATTTCAAGCAAAGAAGAGTCGTGAAATAAGGAGGCATTGCAATGGTAAACAAAAGTTTCTATTTCAGAAACCGCCTGTGTTTGTCTTCTTTTCCTGCTGAGAGATGAGTATAGACTGAGAATTCATGAATTTCTTTTCTCGAGCATTACATCTTCTTCCTTATTTATATTATGCATTGACCCATTTCCTGCTTTATTCTTTCCTGCTCTGCTGGATGGATTTTAATTTTATTCTCCTCTCTTGTTAGCAAACTTTACATTTTATAATTAACTATGTTGGATGAGGTTGTAGCCAAGCACAATAGGTTTTGCACACAGGGTTTGGTAGCCCTCCAGCTCTCATCTCAACTGGTAATTGTAATGGACAAAGTAGTCCCTATAAAACTAGAGACAAAAAAGTAAACATTTCTCCCAGAGGGATACTTAAGACCTGAACGAAGACAGGAGGAAACTCAGAGCAGTGGAACAAAGATGGTGCCAAGACTGTTTGCCAATTAAAAACAGCACATTAATCCACCCGCCTAAGCTAGATCCCGACAGCCCCTAAGATAAAATATCTGGATATTTAGTCAAGAAAATTAAAAATATTGAGCTCTCACTGTCTGCCTGAAATAAAGTGAATTATTAATTGGGCTGGATAGTTGTCCACTAGAAGTATTTTCTTTTATTATTCTTGTTAAGTCCAGTAAGGTTTAAGTAACTTAAAGCTGAGCTCAACACCTGATAGCTATGGCACAAAGCAGACAGGCTTAGCATTAAACGCACCAAAACAGTTAACAAGTCGAAAACACAACACAATAAAAATGCAAATCCAATTAAAAAAAATATAGAATATTTAAATTTACAAAATTACACCAAAATGACAAAAATCTTATAAGGGGAAACAGAGCTATGAATTTTTTAACTTTTGTAGAAAAACTAGTGCAAAGTCCCAACCACGGGCAACTGATTGTGCTAGACCAGGACATGGACAAGGTTTAAGGCTGACTGCAATGGAGCGTGGGTTGGACACAGAGAAGATACAGCAAGTTTTACCTTCAAACTTAGTCTCTGAAATGGAAGTTAAAAATCCTCAGCGGGGCAAAGCAGCAGGCTGTACTCGAATTGGTTTCTATGATGCGAGGTAGTCATCGGACGAAGTCCCTGTAAAGCTGGTGACATTTGGTGAAAAAGCTAAGAATGGCAGAAATTTCAAATTGGTGCCTGCATCGGCCTGATACTTTTGGTCCTTTGTTCAGTGAAGAGTTCTACCTTTGAACTTACTCACTTTTTTGGAGCTTGGATTCCTCCAGCGGGGCAAGGCTGCAATCTGTAGCCCAACAGGGGTCCACCAGGCCGAATACCTCCTCCGCTACATCCAGCTGAAATGGATTTGTTGCTGTGAAAAAGCTCTGAGTGGGAGAAACCGTACAGGGGTGATATAATGTTTGTATTAAACCTCTCTTTCAGCTGTGCTGGAAGCACCGAAAGCACCCAGACTTCCTGACTCTCCCAGTCAATCACAACGCTGCAGGAGCAGCATCGTGATTGGTCTGAGCATCCTGTTTGCAACAGCCGGCCCGGGGAGGGAGTTCCGTGGGGTGGTGAGGCAGGGCTGGGGAGGGGCAGGGCTGGGGGTAGTAAACACCAGAATATGGATGAACAGAGGTAAGTACACATTAAAATCAATAAAACAATTGTTGTTGTGCGCGGGGCATTGCAAAATGCAATGCAGCATTTATTATTATTTTGCTAATAATATCCACAAGGTCCCCTTCCATATGTATTGGAGTTAAAAAAAATTCCTGTTGCAAAAAACTTCCAGCAGTACAAAAATAAAATAAAAAGTGATATAGACTGTCAGATACAATCATCTAGTTTCGGTCAGTCACACAAACAAATGTGCTAGATACAGCCCAAAAAGTAACATACAATCAATCGTTCTTAGGAAAATCCATCAGGAGGAAACCTGCTCCCAAATGTAGGGCCAGATGTATCAAGCCTTTTGCGACTCGGCGAATTTCGGCCTTTGCGAATCGCAAACGGCCTTTTTGCATTTTTTGGAATGCATGAAAAAATCGCAATTTAAGGAATCACAAAAAAATGCGATTCCTTATTTTGCCATAGCTTTTAAGGAATCACAATTTTTGCGATTCCTTAAATGCTATGTATGTAGCAATTTCAATTTGCGAATTTTGGTTAAGAAATCGCAAATTACCACCAACTTGTTGTTGACGGTAATTTGCAAATTCTTTAAGAAAACCACAAATTGTCATTTGTTAAGGTGGCATGTGACGCACACACATGCCCATAGGGCATGTATGTGCGCCATATGCACACACATGTACATTTCAGGGGTGCAGGGGGGGTGCAGCAGGGTGTCTTTGAGACACCCCTGCACCCTTGAACTAATTCTCACATTGCGATTAGCAAATTGCGAATTCGCAATTTGAGAATTACTTCACAATCATACCTATGGGCCTCCTGGCCCATAGGAATGCATTGGAAATTATTCCTTATTTCCGAATTCGCAAAATGCGAATTCGCAAATAAAGAATATTAAGGAATCGCTAAAAAATAGCGATTTTGTACATACATTCCATTTTGCGAATTCTAAATAGCGATTCGCAAAAAAACGCTATTTAGAATTTGCAGATTGGAATCTTGATACATCTGTCCCCTGAAGTTTTAAAGTGCAGGGGGAATGGGCACAAAATACTAAAAACAGGTAATTAGAACAAGCATTTGCAATGCAATAGGTCTCGCATTTACGCGTGTTTGAGCTATTGACATTGTAAATGACAATGCTTTTTATTTTTGTTTGCGTTATTAAAACATAAATAAAAGGCATTGTCATTTACAATGCCAATAGCTTAAACACGCGTAAATGCCAGGCCTAATGCATTGGAAATGCTTTTTTTTTGCTGCCAGTCTATTGAACACCGGCATTTGCGGCAGCTTGTTTGTATTTGCAGCGCACCATGCGAGCTTTCACTTTGAGGTGAGTGTTGTGAAAGACGGCAGCTATTCTTTTAAGTGAAAGCGTGCATGGTGTGCTGTAAATACAAACAAGTTATTAAAACATAAATAAAAGGCATTGTCATTCACAATGTCAATAGCTTAAACACGTGTAAATGCCAGGCCTATTGCATTGGAAATGCTTTTTTTTTGCTCTGTCTATTGAACACCGGCATTTGCGGCAGCTTGTTTATACTTGCAGCGCTCCATGTGAGCTTTGACTTTGGGGTGAGTGTTGTGAGAGACGGCAGCTATTCTTTTAAGTGAAAGCGTGCATGGTGTGCTGCAAATACAAACAAGTAGCCGCCATTGCCGAAGTCGGTGTTCCGCTATTTTGCACCCTGGTTGTTATGACAAATGCAAAAAGAACAATTGATGGACAAAATGCGGTACAATGTCATATATTCACCCCAGTACAGAGATCTGGGCCTAAATCTATAATTTTTTTGTTCACCATGCCATTCCAGTTTGGACCCAGCCATATGCAAATCAGTCTTGACCCTGCCCCCAATGGGAACAGTCCAGCCCGAACTGGCAGGCCAGGTCCTCCCTGGACTGGAAACAAGCATCCTGGTACCGGTTTCAGGCTTTCAGCCCTCATCAGCCAGGATAGCTTGACTCCAGTGGCATGGAGAGCACAGGACCCACGTCTGGGCATACCAGTCGCACTCGGAGTGACAAATGCAAAAAGTACAATTGATGGGCAGAATGCAGAACAATATCATACTTTCACCCCAGTACAGAGATCTGGACCTAAATCCATCGTTGTTCTGTTCACCATGCATTTCCAGTGAGGACCCAGCCATATGCAAATCAGTCTTGACCTCACTCCGGTGGCATGGAGAGCACGGCACCCACGTCTGGGCATACCCGTCGCACTCTGGTGACAAATGGTTGTTTTGACGGCTGTTTGTTTGTACTTGCAGAGCACCAAGCGTGCTTTCACTTAAAAGAATAGCTGCCGCCCCCACAGTACTTGCCTCAAAGTGAAAGCGTGCCTGGAACGATGCAAATACAAACAGGCGACTGCCATTGTCCCCATCAGTATCAATAGCAAGAATAATGCTCACCCTATAGATAAAGCAGACCGTGTAACAAGCCAAGTAAAAGGTCCAGTCCATATGGGCAGTAACAAATGGAGACAAGGTGGTACCAAGGAGGGACTAACAAGCCTTATAATGAATAGGAAGCCAGCGTTTACGAAGGACAATGAAACAGGCCGATCAAAAATATGGGCGGAGATTGGGCGGGCTTCCAGTGCATACTCTACCACAGCATGCCTCACAGAGGGAGTAGCGCATGCGCGCTGTCGCTAGGCTCAACCTAAACAAAAGAAGACATTTTTTTAAAATCAGGCTCCAGAAAGTAGAGGCTGTCGCTTTGTACCTGCCTCATGACTGGTTTGCTTAAAAGTAAGCAGCACCAATTTTGCGCAATAAATAGCTTGATTTTAGCCTCCAACAGCTAGCTGGAATTTGCCACCAGGCTGGTCCTACAGTAGATTTAGAGTGAAATCTTATGCCTCTTTCACCTCTGACCTATAACCACTAAGGAACCAAAGATGGGGAGAGGCAGTGAGAGAGAGAGAGGGAGGTGAAGCAAGAGGGCAACCCAAATTTCAATTTTGTAAGGATATATTTGGAACAGTCACGCTCACTTGGTGACAACCTAGGCCTTCCTCTCCTTTTATTAATTCGACTATACTTTTGGTCTTGGTCGGTGCATCTGTAACGAAACCAGTACAGAACCTCAGATGATGTTTTTTCTGTGACTATCTGTGCTGACAACTGGATTGCGTACATATATATATGTCAAGGCTTGAATCTGGCCTATATGACATGTTATAATTATGAGCAAATGTTTGCACTATGGAAGAAAATAGCGATATTAAATTCCCCATCCTGAGTCGCAGAATCTGGATTTGTGGAATTATAGGATCATACATTACACTGAAAACAGCGAGATATCTGCAAGTATGGAAGATTTATCACTGGTGTGAAATTAGGCACATTAATGAGAAAGGGGAATTTTTGGTTGCGGTCGAGCCTTGAAAAATGATGTGGTCCTTTTTGTGAGGCAGTAAGAAACCCTTCATCTCCTATAGCTACTGATGCTACCTGGTGATAAAGGCGGGCTGGGATGCCCAAACCGTATAGAATAATATTGTATGGCACATTACCAGTATATACTAGAATGGGTGGTAAGAGAGAGAGAAAAACATTGGTTCCATATGGATTGTGCAGTAGCATGTAGACCCTTATTGGATATTGCATGGCACCCTTGATACCCTAGGCCAAAAAAAGTGCTTCCATTACTACACCAACTAAAACAGTTCTCAGATAGGGGACCGAAATCACAGTTAAAAAGGGCTTACCCCATTTCTCTTCCCAAACACACTGCTAGCAGCCAATTCTGACTTCATGCTCGTGCTAGACCCAAAGGTCTTTTACCAAATGGACCATGGGGAAACTACAGAACCATAAGAGACCTCTTTCAAGGAATAACTATCAAATCCTTGACTAATGTAGAAAGGAAGTTTGAATCTGCAAATTCTTGACTCCCATCCTGTCAGTTAGGACACTACCAAATGGAGTTGCGGCTACCCCACCACTCGCACACTTTGAAAAATTAGTCCGTGCATTTGAAGGCAAGAGGAAATTATTCTCATAAACGTATAAAACCATACAGGCCTGCAAACTGACCATCTTTCACCCATTTCAAACCTGGTGGTAAGGAGACCTGAGGAGGGAAATACAGAGTACAGTCTGGGAACAACTATGGCGAGACATCCCCAAAACCATTGGAAGCACCCGAGAATCTGCACACAAAGTAACATGCCAATGGTAAATGACCCCTGTGAGACTGAATTGAATATTCCCCTTCACAATTGTCCAATGTCTGTAATGCGATCAACAGCTGGGCACCTTTCAAAACATGTGATGCTCCTGCACAATGGTAGGGAGATTATGGAAGGAAATATCAGGCCACGTCAGGGGAACACTAAGTTGCCCGATACCCACTGATCATGGAACTCTGAATCTGGGAAGGAAGCCGGTCAACTTAGACGGATAATGCCAAACTACTCATATGGCATATGAGGGGAATGGCTAAACAGTGTTTTGCCCCATTCAGGAAGAAAAGAGCGCACTCCCTGCCCACACACCCCTGCATGCTTTGGTTCGATAGGCTATGGCAAACAAAGGCAATGGAAAAAATAACACATAAGTTAAAATTCACCAACAAAAAATTTACTGACAATGGCATCCACTAATTGACTACTTATATATTATTTTGTTTTTTTAAATCTCAATAAAAGATTTTAAACAAGTAAAATGATGTGAAACTCCACAACCTCATAGGTTTTTGGGTAATCACTAAAATGTCGTAGGCAGTTTTCCACCCAGGAGATGCTGAAAAATGTATTCATCGGAAAAATAGCAGTATAGAGAAGGAATAACACCCCATATATGAAAAGTAATAGGGGGAGAATTTTGCTCCACAGGCAGAAATACTTCTATGAGAAGAAAAGTTACCTGTCCAATTTTTGTTTCAACTTAAAGTACTTTTGCAGACTTTTAATATTGTTGAACTTTCAAGAATAAGTATTATAAACTACTATCTAGGAAAGTCCTAGATTAATAAGAGTACACAAATATCCAATATTAGTCCGAAATCAGCTTCAAACGTAGGAGAAAAAAACACAACAATAGATTTCCTAATTTTCCAGCCACGTCTTAATGATACCCCAGATTTCAGTGGACACACTTCCAGCAACTGTACTAGCCCCCATAGTAAATGAGCAGATGTTAGGAATTTTTCAATAAACATACCAGAACACAACTTCTCAAACATTTTAACATTTACAAGAAGAAACCAAGATTACTTATTCTTAACCAGAAAGGATTAGCAAATGCAAAATGTAATGCACATCACATTGTAAGTGTTTATTTTTCTAAATATTAGCTTAAAGGCTTTTGCAGTTCTCCACGCGCTAGGGTTGTCTTTGTTTACGATTCTCTGCCTGTGTGTAGTTTTTGTCTGTACTCTTTGCTTCATAAAACTTAACAAAGTGCTCTAGTTCTTTCATGGGGAGTAACTTTAGCATTCCCTGGTATGTGTTCAAGTTTGCAATCCAGGATAATGCTTTACTATAGCCTTAGCCTAGATCTGTGTCCAATCAGAGCATGACGCAATGTGGTATTGATTATCTGGTACTAGGCGTGGCTGGAGCTGTAGATGCCAACCACGATGAGGCTGCAGTGGCCAATCATATCTGGGTGTGCTGGGAGCACAGTGCACACTGGAGCTGGTGCTCAGCTCTTGCATTGCTGTGATAGGCACAGTACAGGACTAACCATGCAGATTCACCTCTCTCCCAGCCTGGAAAGGGTCTTTTTATTTATCTGAAGCCTACTCTCTCAACCTGGAGGACAAACTGAGACAAAATCCCAACTTTACGACTTTTGGTATTCAGAAAGACATTTAGTAGTAGTAAAGTTAGGATTCCTAACTTTACTACTACTAAATGCCTTCTGTGAATAGCAAAAGTAGTAAGTTTAGTATTTTATCTCAGTTTAGTAGTAGAAAAGTTAGGAGTCCTAATTTTACTACTACTACTAAATGCCTTCTGTGAATACCAAAAGTAGTAAATTTAAAGATTAGTTCTCTGAATCAATATAATTAGCACTAGATAGAACAGAAATCATGATTTGGAGATATATGAAACATTTTAGAATACAGTCAGACGCAGAGTAGGTAACAAGGACATAAGAGAAGAGGGAAGAACTAGAAGGAATATGAATAAAATGTGACAAAAAAGCAACTAAGTCACATGGGGTTATTGGAGAGGGAATGGCAGAGAATACGGTAGAGGTTTAAAATTAATCTTGCAGTGCACATGTAGCCACTACTTCTGCTCCTCCTAACAACATAACCATTGCAAGCCCAAAACTGAAGATAGGATGACAGAAAATTGGCAACCAAAACTACAATAGCTGCCAACCATGAGTGTCAAGAAGAAACTAAAGCAACACATTGCCTGACTCTAACACATATACCTTTGTGCTATCGACCTATGTGCATACAGTTCATAAAAGCTAACCTACTATAGCGGGTAAAACCAGCAAACACAGCGAGATCCTAGGGTGGTGCCATGTGAGACTGAAACTGTAGGACAAAGCATTCACAATTGTATTAATGTACAAACTACGTTGATTTTTGGCCGTCCTTAATATGGCCGCTGCAAAGGACCCGGCTTCTCCTGCACGATAGTATTCTATTTAGCCTTCCCCTTTGCAATCTGTCTATATGTTTTGGATTACATGTAAAGGACGTCAGTTTTGCGTCTTTTCCCTGCTGCGGATGGTACATCAGGATGCTAATGATGGCTTTGATGACCGTGCTGAGAAGCCGGGTTGGTTTCTGTGTAAGGAGGACAGCTGCTTCCCCTGCATCAAGCTGAGCTGCAGTCCGGGCCAAAGTATTGGGTAGAAACAAGCATTTGCAATGCAATAGGTCTCGCATTATTTAAGTTTGAGCTATTATTATTGTAAATGGCAATGTTTTTTGCTTTATGCTATAGTTTTCTTATGTACATAAAAAGCTACATATAAAGTATTTGTTGTTAAAATTATTTATGCAGTATTTAAATTTGTTTGCATAAAAGAATTTTTTTTTGCAGTAGTTACATTTTGTTTTTATAAAAAGGGACATATAAAATATGTTGCATATTGACATATAATGATGCAGCCCACCTATGACTTATGCAGCAGCAAAATGGCGTCTTCTGCATGATTATAGCCCCTCCCCTCCACATAATTCATCACTTGCCAAATAATGTATCACTTGCCACATAATTCATCGCTTGCCACATAATTTATCACTTGCCACATAATTCATGACACATAATGTATCACTTGCCACATAATGTATCACTTGCCACATAATTCATCGCTTGCCACATAATGTATCACTTGCCACATAATTCATCGCTTGCCACATAATGTATCACTTGCCACAATTCATCGCTTGCCACATAATGTATCACTTGCCACATAATTCATCGCTTGCCACATAATGTATCACTTGCCACATAATTCATCGCTTGCCACATAATGTATCACTTGCCACATAATTCATGACACATAATTTATCACTTGCCACATAATTTATCACTAGCAAAATAATTTATCACTTGCCACATAATTCATCGCTTGCCACATAATTTATCACTTGCCACATAATTCATGACACATAACCAGAAAATGCATAGAGAAAGATTGCTCGTTTAAAAAAATACCATAGGCATGCCACGTCTCCATAACCTAATTATGTATCTACCACCTTTTAAGCTGTGTGCCAAGTTCAGCAATTGCACTTCACACTGCTACGTGATAAAGGACCAGTGCACTTTTACACTTCAGTTATCAGTAATCATAGTGCACGGAGTATGCGTTATGCCTCAATGTTCCAACAGTTGCAGAACCTACATACCACTGACTACTTGATTTTATATATATATATATATATATATATATATATATATATATATATATATAATATATATTTGTATTTATTTAGTTCTCTCTCTCTCGAGGACACTGCATGGCACACTGAGTAAGTGCTACAGTGGATATTCTGCACTGCACTCGTCTTTTTAATGCATTACAAAGCATTCTCTTATGCAGCCCGTTCCCACATGCTTCTGTCTCAGACCATTCTTAGGCAAAGCACCGCACCCCTAAGCTTTTGCGTATCCTAAGTGTGTGTAAATTGGGGGTCCTTTGAGGGGGAGCCTATTGAACTCAATTGAAGCATTTTTGGAAGGCGAGGAGGTTCCTCTGTGACCCTGTTGAAGTCCAAGGAAGGCATTGCTCGTTTGGAAGGTGAAGATGGCTACAAAATCTGTCTTACCTCTCAGCACCCCCCAGTCCCGCCCCTCCTCATTCAGAGGTTGGGTACCGTACATCGGTGTGTTCGATCATGATTGTGAATTTTGGAGTAGCTCCATCGTCACTGAAGCCTAGCAGGAGTGGTGTGGGGCATCAGCTGCTAGCCTGCTACAATTTGGTATGGCATTACTTAAGAAGGCAAAACAAATCTGTTGTTTTTTTCTGCATACACGATGCAGAACATGGTGGTGCTGGTCATGGAAAAATGATCAGTGGCTGCTGACTTTGGCACTGGGAGCCAGGTTCCAAACTCGACTAACCGGCCCAAAATATTGTGATTCTGGGAAAATAATTTAATTTCCACGTGCCAAACAGCTAATGAACTTGACCTTGTAATGAAACTGTGGCGCTAGAATAACCCTTCAATTATACCATCGGGTCACCTTCGCGCCATATAAAAAACACTGCAAAAGAAAGCACGCCCTGGGACTAACTTTCCAGTATGTGTGGAACCCTGGCTGAATAGTGGACTGAATAAGGCCCTGCCCTGCCTGAAACCTCCTTCGCACTATTTGTCTCGTGAAAAACCCGGGTGGCACAGAACGTTGGGGAACACTGAAAAATGTAAATTAAGTACTCACGTAGTTTGAGAGGTGAAGTAAAACTGCACGCAGCTTCAGGGTCAGCGATACCAGGTCCTCGACGCTCCAGTAGCTTGTCTGAATGAGGGCGTATTTAGTTTATAATTTTGAAATAGTAAGGGCGGATGCAATAATTCGGCGGGGAGTAAATTAACAACTGAGCAACAGGCAAGGCGATAGCCCGGGTCAGTGCGAGGTGCCTGCAGCAGTATAGTGAACGGCGCCATGATTCAATTTGCGGCGCCACCAGCAAAACGGCCAGCAGTGAGGGGCGGCACCTTCCTCAAACTCCGCGCTCCAGCAGCAGGATGTGCTGCAAAGTGCAAGCACAACCTGACTGGGCCCGGCATTCTAGTCTTTGGTTCATGACGTCCGGCGTCAGAGCTGTGCCGCGGGTGAATGTTCCCAATAATAAATTGTGATACTTTTGAAGCACTAGTGAAGCTGAGTGAGGTGAGGCAGCCATTGTCACAGCGCACGCAGTCCACGACAGTTTGTGCTTTCAGAGTCACAGTAGTTACACGTGACAATGCATTTTAGTGCGGTAATGCAGATTACCACACTGAAATGCATTCGTGTCACGCCTGATGCATGACACTTGACAGGACTGCCGCCGCGGCCGCAACGGGCCTCCAGTGCCGGGCCGCGGCCGCCTTAAAAATGATGCCGCCCGGGGCGGACCGCCCCCCTCGCCCCCCCTAGCTACGCCGGTGTGAACCATAGTAACCAATCGCCTTGCGTTTTACAGTTTTCTTCAGCCAATGGCGGTTACGCTGTCTCATCCAGCTGGGTGGCGACCAATGAGTGGGCATCGCATCATGGCATAAACAAGTCAAGACCGTTTATACATTAGAAGCCTATATATGTGACTACTTAGCTTTGTGGACTTATTTATCATTTTAATTGACTATATAGACATACAATTTAAAGTTGTAGAACATGCAAAAACTCACCGCCGCAGCCCGGCTCGAACAGGAAGCCAGGCAACCTGTGTTGGGACGGGGGCGGGGCCGCAAAAAGACAGGAAGCAGACGGGAGCCTACCCCGCGCTCCTGTGCCCGTCAGCCGGAAGATTGCCGGAAGATTTGCGTGTCAGCTAGCGGGGCTCCTGTGCTCGTGGAGAGCCCCGCCTGCTACTAGGATGACCCGCTGCCTGCCGAAGGAGAGAGGGAAGGAGAGAGGGACACACTAAAAGAACTCGGTGAGTGGGGTTTGAGGGGGGAGGGGACATGTGTGCGCGCGCGCGCGTGTGTGTCTGTCTGTGTGCGTGTGTGCCTGCGCGTGTGTCTGTGTGTGTGTATGTATGCATGCATGCGTGCGTGTGTAAAAAAATCCGATGACTGGTGGGGGGGGGTTGCAAAGTGAAAGTAAGCAGCGCGTGTGTATGTGCGCATGCGTGAGTGCTGTGTATGCGTGTGCCTGTGATGTGCGCATGCGTGAATGTTGGTGCGCGTGCAAGCAGCTGAATCCAGCCGGGGAGAAGCGCGTGACAGTTTTTTGTCCCTCATTCCCCCGTGTCAGCTCGCTATAGTCTCCGACCCTGGACGCATCCTTCGGATGCTATTCCAGGGCGAGACCTAAAAAGGGGGCTGTCATTATTACCTGGCCAACAGGATGCGGAAGCTGGTACGGCACAAACAGGCAGGAGAAGATGTTCATGATCAGCTCACTGGGTAGCGAGGCAGCACCCATCTCCATGCACAGGGTGCCCCTGAGCACTCCATGAATGACGCACACCCCGTCATCTTAATCAGGCCCAAAATGTTAGCACTCTATAAACCCTAATTTATCACCACTAATCTGCAAAACTACTGCCTGTACGCCAAGGTCTTCTATTGTACCTAGTGGTCACATAAGTAATATAACTTGCTGCCTTTTCTTGATAAACTGTAGATCTCTAGCAAGACATAAACTCGATCTGTTTACATATATTGAGATGGAACAACCTGATGTAATGCTCTTAATGGAGATCTGACGTCATGAGGCTCCATCCTAGACATGATTTTCGCTATCCCCGAAGGTTACAATATATCCAGGTGCAATCATGTAGGCACAAAGGGTGGTGCTCCAAGTACCGGACTGTGCAAGTTTATTCTTCGCTCTTAAGTTCTCTGCTACATACGTACTCTTAGGGGCCCTCATTTATTTCACTCCTTTTTTCTGACACACTTTTTACAAGCTTTACCCAAGGAGATAGCTAAATCAGGTCCTTAGAACAGCCACCTTCACACTTTTAGGTGATCTGAATATTCACTTAGACGATGTACATTGCACGAAGGCTACTAATCGATCACAAGATTTTGCTTCCATTCAACTTTAGCAAATTGTGAATTTCCCCACACATAAGAAGGGCCAACTTCTCAAAACGCTGCTGTCCAATGTACAAGATATGACCGTCAATACACCTTTTCCTCTTTGTAATCTCGATTTTGCTACTTTATCCTAATACCCCCAGCCTCCCTCCTAACACGTCAAGTATGGGAAGATCTAGGTCGATATTGGACCCTAAAGAGTTTGAGCATTTAATAACTCTCACAAAGAAAGGAGTTAGAAGGAATATAATAGAAGCAGTACAAAAAGAGACTGGATCACAACTACGCTAAATAAAACTATCCCATCTTGAGAGTGTCTGGGCTTTGTGTCCAAGAGGCCTGGCCCGTGACTTTACTCCCATCTTCGGAAGCTAAAAAAGAATTGTAAAATCCTAGACAGAAAGTAGAGAAAGACTTACAATGCCCCTAGTAAATCCAAATATGGTAAATTATTTCACGATGCTTTTAGAAGAAGACATATAACAAAACAGTGGGGGGCGTGGCCAAGATGCCAATCAGAGCAGATGCAGCCTAGATAGCTTCGTAGCCCACCTGTGCACATATGGGGCCTCATTTATGAGAAATGACGCATCGCTGCGTGAAAGCAGCGATGCGTCACTTCTCAGTGCGCACTCCTTGCCACATTCCTGATGCATCATATTAAATGTATGACGCATCATGTCGCAAGGAGTTACATATACGTCAGTATTTCTGATCTATCTGTAAGCGCAAAAGTGAGGCATTGCTGGTGTGTGTCACAAAAGTGACGCAACTCCAGCAATGCGTCCTTTCACATGGGGCAAGCCTCATGTGAAAGGGCCGGCGTCAGTCTTACGCCTGCTGTGAGGCAGGCGCAAGATTTTGACGCAACAGCGTCCTAAAAGTGACACATTGAAATCTCATAGATTTCAATGCGTCACTTCTACGACCCTTCCTTGTGTCAATACGCCCCCCCTTGCATACATTATACCTGGCGCAGGTATAATGTGGCGCAGGAGTTTACAAAGTGACGCATTTACCTAGATGCGTCACTTTGTAAATATGGCGCAACAAGGCACATTTTTTACGCAACTGGTGCGTCACAAAAAGTGATGCACCGGCGGCGTAAAAGTGACGCACAGCCTCATAAATGAAGCCCATCGTGTATAATCCTGCCCATCCAAGCCCGCATGAACGCCTATTGTCACCTCCTGTTATTGTAGCGGAGCGAAGTTGAAAATTGAAGGATCGTGAATGTTCCTGCCACCCAGGCCCGCAGTTTTTGGTGGACTGGGCCTGCCGTACCCCTGGTACAGAGTGAGTCGGGATAGTTTTGGGATCATCGCATGATTAATCCAAGCTCTCGGACGACCTGGACATCCTGGGTGGAGGAAACCCCTGGACTTGCCTTGGTGCCCCTCCCGCCCCCGGCTCTGGAGTGTGGTCGAGGGGGGGTGCAATTGTGGGCAGGCCCGGCCTTGTCAGTGGCTAAGGGACCTGCCCTGGCATATGTTCGAGCGGCTGCTGTTGAGGAGTCGTTGCTCCTCTCCCTCTGGGAGCTGATCGCTGGCCATCACTGACATCAAGTGGTGCTGAGGTGGTGGATCCTGCAATCTCGAAGTAGGGCATTAGGAGCAGGCCCTTGTGAGGAGGTCCAGCAGCTGTAGCCCGGTGCACACACAAACAGAGGAGCAGGCCTGGAACTACGCCCAGGTCCCCAACAAAAGAGTTGAGGCGCTTGGACCGGGGCAGCGAAGCAATCCCTGACTGCACCTTGAAGAAAGGGCAGCAGCGACACAGAACAGGAGGAGCAGAAGAGACGAGTTTACGGCCCGATGCTGGGAGGTGAGGCCTTTGGACTCTGGGCCCAAGGAGTGAGTCTGGCCTGGGGGCAGCGTCGGATTGGTAACGCGGGCATTCGGGCAATGCCCGAGGGGCCGGTGTCCGAGTTCTGCTGTGGGCTGCTTTTTTTAGCAGTCTGGGGTGCTATTTGGGCGCTGTCTCTGTTCTTCTGATACAGTCAGCGGCCCAGTGGGTGTCTGAGTGGCCTTTCTAGAGGCGGATGGGCGCTCATTACCTCCGTTTAGCAGAGGTATCACCCTTTGTCTCTCGGGCTGGCCCATTAATTTCTGCACATACTGAGGGGGCCTGAGTAGAAGTGGGCTCACTTGTTTCTTTCACCAGTGTAAACTAACGCGTGCATTTTTTTACACCCCCTCCCCCCACCCCCCCTGAAGTTTTTTTTATAAGATTACACCAAAGCAGTGATGAGGAGTGTTTATGCAAATGTGGGCCGTTTTTTTTTTTTGCGTGCCCGGGCCGATTTTATTACCAATCCAACCCTGCCTGGGGGGGTGTGCTGGGTCAATTCTCTAGCAGAGGGGGTGAGTCAGCTGGGCCAGAAGCCTTAGAATTTAGTGGGGAACAGCGGCGGGGGCCCCAGATTGGAATTGTGAATGTCGAGGGGGACAGTGGTGCTAAAGGGGTTTGCCCTGTTCCTCCCCCCTTATTATTACATCGGTGGCAGCGCCCCTTTGGTCATTCCCCCCTTTGGTGGAGTGTATAACCGGGGTGTCCTTCCCGATGAGCCACCTCCCCCTAACAGAGCGATGAAGCAAACGGCAGGACAAACAAAGCAAGCTGAGTGCTGGGCCCACTGGCAGAGTGGTTTTGGGAGGCTACAGGGCCTACAGAAGCAGGGTATCACTTGAGCCGGCTGCGTGGGCCCCATCAGTGTCCGGCTGGTCGGCACATAGAACGGTGCCCAGGAGGCCCAGACAACACAGATTGGAGTGACACGGTGTGCAGTGGCCAACATATAGCGGAGGCGATCCCCGATTCTGTTCGCCCTGGCACTGGGGGTTTTGGGGACTCTGCCGCATCAGGACTGCAAGTGCGAGGGACAGAAAATCACGCTAAGGCAACACATGGAAACTAGTGCTATCCACCTTGGTGCCACTGTGACAGGTACAAACGGCATTTCATAGTGTTCACTGGGACTTGTGGACAGACTGCGAGGCACTTCAGTTACTGGTTGAAACAACGTTCTCTGGGTTGCGCATAAATAGCAGTGCGGGGTTAACAGGAGCCCCGCACAGCCCCACGACATGCCGCACCAAGGACAAAGACAGACCTCAGAGAGAGGTGCAACAGATAAAAAAGGGCCCAGTATCTTTGTACCTCCAACCTACCTGCTTGCGACCATCGGCACCGGGGAGACCTGGTAAGAGCCGGGGAAGCCTGTTGCTGTTTGGGCTGACCGGAGGCCGAAAACCACATTTCCCAGGTACCTTTGCGACGCTCCCCGCTGCGTACTGTCACCAGCGTGTCAGGAGGTGCTCAAAAGGGGCACAGGGCTCCCGCGGCACGCGGGCGTACCCGGGCAAAGCCCGGGCCAAGGACGGGCCCGTCTGAGCCTGTAAGAGACAGGAAAAGGCTGGGCTGGGCCACCCCCCTGAAAAGCGTGGATCCTAGTTTTCGTTTCTGCAAAACTTTGCAACCTATTGAAGACCCAAGGTACTGTGTTAACATATAGAGAACACCTGGTTTGTTAAAATTATCAAGTAGTGTTAGAATGGAAAAATGTAACGGTTTGCTGGCAAGTTAGATGCTTTCTTGGTTAGGGCAGAGTCACTTCTAACCCATGAAATGCAACTGACTGAGCGACGCCTTTTCTTGGACCCTTCTATATTGCAGAGACATTTATTAACCGGTACTCCTTCACCTGCACTGTGGGTTACTGTTCAAGAGAGTGTGTCCAGCACTGTTACAAGTGTCCCTCTTACCCCTTCGCAACCTCCCTCAGAAGCGGCCTTAAAATCTCCAGTAGTATCGAGCAGAGCTACTAGGACAGGGCCTCAAAAAATGTGGGGACTGGAAAAACTCATGCCCTGTCAGATAAAGGAAAGCGGGGGGTTGGGAAAAGAAAAACTAAGGGTAAGGGTAGTAATGGTGGTAAGGTCGATCAAGGTAATGCCTGCGCTAATTGTAACCATAATGGTACTCCTTCCCCTGCGAAACCCACTTCAGTTGGTACACAAACCGAGATGATCCTGCCCTTACTAGCATCGAGCGTTATTAACACCAAGGGAGTCATGACCGAGTTATGTGTGGGGTTAAATGACCCAGGGCTGGGAGCAGCTCTAGCTAGTGTCCGTGATTTGGTCAAAAAAATGTTTGCTTTACTTTGGGAAAAAAGCCTTCTAGAGTCTGCAATAAAAACCTTAAGTTACACTAATGTGGGTTTCCAACTGCCTAGATTGGGAAGGGACGATACAAGGTTAATGGTGGGTAGTCGCCCATTGCTTATGCAGAATGGGAAAATTGACAAAAATGATGTGAATAACCCCACTCCTAACAATGGGGAAAAATAGCTTGAGGGCATTACCTGCAGGATTGAATGTGTCAGGTTTGCAGGGTCCTCAAAGTGGAAACTTAACACCTCAAGTCAGGGGAGACGGTGTGAGTGTCCCTGTTGGGAGCCCAAGAGACAAGGAACCCAGTTGCTCTTCGATGCCTAATATGGAGATACTACGTCTTCCTCCGGATTCGTGTCATGTTTTGATTTTGGCTGGGGTCCCTGCACTAAGGGTTGGGCAGAAAGAGAATTGGAATGACTTAAGGAATAAAACTGTAGACTGGTTGACAAAACACAAGAACTTTCATCCTTCGGACATTGATGAGATTCTAATGGCTCATAGGGTGGATAGGGCAATCTACTAAGAGAATAAGGGGTAACTGCATTGTGGTTAATTTTTGTAGGCCAAAGATGGTTCATTATTGTTTACATCACGGTGATGCAACTTCTTCTCGTAACACTGGGATCAGTGTACTCCCTCTAGGATATTTCTATAAACCGCAAGATGGGAAGAAAGGGGCATATTATCAAGGGGGTTTATCTCCGCATTTTTGGCTTTAAAAGCCAAGAAAGCGGAGATAAAATGATCACCCTATTTCCTAGCTGTCGCTAACACCAGTTAGCGACAGCTAGTAGGAGATAGCGACCATCTTGGGCCCCGCTTTGCATGTCAGTGATATTTATCACTAATGACATGCAAAGTGGGCGTGCCAAGATGTTAGCGACTAGAAACAGTCGCTAACATCGCTATCTCCTATTACCAACTTTTGGAGATATTCGCGCTAAGCGCGAATATCTCCAAAAGCTAACACCTGCCCCTGAGCAGTTCTTAGCCATGTTATCCAATGGTAGGTGGATAACAAGGCTAAGAGCATTAGCTCAGTAATGCATGAATATCGCTGACTTTTCAGCGATATTCATGCATTTCGGCCGATTTTTATCGCTTAGGAGATATACCTTGATAATAGCAAGGCTCCTAAGTGATAAAAATCGCCGCAGCTCGGCGATAAAAATATCGCCGCTAAACCAACGTAGCGATAATTATCGCTAGTTGTTGGTAATATGCCCCATAGTTATTAGATTTCCACCAATTATGACATCTAATAGGTTTCAAGCATTGTCAGATTTAGATTTCCAGGACTGACAATTACATAAAGTCCAGCAGGGAAGAATACTGTTAACTGTCCCCAAAGATTTGGGACCTACAGTTACTGACAAGGTAGCTGCAGGAATTCACACCAGTATTGTAACTGCCCCTAGTGATTTGGGACCTATAATTACTAACAAGGTAGCAGTAGGAACTCTTACTAGCACTCTATAGAGAGAGCCAGGAAAACAAAGCATGAATATCTGCCAAAGGGATCAGATAGGAAACAATAATAATAGCCAGAATGACACAGTGTGTAGGAACTCTGAAGGAATATTAAAATGCATGGCAGGCACAAATAGTGTGCACACTGAGACAGATCTAACATCTCAGTGTAGCGAGCAAGATGTCATAAATAGTAATTTTACCTGTAACTTTGTTAATGACTGCGAGGAAGTCCCAAGATTAGAAAATGGAGCTGAGGGAATTAATTGTGATCAAAACATGGAAGAATGTAAAACAGAGATAAAACTGATTTCATGAGCATTGTAGGGATTAAGAGAAACCTAAGAGATGCAATATGGCAGGATTATATTGGACATAGTGAAATAGTCCTATTCCAAGAAACTTGGGCCTTGGAAAGCCTTCACAAGGTAGGTTATAAAACCTTTAGTATAGCTGTTATTCCCTCAGTAAGTGGAAGGCCCTGGGGAGGTCTTGTTATTTGGATAAAAACTACTCTAGGTGTTGATATTAAGCAAATTGACTCCCCTTGCCAAGATTTCTTGGGAATAAAGTGTTTAGTACCTGATAAAAGGAAAGTCTACATTTTTAACATATATAGTAGACCGAATGTAGCAAGTAGGGAATTTGAAGTTATTGAACATCTGGATCAACTTTTAACCACGGTCAACCAGAGTGCTTTGATATTTGTGGGGGATGATTTCAACCGCAAATTTGAACCTGTGGTTGGATTTGAAAATATTTTTGAGGATGAGGACTCAGCCAATAACATTCCACAACTGGACAGTAGCCCAGTAGTATTGTGCACATGTGCCGTTGCGCAGTTGTTAAGGCTGGTCTCAGGCCACGGTCTACGTGCCTGTAATGGGCGATTGCCTTCTGACAGCCCAAATTTACCGACATTCACACGGGGTAGCTTTAAACGCTGTACAGACTATATATTGATATCTATCCCCTTCTGGCCCATGGTATGTGACCTAGTAATTGAGGATAGACAAGAGAGTGATCACTATCCATTATGTCTGACACTCGCAGCCTCCCTCTTTCAGTTGAGTTCTCTAAGGAAAAGCGATTCCAGTTCTAGTCCAAATGAGCCATTATTACAGCCTTATAGCCCACCGTAGTGGGCTATACCGGCTATTAAAGGCCCGCTGAATCGTTAAAGGCCCGAGCCGAAGGCGAGGGACTTTAAGAGACAGCGGGACTTTAATTGCCGGTATAGCCCTGCTACGAAGGGCTATAAGGCTATTAGAACATTCTGCCATAGAGGGCAGAATGTTCTAACAAATTAAACAAAGGGTTCTCGAAGCACGAGGGGATATAAATCCTCTCGAGCTTCAAGAAGCCTTTGTAGAACATTGGAATGTTGCTCTGCGGGCCTTTACCGGCTCGTAGACGCAGGGAGCTCTCCATTGTCTGCAATGGAGCTCCCAACATTCCAATGTTCTAATAAAGAATAATCGTAGAGCACTTAGATGGCCCTTGGTAATGGGAAATAAAAAGACTATTAAAAATATCTATGATATTTATGTAGAAATAGTTTCCCCGTATGTAAACCTACCAATAGCAGATATTCCAATTATGGAGCTGCATGACAGACTGATAGAAGAATTAGGACCAATACTAAGTAAGGCTCCAAAGGAATCCAAAGAAGGAATTTCTGAGGTAGCCACATTAGAGAGCCCATGGTATAATAAAGAATGCTGTGATGCAAAAAAAGATTTGATCCAGGCAACAAAGTTTAAAGATACAGCAACCCTAAGGAAAAATAGGATCTGTTACAAGAGGGTACTAACCCAGGCTAGAAATAACTGGGAAGATAACATTTGGACTGAGCTGAATATTGCAGGCAAAACAAATCATCAATCAACCTTTTGGCGTTTCATATTGAAGGGTAATAAAAAGGGGAAATGTAACAAGGACCTTTTCTTAGATACAAACACTTGGGTAACTCATTTTTCACAACTCTATTCATCCTTTAACGGTGATACTGATTATAATCAAAAAGATTATGAAATTTGTGCAAATAGTGCCCCATTATGTTTCAGTATGACGGAAACAATAGAAGCAATAGACAGGGAAGGCTCCTGGACCAGACTAGAAATCAGGCGACCTATGGAGGCATGAAAAAGTGGTCTGGACTCCTTATATTAATCTTTTATGTAATTCAGTTGCAGCAGGTGAACTGCTTCCTGAAACGTGGAAGGGGGCAGAGATTGCAACTATTTTTAAAAAGGGTAACCGCCATGACCCGTCACATTATCGACCGATTAGTTTAATTGATGTTTTACAAAAGATATATGCACGTCAAATTTTAAATAAACTGAGTAATTGGATTGAGGAGTACAGTATTTTATCCAAATATCAGGCAGGTTTTAGAGTCAAAACTAGCACAATTGACCAGGTTTTTAGATTTCTTTGTATAATTTGGAAGTATATCACCTTCAAGAAAGCCCATTGGTATATTGCCTTTGTGGACCTTAAGGCAGCCGTTGACCTCATCCCCAGAAACCTCCTGTGGAAATCACTTAGGAGACCAGGGTGTCCCAGGGGAAATCCTTGTGCAGATCATAAGACTACATGAAGATAACTTTGCAAGGGTTCGATGGGGTCTAAATGGTGAAAGTACTGATCGCATACAAGTAAAAAGGGAGGTAAGGCAGGGATGCATGTTGGCCCCTACATTATTTTCATTGTATGTTAATGACATCCCTGAATATCTCTTGGGCTGAGAACATGATTCTCCCAAGTTAGGGGAGTGCGCCAGTACCGGCACTTTTATTCGCCGATGACACAATTTTAATATCACAAACCCCCAAAGGTCTGCAAAGCCTATTAAATTCTTCCGAAATTTACTGTGAAATGAAAGGCCTGGAAATAAATTATACCAAAAACGAAATATATGACAGTTAATCCACACAAATCTTTATTAGAAAACTTAAATGTCAAAAATGAGAAGATAGAATATGTGCTAAATTTTAATTACTTAGGCATCACATTGGATTCTAAAATTAATTGGAGATCGCAGTTGGAAAAAAGCAAAACTATATTAATCCAAAACTCAGTACCAATAATAAGGAAGCATGAGAATAGTTTGTCTAAAGCCGTCTCCACTACACTTGAGTTATATTAATATAGGGTGCAATCTGCATGCCTTTATGGGGCTGAACTGTGGGGTCACGTACCAAAAAATAATTTTATGGTGGTCGAGAATAAATTCTTTAGGAAACTGCTAAGCTTACCTATGCGTACACCATTATTGCCAGTTTCTAGAAAAAGGGGGGGTCCAAAAAAGACTCCAAGGCTATATCAGTTTTCACTTAGTTTGTGTAGGAGGGACACACTCAAAAACTCTGGACCTCTTGAGTTTTGAACAGATAAAGTCTTTATAAGGGTGGCGAGTGTGTTTACACTGTTGAAAAATCGGATGTTTTTTGGAAACCAGCGTAATAATGAGGAAGAACTGCAATGAGCAGACTCAAATGTAAATAGCCTTGAAAAATCCCTGGCGCGAATCGCCAAAGGGGGCGAAACACGTGTCGGCTGTTCATGTTTTTACCTGAATCAATAAAGCTCTCCTTTCTATAAAAAAATGGACTTTTGACTCAATCTATATGAGTAAGGATTCAGCCTGATGAAAAGAAGAATTGTTGTAAACACACTCGCCACCCTTGTAAAGACCATTATTGCCAGTAGTGATGGATTTAAATATCCGTCGCACTGATCTGCAGGCAATTTTACAGGCCACTACTGTTTTGGGTCCGCCTGTGGTCAACAGATGAACTTGTTTATTATAGAGAAGGCCTGGAGGAAGTTTTTAGAATTAAAAATGGCACAAGGTTGCCATGGTTAAACCATGTTCGTGAATGGTTTTATAAACTAGGACTAAAGCACTTCTGGGATGACCCTCGGGGATTGTCGATGGGCCCCAAAAAACTGTTGAAACAGACTTTTGGGGCTTTTAATCAAGATTTTTCATCCCACAGCTCAAAAATAGGCATTTTATTCCTCAATAAAACCAAATGGTAAATTTGAGTCCTTTTTAGATGAGATACAGCCACAGCTGTTCTACAGATAAATGCAAATACAGTAAAATGGGCACATAGCGATGGGGATGTAAGCGACGGTTGTTGTGCTATTTGCCACACAGGTGCAAAAGAGAACGAATTGCATGTGTTATTCTTTTGCCCAGCTTATATATATACCAGGATAAAATGGATTAAACTGATTTGTCAGCTTCTGGGCATTAGATCCTGTGATGAAGTGGCAAGAATACTGCGATCAGATACAAGCAGTAGTTTTTAGTGTGAGAAGATACCTCTTCGGGGTTGACTTAACAAGAAAGAGAATAGGACTGATTTTTTTTTTAATTTGTAGGAACCTGTGTGTTTTATTTGAATTTATACTTAGCCTTATACTTTGCTGGTTTTGCACTAGAGGGACTATGCCCTATTATGTATTATCATGGAACCTTGTATATTTTTGGACAGAGCCATTGATTGATTAGATCATGGTATGTACTTGTTGTATGAACGTATGAACTTAATTATTGTTAAAATGCCATCCTATTACTGGATGTATCTATTGATGGGATTTTATTTATATTTGTTGGTCTTTTTAATATCTAAGAAAGGTCTAGTATTGGGACATTGATTCTCAACAAATGCGTATCTGTTGGGCGGGGTACCCTTTGAACATTATATGATGTCTTTTAGATGAATTGAATGTAATCTTCTATGGTTTTTTAAATCGAAATAAAGATCATTAACTTGATAAAAAATAGACCACTGCACAACTCAGGGGGTACCCCTGAGATCTGACCCACCACGTGTGACGCAGCTGGGGGATGATGCAGTCCAGCCGGAGCCTACGGGGGCTCAAATCCTGGCAGCTGTCCAAGTTTCCAGTGCAACCATCCAGGCAAAAATAGATGCAGTGCCACTGGATGTTGGACTACTATGACCCTACCTCCGCACTGTCGTGGACCGCTCGCTAGCCACAGAACAAACAGTTGGTGAACTGCAGAAAGAAGTTACCACATTAAAGGCATCACTAACCAAACTATTGCTCAAGACAGCAGTTCTGGAGCGCTGGGCCCAAGATGCGGAGGGGCGTTCCCGTAGGTGTAACCCAGAGGGTGTGGAGGAAAAAGAGCCGGACCTCTGTAGTGGTCTTGTCCCATGCATAGAGGTGACATAGTAGAAGCAGCCAGGTAGAGTCTTTTAAGGTTATTTATTAAGTCCACACGATGTGTGGTGACAGCCTCACCAGAAGCAGCCTGCTAGTTGCTCAGCCCATCCTCCAACTGACAACACTCAAACCAGGCACCCAAGCATTCCACTCATGTCAATCACACCAACATTCCACACAGAACACTCACACTGGCTGAGAAGCTAGGAACATGGTGAAAGGGACATTAACATTCTAACATAACATGAGGATACTACAAACTCTTTCTGGAAAGGTGGATCAAGGTGGCACTCCCCACAGCAGAACTTTCCTCAATCTTTATTGTTGAGCGGGCGCACTGTGCTTTTGTTGTGGCAAGCCCAGGACTCTAATAGCCAAGATGTTAAATTTCAGGGACAAGGATTGTTCCTTAAAGCGGCCAGGCATGCAGGAGACCCTGCCTTCAGTAACCAAACAATCTGGATATTTCCAGATTACACCCGTTTGATTCAGCAGCAAAGACCATCCTATATTGGAGTGAAACAAAACTGCGAGCCCTGAACCTCCAGTACATGCTCCTCTATCCTGCCAAGTTGAAGGTTCTCCACGCAGATCGGGCCCACTTCTTTACAACCTCAGAGGTGGCCTGGAATTGGTTGGAGGTACATGGAGATGAGAGGACAGTGTATGGGAGAGAGCAATGGGGAGGTGCTCAACTGTCCCCAAAGGGAGAAAGTGCAGTAGCCGCAACAGAAGGTCCCAAAAATCCTCCAGATCAATGTAGCAGGAGGTGGTGCATGAGGATGGCTCCTTGGAACTGGAAAGAAGAGACTCTGGTACCAGGGGCAGGAAGTTGCCCAGAAAAGACCAATTGTCACAAAAATCTGAACAAGAGGTTGCGAAGGCCTTGGTACAAGTTGTAACGGCCACAGGCTCCGACGCAAGCATGGGCAACATTGTAGAGGATACGCAACAGCTGCGTGCCCTATGAGTGGAGTGTGGATAGGGGTAACATTTAAGGGAATATGGACACAATAAGGACTTTGAGGAAACGTGTCACTGACAATGGTACTCTCCTTGAACAATGTACTATGTTACAGTGGGGCTTACCTCCTCCAGCCTGACGATGAAGGGATGGACTGGGATGGGCACCGGTATCGGATGGGCGGCCAACATCTCCCTACACCTCCTCCAATTTTCCTTTAAACTCTTTCTGCATTGTTGTCTTCTACTTCTCCTTCTTACTCCTATCCTTTTCTATCCTTATTATCTTATTCTGAATATCCTTTTATTGAATGTTAAACAGTACGACTGTGTAAGTGTGTTGAGTTGATAGTTGTGAGTGGGGGTGTGAGTGGCAACCGGGACTGGGAGGTGGTGCTGACAGATATACAATTAGTCTGAGAAGAGCACTATCCTTGGCCTGTCAGAAGGCATGTAGTGGATGACTGTATAGGGAGTGCATGCTGATAGAATGAGAAGTATGAGTTGTATGAGGAGTTTAAGTGCATTGGTGCTCTTGGTATTGATTTTGCATAACAGAATAGATGATGTTTATCTATTGGTAAAGTTTAGGGGTTGGGGTTGCAAGACTAGGGACTATATGGGGATGCACGTTTTGTTAATACAGTGTCTACCCGGGGGTGAGTTGTTCCGAATGTTCAGTTCACAACTCTCTCTGGCAGCGATGGTGGCAGCCCACAGCCGTACACACAATTGGCAGTGCAGGCACAGGCTGGGAGATATGGGACAGTACAAGATTATCACATGGAATGTGAGGAACTAAATTCCTTTGTGAAACGCTATAGAGTACAAACATATCTGCGGAATCAGGGTATACATGTTGCTATTCTACAGGAGACACAGTTACTAGACACTGAGACACAGAAACTTCAGAAGAAATGGAGAGGACCGTTTTGTCGCATCTACCTACTCTACCTATGCTAAGGGTGTGGCTATGTGGATGGCCCCACAGGTTCCATTCAAGTTACGGAAATACGAGGCAGATGTGGAAGGCAGGTATGTGATAGTGCATGGTTTAGCTTGATGGCACAGATGTATGCCTGGTGAATGTCTATGCCCCAAATACAGATGATTGTGAGTTCTTTAGTGTCATAGAGAGGTTATTCCTCCTATACATTGGGATGCCATTAATATGAGCACGAGATTTTAACGGCATGCTGGATGGCTCACTTGATAGATATCCGTCAAAACAGCACACTAAACTCCACATGTCATCTGATCTGAGTGAGGTGATGAGCGGCTGCACGTGTAGATATCTGGTGTGAAACGCATGCGGGTAAACGGGGTTATACTTGTTACACTCCGGCCCTCAAGGTGTATAGTAGGCTCGACCGTTTCCTACCCTCTTGGGAAGAGTGTGGTGCTGTAGGGCAGACCGAAGGGCTTGGTCGGTTTTTGTCGGATAATGCACCGGTTTTGCTGGCGTGGGGACCTGAGCGATGCAGGCCAAGAGTCCCTTTGTGGCGCTTGCAGCCCGCCGCGCCCGTGATTTGATATTTAGAGAGGGACTCAGAGAGGTCGTTGCGGGTTACTTCACCAAGAACTGGTCAACTACAAAGACCAGAGGTGTGGAAAGGGATATATTTAAAGTGGTTACTCACGAGGACTGTTTGTACAGGGTGGGGGACACATGAAGGCAACTAGAACTGGAATTGACAGCAGAAGAGGATATATTGTCCAGGCTTCAACGTGAGGAGCGGGTGTCAGAGCAGGGCCAAGATTCCCTGCTGCGGGCGCAATGACAGGTGGGGAAGATATGGGACAGATTGGATTGTCAACTGCATCATAGGGAGGGTGACAGATCCGGAAGGTTATTAGCATGGTTGTTGAAGTGGGAATGCCCATCCCCACTGATATTGATGTTGCATTGCCCTAACGGAACCATGGCCACCACGCAGGCTGGTGTCAACACAGTGCTATTGAACCATCTAGCTGAAATATACCAGGAGGTACTGGAGGCAGAGTCGCCTATAGGGGGGAGTACCTTCTGGATGTCCCCCTCCCATGCCTCACAGAGGAGCAGAGGGAGGAATTGGAGGCAGCACTCCAACAAGAGGAATTGCAGGAAGCACTACGAGGTATGGTTCACTCTAAATCACCTGGACCGGACGGATTTCCCGTGGAATTCTACCAGACATATGCAGATGTCTTTCTCCTGCGCCTGCTAAAAAACCCTGCAGCAGGCAAAAAGGGTGGGCTGGCAGCCGCAATCTATGAGGGAGGTGTAGATAGTCATGTTCCCCAAGCCTGGCAGGGACGCAGAGGACTCAGGTGCATACAGACCTTGGTCCATGATAGGAGTAGATGCTAAATTATTTGCTAAAGTCTTGGCCATGAGACTGAGTAGAGTTGTGACCTCTCTGGGCACGAGGACCAGTGCAGGTTTATACCTGGGAGGGGAACACACATGAATTTACGGAGGTTGTCCCATACCCTACATTCAGTGGCCGATAGTGAATTCTGGGCAGCAGTTATTACTCTAGATATCGAAAAAACTTTTGATACTTTATGATGGGAATATCTATGGAGGTACTGAGGAGAATGGGTTTTTGCAGGGAATATGTCGCCTGGGTCAGACTGCTCTACAAGACAGGGGTTTCCGTTGTCCTTATTACTTTTTCCACTTGCTATGGAACCCCTAGCAGTGAAACTGAGGAGGGATGTGGCACCATGAGGTATAACAGTAGAAGGCCGTACACATGTGTTCTCATTGTATGCGGATGACAAACTCCTATGCATTAGACAGCCTTAAGAGGGGATCCCTTTGCTGGGGAACAGCACAGGATCTCCCTGAGATAGGATTGGATTGGGAAAGTGACCATTTACGATACCTGGGCATTCAGGTAGCCCACCACCCAGGTACCCAATATGAATTGAACATGGGTTAATTTTGTTCTCAGGATTAAAAGCATTGATACATTTTTGGAACAAGCTTCCTCTATTGGTTATGGGGAGAGTGGCCATATCAAAAATGGTGATGCTGCCCCGCTGTCTGTATATCCTGCAAAACTCATTTTCTAGAATCCTGAAGTTCACGTTTGACACACTTAACAGCCTCCTAACCTCACTGGTGTGGGTGGGGGGAAGGAGTAGAGTCAAACTAGAGACGCTTAAATTGGACATGGATGCAGGAGGTCTAGGTCTGCCTGACTTTAGGCTATACTACATGGCAGGATTGCTGCAGTATGCCGCACAGTGGTGCATGGAAGAATGCAACATGGAGAAAGAAGTACTGGGGGAGTGGAACGATGGGTAGCGGCTGCAGAGGTTCTAATCACGGTCTTGAGAGTCCCCAAGGACTGCCCATATATAGGATGACAAGTGACGGAAGCCTGGGAACAGGCAGTCACATTGGTTCTCCGCAGGGCTCCCTATGCTGGTGTGCTCCCACTCCAGTAGCTACAGGGATTTCAAAATATTCAGGCAACCATGTACATCATGAAATGGTACAAGGGGGGTTGTGAAACAGCTGGAGATTTGTACCTGAATGGAACCTTTCTGACATTAGACGCGGCAGTAGATCGCCTCCAACTATACACAAAAATGTTGTGTATGATCCCTGAGATATGGACCACATTCTGGATGAGCCGCGGGAGTCGTGCACGTTGACAACACTGATGGACCCAGGCTCCAGTAGGGGTCTCATTTCACACATATATAAGGCAATGAAGGAGGACTGTGTGGTTGACTTATCGGGAAATGGGAGGAGGACTTACCTTCACCCTTGACGGTTGGGGAGTGAAAAATGGCTCTAGCACAGATGGCTGAAGCAACAAGTAATGCCAGGTTCAAGTTCACCCAATTCTATTATTTACATCGCACATATCTGACTCCACAGCGTGGGGCACAGTTCACCCCAGGGCTAACCTCATCCTGCCACATTCCTAGACATGAATTGCATATGACTGCAAAAGTACTGGAATCAGGTTGCGCAGTCTCTTCGGACAATAACCAGACCCTCCAGGATTTCGCGATTTCGCGATTTGCAATAAAATCGCGAAATCGGCAGTTTTGTGTAAATGCCGCGATTTTTTCTAAAGTGCCCGCGGAATCCAAGGGATGCAGCTGGACGTGCCCGAGGCCCTGAGGGTTAGAGGCAGCTTGTAATGCTGAGTGACCCAATGAGGGTGGGGGCAGCTCGGGACCAGCAAATGTACCTTCACAGGGGCTGTAAGAATATGTGAACACACAAAAAAGCCTCATTTACATGTAAATGGTCTTTTAAAGACCTGTTATGTAAGTACTCGGGAGCGGCTGCAATCAGATGCTCGCCAGCCCACGAAGCTGTCTCCGGGCTGACACACACGACGGGGAGGAGGGGGCTGAAGCCCCGTGAGCTCAATGGGTGTTGAGCGCCTGTTCACAGCCCTCCTGGTTTCTGGGCGGTCTTCTGTCTCTTCACCTCTCCCCTTCCTCCCCCTCTGTTTCTTCTCCCTCTCTGATGGCTGTCTCTTCACCTCTCCCCTTCCTCCCCCTCTGTCTCGCTCTTGAAGCCACCCGCCTGCTGCAGTTAACCTGGGCACGGCGAGCAGCCCTGCGCTTTCTAAACCAGTTGCAAATAACCCACTCTGAACCTATATTTCTTGACACAATCACTGCTTTGCTACGAGTAAATAAGAGCGCCTCTGTAATCATATGTCAGGTTCACTGCTAACATCCTTGTGGCACAATCTCAAAATTAAATTAGATGGGAAAATACTATTTTGGGTTTTTTGGGCCCTCAAAGCCGGTATTCGAACGGAGTGTGCACTGTTCACCAATAAACAACCTATCAATTTATAACAATATACAAAGTTCTCTGATACTTAATTTTTAATTTCTTAGTTACAACCTTAGTTCGTTTTATTCACATTGTTTGCAATGCCTCATACATCACCTAAGCAATACATTCTCTAACATAAGTATACATTAAACTTTTTTTAGCATCAAAAGTTATACTGTAATATTTTACATAATACAGAAAAGTGCTGGTATTATATGGGTTTCAGGTATGCCCCTGAAGCATGGACTTAATTGTCCCGAAATGCATCGGGCCATGAAGAAACAGGATGCGAATTTCTGTATTTTGTGTGGGGGGCTTTGCAGAATGATGGGAAGTTGAAGTTTGTGGTCCCGTAGAATCGTAGATCTATAGGGGAACAGCTATATGGGCTCGGGGTGGGGTATTGATGCACGTAGAAGTCCAGGCGGAGGGGACAGGCAGATGAAAAGAACCGGAAAGACCCATGCGTCACCAGCAAGATGAACTCATTCAACAAGCACTGGTAACGCCAATAGGCCTGGCTTTAATGTCCTTACATGCATCCATCCACCTAGCAATCCGTATATCCATCCACCCCACCTATCCATCCATCCACATCCATTCCTCCATCCACCCACCCATCCATCAGCCACCCGCTTATACATCCCCATAGCACCACGCCCATCCACCATTCCATAAAACCAACCACACCCAACTATCCATTCATCTATCCATCCCCTAGGCAACCACTTATCCATCTGTCCGTCCGTCCACCTACCCACCTCTAAATTCCGATCAAATTTTGTGGGATGAAAAGAGCTGTGAAAGACAAATAAAGTTGCAGAAAGCCTTGTTTGTGCAGGAGACGGCTGCGGGGATGGGGGGGGGGGTGGGTACACTTGACACCCGCGGGGACGCGACTAATAATAATAAGTCATGTTTTGTACAAAAGTAACAGTAACAGTATCCACCATGGGACACAGGGGCTCCCGGGACCTACTCGTGCCAAGGTTCCTTCTCAGCTCAGAGAGATGTGTCAGAGTGGCAACACCGGGTAACCCTGGTGGAAGGGCCTCAGATGGGCTCCCTCTGTAGGGCACCCGGGTCGGTGGTGCCAGGGACTTTTCACAGGATAGGGTTTGTGGGCACCGGGGGCTCAGTGCCAGGTCACTTCAGAGAGATTTGTCTGTGGGCACAGAGGGCTCAGTGCCAGGGCCCTTCAGAGAGATTTGTCTGTGGGCACCGGGGGCTCGGTGCAAGGGTCCTTCAGAGAGATGTGTCTGTGTACACCGAGGGCTCAGTGCCACTTCCTGACAGCTTCTTTACCTCTGCGCCCGCGTCCATGATACATCGTGGGCGCAGATGTAAAGAGATTCCCTCATCAGCATGGTGGGAGAGAACGCCCTATTGAGAGAGCGCACTGGCGCAACATATGTGCCAGCACTATCTGTATTACGTTGTTTATTGGGGCGGGCGGGAAGGACAAAGAAGCACGAAAGAATAACTTTCCGGGATTAATGGGGCATTAGCATTTAACAAAAAGTAACACCTAAACCAGAGCTTTACCACTACCTTGTGGACATTCATTGCGTGTAACTGTCAAGCTGTAGGAAAAGGGAATTACTTAAACCCACAATCAAGAGTGTTTCTATGGAGGAATGCTTACATTAGTATACATACATAGCTTCATGTTGTTAAATAACAAAAAAAACTAAGATATCTGTGTTTGTTGTAGGAAAAATGGCCAAATAAAATGCCGCAAAATTGCCGCTAAATTTCCATATTTGTGCCGCTAAATTTCCATTTTTGTGCCGCTAAATTTGCTAATCCATGCCGCTATATCCTGGGGGGTCTGAATAACAGCAATGCAAATGGAAGTCTCCATAAAGCAGTGCTTATTGGGCGTTCTTCCAACACCAAAAAAAGGGACACGAATAAGCCATAAATTTGCAATGCTGGGCCTGGTTCTGGCAAAACGGGGGATTGTGATCCATTGGATCCTCTCTATTCCCCCTACGCTGGATAAATGGATAGGAGATCGAGACCGAGATAGGAGATCGAGATTGAGACACCAGCTGATGCACTGTCCAGACGATGTCATCCTCCTCGCAGAGAATCCAGCTCCAGTGTTTCTGACTCCCCTTGCGGGGTATTAGAGATCAAGACCACAAAAGAGATTTCAACTGCTCTCATTGTAAGGTATGGAGCAGACTAGAACCTAAAGAAACTTTTGGCATCTCTTGGCAATACTAAAATATAGCAATCTATACTTTAGAAAATGGCACCTACCTCTTCCCTCGTACTCCACTGGGGTAGGATTATTTTAGAAGCATCAGATGAGTATTTTAGCCTATGTTATTTATGTATGTATTTTTACGAATATATGTCATAGCTGCAGACCATGCTATTGCAATATTATTGTATTTTATCTTACTGCTAACGCTGTACGTATTATATTTGGCATTCTGTCTTTCGATTGTAACTGTTCATATATCTTGCATGAGAAATACGACTTTCAATAAAACCTTTTTATTGAAATGCCCGTCTCTCTATTTCAGTGCAACTCTGTAGAAACGAAGCATGCACGATTGACTGAGTGAAACTGTTATCTATTGTTTCCACGATTCTAAGACATGTTCCGATTCTACTGGAAACAAAGTTGTCATGTTTATGCGGTTGTCAGAAATGAATCCCTTCTTGTTTATTTGAGAAGTTTCTAGGGACCTTTGAGTCAGCGGGCACACACAAGTAATTACGTTTAATGTACTCGATAGAGACATACTGACCTAAGTCCTATGTCAAAACTATAGTGTATAATATTTCAATGTGCAGAACCTATCAGGGATATAGGAAATACACTACAAAGTGTCCTTGCTGACAGACCAGAGTGATGACGAACTGCAATTATACGTTCCCCAAGCCACACCTCGTCAGTGCCTAGCACAGAAAATACGAACGTCCTTCTCACACAAAAACCAAGCTAGCAATGCCAATCTGCCTGAAATGCCCATGCAAGCAGTAGTAATGCTGCTAGTTGCTGCCAGAGGGGTGTGGGATGTTAAATTGCTCCTTTTTAATGTTCAAAGATCATTTTCGGTAAACTTCATATTTTTTTGCTTGTCACTATTCCAACTAAACAAACAAAAGAAAAAGAATAAGATAAGACATTTTATGTGCATTGCAGTCTATAGTAATCCACTGGGCGAGTGGAGATGGTTGTAGATTGTCATGAGTAAAAAACAAAAATGGCTGACGTAAGGTAACATGTATATGACGCATTTATTTTCTACTGTGCAGTACGATACAATGTTACAAACAAAGAAAAGTATTAGAAAAACTGTGGTTCACTGTGGAATAAATAATACACTTGATATGTACATTAGCATTACCGGCTAGGGCCTAAGAAAATTAAGACTGATAAACTTCTAACTGGGAGCACATAGAGATGATTACAATCAATGAATTTAGTGTACTAGGGAAATTATCTAAAATTTCACTAGCGGAATACATAAATGTTTTATTTATTCCTTCTGTACTGCACTCATGCACACTTATTTCACTAATGTCCCTTTACACTTGCACTGCATTAGTTTGAGAGCACCTGCATTACTATCTTTATTTTTGCTAGATTGAATTATATGATTTATGAAAAGTCATATGATTTGACTGTGAATTTTTCAGCCTAGTGAGTCTAGGCTTGTGACTACCCTGGCAGGGAACCATTGTTTTGTTATATGTTTATGAGCCCTAGTTCCCAGGGTTGCCCCGTTAATGTTTTGAATAGGAGAAAACAGGCAACTTCTTTTGCTGAGAAAATAAGGTTTGATGGAAGTGTTTACAACAGTGAAATCTATGACCAATCCAGCCACCAAAAATCCAGCTGCGGCACCATTGTCAACCCGCTGCATTGATCTAGCCAGATTTTCCTCTAGGAAAATATCAGATATTGTTGTGTTCCTTCCTGGTCAAGTATTTGATTCCCCCCAAGTGAAATTTCCAGTCGACCTAAAGTTTTCAAAGAAATACTTTCTGCTTTCCCCCTATTGAGGATGAAGACATTGTGACCCTTGCTAACAGAGTCAAATGCGGTTCTCCTCCAGACTCTACACCCCCCACATTCTTAATCATGCTGCAGTGATTATCCATCCTGTACTAACGTATACCTTGAACTGCTCCCTTTCCCTTGGATTGATACCGAAGTTGTGAAAACGTCCTATAGTTACAATTCTGCTAAAAAATATTCTTTGTATCCTTTACAATTGGTAAATTACAGACCAATCTCACTTCTTACCTTCACTGGGAAGGTTCTAGAGAACATGTCACTAAACAGCTGTCTGAATGTATGTAGCAGAGCAGCCTAGTTCATCCCTCTCAGATATGTTTTCAACTGGCCCACAGCACTGATTCTGCACTCCTGGCTGTGCCTGAGGACATCAAATGTGCATTGGACTGACAAAGCAGCCATACTCATGTGGGTAACATATTTGCTTTGAAAATGGTTTGCCTCCTACGTTCAGGGTGAGAGTTTCAAGGTCTGCAATAAGCTTTTGAAGTATGGGGTGCCACAGGGATCCCCTCTGAGTCTGACAAGTTTAATATGTATACCTAACCCCTAGGTGGATATTATTCAGTCCATTGGTCTTACCTTGGTATCCTATGCGGATGTCTATCCAGCTGTTCATTTCCCTAGCCCAGAAGAGCATTTGAAAGCCGCTCAGTCAAGCCAGTCCTTACAGCAGTTTTGAAGTGGGTGACCAATGGCTGTTCAAAACTCAATGGTGGAAAACAAGTGGTCATGATAGTAGGTAACAATTGAAATTGCTAAACTACTGAGTGTTGGCTAGACATCATTGTACCTCATCATCAGTCATCAAATGTATAAGAATCTGGTTTGACCACAAGCTGTAATTTGAAACTGAGGTGAGTACACTGGTGCATGTTGTTTTTCCATTTTAAGAACCATCAGAAAGGTTCCGGCAATAGTGACTTTCACGACCCAGAGAACTGTAGTCCAGGCTGTGATTACGAATCACTAACAGAATATCGACGTAAAAAATATTGACGTCTAAAATATTGACGCCAAAAATATCGGAGCCGAAATTTCTACATCAAGAATATCGAAGTCCTATCTACATTATGGTAAGTACAAAAAAATATTGTTTTCAAAAATATTGTTGTTAAAAATATCGTTTTTTTAATGTTTAAAAATAATGCACCAAAAGCTTTGCACTCTGAAGGACTGCACATGCTGCACTTTCTCGAACTACGGCCCTAAGGACTTTGCCTTGTTTTAAGAAGGATCAAGGAGTAAACTCCCTGCAAGCTGCAGGTTAACAGAGCCCACCTGCATAATTACCACCAAGACATTCATATCCTGGAGAGCGTCCAATGGACTTTTAAGGAATTGGCCATGTATAGTGTGGGAATTGTAGTCCCAACATCCCAAGTAGCATCTCAGAGATTCTAGACCACTGGATTGGTGTTGTGGACACTTTGAACCTTCAACTTTCTGGAAGACGTTACAGAAGTTTTGAGAAGTTTAGAGCAATGTTTGTAAAAAAGCTCCATAAGCTGACCAGGTGCATTGTGAGAGCTTTAGCCACAGACCCCAAGAGGCAAACCAGAGCACCTGAACACTTAGCTGGTGCTGTGGATCACTTTCTTGCATTAAGAAACACTTCTGGAATTAAGTGTAAAGAACTCTTGACTTTGTCCGGGTCCAGCATGACCTTTTTTAACCCTTTGAGCAGTATTTGCTTCTAAGCACCAGTTTTCCTTTTAATCTTTAAAAATTCACATCTCTGGTTCCCTACCTTGGTTTTTTGTAGTTTTTTTGTTTGTTTGTTAAGAAACAGATAACCTATTTTTATAATTTGGAGTTGGATTTTATTATGTGTTGTGTTATACTTATTTAATGTATTGGTGTTTTTTAAGGCTTTACACACCTGTCTCCTAAGTTAAGCCTGCCTGCTTGTTGCCAACTTCCAACAATTGAGCAAGGAAATAATTTATTCAGACCCTAACTGAACCTTTTATTGTTTTAGTGGCCTTATTACTCGTGATAAGTCACTACTTATCACTCCTAATAATCCAATTTTTCAGTAGATCCTTACTTATCAGGGTGCCACCAGATAGTCAGTCACTACACCTCATTGACTGTCAGTAGGCATGAATGAGTAATCAAGGGCTACGTCCAGAGAACTGGTGAAGAATGAGCGTAGGTGTGATACACGACAATTGTCTTAGTTGCAGTTAAGACATCAATGTCAGATTGAGTTGTGAGTAAACAACACCTTGTGATAATACACACACACACACACATATATATATATATATATATATATAAATCTAAGTCAAGTTTTGTTCCAATTATGCCTAAGGACAGCATTGATGTGTTTCATGATCTGATTATTAATGATCTCAAAAAATTAAATCATACTGTCCTCAAAAACAGATGTGAAAGAAATTTGTTTTTTAGAAGGAAGGCATATTTTGATCTAGTCAAAAAACTTGAAAATAACCAAGAGGTGGTGGTCAAAAAATCTGACAAAGGTGGCAACCTAGTTTTGTGGCATAGAAAAGAATATATAGCCGAAGCATCTCGCCAATTAAATTATGTTAATTGTTACGCTAAGTCTACTATGAAAGAATATGAGAAAGCTAAATCCATCTTACATAAAATGTTAGCATCTTGGAAAAGACAAGGTCTGATTTCCACAGAAGAATACAAATATATGCTAATAGAGTTCCCAGTGTTACCCGTGTTGTACCTAATTCCCAAGATTCATAAAAATGTTGTCCCTATTCCTGGAAGGCCAATAATATCGGCCATCAATAGTTTAGGAGAACATGTAGGCCAGTATATCGACTTTTTCCTACAGGGCTTAGTGATGTCACTACCTAGCTATGTCAAGGACACTGGCGATTTTTTGCAGAAAATCAAGAAGCTCCCATGGTCTGATAATTTGCTTCTTATTACGTTGGATATAGAAGCTTTATATACGTCCATAGACCACACGCAGGGGCTCTCTTCTGTAAAATATTTCTTGGAAAAACGTTCCAGCACGTTGTACGAGCACAACAAAATTTTACTGCAGCTCATCAGCTGGTGTCTGAACAATAATTATTTTTTGTTCGACAAAGATCTGTATATATAAACAGTTGAGAGGAGTGGCGATGGGGGCCTGCTTCTCCCCCAGCTATGCATGCTTGCATGTTGGCTGGTGGGAGGAGCGGGTCCTTAAGACCGCCTTTCAAGAGGAATACAATACCCACATCAGATCTTATCTGCGGTATATAGATGATGTGTTCATTCTGTGGGAGGGTACAGAAGAAGAAGCAACATTGTTTGTGAATAAGATCAACAAAAATGATTTAAATCTAAGATTCACCTCCCACATCGAGAAAAGAGAAATTGAATTTCTCGATGTTAAGATCTTTGTGCATGATAACAATCTCGAGAGCACACTCTACAGGAAGGCCACTTCTGGCAACATTACTTTGCATGCCACCAGTTCGCATCCCAAGCACCTCATTGCTAGTATCCCATATGGAGAAATCCTAAGGATAAAAAGAATTTGCAGCAATGAGGAGCAATTTGAGAAATGCAAATCTGACTTGATAACTAGATTAAAAAACAGAGGATACTCCACCAAAATAATTAAGGAAGCAGAAGAGAAGGCCAAAGCTAGATCTAGAAGTAGCCTTTTTTCTGAAGAGGAATGCCCCAACACCACCACTCTTGATAGCCCTGCTCAAATAATTGACACTCCTAGGTTAATCACAACATTCAATAGGGAGGAATGTCAGATCAGGTCTATTATTAACAAACATTGTCCAGTGGTACTGACATACAATATCTTACAAAATAGGATAGCTGCTAAACCAGTGATCACATTTAGAAGAAGCAGCACTATGGGCACAAGATTAGATAAGGTATCCCCTGAAATCAAAAAAGTCATTACTTGGATGCCAACCAAGAAAGGTTTTACTAAGTGTACAACTTGTAGAGCGTGCAATTTTGGGTGCAACATGTCCTCATATTACACTCCTTTTAAGACTACTTCCAATCCGATAAGAGGCAATTATAACTGCAAAACTGAATATGCTGTATATGTCCTGACGTGCACCTGTGGGCTACGCTACGTTGGTAGCACGAAGCTACAGGTGCACGTCAGGATTTTGCAGCATATCAGGGCCATCCTGCACAGCGACGCAACATACCCTGTTGCCAGACATTTTAAGAAAGTGCATGCCAATAACATTAACTGCCTTTATTACTATGTAATTGACGCTGTTAGCAGAAAGAGGAGAGGGGGCAATAGAGAACGCCAACTCCGGCAACTAGAGACCAAATACATCTTGGACTTAGATTGCAAATGGCCCAACGGGTTGAACACAACGGAAGACATGCGTAGTTTTTTGTAGTACAAGCTGAGCATAGCATGGGCTTAACACGTTGGTTCAACATTTCAGTTTTGTAAATACATGAATTTGTCCTTGTAAATAAGATTGTATATAAAATCTGTATGCGTATTTTCCCTCACTAAGAATTTCTCAAAACATAACAATGACATTTGATTAATTGTTTTTATATATTCAAATGTTCTCGGGATTTTAAGATACTGTTGATACCTGTACTATCCAGGAATTAATTCTTTGTTCTTGTGGTATACAGTAAATCAGACCCTACATATACATTTGATTAATTTGAGAAATTTACACCATTTTGCACTTGCACTTTACAACTTTTTATGGGATGCACTTTTAGCACTTTTCTAAAGCCTCTCCATTACTATAGACTATGTAATGTGTGAAAACTAAAGGAACTGTTTTGAGTTATATTAACATCTTATAACAAAATTATCCTACATAGGGGTATTTGATAAAACGGATTTAACCGGTTATTTATTTCCCCTTGATTACTGTTTCAAATATGGCGACTGGAAAGGGATTTAGCCTTTCGTAAGAAAGAGTTTTAATTGGCATGAACTGTATTTATTATTTTAAATAAGTTCAGTGGCACATTGAGAATGTATAAATTCAAAGCCATATATTATGGCAATAGAAGTATGTTATATTTCTTCTAACATGTGCCAATAGAAATATGCCTATAGGAAACAGCGGTATGGGTAATATAGAAGAAAACTATACTAACAGGATTTTTTCTATGTTTTTTACACATGTGATCTGTGATGCAAACAGTGGGAGGGGCACTTTTGCACTTTAAATTTGAATGATGGTGTATTCAATCTGTGACACGTGATCAAGGGCTTACGGGCTTGAAACGCGTTGTGTTGGGTCACTGAATAAAATACTGCCCACTTGAAAACTTCGGAGGTCTGTGTCTCTTTCCTCGCCTGACTGCCGTTGGGAGAACTCAGGAAGTGGTTTGAGGGTTTTCAGATATATATATAGCAGTACTCTGATAGAAGGAGCTATTAGGCGTACCAGGAATATCTCGAGGGAAGATGCACTCATGCCAAAAATAAAATCTAATACGGAAGGGGATAACAATGAGCATATTACATCTAGAGCCATTGTGACCTATAGCAACCAGCACTCCCAGATTAGAAAGATTTTGAACAAAAACTGGAATCTGGTCAAGGGTGACCCTATCATAGGGGACCTGGTACCGGACAAACCGAGTATAACGTTTCGCAAATCTCCTAGCCTTGCTAGTGCCCTAGTCAGTAACATGTTAGAACCCACCAAGTCCTGGATGGATAACATCACTGGCTTCAAAAAGTGTCTCACATGTAAGGCCTGTCGCCACGGGATCAACAAAACCCAGGTCCAACGTCCTTTCTCAGATAAACCCTTCATTATCAACAAAAGATTAACTTGCAAGACAGAATATGTTGTCTATGTCTTGCAATGCCCTTGTGGATTGCAATATGTTGGGAGCACACGCCCACCTGCACACAAGCGCATATTACAACATTTAAGGGCAATCTCTGGGAAGGATCAGGCCTACCCAGTGGCCAGACACTTTGAGGCCATACATGGAAGTGATCCCAGTAGCCTACAGTACTTCTTGGTCGATACAGTGTTGCCTCTGAAGAGAGGGGGTAACCGGGACGCAAAATTGCACCTCCTGGAAACCAGATTCATTCTTGAATTCAACACTAAGAGCCCGGGAGGTCTTAACAATAGCGAGGATCTTTATACTTGCCTCTAGTTGAATGTAACACAATCTTCCCCCCAAGTATGTATTTACTTATTTTTGTCTGGATGTAAATAGTAAATTCCCCCTACACCAATTCTTTAGGTGCTTTTATCTGACTCTGCTACCTGCTGTTAACTGTAGCATGTTTTTAACCATTAGTATAAACACTAAATTCACTTCACAAACATTTTTTTGCTCTGCAGTAACTGAAAGAGGTTGTTATAAAAAGTGCACATTATCATCATAACCACTTTGTGAGATTGCTTTGTATATGCCCACTTGGGCACAACATCTTTTTATGAGTGAAGGCGGACACGTCCAGTGAGGATAAATGAGGGTTCCTTAAACTAAATGTGCTATATATACTGAACTAATTTTGTGTGTATATATATGAAGGTATGATCATTTGAGTTCGCCAATTGTGGTTTAATTTTCTTTCAACCATGTATGTATATATATGAAATATAATTTGTTTATAGTTCAATGAAGATCTATATTTTTGTACCCATGTATATATGTATATAGAATGAAATTTATCTATATTTGTATAAGATTTTATAGGAACTATGACTACTTTAAAACATTGCGTTTTTGCACATTAGAACCCTTCGGGCACTATGCCCCTTATCCAGACTTGAGGGAATGAAGTTTGTCTTCACTTTCCATGACTCTTTGAAAAAAATGCAATTTGCACAGGTGTGATTAACTATGTACTTGCACTTTAAAAACCCTCGTTTGTGTTCATGACACTTTATGTGAGCAAGCCTCTTTCGAGGTGAAACGCGTCATGGCGATGTTGCAGGCTTTGACTTTTGGCACTGAATAAACCACGCTAAGAAACTGCACCTACTTTGTGGTCTCGCTTTCTTCGTTGTTCTGCAGAAGGCAGGATTTTACTACGACCTTTGGACATATATATATATATATATATATATATATATATATATATATATATATATATATATATATATATATATAGCACTAGTGTTAACTGAAAGGATAGAAAGTACAGAGCACAATACACAGTAAAAAGTGACCATGAATGTAAAATAAAATAATAGTAAACCCTGAGTACCTAGTCATGCATCTATTCTGTTCTTATTAACCAATTGATCTACAATTTTGTCACAGTCCCACCATTAGTATGCAATACTGCTGATAACTTTATGCTAGATCTGCAAACAACCAATGATGATAATAACAGGATGAGTGGGAGAAATCCACTAAAAAAAAAGAGTCACAACAGCCTCACCAAAATTGAATTACTCTATGTTATTAACTATTAATATTTGTGTTCCTCGTATTCGTGATCCCCTAAACAATATAGAAGCAAACCAAAATCAATGTCAAATGACAGACATTGAACCTGATCATCTGCAAACAAAAGAGAAAGAAAGTGCATTTAATGGCTGAGTAATCCTATCTTCTCAATTGAAAGTTAATGGTGTTGGTTCATCTACTGTGGGAATAACATGCTACCTGAAGGCCTAGAGGTCAGTCTTTCCACACCGAGTGGAACCATGATTATGATGTGGGGACAAGGCATTGCCTGACCCACAGAAACGGTTTTAAGCCCAAATGCGTAGAAGGTTTCTCTCAGGCCTCTCTTCATCGAGCTAGTTAGTAAGCCAATCTAGCAAATTAGCAAGCCAACCGCGGGATAGACTCTTGCAAAACCAGGTGCTAGACCACTTCTGCAGAAGGTCAAAAAAAGGGCAGAATCAACAAATGGGAAGGGCAAGCCGGCAGACATTTAGCTGGATCATTCATACTCAATCCTAGCAAAGAGGAAATAGACAGCACAGATCTTCACATATTGAACATAAACAAAAACATGCATGCCCAGGTCCAACAGTATCTTACCACCTTTGGAAGGAAAGCTTTTTTTCTAAGTGCAGACAATCCACTGCAAGGTCAAGTGAGAGCATCTTCCAAGTTTAAATGTCAATTCAGTCAGGGTGGGTCATAATTTACCTCCTCAGCAAGAATTTAGGAAAGACCTTCTCTATAAAATACAATGCCATGACCACTCCCTAGATGAAGATGGCATGGTACACCTTAAAATGGGCTGCTCAGGAGGGAAACATTGTTTATTCACTCCAGACAGCCATTACGCAAGGACCAAGCAGAGGAAGGACAACATTAAACAATTGCGATCAGTTTCTGAAAAAAGTGATGGTGACAAATGTTTGTAAACATTTTAAAGACACAAATAATGAGCAAGAAGGGCCGCCCTTCCATTCCATGCCTCAACTTATTTTGCACAGTGAGTCCATTAGGCAGTTCCCTTGGATGTAGCTTTGGGTGTAACCACTGTACCCCAAACACAATAAAAATGCTGCCATCCATCAAGACCTTGTACAGAGAACAAATGAGAGGGTGGGTACCCCCTTCAGACGAATGGGGGAATCAATAGGATGGTGTTCCCTACTCAGTGTATACCAAGAGTGTCCCTGAGGAGCAACGCTTTGGTTTCCACAAGATCACAGACCTCAAAAACTAATGGCTAAAATTAAAAAAAGCAGGTAAGCATTCAGAAGAGAAGAACAATCGGTTGAGTGAGACAGCTGTACAGTTTATCAGGTACTATCATTTTTACAATGAGCAAAATTCACTCTGTTAAAAATAAACATCTATTACTCCTACTCATATTTTAACTCTTCTCCATATCATTCTAGTTTGAAAAGATATTTTTGGTGCATAAAAAACAAAAAGATTGACTTTTTAATAGTTATTACACTGTCTCATATGATTTTACGCTGATCACCCGGGTTTTGGCATCCATATACTTTCAATGATCCAAAGGTTACTGGCTTGGTCTTAGATGGTATGCTTGTGTTCATTCTGTCTGACTTTGTCTTTCTTCTCTTTTTTCTTGCCATATGAACTGCTCTGTTGATCTCAGCACGGACCATTTCTGGGAACCATATAACATTAAAACAGGGTTCAGGATCACTAATGTTCACAGTTATTGCAATAGGTGTTGAAAACCAATACAGCACATGACATTTCCATACAGCCTTTCTCATGCATGCCTTTATCTCATAGATGCCTTTACCACACATAGAAAGAAAAACAAATGTGTAAAGTGCACACATACCAGAAGGCGTCAGAGCACTTTAGCCATTGGATCCACCTAAACTAGGGACTGGACTGTCACCATGGAGGACCTAGGGAACCCTATATCACTGAGAAAAAACATGTCAGAATTTAAGTGCATCTCAAAAGGCCATATGATTTCCCAGTCATGTCAACTGATGAGGAAAATAATTCCACAGCTTTGTTAGTGCCCCTTTCACTTTTCAAAATGTTAGGATCACCAGCAGATTAAGTTTAGCAGGAAGAAACCTGCCTGGTCGGCAAATACTAATGGAACATGGATCTGATATCCCAGAGCCCTAACATGGCTGAGGTCTTATGCACAATGCAGAGGGCTTTGAAAATGATTTGCTTCCTAACAGGAAGCCGGAGAAGCTTAACAAGCTCAGCTGAAATTATGGGATTCCTGGGAATATCTAAGATAAGACTCCCTGCTGCATTCAGTACAATGTGAAGCTTATTTAGAGAGAACTTATTGATGTTTAAGTAAAGAGAATTACAGTAATCAATACTTGAGGAGATCAAGGCCAGAGCCACAGATTTTTGATCTGTTAAAGGGATCTGAGTAAAAACTTTCAGAAATACCCTAATGATATTGAAACACATTGATACCATTTGGTTCGCCTGTAAAGGAGAGATATTGGTCTACAATGAAGTCAAGATTTTTCGGAGATTAAGTTGGTAAGGGCAGGGATCCCAATGCAGTGGACCACCAATTGCTGTTCCAACCCAAAGGCTGGCCTTTCGGAGATAATAACCTTCCTTTTGTCTGCATACAATTTCAGACAATTACCCTTCATCCAGATGGAAATTGCCTTCATGCAGTTATTTAAGTTGATGGCCATGGAAAGTCCACGATCTGTGATGGATAGAATAATCTGTGTGTCATTGGCATAGGAGAGGGCCTAATGACCAAAAGAATGAATCGGCTTCACTAGAAGGGTTGCATATAGATGAAAGAATGTGGGGCTTAAGGAGGCTCCCTGAGGTACTCCACAAGGGAGAAGAAAGGGACTTGATTTAAGCTGACCACAGGTTACTGTCTGTTTTCTGTCCGTTAAGAATGACCTTAGTGGATTCAATGCAAGCAGTGTCTTGGAAAGCTATCAGACAGGTGGTAATGAGCAGCGGGGAGATGGTATCAAATGCTATGGACAGGTCCAACAGGATCAATGCTGCTGCCTCACCCATATCAACCTGTGCTCTAATGCTATCAACTGCTGAGACAAAGGCAGTTTCAGTACTATGCCACCACAAAAACAGAACTGTGAGGAATCCCACAGTTCATGGTCCTCAATGAATGTCATAGACTGACCATTCAGATGTTTTCTCGAGGATTTTTTCAGGAATTGGAAGCAAGGATATAGGGCAATAGTTTTTTAGATCCTTAGGATCCAGAATCAGCTTTTTTAAAAGAGGTCTAACTGCTGCTTCTTTCCTTGACTGTAGAAACAAATCTTGTAGAAATGGCTCCTTTCATAATCGAGTCCAGATGCGCAGTAATTGTACAAGCCACTAGATGAATAGTCTTAGGTGAGCTGGGTTGAAAAGGAGACCCTGACTTTACGCTATGAAGATACTTCTCAGTCTGTTCCTCCGAAACGTGCGAAAAGGAAGACAAGATAAGATTGATCACTGAATCCTTTTTGCTTCACTCACCCTCATGCCTCGATTCTCATTGGGTTATTGTCCTGCAGAGATATGTGTTTCCTCATTTATGATATCGAATTCCGAATAGATGGTCAGAATTTTAGGCTGAAAATGGCGTGCCAGGTGGTCACCGAACTCTTGAATCACCTCTAAATTGTTCAAGATCTTAGGAGAAGACATAAGATATATAATTATAAACAATTCCCTAGAGGAATTTTGAGCATTCCCCATTGGTGGCTGATCCCGGAAAGCAGCAGTGTAGCAGGAAGAGGGGAAGAGGGGTAAAAAAATAAAATAAAAACCACTTACCTGCCGGCCAGTCGGCCCGCTGGCCGGCCAACTAGCCAGCCGCCGCTACTTCATCTCCATCCACTTCCTGGCTTCTTCTGTGAAAACAGGACTCACCCAGGCTCCCAGAATCCCATCACAATGCTGCAATGAAGTGTTGTGATTGGTCTGAGCGCTGTGGTTTGGTGCTAAGCCAGGCAATGGCAGCCTGGGCATGTTCTCCAGGCAGCCTGTAATGCAACATGCAAAGTGGACATGAATGTTTGGCTGGCCCAAGAGGGCTGGTCAAACATTCATGCGCACTTACATAGTGCCCGCCACTCCTACCCCTGCTCTGAGAGCAGAGTAGCTCCACCCCATTGAGAAGACGCAGCAGGAACAAGTAAAATGATAATAACACAAGTTATATATTATTTTATTATTCCTTTTTTTACTGCTAAGTTTACTACCAGTTGTGCTCATTCTGGGTCATATTTTTTCTGGCTGATCCATTCTTGTCTACAACAGGCTTGCCTTAGAGATCAAAGCCGGTCAGAGAACCAGAGATCTGTGGGTGATTCCCTGTTGCACCGAGTTGCCTTAAAATGGGCAACTGTTTCCAAACCCGAGGTAAGTTAGGCTATGAATTCTTCAGCTGCTACATTGACATCATCATGGTCAGTTCTGTTTACATTTTTAAGGGTGCTTGAAAGCAATGCCTCTGATATACTCTTCCAATCGAGTTTAGCCCTTTTCTTGTTCAACTTTCAACAGTCAGACTGAGGAGAATTTCCAGTAAGAGAAAACCCAACTGAATCGTGATTTGCCCAACTTAGGGGAGCACCTCCTTAGACTGTAACTGTGGATTATTAAAGAAAACTCCATCCAGCGTGTGCCCCACACAGTGTGTCAGAGCATAGACTAATTGAGATAGGCCAAAATACAATTAGGTGTCAATAAGAAAGACCAAGTCCGTATAGGTTAGGTCCCCCAGATGAAAATTAAAGTCCACTAGAATAGTAAAGTTTGTTTACTCTAGATAAGTTTCATCCAATAGGCCTGTTTCAAAAGTAAAAACAAACATAGGACCAGGTGAGCAGTAGACCAGGATGTCGCACAGGGAAAAGTGCACTTTATAGGCTCAATGGATCAGTATAAAAGTCTTTATAGATAATGGCAAGACCACCTTCTAACCTATTTTCTCTATCTTGCCTGAGACTAGAATAATCTAGGGGAATTGCATCAACCAAATCAGTGCCAAAAGAATCACAGGTCTGTTTCTCAGTTACCAAGATATAGGCTGTGTTATAGGCATCAATAAAGTCTAAGAATTCTATCTTATTCTTAATTAAAGAACAAGCATTTATCAGAATTTCCACAATCTCCTCTTCTGTTGAACAACTACCTCTCTCCACCTCTATATTTAGCTATGCAATAGAGACCTCCTTGTGCAATCCTGTGCTAGAAAAACGGGGGGTACTTAACTCCAATTTGCTACAAAAGGCTTCCATCTGAGGCAAATTTCCAGGGAAATCACATTTTTAACTAACAAAACAGTGTAAAAATACAAATCATAAACATAAAATAAGACTAAAAGCTCCTGTCCAAGATGACGCCTACCTAGATTGGAGCCAGGCACCTCCAGAGAAAACGCATATTAGCGCCTTACAAGAAAATTAAAAAATGTGCCATCTTGCAACTACTTGTAACATACAGGAGTGATATACAAGAGCCCTCCAAGTATACTGGCACAACCCCAAGCCGGTTTCACCAGCTGTGCGGTAAGTGCTGTGTGGCATGGTAAGCATAACAAAGTAAGTGAAACCTGTTGGATCTGCGGGACCACCACTGACCTGCCTACATCTTGTGTCTCCTTAGGGCTTCTCCGAAAACCTTTGCCCAGTAAAACACACATTGCAACTGCTGCTTCCTGAAGGGCAAAGGAGCTCGGCATCCTGCGGGAAGCCTTGAAATTTGGCGGCCATGTTGTATGATGCGGGTGTGGCCGTTATTTATGGGCCCATTTCCAGAAGCTGCTTGCTGTTCAAGAGGCTTACCTAGGAGCAGCATGTCCCATCCCCTGTCCACGGCAGCTCCCACTGACCCGCGCCAGCCATCCGATACCTGTGGAAACAGGAAACAACAACTCTGCATTAACAGAGAGGACTTGTCTTGTGGCAAAATAGATTTACCTGGTGCTTAACTGTGAACCTGTAAAAGAAAGAGAGAATGGTTAATAATAAGTTATTAATGAGATATGATTGTATTAAGATGTAACTTACTTTGTGTCTGATCCTGATTGTTAACATGGTAGTCAGGCATTTTCGTGGGACATATTCTGCTTACAAAGACTTACTCTTTTTCTTCCTGGTACAGCAAATTCCTAAGAAAATGAGAGGAGGTAATAGAACTGCTGCCCTCAGAAGATGTGAATCCAAATACATTATAGAACTGGAGATAAAACTTCAGCAGGAATTGAACAGTGAGGAGGAATTAAGAGTACACCTAGAATTGTTTTTGAGGTCTCTAGTAAATGAGGGTCTTGTAGATCCGCTAGCTGGCAGGACACTTCATATTCCCCGATTTTTACCACTCCATTATGTGCTTTTTTTCAGCACTGTTTCATTTTGTTGGTTATGACACAGATAAGACTTTTGTTTTTTAAAATATTGTTTCTGTCTAAGCAATACAAGAAATTTACTAAGTGTAGGATAGATGTTTGTGCATTTGCTGTTAGATACAGGATTATTTTTGTATTTGATACAGTTAGGGTTAAACTTATCCCGTGGACTGAAACTGACTGCTGTGAGATTTTTTGAATTGTCTTTAGAGGGGTCATGTTACAACCCTACCAGAGGAGAGGAATACTAGTATTAACCTACCCCACATGCACAAAGTGGACTGTATTGAACATTATATTGCATTCCACGATTGGGTTTTGGTATTGCCAATGGGGTGGGAGGACCTTGTTGCATCTTACCAGTTTGTGCATCGATGTCGTGGAGACAGTTGTATACGCAAAACAGGCATTTAAGGGGGCAATAATTTTATGCAATTCAAAAGATTTGAGGCAACACAAGATACATGGTGTGTTTTGCTTCAGGTAATTTTTTGTTGTATGTACATTTGCCCACTTGGGCTAAATTAAATCTGTAATGTTTTCTATATATATATTTTTCTTTTTGGGAAGTACATCCCTTTTTTAGGTCGAGCTTGATCGACCTGTCATATCTCTTTTGTGGAGGTTGGCTAACCACTGATTGCCATTGTCTAGTATCTGTGGCATTCAGAAATGCTGGCTTCTTATTGGTGAAGTTCTATAACGGTCCTTCCTTTGTGTGTTTAGCTCTCTTGCCAGCGATTCCGCTCAGAGTATTTTGGTCGGCCATCACACAGTACAGCGTGTGATTGCCTCTCTTCCCTCCTCCCATCTGGTCAGGCGTGTTTCTTTTTTTGTAGTTTTAAATAGCTCGAACTGGACCCTAAGGTATTGGAGCGCTTTGCATGAGCTCCAATTACGTTACACAAGGATACATTCATTATTTAGTAGGCAGGGAAAGATTAAGTGATTTTCCTTGTTTTTAATGCTTGGAACAAACTTTAAGTGTGAGCGCTGCGTCCTTGAAAATACGTCAATGCCAGCGCGGCGGCTGTTTCAGGAGTGCCTCGCTTCATTTTATGAATAGTGTGCTTTGGGATGCACCATTAATATTATTATTATTAGCATTTGTTAGGCGAAAAACAAATAATTCCCACGGGGATCTCTCAGTGCCATAATATCATAAGAGTGAAGGAGATAAACCGCTGATTAGGAACTGAACAGCCAGGTTTTAAGATGTTTTTTGAACAGCCCAAAGGTGGGGCTTGAAATGAAGGTAATAAGGAGCAATTTGTGGTATTAACAGGTGAGTCTTTAATCATCAACCCCATCCAGAGTAGACTCAAGGCAACTGCCACAAAGAGAACACACTCTCATCAGACTCCAACTTAGAATCTGGAACTTAGTTACATCACACTTCTCCCTCTTTACAATTGAATACAAAACAGTGAATAATAAATCTAGAGGAATTGAAATAACATTGAAATAACATAAAGTGTAAGCTAAATATATAATAAAACAATATATTACAAAGAATGCTCAATAATTTCTTTAAATAATAAAAACAAGTTATCTTCTTACAAAGTCTTTGAGATGAACAGGAATTTTGCAAGATCTAATGCTTCTGCGCAAAGGTTTTATACATACATCCCTGTCAGCAGAATCCTTTGAACTTCTTTCACCATCTCCTTCACCGCCTTTAGACCTGACAAGAACAACAGGACTGTGATTCCATATTCGACCATCGTTGGTTTTCACAGCACCTTTGAACAATTTTACCACAGTTTTTACATCGGTGAACTTTGACCATTTTAAACCTCCAACAGGAGCTTTAATCTTGACACAATCTCCTTCTTTAAATTCAACCCTCTTATCAGATTTACGTAAATCAACATAATAATAATAATAGTGGGTCTTGTAGAGCGCAATGGTGACGCACAACGGCGTGTCCCCGCGCTGAGATGTGAGCGTGTTCAGAGGGAGTTCTGAGGGGAGGGCCCGCTATCTGGTATAGAGATATGTTTTCAGCTTGGCTCTGAAGATAGACTCTGATGGTTCCAGACGCAACGCTACTGGAAGTTTATTCCAGCAGGATGCGGCGAGGTACCTGAAGGATCTGCCACCCATCCTTGCTCTGGACACCTTTGGAATAGTTAGGCGCCCTGAGCCAGAGGATCTTAGTGCGCGGGATGGCTCGTATTGTGTCAGGAGACCCTGAAGAGGAAGGGGTGCCCTGCCATTAATAATCCGATGACAGGTGCAGAGGGCTTTGAATTCTACCCTGCTCCTGACCGGAAGCCAGTGCAAGGCCTGGAGCGCGGCTTTGGAGGCTGATCTTCTAGGTAGTTTGAGAACTAGCCGGGCAGCGGCATTTTGCAAGACCTGTAAGCGGCTCAAATTCTTCTCGGGGATTCCTAGATAGAGAAGGTTGCCATAGTCCATCTTGGACGTGACTAAAGCATACACTAGTGTTCGGCGGGCTCTGGTGGGAAGGAGCTCCAAAACCTTCCTGAGAGTCTTAAGGATCCCGAAACAGGTGCCGACCACCCGGTTGACCTGGGGGCCAAAGGTAAGATCGGAGTCGAACCAGACACCTAAATTCCTCGCCTCCAGGCAGGGGGTAGGTGCTGGTCCCAAGCAAGGAGGCCACCACGCTGACGTCCACGCCGCCCGGTCTCCCCCTACCACCAGCACCTCAGTCTTGTTGCCGTTAAGTTTAAGGCAGTTGGCAGACATCCAGGCAGCAAGATCTTGCATGCATGCTCTGAAGATGTCTGCCGCAAGGCCGGGTGCACGCGATAGGGAGATGACCAACTGCGTGTCGTCAGCGTATGACACCATGCGCAGACCGTAGCTCTCCACTATGGAGGCGACCGGGGCCACATATAGATTAAAAAGCGTTGGGCTTAGGGACGAGCCCTGTGGAACCCCCTGATCCAATGCCGCTCGCCTGGAATAGCAGTCGCCCTGCCTGACTTGGAAACCTCGGCCCGATAGGAACGACTGAATCCATTTTAGCGCTGCATCACCCATCCCTGCTTTGTTCAGACACTGTAGCAAGGTGGAATGTGCTACAGTGTCGAACGCAGCGCTGAGGTCCAGCAGGATCAGGGCCATAGTGTGGCCCTCGTCGGCCCCCTGCCTGATGGATTCGGAAGCCATGAGGAGTGCCGACTCAGTCGAATGTCGAGGTCTGAATCCAAACTGGGTGGCGTGAAGGAGATTAGACTCTTCCACAAACTGCATTAGCTGCCGATTCACCAACTTCTCCGCCACTTTCGAGAAGTAGGGAAGGAGGGAGATGGGACGCAGATTCTCCAGCTTTTCGAAGCTGATATTAGGCTTCTTGCGGAGGGGGAGCACCACTGCTTGTTTCCATTCCCAAGGCACAGTGCTGGACCTGAAGGAAATGTCCAACAGGTGCCTGATATATGGCTCTAGTGTTGTCAGGCTGTCCCCCAGCCGTTTAGGAGATGCTGGGTCCCGTGGGGAACCTGATTTCACTGATCTACATATGTTGATCAGGTCTTCAGCTGGCGGGGTAGAGAAATTAAGCAGCAGCTTGTGACCATCTTCCTCTCTAACTGACGCCTCGAACTTTCCATCTACCGCTGGTTGGGCAGGGAAGGCGGAATAGATTTTGGACACTTTGTCGCTAAAGTAGTCGGCAATGCGGTTGCAGGCAGCCACAGAGCAGTCCTCTGATCCCGCTGAGGATTTGGGGACAGCAAGAGATTTGTATACACAGAACAGTTCTTTCGCTGAGTTCTCTGCATCCAAAATTCTTTCGGCATAGTGGGCAGTTTTCGTTATCCTGATAAGATTGTGATATGCTCGTCTGTGGATGAGATATCTCTCTCTCTCCTGATTGTCATAGGCTGCCCTCCACTGCCTTTCCGCACGCTTACACTCCCTCTTGGCACCCCGCAATTCCTCGTTAAACCATGGTGCCGATCTCTGTTTACGACCACCCTTCTTTGGATGGTCTAACGGGGCCGTTTGGTCCAGCGCAGCCGTGATGCGGTCGTTAAGTAGTTTGTTTACCGAATCCGCATCATCGCCTCCAATGGGGCCATTGGCTATAAGAGCCTCATTGAATTTGGGCAGGGAAAACCTCGCCCATTTGCGCCTGGGATGGTTAAAGGGAGTGGGAGCAGTGACCTTGTTCTTAGGGAGAGAGATTTCAAAAGGCACCAAGAAATGGTCAGTCCACGGGAGAGGCACTGGGGGAGCCACCCTAACTTCCTCCCAGTTCGCAAAAACTGGGTCGAGCAGATGACCATGTTGGTGTGTAGGAAGGTGGCCCTTTAGCTCTAACTGTAATGCTTGAAGATCCTGCCGGAACTCCATCGCTCCCTTGTCTAGTGAATCTTCGAGGTGCATGTTAAAGTCTCCGAGTAGCAGAAACTTGTCTCTCCGCAGCGCCATCTCTGTGGCACACTCTATGAGAGTGCCCTTAAACCTAGCCAGGGGGCCAGGCGGGCGGTAGACTAAATAACCCTTCACAGTAGTACCCCCATTGATTTTTATCGTGAACATCCCCACCTCACTTGCCGCCAAGTGGACGGATTCAATTTGACAGGCAAGGTAGTGTTTAAATGCAAGCGCTATGCCTCCTCCTCTGCCCTCAGGTCTATCCAGTCTTACCATCAGATAATCATCCGGTAGTGCCTGAATGATATCAGGGTCAGAGTGTGTATCCAGCCAAGTTTCTGTAAGAAATAACAGGTCCAATTGTCTGTCCACGAGTAAGTCGTGGATGTCGAACTTATGGCAGCGCAGCGACCTCACATTAAGCAAACCGCACGAAAGGGTGGGGCTGTCCCGGGTATCTGCCATTGCAGTGCAGAACCGGAATTGGCAGAATCTGCAGCCTGTGTCCACCCCTGTATGCATGCTGTGGAGCCCGTCACTACATGTGACGGAGGACAGATTCAGCAGCTCGTCCCTACTCCACCGGATCCGGTTAACAGGACCAGGGGCTTTGGCCCTGGGCCGTGTCCGGTCGCGGACGGGCGCAGACGGGCTTGGCTTAGGCGCGGCTTCGGCGCGCGCCCAGCGTGCCCGCTGCGCTCGTCCGCTGCGCTTCCTAGGCCAGGGTACCATTTTGTAGAGTCAAGGTCGGGCGGGTCTGAGCACTAGAGTGCTCGCCCAGCTCGTCCCCCTCACCCAAGATGGCGGGACCGGTGAGGAGGGAACGGGGGTTCGCGCCCTGCTTCTACAATGTCAGTTTTTAAAACACAATGGAGCAGTTTTTTTTATACAAGCACTCTGTATAAAACCAATAGCAGCAATTTAAAATAATAGCAGCAATTTTGTGAACATAAAACAGTCCCGGCTTTCCGCCTCAGGACAGCACTCTTACCGCGCTAACAATCAGCAGGGGCACGGGTGCGAGGAGCTTTTGTAGAGTCAAGGGCGGGCGGGTCTGAGCACTAGAGTGCTCGCCCAGCTCGTCCCCCTCACCCAAGATGGCGGGACCGGTGAGGAGGGAACGGGGGTTCGCGCCCTGCTTCTACATACAACATACAACTTCCTTTTCTTTTGCAACAAGAATTCTTTTTCTCTCCACTGACCAATTTCATTATTCTTCATGCCTTTATCCATGAACATCCATCCTGGACAGATGACTGTATTTGCCGATCTTCCTTTGAAAAGTTCGAAATGAATTTTCCCTGTTGAAGAGTGAGGTGTAAATCTGTAAGCTGAAATTCTCTTTTGTAATTCTTCTCTCCGATTCAAATTGTTGACTCTTGCCAATTGTATGCTTTCCTTAAGTGTTTTATTTAACTGTTCAATTGCATCATTGCATTCTTATGTTTTATTCCACACTCTGCTAAATAATCTTCCATTACAGTAGAACAAAACTGTGGACCATTGTCTGATAACAATGAATTAGGAAAACTTTCTCGTTTGAAAATGGTATCTAGGAACTTAATTACAGACTGAGAAGTGATGTCACACACTGAACTCACTTCAATTTATCGTGAGTACAAATCAAGTAAAACAAATAAATATGGAGTTTGATGTTCCCCATGAAGCGGTCCCACAATGTCAATGGCTATTTCATCCCAAGGACACACAGGCAACTTTCTGCAGACCATAGGAGATTGTCTGGGATTGAGAATCTTATCACTCAGAGCATGGGATACAATCTCGCACTGCACGTTCCACCATGAGATCCAGCCCAGGCCATCAAAAATCTTGTCTTATACGTTCCTTTGGTTTACTAACACCCTTGTGCCGTTCATGAGACATTTTTATAATACTCTCTCTTAAACTCACAGGAGGAACCAATCTTGTACCTCTAGTAAGAATGTTATTGATAACAGCCAATTCATCACAGACCAAAACCCAAGGTTTATCAAGTTCTCTTCCTTTACCATGTGAAATTAAGTTCATCACCCTCAACATCTCATTGTCTCTCTTTATTACATCTTTCCATTCATCTTCTTTAATCACCCCTAAAGTAATTTCGCAGACTTTTGCTTCAAATTCTTCCACCAGGTCTTCCTCTCCATTATCACCCTCATATTCCACACAATTCATCAAGCGGGACAAACAATCCGCTGATACATTACTTGCACCAGGAATATATTCCACTCCAAAATCAAATTCCTGAAGAGTAATTACCCATCTTCTGATCCAAGAAGATATAGAGTCTAAACCCTTTTTCTCAAAAATCTCTTTGAGCGGTTTATGATCTGATCTTACGATGAATTTGGTACCCAATACAAACTTTTTAAATGTATTCAAAGCCCAGTAAATAGCAAGAGCTTCCTTCTCAATGACTGAGTAATTTATTTCAGCACCTCTAAGACATCTTGAACCACAAGCAATCAAACACTCTTGCTTATTTCTCTTGTGGATCAACAGAGCCCCTAACCCTTTTTGGCTAGCATCTGTTACATCAAAAGTATGGTCTCCTGGTTTGAAAGCTTGCAAATCTGGAGCAATTCTTAAATCCAATTTTACTTTTTCAAATTCTTCTTTGCATGTTTCATCCCACACAAACTAATTTTTTTTACAAAGCAAGTTTCTCAAATGACTTGTTTTATCTGCAAAATTCTTAATAAACTTTCCATAAAATTCGGCCATGCCTAGAAAAGATGCCAATTCATCTTTCAAACAGGGTTCTTTAAATTAGCAATGGTGTCCACCAATTCTTTCTTTGGCTTGACTCCAGTACCAGAAATATGATGACCTAGATAATTCCCTTCTGTAACTCCAAATTTACATGACTCAAAACGTAAAGTCAAACCAGCTTGCAGTAATCTTTCTAGCACCTTTTCAACTCTCTCATCATGTTCCTTAATGTTCTTGCCATAAACTAACAGATCATCTTGATAGCACCTAACACCCTTAATTCCTTTTACTACCTCTGTCATTATTCTCTGAAACACTAAAGCTGCTGAAACTAAACCGAAGGGCATTCTTAGAAATTTAAAAGCACCCATTCAAGTAATAAACGCAGTCAGCTCCTGTGAACTCTCCTCTAAAGGCACCTGGTGATATTCTGAAGCTAGATCCAATGTACTGAAATAACAAGCTCCATCCAATGTTGACACCATCTCGTCTATGCTCGGTAACGGAAACTTATCTACAACAACTTCTTTATTGAGTGCACGTAAATCCACACAAAGACGAATTTCATTGTTACTTTTTCTAGCTACCACTATGGGAGCCAACCATTCTGTCGCTTCCACAGGCTCAATCACTCCTGCCATGTGTAATTTCTCAATTTCTTTTTGCACAGACTCTTGTATACTCAGCGGAATTCTCCTTATTTTAGCTATAACTGGTCTTGCACCCAACTTCAGTTTGATCTTGTGATTGTATCCCTTCGACCGTCCCAACTCATTTTTGAATAACTCTCCAAACTTATTCACAAACTTATTTTCACCATTCCCAATATTTTACACTTGTACTGGTGTACTTCCATTAGGATCAAGAATAACACCAAGACGTGCCTGATGTGCCCAACTCAGTAAATTGTCTCCTCTCTCTGCCACATAAATTTTTGCGTCCGTAAATCTTCCATTGCATTCCACACAACTTTGAAAATAACTCAACATCTTTATTGGTGTTCCCCCATAACCAGTCGGCCTTACATCAGTTTTCATCATTTTCACTTTGTTTTTTAAATCTTTTTCAAAGGCTTCTTTAGAAATAAATGACAAATGTGAACAAGAATCGAATTTCATTTTTTTCTTCCCATCTTCTATTTTTACCCACTCTGAAGGATGTTCCAACCCAGACACTTCATTCACCTGAAAGCTTACTTCTTTTACCTCATTCTTACCATCTTTTTTATTTCTGAATCGATAGTTTTTTTAAAAGAGCCCTCTTTTCCCACAAAAGTTACAAACAACATTTAGAGCAGGGCAGAAATTGGCATTTGCTTTGTGACCCACCTTTCCACAATGATAGCAAGTACCCTGGAAAAACATAACATTTCTTTTTGTTTCTTCCTCATTCTTGTTTTTCTTGTCTTCTTCCCCCCTCTTCTTGTTGTCTGACTCTGACTTATGTATAGACTGACATACAACTTCATCAACTTTTTCTGATGTAGAAGTAGATTTTCCTGCCTTACTCAATTCACTTACACATTTTAACATGTGTTCAACACGCTTTGCTATCACCATAAACTCTTCCAAAGGAGGTTCATCTTTTAACCACAGTTCCATTTTATCACTCCCAGAATTTAAGACAAATTGGTCACGTATCCTTTCCTCCACCAACTCTCCTAACTTACAACTTGTCGCTAATTTCCTAAGAGCAGTCACATATTTTTCTACAGACTCTTCCTTCCCTTGCTCTCGAAATCCAAAATAATAACGCTCCATAATAGTACTTACTTTTGGCAGAAAAGGTAAGTCAAATTGTTTTATATAAACTTCGTATTCATTTAAACCTCTTTGATTTGCAGCACTTAATGGAGGTAAATTCCCTAACACCTCTCGTCCTTCTACACCCAAGCAATGAAGTAATAAAGCTTGTTTCTTTTCTGCACTTAAATTAGTACCACATACTCTAGCATAATTCTCAAATATCTTTTTCCATTTCTGCCACTTCACTGTAGGTTCACCAGGATTCGACATAAAGAACGGGGAGAAGTAACATTTTGCATTTTCTGACAATTCTCTTTTTAAATTTTATTTAAATGTGATATACCATATACTACAATATATATATATTCTTTATATAATATTTCTTTAAATGAATGTTTCCAAAAAAACAAAAATAAATTAAAATTAATAATAGCAACAAAGTCTGAACTAAACGATGTTATTAAAACAATAGCTTGAAGAAGTCATTGTGATATCAAGCTTACTGTTGATGATCTATTCCACAATGTTGCTAATCCTTAAAAACAAATGTTCCTTATCCTTTAGTTTCCACCAAGAATATATATATATATATATATATATATATATATATATATATATATATATATATATATATATATATATATATATATATATATATATATATATATATATATATCTATCTATCTATCAAAGCTCCAAGGATCCTGAGAATACCCAGCCGGGTTACAGGAAAGAAAAGCACTCGCAAGCACGGCACAGCTCGTTTCACAGGGCAGATTTATTGAAGACAGACGCGTTTCGGGAGAGCCCTCCCTTTCTCAATGGTTTCATCTTACAAGACGGGCGCAGCGCCATTATGAATGTTTACGAAATAATACGAAAACAAACAAAGGACTGATACTTTTTCGCAGCAAGGGGCGCCATCTTCAAATGTGCAGATTTGACATCTATTATACTGTATTGCTGATGAGTAAACCACAAACAAAATAATGCCGTGTATCAGCTACCTTATTGTCATAAAGAAAAACCCTAATACTATTAACATATAGTATATCACAAGGCTAAGACAATAACAAAATGTTGGAAACTAACCAACCTACGACATGAACACAGTGTTTACAATGTGATCAGGTCGGATAAATCTTGCCGTGGATCGGCAATTGCAGCCCCTGAGTGGACTGCAGAACATACAATGTGGTTACCTATTCAAGCAAATCCTCTAGTACTATCTCAGTGGTGATGAAAGCATCCATCACACAACAGAAACAAAGAACAAAAACAAAAAACACTCTGAACAATTCCAGAAAATATAAGCACAAATACACAGATTGTCAAGTCGATGTTGGAAACTCAGTACTCAACTTGACGGGAAATCATTGCACAATACTACACATGTTTTTAACCCAAATGTGAGGCCAGTTCTTCTCCCATATTTAAGCCTCCAGGTGCTTTAGTCTCTAGGCTGATGATGTACCGGGACTCAAGTCTCCTGAGTGCAAGCAATCTATTGCCTCCTCTAGGATTTTCTTCGACTTGGTCCAGGCAAAAATACCTGAGAAGGTTTTTATCACTGTTGTGTTTTAAGGAGAAATGTCGGGCCACTGGATATGTAAAGTCCTTATTCACAATGGCCCGCATGTGTTCCAATATTCTCAACTTAACAGGATTGATAGTACTCCCAACATACCGTGACTGACAGGGACACATTAGGCAATAGACAACAAAGTCAGAATGACATGACATGAACTTTGTTATTCTCCTACCATCCTTTTTACCCGGGACTTGGTATGTTAAAGTCCTTCTGCTTGAAGCACAGGCTTTGCATTTTCCACAAGGAAAAAAGCCTTTGGTGTCTTTCAGGGTTCCTAGTGATTTTTTCATAGGAGGTAGGTAGCTATGAACCATTTGATCTCTAAGGGATCTGGCCTTTCTGAATGTGATAAGTGGGGTGTTGGGAATATCAGGCCCTACGATCTGATCCGATTTTAAGATGTACCAGTGTTTGGACAGAATTGATCGCAGTTTGAATGAGTCGGCAGCATATGGTGTTATGATGCGAAATTTGCCTTCAGTATCGGGGCCTTGTTTCTTGGCAAAGAGACTAGCACGTGGTATTTTTCTAACCCTATTTAGGGTGTCTTGCAAAAGGGAAAAGCTGTAACCTCTTGTTAGGAATCGTTCCATGCATTCACCAGCTGCTTTCTAGAAGTAAGTGTTATGGCTGCAATTACGCTTTAACCGCAAAAGCTCCCCATATGGGATATTATTAATCAGTTTACGAGGATGGCCGCTAGAAGCGTGTAAAACGCTATTGCCGGCCGTGGGCTTGCGGTAAAGTTGCGTGCAGATACGTCCCTCACTCACACCAACTTCTAGGTCTAGATAGTTGACCTTGTCCCTGCTGATTTCACTGGTAAATCTCAGATGGTATTCATTTTCATTGAGCAGTTGGATATATTGGTTAGCTTCCTCAACCGTACCATTCCACACCAGGAACAGATCGTCTATGTATCTGCTATATATATATATTCACTGAAAAAAACATAGGTTTCACACCAGTTATAGTTAGCTGGAAATTTTACTGACATAAAACCATTGAAATTCCCACGTTATAGTTAGTTGGACTCACTATAACTTGCGCGCCTGCAATGCACTGCTGATGACGTCACATATTACATCACTCATGACATGGTCAGTGACATCACTCATGACATCACTGATGACACCATCCAGGGAATGTGTGTCTTTCTAAAAAATCAATATGTTTTATATTTTAGTTTCTATTTTTGAATATGTGTTTCAAGGGTTACATTACACTGAAAGGAGGTCTGTCACTCGGTCACAAGGATGGTGTCACTGTTTTTTTATTCTTTTTTGTTGTTTTATATTTTTTAGCATCAGTATGAGTGTCTGTATGGTTTGGTGGGGGTATTACTTAGCACATAGATGCATCAATGACTGACTCACTGTTTGTATGTGTTTTGAAGACAGCATATGTGAAGGACTTTATGGGTGTGTATATGTGTGTGTAAGTGAGTGAATGACTGTCTCACTAGTGTCTTAATGAGTAACTACATATGTTTTAATCTAGTATATCTGAGGATTGATGTATATAAGTGAGTATATGTGAGAGTGAGAGATTGTAAGAGTTCCTGTTTAAATAAGTATGTGTTTCTATAAGTGATTGTTTAAGAGAGTAAGTATGTGTAAGTTTCCTTAGAAGTAAGGTGGTAGTGTGTGTATAGCTGTATATGCAAATAAATGGATGATCAATAGTTTATTTGCATGTGTGAATATGTGTGTGAGTAACTTTTGGATGACTGTCGGTGTGTAACAGGATGTATAGGTGTTTCACTACATATGATGAGTGAATATATGTATGAGTGACTATATAGAACTGTTGGTGAATGAGTGGATGTGTATATAGATGGTGGTATTACTGAATTGGTTGTTGAAACTGGTATGGGTATCTCTATTCTTTTGAAAATTTTAGTTTCTATTTTTGAATATGTGTTTCAAGGGGTTCATTACACTGAAAGGAGGTCTGTCACTCTGTCACAAGGATGGTGTCATCAGTGATGTCATGAGTGATGTCACTGACCATGTCATGAGTGATGTAATATGTGACGTCATCAGCAGTGCATTGCAGGCGCGCAAGTTATAGTGAGTCCAACTAACTATAACGTGGGAATTTCAATGGTTTTATGTCAGTAAAATTTCCAGCTAACTATAACTGGTGTGAAACCTATAGTGTTTTCAGTGAATTTAATAAGTTTTTTAAATGCTAATTCCAAACTATAACTAGTGTGAAACCTATGGTTTTTCCAGTGAATTTCAAAGGTTTTTTAAATGCTAATTCCTAACTATAACGTGTGTGAAACATATGTTTTTTTCAGTGAATTTCAAGGGTTTTTTAAATGCTAATTCCTAACTATAACGTGGGTGAAACCTATGGTTTTTTCAGTGAATTTCATAGGTTTTTTAATAGCAAATTGTTGGGCTACATCTGGCTGATATTTGGGCTACATTTGGTTTTTTTTTGTCTCTGGTGGCCATCTTTGGGCTACATTGGGCTACATTCGGCTACATTCGGCTACTTTGGGCTACATTTGGGTGTAACATATATATAGCCCAATGTAGCCCAATATATATTTTTTCAAAGTTAATTTTCGTAAAAACAACTGGAGCATATATTTTGAGACATAGCAAAGGCACATCGGGGTACCAGTCCCTACAATTTTGCCAAGTTTGGTGGAAATCCATTCAGCCGTTCGGGCTAAAAGTGAGTTTGACCGCCCTATGGAAATTAACATGGGGAAAACACGTTTTGGGACCCCCTTTTATCTCGGCCCCCACTTGACGAATCCCCCCCACATTTTCAGGGAAGGAGCGGAGCGGAGCGGGCCACGAACTTTGATAAATTCGCGAAGATTCGTCCACCGGCGCCAAGTTATTCCCAATAGAATGTTGCAGATTTCCTATGGAAAGTAGATCCTAACTATAACTACCTACTGGCGACCGCCAGTAGGTAATATATATATATATATATATGTATATATATATATATTTTTTAGTCTTTTATTTCCTTTCTTAAGATGTCCGCCGTTTTACTAATCAAGCTTCTTTATTTTACTTTTATGTCAATTTGAGCTGTTTTCCAAAAGCAACTAGAATGTTATTTTCCTGTTTTTTTCCAATAAAATGAGTGCCTCCTTCCTTTTCACGCAAACATGCCGCTCACTTTCACACAGTAAATGAGCTTGTTTGATAACAACCATCAATGTCTCACTGGGCCACTTTTGATTGCAATCTGCCCACAGTATTCACACAAAGAGCAAAATATGACTCTCTCCTTCGCGGTTACGCAAACATTACGCCCATTTTTACACAGCGATTAAACTTGTTTCTTCAACATGCAGCAACTTCGCACTGGGCTACTTTCGATGGGATTTTGCACACAGTACTCATGCAATGATCTCAGTGAAACGCAGATGCAGGTCTGCGTTCCAATAGCCTCTGCCGTACTGTCCTCTTATTTTCCCAAATATCGCTTCACACAGAATCCTTCCTAAGACGTCCGATGACCTTCTGATGTATCCACAACCACTAGTAAGCAATTTCTCTTTACGCTGTCTAGCACTTCGTTTTAGTTTCCGTTTTTACCGGCATCCGAACCTCTTGCCTTTACATGTTGCAGTCTTCCAAAGTTGGGGGTGATCTTCTTTTCAGCAGCACACGATCGTCGCCGGTGAAATGAAGATAATAAGGAGCAATTTGTGGTATTAACAGGTGAGTTTTTAATCATCAACCCCATCCAGAGTAGGCGCAAGGCAACTGCCACAAAGAGAACACACTCTCATCCAGACTCCAACTAAGAATCTGGAAGGTAGTTACATCACAGGGCTATCACGAATGGGGTCACGAAAGGGTACAAGCTAAAAAAATGACCAACCTCCCATTCTGATTTTGTTGTTCCTCCTTGGGCACAACTACCGACGATTGCTTGACCTCAGTTGCAGACACAGAATGTAGGGTATTAGCTTTTTGCTGAGGTAAACCGGGCCATGCCCCTGTGGAGTTTTAAATACCAGACACAGAAGCTTGCATAATGCTCACTACCTAATTGGCAGCCAGTGAAGTTGGCACAGGAGAGGTTCCGAAGGCGAACGGAATGGGCGATTAAGAGCAAGATGTGCCGCAGTATTCTGTACGACCTGCAGTCTAGAGAGAAGATTTTCCCTAATCTCTACCAGTCGTGAATTACCGTAATCCAACCTGCTTGTTAGTACTGCCTGAATGAGCGACTTTCTTGTAGAGAGGGGAAGCCAAGGAAAGATCTTTCTGAGCATTCGCATCAAGCCGAAACAAATGCCCGAGATGATTCAAGTGTTGCTCCATGAAGAGATTATCATCCAAATAATACCTACATTTCTCACCCATTTTGTGATGGTCGGAGGGTCACCCAGCTCAGGAGGCCACAAGTCTGTAGACCAAAGCTCATCTGCTTTCCCGAACAACAAAATCTCAGTTTTGGTTGTGTTCAGCTGCAAAAAGGTAGCAGTCATCCATGCTGCTGTCATTAACATGTATTTTTTAAATCTTTCCCAGGTCGATGCGGGATCTGAATCGATGGTAATGATGAGTTAGGTATCATCCACATATGATTCGGTATCGAAACCACAAGATCTGATATCAGAGGCCAGAGAAGATACATAAATGTTGAATAACGTGGGGCTTAGAATGGAGCCCTGTGGGACCCCTTTGTCAACAGCCGAGGTCTGAGAAGTAAACTACACAAGTTGGACTTGCTGAGTTCTGTCCGCAAGGAAGCTTTTAAACCATTTAAGTGACATTCCTCTGACACCAATCTCTTGTAATCAATCCACTAGGATTCGATGAGAAATGGTGCTGAATGCGACTGACATCTGTACCATCATTGAAGTAGAGGGGGGAGTATTTGTTTATATAGGTGTAGGACAAATACTAAAAGATGTGCTAAAATGTCTACTTTTTTTAATACAGTCAGTAGCACTAGTGTGTTTGCAATGATGAGGAAGTGTGCTTTAATTTTTTACAGTAAATAAAACAGTAGTCTCGCATTAAGACAGGAAGCAGCAGAATGGCTAACCTTACGTAAACTCTGTCCAACCAGCAGACGCTCTTTAGCGTCTTTAAAACACGCTCTACAGAGGCCGATGATGGCCAATGTACAGGCAAAACAAAAGAGCAAACATGCCCAAAGAAGTTAGGAGATATGGCAGTAGTGATAGTGTGTAGGTTTCAGGCAGACCCTGTACTATAGAAAACAGAAACATCAGATGAGGGGCAAAACAGACTTAACCCCATTAACAGCTGACATAAATTTAAGACCCAGGGAGAAAATTACAAAAAACAATTTGATGGACAGAATGTAGATCAATGTCTTACATTCACCCCAGTACAAGGATCTGGGCCTAAATCCATCGATTTTTGCACTCCACACCACCCTGGGTTCCCATGGGGCACAGGGTCAGAGCTGATTTGCATATCGCCATTGTCTAACCCAGGGTGGTGTGGAGTGCAAAAAAACGATGGATTTGGGCCCAGATCTTTGGACTGGGATGAATGTGTGATATTGATCCACATTCGGTCCATCACCTGTTTAGTTTGCAATAAATTTAAGACCCAGCACAACCAAACACCTCACAGTCCTAACCAGCACTGTCTACATAATGGACGGCCAGGAAGTACATAACCACGCCTGTGCCTTAAATTTCAGACACAGGATGCACTCGGTACAGGGTGCAAACACAATTTCTGCATGCCCACTAAGCAAGCCAGCAGAGAGACTCATCCCCCAACAGGCAGCAGAGGCAGAGCCAAGTCAGACAACTAATATATGGCAGCCTTTGCACAGGCAGCAAACAAGCACCTCGGTCAATGAAACTAACAACTCTGCCCGAAATTGGCGGGCAGCCCTCATTTCATAGATTCCATGTCATTCCAGAACAGGCAGCAGCACGAAATGTAGATGGACACTAGATCTTAATACCAAAACTGCACATGCTTACCCTAGATGCACGGTGTTCCGAACCTCTCCTAAAAATCCCTGACATGTACTTCATTCACAGCGGGGCAACCCAGCACAGTGGTGAAGAGAGATGGTCTGGGCAGTTAGACGGACTCATGCCACAATGCAAGAAAACAAAGAGGAGCCTACCATTTGGTGCAAATGAACTTTTTTCTGTTACACACATGTAAGGGTCACTGTGTGGACGTGCCATAAAAAGACAAACATAATGGCTGAATGCCTAAAAAAACAGAACACATTCAAAGGAGCTCTTTCAAATATTTATGCAAGTTTACACCAAACATTAGCATAAAAAATAATGCATGATGCCTGAAATCCCACTTGAAATTCATGTGTCTACATGTTCTTAATATTATAACTGGGAATCATTGTTGCCCCTGTATTTTGCTTTTAACAGCATTCACTTGAGGCACACCATACTGCAGACAACCGTCCAGCTTATTTTGAGTATCACTTAACAACATCCTTCTGCTTTTGAAGCTGGCTTGTAATAACAAGGTCTGAGTAAACAGCTCTATCACCTCTGACACTGAGAGGTCACCATGAGGGCCTCTTTCAGCACAATGTGGATGTGGCTTCATGGCCAGAGCTGCCAATTCTGAAGCTGGGTAACCAGGTTTGAGTCCTGATGTCAGCTCCACATCCTGTGATTCCGGGAAATACACACAATCTCCCCCTGCCTAAAAACATGAATATGACATTCTGTAACGTAACCTATTGCTTGTCTAAAGCACTCTAATGGCAGTTAAGCACTTTATAACAAAACGTGGTACAAAAGGGGGTGGTAATGGATGGAGCATCTGAACCAATCAAACACTCACACCCAGTCAAAAGATCTGGGTTTAAACCATCACCATTCTTTAGCCCACTCTGCCACCCCAGTTCAGACATGGCTATATGCAAATCAGTCTGACCCTGTGCCTCATGGGAACAGTCCAGCCCGAACTGCCAAGCCATGCCTTCCCTGGACCGGAAACAAGCTTCCGAGTACCGGTTTCTGGCATTCCAGACGTCTTCAGCCCGGCTTGCTTGAATCCAGTGGCAAAGTGAGCAAGGGACTCACGTCTGAGCATACCCTGCCACACTTATGGCAGCCAAAAGCAGTACAAAAGGGGGTGGTAATGGATGGAGCATCTGAACCAATCAAACACTCACACCCAGTCAAAAGATCTGGGTTTAATCCATCACCATTCTTAAGCCAACTCTGCCACCCCAGTTCTGATATGGCTATATGCAAATCAGTCTGACCCTGTACCTCATGGGAACAGTCCAGCCCGACTGAGCCATGTCTGAACTGGGGGGGCAGAGTGGACTAAAGTACGGTGATGGATTAAACCCAGATCTTTTGACTGGGAGTGAGTTCTTGATTGATTCAGATGCTCCGTCCATCACCACCTTCTTTTGTACCGTTATAACAAAACGTGGCAGCTAAGGAAAGGTATATATTTGATTAGCTTATGCAAATGTATCCCTTAAAGCAGAAATATTACTTTAGCCACCCACAAAGGCTCCTAGCAGTCATTGTGCACTAACAGGACGCAGTCTGGACATTTTACAAATTGTAACTGACACTTTTCCTAGAGTGCATGTACCCTATATTTTAAGTTTATTGTATCCATAGCTTCTTTAGAAGCTAAAAATATTCAAATCACTTCTTAACGCAGAGAAATAAAAGCGTTTATGCATTCATAAAATATATAAAACTTTAAAGAAAAGAGGCGCTATCGCCGTAAGTATTCTGGGTAACATAAAAGAGTTAGTGCTTGCTTTCTGCCTGCTTAAAGACTTGGTATAGATATCTGTTTTGTGTTACTCAGGCAGCAGGGCACACAAAACATATGTCTTAAAGAGCTCCACTCCCTGACAGGCAAAAGTCGCATTTTGAATCCGGCAGAGGGTTGTTTTGCCATTGTTCTGAAGGTCCTACACATTTAAGCCAACAGTGCATAGTTTTATTTTAAAAACAAAAACACAAGCATTTGCAATGCAATAGGTCTCACATTAGTGAGCGTTTGAGCAATTGCCATTGCATTAATATTAGCAACACCATTAGCCCAAACTTTCAGTAATGCAAGACCAATTGCATTGCAAATACTTGTTTTTATTTATTCCTAACCTGCCTTTACTACTACCCACCTTTAACCATAAAATTACCCTTAACACCCTTTGCCACAACCTAAACCCTACAATGACCTTTCCCACCCTAAACCCTAAAATTACCTTTACCAACCCTAATCACTAAAATTACCCTTTGCACCCTTTACATTACCAACCTCAAAAACCTAAAAATACTTTTACCAATACCTACCCCCGGAACCCACTAATTACCTTTAGCACCCTTTAACACCCTTTAACACTTCCCATCTCAACTCCTAAAATTATATATATATATATATATATATATATATATATATATATATATATATATATATATATATATATATATATATATATATATATATATATATATCTATATATATGTATATATATATAAACCAAACAGCAAAGAGCAAGATGCACGCTCTCAGCAGCTGCCACAAACCACACGAACAGGTACAATCCAAGGGTGTTTATTCCACAAGCTACATGTTTCGGCTTCTCACAAGCCTTGTTCACGCAAGTGAAAGATCATGTGCACACAGTTTAAATTGTATAACAAACACAATAGAAAGTGGACTGCGGGTAGACTAGTGGCTGACATGTTACGTAAATACAAAAACAAAGTGACCAAAGTCAAGCAAATATCCAAGATAATCGTGACATTCTGGTAAATGTTAAGCTATGTCCGACAACGATAAATGTCAAGGACATAATGCAAGGATTTCCAAAATTGAAAAACCGAGCAAAAAAACCCCCCCAAAAAATGGCAAAAGCATAGGGCCACTAGGTGGATGTTGATAAACATAAATGAACACATTAAACACCTAGAAACATGTAAATCATCATGTCAAAAGTGTAACGAGAGCAATGAACATCGGACCCGGAATAATCGACTTGTGCTGTCTCTGCCATTAAAGAGACAGTCCCACAATAACAGTCGGAACCCGAGGTAGAGGTTTGTGGTGAGGGGAAATGAACCTGTTAAAACATGACACAGGTTAAAGAAAAATGAAAAAGAACAGTACTTGAGAGGGAAGATCAGGTCACTGTCAAATGTGCCTCGTGCCCTTAACCCGCAGAAGTCCAAAAGGTGTCAGTGATGCCCAAGTGGGCGTGCTCTTAGAAGGTAACCGGAGCAGAAGAGAAATGGTGGGACAGATCCTGGAAAGAAAGGAAAAAGAATAAAATTCAGTACATGTACATTCATGTGCACATAAAGTAAACAAGTTCAAACAGCATGGAGGATAGACAACAAATACAATCTATGACCAAGAGAACCAGACTATGTATAATCATCCTTAAGATGGACTGCAAGTTCTTCATCCTGATTCAGGCCTCCCGGGGCCTTGGTTTGGAAGGAAATGATATACTTTGACTCTGTCTGTCTGAGTTTCAGGAGTCTGTTACCACCCCTAGGATTTCTGGTTATCTGCTCTAGGATGAAAAATTTCATAAGGGCAGGATTGGAAAAGTGGTGTTCACTGAAGTGTCTAGCCACAGGATATTTGGCATCTTTATTCACAATCGCACGGTAATGTTCAAGTATCCTTTTCTTGGCATGTGCCGTGGTACTGCCAATATACCACAGTGCACAAGGGCAAACAATGACGTAAACCACAAAAATGGTGGTACATGTCAGGAATTGATTAAGGGTCTTATTGACTCCATTGTAGGAAACCTGTTTAACAGAGGTACTGGTTTTGCAGGCCTTGCAGTGACTGCATGGGTAAAAACCGGTCAAACCTAAGTCACGGTTATTGGGATAGATGGTAATGTCACTGCGGACACAGATGTCTCTGATATTCCTCCCTTTTCTATAGGTGATGTTGGGTTTGTTGGCTATCAGATGCCCAATAGTAGCATCGCTTTTCAGAATATCCCAGTTCTTAGAGACAATCTTGTGTATTTGTTGTGATTCTCTGTTAAATGTGAGGATGAGTCTAGTGTTATCATCCTCACTGTTAGTTTCTTCAGGAATTCTCTCACGCAAGGTATCAGTTCGTGAGATGGAGTCTGCTCTATTCTTGGCTTTTTTGAGAACCCATGTGGGATAGTTCCTAAGTTTGAACCTTTTTATCATTTCGGATGCTGCCAGTTGGTAGTTGCTTTCTGTGCTGCAGTTTCTTTTTGCCCTCAGCAGTTCGCCGTATGGGATACTCCATTTAAGAGGTTCCGGATGGCTGCTGAGGGCATGAAGAATGCTGTTACCGGCGGTGGGTTTCCTAAACAAGGAGGTAGTGATAGTGTTATCCTTGATTTCAATTCTGACATCAAGAAATTCCGCTGTCACCTTGTTGATGTTATATGTGAGTCTGATATTAAGGTTGTTATTGTTCAGAACCTCAATGAAACTTAACGCCTCGTCTTTGGTGCCTTTCCATACCACAAAGAGGTCGTCAATGTACCTCCACCAGGTAACCACTGATTTGATAGGTTCGGTGAGCGATGGGTTCGTGAAGATGGTTTGCTCCCAATGTCCCATGAACAGGTTCGCGAAACTTGGGGCAAAACACGAACCCATCGCTGTACCAATCTCCTGTTTGAAAATAGCCCCATCAAAGAGAAAAAAAAAAAAAAAAAATTGTTTTGGAGACAGTACTCAATCATCTCGAGGAGCATTTTACTATGTTCCCTGAAACGAAGGGCACGTCCTTTGAGAAAGTGAAGACATGCTTCCAAACCTTGTTTGTGATCGATTATCGTGTACAGGGATTGGACATCCATGGTGATGAGAAAATAATCATCATCCCATGTAAGATTGTTCAATTTGGAGAGAAAGTCTTTAGTGTCTTTAACATAACTATTGAGACCCTCAACCCAATCTCTCAAGTAGTGGTCCACATATTTAGAGACATGTTCTGCAACGCTGCCACGTGAAGAGACAATGGGCCTAAATGATTATTTTCTCATCACCATGGATGTCCAATCCCTGTACACGATAATCGATCACAAACAAGGTTTGGAAGCATGTCTTCACTTTCTCAAAGGACGTGCCCTTCGTTTCAGGGAACATAGTAAAATGCTCCTCGAGATGATTGAGTACTGTCTCCAAAACAACTTTTTTTCTCTTTGATGGGGCTATTTTCAAACAGGAGATTGGTACAGCGATGGGTTCGTGTTTTGCCCCAAGTTTCGCGAACCTGTTCATGGGACATTGGGAGCAAACCATCTTCACGAACCCATCGCTCACCGAACCTATCAAATCAGTGGTTACCTGGTGGAGGTACATTGACGACCTCTTTGTGGTATGGAAAGGCACCAAAGACGAGGCGTTAAGTTTCATTGAGGTTCTGAACAATAACAACCTTAATATCAGACTCACATATAACATCAACAAGGTGACAGCGGAATTTCTTGATGTCAGAATTGAAATCAAGGATAACACTATCACTACCTCCTTGTTTAGGAAACCCACCGCCGGTAACAGCATTCTTCATGCCCTCAGCAGCCATCCGGAACCTCTTAAATGGAGTATCCCATACGGCGAACTGCTGAGGGCAAAAAGAAACTGCAGCACAGAAAGCAACTACCAACTGGCAGCATCCGAAATGATAAAAAGGTTCAAACTTAGGAACTATCCCACATGGGTTCTCAAAAAAGCCAAGAATAGAGCAGACTCCATCTCACGAACTGATACCTTGCGTGAGAGAATTCCTGAAGAAACTAACAGTGAGGATGATAACACTAGACTCATCCTCACATTTAACAGAGAATCACAACAAATACACAAGATTGTCTCTAAGAACTGGGATATTCTGAAAAGCGATGCTACTATTGGGCATCTGATAGCCAACAAACCCAACATCACCTATAGAAAAGGGAGGAATATCAGAGACATCTGTGTCCGCAGTGACATTACCATCTATCCCAATAACCGTGACTTAGGTTTGACCGGTTTTTACCCATGCAGTCACTGCAAGGCCTGCAAAACCAGTACCTCTGTTAAACAGGTTTCCTACAATGGAGTCAATAAGACCCTTAATCAATTCCTGACATGTACCACCATTTTTGTGGTTTACGTCATTGTTTGCCCTTGTGCACTGTGGTATATTGGCAGTACCACGGCACATGCCAAGAAAAGGATACTTGAACATTACCGTGCGATTGTGAATAAAGATGCCAAATAACCTGTGGCTAGACACTTCAGTGAACACCACTTTTCCAATCCTGCCCTTATGAAATTTTTCATCCTAGAGCAGATAACCAGAAATCCTAGGGGTGGTAACAGACTCCTGAAACTCAGACAGACAGAGTCAAAGTATATCATTTCCTTCCAAACCAAGGCCCCGGGAGGCCTGAATCAGGATGAAGAACTTGCAGTCCATCTTAAGGATGATTATACATAGTCTGGTTCTCTTGGTCATAGATTGTATTTGTTGTCTATCCTCCATGCTGTTTGAACTTGTTTACTTTATGTGCACATGAATGTACATGTACTGAATTTTATTCTTTTTCCTTTCTTTCCAGGATCTGTCCCACCATTTCTCTTCTGCTCCGGTTACCTTCTAAGAGCACGCCCACTTGGGCATCACTGACACCTTTTGGACTTCTGCGGGTTAAGGGCACGAGGCACATTTGACAGTGACCTGATCTTCCCTCTCAAGTACTGTTCTTTTTCATTTTTCTTTAACCTGTGTCATGTTTTAACAGGTTCATTTCCCCTCACCACAAACCTCTACCTCGGGTTCCGACTGTTATTGTGGGACTGTCTCTTTAATGGCAGAGACAGCACAAGTCGATTATTCCGGGTCCGATGTTCATTGCTCTCGTTACACTTTTGACATGATGATTTACATGTTTCTAGGTGTTTAATGTGTTCATTTATGTTTATCAACATCCACCTAGTGGCCCTATGCTTTTGCCATTTTTTGGGGGGGGTTTTTTGCTCGGTTTTTCAATTTTGGAAATCCTTGCATTATGTCCTTGACATTTATCGTTGTCGGACATAGCTTAACATTTACCAGAATGTCACGATTATCTTGGATATTTGCTTGACTTTGGTCACTTTGTTTTTGTATTTACATAACATGTCAGCCACTAGTCTACCCGCAGTCCACTTTCTATTGTGTTTGTTATACAATTTAAACTGTGTGCACATGATCTTTCACTTGCGTGAACAAGGCTTGTGAGAAGCCGAAACATGTAGCTTGTGGAATAAACACCCTTGGATTGTACCTGTTCGTGTGGTTTGTGGCAGCTGCTGAGAGCGTGCATCTTGCTCTTTGCTGTTTGGTTTATACGTTTTTCCGGCTGGCTCGACCGGAACGCACGCCACCTCCCTCGGGGCCTCCAGCACTCTGTCAGAGCGTTTTTTGGATGTATATATATATGTATATATATATATATATATATATATATATTATCTACTGGCAGTCGCCAGTAGGTATATATAGTTAGGATTTTTTTCCTATGGGATTTATGAAAGTTCTATGTCGAATAATTTTGGTGTTTGTGGACGGAATTGGCTGGAATTTGCTGGAAAATGGAACATTTTGTTTCTGAGCAGCTCATGAAAATTTTGGGGGTTTTCGTCAAGGGGGGGCCGAGAAAAAAGGGGGGTCCCAAAACGCATTTTTCCCATTCATTTTTCCATAGGGCGGTTGGACTCACTTTTAGCTCGAACGGCTGAATGGATTTACACGAAACTTGGTAAAATTGTAGATATGGTTTGCCCGACGTGCCTTTGCTATGTCTCAATATATGTGCTCCAGTGGATTTTGAGAAATTAACGTTTTAAAAAACAGATATATCTGTGACAGCGTCCCGGTTAGCACCCCGGTTCGCGTACCTTACGCGTAACGGAACTTCGCTAGGAGAAGCGGATTGGCTCCCCGGTGACTGTGAACATTCTAAACAATCCGAAGCGGCCGCCAACTTGTGTCTCGGTAGGATCGAGACACAAGATGTGGCAAAAACAAAGGGGGAAATGAGCATAAGGGGGCAGAGTACATCCTCCCTGACCCCCTAGGTTTGATGAGGGGGCTTTAACCACTTGGCTGCTAAGGGGCTGAGGCCCTCATCATGTAATTTCCATTGAAATGAATGGGAGGGGCATGACGAGTTACCCTTGTCATTAGCATCAAGGGGTTAAAAGGGCCTCGTGGGGTTAAAAAATAATAATTTTTATATCGGTTTTTTTTTGCGGGGGGAGCGCTCGGTACGCGCACCAGGAAGCGGTCCGGGAAGCGTAATATTGGGAAAATAGGATGAAAGAATGTTCAAATATTGTATGTTTATTGATTGTTCTTTTTTTTTAATTTTTTTATTTAAGTACCAACATGTAGGTACCAATGCAGAGTCTAAAAATAAAAAAAACATTGTTTCCTCTGTAGATATCTTGCATGTTGTTTCAGAAATTATTATGGTATATGGAATTCATAGCGTAGTCTGTCAGGAAAGCAGAAACACCATGGAGGCAGGAGATGATAAAGAGATGTTAAATACACATTGGAGATGATATAGTGGAAGAAAAGAAGTAACAATGAGCAAACATAAAGTTGCACAGTATATTTAAAGTCTAATTTTACATTATAATCAATTTGCTACTAGTTTAAAAAATACATATAAAAATGAATAATGTCTCAAACAATTTTTGAATTATTATATATAAATTTATTTTTCTGATTTGTTTTCAAAATTAAAAAGAACTTCTAATAATTCTTTGTCAGAATTTGTCTCATTTTCAATTAGGAAATCCACAGATTCAACACATTGCAGAAGTTCAAAATCCCGTGATTCATCAAAGAATTCTGATTCATTTTCTGTATCTTGGTTGCATTCTGCAACAATTTCCAAGTTATTTTTTTTCTCTCCTTCCATTTTTGTGCTGTAAAATGAATTAAAAAAAAATATATCAGTACAGATAGGGCACTGTTGGGTTTAAGTACAGACAGGTAGTTTGGTTTTTTAAACAGTGATTTTATCTTTGGGCAGTGTATGGTATCAGACTGGAAGTAGAAATATAAAAAAATGTATGTGATAAAGCCTAAGTCAATTCTTAATTATACAAGACAAGCCTAGCTCCATCCATAACTAAAACAGAGAAGTCTATCTTATTCTATAAGTATTACAGAGGGATAGTATATAACTATCAGAAAATGTTTTCCTAATTAACTTACAGTACAGAACATACTTCAGTTTTTAAAATAACATCTTACCTTTCAAAAAGAAGTTTAAGTTCACAGTTGAAATGTACTTGATATGTACTTCAGGAAGTAGTAGTCAAAATGGTTGTGTTCCTCTCTCTTTCTTTATATATATTCAGGTACATAACCAATCAAATGTCATGAAATAATAGAAGATTTTGAAAGTAGTATTTTGATTGGTTGTCAATTGTAACACTTCATAACTGTTTTTGTTAGGTAATTTACCTCAGGATATTTAGTCAGGCTTACAGCATATCTCAATGGAATTCCATCAAATTTGGGTAAATGGTAGGGACTGCTATGTATTAGGGGCTATTCTATATTTGATGAAAGTGTCTCTAGTGGTTTTTCTGTAAATTACTTTCCCACCTTTTTTTTAGCGAGCGCTCACCGGTGCGCGCCCCGGTACGCGAACCGGCAGCGTAACGGGAGTCCTCCATTTTGAGTATCGGTAGAATTGAGACACAAGATGGAGGACAAACAATGTTCGGAATGGGTAGGGGGCACGGTAGACACTTTGTGACCCTCTATGTTTTCGGAGGGGGGATTAGGACGCTGATACATGCAAAAATAAAAAATAAAAATTTAAAAAATTTTGCGGGGGGAGCGCCCGGTACGCGCACCGGTAAGCAAACCGGGAAGCGTACTTTGGTGAAAAAAAAAAGTTAGAAAAAGCTAAACGTTTTGAATGATCAGAGGTAGGGTAGCTCTGAAAAGAGCTATTGGGTTCTGTGGCTAATTTAGGTACCTACAAGTAGGTTCCAATGCACACTTTTTAAATAAAGGACGAATATTCTATTCCCTTCATCGGGGAAGTGCACACCATCTCTTCTGTAGATGTCTTGAATGTTGTAACGCAAGTTATTGTTGTATATTAAACCCATTACATAGAATCTCATGTAAGCAGAAACAGATTTATTCACATGTTTCCGTGCTTTCTCAAATTGTGGAAAAAATTGGTTGGACCACTTACATTTCTGTCTTTGGCATATATTGGAATATACCAAGGCAGTTTGGGGAAAAAGTGTCATCAATTGAAGAAAGGTGTTCTTTAAAAGCATTTCCAGACCAACCCCAGTCATAGTGCCCAAATCATTTCCACCACAGTGCACTATTAAGAGGTCAGGGTTTGACAGATGCATAATTTTTTTTTATTAAAAACATGTACAATATATTTTTGCATTAAAATAAGAATACATTTTACAGCTTTTGATATTTACTATTAAAAAACCATTGAAATTCACTGAAAAAACCATAGGTCATAGACCATATATAGTTAGGAATTAGCATTTACAAAACCTTAAAAATTCACAGAAAAAACCATAGGTTATAGGCCTTATATAGTTAGGGATTAGCATTTACAAAACCTTATTTTACTCGCACAAAACCATTGAAATTCGCATATATAGTTAGTTCCACTAACTATATATCGCGCACCCGCAATCCACTGCTAAGGATGTCACATATTACATCATTCATGACATGGTCAGTGACATCACTGATGACATCACTGATGACATCTCAAATGACATCACTGATGACATCTCATTTGACATTACTGATTACATCACTGATGATATCATTCATGTGATAATACGTTGAACCTCTTCAGACTCTAATATAACCTTACATACACTCAGTGTAAACAGACACTCACAGACTGTCACTCATCCATGGAGTTACTCACACACCTAGTCAGTCATGCAAAGAATCAATCACACCTCCATTTCCTCAACTATACAGTTATACACACCTTACTTATTCAAACATATACTAACACATATTTACTCTTTTATACAATCCATGATTGAACTTCACAATGATCCATACAGCCACTCACACATTCACTGGCTCTTATGCACAGATATTTTTATATGTCAACTCTCACATGTACTGTGTTTTACATATGTACTTACTTTGACATGTAGCACTGAGATATCCATTCACTCACCAATACACTCATGCACACAGTCAACTGCCCATACAGCTGTTTCCACATGCACTTTTGAACTCATACATCTAGTAAATCAACCGCTCACACATCTATGCACAGAGTCATACCTCTCCCAGCCACTCACACACATACTCAGTCTCCCATACAAATACTTGGACAACCAATCAATAACGCATATAGTTACTCATATAGCTACTGATTAACACATGCAGCAGTTTACAGAAAAACAGACATAATGATGCACAAATTAAGACAGTTTAGTCACTAACCCATGCACTCAGTGAGACACATTTAATCAGTCACTCATACAGTCAGTCATGCACCTACTAAATCCTTCATCCAGACACTTATACATCCTTTCATTCTTCAATATGTAAGACATATTTTAACTTTACAGAAACATACAGTCACTGGATGTTGTCATCAGTGATGTCATCAGTGATGTCATTTGAGATGTCATCAGTGATGTCATCAGTGATGTCACTGACCATGTCATGAATGATGTAATATGTGACATCATTAGCAGTGGATTGCGTGTGCGCGATATATAGTTAGTGGAACTAACTATATATGCGAATTTCAATGGTTTTGTGCGAGTAAAATAAGGTTTTGTAAATGCTAATCCCTAACTACATATGGTCTATAACCTATGGTTTTTTCAGTGAATATATATATATATATATATATATATATATATATATATATATACACACACACTCACATAAACACAAAGGTTTAAAGTGATGTTATAGTTAGCTTATGACGTCATATACTACAACACTCATGACATGTTCTGTGACATCATTGATAACATTAGCGATGTAATGAGTAATGCAATATGTGACGTCATAAGCAGTGCATTGTGGGGGCGTAGGTTATTACTAGCTCAGGTAACTATAACTTCTCAATTTCAATGGTTTTGTATGAGTGAAATCTGAGCCTTACTTCAATGTCCTTGTAACCTTTGTTTTTTTCAGTGAATTTCTAAAGTTTTTTCAATTGTATTTCCTAACTATAACAACCCTGCAACCTTTGGTTTTTCAGTGAATTTCTACGTTTTAGTCTATGTTATTCAATTTGATTTCTTAACTTTAACGTCCCTGTAACCTTGTTTTTTTCAGTGAATTTTTCAATTTTTTAAATACTATTTCCTAACTATAATGTCCTTGTAGCCTTTGTCTTTTTCAGTGAATTTCTATCTTTTTTTAGACTATATGCTAACTTTAACATGACTGTATTTGTAAATGCACTGCAGAGGTATGTGTTGTAATAAGAGAGACACAGAATTAAATCTTTGTTTGAGCACTGGAGAATAGAAACTTTTATATCTTTAGTACTAATAAGCCTCAACCTGTCACAGAAATCATTGTGACTACATAATGCATTATTTTAAACTTACATTACACCAAGTATAAATTGGAGTGCTACAAAAAAAAGCAAACAGGATTAAATACAAAAAAGCGCTTGCAAAATATATATTTTAGTAATACCCAGAGTGTACATTGTGCAACTGTTGTATAACTGTCCTTTAAAAGCAGACACTTCATTGCTCAGCTGGTATCTCCCTTCCAAGACCAGTTATGAAGAACACATCTGCGTCACCAGGAAGATTAAAATGGTTCCATCATTTAAAGCCAATACCGGCATCTGAACACTCTTTACTTTTGCAGATTAACTACTTGTGTGTCCATTTACATTTCTTTCACAGTAGCAGACACCCGTGCATGAAGGCTTGTAAAGTTTTCTACAGGAAGCTTAGAATGGTTCCATCCTTTAAAGCCAACACCGGCTTCTTAGACTTCCTTACATTTCAGATCAACAACTTGTACCATTTACATTTGTTTCACAGAAGCAGACACAAAGGCGTGTAAATTCTTCTGCATCTCACGTCATCTGACTGGCCTTATAATGAAGGTACGGCATTTTACTCATGCAGTTAACTATTTCGGGATGATTATCTTTTAACAAGAAGTAGAGGAAAGGGTTTCCATAAATTAAAAAGATGTGGGCACATCATGTCCCTTCAATGTGCCCACTTCATCCACTACTACCAGTGTTAGGCAGTCTTACCTCGGCTAGTGGTATCAGATACTCTTTGGCCTTCAAAGTAAAGTGTTTATTGAGAGTTTGGCAGTCATTTGTTTTTTCTCTTAATTTTGTAATATTCACACATGCGTTCGAAACATCGCCATACGTATTCCTGTATTGCGGTTATTCGCGAACTTGGCATGACTTTTAGATGTAAAAAACATATATACAGAAATTATAGTAAATGTTTCAAATCAGTAGTTCACTAATATAACATGTAAAGTGAGATTTTAATAAATAATCTCATGGTACAGCACTGCTTTATTCTATTTCCTGTTTTCCCGACTACAAAGGTGTTTGCAACTATGCCAGCATTCACAAATATCATATGACTATGGAAGGAAGTGATTTGTTGAACAAGGCTCTTCAGATTATTCCAACAAGCAAGTCCCCACCTATTTTCTTTTCTTATTATTTCCAGTGCTCAGATTGGATGTACTTCTATCAGCACATGCTAATTTTAATATTAGTGAATCATTTTGGAGTTTTTAAGAAAAATTTCAAAAACTAAAATGGAATCTGGTGGCAGTGGGGAATGGGAGCCACAGCATGAAGACCAACATTCTTCAGACGAAGATTCTCCAGTGAAGTGCCAGTCCATCACCTGGAAATTTATTACCATCGCCCTGGGGAGACAAAAATGTGGCCAAGCACACGGAGTGCTCTCTGTGTGACAGGACCCTGTCTAGGGGTACATCTAAAAAATTCACTTGCAACACTGCCAGTATGATGATCCACTTGAAGACCTCCACCAACAAGCACTTGACCCCAGCCCAGAGGGAGTGCACTCAACATCAGTTGCAACACCAATTGCACCAGGGGAGCCTATTCCCACTGAAGTTGAGCAACATCTCCTAGAGAAGTCCCCAGAGTTTCAAAGAATCAGAACATTTCGCATGGATTGTTAAAAAGTGCTAACTGTGGGGGACAATCAGGTGCTGCAGTTCTAGAGGCAGCAAAGCACCACAAGTTTAGTTTTTTGCTTAAATGACACTTGTAACTACAGTTTTGAGTTTTTAGAATTAATTTTGTTTCCAGTTGCCAATTGTTTTTTAAACAAACACAATACAACATTTAAAAGAAATCCACAGATTAGTGTTTTTGTTTTGCTTGGTTGAACCGCTTAACCACGGTAGTGGAGCGGGCGGGACCGCATCAGCCAATGGATGTGCGCAGCACTACTGAGGTTGCGCTCGAGACGACCGTTGGCCGATAAACACATGGAAGTGGTTAAAAAAGATATACTGTATAGGCCTGATTCACAGAGGTAAACTTAGACGTAAGGTCTAAACTTAGACCAAATGTCTACGTTTGGGAATTCACAAAGGGCATTTATGAGTATTATCTTTATGTCTGCATTTTTTCGGGTTTACCCAATGCACTCAAGCAACAGTAACACATATATTATGTAGCACTTCTTTCTATAGTACAATGCAACAAAACAACAGAAGTCAATCAGATGCTCCAGTGGAAGAGTAGTCCGTAGGAGTCCTTTATTGTGTCAATTAGCCAGCCGACACGTGTTTCATCGCAATATGCGAATCCTCAGGGCTGAAAACAGACAAATAAGTGACATTGGAATATCCTCTGTATGTATATACATTCACAAGAGTCATAGTGTGACGTCACAATTGTGGTTTACAGGCTTCCACTAGTTGAACTCCCAAAGGTTGTGTTTGGTGATTTTCAGTGCACCCACAAACATACGTGCCGTTTGTGCATTTATTGTCTACCTCTGTGGCCATGCCAGTGACCATATGTATTTGTGAAAGTATTTCGGTGACATTCTATAGGACTTGAGTCAGGCACATTCCTAGGTATGAGCGTACTAGTGTTCGTTTAGGTGCACGGTTCATTCAGACTTCAGGCTTTGTGAAACGTGGTGAGGTCACATTGTGTCGTAACCTATGTATATATAGACCACATACCTTTAATGGCTGTATCTAAACCAAAAAGGTCTGCGAATAAAGAAAAGACGAACGGGGGAAAGACTCATTACAATTGTATTTGAGGATACCATTCTGGTGCACATACGGAACCACAGTACGTATCAAATGAAGCAATAAAGAATATAGGCTCACCGCTCTGCTGGTGATACTTCCGACCCAGCTGGGCACGTGACCGTAGGTTTAGTGAAGAAACAGAGTCAATAGATTGTTTCCAAAACTAGTGTGGGGTCAAAACAAATAAAATAGGAATGAGGGGTGACGAAAGGTTTGATCGTATGAGCAAAAACAGGTAAGTTCTGCACATATATTCAAGAACACTGTCTATGTATATTAAGAACAGAGTCTTAGTACAATGAAATAGATTGAGAACGCTATTATCTGCATACATAATTACTGGGTTTGGGCCCATTTGCTGTCATAAGTATTGAGGCTTGCGCGGAAGGACAAAAGGAGTAAACGCACTCGGGCATAACGCCACGATGTATTATGATACTAAAGTTATTAAACGTCAAACTGTTAGATATATACCTTGAACATACTTGTGTTCCACATTGACTCCGCATTACCAGAGAAAGTGAGTAGAAAGGCAAAAGGCTTACCAGTATAAGCAAGCGTTGTAGGTTGAATCCCAAAGATAGTATTCCAACCGTATTCGTAACCGCCGTGGTTGTGTGCTGCAATATAGCAATCCAAGTCTTTCTGAAATGCAGAACAATGCATTTAGAAACTGTATGCCCATATGGGGCTGAAGGTAGAGTCAAAGGAAGTACTCTTACCTGGGTGGGTCCCGTAGTTAAGCACCCCCCACGAAGCGTAGTCGGGTACGACTCTTACGCAATTGACGGTATGGACTGAAAGAAGAAAAGGAACATACGACGTTCATCAGTATCCGGCAAAAGCTACAATCTCTGAGCTTCATTGCCAGTCAACCCTCCCATTACAGCGGTAATCATCCGAGCCTACCTCCGTGTACTGGAGACCTGGTCGCCGTGTGTTCACGTCGGGACGTGTTCCTGTTTGGACACGTGACCCGGAAATACTGAACTATTTGTAGCAGCCAATAGCGTTCCGTAATGAGAGTTTGAAGAAACTAGACCGTAACTACTAGTAACGTAGTGTATGCGGAAGTGTATCCGCTCCCTTGCCTCCATCCTTGCCTCCATCCTGCGTAATATAATCTCGCCGTGTCAATCGGCGAGATTATATTACGCAGGATATAAAGAGGCCAATCAATAGGCATGTACGTACTACTCTAACTTTATTAAATCGGCTGATTACCCTTATAAGTAAAGTACATGTACATTTTATGGAGGCAAGGGAGCGGATACACTTCCGCATACACTACGTTACTAGTAGTTACAGTCTAGTTTCTTCAAACTCTCATTACGGAACGCTATTGGCTGCTACAAATAGTTCAGTATTTCCGGGTCACGTGTCCAAACAGGAACACGTCCCGACGTGAACACACGGCGACCAGGTCTCCAGTACACGGAGGTAGGCTCGGATGATTACCGCCGTAATGGGAGGGTTGACTGGCAATGAAGCTCAGAGATTGTAGCTTTTGCCGGATACTGATGAACGTCGTATGTTCCTTTTCTTCTTTCAGTCCATACCGTCAATTGCGTAAGAGTCGTACCCGACTACGCTTCGTGGGGGGTGCTTAACTACGGGACCCACCCAGGTAAGAGTACTTCCTTTGACTCTACCTTCAGCCCCATATGGGCATACAGTTTCTAAATGCATTGTTCTGCATTTCAGAAAGACTTGGATTGCTATATTGCAGCACACAACCACGGCGGTTACGAATACGGTTGGAATACTATCTTTGGGATTCAACCTACAACGCTTGCTTATACTGGTAAGCCTTTTGCCTTTCTACTCACTTTCTCTGGTAATGCGGAGTCAATGTGGAACACAAGTATGTTCAAGGTATATATCTAACAGTTTGACGTTTAATAACTTTAGTATCATAATACATCGTGGCGTTATGCCCGAGTGCGTTTACTCCTTTTGTCCTTCCGCGCAAGCCTCAATACTTATGACAGCAAATGGGCCCAAACTCAGTAATTATGTATGCAGATAATAGCGTTCTCAATCTATTTCATTGTACTAAGACTCTGTTCTTAATATACATAGACAGTGTTCTTGAATATATGTGCAGAACTTACCTGTTTTTGCTCATACGATCAAACCTTTCGTCACCCCTCATTCCTATTTTATTTGTTTTGACCCCACACTAGTTTTGGAAACAATCTATTGACTCTGTTTCTTCACTAAACCTACGGTCACGTGCCCAGCTGGGTCGGAAGTATCACCAGCAGAGCGGTGAGCCTATATTCTTTATTGCTTCATTTGATACGTACTGTGGTTCCGTATGTGCACCAGAACGGTATCCTCAAATACAATTGTAATGAGTCTTTCCCCCGTTCGTCTTTTCTTTATTCGCAGACCTTTTTGGTTTAGATACAGCCATTAAAGGTATGTGGTCTATATATACATAGGTTACGACACAATGTGACCTCACCACGTTTCACAAAGCATGAAGTCTGAATGAACCGTGCACCTAAACGAACACTAGTACGCTCATACCTAGGAATGTGCCTGACTCAAGTCCTATAGAATGTCACCGAAATACTTTCACAAATACATATGGTCACTGGCATGGCCACAGAGGTAGACAATAAATGCACAAACGGCACGTATGTTTGTGGGTGCACTGAAAATCACCAAACACAACCTTTGGGAGTTCAACTAGTGGAAGCCTGTAAACCACAATTGTGACGTCACACTATGACTCTTGTGAATGTATATACATACAGAGGATATTCCAATGTCACTTATTTGTCTGTTTTCAGCCCTGAGGATTCGCATATTGTGATGAAACATGTGTTGGCTGGCTAATTGACACAATAAAGGACTCCTACGGACTACTCTTCCACTGGAGCATCTGATTGACTTCTGTTGTTTTGTTGCATTGTACTATAGAAAGAAGTGCTACATAATATATGTGTTACTGTTGCTTGAGTGCATTGGGTAAACCCGCAAGTTTCAAATTGGGCAGCTTGTCTACCCTTTATTGAGTGGTTTGGTAGGCTTATCCACTCACCCTTTTGCACCTAATAATCACCGCCCTTGTTTCACACATAGTGCGTTTACTTAGGCTGTACACCCAGTTGCTTTTCTGACCTAAAAGCCCTTTCGAATCCTTCTTGTACTGTCAGTTCAGGGTAGCCGCCACGCACTTTTAACGTCTCATTTGATCTAGAATACTCCTAGATCTAACATCCTTCTTCACCCTTGATACAGGGATGGATCGCAGCAAAATGGCAGAGGAGCTTTTTGAAAACCTAGCTAAGGGTATGTCAACCCAATCAGCTTCCACTAGCACTAATCCCCCTCGTAAGGAAGGTCTTAAAGACAAATTCCTCAAACTAGAAAGATTAAAAAAACTAGAAAATTCCAAGTGGTGGGATGGAACCACATTAAAGCAATATCTTAGATTGAAACGTATCCCTAGAGGCCTCAGAGGCCAGATCTTTCCCACGTACGATGATCTTGACACTGATCTCATGACGAAATGGGAGGAATCGCTTACTAACAATTCCATTACACTTATTGAAATTTTGATTGTTAGTGCAGACCGTAAAGTGGCTAAGCTACAAGCTGAGATAGCGACACTTGAACAAGAAATTAAGGACCTGAACTTACCTGAAGCCACTGTCAAGAATTACACCATTTTAGATGACATCTTACTCAAGCACCAATCTGACATTAAGAACAGAAAAGCGAGACAACTAAGAAGGGATGAGTTAGATTATACACAGGGAAGAATTTTCACTTATGATAAAAAATATGATTCCCTGGTCCCCAACAATGCCAGATCAAAAGGTAGTACTGAGCAAGCATCTATTTCCTCAAGTAATACCTCCTTGAACTCTGTGACCACTAATGACGGAGAACCTGATAACTTAGACAGGGCTGAACAAAGTAGTTCGGCTTTTTCTCGCGAGGTACTACGCATTCGGAAGGGCAACAGATACAACCCTCCAAGAAACCCATTAGATCCAAAACCCGCAGGGGCAGGGGGAACCAGCTCAGAAGACTACAGGAGAAAACTAAGGTCAGGGACGAACAAGAACTGAATAGGACTAACATAAGTGAAGTACAGGTCATTAACCTCTCCTCTTTTTCCCTCACGGAAGACATGGTCTCACTCTTAAGCAGGGGTCTTAATTTTAACCCCTATGCTATAGGAGATATTTGTAAATTAAAAATTGATCTTTTCAAATTTATAAGACATCTTAAATTGAAAAAACATTTTTTTGGGATGACTAAAGAAACAAGAGGGGCTAAGAATATTCCTGAACTGATCACCACTGACTCTCTCTCAATAAAAGACGTACAAACAACTCACCTTCTATTGTCTTTAACTGATATGGAGGATTCACCCTATGACATGGACAGACTACTGTCATGAAACCAAACCACAGCCTCTTCAATCCCCATAGTAGAAGTAAAAACCTGCAGCATGCACGTTTAATAGTAGGAACATATACTCAAATTAGGAAACCCACCCCTGTCCCGTGCATCCAGCACTCCGTGTGTTAGTATTTGTGTAAATGATCTTTAAAGTACATTGTTTGTGCATACATTATACTGTGTTAACACTTATTTCCTTTTGTGACCCTTGGCGGTGTAAGCATTGGGTTAATCTGTTTTGTAAGATGTAATTTGAGGCGGTATGCATTGTCATGCTTGAACTTATGCATATTAAATTCTAACTCGTTTCTGCAGACAAGCGGAAACACGCATTGGTTTGCTTTTCGAAGAAACGCGTGTGCTCCGCTTCAGTCAAAAGACGGAAAGGCGCGTTTGTTTACATTTCTCTCAGCGCGCAAAGAGAGAAACACAGCGTCAGAAGGCACGCATGCGTCTCGGCGCTTGGGTGTGGTTCAACTATAAAAACCACACCCGAGCTTCTGGAAGACGCTTAGCCTTCCAGCCTTGCTTGGGGAAACATCGCGCATCTCCGGAAGACCTTCAGGATTCCTTCTAGGCTCGCAGATTGCAGTACATCCTTTGAAGGACCGATTCTGGACAATGCAACAACAAGTTTTGAAAGCTAAGTGCTAACTCTTTTCTACATAGGCGCCCATCGCTAGCAACCTTTTGGAAAGAACAATTTTTGGGAACATTCTCTCTGAATTCAAGAGGAGAATTAATGCAAGAAAGACATTTGATTAATGTGTTCAATGTGGACATAGATTGTGAATTCAGTTTAGACTATATGTATATTTCTTGGTTTGCTGTATATGTATATCTCTAGTTTTTTAAGCCGGAAATCAAGTCATCTGAAAAAAGTGGAAGTGGTGAAAGCTATTACAGTTAGTAGAAAAGTAAGTGTAACAGGAAAAGAAGTTGATTTAGAATCTTTCTTTTAGAATTGGTATAATTGTGCATTTGTATCTTTGTAGTGAAACTGCTCCCCGCAGCATTTAACTTCGAGAATTGAATCTTCTAATCATCTCATCTCTGCTAACCTGTTCCGACACACCACACCACTTCCAGGACGCGAAGCCTCTCTTAGTAGATCGCAGGCAGGATATTTAAATCTGAAAATAGGTTAACAGAATTTCAGTTTAGATTAAAAGTGAGAGAGTGTCAACCCCTTTGAAGACAAGATACTAAGGTGAGCTTGTTGCTTTGCAGGTCGACTACAAGAACTCACATTAGCGTCAGATCCGGCCACTCTCCCTTTTAGCTATCCAGCATCTTGGCGCGTAAATCTACAAACCACCAGAGGTAGGATAGGTTTCAGGGAGTTTGGCTCATAGCGTCTCTGCAAAACCCGTCAAGCACCTTACAGGTAAGATTGCACAGCCTTACAGGTAAGAGTGACTCGATTCACCTGACAGAAGGCTAAGCCCACGGAAAACAGTTTTGCCCAGACGCTATGGACCAAACAGGTGAGGTGTCTCTTCAAGACATTGCAGCTATGTTAGCTCAGATTAGACACGAGAATGCAGAACTACGTAGGGATGTTTCAGAACTACAAAGTAACTTACAGACTTCTAAAGCATCTTGGACTTCTCCTATTAGGCCAGCTACCTTTCAACCCCCACTGCAAATTTTGTATAGTGGTAACGCATCGAGTTCCCCTTCTGCATCTACCCAAATTCCGGTGGTTACCCCTGTTTCTGTACCCTTGGCACCGCCAGAAAGATTCTATGGGGACTGCAACAAATTTGCTATATTTTTAAATCAATGCCATCTACATTTTGTAGCAAAACCCACTGCTTTTCCTGATGATTCGGCGAAGGTGGCTTTTATTCTTTCTTATTTGGGTGGTGAGGCAGCTCTCTGGTCTGTACCTCATGTAGAAAGGAACGATGCAATTCTATATGATCTAAGGCGATTTAAAAACACCATGAAAAAACTATTCGCCAAGCATGTCTTTGTGCAGTCGGCTGATTACGAACTACTAAGTTTGAAACAAGGGTCCTCAGATCTTTTACATTACATCTCCTCCTTTAACAGGTTAGTAATAGGGGGTTGAAGGACGATTTGAAAGACCTGGTTACCCAGATTCTTGATCCTCCCACTGACTGTGAAGAATTTATAGATCTGGTAGTTAAGCTAAATCATCGCATAATAGAAAGAAAGGGAGAAAAAGGAAAGACAGATTTCAAATTTTTTGTATCTAAAGACAAAACAAATCCTAAACATGAAACCACGCCAAGACAGGATCCAACTGAACCAATGCAAATAGGGACAGTTAGAGGTCCTCTGTCTAAAGACGAAAGAGAGAAGAGGAGAAAATTGAATCAGTGTATGTATTGTGGGAAATCTGGGCACTTTGTCAAGGAGTGCCCAACTCGACCCACAAAACCTAAAACAAAATCAGTCGATGTCAACGCGATATCGCAGGCGGAAAACGTGTGAGCTCGGTAGACCAGGAGGTCAGTTTATCGGGTAAGCAGCTTAGTTTGGCCTCAAATGCTCCAACTATCTCACATAGTCATCTCTGTATGAGAGTTCTACTTCAATCCCAATTAGACAACACTCACTCTTGGTCTGTGGATGCTTTGATAGATTCTGGAGCCACAGGCAATTTTATCGACACCCAATTGTTTGAGAAGTTAGGTTTGCAAAGAACTGAGAAAAAATCCCCAGAAATAGTCAGGGCCGTGGATGGAAAAGAACTGACTTCAGGTCCAATACAACATCACACCGAGATTTTAACTATGATATGTGCAACTAAACACAGTGAAGATATAACCTTTGATATTATTGATGCCCCTCAGTTTGGTCTAATCTTGGGTATCCCTTGGTTAGTCCTCCACAACCCTTACATAGATTGGGTTAACAGAACCATTCTCTTCAAATCTGATTACTGTCATGCAAAATGTTTTCGGCAATATCCAGGGACCGATCTCATTGTTCAGGGCTATAATTTTCCTAAACAAATTCAGAGTGTACTAACTATTACAGGAGTTCCAGAAGACTATCATGATCTACTGGATGTATTTGACAAAACTAAAGCCAATACCTTACCACCGCACAGGGATTATGATTGTCAAATTGATCTAGTTCCAGGAGCTACATTACCATGCAGTAGAATCTATGCCCTTACGGAGAAAGAAAACGAACATGTTAGGGCATATTTAGATGAATACCTTGCTAACGGTTTTATCAGACACTTTAAGTCCCCAGTCTCCTCTCCTTTATTTTTTATACCAAAGAAGGGAGGAGAATTGCGCACTTGCATCGACTATCGCGCAATTAACAACATGACTGTCAAGAATAGGTATCCATTGCCCTTGATTCCAACTTTACTTGACCAAATTAAAGATGCAGCAATCTATACAAAACTAGATTTACGAGGAGCGTATCATCTAGTAAGAGTCCGAGAGGGGGATGAGTGGAAAACAGCTTTCCGCACAAAGTTTGGACTTTATGAGTACCAAGTCATGCCCTTCGGACTCTGCAACGCCCCAGCAGCATTTCAGTTCTTCATAAATGAGGTTTTAAGGGAATTTCTTGATGTATGTTGTATCGTCTATATAGATGATATCCTCATTTACTCCAAAAATACTACTGAGCATGTGAAGCAAGTACGAGCCATTTTGAAACAGCTTTTGCAGAATTCTCTCTTTGTTAAACTAGAGAAAAGTTTGTTTCATGTTACCACCGTGGATTTCTTGGGATATATCCTCAGTCCTTCTGGCATAGAAATGGATCAAAAGAAAGTGCAAGCCATATTTGATTGGCCCATCCCAAACAGCGTTAAACAAATCCAGAGCTTTTTGGGATTCGCAAATTTCTATAGGCGATTCATTAAGGATTTCTCACAAATAATCACCCCAATTACTAAATTACTGAGAAAAAACGTGAAATTTGAATGGGACGCTGAAGCTGAAAAAGCTTTTCAGAAATTGAAAACTCAATTTACTACCGCTCCGATTCTAAAACACCCAGATCCGTCCCAACCATTTATTGTAGAGGCTGATGCATCTCAATTTGCTATTGGAGGCATACTCTCCCAAAGAAGTACTAGCACTGGTCAAATGCATCCGGTTGCCTTTTTCTCTAGAAAACTCAATCCCACTGAACAAAATTATGCCATAGCAGATAGAGAATTACTAGCCATTAAAGCTGTCTTCAAAGAATGGCGACACTACTTGCTAGGGGCCAGACATCCTGTGACCATTTACACAGACCATAGAAACCTTCAGTCACTTAAATCTGTAAAGGCTTTATCTGCTCGACAGTTAAGGTGGACTTTGTTTTTTAATGATTTTGACTTTATCATCACCTATCGTCCCGGAAAAGAAAACAATAAAGCGGATGCTTTATCAAGAATTGGAGGTACTTCCGATCATTCCTGCTGAACGTTTTCTTGTAGGTCTTGTAGATTCAGATGTTGTATTAGATCTTAAAGAAGCCTTCCAATCACAATCAAAGGAGGCTTGGAATAAAGTCTATCCTTTGTTACAATGGAAAGAAAATGTTTTGTACATGAATAATCAGGTATTTGTACCAGTTGAATCTCTTCAGAAAAAAGTTTTGCAGTTGTATCATGACACTTCTCTGTCAATTCATCCTGGAGTAACAAAGATGTATCAGTTGATCAAGAGAAAGTTTTGGTGGCCTTCATTGTATAAAGACATACAACATTACGTGGATACTTGCACTGTTTGTAGTCAGAACAAGCCTGTACATCATGCTCCTAGTGGTCTCCTATTACCATTAACTTTACCACCTCAGCCTTGGCATACAGTGTCGTTAGATTTTATTGTTGAATTACCTCGCTCCAAGGCAGGCTACACTACGATACTCACAGTAGTGGATCATTTCACTCGCTATGCTCATTTCATACCTCTTTCTAAGCTTCCCACAGCTTCTGAATTAACGTAAATTTTCATGAAAGAGGTAGTGAAATTACATGGATTACCATCAATCTTAATTTCAGACAGAGGCCCACAGTTTATTTCCCATTTTTGGCGTAATTTGGGGAAGGCTTTGAATATGGAAATTCGTACCTCTACGAGTTACCATCCTCAAACTGATGGGTTAACGGAGCGCACAAATCAAACTGTTGAACAACTTTTACGTTGCTTGTTAGCCACTCACGATCAGGATTGGTCAGAAATTCTTTGGGCCGCAGAATTCGCATACAATAATGCTGACCACTCCTCTATTGGTATGTCCCCTTTCTTCTGCACTTTTGGTTATCATCCTAAGGAAATACTAGGATCAGATTTGGGTTCAACCTTAGTTCCAGCAGTTTCTGACTATGTAAAGGATCTAGTTGATATTCAGCAAGAAGCTCAACAACATCTAGCACAAGCCAAAGAAACCCAAAAAAGGTATGCGGACAAGCATCGTTCTGAATCACCACTGTATTCAGTAGGAGACAAGGTTTGGTTGGCAACTAAAAATCTTGAAATGTCACAAAACTTTCCGCCCCAGGTTTATAGGTCCTTTCCCTATAGAAAGAGTGGTTAACCCTGTTTGTGTGAAATTGACGTTACCAGCTAGATTTCGCATTCATCCTGTATTTCACATTTCTTTGATTAAACCCTGTAATCCTGGAACCAGAAGTCTTAAAAATCCTCCAGCTATAGATATAGATGGAGTTCCAGAATTTGAAGTCAAAGCTGTTCTAGATTCCAAAAGAGTAAAGGGAAAATTACATTACTTAGTTGATTGGAAAGGTTACGGTCCTGAGGAAAGAACTTGGGAACCTTTGGTGAATCTGCAAAATGCTCCTAAAATTCTGAAAATATTTCATGCTAAATACCCTAACAAGCCCAAACCGGTTCCTACTGTGTAAGGAGGGATTCTACGAGGGGGGTACTGTCATGAAACCAAACCACAGCCTCTTCAATCCCCATAGTAGAAGTAAAAACCTGCAGCATGCACGTTTAATAGTAGCAACATATACTCAAATTAGGAAACCCACCCCTGTCCCGTGCATCCAGCACTCCGTGTGTTAGTATTTGTGTAAATGATCTTTAAAGTACATTGTTTGTGCATACATTATACTGTGTTAACACTTATTTCCTTTTGTGACCCTTGGCGGTGTAAGCATTGGGTTAATCTGTTTTGTAAGATGTAATTTGAGGCGGTATGCATTGTCATGCTTGAACTTATGCATATTGAATTCTAACTCGTTTCTGCAGACAAGCGGAAACACGCGTTGGTTTGCTTTTCGAAGAAACGCGTGTGCTCCGCTTCAGTCAAAAGACGGAAAGGCGCGTTTGTTTACATTTCTCTCAGCGCGCAAAGAGAGAAACACAGCGTCAGAAGGCACGCATGCGTCTCGGCGCTTGGGTGTGGTTCAACTATAAAAACCACACCCGAGCTTCTGGAAGACGCTTAGCCTTCCAGCCTTGCTTGGGGAAACATTGCGCATCTCCGGAAGACCTTCAGGATTCCTTCTAGGCTCGCAGATTGCAGTACATCCTTTGAAGGACCGATTCTGGACAATGCAACAACAAGTTTTGAAAGCTAAGTGCTAACTCTTTTCTACATAGGCGCCCATCGCTAGCAACCTTTTGGAAAGAACAATTTTTGGGAACATTCTCTCTGAATTCAAGAGGAGAATTAATGCAAGAAAGACATTTGATTAATGTGTTCAATGTGGACATAGATTGTGAATTCAGTTTAGACTATATGTATATTTCTTGGTTTGCTGTATATGTATATCTCTAGTTTTTTAAGCAGGAAATCAAGTCATCTGAAAAAAGTGGAAGTGGTGAAAGCTATTACAGTTAGTAGAAAAGTAAGTGTAACAGGAAAAGAAGTTGATTTAGAATCTTTCTTTTAGAATTGGTATAATTGTGCATTTGTATCTTTGTAGTGAAACTGCTCCCCGCAGCATTTAACTTCGAGAATTGAATCTTCTAATCATCTCATCTCTGCTAACCTGTTCCGACACACCACACCACTTCCAGGACGCGAAGCCTCTCTTAGTAGATCGCAGGTAGGATATTTAAATCTGAAAATAGGTTAACAGAATTTCAGTTTAGATTAAAAGTGAGAGAGTGTCAACCCCTTTGAAGACAAGATACTAAGGTGAGCTTGTTGCTTTGCAGGTCGACTACAAGAACTCACATTAGCGTCAGATCCGGCCACTCTCCCTTTTAGCTATCCAGCATCTTGGCGCGTAAATCTACAAACCACCAGAGGTAGGATAGGTTTCAGGGAGTTTGGCTCATAGCGTCTCTGCAAAACCCGTCAAGCACCTTACAGGTAAGATTGCACAGCCTTACAAGTAAGAGTGACTTGATTCACCTGACAACTACTAGAAGAGTTAAACATTGATACAGACTATAGCATTGCCAGTGGTCTTAAAACAAAATCTCGTTGGATTCCAACCTTACCAGGTGGCAATGTGATAGATAATTTTCACAAACGTGTGATCGAAGACTTGGACAACCTGAATCGCTTGCAGAAAGACAGAATGTTCAAATACAAAGACAATTTAACTACTGGAGAAAGACACGCACTAGCTGTACTTATGAAATCTGAAAACATTACAATCAGAGAGGCAGATAAAGGTGGCAACGTGGTGGTTATGGACCGTGTTGACTACCAACAAGAGATCCTAGGCCAATTAGGAGACAACACGTGTTATGAACACCTTACTTACAACCCCATGGGTCCACTAACAATTGAAATTAACTCCAAGTTGTTAGCATGGAAACAATCTGGGCTCATTAATGATGAAGAGTACCTGTATCTTAAAGTTTTCAGACCCTCCTACCCCTGGTTATATACTTTACCAAAAGTGCACAAAGATCTCCCGTTTCCACCAGGGAGACCGATTGTTTCAGGTATGGGAGGACCAACTGAAAGGATTGCTGAGTATGCAGATCTTTTCTTGGGTCCCTTAGTAAGAAATTTACCATCCTACATACAGGACTCGAAACACATTCTAAGTACCTTGGCGGACATTCAATGGCAACCTGGTTCTCTTCTGGTTACAATGGATGTGGTGTCATTGTACACCAGCATCAACATTGACTTAGGTATGCAGGCAGTGAACAAATTTTTACACAATAGACCAGCGACATTATGGCAACATACTATGATGCTTTCTACAATGATTGAACTTGTACTTAAAAACAATTTTTTCATGTTTGACCAAACCTGGTATCGCCAAAAGAGAGGTGTTGCCATGGGCTCCAAAATCTCACCCTCTTTTGCTAATTTGTTTATGGGTGCTCTTGAATCTGACCTAATTTGGGATAGTAAAGGCGCGCAATATATCGACTCAATCATATTTTGGGGTCGATATATTGACGATTGCATCATGATTTGGTCTGGTACGGAGGAACATCTCAATGATTTCTTCAAATATTTAAATGACAACATTTGGGAAATTCAATTTACAATGAATTGGAGCAGAACACACATCGAATTCCTTGACTTAGAATTCTATGTGTCCTCTGACTGTTTACACAGCAGGATGTTCAGGAAGTCGACTGCATGCAATGCAATCCTGCATGCTTCCAGTTCACATCCTAAACATCAAATTAATGCAATACCTTACGGAGAGTTTCTGAGGGCAAGAAGGAACTGCAGTGATGACTTTGAGTTCAGGCAATGTATAAACAACATGAAAGACAGGTTTTCGGCAAGAGGTTATTCTGCAAATGTCATACGTAAAGCAGAAATAAGAGTTAAAAAAGTGAAAAGATCCAATACTCTCATGACAAATAAGCACACACCACCAAGAAATGACACTATCAGATTGATTACTGATTTTAATTCCCTCCATGATACACTTCGGAAAATTCTCACTAAACATTGGGCACTTTTGAAGTCCGAGAGATCGTTGACCGATTGCATCTCTGAGAAACCACAAATTTCTTTTAGAAGAGGGAACACACTCAGGACCAAGCTTAGTCCTACTGTTCCAAGGAACGCTAAACCAACAACCTGGATGACTAAACATAATATAGGATTTTACAAATGTGGTTTCTGTACGATGTGCAATTGGGCCAAACATGGAACCACGCAATTTAATGGCCTTGATGGTGAGCCCTATACCATTAAGACCAATATCAATTGTACGACAAAGTTTGTAGTATATATTATTGAATGCGACTGCAACAAGAAGTATGTGGGGAGTACAATCCGACCCCTTAAAGAAAGAATTGCGGAACATATAAGGGCAATACACAAATGTGATCCTAAATACCCCGTGGCATTACATGTCGCAAATTGTCAACTTGGAGCAACCAAGAAACTGGTGAAATTCTTTGGTATAGATACAGTTCCGTTGGGAGTCAGAGGAGGGAACCGAGAACTGAGGTTAAGACGCACAGAAGCCATGTGGATCATGCGCTTGCGCACTGTAGAACACGGACTCAACTACGACCAGGAAATGCAATATTTCCTGGGTGATTGAGTGTTCTAATTTTTGATACATACATGAAGATGAACCAAGAATCATAACCGAATCAATCAGAGCCAAGTATGGGTTTTACTTTGACGCTACATGTATCATAATAATGATTTCAGTAATGGGTAATGGCTCAATGTTTTTTTAAAGCAAGATAGATACAAGTGGATCTTGTTCTGCCATATCTATATATGTATTAACAATTACCAATCTTTCTGCTGTTGTACTTGCTTCAACTCTGTAATAATGCTTAATAGTCAACAGTGTATAATTGAATCTAGAAAAATGTATACCACTTGATTCATACAAGATGTTATAAAATTAGGGGCGAAATAATCTAATGCATGAAAAGAAAGATAGAGAGAAAAAAAGACATAACAAGTATACACAAGAATCTTACTGTGCAATTTCATTATTTCCATAACAGTCACGGATGTGTGGGTGTGCACTATAGACGCTTTTCGTCGACATCAGGATACTGTCACATCCTGGTAGCCCACTTCACCTGTTACTCGTCTCATTTCGACCTGAAGATATTGCCCGAGGACGTTTGGTTTAGAGATACAGAGATTCCGCTAATATATAACATAGCGTGTCATCTACACCTTTAATTATGGCAGTCAGAACTATCTGTTCTCCGTAATATTCTAAAGATTGACACGGCGAGATTATATTACGCAGGATATAAAGAGGCCAATCAATAGGCATGTACGTACTAATCTAACTTTATCAAATCGGCTGATTACCCTTATAAGTAAAGTACATGTACATTTTATGGAGGCAAGGGAGCGGATACACTTCCGCATACACTACGTTACTAGTAGTTACGGTCTAGTTTCTTCAAACTCTCATTACGGAACGCTATTGGCTGCTACAAATAGTTCAGTATTTCCGGGTCACGTGTCCAAACAGGAACACGTCCCGACGTGAACACACGGCGACCAGGTCTCCAGTACACGGAGGTAGGCTCGGATGATTACCGCCGTAATGGGAGGGTTGACTGGCAATGAAGCTCAGAGATTGTAGCTTTTGCCGGATACTGATGAACGTCGTATGTTCCTTTTCTTCTTTCAGTCCATACCGTCAATTGCGTAAGAGTCGTACCCGACTACGCTTCGTGGGGGGTGCTTAACTACGGGACCCACCCAGGTAAGAGTACTTCCTTTGACTCTACCTTCAGCCCCATATGGGCATACAGTTTCTAAATGCATTGTTCTGCATTTCAGAAAGACTTGGATTGATATATTGCAGCACACAACCACGGCGGTTACGAATACGGTTGGAATACTATCTTTGGGATTCAACCTACAACGCTTGCTTATACTGGTAAGCCTTTTGCCTTTCTACTCACTTTCTCTGGTAATGCGGAGTCAATGTGGAACACAAGTATGTTCAAGGTATATATCTAACAGTTTGACGTTTAATAACTTTAGTATCATAATACATCGTGGCGTTATGCCCGAGTGCGTTTACTCCTTTTGTCCTTCCGCGCAAGCCTCAATACTTATGACAGCAAATGGGCCCAAACCCAGTAATTATGTATGAAGATAATAGCGTTCTCAATCTATTTCATTGTACTAAGACTCTGTTCTTAATATACATAGACAGTGTTCTTGAATATATGTGCAGAACTTACCTGTTTTTGCTCATACGATCAAACCTTTCGTCACCCCTCATTCCTATTTTATTTGTTTTGACCCCACACTAGTTTTGGAAACAATCTATTGACTCTGTTTCTTCACTAAACCTACGGTCACGTGCCCAGCTGGGTCGGAAGTATCACCAGCAGAGCGGTGAGCCTATATTCTTTATTGCTTCATTTGATACGTACTGTGGTTCCGTATGTGCACCAGAACGGTATCCTCAAATACAATTGTAATGAGTCTTTCCCCCGTTCATCTTTTCTTTATTTGCAGACCTTTTTGGTTTAGATACAGCCATTATAGGTATGTGGTCTATATATACATAGGTTACGACACAATGTGACCTCACCACGTTTCACAAAGCATGAAGTCTGAATGAACCGTGCACCTAAACGAACACTAGTACGCTCATACCTAGGAATGTGCCTGACTCAAGTCCTATAGAATGTCACCGAAATACTTTCACAAATACATATGGTCACTGGCATGGCCACAGAGGTAGACAATAAATGCACAAACGGCACGTATGTTTGTGGGTGCACTGAAAATCACCAAACACAACCTTTGGGAGTTCAACTAGTGGAAGCCTGTAAACCACAATTGTGACGTCACACTATGACTCTTGTGAATGTATATACATACAGAGGATATTCCAATGTCACTTATTTGTCTGTTTTCAGCCCTGAGGATTCGCATATTGCGATGAAACACGTGTCGGCTGGCTAATTGACACAATAAAGGAGTCCTACGGACTACTCTTCCACTGGAGCATCTGATTGACTTCTGTTGTTTTGTTGCATTGTACTATAGAAAGAAGTGCTACATAATATATGTGTTACTGTTGCCTGAGTGCATTGGGTAAACCCGCAAGTTTCAAATTGGGCAGCTTGTCTACCCTTTATTGAGTGGTTTGGTAGGCTTATCCACTCACCCTTTTGCACCTAATAATCACCGCCCTTGTTTCACACATAGTGCGTTTACTTAGGCTGTGCACCCAGTTGCTTTTCTGACCTAAAAGCCCTTTCGAATCTTTATGTCTGCACTCAGGCCAGATCTCCACCCTGAGTGCGGACATTAAGATAGTCCTCATCAATGCCCTTTTTGAATTTCCAAGGTCTTAAACTTCGACGTTTGGTCTAGGTTTAGACCAAATGTCTAAGCTTATCTTTGTGAATCAGGCCCTATGTGTGTGTATCTATAAGAAAGAAAATGGATGACTGAGTTTCTGTATTAGTGAAGAGTGGGTGCATGAGTGAATCAGTGATGTGTAAGTGTTTGATTAAGTGGGTATATGGGTGAATGAGGGGGTATGACAGTACCTGCATTGGTTCGTGAATGACTGAGTTTGTATGACTATGTGAGTGGGTGCATCAGTAGCTCTATTGATAAGTGATTGCTTGTGTGAGTTGCTGTATTTTTGAATAGGTGCATAAGTGGCTGTTTGGGTGAGTGAGTAGATGCATGAAAGTCGTTATGGGTGCGTGTGTGATAGTAGCTGCATGAGTGAGTGAGTGGTTGCATCAGTGACTATGGGTGTGTGAGTGGGTGAGCAAGCGACTGTATGGGTGAGTGACTGCATGTGTCAGTGACTATATGGGTGAGGGAATGGGACTGTCAGTGACTGTATGGGTGAGTGAGAAAGTGAGTGGGTGTGGCAAACTATACGCTTGTGTGAGTTCATTTGTTAGTAGCTGTAAAGGTGAGTGAGTGGGTATATAAGTGACTATTTGGGTGAATGAGTGGGAGTGGGAGTGGGAGTGGATGTAAAAGTATACGAGTGGTTGTGTTAGTAGCTGTATGGGGAGCTACTGGGTGTGTTAGTGACTGTTTGGCTGAGTGAGTCCGTGTGTCAGTAACAGTATGGGTGAATGAGTGGTTGTGTCAGTGGCTGGAAGGGTCTGTGAGTGGGTATGTGAGTGCCTATATAGGTGAGTGAGTGTGTGCGCAAGTGGCTGTATGGGTGGGTTAGTGGGTGTGTGAGTGACTGTATGAGTGAGTGAGTGAGTGTCTGAATGGATGTTTGGGTGAGTGAGTACCTGTGTTAGTAATTGTAAAGGTTGGTGTGTAGGTGTATTAGTGACTGGGTGGGTGAGTGAATGGGTGTATGAGTTGCTGCATTGGTGAGTGAGTATGCCTGTTAGTAGCTGCATGGATAAGTGAGTGGGTGTGTGAGTACCTGTATGGTTGAGTGAATCAGTATGGATAAGTGAGTGGGTGTGTGAGTACCTGTATGGTTGAGTGAATCAGTATGTTAGTACTTGCATGAGGCAGTGAGTATGTGTGTATCACTGGCAGTATGGGTGACTGACTAGCTGTGTTGGTAGCTCTATAGGTGACTGAGTGGCTGCAACAATGACTGAGTGAGTGAGTGAGTGGGTGTCTGAATAGCTGTATGGGTAAGTGGGTGCATATGTGCGAGTGAGTCCCTGGCAGTGACTGTATGGGTGAATGAGTAGGTGTGTCAATTAATCAATGAGTGAATGAGTGAGTGGGTGCATGATAGGCTGAATAGCTGAGTAAGTGTGTGTGTTATTGGCTGCATGGGTGAGTGAGTGGGTGTGCCAGTGCGTATATAGGTGTATGATTGGATGTGAGTGGCTGTTTAGATGAGTGAGAGGCTGTGCTAGTACCTGTGTAGGTGTGTGAGGGGAAAATGTTAGTGAGTGGATGTGTCATTGATTGTCTGGCTGAGTGAGGGAGTGGGAGTGTGACAGGCTGTATGGCTGAGTGAGTGCATGTGTTAGTAGCTGTATAGGTGACTCAGTGTATATATGAGTGACTGTTAGGGTGAATGAGTGGATTTTATTGTAGCTGTACGGGTAAGTGACGGGGTGTGGAAGTGGTTACATGGGAGAGTGACTGAGTGTGTTAGTGATTGTGTGGGTGACTAACTAGATGTATGTGAGTGAGTACATGAATTAGTAGCTGTATAAGTGAGTGAATGGGCATGTGATTGAGTGTCTGTATGGGTATGTTAGTGCATGTGTTAGTACATGTGTTGATATGTGACTTGGTGTATTATTGACTGTGTTGGTGAGTGAGAGGGTGGATGAGTGGCTGAAGGAGTGAGTGACTGGGCATATGAGTGGCTCTATCAGTGTGTGTCCAGATGTCTCAGAAGCTCTATGAGACTGTAATTTGGCAATGGATGTTTGTAGAAGTACACAGAAAGAAGTAATTAGAAAATTACTTTCCTGCACTATATGGTGTCATTCATCTGTTTAAAAACATAAAGACCATGAATATAAGTTAGCATAACATTTTGAAAAATTCCATGACAGTATTTTAGTTTTTGCAATGCAGAAGTTCATACTATAAACCAAACAGTATACATTTCTTATGCTGCAATAATATTTCACATTATAGAAAAAAAGCATTTTCTTTTTCCCTTTTTACTGTTCTCAGCTTTTGTACTTGTACACTACAATCAATGTACTGTATACAGTTTCATCCTTGAACAGTGGGGAAAAACAATTATAAATACTGTAAAAAAAGTTTCTCCTTTGAGCACCTGCTCTCTTTTTTCGTACATTTAATTTTGCTGTCTTTTCCATCATTTGCTAATAAAAAGGCATCAGGTTGCAGTGAGGATCAGTTACCACACATTGTTGAACACAATTCTTTGGAGTAGGAATCAATGGCAAAGCAGCAAACAACTGCATGGCAGTTTTTTGCCATCTCCTCCAGCCAAACCAAAGTGGTAGCAAAGCATGTGAAGTGTTCTTTGTGCCTCATGATCCTCTCCAAGGGTATGTCAAATAAATAGTTGTGTGGCACTACATGTATATTCACACATCTAAAGATGTATACCTCAAACCACTGTTGAAAAAGAACCTAAATATAAGTTAGTATTATATTTAAAAATTTCAGAAACAAAACAGTGCACATTGCGTATGATTCAATAGTATATCACATTATAGTAAAATATTTATTTTCCCTTTTTTGCTGTTCTCTGCTTTCATACTTGTAAAAACAAAAGTGCACAGTATAACACTACTAAGTAACACTATGCATTTCACTCACTACAATTAGCTAATCAATTACTTTATCAAAATGTAGTACACTAATCTAAACAAACATACACTAAAATAACTGTTTTATTATTAAAACTGGTACAATACTAGTAATGAATATAAAGCACACTTGAATTTTGGAGATACTTTTAAAACATCACATCTGGTAGGCTGAATGATATCTTAAACACTGACGATCCACTTGGAGAAAATATCGTTCACCACTTTTTTACTTTATCAGATAACCACTTCAGAACTTTGGTTGACGGAACAAGAGGTAAGAGTTTGGAAGTTTGAAAGGGAGTTTTTGTTTGAATTTAAGGTTCGTGTTATTACATTTTGTACATCCAGTTTCACTCTTTAAATACACAGTATAGTGTCCAGATATTACATTAAGTCCTTCGTGAATGATGATAGCCATGGTAGTACAGGTTCTGCCAGAAATTGATATAAGTCCTACTTTGAAGTTTGCAATTTTGGTTTTCAATTTAGATCCATCTGCTCTGCATCGCGGTAGTGTTTATATAAGGTATTTTCCACTTCTTTGTAAATGCAATATAGACATAACATCTGAGCTATAATTTGGGCAGTTCATATTTTGGTTAGCCGTTTTTATTTATCTGCCAAAAAGACACAGTTTTGTAATCTGGTAGTGTTAGGTAACAGAAATTGCTCATGATTGATTAGAGTGGTAGACATAAAAGAGCAATCTTCACTCTCATGGTTCCATGTGTAACTCAGTTCAAATAATTCATCAATACTGATTTCTTCTTCTTCTAAATGTCCCAGGATTTAAACCAAGGATATGACTTCCTATGCATCTTGTTGACTGTTCTGAGTAAATAGTACTGATCTACTACATTTATCCATCTAACTTTATAGCTAAATATTCAACCTCATCCCTATTTTGACAATTAATGAAATTGATAACTTTATCCATTGCATCATTCACTAATCCTTCATCAACGTTTAAAGTATGCCGCAAAATTACTCTACAGTTCTTACACATGTAAACACTTTTCTAATCCTGCAGTTCTGGATACAGATTTTTCCAATGAATCCCATTTTGCTTCTAGCCTTCCACTTAGCAGTAGTGTAAGTCCCTGATGTTCCATTTCGACAGCATCTGTAAATTCTTAAATTTCTTCTTTCTCCAGTTTTAGTGATTGTTTATTATAATATAATTGGAGCACTCTTGAAGTGTAGGCATTAAACAGACTATAACATTTTCCTTCTTCAATGAAATTGAACATTAGCTGTGCTGCTGTGTTCTCTGAGGAGAATAGTTTTTTAGCAAGTTGAGTTTCTAAGGTACTTTTCTATTCCTTTGTCAGGACTACTATTCTAATGTCCTTCAGGATATTTTCTTATTCCACATCAGATGCTTGAAGCATATTCTTTAGTAGTTCCTTGCATTGAAAGTTTAGCCAAATGTTTACATTGCCAATACTTCCCAAATATTTCGGAGTTTCATCATGCAGAAGTGTCTTGAAAACAGGCTGCCCTTTGTCTGGGCTAAGTTTCAGCAGGTCATCAAAGACAATGAAATGCTTTCCTCCAAACTGTACATCGTACTCTGTTTTTAAAACTCTCAACTGTAAGAAGCCAAGCATTAAGTTTTAAACCATGCTCACCTCATCAATGATTAAAAGATGCAATTTCTTCAATACTCTTGACACCAGATAACTTTTGGTGTTCCAGTTTATTGTCATGTTCAGCAATTAGCATACGTAGTCGATGTAGAGTAATTTCTTTGATGTTGTGTACAGCTAATCCAGTTGGTGCAGCTACTACACATGATACATTTGATTGTGCTGTCCTCTGTAGGATAATTGGTGAGAAATGTAATTAAAAAGCTTTTCATGATTCCAGCTTGACCACTAATGTGTAATTACATTGTCTTTAATGATGAGCTTTTGCATTCTTTTTTCTGGTTGAGGAATCTGTGCTCTATTTACTCTTTCACCTCTATATAATAACCTCTATATACATTTATTTCTGTTCATTGTTCAGTTGTCCAACTAAATGTTCAAAATCAACAGTTTTCTGTCTTGCCTGGTCCATTACAATTTCCACCTCATTCATGGTGATTGAAGGTTAGTTTTCAATAATGGGTTCTCCAGGAGGATCTTGACTCAGTGGTGCCAAACTTTGACTGCTATGAGAACTCTCCTTAGCAACCTAAGCAGCCATTGTTTCTTCCTGTTCAATCTCATCATTTTACATTTGCAAATAGTTTGTGATGACTTTACACTGTCTTTCACGGCATTGAAAGAATCTTTGTAGCAGTCATATTCTCCAAATAATTCCTATTCAGCACGCCAATATGAAGCTGTACAATTTTTTAGTTAAAGTCTTTTCTGCAGAAATATCCTCCCACATCTCACTCATCTCTTTCTTCTCAAATTTTGCAATGTATGAAGTGACGTATCGAGCAACAGTGATGGAGTTGTCTGCAACAAAATGGTATATCCATATTTGCCTTCCACAATTTGAAAATCACAGAGTTTTAGTAATTAATATACTTCTCAGGTTATATGTGTTTTTTAGTGATTTCGATGTCACTGTATGTCTGACTAAAGTCAAAAAGCTGTTCACTCTTCCTTGGGAAATGACAGGTCACGGAATCCAAATCGGCATCTTGTGTAAAAATGTTCTATGCATCTGTGTTTGTGACGGCAGTACTTCCCTCATCTATGTGTTTGAAAGGGCAGAACTTGTTGTCTCAGGCCTTTTTCACTGCAGTCTTTCAGGATGGTGCATGTCACAAACTGTTCTATGAAAGAGAGTACAGACTCATCACTGTCTGCTCCAAATTTCAGAGCACCTTTTATCCATAGCAGCATGCAAATATGAGGAGCACCTCTTACTTGTTACTCTTTACGCCAAAAGAAATCAGTTACTTCGCAAAGAGGAGGATTTGTTTTGTTGCAGATGAAAGACAGCATGACTTTGAACCTGTGGTTGAAATATCTTTAAACATTAGCAGGATCCAACGAGCAAAGGTCTCCTGCTGTCTTTACATTGATTTTCTTAATGTCTGTATTCACGTCTATCAAACATTCAAGCAGGTCATCCCATGAGTTCTCAGTACAACTGAGTGTCAGAAACCACGTAGGTGCACATAGGTTTTTTCAATATACATTTGAGTTCTCCATGATGACAATACCAATGCAAATGAATCAAGTTGCATTCTAACCTTTCATCCTTTCCATGAACCTTGTCAACAAATTCTTTTGCAGAGAGATTTTCTAGATGAACTCCGGTATTTAGTATGTGGCTTACAGTATATAAAAGTCCAGACAATTTACTCTCAAACAAAAGATGGAAAATGTATGGATTACACTGGCGAAACCTTGGACCCTCTAAATATAATCTTTTTGACCAGTACTCAGCTGCTGGTATATGTACGGGGCAGTCATCATAACGGCCACCTGCTCCAGTGGAAAACAGTTGTGAAAACAGTAAACCATCTAAACTTTCCCCAACATTCTAATAGCAGCTCCTTTTGCTTGTTTTATTTGAATGAGATCAATAGCACCACCATGATTTCTTTAGAATGCAGGGGATGAATGCTGTAGTGTTCATACATTTTTTCTGATCTTGATCGATCCATGTTTTTTAAAAATCTGCTACTTGATGGTAATGTTTCATCATCTATATAGGTTATATCTTGAACAAAATCAACATTTTATAATACATATTATTTTGTACAGGTATAATGATGCTTTTCTGCTTTATTAACATCGACTAACTCTTGCCAGATTATTTTGCTTTTGGTAGGCACACCATTTACAAGAATTACAACTGGTTCATCAAAATTTCTCTCTACCCCTACAGTTTCTATATTCTGTTTAAAATATAATGGTAAATAAACAGCTCTTGATTTAACGCCTTTCTGTAACTGTGTCGGAGGTTATTTTCCTGTCTTCGGTTCATACTGACCATTACTTAAACGAGGTGTTCACATTGTATGCGAATCGATTCCTAAACATTAAAATCATATTGTTTTTGTGGAATAGATACTGATTTTAACCTATTATGTACCGCTCTAAATAGCATTTTGTTATTCTCTTACTTATAATACCAGTAAAATGTAAATGTATGTATACTTGTAAAGCGCACTGTTACCCCATCACTCGGGGCATCCTGGTGCTGTATACCGCTGGGGAACCCGTCCTGGCTTTCCCTGTGGGAGGGCACCCCCAAGGTGAAGCCAGGCAGCCCCAGTGCTGCTAGGCCCGTTGTGGAAATTAAGCAAGCTATTGCCCAGAGTTGCAGAGTGGGACCCATGGTTAGCGTAGGCACCTAGGCGAGAATTGTCGAGTCCGCGGACATTGACCCAAGACCCTGCTGCGTCGCGAATTGAACCCTGGACCTGGGCCGACCTCTGCTTCAGGGTCTGCCGCTTCTAACCAGTGAGTCACACTTCTCCACAAGTACTTACATATAATTTGTTGTGTAGACAAGCATTGGGGAGAGGAGTTGGCCTAACGGCTAGGGCCGTCGACCTCAAATCTGAAAAAGGACTTGCAACATCCTGTGATTCAGGGCAAATCACTTAATCTCCCTGTGCCTAACAAAAATGAATGTGTCCTCATGTAACATAACAACTGTTGCTTGTGTAAAACTTTCTGATACCGATAACTTCTTGTCAAGTTCACGCTACATAAAACTCTGTAAAAAAAAAAAAAAAAAGCATTCCTCTACAAATAAACAGCAACATACTTGCCACTTATATCTGTTCTCCTGTTCAGATTTTGAGAATAGAACTACATTGCAAGTTTGGCTTTTGAAGTGAGTGTGTCAACAACAAATATAAACACAGTTTGGTTTCTCCTAAGAAACTGTTTTAAACTTCCCAATCTTTTCTAACAAAATTTTGCATTTTAGAGTGGTGAACAGCTAACATGCTGAAGCTGCTTTGAAACGCTTTACTTTGCTCACTCTGTCACTGGATTCAAGCTAGCCTAGCTGATGAGGGGGTGAAACCCCAAAACTGGCCCCAGGATGCTTGTTTCCAGTCCAGGAGGATCTGGCCTGGCAGTTCAGGCTGGACTATGCCCTTGAGGAACATGGTCAAGACTGATTTGCGAATGACTGCGTCCTAAAGTGGTGGCTTACTGAGCAGAAGAATGATGATGGATTAAACCCAGATTTGTGACTGCAGGTGAGTGTCTGAAAAGTTTCACCACTCTGTCCATCATCTTATTGTGTTTTTCATCTTATTGTGTTTGCAGACTTTCTTTGATAGACATGCTAGTGAATATCCCTGTAAATTTGTATACTTCCTGACTTTGCATGGATCTATTGCTTTCAAAATCCGAATTTTTTTTTTCAGACTTTTGCATAGAAAGAAACGTAGTACATTTCTCAATGTATTGTATTGTATTGTATTATGTATTTATATAGCACAAAACTGTCACCCTGCTGGTATCCTGGCGCTTAGACTTTTGAGTAATCAGCATGTAAACAGACCAGAATTGGAAGTGGAAGGACTCATTTGCTGTCCTTGGAAACAACCAAGTTTTCAGATTCTTTCTGAAGCAGGTCAACGAGTTAGCCTGTCTGGTGGTCTGGGGCAGATCAGTCCATAGTCGTGCAGCTGCCACACCAAAGGCTCTGCCCCATCCTGGTTTTCTTAAATCTGGTGGTCTTTATCAGGTTTCAATTGGAGGAGTGGAGCTGCCTTTTCGGATTATGCCAGGTGAACCTCTCCTGTAGTGGAATAGGGCCCACATTGTGTGCCGCTTTATACACAATGCAAAGAGATTTGAAGCAAATTCTCTCTTCGATAGGCAGCCAGTGTAGGTCTCTCAGGGCTAAGGTCATAGAGGACCTGCGTTGCCTATTCAGCGCCAATTTTGCTGCCATGGACTGGACTCTCTACAAGCTCTGTAAGATGTACTGTGGTGCTCCCAAATACAGAGCATTGCAGTAGTCCAGTCTGCTAAGAATTACGCTCCTTACTACGAGCAAGCGAGTATCTTTGGGCAGAAGCAGGAGGATCTGTCGTAACATCTGCAACAGAGAGAAGGAAACACTAGCAGTTTTATTTGCCTGGGACTCCATTTGAAAACTGCCATCCACTAGTACCACCAAGTTGCACACTGTTATGGCAGGAACCAGGGGATCATCCTCTGGGGTAAGCTTAAACTCCAGTTTCCGATGTTGCTGCCGGCTGGTTGACGGGCAGAATATCACCTCTGTTTTCCCCCCATTAAATTGCCGAGAATTTTGCCTGAGCCAGCCTACTGTCTGGCGCATGCACTCCTGGAACGTATTCATGGACCCTACCAGGTAGAACACCAATTGGGTGTCATCTGCGTAGTTAACCAGGTTGATTCCGTAAGACTTGATTAGTGAGAGTAGAGGGCGCAAGTAAATATTAAAAAGAATGGGACTTATTGCAGACGCCTGCAGGACCCCGTGATGTACTGGGGACTTACTGACTCAAACAGTGACATAGTCACAGCCTGTGGCCTCCCTGATAAATAAGATTGTAGTCACGGCAAGGCTCGTCCTTTTACCCCCCATGCTTTTTAATCTGTCCATCAGTATTGTGTGGGTCACCGTATCAAATGCTGCCGACATGTCTAGTAATAGAAGAACAGAAGAGTCTCCATTATCGGCACGCATCCGTAGATTGTCCATTACGGTATCCAGAGAAGTCTCAGTACTGTAGCTAGGGCAAAAGCCAAATTGATCCCTCTCTAGTAGGTGGTTGTCCTCTAGGTAGCACGACAAAGTCTTGCTAACTATTTTCTCTAGGATTTTAATCGGGTATGGCAAAAGAGATATAGGTCTAAAAATAGCCGGGACCATGGGGTCTTGGGAGGGTTTCTTAAGCAGGGGGGTAACTACTCCTGTTTCCAAGCCTCCAGAACTACTCCTTCTTCCATGGACTGGTTACAGATTAGTTGGAGCCAAGGAAGGGTTTCCTGCCCAGATACTTTCCAGATTCTATGCGGGAGAGGGTCCCGGGGGATGCCCGAGGTGATACCGTGGGAGCTTGAAAGTATTCCAGACAAGTAGCTGCCCTGGGCCCTTCCTCTGGCCTCTCAGTCGGGTCACTCTGATTATTGATATTACCGGGACGAATATCACCAACGATTTTAGTAATTTTTTCTTCAAAATGTGCAGCAATCGCATTGCAGAGTTTCTGCGGAGCAACCACCTTGCTCCTTGTATAGGCTGGGTAGGAGAGATCCCTAACAATAATAAAGAGTGCTTTAGTACTATTTGGGGCATGCAAGATGAGGTTGGCATAGAAGTCTGCCTTAGCCCTGGATATAGACTCCTTTTATCTGGTCTGAGCGAGTTTCAACTCCTTTCTGTCCCTCTCCAGATAGGCCCTTCTCCATTTTCTCTCCGCCTTCTTACAGATTGATCGTAGTGATTTCAGTTCGTCACTATACCAAGAGGTGGAGGCTTTTTTTCTATTTTTGAGTTTTTTTATTGGAACTATATTGTCCAAGGAGCTGACTATATAGTTACAGTATGCTTAATAGTTTACACCAATGGAGTTTGAGGGTACAAAGAGATTTTAATTCGGAGGAGTCAAGCAGACCTTATTTTTTACTAGCTTGGCCCACTCTCTACCCTTTAGGTAAGTTGTCCCAAGATTGTTATTATCCTCCAGCCGGGTTATTGATATGTGGAAGTGAATTAAATAGTGATCCGACCAACTTTGAGGCAGTATGTCCACTATCTTAGGCACAGCCTGATTGGCAAATAAGAGATCTAGGACGTGACCTCCTTGGTGCGTAGGTTTTTGTACCAGTTGGAGTCGGTTGAGATTATCACACGTTTGCTTTAGATCTCTCAAGTGGTTGCCTAAAATCCCATTATCTCATAGTTTGAATTCCCCTAATAGGATCATCCTGGAATGGGTTAGGGTCAGGTTGGTGATGGTGTCAAGTAGTGCTTGATACTGGGTATCTGATCCTGGAGGTTTGTAGCAGACCATTCCCGTGATTAGCCTCCCTTTGACCTCCTGTAATGAGAAACCCAGTAATGCTATCCCAGTAACTGCCTCTATCTCAAGGGGTGCAAAATCCCACTTTTCCTTGTACAACACCCCAACTCCTCCTCCTCTCCCAACCACCCTCGGTTTGTGGAAAATGTTATAGCCTTCCGGGCAGGCAAAGCCCAGTTCCATAAGGGAGTCTGTACAGGTCTAAGTCTCTGCAAGGAATATAACATCCAGGTCCAGATCCTCTACCATGTTGGAGACCTCAATATAGTGTTTTATTAAGGATCTCCAGTTCATCATCCCACAGTTTAAAAGTTTTTATCCCTCTTCATAGCGACTAGGTGTTGAAGGTTCCCCTCCTCTTCCCTCTTACCGATTTTGAGCAGTCTCTCCCTATAGTATTCTATCCTGCCTTGAACTTGACTGAGTCTGGCAGCATGGCTGGCGATGAGCGCGGCCGGATCCCGCACAGGCGCAGACAGGCTTGCATCTGGTGCGCCTTCGGCGCGCCATCGGCGCGCGCCGCGTGCTTGGATTGCCTGTCTTAAGTAGGCCGGCAAATGCTGTCACCGAGCACTAGAGTGCAACCCAAAATGGCGCTGCAAAGGGTGCAGAGAGCCCTTGATCCCTCACTCAACATGGCATCCAGGAAGCGTGAAGGCCCTGATTTCTCGCTAAGCAGTGAGATGTGTAATCACAGATTTTATGTGCAGGTATGCGGACTGAGGTAAGATTATTTTGAATCTAAGAACAAAATTTAAAAACAATTTGACATTTCCAACACTTTAAAAAATACAATTCAGAACAAGATGCACGCAGCGTTTGAGGAGACCTTCCCCTCCCAATGAAACCGGCAGTGTGCTGTTATCGTCAGTCTAGGTGGCTGGGCGCTTGCATTGCCTGACTTAAGTAGGCCGGCAAATGCTGTCACTCAGCACTAGAGCGTGACCCAAAATGGTGGTGCAAAGCGTGCAGAGAGCCCCTGATCCCATACTCAAGATGGCGTCCAGGAAGCGTGAAGGCCCTGATTTCTCGCTAAGCAGATTTTATGTGCAGGTATGCGTCTGAGGTAAGATAATTTTGAATCTAAGAACAAAATTTAAAAACAATTTGATGTTTCCAACACTGTACCAAATGTACCAATTGATTCTTGCCGAACACTGCAAACACTGCTACAGTTCCATTTGTATACAGGGGCATGTCTGCGTCTTGCCTTGTATCTCTTCAGCTATCACTTCCTCAATATTCCTAGGAACCATCTTCTCTTTTGGGATGGAAGTACCATCCTTTACCTTATAAAATCAACTAATTGTTTCAACTGCATGCACTAATGTGTTCTCTTGCAAATAGCTCTCTTCATTAAAGAAAGTACTGTAAGTATATTTCTATTAACCACTGAAATGTTTGCAAAAAATACTTCTACTCAGAAGGCTTTTGTTTTGGCATCTTCTCCCCATAGACAACACTGTTTTATCCGGTGTTCTCATTCTACTCAGAATCAAAGTAAATAGCTTCCTCTTCAGTTCAAAAGCCTTATCAACTACAGCTTCAATACGTCCTTTTGTTTGCTTGCTTCTCTTTTTCTTTTATACTGCTTCATAGGTTGTATGAGATTCTGAAATACCCTACTGCGAAACATTCTGACTCTTATTTCTTTAAACTGCTTATCTCTTCTTGTTAAACTATTTGTTTTCTTGTATGATTTATTTCTCTTAATGGCACTATCCTTTTGTCCTTAGCTAAATTGAAACCTTGCTTTTATTTACTTGCGTTTGCAGTTTTCCTCATACTATGTTAAGAAACTATTTCGTTTTTTTTTACCAGCAGCTCTTTTCTCTTCAACCTTATTGTCCACATTCTTTCCCTTTTGTTTCTCTATTGTAAGAAGATAATATCCTTGCTTCTGTTTCTTCCTTGGTTCAGTTGTTCTGGCATTGTAATTCTCTGGTTTTAAGTAGAAGTAGGTTTCCAGAAGAAAAAATAAATCAGTACATTTAGCTTCTCATTACATACTAATAGATAACATATTTTAAACATTTAACTACTGACGAAAACAGTTATGTTACTATATTCTAGCCACTCTTAGTCTATTAATTTCCATTTTATATCTGTCTGTCTCTACATGTCTCACCGTATACATCAGTCTGTGCCAGGGAATACTACTGTATGCATCAGTGTGTCTTAGGATGTCTCACTAGATGCATAAATAAGTGTCTGGGTGCAATACTTTATGCAATAGTTTATCAATTAGTGTGTTATTTGGTGTGTTAGTGTCTGCATGAATATGTACCTGTATATGTTAAGTGTATCAATCACTGTCTCCTTGGGTGTGCATGTGTGTATGTCAGTGTTTGCATGGGTGTGTTACTCTAGCCATCAGAGAGTACATGGGTGTGTTTGCATATGTATCACTGTCTGCCAGGGTGTGTCAGTGTGTGCCTGAGTGAGTTAGTGTATGGGTCGGTGTGTGACTGGGTGTGTAAGTGGGTGCATCAGTGTGTGCCTAGATGTATCAGTGTATGCATTAGTGTGGGTGTAACTGTCACCAAATGCATTAGACTGTACCCTGGTGCCTTAGTGTATGCATAAATGTGGGTCTGGGTGTATCAGTGTATGCATTAGTGTGTATCTGGCTGTGGCAGCGGGTGCATAAGTGTGTGACTGGGTGTGTTAGTATATACATAAGTGTCTGTTTGGGCACTTCAGTCTATTCTATTTTATTTTATACTATTCTTCTTGATTTATAAAGGTCATGGCTGCCCACACAGGGCTTCACACTGCTAAGCGGGAAAAAAGGGAAGTACAATAATTCCATGGCACTACTGGTAGGTACCATTCAGTTAGCTCACTCTGTCAAAATTGGCTCTTTCCTGACAGACCTCAATCCTATTCATGTTTGAAGTGAAAGGGAAAGTTGCATCAATTAACATGATATCTATCAGCATACTAACATGTTTAGACCACTTTAACGTAAATGGGCCAATATTAACCTGAATGGGCCGTTTAGGTTAAAGTGCTCTAAACATGCTATTATTGTTTTAACTTGGTGCAGAAACCATCAAAAATTAAAGATATGTGTAACAGGTATCTGTGACTCAATTTTAACCTGCGGAGAGTGCATTTGACCTCCTTTGCACTACGGGGCTTTTACTTATTAGATAGATATCACTTTAATTGATGCAACTTTTCCTTTCACTTTACACATGACTAGGGATTAGGTCACATTCTTTTCAGTCAGGAAAGTGCAAATGATAACAGAGTGAGCTAACCGGTGGGTAACTACCAGTAGCTCCACGGATGTTGCTTACGTGAGGAACTTTCTGACCCACCTCACACTTTCATAGACTTTGTTAGTCTTTCTTAGTGACTGTAGAATGGTGGGCTCGCGACCATGTCGGGTGGGCTGATTTAAATTTTATAAATATAAGAACACATATGGGTGGGCATGACTAGGTTACTTTGTTTCAAGGTAGAAGAACATGTGTGACGCTCACACAAATTCGATACAGATGTTGTCGTGTTCTAATCTAGGACCCCGATCAATACTGTGACCTTATGCCCCTATACGGCTATAATCCCTTTGTACCCCTATATTGGCATAACCAATCAAATGCAATATTCAGAAACTCGTCTCTGACCTCACACGATCAGAGCCATATTTCAGAATCTCTTCCTCTGCAGCTTCCTCTGCAGCTCATTAGAGCAAATGACACAGCAGAAGCCACTATCTAAGATTCCTAGATTACACTCCGAGTTCTTCAACAAGATAAAAACTCAGCAACCTGGGAAAGTACCGCTTGCTATGTTTTGATTAGTAATAGAACTCTAATGAGCACTGAGAGACGATCACTTCCTAGTGACATCTTTATTGACGTCTTATGTCCAGAAACCTACGTCGAACAAGGCACCTTTCCGGTATAAATATTACCAACGTTGCCTTAAGCCAACGTTGCCACGCTGATACTGATGCTATCGCTGCCTCAACGACATCAGCGAACGATGGTGTGGTGAACATAGGAGCAGAACAGCTGTCCCCCTGCAAAGCCCAGTAGATACAAGCTGCCCACGGACGCTGCCCCTCCTCCTCTTCCTCGACGCGCTGAGAGAGACGCTGTCTTTTCTCCTGCCGAGAAAATCCAGCTCCGGCGTTTCCAGCCTACTCTTGCGAGTGACTGGGATATCGAGTCCTAGAAGGAGATACAAGACCTCCAACATTCTATTCCAGAGGTATGGTGTTGACTAAACCCTTATAGAGAATTCTTGAAGCAAACCTTGGCAAAACCAACTTAACTTAAACTGCTACTTACTTATTCCCTCCCAAGTATTAGGCTTAGGTCAGGTACACTGGGGTAGGCGTAGTTAGAAGCACCAGTTGAGTCGGTTAGCCTAATGTATATATGAATGTATATATGTTTTATTCATTTTAAACCATTGTATGGCTAAGAAACCATATCAATGCTTTTACAGTATTATTTCGCAATCCTCATTTTACTGTACGCACTTTTTATAATAACTAGTCTTGCAATTGTGGCAATTCATTTCTCTTGTACGAGAAGAAAGACTGTTCAATAAATAATACCTTTTTATTGAAAACGCCTGTCTCTCTATTCTCTGCATATTGGTGAAAGTAATCTGCACAAAACTAACTGAGTAAAATAACTGTCTATTGTTTCACACAACTCTAGAGATTGACTCTTATTCTAAGGAGCAAAGTTGTCATGTTTATGCGGTTGTTGGAAAACTGAATCCCTTCTTGTCTGTACCAGGGAAGCTGATCACTTCCTATTCAGTCAAGAAAGTTTCCAGTGACCTCTGAGCTAGTTGGTAACAAACCCAATTAAGTTTAGCATAGTCAGTGGAGACCTGGAATATCCGCACTTCTACGTCTATACTACTGTTTATGTTATACCAATGCGCAGGGCCTATTGGGAAAATAGGAACTACACTACATGGCGCCCAACGTTTGGTAAGGCGATAAAACTAATGCAAGACGTTAGAGTAACTCAGTCGTGCATTTTTCACACAGACCCCTTTCTCCCGTAAATACTCCAATAGACGTCTGGAGTGGGTGAAAGGTTAAAATCCGCCCGACCTTAGTAGGAAGAGATTCCTATGTAAAGCTCTGGTTTATTCAACGTTGAAGGATACAGTGTTCCAAAATATTGTGCACCTAATCTTTGTCTCCTTGGAGACCTGCTCTGCAAAACCCACGAGTTCCACTATTACAAAATAGGGGATCCACCGGAAGAGTACGCTCCTTTCGAGGAGATTGAAATCCCATTAAAATACCAAGAGCACCTGCTCTGGTTTAAAGGCGCCCTAAAACATAATGATCATATTACCAGGCTCGGTCCACTAGGTAGACCAGGAGCAACGTGGCCGGTTCTAGCCAGCTACACACCACATCCGGACATTGCAAAAATGTCTAGAGAAGAACTTTTAGCACAGCTAAAAGCATTAATTAAAATACATAGACAATTAGTCCAATATGTAATGCGGACTGCTACAGTCCAAACAGCTGTTAATGTACCACAGCTGACCCCTCACCAGGGGAACACCAATAAAATTACACCACAGAACATACAGTCATGTCTTGGTAAAACACCCATAAAACAGGAACAAATTCCTTTCTGGTTAGCGCAGAAAATTACTCAAATAGAGGCAGTATTTCCGAATACTACCCCTATTGAGAAACACAGGATTCTGACCATCTGCCTTCCAATGGGGGTCGCACCACACGTGGAGGACTGTGACACTTGAGGTACAGTCTTTGCTTCCATTTACACGAAAACACATGGTGTTTCCGTCAATGGCGGTAATACCAGAAGTGCTAAAACAGATTCAGAATGAATACGGTCCAGAACCTGCTTTAACTCTTGGTATGAAACTACTGAAAGACTTTAAGCAGGTCTCAGCTATATTACTAGCCAATATAAAAGGAGAAGCAGGATCTGTGGCGATCCGCCAAAAGTTGAAGGAAACAGATATAACAGATCAACCAATTGAGCTTGCCAGAATCATAGAAAAATGCTATGAAGAACTAGGTAGAGACAGCTTGGGTGGAAAACCAGTAAAACCCCAACAGCTCAAAAATCCTGAAAAATTATTTATTAAAAATAATTCAAACACTCCTAAAAAGAGCTGGGATGGAAATAAACAATCCACTCCCAAGGAAAAAGTTTTCCAGTCCAGAGGAAGGTCTTCTCGACGGAGGGAAAGAACTCCGACTCGAGAACACCAGTCTCCCCAGAGGGAGCCCTCTGAGAAAAGATATAACCTTAAAAATAGGGATAATTTGAAGAAGCCTGATAGATATCAAAGTATTGATACACGTCCCTCTCGATCTTTTTTGCAGAAATCGGAACGAAGAGGACGGTCAGACCCAGGAGAGCACACCAAGTCTAAAGACAAGGAACCTGCTCAAAGTAAAAAGTTACAATTTCCGAAAAAGAAGGTAGCCAGTATTAGAGTAATCAAACATGCCGAGAATACTGAGGACACCGTTGAAAAACGGGGAGTGGGCACAGACCATGTTAGACAGTGCAGCAGAAATCAGTATAGCCCGCAAGATCCTGATGAGTCATCTGGAGACAGTGGACACGAATGAATACATTCAAGTTGAAACTGCCGACACCAGAGTTAGCAAGCCCCATAAGATATACGAAATAACATTGCGTATAGAGGGTGATAAGACTAGGAAAATAAGGGGTCTATTTTGGGATAAACTCTCAAAAGGCTGAAAAAGATTGGCCCCCAGAGTTTGTCAGGGAGTGCCCTCGTGGCGAAGAAATGATTATGCCTGCCTTCTCGAATCACATTCCGATTCACAAAAAATATACGTATGCAAGGAAATGGGCAGTAGCCCAGGCACCAGCATTATATAAAAATCATGTAGGATGGGATGAGGACTCTCCTCCTCACAAAATCCAGTTAAAAAGTCAACCGACTGCACAAAGGCAGTATCCCATTATGTGGTAAATTTAAATTACCTATACTTAATTTATGCGGTAAAGTTCAATAAGAATAACTCAGTCAAAAATAAGAGGCAGAATCCGTGGCATCTGAGGTTTGTAAGGGTTTTATTCCTTAAAAAGGAATTGGTTCGAACCAGGTATCATGTTCCATCACCACAAGGGTTCAGGAAGGGAATGGACATGGACATGTACAACGATTTATTAACAGAACATCATATATATAGTCAATGCATTACAGTAGAGATTGATGCAGAAGGCGTAACAGCTGAGAGAAACGAGATAAGAACACATGTATGTAACAGAAGGCGTGCATGAGGGTGTGTGCTAGACAACGTCACTTGAAACGTATCACAGGTGGGTGAATCCATAGACGAATCCTGCAGTGTCAGCAGAAATACATGGCAGAGATGCGCGCGCAGCAGCATGACGTGTAATTGACGTGGAACTGGAGGGTGAAGGGGACTTGACACTTAGCCCTACATGAGGAGACAGAAGTCTGGGGTGTCAGAACAACCTAATCCCAAATCATATCTAATATCTTGTGTTTAAGGAACTGTACTATCTAGAATGAAAGGTCTCTCGGGCAGAGGCTATTCTATACTGACTGCTAGTGCGTGCATGTGCGACTACGTGTCTACGTGTAAAGCAAGGGGGCCAGGGGCCTACCATGGTAACAGGAGCTATGAATTACTTGCATGGAAACAGAAAGGCCGGGCCCTTTGCTCTGCAGCTGGGAAGGATGTTTTCCTAAACTACTAGACAGGAATGTATTTTCGAGGAGCGGAGCAGATAACTTGAAGGCTGAATACAGTCTTGGCAGGCAGGCAGGCCGAGCCAGGCACCGCTCGCCGCACAGGGAGTAAGGCAGAGGTCAGGAAGCAGCAGACTGTAGGTTTCAGAAACAGAAGGCAAAAAGGGCTCGATGGCAGGAATCAGGGCCTAACTCACCAAAGCGAGTAAAACATGAAAGTGCACCATGTAAAGACGTTGGCAAGGCACACTTAGGAACCGAATATCCGACCCATTCATGGTGGATCTGAAAGGGGACATGTTAACGTTGGACGCAAATGTATTTGCGTCTTCATAGCTGGAAGTGGAGGGAACATACATGTACTTGAAGCACGTACATGGAGCCGTTGGGGTCTACGTTAGGGGACACAATTGACCATCAAATTCATATTACCTCATTCCCTCCTTGTCCCCTACGGACCCTTCATGATATATCAATCCTCATTAATCTATCAATCTGTTCATGTAACATCATTTGCTCTTCTTTCTTCTGACGGTGTTTTGAATGAGGACTTGAATGAGGAATACATGATGTGGCGCACAAGCCGCAAATCGCTGGCCCACATTGCAGACATAGGCAACAACTGAATACTATGAGAAGGGCAATACCTAGGAAGGATAGGACCTTCCATCCCCAGGCTGACAACACGCTCCAGAACCAACCGGACCAAGTCCAGGTGCCTGGATTCTGGTGTATCTGACTTGCAATCTTGTGAAGACGAGTTATGGCTCTATATACTGATGGCGCGTTTTCTGGAATGAAAACACAGCAGCTCGATCCGATGACTCTACAAGCTCCGCCCCTATCGGCCAGGATGACGTCAAGGACGAGACGATTTTGAAGAACAACAATCCGCATAGCAGACTGCTCCTCTGTTAAGTTACCTAGGGCGGAAGTAGTTTCATTCACTACTGCTTCAAGGGTTCCAGTTAATTTTCGTATCAGTTTACTATTAAAGACAGCACCTAAGTAGGGGAAGAAACCTTTATTGAAGTCTGTGTATTGCTCCCATGCCGTTTCAGTGTAGTCGACAATCGGGAGATCTCTCTGTAGTCTATTGTGTACTAGATGGGTGTCCCTATGATAATCAGGAGGGGCTAGGAAAACAGGTGGCAGAAGGAATGCAATGTAACAGGTGCCATCCCAATCTAGAGGTAAGCGTATATATGCGGTATGACCCCAAATGAAGTAGGAATGACGGGAAGCTTTAAACGTAGACTTGCCCTTATCACTGAATTCGATCACAGTAGTACATTTACTATGACCCAGGTGTACTGAACCATTCTTTCTGACACATAATTCACCTTTGACTGGTAGTACAGACATAGCGGGCAAGACTGGTTCGGTTTCGGATTCAACATTCATAATCATGAGGTTAAGCGTAAAGTTACCTAATCCATATACTTCATTTTCTAGATCAGTCCCTGTCCTTTTGGGAAGACCCTCCTTGTCAGGGAAACATACTTTATGCAGAACGGTGTTCAGATTTCCCCATACCCAATTGCCCTGATAAACTACGGAATCAGAATCTAAGGAATTAATTAAACTAAACCATGCACCACAGGAACCATTGTGTGTGAACGGGTACGGAAAAAGGGGCAGAACTCCCTTGTATTTCTGATAGGGAGGGAGTCGGCCACATATCCAACAATTGGTAGCATTGCTGGTCTGATGGGAATGATGTAACATACTAATGAATGTGTTGTTGCGCAGCGCAAGTCGGTAAGATAACTCATGCGGGGGCAGTTCACTGAAAGAGTGCTCGGCAGTGACATTGAAGGAAGAATGTGCACGCTTGAAAATAGGGTAATGTATATGCAACAGTACACTTGCAGCAATAATCATAAGACTCAGAAAAAACATAATCAAAAGTGTCACTATACAGTGGCTGCGAAGAGATTTACAATATTCACGTTTCTTGAGCTGTTTCTGTCTATCTCTCTCTCTGTTGGGGTCTAGGGGATATATGTCAGAAACTCGTCTAACCGATTCACCTAGGGGAGGACTTAAACAATTAAACTGTCTGACTTGCTAGACCTCAATTTTAATTTATATTCTTGAGAAGAAGTTTTCTCAGCCAAGGGGAGTTTTGAGTCAGTCTGTGGAGGAGGGCAGGGCTGGGAGTTTAGATCTGGCGGTAGTCCATGGTATTTTTTGATATGACTCGAGTGGAGCCAGCCCTTGCGGCCCTCCACTTTTATCGCTGTCCTTGTGGTTAGAAGTACTAGCTTCGGTGCTTGCCAACGGGGCTCCAGCGGACTTCTCCTGTCGAAGTTCCTTATAAAGACGAGGTCCCCCGGAACAACTTCATGCGGTTTCACCTCGGTGTTGTCGGGAAAGGCTGCAGCAACCTGTGAACGACATGATTGTAGTGCAGACATCAAAGAAGCAAGGTAATCTGTCAGCATGTTACAGTCAACATCAGTGATTTTGCGAGGCAGAGGCGTCCCCCACATATTCGGTGGCCTACCAAAGACCACCTCGTACGGGGATAGCCCTGTTCTAGAGTGTGCGACCATTCTCATGTAAAAGAGTGCGACTGGTAAAGCTACTATCCAGTCGACACCTTTCTCTCTACAGATCTTGGCAAGACGAATTTTCAGAGTCTGATTATGACGCTCCACGAGGCCTGCTGCCTCGGGATGTCGGACACAGTGGAACTTCCATTGAAAGCCGAGCAGGAGAGATACCTGCTTCATAAGCTCGGACGAGAATGGCTGACCGTTATCGGAGTATACGATGCGGGGCAAACCATATCTGGGGAAGAATTCACGAACCAGCTGCTTGGCAGTGGTCGGAGCAGTGTAATCTGGGACTGGATATGCTTCTGTCCAACGGGAGAGTGCACATACAACTACGAGGACATATTTGAATCCTCGACAACGTTCCATCTGGATATAATCCATCTGGAGGACTTCAAAAGGGTGATCGGGAGGATGAAATCCACCTTGTTCTACGGGAATGCTTTTACCTGGGTTGAACTGACAACAGATCATGCAAGTACGCACTTTCTGTTTGGCTGCTGCTCGTAAATGTTTATTGAACCAGAGGTTTTGAATACTGTCTAACATGGCTTTTTCTCCTAAATGTGCAGGACTGTGTACTGTATTAATGATTACTTGGACCATAGAGTCAGGGAGAAACCATGTAGATTTTCCCTTCGTCATCCATCCCTGTTCTGTCTGGACCCCTCCTAGTTCAATCCATTTCTTGATTTCGTCTGGTGTAGCATGTGTCTGTATATCAATTACATCTAGGGCGGGATCCTTAATTGTCATGCAATGTGTCGGTGTCTGGACTATTGTCTTTGTCAGATCAGTTGCGTGAGTCTGAGTCTGGGCTGTATGCTTTGCTGTTCGGTCTGCCAGGTCGTTACCCTGGGAAATTGTATCTGTGACTTTCGTATGTGCCTTGCACTTCATGATAGATATTGCTGTAGGCAGATGTATTGCATCTAACAGAGTTTGAATGAGGGGGCCGTGCTGAATCTTGGCACCGTGAGAGGTCAAGAAACCTCTCTCTCGCCACAGGACACCGAAGTCGTGTACGACTCCGAATGCATAACGTGAATCTGTGTATATGTTAACTCTCTTGTTCTTTGCTTGAATACAGGCTTGAGTCAGAGCAATGAGCTCTGCTGCTTGAGCTGACAGGGTGTCTATACAATTTGTTTCTATGACTTCAGTTTCTGTCGTGACTGCGTAGGCGGCCACTAATTCTCCTGTACTTGTTCTCATACATGAACCATCTACATAAAGTGTCAGGTCTGGATCTGGTAATGCGGTGTCTGTCAAGTCTTGTCTGGGTTTCGTCGTAATGGGAATGACTTCAATACAATCATGTGCCAATGGGTCTGTCTCACTTAATGGCAAAAGTGTAGCAGGGTTCAATGTGTTGCAACGTCTGATTTCTATGTGTGGCTGAAACAATGTCAATTCATAACCTGTCAGTCTTGCTATAGTCAAGTGCTGGGTCTGTGTTCGGTTTAAAAGAACTTCCACGGAGTGTGGAACTTGTACTCTCAATTGATGTCCTAACACTATGGAATCACTTTGTCTGATTGCTAGAGCTGTTGCTGCTACTGATTTCAAGCACGCAGGCAGGGCTTGGGCTACTGGATCCAATGTACTAGAAAAATAAGCACACGGTTTGTGTGAACCTGCTTGATCCTGAGTGAGTACCGACAATGCGGTACCTTCACGTTCTGTGACAAAAAGTGTAAAAGGCTTGCTGTAACATGGTGTCGCTAAGACTGGTGCTTGGCATAAGGCTTTCTTTAAGTCCTCAAAAGCTTGTGTGTGTTCCTGAGTCCAAGGGAGGGCAGTCGATGTCGCTGCCTCCTGGGTTGTCAACTGTATGAGTGGTTTGGCTAGAAATGCATACTGAGGGATCCATTGTCTACAGTAAGAAGTGAGGCCTATAAAGGCTCGTACCTCCTTTTGTGTCTTGGGTTGTGACATGTTTACAATTAACTGAATGCGGTTAGGGGTTAGCTGTCTCCCCCCTCTGGACAGCAAGTGCCCAAGGTAAACCACTTGCTGAACACAGAATTGCAGCTTCGAAGGGGACACCTTGTGTCCCTTGTCAGCCAGGAAATGCAAAACCGTCAGTGATGCATGCTCACATTCAGGTCCGCTTCGGGCGGTGATCAGCAGATCATCGACATACTGTAACAGGGCAGTGTTGTCAGGCATGTGTATACTGTCTAGTTGTCTTTTCAATGCTTGGCTATAGATGCTGGGGCTTTCTGTGAATCCTTGAGGTGCGCGTGCAAATTTGAAGCTTCGACCATTTAAACAGAATCCGAAAAGATATTGGCTTTCCGAATCAATGGGGACACTAAAGAAGGCGTTCTTCAGATCAATTACAGTAAAGAACGTTGCTTCGGAATCAATGGCAGTCAATAGAGATGAGATATCTGGGACCACGGGGTACTGTGGTATGATGCATTTATTCAATTCGCGCAAATCGATAACTAATCGATAAACTGGGGGTGCATTTGGGTCAGTACGTTTAAGAATTGGAATGATAGGGGAGTTACATAGATTTGAGTCGGTTTCTACAACCACTCCTTGTGCAATGAGCTCGTCAATGATTTTCAGTAAAGCCGCTACAGCATCTGGAGGTAACTTGTATTGTCGGATTCGTGGTAAGACTACTCCTGGCCTGAGTGTGACTCGATATGGTGTAATGTGCATACAACCTACATCAGTGGGGCCTTGTGCCCATAAATGTGCAGGAACATTCTGTAATCTGGGATCAATATCTCTCAACACATAGTGACCCTTAAAGTCACGTAAGAACAATCTTACTCCTTCCGGAGAACAACAAATAACAGCTCCTAGAGCTTTCAGTGTCTTGATACCTAACAAGTTTTCTGGACATGATTTCGTTAATAACAAGTCTGTAGTGCGAGACAACGGACCAACTAAAAGAGGTACTGGTTTCGATACTTCATTTACAATAGGTTTGCCTGAAAATCCAAGGGAAACATTCTGGGAGCCTGAGAGGGGTGCCCCTGGAACCTCGTCATGACTTATCGTTGTTCTGCTTGCCCCTGTATCAATCAAAAACTTTCTATCTTTCCCTAATACTTGGCTATGTACGTAAGGACCCTCTTGATCTACAGGAACCTCAATAAGAGGCAAGCCAACTTCCCTCTCTAGGCTGTTTCATGTGTATCGCTGATAATCAGGATAATCTGTTTGTGCATACTGGTACATCTGTTGTGTTGCATGTTGTGTGGCGGCAATGGGCTGTGGCTGTGGTACTACTACGGTCTGTACTGTCTGTTGTGAAGCTTGCATAGGCTGGATATTCGGTGATACTTGTTGTTGGACCTGGTCCTGTCTAGGAGGACGCGGTCTTTCTTTAGTTTTACCTGTAGCTATATTATGTTTCAAAACTGCACAATCGTTGATATAGTGACCTGGCTGTTTACAATAGTTGCATATCCCTTTAACAGGAGCTGCTGAATTGTTGGACTGTGTCATGCCCTTTTTCTGACCGTCAGCTGGAACTGACTGAGCAACTAACATTTTCATTTTCGTGTCTTTCATACGTCTTTGTTCGTGATCATGTTCTTCTCTAATTCTGTTCTGGTGGTACTGTAACATTTGTAACATTTGTGAAGGCGTATTAGCTTGCCATGTGCTCTCGACTTTCAGAACACGATTCTTAACTTGGGGCAGAGAATTTTCGACCAATTTGGATACAAAAAGATGTGGATATGACTCGCTACTTGGTTTCAGGCCACTATTAATAACAAAACATTTCTCAAATCGGGAATAAAAATCACTAGTGTCTTCATCGGGTTTCTGTTTGCAGGCTGAGATTGCATCCCAGTCCTCCTTTTTCGTTGCTAACAAACGTGGCAAAACCTGTACTAACAATCCTGGTAATGCTTTAGTTTTGTCCCCAAGCCCTAGGCCTGGGGTTCTAGTATTTTCTTCGTTCTCTAATGCAGCCCAATCAATCTTTTGCTCTCCCACCTCCCATTCTTTTTCTTTGAGTTTCTCGTAAATACCGGCAGGCAATAATACTTTCAGTATTTTCGTAATATCGTGATAGGTATAATCACCCATGAGTAACATATCTTTTATTTCACGGTGGAAACCTGCTGGGTCTTTATCATGACTAGGCACTAGTTTCTTCATTTCTAATAGTTCCATTTTTGTTATGGGCGTGTACACAAACACACGTCTGAAGGTATTATCATCATTCCTAACCGGATGCACTTCGCGCAAGGGATTCTGTCTGTCTATGTAATACAATTTTCTTTCTACGGGTGGAGCTGGAACAAACTGTGGATTCAGGAAAGCACTATATCTGCGTCGATGTTCTAGAATTTCTTTAATTAAGTCGGTACCTAGACCTCTCCATCTATTCGAGAGTAGCTCTATTAAAATATCAGGTAGGGGACCTGGATCAGAATGTTGGCCTTTAAACAACGTAATGAGATGCTGAATCATGTATATTCCAGCTAATTTCTGTTCATCAGGGGAAAGATTTAAAAAGGTCTGCGCTAAGGCGTCATCACTATATTTATCACAATTGTCAGCCCATTGTACGGCTGACCTGGCTAGTTCTTGTTCGTCCATGGAATTGAGTACATGGTACCCTATTTGTTCTTGAAGTATTTTATCGGTAGCCTGAAACAGATGTTCAGGAGATTTCGGATTTGATATAGCAGAGAGAAAAAGTCTTTTGCTTTCTGGACGTATTCTTTTCTTAAGGTATTTTCCCTTACCTACATATGCTATTGTCCCTTTGTCTGACTGTTGCGAAAGTTCTGCTAGATCGTCTGTTTCCTCCTCCTCTTGCGAGGAAGTTGGATCGTCTAATTCAAGATCTTCGTCGGGTGCTCGCTGGGCATGTATTTCTATTATTTCTTTACGGACTTTTCTAACCATATGGTGTACTTGGTTTTCCTTATCATGTTTACCCTCCGACATATTCTGGCTCCATCTAATCAGTCTATCCATCTCACTTTGCGGAAAACCTGCCTGATCGTGTTCTCTTATTAAGCAATTAACCAAAAATCGCATTAACAAACCTTTAGTCTCAACTTTCTGACGTGACATGGCTTCAGCAACAGAATCCGGCCCTTCTCCTGTTCTAATAAAATCGTACAATTTGTCTAGATGTTCTGGCATTCCTGGTAGTAACATTAAATAGTCTGTAACGCGTCTCAAACGTAGGGACGCTAGTAACATGGGGCCTGACGTACCAGGCACTGGGTCATATCTGCAGTCTGTGAGCTCTCTTCTAAGTAGTTCGGCCGGAACGCCTTTCGGTGTCCGTGCCTTTGCTAAATCTCTCATCGTAATTCGGTGTATCTGTGGGGGTGTTTGATAACCTCCCGTAGCACCTCCTGAACCGGAGGCTTGAGCATAACCTGACTGTACTTGCAGTAGCTGTGTTGGGTCCTGGGCCGCGCCAGTCCCAAAAGGATTTGATGGATGCAGTTGTTGAATACCGGGGGGAACAACGGGAGCAGGTGCGGGCAGAGGGGGCGGGATCTGCAGTTGCGGGTCTGGGAGTTGAAGCTGTAGGGGTAGGGAGATGTCAGCAGGAGCAGGTGGTACGGGTACATGAGCAGGTACAGAAGTATATGAGGGAGCTACATCGTCTAGATAGGAAGAAAGGAAAAGGTCTTTTGTAGTCTTGTGACGTACTTTAGTCGGGAGCAATGGAGGGGGCAGATCCTTCGGTATTACCGGAGTGGCCTTAGGTAAACCCTCGGCCAGGAGAGGATACATACCATTCATAAGAGTGTTTCTTTGTCGGTCTACTTGTTCTGTTTTTACTCGTATCCCCTCTTCAACTAATACGTTTTCTCGGGCTTTGTCTGAATCCTCTCTACTTTTCTCTGCTTTTCTGAGTGCTTTCTCTGTACGTCTGTGTGATTCTTTACGCCATAATTCAATGGCATCTTTCTGTGACTGTCTGGCTTTCTTTTTCCATAACGCTTCTTCTACTCTCATGATGCAATCGGCATCCCATGTCCCAGTAGCGGGCCATCTCTGATTCTCTGCTAAATCTTTGGTGTAATCCACCCACAAATCGAGATATAATACAGCATCTAAGCCGTGTTTGTGGTACATAAAATACCCTGGAGTGTCCCTGGGTGGAATGGGAACAGCTTCCTCTAGTATCCCTTTTCTAGTTCCTATCTGTCTTAGTTTAGAGAACAGCGGCATGTTTCAGCCGTACTACTTGGTACTTGATACTTACTCGGACTGGGACACAATTAATACAATATACACAATAATGTAGATCGAACAATCACTCATACCACGACATTAAAACACATTTAAACATTTTGAAAACGAGCAACAATAACTAAAATAAAACTAGCTACCTGCATACTCGATATACTGCTAAACAGTACAGATACACCGCTAAACAGTGCAGACCGGGTCTGTGTACCCAAACCCGTCTTGACCGGGCACAAATTAATGCACCCGTCTAGATGCGTCCCCAGCAACGGTACTCACGGGAAGCACGGAACGGAAGGCCTCGGAAACTCGATACTGGACTGGACCGGACTGGACTCTACTCGACTCGTGACGTAGGCACTTCGGAACTTCGGAACTGGTGGGCCTCTGAATACCTCGGACTTTGCTCTCTCAGCTAGGCTCTGGTCGGGATCCTCCGCACTCCTCACCGCCTCGTCTGGGTGTCGATCGCAGCCTCAGTCACCTCCGTTGGCCTGAGGGAGATACAGGAAATCCTGCGGGTACGCGTAGTTGTCCGTCCGGCTGTGGCAGGGGACCGGTTTTGCAACGCACCGCCGGCGCGTAAGGTGGGGGAGGGTTCCCTATTCGGGCGCCAATTATGTGGTAAATTTAAATTACCTATACTTAATTTATGCGGTAAAGTTCAATAAGAATAACTCAGTCAAAAATAAGAGGCAGAATCCGTGGCATCTGAGGTTTGTAAGGGTTTTATTCCTTAAAAAGGAATTGGTTCGAACCAGGTATCATGTTCCATCACCACAAGGGTTCAGGAAGGGAATGGACATGGACATGTACAACGATTTATTAACAGAACATCATATATATAGTCAATGCATTACAGTAGAGATTGATGCAGAAGGCGTAACAGCTGAGAGAAACGAGATAAGAACACATGTACGTAACAGAAGGCGTGCATGAGGGTGTGTGCTAGACAACGTCACTTGAAACGTATCACAGGTGGGTGGATCCATAGACGAATCCTGCAGTGTCAGCAGAAATACATGGCAGAGATGCGCGCACAGCAGCATGACGTGTAATTGACGTGGAACTGGAGGGTGAAGGGGACTTGACACTTAGCCCTACATGAGGAGACAGAAGTCTGGGGTGTCAGAACAACCTAATCCCAAATCATATCTAATATCTTGTGTTTAAGGAACTGTACTATCTAGAAGGAAAGGTCTCTCGGGCAGAGGCTATTCTATACTGACTGCTAGTGCGTGCATGTGCGACTACGTGTCTACGTGTAAAGCAAGGGGGCCAGGGGCCTACCATGGTAACAGGAGCTATGAATTACTTGCATGGAAACAGAAAGGCCGGGCCCTTTGCTCTGCAGCTGGGAAGGATGTTTTCCTAAACTACTAGACAGGAATGTATTTTCGAGGAGCGGAGCAGATAACTTGAAGGCTGAATACAGTCTTGGCAGGCAGGCAGGCCGAGCCAGGCACCGCTCGCCGCACAGGGAGTAAGGCAGAGGTCAGGAAGCAGCAGACTGTAGGTTTCAGAAACAGAAGGCAAAAAGGGCTCGATGGCAGGAATCAGGGCCTAACTCACCAAAGCGAGTAAAACATGAAAGTGCACCATGTAAAGACGTTGGCAAGGCACACTTAGGAACCGAATATCCGACCCATTCATGGTGGATCTGAAAGGGGACATGTTAACGTTGGACGCAAATGTATTTGCGTCTTCATAGCTGGAAGTGGAGGGAATATACATGTACTTGAAGCACGTACATGGAGCCGTTGGGGTCTACGTTAGGGGACACAATTGACCATAAAATTCAAGAAGCTAAAAAACAAGTCAGGGAGATTTTAGATCAACTTGAATACCAGGGGGTGATTGAAACATGCACCTCTCAAATGAACAATCCTTTGTTTCCTGTCTCCAAACCAGACAATTCATATCGTCTAGTTTTGGACTACAGACACCTTAACGCATGTTGCAAAACTTTTGCAGTACAAAATTCGCATAGTGCTGCACTAATGAATAACATAGTTAGGAAAAAATATAAAACGACATTAGCCATATCTAATGGTTTCTTTTGTCAAAACATTGCACCAGAAAGCAGATACTTGACCGCTTTCTCAGTAATGGGGTCACAGAAAAATTTCTGTAGGCTCCCACAGGGATTCAAGAACAGCCCAGGATTATTCTCAGCTAGAGTAACAGAGTTACTACAAATGTATGATGATGAGGCATTATCTTACGTAGATGATATCTATCTCTCAGACGACGACTTGGAGACTCCCTTGAAAAGAGTGAACACCATTATACTTGGGTTCGCAGCAGAGGGTTACAAATTCAACTTTAAAAAGTCTCGAATTACCCATCTGACAGTATTATTTTTAGGATACGAATAATCAAGTGAAGGAAAAAGCCTAGCGGACAACTTCTTAGAGAAGTGCCCTGTACTCCAAGCACCAAAAACGCTGAAGAACTTACAATCGATTCTAGGCTTCCTGAATTTTGGTAGAACTTACATTCTAAATTATGCGGAGAGGGTTAAACCTCTCTACGAACTAATTAAACCTGATTTTAAACCAATCAATTGGACTCAAAAACACACAGAAATTTTGAGATTACTGCAAACAGACATGTTAGCAAAAACGAAATTAGAGACACGTGACAACACACGCAATCTTGTAATCCGAGTCATCCCAGGAAGATGCGGATTTACGTACCTAAACTCTAATGAGGGAGAAAAGGTACCAATTTCAATTAAATCTCACTTGTACACACAAGTGGAAAAAACATTCAGTCCAACAGAAAAAACTGTGAAAGCAGTAGAAACTGCATTAGGGAATGAACGAGAACTAGCACACGGCAAAAGGATTAATATCCTCACAGCGGAATCCACCTTCGAGGCGTTAATCAGCCCAGTAAACCTGCCTACAGTGTCACTGGATCCGAAATGGATACAGTGTGTAGATTCTCTTGGAGCGGAAGATGTGAAATACTATTTCGCCCCGCAATTCGAAAAACGGAATGATTTAGAATATGAAGAAGAATATCCTCTGCCAATCAAACTTCTGCCTCTCCCACAGTACACCTGTATAATCTATACAGATAGATTTGTACAGCATTTTAACGTAGAGAACAAATCCTACGATGCAGCCTGCGCTATTGTTAAAGGTCGCTGGCTGTGCGGTAAATTCAGACCCAAAATAATAAAAACTGAATCAGTTAGATACTGTTTGGCTCAGAGAGCTGAAATCAGATGTTTAAAGATGGCGCTTGAAAATGCAGAACGTGAATTCCCGACACTTATCGTGTGCGATTCGCATTTTTGCGTCAACTCTTACAATAATAAGTTGCAGAGCTGGATTGAAAACGATTACAAAGATGACACAGGTGCCACAATAAAGCATAAAATGCTTTGGAAACAGGTAGCTCTTTTACAGAAAGAACTACAAAAGACTCACGTGATACACACTCTGAGTCATCAACGTGATGTCGTTCACGTTGCCGGGAATTCATTGGCTAATACAGCCACAGCGGAAGCAACTAAACCGGCTTCCGTAGCCACAAAAAAGCGTTCAGAAAAATACATAGACGGGGAAACCATGCTGGCAGTCAAAACATCCGTAAAAGTCGACTGTGCAGCACGTCGTGAACTATCCACTCAATTATGCATACGTAATTGATGCAAACTCCGTTCCTTTTGCTCGAATCCCTGGAGTGGGGGATAGGGTAATTCCAAACATGAACAGGAGAGGTTTCCTATTACAGGAAGCACATATGGGGTTGGGTCTGAGACACCAAACAATCAGGGACTCTCTGAGAGAATTGCAATCAGAGTACTGGTGGCCAGAAATGAGTGAAGGAATTCATGAATTTGCAAAAAACTGTGAAGACTGCTACAGAGATCGCAGTGGAGAACCGGCCAGTGTAGTGTCAGAAACCCTAATAGAAAGCATAAGGCGATCTATCCGCGCAATCAAACGAGAGAAACGCATCCCATTGTATATCATCAAGGCTAAACACACTTAAAAAATGTGGCCCCAGCGCTCGGCTGACGCCAGAACGGTTATAAAAGATCTGCGAGTCTTTATCGGCACATACGCAATTGCCATCTTCTATTCTGACCAGGGTCCTGCTTTCAGCTCTCGAGCTTATAAGGAGGCCATGGCCAGCATGGGCGTTGGATTGCGGTATTCTTGTCCGTCACACCCCGAAGGGAACAGTGTGGTAGAAATAAAAAACCGGGACATAAAGCAATCTATAACAGCGAAGGTATTAGGTTCAGGTGCTGGGTGGGTCAAACATTTAATAAGTGTCCAGTTAAGCCTAAACAACTTGCCAAGAAATTCTCTAAAAGGTTTCAGCCCATACGAACTATTGTTCGGAACTAGAATGCGAATTCAGGACTTAGATAGTCAGGTATCAGAGGTAGAAGATAAGAAAACAGACTTTGACATCAAAGATCGTTTGGCTGTTTTACAGGACTTGAATGAAACAAGAAAATCCTTAAGCAACATAAAGTTAAAACAACAGCCAGCTACCACTGACGAGGCACCACCAGCCCCAGCAAGGCCTGTCTGGATTCCAAAATTGGGGATCTAGTCAGAGAAAAAATAGCGGTGAAGAAGAAATTTGGGCCTTCTTACAGAAAAGCAGTACCTGTCTTAGCAGTCAACGGAACAAGATCAGTAGTACTACCACCCCTTGCTGGTAAAAAGGAGAACAGAGTTGTATCAATCGACCTGGTAAAACCACAAGCATGTGGCCTATAATCAACAGTAGGCCCAGTGGACTCCTGAGAAACAACAGAATATCCAAACTTGCAACAATCCAAGAGGTTTAAACTGAAAGACTAATCACATTCGAGCAGCCTGCAGTGCACAGAGAGGGACTATGCAATAATGCCATGGAACTCGTACCTCTTGAGACACAGATTGAAACAGTTTGTCAAGAAACACCAGTCTACAATGATGTGGCATCAGAATGTGCTACCGAAAAACAAATTGAAAGAACAATCCCAACGATTGACAGAACTGCCTCTGGCTACTTCATCCACTTCGATAACTTTTCTGAGGATCAAAGCAACCCCGAAGTGATGCCAGAAACAAAAACGACTTTTAAAGAAAAAGCAACAGAACTCTTTCAACAAATCAAAGAAGTATATCTGGATGCACCATTGATTGAGCATTGAATTATTTCAGGGGTATTTATACTCCTACTATGCCTAATTTTAGTTTTAATTTTAGGAAAGTTTATTACAGTTCAATGGACACAGCAAGTCAGAACATCATCTTAGTCCTCAAACCACACAGATCATCCCATGTGAAGAAAAGAGAACTGTCAACAGTAAATGTCACAGCCATTCCAATACCCGGTGGGGTAGTATGGGAGAAAACTGACTATGAAATATATGGTTCGGTCGAAATCCTGAAGTATCCTCATCAATTCAAGGTTTCCTTAAGTGACTTTGTAAAACCTAGTACATTCTCTGATGATTGGGACTTTGAAAGTATTAATAATATGATGTCTGATTTAGTAATGTCAGCTAGATTCACAGATCATGATTATTTACAAGGTTCGTCTAGTTATGAACAGATGTTCTGCTACACACACTATGGTAATCATTACTTGCATAAATCTGCACAGCCTAGAAATGTTTTTAAGTATAACCAATGGGAACATTGTGCTACTCCACCTAAAAGCAGTTCTAAAACATTCTATGAGAAATTCAAGTACTTCTCAGGGTTTAACACCAGTGATGCAGAAACGTTTTATTACAAACTGTTAGATAAAACAGGATTGAAAACAATGCGAGGCTTTTTGTAAGTATTCTCAACTACTCTGTCTGGGTCTGACTCCTCCCACACATAGGATTGGCTTCTGAATGTCTTTCACTAATGAAAGCACGCAAATGGCTAAAGGCAGGTGCATGACCCACCTTCTTCTTTAATGTTCGCTCCCATGGTGTTTTGCTCTCGGGAGTGAGCAGTGGTGCGCAGGGTGGCAGCTGCATTCCTCATGGTTCAGGTTACACACTATGTGCCGTGCTTTCCCTTTTACTTGTTTCTCCCCACATACGCTCATGCCCTTTTGTTGAACTGGTACACAAGGGGGTGGTGATGGACGGAGCATCTGAATCAATCAAACACTCACACCCAGTCAAAAGATCTGGGTTTAATCCATCACCGTTCTTTAGCCCACTCTGCCACCCCAGTTCAGACATGGCTATATGCAAATCAGTCTGACCCTGTACCTCTTGGGAACAGTCCAGCCCGAACTGCCAAGCCATGTCTTCCCTGGACCGGAAACAATCTTCTGAGGACCGGTTTCTGGCATTCCAGCCGTCTTCAGCCCGGCTTGCTTGAATCCAGTGGCAAGGTGAGCAAGGGACTCATGTCTGAGCATACCCTGCCACACTTATGGCGGCCAAAAGCAGTACAAAAGGGGGTGGTGATGGATGGAGCATCTGAATCAATCAAACACTCACACCCAGTCAAAAGATCTGGGTTTAATCCATCACCGTTCTTTAGCCCACTCTGCCACCCCAGTTCAGACACGGCTATATGCAAATCAGTCTGACCCTGTGCCTCTTGGGAACAGTCCAGCCCGAACTACCAAGCCATGTCTTCGGTGGACCGGAAACAAGCTTCCGAGGACCAGTTTCTGGCATTTCAGCCATCTTCAGCCCGGCTTGCTTGAATCCAGTGGCAAGGTGAGCAAGGGACTCACGTCTGAGCATACCCTGCCACACTTATGAGTGTTTGATTGATTCAGATGCTTCGTCCATCACCACCCCCTTTTGTACTGCTTTTGTTGAACTGAGCATATGCCCTCCAAAATTGCAAGTGCCAGATATTTCTGGCTGGCTTTCTTCCCTTTCCCTAGTGGGGGCTCCGTCACAGGCAGAAACTGTCAGGGCCGGTTTACATTTATTGGCTGGTGCATCCCGGAGAAATGGGGTCACACCTCACCCTCCTGCTGGCCCTGCATCCTGTGCTGCCTGCCCCCTGGCATCTGAGAATTATGCGAAAGTGACAAACGTTGCCGCTGTGTGAATTCTCAAAGCCTCCCTCATTCACAAGCCATTACCAGTGGGATTTTCATTAAATGGCCCCTGTCGGGGGCTGTCAGAACAAAAGTAATCCTATAAACTCAGTCCCTTAACAGACCCTCGCAGAAACACTGAATGTGCACAAAGGCAACAAAGCAGCAATCAAGGTTTTAAAAGATGCCATTGGAATGTATTCGTCATGGCACAAACACGTCTCTGCGTTTCCAGGCAGGCCATTCATTAGGGATGCATGTCTGAGCCAAAAGTCGATTCGCGGTGCTAGATGCTCATGCTGGGATTCGCGTGGCGATGCCAGGTGCATGCAGTGTACATGCAGGTTTCTTTCTGCAGTATATTCCTGCAACCTCTATGGTGTGAAGCCCGGATACTCTGTCCTGCTTTAGCTTTGTGTCTCCAGGCATTAAACATATAAAGCACTTTCCATAATCTATCACCTAAGATTGTCATCTGTCCCAATGCCTGCAACACAAGCTGCGCCGTGCTGCCACCAATTTCATGCAAAAAACACAGTTGATGGACAGAATGCAGAAAAATGTGTTACATTCACCCCAGTACAAAGATCTGGGCCTAAATCCATCGTTTTTATACACTCCACACCACCCTAGGTCAGACACTGGCTATATGCAAATCAGCCATGACCCTGTGCCTCATGGGAGCAGTCCAGCCCGAACTACCAAGCCATGTCTTTCCTAGACCGGAATCAAGCATCCAAGGACCAGTTTCTGGCTATCAGCCTTCTTCAGCCTGGATAGCTTGACTCCAGTGATGTGGAGAGCCTGGGACTCACGTCTGAGCATACCCAGCCCACTTGGGGTGAAAATTGCAAAAAACACAGTTGATGGACGGAATGCAGAACAATGTCTTACATTCACCCCAGTACAAAGATCTGGGCCTAAATCCATCGTTTTTTCGCACTCCACACCACCCTAGGTCAGACACTGGCTATATGCAAATCAGCCTTGACCCTGTGTCTCATGGGAACAGTCCAGCCCGAACTACCAAGCCATGTCTTTCCCAGACCGGAATCGAGTACTTAAATATGACTAATGACTCCTTTTACATCAAGGTGAACCAGTGCCATAGATTGACTAGCGGAGATTTAATGACTGACATGATGTGACGAATCAGCTTATTTGAGAACATTGCTCTGCTTTGAAATGCCTGGAAGCAGTAGGATGAGTGACGTGCCGGTCTTCGTGGGAAGCAGGATGAGTGATGTACCGGTCGTGGTTGCGGTCTTCGTGGTTGAAGTCTTCGTTGTTCGAGATTCGTTGTGATTTAGAATTCGTTGTAAAGGTAAATCGTTGTTCGGATTTCGTTGTTAAGGATGTTTCCCGGTCTGGATAATTGCCTAGGTGTATAACTACTTCAATAAACATCTTAATACGTGTATCAGTCATTCTCTGGCTGATGTTAAAGTAACTAAGTAACAATGTTTTTATGTCTGTATAAGTGGCTGTACATACTACTTACTGCCTCTATTACAGTTTGTTGGGTTTTATAAATGTGCATGCATAAGCCTCTGTTACTGTTGCATACATGAGTGCTGTATGGGTATGTCACTGAATTTTTGCATGCCTCTGTCTCTCTCTTACAGGCAAGGTGAGTAGCTCTGCTTTTCTAAATATGTATATAACTTGCATTGTGTGTGAAAGACTGCATACTTAACCATGTCTTGGGGTCTTAAACTACACAAGTGAGTCAGTGAGACTTTAAAGTAAATGTCTAACCCTCTGAGCACATACCACCCTGTCCTATGACTTACCTACACCTTACCTGAGGGGTCATTAGTACATAGTAAAACAGAAGGTTAAAGCTCAGTAAGGAGTTTTCTTTTTTAATTTCAATACGTTTTTATTGTTTTTTGTACATACACATATAACATATAACATACACTTTTAATGGATAGCTCGTTCCAGGGTTTCTGCTCAGGCTCGTTGGGTTGTGTATCCCTACTTTCCAGATATATTCGTGCTAGGCTGATCCCCTTGTCCAACTGTCCCCTTATAAGGCGGGGCGGAGGTGTGAGGAAGAAAGAAAGGGGAAAGGAGAAAGTGAGAAGAAAAAATACAAGAAACTCACTACTCTTGCTTATGTCTCGGTTCCCTACAAAAGGGGCATGCAGCCCTAGGCTGGTGTCTTAGAGGTGGTCTTGTTTATGGCGGGTCATAAGAGTCCAGGTATTTGTCCAGGGTCTCCCACATGTCCCTATGTGATTGCTTCCATGGAGGGTGATTGTGTCTGCCCCCCTTAGGTATTTAACCCAGTTGAGCCAGCCCATGAACGTTGCCTTGGCGGTGTCTTTCCATTTGGTGAGGACTGTTTTTACTGCCGCTGAGTCTAGCTCAGTGGTTAGGAATGCAGTTGTGAGGGAGGCAAATTCTGGTTTGATTGTACATCCTAGTGTTTTATTTATGAAATTGAAGATTTTAGCCCAGAATTTTTTTACCTTGGTGCAGTGGTATAGTTGGTGTGCAAGGTTGCCTCTCTCTTTGTCACAGTTCCAACAAAGGTCGTTTTGTCTGAGCACTAAGGTCACCAGACGTGCTGGTGTCCAATAGATCTTGTGCAGTAGCCAAAATGTTGTTTGTGCTAGTGTTGAGGTTATTTTGTTTTGTGTGGGGGAAGACCATAGAATGTGTTATTCTCCTCGTCTAGCTGTTTGGGGTAGGGGATGCCTTTTTCCTTCCATGTCTCCATGGATAATGGTTTTCCCATATATTTTATCTTCCCGTTCCCCCACAGGGATTCCCATCTTGTATTTTTTATGCTGATGTCCATTTTTTGGTCTACTTTGAGTAGGGCATTGCATGTGTTTCTGAGTAGCGGATTTGAGGGATGTGTGCGTTTGTTGGCTGTGAGGAGGGTTATGGGTTCTTGGTTGTTTAGTAAGCTCCTCTCAATCTTGAGCCACACTGGTGTATATTCCTGTTCAGGGAGAGCCCAGTATGCCCCTTGTTTTGCCAGGAAGGCAGTTTGGAACGTTCTGAAGTCCGCGAGATTCAGTCCCCCCAGCTTCTTATGCAGCCTAAACTTCTCCAGGCTTATCCTCACTCTCTTATCTTTCCACAAGAAATTGTTGATCAGCTTGTCTAACTTTTTGTGGAATTCATCTGTTAGTGTTATAGGAAGCATATTGACCAGGTAGTTGACCATTGGCGTAATCATCATTTTTATTGTCTCTATCCTCCCCCACCACGTTACGTATCTCGATGACCACGCTTCCAGGAGCCCCTTTATTTTTTCAACCAGTTGACTCTCATTCTGGTCCAGTGTGCTTTTGAGGTCCCTGCAGAATTGTATACCCAGGTATTTAATTAAAGCAGTCTGCCATGCCAGTCCCGAGTCCCCTAGCGTTTCTTTGGTGATGTGGATGTTAAGGGGTTTACATTCCGATTTGTCTACGTTTAGTTTGTATCCAGAGTAGCCAGAATATCTACCTATGGACTTCATTAGGGCGTTGATAGATAGTTAGGGGCTCTTCATGAGTATGAGGATGTCATCCACGTATGCGGCTAGCTTAACTGTGATGCCATTTATGGTAAAGCCCCTCATCTCTTCATTGTTCCCGATGTCTCAGATCAGAGGCTCTAGGGCCAGCAGGAACAGCGAGGGCGACAGGGGACAACCCTGTCTTGTCCCTCTCTGCAAGTTGGTTGGTTCTGAGACCACTCCATTGATTACTATCCTCGCGCTTGGCGTTTTGGATAGGGCCATTACTCTGTTTGTGAATACCTCACCCAGGTTAAAGGTCCTCATGCATTGCCTTAGGAAGTGCCAGGATACACTATCAAACACTTTCTTGGCGTCTAGTGTTATCGCAACCGCTGGCTCCTGAGTCGCTGCTGCCTGCTCTAGTATGTGACACAGGAGTCTTGTGTTGTCGTGTGACATTCGCATCTTGAGGAATCCTACCTGTGCATTACTTATTACCTTTGGCAATACCCTGCTCAGTCTTGAGGCCAATATTTTCGCATAGATTTTACAATCAACATTGATTAGTGAGATAGGCCTATAATTTTGGAGTAGCTGTATGTTCTTGCCTTCCTTTGGGATTACTACTATGTTTGCTTCTGCCTTGTCTAGGTGGTTAAATGTTTTCTTCATGGTGGGGGTCAATAGATTTAGAAATGTTTTGTAAAATGTGGCTGTGTAGCCATCTGGGCGCGGGGCCTGGTTGTCCTTGAGAGACATCACTGCCCCATCAATCTCTGCTCCACTTATCTCTTGCCCTAGGGTGAGTGCTTCCTCATCTGTGATCTTTGGTAGGCTCAGACTTTCCAGGTACCCTGTGCTTCCTTCCTCATCTAATGACTGGTCTTTATTGTATAGGTCCTGATAGAATTCACTGAAAGTTTTTAGTATCTCTTTATGCCTCGTGTTGTGATATTTTTCAAGTCAGTGATCGATGATATGTTGTGTTGTTTTTCGCTTGTGCTTTAAGTGAGAGGCTAGAATCCTACCTGCTTTGTTTGCTTCACAGAGGTTTATTGCCTTAAACTTGTTTACCCCCAGTCCTGCCCTTTTACTCAGAATTTTATTGTATTCATATTTCTTCTTTGTGAGCAGTGCTCAGGTGGCGCTATCCTTTAAATCTATGCTGTGCGTTTGTTGGCTGTAAGGAGGGTTATGGGTTCCTGGTTGTTTAGTAAGCTCCTCTCAATCTTGAGCCACACTGGTGTATATTCCTGTTCAGGGAGAGCCCAGTATGCCCCTTGTTTTGCCAGGAAGGCAGTTTGGAATGTTCTGAAGCCCGCGAGATTCAGCCCCCCCCAGCTTCTTATGCAGCCTAAACTTCTCCAGGCTTATCCTCACTCTCTTATCTTTCCACAAGAAATTGTTGATCAGCTTGTCTAACTTTTTGTGGAATTCATCTGTCAGTGTTATAGGAAGCATATTGACCAGGTTGTTGACCATTGGCGTAATCATCATTTTTATTGTCTCTATCCTCCCCCACCACGTTACGTATCTCAGTGGCCACGGTTCCAGGAGCCCCTTTATTTTTTCAACCAGTTGACTCTCATTCTGGTCCAGTGTGCTTTTGAGGTCCCTGCAGAATTGTATACCCAGGTATTTAATTAAAGCAGCCTGCCACGCCAGTCCCGAGTCCCCTAGCGTTTCTTTGGTGATGTGGATGTTAAGGGGTTTACATGCCGATTTGTCTACGTTTAGTTTGTATCCAGAGTAGCCAGAATATCTACCTATGGACTTCATTAGGGCGTTGATAGATAGTTAGGGGCTCTTCATGAGTATGAGGATGTCATCCGCGTATGCGGCTAGCTTAACTGTGATGCCATTTATGGTAAAGCCCCTCATCTCTTCATTGTTCCCGATGTCTCAGATCAGAGGCTCTAGGGCCAGCAGGAACAGCGAGGGCGACAGGGGACAACCCTCTCTTGTCCCTCTCTGCAAGTTGGTTGGTTCTGAGACCACTCCATTGATTACTATCCTCGCGCTTGGCGTTTTGTATAGGGCCATTACTCTGTGAATACCTCACCCAGGTTGAAGGTCCTCATGCATTGCCTTAGGAAGTGCCAGGATACACTATCAAACACTTTCTTGGCGTCTAGTGTTATCGCAACCGCTGGCTCCTGAGTCGCTGCTGCCTGCTCTAGTATGTGACACAGGAGTCTTGTGTTGTCGTGTGACATTCGCATCTTGAGGAATCCTACCTGTGCATTACTTATTACCTTTGGCAATACCCTGCTCAGTCTTGAGGCCAATATTTTCGCATAGATTTTACAATCAACATTGATTAGTGAGATAGGCCTATAATTTTGGAGTAGCTGTATGTTCTTGCCTTCCTTTGGGATTACTACTATGTTTGCTTCCGACATAGTCGGAGATACTGCTCCTGCCTTGTCTAGGTGGTTAAATGTTTTCTTCATGGTGGGGGTCAATAGATTTAGAAATGTTTTGTAAAATGTGGCTGTGTAGCCATCTGGGCCCGGGGCCTGGTTGTCCTTGAGAGACATCACTGCCCCATCAATCTCTGCTCCACTTATCTCTTGCCCTAGGGTGAGTGCTTCCTCATCTGTGATCTTTGGTAGGCTCAGACTTTCCAGGTACCCTGTGCTTCCTTCCTCATCTAATGACTGGTCTTTATTGTATAGGTCCTGATAGAATTCACTGAAAGTTTTTAGTATCTCTTTATGCCTCGTGTTGTGATATTTTTCGAGTCAGTGATCGATGATATGTTGTGTTGTTTTTCGCTTGTGCTTTAAGTGAGAGGCTAGAATCCTACCTGCTTTGTTTGCTTCACAGAAGTTTATTGCCTTAAACTTGTTTACCCACAGTCCTGCCCTTTTACTCAGAATTTTATTGTATTCATATTTCTTCTTTGTGAGCAGTGCTCAGGTGGCGCTATCCTTTAAATCTATGCTGTGGGCTGCTTCTAGTCTTTTTATCTCTTCTTCTAGTTGATCTATTTGTGCCTTTGCCCTCTTATTCATTTTTCCCTTAATCTCTATTACTGTTCCTCTGATTGTAGCCTTAAGTGCATCCCATACGGACCTAGGGTCCATGTCCGGTGTGTCGTTGGTTTGTATGTATTCTTTATTGTCTTCTTCTATTTTACTTTTGTTACTCTCATCTTTCAGGACATCAGAGTTGTACCTCCATCTACCTGGCAGATCTTCGTTGTGGCGTCCGCTCAGCAGAAGGCTGATGCATGAATGATCTGAGATAGTCGTAGCCGCTATATCTGAATGTTATAATAAGTGTGTGTGGGTGCCTGATATTAAAATGTAATCTATTCTACTGTAAGAGTTGTGAGGGTTGGAGAAGAATGTGTAATCTCTGGTTGCTGTAGTCGCCAGGGATCTTTGAGGTTGTATTTGTTGCAGATGTTCCTTAAGTTGGTTTGCGTTTTGGGCGGTAGGGAATGGCAGTAGGATTGTCTGTCTAGTGTGTGGTCTAATGTTAGGTTGAAATCCCCTGCCAGGACTAGTAGTTCGGTTTGGGAGATTGTCTCCAATCTCTTCGAGACCCCCCCCCAAAAAGAATTCTGGGTCATCTTTGTTCGGTCCGTATATGTTGGTGATATGAAAGATCTCCTCCCCTCTTTTCAACTGTGTGATAAGAATCCTCCCTTTCTCGTCGCTTTGTTGATCAATTATGGTAATGTTAGATTACATTCCTAAACTACCTCCTTGAGCAGCAACATGGGGCCATAAAACTGTAGAAATAAATCCTCGCTGGTACCTTTGATGTCCACGAGGCTCCACAGCTCTAACCTCTAACTCCCCCACTTTCACTCCCAGCAAGCTATGAGCAGTGCCTGCCTGCATAGAAAGTGAAATGGTCCTGCTCTGAGCCCAGAGCAACAACAACAGACAAAGGACCATTATTTCTATTTCTACCCCCCCTATCAGTTCGGCCATCTTAGTTTGTCTATCCTGGGGAGACCATCATGGACTAGTCATTCCTACCATCGACCTAAAGACCTAAGGCCTCTTAGACTCTCAGACTACTTCTGCACAATTACACAGCTGGACGTTTCTTACGCCGGATTTAGATAGTCTGCTTTTTCACAGTGATATTTATTATTATATTCCTGATTGTATCCAGCACACCTCACTTTTCTGCACCGATTGCTACCCATATATTATTGCCTCGTACAGTAGCACTATATTCTATATTCTATAACCCTAACTGTATCTTGCACATCCCACTTTATTTTCACCGGTAATGCACCGTTTGCTACCTCATATATTCTTTCTTTCCTTTGCTGCTCGCTAATGCCACTTGCTGTGTCATTTAATCTCTGTCATTTTATCTGTGTGTGTATTTTTCTCAGTTCTATTTTTCATATTTTCATATTTTATGCCTCATACATTTCTCGTTGCTGCGCACTAATGTCACTTGTTGGTTCATATAATTATGTGTGCAATGGTATTCTGTCACGGACTCCTGTACCTTACATATTTTAGATTTAGACTACTCACTACTGTCACCTCGATTATATATTTTATGGTTTGCACAGTGTTATATTCTAGTATTTTGTACCTTACATATTTTTGACTACTCACTATTGTCACCTAGATTAGATATTTTTATGGTTTGCACAGTGTTAACTGCTAGTATTTTGTCAGTATTATATTGATACTTGTTCTGCACTTGTTTAAAAATGTACTGTCGAATACCCCACACAGACTTGTCACCGATTACTACCTCAAATACCTTGGCAGCTCACTAATGTCAGTTAATCTTGTATGCACCGATTACTACCTCAAATACTGTGCCAGCTCACTAGTGTCACTTCCCACTATATCACTACTATTGTCTGCCTTTGTATACTTTGTATACTGCGTATAGCATTACTGTGCACTCACTAGTGTCACTTTAGGCCCACGCAACTGTTTAGGACAGTGCACCCTTCCCTCCTACACTACACCTTCCTAGTCTGTCCTCCCATCATGGAACCCGTCGGCAAACACACATATAGAATCAACTACCAACCCTCACTCACTAAAAAAGCCGCTAAACGCTTTAAACACAACTTCCTGAGGTCCCACCCTGAAACTCCTTGTGCAGACACCTACTTCTCACCAGTCTATGGTTCACTGAACATTGATATTATCTTCCACACCACACGCAGAGCCCAATGGAGAAACACGTTCCGCACCTTACTCACCGTCTCCACCTCCAGGAATTTCGCGCATGGCCTAAAACTCACCATCACTCCATCCCAACTCTTCCCGGGCAGAACAACCATCACTATTTACAATAACGGGATTATCCTAATTCAATCCACAGACAAGAACCTTGTACTACTAGACAACCTGTTCCCCACGTTCAAACAATACCTCGCCAGTCATCAGCCCCCCACTCATAGCACCCGCAGGCCTATCACCCCTGAATCCAGAGCCCCCAATCACAACCCTCCTAACCTAGCTCAACCCCAAAATGACACGCACCTTCCCTCCACCCCCGGCACTTTAGACATTCACCCACCTAATGTAGCTACCTCTCACTCCACATTTACAGACATAGATCCCTCACCCACACATTCCAGCGGCACCCCCTCCCCCCCTATAACCTCACCTGGTCATCCTCTCATACCACACCCATTCCTGTCACCCCTGACACCACAGCCTCAAACCACATTCATTCTAACCTAGCCCAGCCCCAAAACGACTTGCACCTCTCCTTTACTCCCAACACCCTAGTCACTCATCCACCTACCGTAACTACCTCACTCCCGTCGAGCACAGACATAGTTCACTCCCCCTCTTACACCAACCACCCCACCCCTTCCCCTCACACACCAGCCCTCATCCCCTTTCCCACCCTTGACACCTCAGCTTCCACCCAAAACGACATGCACCACCCATTTACTCACGGTACCTTAGTCATTCACCCACCTACCGTAGCTACCTCACATCCCTCAAGCACAGACATAGATCTCTCCCCCGCTTACAACAACTACCCCACCCCTCCCCCCCACACACCAGCCCTCATCCCCGTTCCTCTCATCCTCATTCCTCTCACCCCTGATACCACAGCTCCCACCCGCAACCCGTCTAACCTCGATCAACATCAGACTGACACACACAAATGCAAACCCCACCCTTTATCCCCCCCCATTCTCAGCCCCCACTTCCACCCATTAACTAATCACACAGAACACACCACCTCCATCAACTCAACTCCACCCTTTCAAAAAAGTACCATCTACAATCCCACTACGCCCCCCAGTCTCACCCCCCACTACCCAACCTCCACCCCCTTCACCACTAATAAACGCCCATCCTCCACCCTACACTCCACGCCTACCACCAATACTCTCATCCACACTACCAACCTCTCCCCTATGTCACCCACGACAGAGCCTCCCATCCCCACCTCCAACACATTTCCCACAGGGGACCACATTACGGCCTCTCTCCTCCAGCTCAAAGAAGACATGGACATCATCAAACAACAACTACTCTGTCTATCACGCTCCAGTCACCCTTCACCCAACACCCTCCACCAGATCAAACAGGACATCCACATCATCAAACAAATACTCAGCACACATCCCAGACACCACTCACGCGCCTCCTCCATCATCTCCGCTCCCAACTGGTCCTCCATCCGGGCGGCGAACTCTCGCACTCGACCACCACCGCACTGGACCTCAATCCCTGTTCACAATCGTGAAAACCGCCCCCATCGCTCCTGCAACCCTCTCTCGGACCTAGACACAATCACCCTCCTCCGCTCCTATGACTCAGCTCCCCATAGCAACACACCCGACACTCTCACTGCCATTCCCACGATTCACTCTAATCCCCTTAGACCCCCCACGGTGAACAACAGAATCGCTATCCATAGTAACCTGAGTAAAGTCCCCCTTGCTCTAGACCACCCTTCCACCCTCGACACACCCCGTCTCAAATGCACTCTCCTCAACTGCAGATCAGCCGTTAGACACTCCGCCGCTATCGCCGATCTCATCCTAAAATGTATCTTGACTTAATCATCATGACTGAAACATGGCTAACAGAATCTTCTACACCTATAATGGACATTTTGGTCCCCCCCAACTACCACATCACTAGACTTGACAGGTCTGGCAATAAAAAAGGTGGCGGAATCGCATGTATATACAGGAGAAACCTCTCTGTCTTGAAAGTAACTTCCCCTTCCCTACCCTCCCCAACTTCCTGTGAATATATCTGCCTCGATATTCACAGTGAGGACAAACCGATCTGCACTCTGCACGGCATTTACCACCCACCCGGTGACAACCTTACCTTCTCCCAACAAATCATGGACATGATCTCAGCCAACTCCGGGCGACAACTCACACAAATATACCTTGGTGACTTCAACCTCCACTGGAACGATCATAATGATGCGGTGGTAAAAGGTCTGAAGAATTTCCTTAACGCCCTTGACCTCACTCAAATTTGCAACAGTCCAACACACAAGAAAGGCTCTATCCTCGACCTCATCATCTCCAAAGAGGCCACTTTCAAACTCGAATCTATCCAACCCTGTGATTGGTCGGACCATCATACCATCACATTCTTCATCAATGAAAAAGTTAAATTTAACCCCGTTCAATCCGCCAGGCCCAAAGTCTGGAAAAGAGACATGAAAAAACTAATCACAAACTCTCTGCCCCCCAACAGCTGCAACTTACTACTTCCTCCTGCTGGCGTTAAAGATGTCCAATCCTTGACTGATCACTATCTTAACACTATGACCTCAATAATTAATGAAGTCGCACCCTTGCAACTAAAAAAAGCCACCACAAAAATGTCCAATCCCTGGTACGACGGGAGTCTCAATGACGATAGACGCGCCATGCGAATGGCAGAGCGCACCTGGAGATCAGCTCCCTCCGCACTGAACCTAAAAAACCTGAAGAAAAGGAGAAACGCCTACTTCAGGAAAATAAAACGATCAAAATCAGACTTCTTCAGCCGTCAGCTTGACCAAGCCAAAAATCGTCCGAGAAAGCTGTTTGAGCTTATCCGAACACAATCCAAAGAACAACCCCAACATCTCAACACTATGTGCGAAGCTCCCTCCTGCGAGGACTTCGCCTCCTTCTTTAACCAAAAAACTGACAACATAAAGAATGACCTCCTCATAGACGCAAGCCTCTATCCCAAACCCCACCGCATAGCACCCACTACACCAAAAAACAATGCCACCTGGTCAACCTTTCTCACCTACACGGAGGAAGAAATTGGCAAACTGCTCAGCACTCTGAAACCATCCAATCACCTCACGGACCCCCTTCCTGCTAACGCTGTCAAAGTCCTTACCCCGTCGCTCCTTCCACTCTGGACCAAAATCATTAACAGCTCACTTCAACAAGGGATCATTCCCGACTCCCTCAAAGTTGGTCAAGTCACACCTTTGCTAAAGAAACCTACAGCTGACCCCTCTGACCTAAACAACTACCGTCCCATTACCAACATTCCGACTCTTGCCAAACTGCTGGAAAAATGCGCACAAACACAATTAACTAAACACATTACTCAGTTTGATCTCCTCAACTCTCATCAATCAGGCTTCCGAGCAAATCACAGTACTGAAACTGCTATGACTCACATAATCGACGACGCCCTCCAAATCCTAGATCATAACGATACTTGCCTCCTCATCCTCCTTGATCTCTCCTCTGCATTTGACACTGTCAAACATGAGAGCTTACTCGAACTACTAAACACAAGAATGGGCCTATCTGGAACTGTGCTCAAATGGTTCACGTCCTTTTTGCATAACAGGTCGCAGAAATTCAAGAGCAACAACTTGATGTCTGCACCAAGACCTGTATCGCTAGGCGTACCACAAGGATCCTCCCTATCCCCAACTTTGTTCAACCTAGTTATGGAACCTCTCACCACCTTGCTGCAAGAATCCAATGTACACTTCCACATGTATGCTGACGACACTCAACTCTATCTCAAACTACAATCACCCAAAGACATCACGCTCTTGAACTCAACGATCAGAAGCACCCAATCGTGGTTGGCCGCTAATCATCTGAAACTCAATGCCCTTAAAACAGAGTTCCTTCTGATCTCACCACCCGCGAAGAGCACTACCGCACAAATGTGGCTTAAAGACCTAACGGCACTCAATGTCCAACCCATCATCGTGGACTCAGCGAAATCTTTGGGCATAACACTTGACACCAATCTCAGCATGCAGGAACACATCAACAAAGCAACTAAGGGAGCGAACTACCAAATCAACACCCTTAGGAAACTTAAACCTTTCCTTCCAACCAAAGACTTCCAAACTGCGGTACAATCGCTAGTCATACCTCGAATAGAATACGGCAGCACCGCCCTCTGCGGTCTCCCCCTAGCCACTACGGCACCCATCAGAGCCTCTCTAAACGCCGCAGCGAGACTTATCACTGGATCAAAAAAACACTCACACATTTCCCCTGACTTCAAATCCCTGAATTGGCTGCCGTTTGAAGCCAGAATACACCTGAAAATCGCTTGTCTGACGCACAAGGCTGTCCACCTGAGCTCACCTAGATACCTCGCTCAGAAGCTGACGATTTCTGGAGGCTCCAGAAACACTAGAGGTACAAATAATCTTTTGCTAAAGCCTAAAAGATTCCGCAAGGAAAAAACCTATAAACGCTCCTTCTCAGGAATGGCTCCTAGGATTTGGAACTCGCTCCCCCCTGAAACCAGGCTCATCACCTCTACCATACTTTTCAAGAAAGAAGTAAAAGCGATCCTCATGGCTAAATACACTTGAACCACTACTGGAGATAAACTACAAAGACTTGATACTCATCTGTACTACTTGTCGAACCCTTTGTATTGTTATTTCGATTCTGAAATTGACTTATTGATTGTTTTATGTTATCACCTCAATGTACCTTTAACATGATTGATGTATCTGCGTATACATGCTCCCCTCCTCTGTAAAGCGCTCTGATATCTGCGAAGATCTTGTTCGCGCTATATAAAACTTTCAAAATAAAATAAATAAATAAATAAATTTCTTAGCCACCAGCGTAATCACCCCCTGTTTTTCCCAGTTGCTGGGGAGCAGGCCATCTGCCCAATCGACCTCGCTCTTAGTCTTTGTGAATTTTTTAGTGAGAGTCTGGTTTCCTGCAGGAGTAGAACATCTCCTTTCATCTTAGCTAGATAGTCTAGGGTTTTCTTCCTTTTTACTGGGTGGTTGAGGCCTTTGACATTTAGGGACATTATCTTTAGGCTCGTAGCAATTGAGCAACTGCTGTCCTGTGTCATTTGTGCTTAGTGTCTGTCGCCGTCTCTCTGGGAGTAGGTATCTCATGTTTCCCTTTTGTTAGCATTATGGGGTCTTTGTGGTTTGCTATGTAGGGCCAGCTCCGGCCCCCTCAGGGACCGCTTTCATGCTCGCTCTTGTAAGTGTAGGTAAAGTGGATAGTAAAGTGTTAGAGTAGGGGACAGTGGATATCGTATAAGCACTTAGACAAGACATTACATTCCCCCCCTCCCTGAACTCCCCACCCTCCCCTCCCTGCTCCCCCCTGGGATAAACTCAAACACTGGGCGTGCGGTGCAATATCCCCCCCTGTGCCCCCGGGGAGCTTCTGCTCTTGATTTCTATTGTTGCATTCCCCCCTCCTCTTTTCACATTTCGTTGTGTACCCAACCTGATCCTGGTTAAGCAAGTTAGTACTGGCTATTCTAGGACATAGGGGTCATAAAGAATATCTGCTTAATAGTCTCTCGTTGGGTGTCTCTGATTGGGCAACCAGCAACATTCGGTATATGCTGTTAGAAGTCTCTCTTGTGACCCCGGCTCTTCTCCTGCTCTTCCATCCCTCTCCCTTCTCCCATCAATATGTTTCCCCTTATCGCTAGCCATTTTAGTCGGAAAAGGATGTAATGTTCCCTGAGTTTCTTGACCTTGTGTACACCAGTTCAGGCCCCCAGCTCAGTCTTTGGTCTCTATGTTGTTCTACTAAGTTGGATCTTCTTGAGCTGTGGTTGACGCTTTGAGGTAGATACGTTTTCCCATCCTTTCATTCATTGGAAGACCGCTGTGTCGGTATCTTGAGGTAGATGCGTTTCTAAATTGTTTTTAAGCTATGTTACGCCCCTCCTGCTACTCAACCCTCAGCTCAGGTGATGCTCTTCTTTTACTTTTCTTGTAGTGTCGGTCCTCTCAAATACCTGTTTAGTTCTGCTGGTTCCTCAAAAAGTATAGTCTTCCCTTTATCCACAATTCTGAACTTGGTGGGCCGGCGAAGGAAAATGTTATATTCTCCTTCCTCAGTTTGTCTCTCAACGCTAGGAATCCCTTTCTTGTGTCTACTGTTATTTTGGAGTAGTCCTGAGTGAGGATTATTTTTTGTCCGTTCTATTGCATGTTCTGTGACTTTCTCGCAACCCTGAAGATAGCTTCAGTGTGCATAGAGCGTATAGGTTTGCTTATTATTGGGCGTTTGACAAGTTGAAGGCTGTGACTCTATATGCTTTGTCAAGCTCAAGTGAGGGGCTGAACTTGACCCCCGTTATTTTTGGAAGCAGCTCCTCCACTAAGGCCATACATGACCCTGCTTTGTCTTCATCCCCATCCCAATTAGGATTTTTCTCAGTTTAGTAGTTAAAATTGAGAAAAATCCTAACTTTAAGACTTTCGGTATTCACAGAAGGCATTTAGGAGTCCGAAAGTTAGGAGTCCTAACTTTACTACTACTGAATTGAGAAAAATCCTAACTTTAAGACTTTCGGTATTCACAGTAGGCATTTAAGAGTCCTAAAGTTAGGACTCCTAACTTCTGTGAATACCAAAATGGTAGTAAGTTTAGGATTTTCTCTTAAGTTAGTTCTGTGAATCAGGCCCATAGAAAGGAAGCATTATTCACTGTAACCATAAAAAGAAAAATCTGAGCCTAAAAACTACCAACTTATAGGTCTTGTAGACTTCAAAGCCAAGCTATTCTCAACTCATTTACTCACTACATAATTCCTTTCTCCCAACCCGGAGTTTGACCTGGATCTTTGAATATTGACAATATTATTTCTCTATCCAACTCAGCTTGAATATCCAGGTAAAAAAAATCACTCTTTACGCTTGCTTTATTGATTATAGTACTGCTTTCGATAAAATATATTTGGACTTGCTCTGTGACAAGCTATTAAGTTGGGGAATCAACACTTCTTTACTTAATTTTGTCAAAGGGTTACACAAAGACACCTGTGTGAGGATCAAATTAACAACTGGCAATACTTTAGCATCAAATATATCAACAGTGAATGGCTTAAAGCAAGGATATATTTTAGCCCCTTTGCTATTATTATAAATCGCTGACCTTCCCTCCTACTTGAGGAGAGAACTAGGCATGTCACCTAAACTCGCCTCCCAAGTGTATTCCATCTTGCTTACACTGACAAATTGGTGGTCTTTTCGTTAACTCCAAGGGGTTTGAAGCACCAGCTATCTAAGCTCACAGATAATAATCAGGAAACACACTATAAGTCACCTCTTCTAAAACTAAAGTATGGACATTTGGCAAGAAGACTAAACCATCAACACAGCAATTTAGCAATAGAACTTTAGAATACGTCAACAACTATGTATATCTTGGAGCAACCATGGACTCTAAACTATCTTGGCCAGAGCATTTGCTTAACAGGGAATCAAAATCAACTATAGTAACCAAAGGTGTGAGATTTGCAAAGCTTTATGGAGGAGGGGCAATCATCCAATCTTATAATGCTAACATTGGAGCATGTGCCTTTTCTGCTCTATGCATCTCCAGTGTTGAAAACAAAACAAACTTACTTCCTCCCTTGTTATGATATGTTATGTTATGTGGTTTTTATTTGGCGCACAGATGCTCCAGCTAAGGAGCGTCCTGGCGCCCGACAAGGCAGCTACACAACACAACTAAATAAAACAACACAAGCAAATAGCTAAGGGAATAAAAACGTTTTCAAAGCGCGACGAAAAGAAAGCAAGTCGCTCATAGCGCGAATTGCCGGGGGTAAGGAGTTCCACAAAGCAGCGGCCCGCACTCGGAATGAGCGTCCACCGGCCCTGCTTCGCTTAAAGCGCGGCACCACGGCCAATTCGAGGTCTGCCGATCTCAAGGGTCGTGCAGGGATGTAATTGGCCATGAGGGTCGTAAGGATCGTTGCCGGGGACCCCTTCAAGATCTTATAGGCGACGCAGAGGACCTTAAACTGAATCCGCTGAGCCACCGGAAGCCAGTGCAGCGCTCGTATGGTGCTGGAGGTAGGACAGAATCTTGGGAGGCCTACCACCGCTCTCGCTGCGGCGTTCTGGATCCTTTGCAGGCGCCCGATCTCAGCTACGTTCAACCCGGCCAGCAGGGAACTCGCATAATCCAGCCTGGAGATGACAGTAGCTTGGATCATGAGTTGCCGAGTGGGGGCATCGAAGAACTTTAGCACAGGACGGAGCCCACGTAAGATGCCGAAGCAACATGCAGCCGTGCGTTTAGTGTGGCATGCAAACGTAAGGGAAGGGTCCAGCCAGACCCCGAGGTTCTTAAGCTCGGCGACTGGGATGGGAGCAGAACCCAACTCCTCCGGCCACCATCTCTCTCCCCACAGTTCCGGCCGTCTACCAAATACCATGACCTCGGTCTTACTAGCGTTTAGCTGTAGACAATTACACGTCATCCAGCTGGCGACCGCCCTCAGTCCTTGTTGAAACCTGGGAGCGTCGACTTCGGCATCCCCGCTGATCGTGACCGCTAGCTGGGTGTCATCGGCATATGACACCATGGTCATACCCCATTGTTTGACAACCTCAGCTAGCGGCCTTACGTAAAGATTAAACAGCGTAGGACTCAGCGAGGAGCCTTGGGGGACGCCCAGGTTCAACGGGTGGAATTTGGACTGATAAGGCGGGATGGTCACGCTAAAGGCCCGGTTGGTTAAGAACGACCGGAACCACTCGAGAGCAGTGCCGGTAACACCAGCCTCCTCTAAACGCAGCAGAAGGATAGGGTGCGAGACGGTGTCAAAGGCAGCGCTTAGATCTAATAGCACCAGCGCTGCCGTTTGTCCCGCGTCAAGCACGGAGCGAAGGTGCTCCACCATATAAAGCAGAGCCGTCTCCGTGCTATGACCTGCCCTAAACCCATTCTGCGTGGCGTCGAGTATATCAGCTCGACGGAGATGTTCCGAGAGAACAGCATTTACGTGTGCCTCCATCACCTTAGCTGGCCACGGCAAGAGTGAAATAGGCCGATAGCTCTCCGGCTTGCTCCCATCCAGGCTCGGTTTCTTCAGGATAGGACGAACCATGGCTCGCTTCCACTTCAGTGGAACTTCGCCAGATGTAAGTGACGAATTGACCAAGGAACAAAGCGGTGAGATGTCATGTACCGCCAGGTCCTTGAACACTTCAGGGCAAAGTGGATCCTCTGGGGACCCAGACTTCACTCTGCGAGCCAAAGTGCCTAGGCTATCCGAGGTTAACAAAGGTAGAGAATATAGTCCCTCAGATGGTGGTGGCTTAGAAGATGGATTAGCTGAGGGAGCGACCACAGGAAAGGCTCGATAGATGGCGTTCACCTTTTCCAGGAAAAACTCTGCCAACTTTTCACAGTGCTCCACAGAGCTCTGATGTGAAGTTGTGACTTTTTTGGCAGTGAGGTCCTTCAATACCTTAAAGATAGCCTTTGCCGGGTTCGAACTATTCCTGAATTGTGTCGCATAAAAAGCGGCACGAGTTCTACATACCGCCCGATGGTACACCTTCACTGTTGACCGATACATAGCTTTCTTAGAGTTGGAATAGGCTTTACGCCATGCCCGCTCTGCGCGCTTACAAGAGACCTTCAGAGCCCGCAGTGAGTCATCGTACCAGGGGCTGGCCTTGCCAGTTCTAGTTTTACAGGTCACCAAGGGGATAAGGGTGTCCAAGGCCCTAGAGACCCAGTCGCTAAACCTGTCGTACACCTGATCAGGCGGGCCCGAGACGTCAAGCGGGTCGGCTGATAAGAGATGGAAGAACTCATCCAGCTTGAGTTTGTTCCAGCGTCGTCTTGGAACAGAACTCACCACTGGCTTGGGTGGACTCGCCACAATAGGGCAGTGGAACTGTATCAAATAGTGATCAGTCCATGCCAGAGGTGTGTAGCTGGTGACACAGGCTTCCGTAAGATTGGTAAAATACGGATCAAGGGTGTGACCCCCTGAGTGTGTAGGCTGCGTCACCAACTGATTCAGCTGTAACGCCTCAAGGTCCGCCAGGAAGCTGGATACTGAGGGACTACTGGAGTTGTCAAAGTGCAGGTTTAAATCTCCAATGATGGTAAAGTTGGAGCACCCCGCAGCCAGATTGCTGATAGCATCCGGTAACGCTGCTCTAAAGGCCACATCGCTCCCCGGGGGCCGATAGATCACTAGTCCCGACAGGGTGAAGTTAGATGAGATAGCGACCTTAAACAGGGCGCTTTCACACCCCGGGATCTTTTGCCCATGCCATGTACTGGAATAGCAGGATTTGACAGCAAGAGCTATACCCCCGCCTCTTGAGGTCCTATTCAAGGTGAATACCGAGTATTCCGGCGGGAAGGCCAGATTGACAATGGCCGTGTCAGCATCCTGCAGCCAGGTCTCTGTTACACAGAATAGGTCAGGCAACTCCCTGCCTAGCAGATCGTTAATGTCGAGATGGTGCTTGACAAGCGACCTAGCATTAAGATTCCAGATACAAATACCAGGCGACGGGCTTAGGGGCGTACGCGTTACGTCCCTGCAGCTCCTGCTTACGGGGGCAGTCAGCATGAAACAACCGCAGTCACACGAAAACGGGCCGCATAGGGGGTCCACCCTAGGTGTAGTACAGGACGTCCGCGACCTCTCAATGGCGACCAGACTATCTCTGGTGTAGCACCGCATGACGAATGATAGTACGACCAGGAGGGGGGCCAGAGTCCAGCTACGTCCAGCGCGTCCTGTCGCGGACGGGCGCAGACGGGCAGGACTCTGGCACGACTCCGGCCACGCGAGGACGCGCCCGCTCCGCGATCCCGCTACGGAAGGGAGGAGCATTTAGTAGGCGTCTACTCACCCACACATGAGCAGTAAGCGCTAGCAAAATGAAGCTCCTCAGCCCCACTCCAATATGGCGCCCACCCCGGGAACCAGCCCGCCAAGCGGCGGTGGGGGGCACAATATACGGTGCGTGTGAGAGGGCAAATTTTAAACTACCCCACAGCCTGCGCGCACACCAACCAATTTACAGCTCAAGAAAAGTTAAAAACGCGGTAAGAACACGCAGCGCGCCTCTGCAGCACAGCGCTCGCTACCTTGTCCTTCCCTCATGTTTGGATGTAAGTAAGAAAGAGTAGGCTTGATCACTTTTGGGAGGGAGATCATTAGATGAATGCATGAAAGCGTAGAAATTGAAATTAGATTGCAGTTTTTCTGTGGGTGGAAGGCATGGAGGTTTCCAGCTGTTTCCATATATTTCTATAGTTGAAGGAATACCATATCTGTGTTTATGTTATTGAACTATGTACATACATTTAAATCTAATTACTTAGAAATGTTATGTCCTTTTGTTTTCACCTGGACCGTTCCTTTTCAGTTGGTTATGCGTTATCATAATTAAGCTATGTATGCTCTTTCGCGGTGAGAAGAAAATCAACAAAACACGTGAAGTATGTACAACTTAAACTGTCTGAAAAGTATCTGGATGCCAGCCTATATCCACCAATGTTTTCAGATGCATAGCCTTATTGCTCCTATCCACCATATAACTCTTTATTGTGATATCTGAACCACAGCCTGCATTGACTTTAAGATACATTATCTGTTTGCTTAAGGAAAGTAAATTGCTTACCAATTGCTTAATCTAAGGACATTTGACTTGCACATTATATTTCAAGATGGTTTAGTATTTTGCACCTTCTTTTTCCATTTGCACAACTTTAATCACTTCAGTGCAAAATGCTTAGCCCAAATTATAATACTGCAATGCTTCTGTGATTAAAGTTGGTGGCAACATACTCATAGACCCATCAATCAATCAATCAATCAGTGACACTTAAAAAGCGCGCTACATACCCGTAGGGTCTCAAGGCGCTGGGGGGGGCGCTACTGCTCGAACAGCCAGGTCTTCAGCTTTAAGTGCATCATCATTAACTGCTGGTCTAACTGGAACTACATTTCTGTTATGCAGCATCAGACTCAGTTCAGAGGCACCAGGGGGAATATAGGGACTACTACACACCAACTGTGGTGGTTAAGGTCGTTCACTACTGGTGTCCTGTTGCCCGTCTTTCTATAGCTCTGCACACTGGGTCAAGTTCACCCTTTGTGCACGTGACTCTCAAGGAAGGGAGAGCTAGTGGTCCTATGCTTCTCAGGGAGATAGTGTGGGGGGCCAAGAGCTCAGAAATCAACAGTCAACCAATAGACACAATGACATTAATATTCAGCCCAATTGCTTTTTGGGGGGGAATGAAAGTACTTTTTGATTACACACGAGTACTCAATACCACACAATTCAATCCTGCATACAGGGTGGTACTGTTGTACATTATAAATAATTACAATCATAGTGCTAATTGTTTTCCAATTTCCTTCCTGTCATCTCTATTTTCTATCCTAGCTCTCCCATACCTTTGTCTTTGTTATGGTACTTACCAACATTCTTTTGACACTTAAAATGTTCAGTTAGGGGTTTGTGTGAGCTGCTGACAGAACAGCTGATGTGGCTTGGAGGTTGTCATTTCTTCTAATAAAACAATACCATATTCTCAACATCATGTCTCATCGTTCTTTTGTAATATTTGGCAATGTTTTGCTGAGCAGGGGACAGCATTGACAGCCCATTCCCCTGTTCATTTTTAAAGCCACAATCGTATTATTGACAGTATTTGGTAATAAACTGTCTTGTGGCCCAAAGATAAAGGTGAGGAGCATAAAGAGGGAACGACATGCCACGTACCTTACAAGAACTGAGTAGCTTCTTCCTAAACATATATTTCTAATGGTACAAGCATAAGGACGCCTACGGGGTCCCACTTTCTGCATTTTGACTAGTTATATTTCCGATTGCTTGTTCCATGTATTAAGCAAGATGCAGAGGTACTGTGCCTTGAATTGTGGATGCCAATGCAATTCATGCAAATGTGGCGGGTCTTTTAGCAAGAATCAAGGTAGCACCAAATATTGGCATATTACAGCATTCATAAAACATTGTCTGCAAAAGGAGAATCCCTTACCACGGAAGGGGCGCCGTATTTTCCAGAACGAGTCTCATTGTTTCCTGGTGACTTTGATTGAGCTGATAGGCTCAGCTGCATCTCCTCAGGTCAGTTGAGAGGCTGAACACGACTGTTGTGTATGGTGTGTACAAGCATAAGGTGTATGCGGAAATCTTTTTGTGTTGAGAGGATCTCGATCTACTAGGGGTGGGGGGTTGGAGTCAGTCCCCTAAATTGCTGTCGTCTTTTGGAAGAAAAATATATTTGCTCCAACAAATGACGTTGGTCTGCATCTTGATGTCGATGCAGCCCTATGATGAAGCATGAAACTATATAGTGATAATAATAATAATAATCTTTATTTAGATATAAAACAATATCTTTAAAAGTTTTACCCAAATCACATTGTGTACGGTTTTGTGAGAAAAATGGTTTAAAAGAGAAACCCATACAGGCGCAAAAAGCAAACTATATAGTGTGTTAAGACAGTATTAAAAAACAGGTGGTGGAGGAGCCTAGCCTGCGACCATGATGGCTGCCTAAACCCTCGGCTCCGCTGGTCCGTTCGATTTCCTTCCGAGCCGCCAATTATCCTGCAATCTCTCCTGAGCCCTTTTAGCGGTTTCGGAATCGGAAAGTGACGCTGCACCCGACGGTGTGCTCCCCGTCGCGCTCCACACGGCAGAAGCGGAGGAACGTCCCAGTCTTCTTCCCGGCGTTTCCGGACGGCGACCAGGTCTTTGTTCTCGAGGGTGGCCGGCCCCGGCGGAGTGAACAGCGGCGATAGACGGCAGGTCGGAGTCGGCTGGCGGCGAATTGCTGCTGTAACGAGTTATCACCGACAGTGTGGCATCTGCTCTCTTTTATCTCCACGTTGCATTGTTACCGCGGCATTCAGTGATACTTTTGTATCCCTTCCCTGGATGTCTTTGTGTGCCTTCGCTTTCCGATGACTTCCCGGGGGCCATTTTGAGCCGGGCGCTCCTGAGCGTGCTGCTGAAGACCCGACCAGCCACCGAGAGTGTTTAAGTCTGCTGCCCTTGCACTACAACCGGGGGTATCGCTGCTATGGAGAGCGAAGCCCTTGTCCCCGAGATCTGGCCGCGCTTGTCGAGGCGCCGCAGGATTAACGTGCAGCTGGAAAGTGGTGTCGGCGGAGGGACCCAAGAATTGCCGTATGCCCATGAGCCCCACGGGCATGATGATATGGCGTCCTCTTCTCCTGAGCTGCCCCTGAGCATAGGGGACATTCTCGGCGCCCTGGCTGCCTTGCGAGCGGATGTGCGGTCCAAAGCTTGGGAGCTGGGGAGTCGACTGGACGCCATTGTACTCGCGCTGCCCCCCGTTGATCGAGCCAGCGTCCATCTGCGGGGCGATTCGCCACACCCTGAACTCGATTCTGGTGAGCCGCCTGGCCAGACATACATGGGGGTGTCGGTGGAACTGGAACCAGTGACCGCCTCGACCCTGTCTGCGTTAACTGTGGAATGTAATGGGGCTCCTGAACCATCGCACCGGCTGGAGAGGTGCCACTGGGCGCCATGTTCTGGACTTTCTATGGGAACTGCTGATGGCACTGGCTACTGTGGCATGTCCATGTCCCTATCGCCTCAATGGGTTGTCATTGGAGATTCGCTGCGTTGTACTGCTTCTCTCTGTACAGTTTTGGAACACATGGCATTGGACTGGTCGGACATTGGTGGCAAGCGCTTTGTCCCGTGGTGGTTCCTGAGACTGCCTGCTCTGCACCTGACGGCTGTTTTGTTCCTACATTTGGTTGGCGCGCTGGATCGCAAGGGACAGGGGTGAAGACGATTCTTCTTTCTTGTTTGCTTCTAGTGGACTGATTTGCCGGGACTGTGGTGGGTAGACGGGAGAGCCAGGCGTTGGGTCTGTTTCTTTTTCGCTTGGGGTCGGGGGCGGGGTGGCCGTAGTTATACAATTTGGCTGTCTATTGGGCACACAAGTCTGGCCCTCCTCCGGTTATACAGGTACATCTTTTTCCTCCTTTTCTTCTCTTCTTCATTTCGGGTACTCTTTATTGGGCGACAGACACACTGCTAGGGGGGGGGGGGGGGGGGGGGGGGGGTAGGCCGTAGCCTCTGCATGCGTGTTGGGTTGGGGGAATTTTTCTTTGTCAGTTTTCAGTTCCTATGGGCCTTAATTTTTTCTCCTTTTTCTCCGTTTCCTTTTCTTTTTCCTTTTTCCCTGGGTCAATGGAATGTGTTGAGGTGGGGTGGGTGGCGTCTGGCACGTATCATGCTCTGTGATCATCGCTCCTTTTACGATGTCCTGGTGCCGCCATTTTGGTTCTGTATTATTGCTTGCCCCTTTTCTTGCTGGACGTCACCCATGACCGTATTTAGACGGATTGTTTGCACTCAGATCCTTTTTAACGTTTACTATCTTATTGTGTGGTATATGAAACAATAAAATTAAACCTTCAATTCTCCTTCTTCTCGGTAGTGCACGTATTGCCAGTGTAACTTCATTTGCTTGCATTTTATTTTAAGAAGCTACCGAGTTGCCGTCTTGCCTGCTAATGTGCTTTGAAATGATGTCGAGGCCGGCCGGGTGGTTGTAGGCCCGTATTTGTTTTCTGCTATTGTACAATAAAGGTTTTCCAAAAATGTTTTTAAAAAAAAAACAGGTGGTTTTTCCAAAAGTGGAAAATAAGCAGCACCCAGGGACAGATTGGTCCTATAGAAACCCTGTTTCCCTTTTCGCTGTGAATGTAGGTTAAGAAGGGAGAGTTAAGGGAAAGACAGATAATCTTTCTCCCCCACCCTGGGTGGGTGTGTGTGTTGATACCTAAGACATCTCCAGCCTGTCAGACATTCATGTACCACTTTGTGAGAGGGGTGCTACTCGCAGACAGGCACAGCTTTGGAGGAACTTAACTGGTCCCATCAGATCTGTTTGTCCATTTCCTGCATATGCTGACAGGCATAGCCTTAATACATCAAGCCTATCAAGTTTTCTTCAGTTTGTCAAGGAGTATAGCCTTCACACGATCAGACTTATTTGGAGTTAGTTTGTTTGTCACGCTGCAGATCAATGCGAGGCATTGTGGGTCTTTACAAAACTATGTAATTTAACATTAAAAAAAAAAGAATTATTTATTTAACCTATTACTGTGTCTTCTCCACTCACATTTTGGTGCAGGACTAAAATAAAAATTGAACTCTATGTATCCAAAACCTTTTATGTGTTTGCAAGTATATAATTTGATTGCTTGTTTAGGCTGTGTTAATCTGTATAGTTAATGGGTGATTTTCATTGTCTGGTTAAACAGTTTTTAGAGATCTTGATTAACTTTATACCGGTTTGCAAACATAATTATAGCATTGCTATCCCTTTGAGCACTCGCTACAGCAAGCATGTGTCAGGAATCACGATGTGCAGTGCCTGCCTAGCCATTAACTACAATTCCCAGAAGGCAAAATGGAGGAGGACAAGCGTCTAGAAGAGGACGTGTTGCGCGCTCATTAGCGTGCATAAATCTGTTTGTTTTGGAGTTTCACTTCGGCGGCTGGGTGTGAACAGCGAAGGAGTTTTATAAACAGTGAGGCAGTACCAGCTGAGAGAAGCTGAGATTTTTGGGTGCTCAGCGGAGCACATCCAGGTCCTGATAAGGACTTCCTCAAGGCTGAACTCAGCTGTCTGATGGTGAGTGTGCGCTGGACCATTCGGTGGAGTAGAGCGGCGCTCGCATTCCACCGGACGATAAATATGTGCTGTTTTGAAGAGGCGGGCGGCGGTGAGGAAACCGCAGAATCCTTTTCATCTTCCCTTGTGTTTCTTGGAGCATATCAGGTGGCGGTGACTTAACCTTGTTCGCTAATTGTAAGGAGCAGCTGGGGGGCTTCATTGGAGTACTGAAACTATTATCAGATTCTGTGGGGTCTTGATTGAGAGATAGATGTCATTGCTGGCACAGCAAGACAATGTGCCAGTGAGTTACTTCAGTAATATTTTTTGGAAATTCTGTGGGAAGTCCATATTTCTTTCGTAAAGGAGTCGCTAAAGTCTGTTGGAAGAGACCAAGTGGGTGCCATCGTAACCCTATGACTAGGTCCATGACCATTAATATATTTGGACTTTATTCTTTCTTTTACTCAAGACTTTGGTCATTTTCTTTGTTTGTTGCCCACAAGAGGACAGGTGAGCAGTGAGAGATCTCTGATTCAAGGATGTGCTAGGCACAAGGTCCTATGGTTTTAGTATCTGGATGTGGCATGAGTGTGTTTTCAACCTACGTGTTATTGTTTTGTAGGATTATCCAGAAAAAGGGGCTGGTTGTTTTCAGTAACTAAATACAAGAGTGAGACAGCACATTGGTAGATAAGGTATTTATGTCCCATTAGTGAGACCAAATGAAAACTATATATGACCGATTACAACATAGAGTTTGGCCGTCACAAATCACTATGTTTCTGATCATCGCGTTTTTTATGCACTAACACACTCTAAGATGGCCGCCATTCATTTTGGTGGTGTGCCAGTCCCATGTTTATGTTATCTGTAAACATCACGATTCGGCGTTCGGTTTCACACAAACTTTTGGCGAGTGGAGTGCGTTGAAAGCTTTGGTACCCGACATTAGCGCTTAGGAGTGCTTTTTTATCGAGTAAGTAGACACGAGTTTTACTAGGTGTAAGCTTCTTTTTATGTTTTCAGCATGCAAACACGGTCACTTTTGGAGGCGTTTGTTCACCCGATCACACATTGACGTTAGTATAGTCAGCCCTTGCAAGTTCCGTCCGTTTGTTTCGAACTTTATTTAATATGGCATGCTTTAAACCGCCACAGGAACTCGTTTGGCTAACATAGATTAACATCACTCTATGAGTTAACATCTTACAGGTTTGCCTTTTTGGCAACATGTTAACCTTCGCGCACCGAATATTAGGAACAAGTTCACCTCGGGTCAGACTCATTTGAAGTGAAGTGGAATGCACATTTTCCACGATCTCTATAATACTGCACTTTTATATTTCGGTGGTCCTTCATTTGCACGTTTTAATTTGTCGCCACCTTATGAGCACTAGTATCACAGATGTTGACGCAGTAATGGACACCAATTTTAGCAATGTATTATGATTTTGTTGTGACAGAATACATGTTACCACGTATCCTCATGCTTGAAAATACCTGTTTCATTTTATAGAACCCAGTCCCTGACGAAGGCTATCACGTAGCCGAAATGCAGTGGACAATGCTCTGGGGATAAAGAATGGATGTTACAATTTCTTTTGATGAAAAAATAACCATGAATACAGGGTTACACCTAATGGAATTAATCTGTATTACAGAAATTACATCGTTTTGTGAACTTTCGTTTTTGAATTTCTTATTGAAAAAACTTTGCAACCCACTCATGGATGATGCTGTGACTAGGGGACGTCACCCAATTAAGGGGCACGCTATTAGGACCAAATGAGAGTAGCCATATATAAGTATGTATTTTTGATCACTGTTGTTTTGTCTTATAGGTTGTCATCCCTGCTGTTCCCAACCTTTCCCTTCCCTCACTTGATCGCCCAAATACTCCCTAACTTTCTAGTTGGAGCTTGGGGATGTCAAGGTGATGGGGCGGATTTCATCTGCAGTCAGGCATCGCTTTATTTTTGTGCTTCAGACAGACTGCATTTAAATTTAAACACACATATGGGTGCAAGTTAAAACACATGGCAGATAAGACATGAAATGAGTCCTAGTCAGTCTGAAATGCTTTGGTTGAATTAACATGTGTTTTTGCAGATTAGAAAAAAAACTTGTGATTTAAGGGTCTTTTTTAGTTGTTAGGAATAACCATAGAATGTGTTTCTCTCTTCCCAGCTCTTTTCCTTGTTATCTAAACCCCTGTCCCTGTCTTAAAAGACTTTGTTTTTATTGAATATTTAGATAAATATTTCAGTGTAAAACACCTCTTTTTATAATGTGTGTTAATTAATAATGCCACATTTTCTTTTCTACATGTGATGCTTATATGCAGACTATAAAATGTTCTGTATTAATGCTATTTTTCCTGTTTTCCAAATTCTGTAACCTGATTGATATTTTACTAATAAATAAAGGGTCAGAGAAAAATTTACTTTTGAATAGAAAATAAAACCCTTTAAAATACTCAGCAACTCTCTTTATTGGCTTAAATAATAATTGCATTTTTGACTGTTCATGTTTATTTAAAATCTCCTGAAGGTAATGCATGGTTTCAAGGACCCAACACCTTTTCACCGGTGAATAGAGGTAGCATGAGGGTTTTACATTGAAAAATTACCAGGTGAAATTACCGCTGCATCAGTTTCTGGTAATCAGAGGATGGTTATTAATCATTAGTTCGGTGATTAATGATTAGTGATTTCACCATCAACTATTCAACTAATGGATCATTGACCTTAGGAGGGAAGTAAAATAATTGCCCAAGTTAGATAAATGTCCAAGTCCTGATTCCTGACTCCAATGCTCAGAACCTGAAGACTGGCAAAGCAGTACTGGAAGGTGGTGCAAGAAGGTGATTGCTGGAGTGGTGTGAGTATCAATAGGGTTGTGAAATGTTGTTAATGTGCTAGGATGCAAGTGTTGAAAATAGTAAGTGTTTTGACTATTGGTGAGATTTTGCTCATTTTGAATTGATGGTGTTATTGATTATATTGGTAAATTCACAGGACAGAATTTTTGATTATTGATTATATGTTCTTAACATAAAAAGTTAGTGTATTGTTTTATGTTGTCTGGAAACACAGGAACAGTGATACCTGGAAACACCAGGAAGGAATAGCGGTTGGTAAATGGAAGCCACACTGCTCAGAGGTTACTCGTCTGTTGGAATAGCACTGAGAAGCTACGTAGGGCTGGCAGTGTTAAATTAGGGACTATTTTCTGTGTAAAAGTGAGAGTGATTGATAGCAAAAGAGTTCGCTGGTGAAACTTTGGTGTTATATCTCCTAGAAAGGGTAACACTGAAGGAATAGCAGGTTCTTCTGAGCTTGAGTGAAGGGTAAGTGGAAGGGATTTACTTGCAGTGTTTGAAGAGTAAACAGAAGTTCTTACTTTGTGAAGAGTAAGCGGAATTAATTACTCGCAGTGAAAATAAATCTACCCTTTATTTAGTGAAACAGACAGAGTAGCAAATGTTTTTATGTTGTTACTAACAGAATTTTGATTAAGAAAACTCAGAAAATATTGCAGTACGATTTTGTGGAGGGTCAGAGGTAGGAGTAACTACACATAATGGACTGACAGATTTGGCTCATAATTATGAAAATTATGTTTCAGGAAGTTTCAGGGTACATATGGATGAAGAAGCAAATGAGAAAATGTGTTCTTCAGGAATGCATTCGCACATTGCAGAAATAATAAAAATTATTTTCAAATGCAATGGGTTTGAGAAATTAGGGGACAAATGGGCAAGAAAACATGAGAAGAAAAAGAAACACCAGACTTTGGGGGTCATTAGGATTGCGGTGAATCCGCATCCTCCGGGCCGGGAGCCACCGAAGGCCCGGAGGATGCGGATTCACTGCTGTGGAGAGTGAAAAGACCCCCCGCCAGATTAGGATGGCAGGGGGGTCGGGAAGACTGTCCGTAGCTTTTCCGCCGCGGTCCCGCAGCGGAAAAGCTCTAATATGGTGTTGGTGTTTATCAGACACCGCCAGCCATATTAGGATGCATGGGGAAACATGCTTTTCCACAGCGGGTTTTCCGCCGTGGAAAAGCATGTGGTCTTTTGTGTTTTGGGGCCCGTTGTGGGCCCCCAGGGTGTCCGGGGATGGGGGGTGCACATGGAGGTACCTAGGGTACCCCCCTGCATTTACATGCACAAAGCAACAGGCATGTAAATATCAAACATGCATATTTAACCTTTCAGCGGGTGTTGCTTCAAGTAGCACCCGCCGCAAGGTTAAATATACAGGATGTGACCGCCACCCTGTCGGTCACATCCTAATTTGCACTGAGGGACCGCCGCTGCCCCTGCGGACGGTCCCTCCACCTCGGGGGTGGCGGATGGACGCTGGTCCGTCCGCCATCATAATGACCCCCTTAGTTAGGGAAAATAATAAACAGAATGATGTAGAAGCTTTTGCTTACTCATTGAGAGAAAAGGTGAGAGAATTGCATGTGCATGGGCTACAGAATAAAAGCGAACTTGCAGCAATTCTGAACACATTTCCACAATTGAGAGACAAACTTATGCTGTGGTACCTACAGGTAGATGGATTTGTTGACATATTAAAGGAGTGCAGTACATTGGAAAGGTTCTTTTACATTACCATGCAGACTAAATTGTGATTTAAATCTAAAGTTGTTGTGCAAAGGCAAGGTAAAGAGACAATTGAAAGGGTTTGCATGAATGCACCATCATTTTCTGTTTTATGGAGAAAAATATAGCAGTGATTACTTTCCTGAAGGGCAGAGTGCCTGCAAAAGGTGTCAATTGGGTACAGATTAAAAGAGCAAAACAGGAGCTAAAAAGATTGGTTCATAAGTTTTGTGAAAGCGTGTGTTTAATGTTCCAGCAACACAGTGGTAGAGAATGTCCTGATGCCACTAGCATAAGATTCTTTGGGACTCAGTTGGTTATTGGTTTAATATTCAATGATCAGATCAATGTGCACACACAGCAAATATTGGTTGGTTTGCAAAGAAAGCTGATAGATGGGCATCTGAAGGATGAAGGGTACTATTGTGCCAGACAGGGAATTAATCCAAAAGAGGTTGAAGAAAAACATATGATGGTACAGAGAAGGTTTGCACAGAAAAGTTTTCAGAATCAGTTGTTTGCAGAGAATAAAAGTGTGGTACAGGGTGATGTTTCACAAGCAGAGGTAAAAAGTGTTCAAGGAAGATTTGGTGTTGCACAAAATCGAAAAAATAAAGGTGTTCTGGTTTGTGCAAAATCAGGTATGGTGGAAAAAGTGTCCTTTTGCCTTCTTTACAACAGATTTGAGCATTGGAAGAATAAATATACATTTAAACATGATGCCCAAAAACATAGAGAAATGCAGATGCAAAATATGCCAGCTAAGCAAATGTCAGTTCAGAGAAAGGTACCAATGGCAGGAATTTTTCAAGCACAGATGGTCCCACAAAATATGAAAAATGCTAACATTAATTTAAATAAATTGTCCAGAGCAAATGTGAATTATTTCCAGAGATAAAATCAGAACCCAGTCCAGCAGGTTGCGGTGTTTGAAAATGAGAGTTTTAACCCTCACAATTCTGAATTTACCAAGTCGATTGTGAAAGCAGTAGACTTATTTGCAGGAGTTTTAAAAAAGAAATTACAAACCGATTTTTAAAATAATTTGCACCAAAATAGGCTCATTTGAGGAAAATTGCCAAATTGTTATTTGTGGCTCAGACCTATCAGGAAAACAATTGTTTTGCAAATTAATCAGAACAAATTACTGTTAACTTGATAATGTTAATTTTCAGATTCCTGATGAGAGGTACATTTTAAAATGGCCCAACAAGAGACAGCTGTAGCATTATTTTCAGAAAAGACAGTTGAAAAATTACCTTCTGATTTGAGAGAAATAATAAACACAGAAATACGAGAGTTCACAGAGACACCAGACTAATAAAATGTGCAGAACATGTCTTATTAAAATTAGAACCAAATGACATGTATTCAGGAACACCATCAGTTGCATACATTTTACCAATAAAAGGATTTTTGATGGAATTGATGGGAAGTTTATGTAACTTTCTGTCTGGTTGATATAAAGCGTGCAGTTTCTCACCAGATTGGAGCTACTACACCAGATCTGCATAATGGATGTTGCGAGAACTTTGATCTGAGAGATGCTGTGCTAAAACATTTGAATCAGATCAAGGTGAAAATTAGAGTGAAAGACCTTGGTTAAAAAAGTGCAAAGGATTGATGGTGCTCTGTCAGAGTTTCTCAGCACCTAAATGGTCAAATCTGCATGGAAAAGTACAGAATGACACACTGTATAAGCCATACTGATGACAAGGTGATGGACAAAGAGCAAAGAAATGCTGAAACTGTCCTGTTAAATTTTCCTTTTATTATTCTAGTTACTTGTTTTAAAGAACACTAACAATTCCAAGAAGCTACTTACAGAACTCTTCACTAAACATTTGAGCTTGGCTATATATGATCTGATTACAGACACGACTTGTGTTTGCCTTAGAAATAGAAGTAACATTGTTATATGCTTAGCTTTTGCAATTAAAATGTCACCTGAGAAATTAAATAAGAGTGATGATTTAATAATAATTTGAGGTATTAAGATTTGAATCATCAGAAGGGTGGTGATGGAGCAGATTTCATCTGCAGTCAGGCATTGCTTTATTTTTGTGCTTCAGACAGACTGCATTTAAATTGACACACACATTTTGGTGCAAGTAAAAACACATGGCACATAAGATATGAAAAGAGGCCTAGTCAGTCTGAAATGCTTTTGATGAATTAACGTGCCGCTCGCAGCGGTCAACTGTTTGCTGCCATTTGCTACTGCCACTACCTGGAGGGAGGAAGAGGGATCCAGCGGGACTCCGAGGACCATGATTCTCCGCTCTCGCCTGTAGGACAACGCTCCTCCCCCAACCACCGGGAGCCTGAAAAACGTTTTTGGCCCCCGCTTCACGGAAGCCGCTCGCAGCGGTCAACTGTTTGCTGCCATTTGCTATTGCTACTATCTGGAGGGAAAAAGAAGGATCCAGCATGACTCCGAGGACCAGGAGTCTCCGCTCTCGCCCTCAGGACAGCGCTCCTCCCCGTGACGTCATCCCGCTACTTCAACATCATCTGCTCCCGCAGCGCGAGGCTTGACCGGGGAAAGCCTGGGCCAAGGGTGGGCCCGTTCTGGCCCGTTACAGAACGGGATAGACCGGACCGGGCCCACTCCCTTTCGCCCTTCAAAAAACTGTGTGTACCCCTAGCTTCTATTGTTCTGTTTTCCATGGATTATGGCGGCCCGTCAGGGTCTGAAATCTACCACTACAGGGTATGTAACCAGGACTATGGAGCAATTTATTGTGAGGGCCTCGTCGATCCTATAGCGTGAGATAGCAATCACGGAACGGCGTCTGTCTCTGGAACCGGCCCCCCCAAGGAGATCCTCATTGGGCCCGATAGCACAAGTGTGTTCACCGTTCCATTTCCAGCCTAAAACTGCTATGGTAGTATCAACCAGAGGGCAACCTTTGCCCGTAACAAATGTGATAGACTTAAATAATGATAAGGCCGATTCTTACTCAAGTTTGGTTTATTTATTTATTTATGGAATTTGGTAAAGCGCACGGCTACCCCCACCGGGGGTGTCCCAGCGCTGAGGACAGGAACAGCAGTGATCTAGGCAACTAGTAGCATGAGAACAGGTATGTTTTCAGTTTGGATCTGAAAAGGGGTTCTGATTCGGCGAGTCTGAGGCTAAGCGGTAGGGAGTTCCACAGCTTGGCGGTAACCACAGCAAAGGCTCTACCACCTCTTCTCGAACAATGAAAGCGGGGAGGTAGTAGGAGATGGAGGTGGTTGGATCTCAGGGAGTGGACCGATTGGACCTGCTTCAATTTGTCTCTAAGATAGCCTGGCCCGTGGCCATTGAGCGCTCTGAAGGCCAGGACCAGGGCTTTGAACTGTATGCGATGAGAGATTTGGAGCCAGTGTAAGTTCTTCAGGTATGGGGAGATGGAGTGCCGATAGGGGACATGACAAATCAGTCTTGCCACCGCGTTTTGGACAATCTGCAGTCGGTGGCATAGGTATGCAGGTGCCCCTACGTACAGACTGTTGGAATAGTCCAGGTGTGAAGTGATGAGGGCGTGCACAACCGTCCTCATTGAGTCACCGGACAGATAGGGGGAGATTTTTTTTATCATCTTTAGTTTGCCAAAACAGGCAGATGTAACCTTTTGGATTTGAGTTTGCATGACAGTTCATTATCAAAATGGAACCCAAGGTTCCGGGCGGAGTGAGCAGGGATGGGGGGTGGGTTGAGCTCAGTCGGCCACCATTTGGAAGGCAGCAGGGGGGGTTTTAGATTAAAAAATAGCACCTCAGTTTTATCTGTATTTAGTTTTAATGTGTTCGATGTCATCCAATGAACTGTTTTGGTGAGGCAGGATTTAAAATTGGCGAGTCCTTTGTCAGAGTGGTCTCTAAAAGAAAAGATAAGCTGAGTATCATTAGCGTAAGAGACCACTCTGACACCGCAGTCCTCGACCACTTTTACCAATGGTGACATGTAGACATTAAAAAACAGCGGGCTGAGTGCCGAACCCTGTGGGACTCCACAGTCCAGGGGTATCTTATTTTTTGACAGGTGGGGGCGGCACCAGCCCTGTTGCGTTCTGCCTGATAGGAAAGATTTTATCCATGCCAGTGGAGTGCCCTGTATTCCTAGGTCATATAACCTATTCAGTAATATGGACTGGGTCACGGTGTCAAAAGCCGCGGACAGATCGAGGAGCACCAACATGGCCACCTCGTCTCTGTCCACGCTCTCTCTTATGGTCTCTGATACTTCCAAAAGGTTCGTCTCTGTGCTACATCCGGATCTAAATCCGGATTGAGAGTCATGCAAGAGGGAGTTGGACTCCAGGTAGTCGGCCAATTGCTCCTGTACTACTTTTTCCAAGATCTTAGCAGGCTTGGGTAGGAGGGAAATGGGTCGGTACCGACGGGTCAGCATCCGCTTTCTTCAGTATGGGGATAAGCATTGCCTGTTTCCATTCCGATGGGAATATGCCAGAGGAAAGTGAAGTATTCCAGATGGAGACTAAGGAGGTAGTGATAAGTGGACCTAGCTGCGTGAATATTGGGACGGGGTCGAGAGGGGAGCCAGATTTACATTTTTGCATTCTGTGTAGGACTGAGTCTTTGACGATGGGGTTGAATGCATCAAATATGGTGGTGCCGGCCGTAGGAGGGGGTGGAGCCGGCAAGGCCTCATCAAGCCCTTTAGGTGGTGTAAATGAAGTGAAAATATCCACAATCTTGTGATGAAAAAAGTGAGATAGGTCATCACAGAGTTCTTGGCTAGGTGAGGAGGAATGGGTGAGTGCTGAAGGCTTAGTAAAGTCTTTCACGATTTGAAAGAGGGTTTTGGCCGAATTGTCAGCCGAGTTGATTTTGTTGGAAAAGTATTCCGTCATAGTGGCTTGTTTTGGCTTATGAAATCTCTTCAACGGCGCTTTATATATATTTTTTTCGATAGGATCATATGTGTGACGCCATTGTAGCTCGAGTCTTTTACATTTGCTTTTCTCCGCACGGAGTTCTGATGAAAACCAGGGGGCGGAGGGTTTTGATCTGGCCGAGTAGAGGGGGAGAAGAGGGGCGATCACATTAATCGATGTGATCAGAGTGGAGTTAAATGTTTCCATATCAGAGTTAATAAAGACCAAGACTTTACCATCCCCCCAGAATCCCTCGCACGCAAAGGAGGTGCTATTCCTAAAAGGAAACGGGTGGGTGCTACACTTCGGGGCAGAAAATCCAAGCAGCAGAAAACTAATAGCCACACTGAAGCACCGATTACGGAGCAAGGTGATTCAGCAGAGTCAGTGGTGGGCCTGAATATCAATCACGAGCAACCCCACCAAGATACATTTGCAAACCCTCTCAATGCAGACTGGCTGCTTGAAAAAATGTCCGAAGTTATATCATTAAAAATGCAGCCGCATGAGCAAAGACTTATGTAAATCGAAAGTAGGCTGGCTAAACTGGAGGATCTAACTGGTAAAAATATTGACCTCACCAAGGAATTAATAGCCACCACAGCCCACGGCCGAGCACAGCCAAACTTAGAAGGGTCCTCTCGATTTACCCCGCAGCCTCCCTCTAACTGTTCGACAAATCCACTGGGAGACACCTGTGATCAACGGCCCAGTGTACGTCAAAGCAACTCCTTGCCAATAGTAGCGGGAACTCTAATAAGCCATCCTCCGGCAAACCCCAAACCACCGGAACTACCCAAGGAGGACTACATTTCCTCGGATCCACCGCACATTGATCTTCCCCCGGAAAGCGCTCCCTACGTGGTAGTCTTAACAGGAGTCCATAAACTGGCTACCAACTGAACGGAATCATTTACGGAACTCAAAAATAAATCAATGCACTGGTTGAATATTTATAGACCTTTGCCCAGGAATGTGCGATCACAAATTCTGTTTGTCAGAAGAATTGGTTGGGTGGGTACAAAACCTAAAAATGTGGATGGGGATTGTGTAGATATTAACTTTCAAAACCCTAGGGTAGTGGATCACATGTGCAGAAGCAACCCTAATAGTGGAGAATCCAATATTAAAACAATGGATCTATGCTACTTTAACCCCCATCAAATACCCCCCCACTTACCGTACTAGGATCCCCGCCCAATGGCAGCTACAATGTGACATTGGGCATAACATAGAGGGTATGCGGGGTTGGGGGGCACTAATGAAGCCCTAGGATTCCCAGTAAATAACAGGTTCAGCCTCTTAGACCAGGTTGACTGACTAAGGGAGCCGATCACGTGTTGTTCACAATCCACCACATCACTACCGAGGACTAAAAGACCTGAGGGGCTACCTGGGGGGCTTGTAGGGCCATTGGAAATTCCGCCTATAACTGTAATGACCACGAATATAGGGGCTAATGTGGCCCGAGCCTTGGGTGACACAGCGCCCGGACAAATACAACACCTAGTATCTCAACGCATTCTTTGCAACCACGGAGGTGGTTCTGAGAATTTAAAGCCGAGTCTGGGTAATACGCCGATGCACACGGAAGAGTCCTTGAAAAGTCTTTCCTGGAATATTGCGGGCCTAGCCACCAACATAGATAACCCTGATTGGTGTGCTTTTGTAGGTCTCCATGGGATCTGCTTATTCCAGGAATCTTTAGCTGTAAACCCTGTGCACAGAATTGGGTATGCCACTTTTGTGGAACCTGCCATCAAGGGCCTGAAAGGAAGACCATCAGGTGGGGTGTGTATATGGGTGGGAACACACCTTGGTCTTACGGCAAAAAGAATTGATACAAACAGCCCAGATCTCATGTTCATCCTTATGACCCATAAGAACTTACCTAAAATCACATAAATCAATATCTATTCGCGACCCTACTGAAACTCCTCCCGGGCGACATTGCCCTGCTGATTGGAGGTGATTTTAATTGTCATTATGAACCACTTAGTGGAGTCCCACACATCACATTAGAGGAAGATGAAACTTGGTTGAATCCACCTCCGAGTATTTATCCAGCCAAAGGTTGGACACCTCTGGTCCTTCAGCTAACCTCCCTCACCTTCTCATTCTCTATAAGAGCTTGTAATGGTCGATTCCGCGGGGGTTCCCCTGGGCAACCAACCTATAGGGGAATGGGCCACGCATCCGTGATAGAATATTTTTTGCCCAGTCTAGAACTGTGGCAAAAATTCTAAACTTTAATATAACTAGACGTACGGAGAGCGATCATGACCCTTTGACGATATAAATGGATTTCCCGCTAACCAAAGAGGACCACGATGTTGTAACACTTGTAAATAGGGACATAAGAGTAGTACAAGGTGGGAGGCGAATACGCTGGGCAACTATTAAGCAGTCAAGTGAAAACATGGCCAGTTTGTATCAGAGCATACTTCCCCAGCTTGAAAAGGCTAATTCTATTTTTGGTAATAACACTGTGAATGGTGTGGAAGTAGACATAGGCGCAATCCACAAGGAATTGGCCGTAACTTTGGGGGATTTCTTTTATAAAGTGGGCCCCACAAAGCCCAAAAAGCCGGGTGATATAAATCCCAGGTTTTCGAGGGGTTGCAGGGATGCAAAGTGTGCATTACTCAAGGCCCTCAAGCAAGGAAATAAGGTGTACATTACGGAAGCAAGGCAGGCATACAAGAAAATAATCCTCAATGCTAAATCAGAGTGGGAAGCAGAACGATGGGACGCAATTAGGGTCGCGCTAATTGCAAAAGATCGTTCATACGGGGCAAGCAGAAGGCAAAACATCGATTGACCCAAATAATCCCGAAGAAACATGGGCTCTCCATTTTAAAGAACTTTACAGTATTAATCCAAACAAGAGAGGCGAACCCCAGCCTAGTCTGCTCACCTTAGATCCAACTTGGGGTACGCCTCCTTGCACACTAATAGAGGTACAAATGTCATTAAAAAGCCTCCAACAGAATAAGGCTCCAGGGTTAGACCGGATCCCAGGCGACCTCTTCAGAGACAAAATGATAGTATGAGCCCCCTATCTCTTATTACTGTTTAATGCTATTCTCCAGGGTATACCGCTACCAAGCACATGGATGGGGGCGGAGATAATCCCCATATATAAAAAGGGTTCCCCGCTTGATCCATCTAATTATAGGCCTATCAGCCTTATTGATGTGAGCCAGAAAATGTATGCCCGGCTCCTCCTGCAACGTCTACAGGTCTGGATTGAGGAGAATAACATCCTGACCCAGCTTCAGGCAGGCTTTAGGGCTAAAGTTTCAACTATAGATCAATTATTCAAGCTCCAGGTCATCCACTGGAAACATGTTGTATTGGATGGGGAAAGTCTCTATCTAACCTTCGTCGACCTGAAGTCCGCATTCGATATGGTGGACCGTAACCAGTTATGGAATCTATTGTTATCAATGGGGGTTCCGCCATACTTATGCTACCAACGATACGGTGGGAACGGACAACTAACAGCCCCTTTCCCAGTTGAGAAGGGTGTTCGACAGGGCTGTGTCCTTGCTCCAACCCTTTGATCCCTTTTTGTTAACGGGCATATAGACGAGCTTCTGGCCACAAAAGATATAGACTCCCCCAAAGATTTCCTGCTCTTATGTTTGCAGATGACACCCTGCTGCTTTCTAAATTGCCTATGGGCATGCAGCGGGTGTTACACCACTTCACTAATTTCTGCAAAAAAAGGAACTTGGTGGTTAACATCAACAAAACTAAGTATATGGTTTTTAATGCCAATACTTCTAATTGTCCTCACCCTGCGATGGAAGGTACGCCCTTGGACAGAGTTCCCACTTTCGAGTATTTTGGTCTGACTCTGAACGATAAAATGGAGTGGGCTCCCCAAAAGTTCAAGGCGAATCTAAAATTAACCCAGGCTGTAGGGGGTATTTTGAAAGTTCAAATAAAATGCACTGTAAAAATAATAAGTGCCCCTCTTGAAATCTTTAGTGTTCAAGCCAGGTCTTCGTCTCTTTATGGGGCGGAACTTTGGGGCCATACACCAACAAATGAGCTAGTTATGACAGAAAATCATTTCATCAGGCAGATTTTGACCCTTCCAGAAAACAGGCCGCTTGTGCCATTAAGGTTGGACTTAAATATCCGCCCTATTTCCGATGTTATAGCCTCGCGGCCTCTGTTGTATTGGCGAAGACTTTAAGGCACTCCTGAGTGGGTGAGCTACAAGGAAGAATTAAAAGTGGTAACGGGACCTTTAGGAGCAGATAGGATCCCTCGACTTTTATTTTTTCAGGCAGTCTTTTAAGTCGATGGGGCTGGAGAACCTCTGGATCAATCCCGAGGTCTCCAGTACAGCTATCTCTAAGAAAACACTGGCCCTAACAATAAAAAAATATAATCTAATGAAAGTATTCGGCTCTGCTAAAATCTCAAGCCTGACGCACGCCTTCCTTGATTTCAAATCACACTATGGCTTTGAACCTGAACTTGATGTCATACAACCGACCCTAACGAAGAAGCTTTTTCTACAATTCAGATATGGAACCTTGCCCTTATATGCACTTACTGACAGGTGGACAGGAGGTCCAGCCGCCCATGTCCAGGATGTCAGAAGGAGGAGGAAACTTCTCTTCATGTTGTTCTTTTCTGCCCTGTATATGCTGCAATCCGGAAGAAGTGGGTCATCCAGTTATGTAAAAATCTGGGTATTAGGAATTACCTTGCCTTTTTCAGAGTTTTAAGACCTGACACCAATACAGTCACAGTAGTTGCGGTGGCAAAGTTTCTGTTCTCAATGTGGCTAATATGCAGGAAATTAATTAGTTAAACCTTTTAATTCATTTGTATTAATTAAATCATGGAGACCCAGGGAATGAATGTGTATATTAAATGTAGTTTTATCATCTTGCTAATTATATCTAGACGTAATCTAAAATGTTATAGTTTTTAAAAGTTGCCTTCTATTTTGATATTATGCATTGATGATGTATTTTAAATCAATTGGATAAATTTTAAATGACGTAAACATTTTAAACAAAAATAATGTTTGAAATCTATACATTTTAAATGTATGTGCTTTTATGGTTACACCTAACCGCAATACATTTTTTGAACTGAACTGAATTAACATGTGTTTTTGCAGTGTAGAAAAAAAACTTGTGATTTGAGTGGCCTTTTTAGTTGTGAGGAATAACCATGGAATGTGTTTCTCTCTTCACAGCTCTTTTCCTTCTAATCTACACCGCTGTCTTAAAAGACTTTGGTTTTATTGCATATTTAGATAAATATTTCAGTTTAAAACACCTGTTGAGCGCAAAAAAAACTGCTTTAAACTAATAGCTTTGCTAGGACATCTTTTATGAAGGTATTAGTAGGGGTGGGAACACATAATGAGCTTATTTACATAAAGTTAATACTCTTTTGTATTTGTTTTGTTTTTGGGCCTAAGAAAAAATGGCCGCCTTTTAATCCAGAAAGGCTGTGACTTGCATTAAAAGAAGAGAACATGCACAGATGATACCAGCTTGCCGCAAGACACGAAGGAGTCAAGGCCACTGTGAACTGTATATTCTTGTGATTGTGCCAATGTACCAGTGTTAAAGTATCCTTCCTGCCTATGATATGACAGGAAGGAAAATCAGACTGAAACATTTTTTCCTAGTAAATGTTGCAAAAACATATAAATGTATTTAATCATTTATGCTTCTTTTTTTGTTAAAACCTGTATAGTTTAGAATTTTCAATGAGTCAGGATAGTGAGACCTCTTGCCATTGTGACTAACCAATCAGGTACAAGCCTTTCTGAAAATGCAACATTTTGTGTAGTCTGCCAAGAATTATGCCCAGATGCATCAAAGTACTTTTTTGCGATTCCTAATTTGCAAAATTTACCGAATCGTAAATTAGGAATCTCAAAATGGTATGCATCATTTTTCTCGCATTTTTTTTGCGATTCGGTAAAAATCGCAATTTTTACCGAATCGCATAAAAAATGCGATTTTCAAATTGCGAATTCGCACTTCCCATTCATTCCTATGGACTGAAATGCGCATAGGAATTAATGGGAATTGCGAATTCGCAATTTGAAATCGGAATTCAACAAAGCATTTCAAGGGTGGAGAGGGGGGTCCAAATGACCCCCCCCCTGCACCCATGAAATGCACTTTTACCTATAAGTTACATACACACATGTCCTAAGGACATGTGTGACTGTAACTGAACAGTTTAAAAAATGCATTTTTTTTTTCTTTTTTTAAATTTTTGGTAAACCTTTATTATACTTATAGCAATACAATTGCGGGCAAGCAAAGCACCAAGATCATAAACATACAGCATTACATCCCCAAATTGCTCCATTGTAGCTCAGGATAATGTTCGCATCATCAAATACCAGGATGAATGAGGTTTCTTTTTTCTTTTGGGATTCTAATGCACAGGATCGATAGCGAGCAATCTTTTCAAAGTCTACAGCAAAATGTCATATCGTACAAAGGCGACCAATTGGACAGTTAAAGTGGGAGTAGGGGGCAAAATAAGCAATACTGAGCAGCCATAATCGCAGACTCTATACAGAACAAACCAGTGCCCCACCCCACAAGAACTGAATACGCCATAGAATTCCCGAAGAATAAGACAGAAAAAGCAAAGAAAAGGGCCATAGAACCGAAGAGAAAACAAGAAGATACACAGTACCCAACCCCCCACCCCGCACCCCTGCAGAAGGCCATGGCCTATCCCCCCGGCAGTGTGCCCGTCGCCCTAATAGGAAACCCAAAATATAGTTAGAGAAGAAGTGAAAAGAGAAGAAAAGATGGAGGAGGAAGACAATCAACATGTATATTCTCAGCCGCCCACCCCCCTACCCCAAAACCGATGAAATACCAACGTTCAACTCAGTCAATGTCCCGCCTGTCTCTCATAGTCCCAGCAATGCGAGCAACAGCGATCAAGAAAACATCCTCAACCTTGCCCCTTGCGATCAAGTGCGTCGACGGAGTCCAGCTGTCCAGCCGCCATCTTAGATGAAATAGGCAAACGGGATGGCCAAAACAGAATAGGAAGCTGTCCACAAAAGTCTGCCCAAACCAACGCTGTGTGTTCGATGAAGATGCTAAAAGGGGGAACGCACAGCAGTAATCCCCCAAAGCCGGCGGGCCAGTACGGTAACATCGGCTCCAAGAAAGGATGGGGAGTCACGCCATCAGACCACAAAGAAGTTGCCAGTCATGGCGTCCGGAGACGATTCCCCAACCACTGCACGAGTTCACGAACTCCAGACCTCTTCCCGACCATTGCGGTCAGCACCTCCGCGGTATCGAGATCTTGGTCCTCCAACGCCTCCGTATAGACCTGGGTAGGCAGTCCACTGCGGTCGGGTGCAGGGTGTGGCGCAGTGCCCCGCACTTGAGGACAGTCACGGCCGGTCGAGGGCACATCAGGAGCAATAGCATCCAGCCGGCTCCCCAGATCCTGGGCACTATTATGCAGGGCAGCTCTCAAAGCACCCAGAGCGCCCAGAATATCGCTGATCCCCCAGCGGTGCCCCAGGAATAAAGGATGCAGCATTTCTCCTCACCCGAGGCTCACGGGCGTGTAGTAGCTCTTGAGGCTGACCATCATCATTCCATGCGACCAGCAGATCACCCTGCCGACACTCCGCAGCGTACAATCGGGCTGGAGGCACAGGGGCAGCAGTCTCCATTCCGTCACCACACACAGCGCTGATGCAATGTCGGCAATCACCTGGACCCGCAGTCGCGGTCCAGGGTCTTCAGTTCCAAGCGCCAAGTACGCGATACACAAGATGGCTCCCACCACAGTGCAGGGAAAGATAAAAGAATTGTCCGGGCCAGCCACAAGCAGGGAAAAAGATACAATGTAATTCCCACAACTGCGGCGCCCTCCAAGCGTGCAAAATTGCAGGGCAGATTGGATCGCTGCAGTGGGAAGCGCAGTGCGACAACCTCTATCCGGCCGACCGACTCCTCCCTGTCTTCGATGGCCGCTTTTGTTGTGGCCGGGGCTGGCCGTCCCTCACGCACAAAGACCCGTCTCGCAGCCATTAGGGGCCGGGGAAGAAGCGAGGACGTTTCACCACCGCTACCGCTAGAAACAAGCCGGGAAACACACCATCGGGATCAGAATCGTATCCCCGTTCCAAAAATACGGTTCAGGTGCAGGATAGAGTGCAGGATGATGAAGGAAAGCGGGAAGGTCGGCGGAACCGAGAGTCTAGGCGGCCATCGTGGTTGCAGGCTAGGCTCCTCCTCCGTTTTTGTGCATTTTTAACCAAATTTGCAAATTACCACGAGGTTCAATCTCGTGGTAATTTGCACTTGCAATTTGAAAAATCGCAAATTTTTTAAGAATGATGCATTGCATTTAAGGAATCGCAAAATTGCGATTCCTTATAATGCAATCGCATTTTAGAAAATCGCAAAATTAGCGATTTCCATTAAAAATAAATGATCCATCTCAACAAGCATTTTTGGAATCGCAAACGGACGATTTTAAGGATTCGCACCGTTTGCGACTCCAAAAATGCTTGATGCATCTGGGCATTAGAGTATAAATAATGACCTCTTTGGAGGCGTGGTTGGCTCATTAGGCTTTTAGGCTCATTTGGCTTTCAGGCTCATTTGGCTTTTGGCTTAGGCTCTTTAGACTCAGCTTCATTCATATGGGTTAGGTACGAGAAACGTCGCGGGTAGAGCTTGGGTGAGATTGCTTCTGAGGAGAGTATGGTGGGGGGTTCATTTGCTCATATTTTTTTCAGAGAGTCCTTGCTCGTCATATTTTTTGTAAGGCAGATCACATTCCTCTGTGGTATGTGAAGGGCGGGCTGTTTGCTCTTTGGACACAGACAGGCAAAAAGTGCAGCAGATTAGGATAGAATTAGATGCTACACTTTAAGTTTATGCTTTGACTAATTAATTAGGTCTGAAAAGATGTTTTTGTCTTATGCATTTATTTCTCTTAATGGGAGATTTTTGCAAACTATTTAATTATTGATTAGCCTTGCAAGACTCTTTTTCTTAGAAACTCTTTAATAGTTTTGACTGACATTTTGCACCACATTTTCTTTTCTACATGTGATGCTTGTTTGCAGACTGTAAAATGTTCTGTATTAATGCTATTTTTCCTGTTTTCAAAATTCTGTAACCTGATTGAAATTTTACTAATGAGTAAAGGGTCAGAGAAAAATTAGCTTTTGACAACAAAATAAAACCCTTTAACATACTCAACAATTCACTTTATTGACTTAAATAATAATTGCATTTTTGACTGTTCATGTTTATTCAAAATCTCCTGAAGGTAATACATTGTTTCAAGGGCCCAACACCTTTTCAGCGGTAAATAGAGATAGCATGAGGGTTTTGCATTGAGAAATTACCAGATGAAATTACTGCTGCATCAAAGAGGTGGACCCCATATTACATCGTCCTGACTCTGAGGACTACAAAATCCTGACAGAATTACGCACCCACAAAAGGATACTCCTCCTGGTCCAGGTGTGGCTCTATATGGCGTCCATGGAGGATGTGGTTCAGGCATTGGCCTTAGTTCAACAGGAACATACGGCCTCTAGGCTTAAACCCGTTGCTTTGCGAGATAGTGTAGATAAGTTGACTAGGAACCCTTTTGATGTATCTGTCACCTGTAACTCCCACATACAAGTTACAGTTCCTCCACCTATCCCTTTAGCGAGCCCCGAAAGGTATGCAGGAGATCCTCAGAAGATACAGGTATTATTAACACAGATTATGCTTCATTTGTCTTGTAAACCCTTGTCATTTCTGAATAATCATTCCAGGGTAGCTTTTGCGATCTTGTATTTGATGGAGATGCTGCCAATTGGGGGTTCCATTGGTTAGAAACAACGACCCGGCATTATCTGATTAGGTGGTTTTCCATGCCACATTTGAAAGAGTGTTCAGCAGACGAACCACTAATTTTAGCGCTGATTGGGAGTTATTGGAATTGAGGCAAGGGAGACAGGATCTGGTAACATACCTTACTTCCTTCAATCGGTTAGTTGCTGAAGCAGCATGGCCGGAGAAAAATAGGATGTCTCTTTTCTACCAAGGTCTACGCGATGGGTTGAAGGATGTGATAGCCCAAATCGATCCACAGCCCGTCAACTGCTCTAATTTATTCCGTTTGACGTTAAGACTAGATAGCTGCATTTCTGAAAGAGGTGGAGAGAAGCATAAAGGTTTGGTCCTTCTATAGGTCGGACAAGAACCCCAGGAAAGAGACAGCTAACAGTGAAAATGTAAATGAACCCATGGAGATAGGGGCCATCAGGGCACCTCTCTCGGGTACGGGAGAGAGAGAGCCATTGAACACAGGGGTTATGCATGTACTGTGGCAAAAGAGGGCATTTCCTACGTGACTGCCCATCAAAACTGGAGACACAAGGTTTTTCTTACAGGAATAAGAAAGCTGCTGTTTATGTTTTAGGCACGCAGTCTAGTACATCTGCTATGACTCCCTCTGTTTTGTCAGGGGAAAAGGAATGGAAGGTTCCGTCTGTATCAACCAACAAGTTAAAGGACACAGAATCGCACATAGTGTTGGCTGGGGGACTAGAGTACAAACAACGAGTACCCCAAGTGTTAGCCATGTTGTATACAGGAGCAACAGGGAATTTCATAGACAGTGGGTTATTGAAGCAGTTGGCAGTCAGTAGTGTACCCCGTGATACCCCAAAGGAGGTTTTGGCTGTGGATGAGAAGCCGTTAAAATCCGGTCTCATTACGGCCAAACCGAATTCCTCAAGCTCTCGATAGAAGATGGGAAGAGACAACACCTGGTAGAATCAGCCTTAAACATTATAGACGCCCCTCAGCACGAGGTGATCTTGGGAATGCCATGGTTCTGGCACCACAACCCTACCATAGATTGGAAAAACAAGACAGTACGGTTTCTGTCAAAGGAATGTGAAGAACACTGTATGCAGGAACATACGTCCCAAGCAGCAGCTCTGACTTACCCTTTTTGTGTAGCTATGTCGGCAGAGGTAGTATTGCAGTAGTAGTAGTAGTATTGTAGAGTGTTCTCAGTTTTGGGATGTTTTTAGCAAGGCACAGGCAGAACAGCTCCCACCCCACAGGATTTATGATTGCCAGATTGATCTGATCGAGGTAGCAACCGTTCCAGCTTGTTGGGTGTACGCCTTGTCAGATTCTGAAACCCGACACCTCAGATAATACCTGGATCATTTTCTGGAAATTAGTTTTATTAGGCCCTCTTGTTCTCCCGCAGCCTCCCCTCTTTTCTTTATAGCTAAAGCTAGTGGCGAGTTAAGAGCGTGTTGTGATTTTAGAATGTTAAATAAGAATACCGTTTGTAACAGATACCCCTTGCCACTTATTACGGTTTTGTTGGAGGTGCGGGAAGCCACTATTTACACCTGATTAGATTGAAGAGGGGATTACCATTTGGTACGCATCCGAGAGGGGGATGAGTGGAAAACGGCTTTTAAGACACGCTAAGGGTTGTTCGAATATATTGTGATGCCATTTGGGCTGTGCAACGTCCCGGCGGCCTTTCTGTATTTTCTGAATGATGTTCTGAAAGAGTATGTGGACCATTTCGTGGTCGTATATACGGACGATATTCTCATTTACTCTGTGTCAGCTGAGGTGCATCACAAGCATGTTATTTTGGTACTGGAAACTCTAAGGGAATACCATCTGTTTTGTAAGCTGAGCAAATGCGAATTTGGGGTGCGTGAAGTGGAATTCCTAGGGGTGATACTGTGTCCAGAAGGTTTGAGCATGGCAGAACACAAGGTGGAAGCTGTGGAGGAATGGCCCATCCCAAAGTGTACGAGGGGTGTCCAATGCTTCTTAGGTTTTGCAAATTATTATCGCAGGTTCATTTTTACCAGGTGGCAGTCCCTATCACCACGCTGCTTCGATATGGGGTTCCATTTGTATGGACAAACGAGGCCTCTACAGCTTCTGCCTACTTGAAAGACGCTTTTGCCACAGCTCCAGTGCTCAGACATCCTCAAATGGGGGCACCTTTCATAGTTGAAGCAAATGCTTCAGATGAAGTCATTGGAGCCATTCTATCTCAGAGAGATAAAGATACTGGACAATCACATCCCGTCGCCTATCTCTCTAAAAAGCTAAATGAGGACAAAAAGAACTACACCATTGCGGAAAAAGAACTGTTGTCCATGAAAAAAGCCTTCCAATAATGGCAGCACTATTTATGGGGGGCTCGTTACCCAATCACTTTGTATTCTGATCACCATAACTTACAATACATAAAGACGGCGCACCATCTCACACCGAGGCAGATGAGATGGACGCTGTTTTTTGAGGCGTATGACTTTGTTATTACTCGGGCCAGGAATGGACAATTGCAAGGCAGACTCCTTATCCCGGCAATAGTCAGTCGTAGAGCCCTCTCCAGAATCCCAGAGGCAATAACCGATCATGCAAGGGGCATCTGTGTTCTGAGAGTGGACGATTTTTAGACAGAGGTGACCAAGAACAAATCTACAGACTGGTGGGAGCGATGGGTTCAAGAGGATGTCTCTGGTAGCATCAAACAAGGACTACCTTTTCAGAACAGTAAGCTGTATCTCTCTACTAAAGCACTACAGAAAAAAGCACAAAAATGGTGCCATGTGTCTCCCTTGGCAGGACATTTAGGAATTTGCAAAATTGCATTTGGTTCAATGACATTTCTGGTGGAAATCGATGGCCAAAGACGTTCGTGCCTGGGTATCACAATGTGAAGACTGTGCTAGAGGAAAAGGGGAAAAAACTAGAAAGAAAGGGAAGCTCATGCCCATGCCAACCCCTTATCAGCCATAGCAAAACATCAGTCTCAACTTCATCACCAGCCTGCCTATGGATCAGGGATGTTCTGCCATTTTAGTAGTAGTGGATAGCCTTACCAAAATGGGCCATTTCATTCCATGCAAGAACCTAACAACAGCCAGCCAGACAGCCCAAATACTGCTGGACAATGTCATTAGACTTCACGGTTTGGCCAAAGTAATCATGTCTGACAGGGGCCCCCAGTTCATTGCGAGTTTCTGGAGAACATGGTGTAAAGCTCTGCAGATAGAATCGGCGGTCTCAATAAGCTTCCTCCCACAATCAGACGGTCAGGCCAAAAGATTTAACCAGACATTGAAAAAGTATCTGCGGTGTTATGCCATGGAGGTTCAAGACTCTTGGGTGTCTCTGTCATGGATGGCGGTGTTATCATACAACAATGCCTTACACTGTTCTATCGGGGTGTCCCTGTCTATGGCAAACTTAGGACACTGTGCAAAAACCCTGCCCATCAGCCTTCCTGTTGACCTTGCCAACCAACCTTCTGTTCAGGCTCACATCAAGTCTCTGCACTCTGTCCACAAGAAGGCGAGACAGCACCTGTTGGTAGCTAAAAAAGTGTACAAGAAATGGGAGGACCAGCCCAAAACCGACGGTCCTCAGTACCAAGTCGGTGACTGGGTTTGGCTGTCCACAAAGAATATTAAGTTCATACTGCGCAGTGTGATCCATCCTAGGTTCATTGACCCGTACACTGTGGTGATACAGGTTAATTCAGTTGCTTACAAGTTAAAGTTGCATGGCAGTCTCCGTCCGCATACATCCGGTGTTCCATAGCAGCCTCTTGAAATCAGCCTCGAGGAGGACTTTACCAGGACCTGAACTGCTCCGCCGAGCACCCAAAAACCACAGCTTCTCTCCGCTGGTACCGCCTCACTGTTCATAAAACTCCTTTGCTGTTCGGTGAGTGTGGTGGAGTAGAGTGACGCATTCCACCGGAGGGTGAATGCATGCCGTTTTGAAGAGGCAGGCGGCGGTGAGAAAACCGCGAAAGCCTTTTCATTATCCTTCATTGAAGTATTGAAACTACTATCAGATTCTGTGGGGTCTTGATTGAGAGATAGATGTCATTGCTGGCACAGCAAGACAATGTGCCAGTGAGTTACTTCAGTAATATTTTTGGGAAATTCTAAGGGAAGTCCATATTTCTTTAGTAGAGGAGTCGCTAACGTCTGTTGGAAGGGACCAAGTGGGTGCCATCATAACCCTGTGACTAGGTCCACGGACCAGTAATACATTCGGGCTTTATTCTTTCTTTTATTCAAGACTTTGGTCATTTTCTTTGTTTGATGCCCACAAGAGAACCAGTGAGCAGTGGGAGATCTCTGATTCAAGGGTGTGCTAGGTACAAGGTGCTATGGTATTAGTATCTAAATGTGGCATGAGTGTTTTTTCAACCTACGTGTTATTGTTTTGTAGGATTATCCAGAAAAAGAGGCTGGTTGTTTTCAGAAACTAAATACAGGCGTGAGATAGCACGTTGGGGGATAAGGTATTTATGTCCCATTAGTGAGACCATATGAGAGTAGCCATATATAATTATGTCCCTGCTGTTCCCAACCTTTCCCTTCCCTCACTTGATCGCCCTAATACTCTGTAACTTTATAGTTGGAGTTTGGGGATATCAGAGGTGGACCCCTTATTACATCAGCCAGACCCTGAGGAGAACAAAATCCTGACAGCATTGCTCCGCCTTCTCCATTTTTGGACGAGGTGGGGGAGCGAATCATAACCTGACAAAAGAGTGGGAGAAATTGTTTATTTCTTATCTCATTGCAATAGAGGGGCAAATGTTTTCAGCTGTAAGGAAGCAACATATTCTATTGCATAATTTAGATACTCAAGGGAGGAATGTGTATGAAAATGTTGCTGATTCAGGAAGTGAAGATGAAGAAGAGATGGAATTGGAAGATGTTTACCAGACAACTTTTCATGCATTGGAAAAACATTTCGGCCAAAGGGTGAATGTAGTTTTGGAAAGAGATACATTTTTCTTTAGAGTACAAGGGAAGAATGAAAAGGTAACAAGTTATATTGCGGTTCTTGGAGGGTTGGCCAACATGTTTGAATTTGATTCACTATGTGACTGTTTAATTAGGAACCAATTAGTTAGGTTTACTAATAATCCTAAAATAGAGGAACAATTGTCAATTGGTAATCCAAATTTGAAAAACACCTTAGAAATTGCTAGAGGCATTGAGCATACAGCAGAATATATATGAGAAATGAAACAATGTAATATTTTGGACCCTTTCCATGTTGTAAAGAACTGTGCTGGTAATGAAGAACAAAGTGAAGAGGTAGATTATGGTAAATAATTTATTGACTTCCAACCAAAAGGAAGATAGAGGAGAAAAAAGAGAGATTGAGGTGTTACTGTCAAGGTAAACCTCACCATCTACTAAATAACATGAATTGCCCGCACAAACCCTGGTGTGCAGAAAATGCAATAAGAGGGGGCATTATGCCAGATTGTGTAAGGATTTAAAAGCAGATAGAAAAAATGTGCATATGGTTGAGGAGGCGGAGATGAGGATGAGTGAGTTTGTATTTCAGGATGGTAATACATCGGTAGAGAAAGTGAATTATTATCCCACGTGTGAAATAACATTTGATGGGGTAGAAGTAAGAGTTTATGTTGATTTGTGCTCTCCATACACAGTGGTTGATTACAATGTATTTCTAGAAAGATTTCAAGGGAAGAGTTACACTATTCAAGAGGCTGACATCGAACCAAGTGGGAACAATACCAGCCCCATTCCTTTGATCGAAATGTTGCCTATGTGTATATCCTTCAAAGGTCAAACTACCTTAAAAAATAATTTTTTTAACCAAGAGTGGATCCAGTCTACTGGGCTGAGCACATCAAAAAGAATTGGGGATTAAACTCGACCTTACTAGTGAGAAACCTGTTTTAGCAATGGAAGAGGAAAGAGTCTGCAAAGAAGTGTGCGGTGAGTTCCTACAATTATATAATAAGAATTTAGGCTACTTAAGGAATTTTCAACATAAAATTAAAGTAAAAGACAATGCAGTACCTGTGATACATAAAGTAAGGTCAGTCCCTCATATGATGCAGTAGGTCTCAAGGAAGAGTAGGATAAGTTAATTGCACACTGCATCATTGACCCCATTGAGAGTTCCTCAGGGCTTGCCCCGATTGTTGGTACCCAAATATCTGGGGGACAAGGGATTGTTCTCTGTGATGACTTAAGGGACATGAATGCAAACATCTGGGTGGATAGAATTCCCCTTCACAGAATAAATTATATGATTAGTGTAATTGGGGATGCAGAATGTTTTAGTGCCATTGATCTCTCTTCTGTGGACCACCAGATAGAGTTGCACCCATACTCCAAATCACTTATATCATTCATAACACAGTTTGGGGTATTCAGGTACTGCCTATGCCATTCGGTATTGCTTCCACGGCTGCGGTATTTCTAAGGGTTATGCAAAAGATCTTAATTGGAATAAATTATGTTATTTGCTTCCAGGATGACATTTTGGCTTATAGTGTTTCAGTAACACATACCAATAATACTTTTCAGAAGGTTTTGAAGGCCCTGGAAGACGCAGGGTTAACCATTAGAAAAGACAAGTTGTCAGTTTGGAGTGGAATCAGTTGATTATTTGGGTCATTATATATCAAAATATGGTGTTAAGACCAAATTGGATTTGGTAAAGGCTGTGAGGGAGGCACCCTTCCAAAGAAGAATTACAATCCTTCTTAGGTTTAGTTGAATACATGGCACAATTCATTAAAAAGGTTGCATACATCACTGCACCTTTGAGAGGACTTTTAAAAAAAGGGGTCCAATTTATTTGGGATTCAGAATGCCATAGGTCTTTTGATGTTACTAAAAAGCCATAATTGATGCACCGTCCTTAGGAAATTTTGACACAAAATGGAAAACTATTTTGACTACGAATCAAAGTGGGAAAGGGAGTGGGCATTATTGACTCAAGTGGAAGAAGGCATAGAGAAAATCATGTATTTTCCATCCAGGGCATTAAAGGTTGCTGAATGCATCCATTCCACAATTGAACGTGAAGCTTTAGGATGCACTTGGGCTATGTTTTTTAACTTTTTCATTGGGGTTTGCCATTCATAGTTCGCAGAGACTATAACACCCTGATATATATATATATATATTTTCAACCAGAGGAAGGGAGAATCACACTCCTCATATCTCAAAGTGGTTAATTGGTTTAGAGGGTTACAATTTCTAAATTAATTATGTTCCTAGCACAAAAACCCTAGTAGGCGATTGTCTATCCAGGCTACCTTGCAAAGGGGAGGAGGTGGAAGGGAACATCGTGGCTGAACCAATTTTGTTTGTGGCAATACCTGGAATCACAGAGAAGGAGTAGGACACCTGCATGGAAAGTGAAATATATCCCTTAAACAAGTGAAAGAAAAGATAGTTCAAAGATGGCCTGTTAAACCAGGGAGTCTACTTGATGATCTTCAGAAATTTTTGGGGGGGACGTCATGAGTTAGGCAGCATCAATAAAAAATTCATGAGAGTAGATACACTAGTGCCCCTAAAGATCTGTGGGACAGCATAGCTGAGCTAGCCCATGAGGGCTATTTAGGGGAATGCCTTACAAAGTCCAAAGTTAGGACCTCTTATTAGTTCCCTAGGATGTATAGTGTGGTAGAGGATGTGGTTAAGGATTGCCTAATCTCTCTATGAGTGACAAATCTAAAAGCACAAGAGATGCACCTTTGTCCCCAGTGAATGTTCCATCCAAACCATGGGATGAACTTGGTTTAGACATTATTAGACATTATCGGTCCACTAAAACACTCATTGTGGACTGGAAAGTTCATGCCAGTAATAGTACCTCTCTCATTGGATCATAACTAAAGTGGTTAGTAATATCAACACCCAATCCTTAATACATTTTCTGACAGAGGCATTCTGACAGAGGCATTCACGACAGAAGGTGTGCCCAGCACTATCATAACTGATAACAGGGTGCAATTGACTTCGCATGTAATGAGATTTCCTAGAAAAGATGTCAATATGACATCTTAAAACAGCACTTTATCGACAAAGAGCAAATGGATTACTTAAAGAAGTCAATTGCTTAATTAAGGAACATATTCAGCTAGCTTACAGAAATCTTGGCGGACAAAGCTCTGCAAAGAATGCTGTGGTCGTATCACACAACAGCAAATTTGGCCACCAAAGTTTCACATTTTCTGGAACTTGAGGGTAGACTCCCAGGTACAAAAATTATTTCTAGATGGCTAGGAGGAGGTGAACCAAAATGGGTGTGCAAGAAGAAATGGGTAGCCAGGTTCAACATCATCAAGAAGTATATAAAAAAGATATGACCAGAAACACAGGACCAAAGAATGTAGTTTTAAGGTGCGAGATTTGGTGTTGATTAAAATGTCTGTTCCCCGCCAAAGGGGTGGTAGCAAGTTTTCCAAACTGATATTAACATTGATAATGGCAAAACCTGGAGTATGGACAGATTAGTACCTTGTTATCATTCCCTGATTAATGCTGACCCAATTGAGAATTCACAATGGGAGCCCAATTCAGTTGTAGGTCACCCTAGCACCAGGGCTTGTTTTGTACCGGTGTGCAACTGTCATAGGGTTGACCCTTGCATTTACTCTGTGTTAAGTTAGCATGAGCTTATCAGAAGTTTAAACACCATTTTTTCCTTTTTGCTGCCTTTTGCACACGGCACACATTATTACAAATGTTTAGAGTCTAGTGGACTGTTTTGCTTCACACGAGAATAATATGTTTTTCTATACTAGCAGCTTGGCTTGGTAAGCTTTGTCTGAACAGTGAGTGCCGAGGTCTTCAAGGTTATTTCAACACAGTGGTTGTTGTTCGGTCTGATCAGCGCACGTTCTAGACATAACATATATGCAGCTGTGGCCATCTCTGATTTTGGCGCGTTTAATAATGCACTGCGCAGGCATGGTCACACACTTTTTCGAGAACATTTGCGTGCAGAGAGCTGCTGTAGAAAATGATGTGATCCATTTCTACTAGGACCAGAGGTATGGGGCCGCCCTTGTGAACCCAAGAGACCTTCCGTAGATATAAAATAACCTAATAGCAAGGGAGCGTGAAATCTAGGTGTAATCTAGCCTATTTCCATTTAGCATTTTAACATGCTTTCTCCTTTTGTATTTTATGGAATAGTAACTATGCTGATAATCTTGTTGCTTATAATATGTCTGCCTGCATTAGCTAAGATACTGCGCCTGAGAACACGGCATTAGAAATAAATATTTCATACTTGCACTTGTCTTCATTTACTCCCCGTTTTGGACTGATATGAGAGTATAACGAAAGAGTGTTTATGTGTTCCACATTGCCTGAGGTATTCTTAGTTCCATGTTCTGGGTTGTCTAATCATTGGGGGTATGGAAGAACTAATGAAACACTGATTGCTAGTCTGGTAGGGGATTTTGGCTACTAAGGTGAGTTTTGGTGCACCCTAATTCACTGAGGTTCCAAGTCTCTATGCACAGTTCTGTGTATGAGCAGAATCCCTGCTACAGAACAAGGACTACATTGTCCATTAGATTATTAAAGCAGTATACAACCTTATAGATGTATTTTTAAAACCAGTCACTGCATTTAGGTCCAATTGTATTTCTTAACCTTCCCTGTTCTAGATGCTGTGTTTGTGCTTGCAAAAATCTTTCATTATTTATAGGAGGGAGATGTGTTGTATATTATAAATAATAACTATCAACAATTGTTTTCCAATTTCCTTCCACTGTCACTCCATTTTCTTTCCCAGCTCCCCCCTGCCCTTCTTTCCGTTATGGTACTTGCCAACATTATTTTGACAGTTAGAATGTTTAGTTAAGGGTTTTGTGTGAGCCGCTGAATAAACAGGTGATGTGGCTTGGAGGCTGTTGTTTCTTCTGAGATTAAAATGCCACATTATCAACATCTCATCTCATTGTTATTTATAATAGGTACCTCTGTTAATGATTCTCTTTTGGGGTTTATACTCCCGAGGTCTCTATTTGTGCACTCTCCCCCCCGGGTGACCATAGTTTGTAGATGGATGCTTAAGGCTCGGGTGTAGTTACCCTTCCCTAAAATCCAAATGTACAATTAAGCACAGTTTACTCAACTTTCTACTTGAGGTGTTGTAGTTGTTATCTTTGGTTCTTTGCATTTCTTTCAATGTGAGCTCAGTGGCTCAGTCCCACCACAGGCAGAGGCTCAAGGTCATTGAGTGCTGCTTCAGCTGCAGCAGGCAAGTGAGTTAATGCAAGGCTTGAGTCTTCTCACTGCAGTACCACTTGATGGTTTAGCATTGCTCTGCATGCCCTGGCACCACCTTAGTAGTCGTGGCAAAACATCAGACTCGACTTCATCACCGGCCTGCCTATGGATCAGGGATGTTCTGCCATTTTAGTAGTAGTGGATAGCCTTACCAAAATGGGCCATTTCATTCCATGCAAGAACCTAACAACAGCCAGCCAGACAGACCAACTACTGCTGTACAATGTCATTAGACTTCACGATTTTCCCAAAGTAATCCTGTCTGACAGCGGCCCCCAGTTCATTGCGAGTTTCTGGAGAACCTGGTGTAAAGCTCTGCAGATAGAATCAGTGGTCTCAACAAGCTTCCACCCACAATCAGACGGTCAGACCGAAAGACTTAACCAGACATTGAAAAAGTATCTGCGGTGTTATGCCATGGAGGCTCAAGACTCTTGGGTGTCTCTGTCATGGATGGCGGCGTTACCATACAACAATGCCTTACACTATCGGGGTGTCCCTGTCTGTGGCAAACTTTGGATACTGTGCACAAACCCTCTCGATTCTAATCTGACGTGTGGATGCACACCAGTTGCAACTGTGACCTGGGACCAATACGCATATTGGTGCAATTGCAGCCCATCCCAGGACAGTATGCATTCAATTTGACAGTTGAAGCCCAGACCTGGGCTGATGCACCCAACAACATAAATGCAGCTTCGAGCTGGATCAATACACGTCGCAAGGGGGATGCACATGGAAAGGTAGATGCAGCCTGCCTCAACCATTGTGCTGAAATACATAAAATCTTGCAGTTCTCACCAGGAACTGTGGAGAGACTCCAGGTGTTCCTCATTCCATGAACATGCTGAGCTTTTCTCCTAGAAAGCCTCCTCTACTTCACAGCCAGGCAGACTCCTTCCCTCTATCAATAGGTAGGCAGACTTCTAGGCACTTAGCAGACCCTCAGAAAGTGCAGACTTCATGTAATGATCCCTAACTGTGAGAGACTGTTTTTCAGGCAGACACCAGCCCAGGTCACAGAGTACTTCTTTGAGTATTCTGTGAAGCACTCCCTTCCATGGTCATAAAGAACTTGGACTGAAATAAGTGTGGTGCTTTGGGTCCCACATGGTTAACACATTTTCATACAGGAGATTTGTATCCATTGTCTCATGTTCAGAACAAATAAGGGGTTGGTTTTCTTTCAAGGGTCCTTCTCTGGCTGTTTTCCTGAATGCACCATTGTGGAAAGGTGATGTTTCTCATAGCAGGTACGACTGGGGATGTCTCCAAACCTGAGCTCCCACTACATGGGCACAAATAAGTTCAAGTTTTCTGTAGCAGTAATAAAGGACAGGCATAGGGGAAGGTCTGACCTTGAAACTTCCTCATCTTTAACAACAGCAACTGCAGTCCCACCCTTCAGCCCGTCATCAACCAAATTGCAGTGCTCAGGAAGAACTAATCAGCAGCCCCAAACTAACATAGTATTCATGCAATTTTGAAAGGGAGCCCTGTCTTCATTCTCCTCACTTCAGTGTCTGGAGAACTTGTCCTCATCCTACATCTTGTACCATGGTACATCAGGGGCATCCAACATGGAGCCCATTAGTAACAGCACTTGGACACACACAGAGTCCTACTACTACACATGTACTACATATATATTTCACATGCACATGCTCTTGACATACACACATGGTTTGAGCAAAAGGTTCTGAATTATCATATAGCTTCCAAACTTTATATGAGAGGGGGCAGTAGGCCACACTCTAACTAACACACATAAAAGGTTCTGGTCAAATAAATGAGAGCACAAAACACAAGATGCTGCGAGGAAATGCAAAAGGGGTCAGCCCAAAACAAGATGGGAAACATATTTCGTGCTTACTCTATACGGATGACTTGGTAATCATGGACCAGACGGAAATTGGTTTATAGAGGAAATTAAACATGTTTAAAGAATACTGCCTGGTCAAGAGACTAGTGGTTAATATGGAAAAGACTAAGATGTTATGCTTCGGTAGAAGAAAACCGGGTTTTCTTGGTATTTGCGGACCGAAAAGTTGGAAAAAGTAACAGAATATAGATACCTGGGGATGTGGTTTGAAAGAAGCCTTCAATGGCGTACCTATCTCGATGCACTAAAACTAAGAACAGCGGAGGAGCTTGGCGCGCAACCAAGATGGCCGCATGAGCACAGGGCTCCCGAGACCCTCGCAACCTCCCGCATATATCTTGTAGCTTATCCTGACTTTCATATATGTCCCCGTGAAGACGAACCACTGGTGAGGCGAATACTGCAACCAGAATCCGGATCGGTCCCCGGGAGCCGGAGTTATGACGATTTGAAGATCGCGGCCTGCGCCTCCGTGATGCCCGTCTGTGGAGTTGGCATGGTGCCCGAGTTGAAGTTGAACAACATCGGCCTGGGGCGGCAGAGACGACCGGTCCTGCTTACTTTCACTTTTCATCTGCTGGACAGACCAAATACTGCGGTTTCTGCACTGCTGCCCGAGGGACCTCAGAGATCTCCATCTTTCTACCAAGGTCGACCGTTACCGGGCATTGCCTTCCGCTTAGCCTCTTGTTTGCGCTTCTATCCCCTGCCCCAGTTTGGAATCATTTTCACTGTCTCCACGATGGTGGGGAAGCCGGAGGGGGACAAGCAGAGATCAAAGGCTACTCGGCGGGGCAGCTATACCCAAACCAACATCATGGACCCCTATGCCCAGGCTAATGTGTCGCCCAGTGGACCGGGTAGGTCGCTGGAAGGAGCGAAAGATCCACTGACCTCAGCGACGGAGCCTACCCTGCAAGACGTCATGGCCGCCATTGATGGGATCAGATCGTCCTTCGAGGGACAAATGGAGACTCTTGCCCATAAACTTGACACTGTGGCGATTGATGTGAATTTGATCCGCACGGACCTAGCGAAAACCAACGAAAAGGTTCAATCGCTGGATATTAAGACTTCTAGCCTGACGGACGACGTCGTTGAGATACAGACAGAGGTTCGCAACCTAAGGGCTTCCAATGACCTCCTTGCACGTCGGCTGGAGGATTCTGAAGGAAGTTCTAGGCGGAATAACGTCCGTATTGTAGGAGTTCCGGAGAAGGCGGAGGATTCAGCAACTGATCTTTTTGTGTAGAACCTGATCATGAATCACCTTGCACCCAAGGGACTGAGCAATTTTTTCACTGTGGAACGAGCTCACAGAGTTCCAGGTGGCCAACGCAAGACGGGTTCCCCACCGCGGCCTTTTATAGCAAAAAAATTTCCGCGACAGAGACGCTATCCTGCAGGCTTCGCGTACAGGCCGTCCCATAATGTTTGAGAACACTACCATCAGTTTTTATCCAGACTTTACCCAAGCTGTGCAGAAACAGAAAGTTGGTTTTCTTGGGGTGAAAAGGAGATCCGGAAGATGGGCCTCAAATACGCCATGCTTTTTCCGGCCAAGTTGCGTATCGAACATGCAGAGCAGACTTTTTTTTTCGACAGACCAGGCGTAGTGTCCGACTGGCTTAATACTCTTCTGGCCCATCATCCGCAGGGCGGGCAGGGCGGACAGAGTGGTGGCGCGGAGGGCGAATCGATGGACCAGGAATAAGCCTTATCTTTGACTGGTTCCTGGGGTACTCTGGAAGCTTCGAACTGTGGCGCACTAATTGTGTAATGTGATTTTGTGAAGGATCTCGGGGGGTTGCGGGGCTATTGGGGGGTCGTTTTCCTCCTCTGCTTGACTTTCTGTAGATTGGTTTAGATGTGGGAGTGACAGGCACACTGCAAGTTGGGGTGGCTTTCTAGTCTTATGCAGGGGTGCAGGGTGGGGGGTGTTGTAACGGGTTGTTTGGTGGGGAGGAGGGGGGTTGTGTTGTTTTTCAGTTTCGTTTTCTGCAAGGCAATGTATTGCAAGACTTTTTGATTGGAGCGCTGGGTTCCTCTTGGGGTTGGATTTTCTTTCTTGTGTGGGATGGGGGTAGGGGATTGAAACTTCTGAACTTGAATTTGAATGGGCTGGGGGATAGGATAAAGCGTGGGGTGGTACTGCAGCAGTTAAAACGTCATTCCCCTGATGTGGTCCTACTACAGGAAACTCACTTGATAGGAAATACATGCTATGCTATGAATAGGAAGGGGTATCATTTGGCCGCTCATGCAGGGTTTTCCTCAGGTTCCCGAGGGGTGGGTATTCTTATTAGGAACTCTCTCCCGTTGGAGGTAGATGCAACGGTTCTCGATGATAGAGGGCGCTATGTCGTCCTTACTGGTCATTGGGAGGGTAGGACCCTGTCCCTGGTATCCGTATATGTCCCTCCAGGTCTGCAGTCCACTACCTTCGCAGATCTGGGGCGGGTTCTCCTGGCTCTCCCCGAGGGGTCATTGAAATTTGGTGGTTATTTTAATGCGGTTGTGTCTGGTATTTTTGATAGACATCCACCTAGAGACCTTAAGGGGGTGCAGAACTGGCTTTGTGGTCTCATCGATACCTTAAGCCTTGTAGACTGTTGGATCCCACTCAGTGGCAATACACGTTCCACTCCGGTGCCCACGGTAGCCTTTCGAGGATTGATTACGTACTGGTGCCTGCTGCACTGGTGACTTCTGTCGCTGAGGTTAAACATATGGGCCGAGTAATTTCTGATCATTCTTCTCTGTGGCTTCGAATTGCATTGCCTTCCGGGACCGAGGTATTTCCGTAATCCTAAAACTCGTAACAATTTGATAAGGTCACTTGATCTATAATTTTCAGAAAACGAGTGCTCTGTCTCATCTGCAGTGTCGCTTTGGGAGGCCTTTAAAACAGTTCTCAGGGGTCAAGCCCTGTCTTTGATTGCTGGCGTTAAAAAACTGAACAATGTAAATGTAAATGTGTGTGTCTTGTAAAGCGCACTGCTACCCGGAGGCGTCCTGGCGCTATAGACCGCTCGGGAACCCATCCTGGCTTTCCCTGTGAGATGTTCCCTCCTGGGTATCTCCAAGGTGAAACCAGGCATCCCCAGCGTTTGTGGGGGGCCGTTGTGAAGATGAGGCAAGCTAAATGAGGCAGTGGTTACTGTTGAAATTGAAATAGCGGACCTTGAGTTAGACCTGGAACAGGAGGTAACTCGTGCGAAGACACATATGTTAAGATTGAAACAGTTGGAAAATAGGGCTCTAGTTACAGATGCTGCTAAGGCCATGAGTCGAGAGCAACAGGATCATCTATATGACGTGGGAGATAAAGCAGGTAAATTGTTAGCATGGTTGGACAAGAAGGACAGGGCTAGTTGGGTTGTGCCTGAGATTGAGAGGGTGAGTGGTGTGCGGGTCTCAGACCCGGTAGAGATTGTTGAGTGCTTTGCTGATCACTTTCGGACGGTTTACTCCCCCGTGTCGGATAGGTCGGAGGAGGACTCTCATTTGTTGCTGCATGACATTGCATTGCCGAGTCTCTCGGACGTTGATAGGGAGCAAATTGACAGCGCACTAACCGCCGATGAGGTCGCCCTTGCGATCTGCTCCTTGCGGTCTGGTAAGGCCATGGGTCCTAATGGGCTGCCGATAGAGCTATACAAGTTGTGACCCGATAAGATAGCCCCCTATTTGAGAGATATGTTTTTGGAGTCTCGTGAGTGTGGTTCTCTTCCCCGAGGTCAGCGACTTGCGACGATTGTTGTTAAACATAAAGAAGGGAAACCGAGGGACAAATGTGGGTCGTATCGTCCTATATCTCTTTTGAACGCCGAGCCTAAGATTCTCGCAAAGGTGCTGGCCAATCACTTGATCACTGTCATTAGTGACCTGGTCCACCCGGATCAGTCCGGTTTTATTCCCCATCGTAACACTGCATCTCAGGCGTCTGCATGGAGTTCTCGCGAGGGCTGGGACGTTGCGCGAGCCAGCCATCTTGGCGTCCTTGGATGCCACGATGGCTTTTGACACCATTGAGTGGCCTTATTTGTGGGCTGCATTAGCTAAATTTGGTTTCGGTCCCGGCTTTATCCGTTGGGTCCGGCTTCTTTATGAAGACCCGCTTGCCCAGATCGTAGTCAATGGTCGAGTTTCGGTACCGTTTAGTCTCGGGCGTGGTACCCGTCAGGGATGCCCCCTGACACCGCTCCTGTTTGCCCTGGCCGTGGAGCCCCTTGCCGCCTGGATCCGCTGGGAGCCCTCGATAAGGGGTATTCGGTGGTCCACTGATTATGAAGATCACATTTCGCTCTATGCTGACAACATATTGCTATATCTCACCTCGCCCAGGAAATCGTTGATGGTTTTCTGTGATGTCCTGGCCTCCTTCGGTAGAAACTCGGGGTTATTTATTTATTTATTAATACAATTTATAAAGCACATACGTTTGCCCGTGGGCGTCTTGGCGCTAAGATTACAACATAGGATCTCTGAGGGTGGCAGCATGAAGCCATGAGGACTCCTTACTGGTTGAACAACCATGTCTTCACCAGGTTCCTAAACTGGAGAAGAGATTGAACCGATCGAATTGTCAGCAGGAGCGAGTTCCAAGGTCTGGCTGCAGACACCGTGAAACGCCTGTCACCCCAGGTGACCGTCCTGGTACGAGGTACTGCTAGTTGATGCAGTGACATCGATCTCAGTTGTGTTGACGGGCAGTAGGTAGAAAGCTGCTCTTGCAGAAACCTAGGGCCTTGGTTATGAATAGCTTTGAAAGTTAGACAAAGTGATTTAAATTTAATACGGTTTTTGATTGTTAGCCAGTGATAGCTTTTGAATGTTTGACTGACTGATTTGAATTTTGGGGTCCTGGAGAGAAATCTTGCTGCTGCGTTTTGAATCATTTGTAGTTTGGAGATTACCCGGGATTGTGCGTTGGCAAATAAGCTATTACAATAGTCAAGAGAAGAGAGCACGAGTGTGCTCACCACTGTTTTTCCCGTGCTTTCCGAAAGAGAAAAGGAATGATTTTCCTTATGAGTCTGAGTTTATGATGAGCATTTGTCACTGTCTGATTGGCGGGTGCTACGAAATTGAGCTTCTCATCGAAGACTATTCCCAAATTTCTGACCCTAGCGGATGGAGTTGGTAAAACTCCTAAGGATGAAGGCCACCACACAGGAGACCATTGTGGGGCGATGTTCCCGAAAATGACTACCGTCTTCTCAGAGTTCAACCTTAGGCAGTTGGCCTGCATCCAGTCTTTAATAGCCAACATACCTTCTTGAAACAGTGCCGCTACCTGTTCTCCATCATTATTGATAGCAAGCACCAGCTGGGTATCATCAGCATAGGAGGTAAGGCTCATCTGGTAGGTTTTAATAACTCTGGCTAAGTCCAACACATAGATATTAAACAGTGTTGGACTTAGCGATGAGCCTTGGGGAACTCCACAAGGTAAGGCAAGCTCCGGCGATTTAAAAGGTCCCAGCGTTACTGCTTGTGTTCTGCTGGAAAGGAGGTAAGCAGCTCTCTAGCGCTGGATCGGATGCCCAGATTTCCGACACGGTCAATCAAGATGGAGTGATTGACCGTGTCGAAGGCCGCCGATAAGTCCAGCATTATAAGGACAGCTGTCCCTCCATGATCTCTGATGGTTCTGATATCATCTGCGGCTTTGATGAGGGCCGTCTCAGTGCCGTGGAACTTTCGCAACCCGAACTGCGTATCAGCCAGCAGCTTGTTTTGCTCGAGGTAGTCAGCCAGCTGAACATTCATTGCCTTTTCAAGCACTTTGGCTAGAAATGGCAGACTGGCTATAGGTCTATAGTTGTTCAACAACTCCTTATCTATAGATGGTTTTTTAAGGACCGGTTTTAAAAGGGTGTTCTTTAGCATGTTCGGGTATATCCCAGACCTGAGGATCACATTACAGACTAGTGTGATAACTGTGCTGATAGAGTCAATTACCGGCAGATAGACTTTGGGAGGGCATGGGTCCAAAGCCAATCCTGTTTTTATAGACAGCATGATGTCCCTAATTTGTTCCTCCTCTAGTCCTTCAAATTGAGCTAGTGAGCAGGTGGGGAGGTTGATTTGTGTCGCTGGGGAGGCCGGTATATCATTGGTTGCAAACTCTGAATAAATGTCATTGACTTTGGTGAAAAAGAAGTTAGCCAAGGAATCACAGAGGGCCTGCGATGGAATGGGGGCTGTATCTGTGAGCTTCCCAGCTAGTTGTTTCACTACTTCAAATAGCTGTTTGCTGGAGGTTTTAGCAGTGTCGATTTGATCTCCAAAAAACTTCTTCTTGGTCTCTGTAATCAGTTTTTTATAGATAAGCTGTGTCTCCTTATAGCGTAGTTTACTGACTTGATCATAAGACCTGCGCCAGTATCTTTCGTGCTTTCGACATTCTTGCTTTTGTCTCCTAAGTTCTTCTGTGAACCATGGGGCAGAGGGCACCTTTCTGTTTCTGGAGATGGTCTTAGATGGAACTAGTAAATTCATCGCGTTCCCTATCCAGTCTGTAAATTGTTTGGCGGCTAGGTTAGGATCCATAAATATGGTAGGGCAGGACTTGATCAGCAGCTCAGTAAGAGCTACATTGTCTATGTCTTTCCATACTTTAAAAGGCTCTTGAGTTAAATGGGCCTGTCTTGTTGGGGGCATGTCAATAATAGGAAGAGCACAGAGAATGCCATAGTGATCGGACCATGTTAGGGGTAGGATATCCTGGACAATTATGCCGTGTATGTTAGAAAAAATGCCATCCAACGTGTGGCCGTCCTCATGTGTTGGAGCATTGACAAGTTGAACCAACCCCAAGCTTTCCAGGTCTCCCCTTAGTGCTTGGGAGTCAGCATCCTCCCGCTTCGTTAAATGAAAATTCAAGTCTCCCAGTACTATAAAAGAGTCCTCAATCACCAGAGATTCGATAAGCGAATTAAGATTAGCCAAGAAAGCAGAACGAGAACCCGGCGGTCGGTACATAAGTACTCCCTTAAGATTGTATGAGGGCGTCACCTTAATGGCAAATTGAAACGCTTCACAGCATTTAGACAGAATCGGAAATATTCTAACTGAGAAGCTATTTCGAGTGATAACCGCTAATCCTCCTCCTTTCTTTCCCTGTCTATAATGTCGATGCGCCGTGTATCCCTGTGGTACAGCGACCACCAGATCTGGGTCTGATTCGGCATCCATCCAGGTTTCAGTTATAAATAGCATATCTATGTTGTTATCTAGAATCAGATCGTGAATTTCCTGTCTGTGCTTTCCCAGAGATCTGGCATTAATGAGTGCAATGATTATATTCCTGGTTTTGTTGTTAAAGCCTAGCTTGGCGCGAGCTTTGCTGTTGATAAACTGTAGAGAGGAAGCGCAACTAGGGCAAGCAGAGATTACCGTTTGAGAAATATGCTTGGGGTTATATCGGGGGCAGATGTTACATGGGACTGACCTTAGATGTAAGAGATCATCGCCTGAGTAGAAAATGTGCTCGGCTGTCCCGTTTAAACCAGGGGTCGTGGCCCTCGGAGCCGTCTCGGCGCGGACGGGCGCAGACGGGCTTGCCTTTGGCGCACTTTCGGCGCGACGCCGGCGCGCCAGCTGCGTGGACGAGATGACGTCGTCCTTATATCCAGTGTGGAGGAGGGTGGGATGAGGCCAGCAACTCGACCGCCCCCCTTTCCCCCACCCAGTATGGCGGCTGTGAGCACTCTCTCCCCAGCGTCAGCACGTAGTCTGCTGCGCTGTGGGCTGCGATGTGAGCTGGGATAAGGCTGCTTGGATAAAAGGTGGTGAAAACTAAAATTATATGCCGCAAAGTAAACAGAAATGCACAGTTTTAAAAATACACTAGCCTCCGGCATTCCGCCTCAGAGGTGAGCCTAAATAGTAATCAGCGTGCTTATGCTGGAGGGCGTTTTAAATACCTTGGGAGGGCGGGATGCGGCCAGCAACTCGACCGCCACCCTTTCCCTCACCCAGTATGGCGGCTGTGAGCACTCCCTCCCCAGCGTCAGCACGTAGTCTGCTGCGCTGTGGGCTGCGATGTGAGCAGGGATAAGGCTGCTTGGATAAAAGGTGGTGAAAACTAAAATTATATGGCGCAAAGTAAACAGAAATGCACAGTTTTACGCTAGCTTCCGGCTTTCCGCCTCAGAGGTGAGCCTAAATAGTAACCAGCACGCTTATGCTGGAGGGCGTTTTAAATACCTTGGGAGGCTGGAATTCGGCCAGCAACTCGACCGCCACCCTTTCCCCCACCCAGTATGGCGGCTGTGAGCACTCTCTCCCCAGCGTCAGCACGTAGTCTGCTGCGCTGTGGGCTGCGATGTGAGCAGGGATAAGGCTGCTTGGATAAAAGGTGGTGAAAATTAAAATTATATGCTGCAAAGTAAACAGAAATGCACAGTTTTAAAAATACGCTAGCCTCTGGCTTTCCGCCTCAGAGGTGAGCCTAAATAGTAATAGGGTTTAATTATCAATTGGGTAAAATCCTATTTATATGTTCTTTCTGGCGATGCCCCCTCCTCCCGCGTAATTGCCCCATACAGGTGACACAAACGGGATTTAAATATCTGGGTATTTGGGTCTCTACAGACCCTGTAGCCCGGTATGAGCTTAATCTCCCACCTTTAACTCGATTGCGGCACCATGGCGCGGGATGGCGTAGGCTTCCACTCTCGCCGTTGGGACGCGCTGCACTTTTTAAGATGATGTCTTTGCCTCGCTTCTTATACGCCCTCCAAAACACAATTGACATAGTCCCCGCCAGTTATTTTCGTAACATCGAGGGTCTCCAGAGGAAATTTATATGGGACGGTCGACCTCGCATTGCGCTGTCCAAACTAACGCTCCCGTGGTACGATGGGGGTATCGCCCTCCCGGACATCAAGCGATATTATTGGGCGTCTCAGTTGGGGGCCATTAACCACGGTATGTATGGTCCTGAACTGAATCCCGCGTTTGCTATGGACAACTGGTTGTTGCCGGAGGGCAATTACTATAGGGCACTGTACTCTAAATCAGCGGTCAGGTCATTGTCCGGGCCTACTAGGATGGCGATTCGTGTATGGCATGATGCAACTCCTTCTATGGGTTGGAAGGACCGCCTGACTTTAGCTACCCCAGTTTTTGACTCAGATAGGCTTGGTACTTTGTGGAAGACAAAAGGGTTCGATAGATGGGACCTCATTGGCATTAGCAAGGTGGGAGACCTATGGGTCAAGGGACAAGTGAAGTTGTTTGATACGTTAAAGAAGGAGTTTGAATTGGGGAACGCAGAATATTTCCGCTATGTTCAGGTCCGCCACGCTTTGTTGTCTGTCTTTTCGGTGGGGGAGGCGATACCCGAGTCGTCCCCGCTGGAAGATAGATTGCTTGATGTCCTGAGAGGAGGGTGAGCCTTGCTGGATTGTTCTTTGTCTGCCCGGACTGTTGCTGTGCTTATCGGCAGATCTGGACTTTGCTTGCTGCCTCTTGCTGCCTCTTGTGCCTCCTCATCTTCCCGCCTCCTCCTTATCTGTGTATTTAATCTGGGCATAGACATCCCGCGTCAGCGGGACGCGTGCGGGACGAGGGCCGGATGAAGCCCGGACAAAGGGCGGACCCTCTGAGACCCTCAGAGACGGAAGTAGGCCGGGCCGGGCCCACTTATATTTATTTTTACAAATTTATAATTTGTCCTTACATATTTGTTTGGTACTCAGCTCTCTATTTGCACAATATTGCTGTGTCAATGTCTGCAATTGCATAGACTTTATTATCAGCTTTTTATTTTCCTCTATAAGTGTCATATGTTTTACCAGTACCTTTTGCATTTTGTCAATACCATTTCCTCGTGTATATACTGTTCCTTTCCTTAAATTTACCTATATTAACTTCCATATCATGCTATGACTGCTAGAAAACTACAGTCAGGGAGAGTGTTGATAGGAAGGTCCTGTATAGGGGTGGGCGGCCAGCTACGCTCCGTGCACGGAGTGTGCGTAGTGCCGCCTACTCCGCATTTTGCGGAGCGGGCGTAGCCAGGCGGCACTACGCACGCTCCGCAGACGGAGCGTAGCTGGCCGCCACCCGCCTCCCTCCCGCCCTCCCTAAATACTTTCAATTAAAGGAATCAAATAATTTAAAACGCACTTACCTTGCCCGCCGCTGCCCGCCGCGTCCCCGGGGCTCGCTATCTTCCGTCTTCCGTCTTCTTTACTAATGCGCATGCGCGGGCGGCCGCGCATGCGCATTTTCTCGTGAGAAATGCGTTTGCGCGGCCGCCCGCGCATGCGCATTTGTAAGGAAGACGGAAGACGGAAGATAGCGAGCCCCGGGGACCGGCAGGCAGCGGCGGGCAAGGTAAGTGCGTTTTAAATGATTTGACTCCTTTAATTTAAAGTATTTAGGGAGGGCGGGAGGGAGGCGGGTGGCGGGGCTGGCGGCCAGTGGTGTTTGCGGAGTGGGGCTACGCGGAGTGCGGAGGTGGGCGTAGTTTCTCGCCCACTTCGCGTAGCTCCGCGAAGCCCCACTCCGCCAACTCCGCCCAGGGTTAGTCCTGTACCAAAACTAAATCCAACTCTCTCCGCAACAAGAATACTCATGCATTACAGCTGAAGGGAAAATGCCAGCTATTCAATTTGTGGGAAAGGGCTAAGGAAAAAAACCTGCAGTAGAGGTGTGCTTGGAATTTCCTTTGGGGAAAGGCAATACTGATGTACGCAAATCGCTTATAATGGTCGATGATAATTTAAGAGAGGGATCTGCAGGGGGAACTGGGGTTGTTGAGAATTTGTTATCAACTAACATTCCAAGTAAATCTGTATCGCTTACTACTGATGTTATTGTAGAGTTGTGTCGTAAAATAGTGAGTGCTGAATTGCATAAATCTATTCTGACCTCCAGGGATACATGTTTATATGATGTTAACGGTTCTACTCAGTTGAAGGTAGTAAGGAGTGGGGATACTATACTGACAGATTCTTATATGGAGTTATGTAGGAGATATATGACGGAGGAATCTAGGCAGATCTGTGAGCCTCCCAAGACTCCGCTGGCTGCTGTCCCCTCTGGGCTTCATTTGTTTAGCAGCAAACCCTCTACTCAATCTCAATACATGACTTCTCACTCAAACATCTCTATGAGCCCTGAGATGAACCTTACCGGTATTACTCCCATTCCCGTAACCAAACCAGATAAACCCGTCTCTGACACTCTACTCTGCTTAGAACGGTTACTTTCTTCAATTTTATAACTATTAGAAAAATTTGTAGGGGGATCGGACTGTGTCTTAGAAACGGTCAACGAGATATGAAGGTTTTACTGAATAAAGCCTCTGTCAAGCAAACTGGAGGGACTGTTGATTTAGGGCTGTCTAGGGCCGGAATGAATGTAGATTTGGTAGAGGGAAAAATGTCCCCTGTTACTCCTATAACTTCAGATCAAACTAATCCTGGTGGAAAAACTCTCCCCTTTGTTGGAAAGGTGAAATCTTTGTCATTGAGCCCCCCTTTAGGAAACTGTGTAGCAATTCCAGACTTGGAAATAAAAGTAGGGGCGGTGCCTATGCTCAAGACAAATGAAGTTTCTTCCTCTGTATTGGTACCCTTGGTCCCAGATAAGGAAACTGTAATTCGTCCCCATTCAAGGGCAGATAAAGAATTCTTTCCTATTTTTACCTTGGAGGCAGAGGATAAGGCAAAAAATGGTAAATTGGGCGTCCCAAAAAAGATTAAAGGTAAAAAGAGGAAACCCACTCGCAGATTTGGAAGAAAGAGGCAGAGAAGGATTCATTTTGAGAAGCAGGATGTTAGAGGTGACATCTCCTCGTCCAATTCGGAAGGGAACCGTGAAGAAATTCTTTCACTTGAGGAAAAAAATCCCTCGGTGTTGGATAGGGAACTACCGGTAGGGCATGGCGATTGTTCTCCTAGATGTGTGGTTTCCAATCTGGGAGTCTCTAATGCTGATGAGGGGAAGCCTTGTACGTCGGCCCCTGTCCTAGAATCAATTAAACCGGTCTCTGGTGCTCCTACTGATTTTATCCCTTGTATAAAAAAATGTTTTGGTATGGCGGGAAGGGAAGAGGTTTCTAAAAGTTCCCAAGTTGTCATTGAAGAGAAAAGCGTTGACACAGTTACTTTGGATTTCCTCCCGTTGTTTGACACCGATTTGATTTTAAATAGGGCCTTCTCCTTAAAAGTTTTGAAGAGTTGGAATGCCTGAAACTGATTAATTCAAATGACATTGCCCTGGTAACAATCCGGAGATTTGAAACTGGAATATTGACTAGGGTGAAATTTTATTCTAAGCTCATTGCTAATCTCGTTGTGAAGCAGTCTGCGTTCTTTCAAAGTCGAGGGATTGATGTTATTCCCTTCTTGGGGAGGTCACGGAATGGCACATTAGCAGGGGGAAGCTTTTTGTCTCCCCTTAGTCGACCGGGTGGTCTGGCTGGTTTTGACGACCTAACAATTTGTGTCTCTAAAAATACACGTCTTGTGTCCAGTGTAAATCCCCCTCCTGTAATTTCCCTCAAAAATATAGTTGAGGAGAGCGCTCAATGGAATTGGTTACCTGGTGTACTTTCCAGTAAGACAACAGAAAACATGATTTCCCTTTCTCATCTTTAGTTGTGACTTAAAGATATTATCGTGGAATGCCGCAGGCGTAAAAAATAGCCCAGATAAACTTCAGTTCCTTCACTCTTTTGATGCTAGCGTGATTTGTCTCCAAGAGACTTGGTGTGTGGATAGAATTCCTGTTGGAGGGGGCTATATTTCTTTGGAGGGTGGAGCCATTCCTTCCAGGAGAGGCCATGCTAAAGGGGGCATTGCATGTCTCTTATCTAATCGGATTAAGTGGAACTTCTCCCACTATTTGGATTCAAGTAACATTTTTCAGGTGGTAACATTGCTTGGTCATGCTGAGGTTGAGGCGGCCAAATCTATTACGCTGATAAATGTTTATATCCCCCCAGATGCGTGTTATAATGTAATTGTGAAACAGGTATTTTCTTACATAAAGAGTATTAAGGCCAAAGTACCTGCAACCCACATAATCTTAGTGTGCGACTTTAATTGTAAGGTCTCTAATTCGAGTCTAGCTCTGTTCAGAAACAAATATAAAGAGGAATCATTACGCATTCCATAAGCTCTTTTCCCTGGTAACATCAAAACAGATAAGAGAGGGAAATTGTTTCTGGAAGAACTGGCTGAACTGGAGGGGATCATCGTAAATGGTAGGCTTCCCTCTGACATTCCAGCTAGTTTCACTCACCAAGCAAATCAGAGTGAGTCCATTCTGGACTATGTGGCTGTGGATAATGATTCTTTTTATCTTCTAAAAGATCTGATAGTCACCAGAACCCTAAATAGCGATCACAATGTGATAACCCTAACTGTTAATATAAATCCACCTAAAACGGATCCATGGTCGCATGATGGTGACCTGGTTAGTTTCTGTAGTAAAACAGGGAGATGTTTCTGGAACACAAGGGCCCTAAGGGGCTTGTCTATTGTACTGGATAAAACTGTAAAAGAACTCCCTAGTTGGAAAGGGTCAGAAATATTGTATTTTGCGGGGTTTATGAGGGAGGTAGTCCTGGTCGCAAGAAAATCTAATTCGCACAGAAATACGAGTCTGTCCCCAGTTCCCTACGCTTGCTTAATAAAGAAATAAACACACTGGTTAGGGAACAATACTTGAATAGGTCCACAGAAAGGTCTCACAAAATAACCTTACTAAGGAGAAGGAGAAGTAGAGTAAAGTTAAAAATTAAAAAAGAGAGGGAAGATTCTTTATGGATAAAGTTAAGGGAGGCTGTAAATAGAGGGAATGTAAGACTATTTTGGTCTCTCATTGGTGAGGGTTGTGGAACAAGAACCAGGTCCCTTCCTCCTCCTATTTCCGAGAAAGTTTGGATGGGTTATGTTGCGCAATTATATGCTGGTAATGGGCCTGTTGAGGATGACAGGAGGTTGGGTGATGTTGGGCTGTTGTTTGAGCTGCCCTCTGAAAAGATCATTGAATCAGCCATAAAGGATTTGCGCTCTTCTGGCGCCATGGGCCCTGATGAGCTCCCGGTTTCGGTGTTAAAACAGGATGCCGAGTCATGGAGCAAAATCCTATTTCCAGTATATAGATTTTGCTTCCTACATAGAACTGTTCTCCCCTCTTGGAGGGGGAGTATACTGGTACCCCTGCTCAAGAAGGGGGATAGGAATGCGCCCCAAAATTATCGACAAATAGCTTTGCTTGACGCTATAGGGAAAGTAATTGCGAAATGTCTTTTAACACTAATTTCTGACTGGGTAGATGGGGGTCAGTTGCTGCCATCGGAGCAGACGGGTTTCCGTAAGGGACACAGCACAATGGATAATTTATCCGCCCTGCAGATAATTTTGGATAAATACATAGGGGTCCGAGGCGGAAGAGTTTATGCTGCGTTTATAGATTTCTCCACAGCATTCGACAAAGTCGATCGCCCCCTGCTGTGGAGGAAGCTATCCTCCCTCGGAATGCCCTCACTGCTTTTGGATTTAGTTAGGGATCTCCATTCTGATACCTGGTGCAGGGTTTTATTGGGTGGCGAAAGAGGGCTATCCCAGGCGATACCCACTGCAAATGGATTGAAACAAGGATGTTTATTAGCGCCATTACTGTTCTCCCTATACATTTCTGATTTACCTTCATTTTTGTCTTCAAGTGGTGGTAATGCCCCAGTACTAGGGGGCTCTCCGATTGTCTGTATGTTATATGTGGATGATATCCAGATATTGGACTTAACACTGAAAGGTTTGAATAATCGTCTACAAGCACTTCACGCATATGCAGAACATCATCACCTGAAAATAAACGTAGCAAAAAGTAAAATCATGTGTATGGCTGGTAGGAGAAAGACAAAATATGAGAACTTTAGGTGGACGGTGGAAGGACATAGGCTGTAGGTGATGAATTCCTATGTGTTTTTAGAGAAGATAATATCTGCCAATTTGAGCGATAAGGATCATGTTGCTAACAATTCTCGAAAGGCTCTGGCTCAAGGTAAAAGTCTGAGTGCTTTTTATAGCGCGACAGGGAAAAGACATTTCCCTTATTTGCTAGAAGTTTTTCGCGCAAAGATTTCAGCATCCCTACTCTACGGTGTTGAACTAATTGATTTGGGGCAATGGAGTTTTCTGCATACTGTAGAGGGAAAAATCCTCTGACAATTAGCCTCAGTTAATACTGCCTGTACAGCGGCTGCCCTTAGATTAGAGTTTGGAATCCGCAGTAGTTGGGTGCAGGCTCTAGCAGGGATTGTTAGCTGGGTGTCGTGCCTGGCTCGGGGGGACTTAGGGACCATGCGAAGTCTTATGAAAAAAGAATTGTTGGAATCCTTAAAAGAACACTCTAGAATTGTGAGGAATTTTAGAAAGGCGGTGGAATACCTGCAATTAGACGAATTAACTTTATTCACATTGTCCCCTGACCAGCTGAAGGCTGTTTTAAAACTCGCCACTTGGAAATTGAGTTTCAGCCTAGACAGGGAGGCAATTCTTGCAAAAAAAGCCCCCTCTCCGTTTATTGACTCCTGTCTATATAAGAAAATGCAACCATATGTTTCTTGGAACATACCTCACGGTATACGGCGTTTTTGGTTCCTCTTGAGGCAGGACCTCCTCCCTCTAAATAATTTAACATCTAGATGGTACGGGTCCCCTGCAATTTGTCACCTTTGTAATATGTCCACCCAGGATATTGTACATGTCCTCTTTATATGCCCAGCCTTGCGGATATCACGTAGAAAGTGGTTTAGACATATATGTTTAAAATTGGGTCTCTTGACGGCGAGCTCTTTTTTAAATGCTTTGTACAATCCGCCCAATGAAATGTTCTGCTTTAATATATTTAACTTTTTAAAATGTTTTCTAGATATTTATTAGAGGGCTTGGGAATCAAATGTTTGTCAGTATTTACTTTCTTATCTTGTTTTATGTAAAGTTTGTGTATGCACAAATGTATGTTGTATCTCTTTTATGTGGATCTCTTATGAGTTCCAAAACATAAATAAAGAATTTTTGAAATTGATTGCTTGATGGCCATGTTCCGGATAGTACAATCTCCCTTGTATATAAAAAGCTGATTAATGATAGATTGGATCTTCTGTTGCCTTTGCGTGATCTCTGGGTCCGGGACGGTCTTGAATTAGATGATGAAGACTGGCAGTCAGCGATTTCCTCTCCCAAGGAGTTTGCGATTCCAGCGAGACTTCGGCTGGTCCAGCTTAAGATCCTTCATAGGGCCCGTCTGGTTCACATGGGCTTCTCCGATGAGGGTTTGTGTAAGCGGGGATGTGGTCTGGTGGGGACATTTCTACATATTATCTGGGAATGTTCTGACGTGGTGGCTTATTGGAATGGGGTGTATGATGTAATGGAAGAAGTTACGGGTGTCCCTTTCATACCGGAGGCCAGACGCTGTTTGCTAAACATCTGGGAACCCACAGATTATAATGTGGCCCAGACCCAGTGGGCGACCCTGGGGGCCATGATTGCTAAACGTGATATTGCACAACTGTGGGAGTCCCAAAGACCGCCTACGGTTGAGATGTGGAAGGAAAACATGGATTGGTGCATGTTTTGGGAAAAAACGGTGTACCTGGCCCGGAGCCGCCCTCGGAAATGGCAAAAAATCTGGGGGCAATGGAATAGGTTTCGAGGTGACATATGTACACCACCCGCAGTGGATGATATCGATATCCCACTCTCCCCCTGACCCCACATTCACTCTTTGTAATATCATCTGCTTATTGTCTCTCCCCTGTGCTCCTCCTTCCTTACAATGATTGCTTATTATTTGAGGTACTGTCTACCTGACCTCATGTGAACAAAGCGCTATGTATATTGTGTTTGCCTTGCTTGTTTTATTTAATAAAAAATAAATATAAAAAAAACTAAGAACAGCTACCTCAGTTAAAGGTTTAAAAAGATTTAACAATGTGTATGGTGAAATGTCTGACCGACCGGTCCTAAAAGCCTACTCTGCAATGGTTCCACCTCAATTCTTGTTTGGGGCAGAAGTCCTTTACTTGAGTGGTAAAAATCAGTGGGACTTAGAAGAGGGAAGTAGCTTGAAAAATCTATTCTCTTTGCCTAAATCTTCAATGGTACAGGCAGCGAGGCTAGAACTGGGAATTACCTCATGGGGCTTAACAGCTTGCATGGCATTACTACGCTATTGGCAATGTTTGCGTTTGGGTGAAGAACACAAAATCTCACAATGGTGTAGGAATGAAATTGTAAATAGTGAACTAAAGTGGCAAAAGAGACCAGAGATATTGTCAAGAAAGCATGTCATATTTTAAAGCTTAAGCTGTGCCCCCCGTCGCTTCAACTTAAGATAGATAGGAGGGAACTTAGGACCTTGGGCAAAGAAATATCTTGAGTACAGGACCAAGATTACCTCTTGAGGAAAAGCTCAGTTCTCCATCTGGCCACAGCGTGGCAAAAGGAATTACACTTCCCCTATATTGATAGGCTACCTAGTTGCCCATTAAGGAGAGAGGTGTTCAGGCTGAGAATTGAAGTAAATCCATGTCATGCGAACAAAGGGGTAAAAAGTTCCATGATAAATAAAAAAGGAAATTGCACTTGCACCTTACGAACAAAAAGTTGTGATACTCTACATATTTTATTAGATAGACAGAAGTTTTTAGAAATTCGAAAAGAGTTTTTATGCCCGATTTTTAAAAAGTATGATATTAACCCCTTCGAGGCTATTGACGAGCTGGGCTCGTCATCGCGCTTACCTGTCCTGCGCGGATGACAAGGCCAGCTCGTCACGTAACGCGGTAATTTCGAATCTGCCGCGCACAGCGGGAAAAGCCGCCGCAGCGATGCGGTTAAAAATAGAATGCATGCAGTAAACCTTTTAGTGGAAATGATTAATTTAGACATAGCTTGTGCCATGGGAAAATATATAAAAAAAATGATTGATTGATTGATTGATTGATAGATAGGAACTGAGGTCTTCACTTAGATATTGGTGGATTTGATACTCTGTCAAAGTGTGACAGAGCCTGTCCACAATATTGTAAGGGCCATAAGCTATAATGCACTTTTAATACAGTGGGTTGTTGCAGCAGTTGCGTCTCATCTATCTGGGTGTTCAAAGTCCATAGGACCTTGTGTGGTTCCATAGTTCCTGCATCACATAACATGCTGCAACAAGCCAGCAACTGTGGACTGTGACTCCCACTCACTATAGGATGCCTTTTCTCATGCTCTGGTTGCTTCTCCTCACTTCTCCAGCTCCAAAATGGCAACCGTCTGTCTGAGAGTTTGAAACTGCTTTTTAAAGCTTCTCTGCAGCTAGTACAGTTCAGGTTTTCATTTATTTTCTATCATGGCTGCCTCTTCCTTTGTTTCATTCTGATTTTCCTAATCCATTATGGTTCCTGTGATATGATGTTTGATGTAATTTCTTTTTCCTGTTCTTTTGCTATATAAGGGCTTCTTTCTGAGTGGAGGGTGCATCTCAACAAAGCTGTGTTCCTTCAGTTGTTTCCTCGCGCCCTCCACTTCCTGATACTGACTATTCTCTCCAAAAGAACTGCAATACTGGGTTCCTGATTCCCGGTTTTCTTCAATCTTTTGAAGTCGGCATCTAGCAAGGAGGTTTTATTACGCCTTTGACTTTTTTCTCCAGAGAAGGTGACTGGTTCTCGAGGACATTTGACTACCACATATTACACTGTGTGTTGACATCATAGTTTCAGGAAACAGTTGCCCTTATCTCAGGCAGCAGAAGACCCGGATCTGGACAACAGGTAAGTTTACTAAATAAAAGATGGATAGACTATCTGCCACGTTTGTGATGGAGTAGCACGCCGACCAAACTCGAAATAAGGCCCTAAGTTCTCCTCCTCCTCACCGATTATTGACCCTGGGACAATTGTTTATCAGTACCTTTGGCGCTCATCTATGAAATGTTTGTTAAATGTGAAAGGAGAACTTTGAAAATTCAAGTGAGAGCAGAAATCTGTTTTAACTCATCAGGCCTCTTTGCTCAGAAAAGCATCTATATACTACACTATTCAAATGCTATAAATAAAAATGATGCTTTTGCAAGTGAGTTGTACTTATTTGCAAAAGTACTGTCCAATAGTGAATTAGGTGTTTTTCACTAATTACAGCAACATTGTAAACATTGTAATATATTACACAGTATCAATCTGGTGAAAGACAATCAAACATTACCTCTAATATTTACAAAATATTTACTTACTAAAGTTGACACAGCAAAGCACCAGCCGTAATAGTTGATTACAACATATTAAGAAACACCTTTCTCCTCCAAACATATTTTATCCTATAAGTATGACAAGTGCTTAATTTATATAAGGTCTTTCCTGTTAGACAGAATTGATTCTTCCAAGGTGGAATTGACCCATTCTACCTGGATTGAACTGACCTATTATTCGAATGAGGAATTGACTCATTCTTCTAAAGTGAAACTGACCCATTTTTTTCATGTGAAATTGACCCATTCTTATAAGGTGGAATTGTCCCATTCTTCTAATGCGGAACTGACCCATTCTTCTAAGGAGGAATTGACCCATTCTTTCAATGCTGAATGGCCCCATTCTTCCAAGAAGGAATTAACACATTTTTCAATGTGGTATGGACCCATTTGTCCAAGGTGAGTTCCATTCAGACAAACTAATTATATTATGCAGGTTGCCCAGTGCATCAAGACTGACTCCCCTTTCTTCCATGCCTATGTTAAACTGCTAGCCAACAAAATCATTTAGCAAAAACATATATTCCCAACATATGCTCCTAGCACCCAGATTCACTGTGCTGTTCAAAAGGAACAATGTTGCACTTGTAATGAACTGGACAACTCAGAATGTTTTGCTGAAGTTCAGGGCTGGATGCATGAGGTGTTCCTATTAGTCAAAAAAGATCTTCTCCTCTTTGTAAATATACTTACTCTTGCAATTACTAACATGACAAAGATGGATCCCTAAAAGTCTTATCAACCAATTGCAAGGTAACAAATATATTGTACTCTTAGGATGTGTGGACAACAGAATAGCAATAGGATTACAAATCTATACAGGTTTGTGTCTTAGGGTGTTCCTCACAGCCATACTGGAGGAACTGGGCATCAGGCATTTCGCCAAGGGGCTGGAAGGTTGAAGAGTCATGTTTGTTACTGGGGGCCAGCTCGCAGCAGGACAGCCATTTTAAAAGCACTGCAGAGTTCCTTGTATAATTAAATGGTTTCAGGCAACAATAACAGTGGCAAGATAACACCAGTAATTAATGCCCCTACTAGAGAGAGATCTTAGTTTTGTCTAGTGGCAGTTTTGGTTCATCTAAGGTAGTGCAAATGGTTAATATGCCTGCTGCAAAGTGTGTGTACAGTGGAGATCACAGAACAGTATTTTATGTGCATAGAAAGCTCAGGGCTACTGCAGAGATCTTTTTGTTACAGTGCATAACATAAGTTATATTCGTATCTAGGTTAGAACGTTATGTTTTTGTCCCAGTCTTTCATTATTCTCATTTTACAAAAAAAGGTTTGTTTGGGTAGTATTATATTCTTACTAAGGTCAACCCTAACTACTGTGAATCCTCTTTCTGAATCCTGAGTTTGTGCTTTCCTAGACCAAGCACTCCTAAAAAATGCCTACCAGAATGGATGACATGTGAATCCTACACCTTATAGTTCCCTTTGTCTTATGTAACATTTTCTATACACTGATTTACACATGTATGATTCATTGTCTCTATGTGTCTGTGACGTAAAACCCTACACTTGGATGAGAGGTGCTATACACAAATGAAATACATGTGAGAGAGGGGCTATGGAGAGATGAGACACTGTTGGAGGGTGATAGCGAGGGAATCATTGAAGAGCCCCAATAAAGATTGTTGTATCTTGGTGCACTGGAAGGTCATCATTTGCTATGCTTTAAAAAACGAACACAATTGGTTATATAATGAACATTTGTTGTAGAATACACCATTTTTGCAATTTTTTCCCAAACTATCTTGGGGAGAGAACCTGACCAAACCTCTTTGTGGTGGTCAGGCTCACTCACTGCGCTCGATTGCTATGCATCTTATGGGGGCTGGTCTGACAAAATTTGCCAGAGCTGCTTTCAGTTCCCAGTCCTTCCATGGTGTTCCTAGCCCCTTTAGATGTTAGTCAAGAGCATGGTAAGTGGCTACAAGTTAGAATGCTTTGCATCCTGGAAGGTGCGTGATTTGGGTAGGTTAGCTCATTGCACAGCTTCTCTCTTAAGCGACATTCTTTTCACCAGGCTAGCCAATACTGTAGCTGACTGTTATCAGGTCACACATAAAATAAGTAATAGCATATACATATGGGGAACCTTTTTGCTGAAAAGCCTTCAATCGCAAAGGCTCAGTATCTTACAACTTTGCTATCCATTAGCGTAAACCCAGCACCTAATTCTAAGAAAAGCCTTAGGAGCACACTCTTATACACTGACTTAGACTACGGATATCAGCACAGGTATATTTTCTTTAACTGTAAGGGAATGATTGCATCACTATATGCACACAATTACCTAACACAAAAAAGCTATAGCCTTGAGACCTGAATTTGATCATGTCATTCTGCCAGTTTTCTTAAGAGAACGCTATTTTGGTAATTTATGGACAGTGACACTCACCCACACTTGGTGGTGTGCTTCGTCATAGGGCTCCGTCCACACCCAGTGCTGAAGTCTTAGTTTGGAAGTACTTCACCACATGATGGGAGCTATTGGATGTATTGTTGGGATAAGCAGAAGAGAAAAGACTTAAAATTACTTAGCGAGCAACAATTCATTTGATAAAGGTGCCCCTGATAAGGTTAAAAAAGTAAGTGGATCTTATGGTATACTTTATTTACCCTATACCCTATTGACAGTCAAAATGTTTTTACTTATGGTATAGTCCATATTGGTCTGGGGTCTTCATCAGGACTGAAACTTTTAGGTGCCCGCCCGATTAGTAAACTAGTGTTTGTGAAGAGATTTGTAAAAAGAAAAAAAATTAAACATGCATGGAGCTACATGCTACCTAGTTTTGTTCCCTTAATCCAACATCTATAATTGGCTGTAAAATAAAACCAAATCAGATGACATGCAAATTATTTCACTGAAATGAGTTACCACAATTAACATGCAAAACCCAAGTTGAAGACTCTATAAACCCACTCAATGTCTGTGAATTGTATCAATAAAACTGCTACTTCAATTTTACCTCTAAATTTCATTATTTTTGATTCATAAATGTATAGAGGGAAGCAATAACCTGTAGTCAAGGCCTGTAGTCAAACACTGTGGAGTAAATGCCAATAAAATATATTTATTGTCAAAAGATGTGAAGTCACTATTGAGCCAATGTTCAAGTATGTAATCATGACTTACTTGGTCTAGAGTTATTTTCTGCCACTGTACACAGTACCATTTATATTTGTTCTTGAACCTAGGAGATGCCGTTGTTACATATTTCTTCCGAGTTGAAAGTGCTAAGTGGCCTGTGTATGACACCAAGATTTTGACATGAGCACATAAATGCATAGTTCCCGCTGGGTGCAATTAGCCAGTGTGTTGTACTGCACACCTGTCTTGTAAATAATGAGCTGTGTCAACTGAAAACAAGTTGTCCTGTAACTATTTTTCTTGTTCTTATTAATGATTCTTTTTTTAATTCACAAGCAATATTTAAAAAAATTATGAGGATGTTCAGAACATGTTTATATACTGATTGAAAGAGAATACTGTTTTTGTTTGATGACTTCAAGATATTTCTCCCCGCATATTTTACATCTTTCTGATTTGATAATGTATACCTGATTGTATACAACTTCTATATATTCACTAGTATTCAGACACACTCAAAAGTAAGCACTGGGAAGTAAACTTTTGCTGCCTCGTGGTGTGTCACAAAAACAAACTAAAAAACACAAGAGCAAAATCAATAGGAATATACATGGATGTAAATGAAGTCACTTACCATTAGAAGGACATGAAATTCAGAGATAACTTGGATTTTCCTTATAATGTATGGTAGGGGGTACTTTATTCCCTTATAATATAAGGTCACACCATAAGCCTTCCTGAAAACCACTTAAATCCTTGGTGTGTTGGTATTTCATATGAAAGATACAGAATGTTTGCAATCATGAGGATTTTTTGGTAAAATTTCTAGTGCAAGATTAAAAACACCAAAAAGAATGTACATGTGTATCAGTTTAATACAAGTCAGTTTTTAAAAAGCACTTTGGTCCCGATTCAGCAAAGGGACTTACCTGTTTGCCACATTGCTATGTTAGAATAGGCTTATCAGAAGTTTAAATGCCATTTCACCTTTTGCTGCTTTTGCACGCAACACTGAATATAGCTGTTGTTGTAAGTTAGGCTGCGTGAATTATTTCACATGAGAATGGCTTGTTTTCGGCATCCCTAGATCCCTAGACTTACATCGCGACCCTAGTCTGCACAGTGAATGCTAAAGCCTCCAAGGTTATCATAACAAGGGAGCTGTTGTTCGGGCTGATTGGCTCATGTTTTAGACATAACATACATGCAGCTGCAGTCTACTGAGATTCTGGCGCCTTTAATATTGCACTGTAGGCATGATTTCAGGCACTTGGAAGGATTCCGTTTTCCAGAGAGACAGAGAGCTTTTGCAGATCCTGATGTGATTCACTCCTGCTGATCTTAAAGTTATGGGGTCCCCCACACAAGTCTAAGAGACCTATATTTCATAAAACATAGTTCCAAGCTAGGGGGGGTGTTCACTAGGCACTATAAGACCTGTATTCACCATCATTGTAATATGATATTTCCTTTTGTGTTTTATGGAATTGTAACAATGCTGATCATATTATTTCTAATCATATGTCTGCTTATGTTATCAAAGTTTCTGCATCTTAGAGCATGTCGTTAAAATAAATATGTAAATATGTTAACCTTTCCTGTGTCTCTTTTTACTCCTGTTCTGGACTGGTATGAGAATAACAAATGAAAGAGTGTTCTTGATTCCCACCATTCCTGAGTATAACCTAAGTCGCATGTTCTGTGTTGTCTAATCATTGGTTCCTTTGCTATAGGACGAAGAGCTAATGTGACACTGATGCTAGTCGGTTAGGGGTTCTAGGTAATGAGGTGAGTTTTTTGGTCCACCACAATTCACTGAGGTCCTGGGTTTCTGTGCACAGTTCTGAGCAGAATCCCTGCAACATTATGAGTCTCCGCACTCATGACCGAGTCTCCACACTCGGAACGGAATCTCCGCACTGAGATCTACAGTGTGGAGATTCTGCCCCAAATGCAAAGATTCCACCACTAATGTGGAGACTCGCCACTCATAACTTTACTTCACCTAAGTAACTTTGTGAATCAGGCCCTGTACCTCAGAATGTGTAGAAACATGCATAGAGATTCTATCTTTCCTATAATTTACTAAAGTGTGCAAAAGAATCAACATGCTGCCATGAATATTTTCTTTCTGCTTATCGCTGATCAAGTACAAAAACAGATACACAAACAAGGGTTCTCAGCAAGGATAAATTAACTAAAAGCTTTCATTTACAATAATATCGCTCATTATTGTAAAGCACTGTTGCTTTTAGAACCACACAATTCCATATAGTTTTACATGATGTACACAAATCCATTCTCACACGTTTGAAAATGCATGAAAATACGGCCCCTTCTTAAAAAATATCATTAATGGTTTCAATAATCATCCAATTCTCTCTAACATAATTTTATTACATTGAACGTTACTCCATTGGAGTGAGAATTATTAAGTACACATTGTCCTTAAATGCTTTAGAAAAGACATCCACCATGCATCATTAGTTAGCGGTTAGCCTAAAGGTAGCGCAACATACGTGAAATATCCTCCAGACCCACTGTTCATTAGAGTAATTTAAAATCAAATGTTGAGCTCATTAGAAAGCAAAGTTGATTAGTTATGGCAAATGCCTTTACAGCCTCCTCAAAGATGCAAGTGCAAATGACTCACTTAAAACAACTTAAAAACCATATAAATAAACACAAAGGGCTGAATACGTCAAGCGTATTAACATGCAATCGGTCTAAAGAGACCTGCGCCATGGACCCAAAACCTCTGTTGTACCTCCAAAATCCCCCTTTCACACCAGACAGCTAATTTATTTGTATGCAGATTTTTTTTAGAATACAAGCCTAAGTGAGAGGTTGAAATGGGATTTCATAATGGTTCCTACTTTCTAGCAGCTCATGTTAAGTTTCTATCTCAGTTCCTGCAAGCTACCTATGAAAGAGAACAATAAAATTCATGTCATAGACATCTCCTGATGTTCCTCTGAAATGTCCTAGTTTTAAGAAACATGCAAACATTAATTTGGAATTAAAAATGGATAACTAGGGAAAATGCAAAGGTGTAGGGCAGGAATATTCAACGTAAGAGTAAGAAGGAAAGATCATGCCAAATTTTTAGGATAACCACCGACTATGGAAATTAGATTAATGATGTAATTCATGGCATGTTGTTCACCTGAAAATCTCGCATTGTTCAAGCCATATTGGGCCAACAAAGGAGACCCAGGTGATAAATTTGGGGGGTGAAAGTGAAGGGCACATTCTCTTGTATTCTAGAATCAGACAAGAGTTTCGGGGTTTTGCTGGTCGACGTGTAATGACGTGAGCCTTTGCTTGAGTTATACAAATATTTAAATAGATACACTGAGAAAACAGCTGCTAGATGTAAAAGGCTCACACAAAATTATGCAGTAAAAAATAGGAAAAAGGCAGACCCTCAAAACAAGATTTATTGGTAGTATCAGCAAATGCCATGTACGTCAGCCTATTCTTGTCTTTTTATTACTTCTTGATTAAACATTTGTCCCGAAGTTTGTCCCCTTCGATCACTTTGTTGTTTGGATCAAACGCTTTACTACCAAGGGTAAATAAAAATTGCTGTGGTATTTTAAACCTTAGCAATAGAAATTATGGGCCAATTTGCCTCTTTCTAGTCAGAGAGCAGGTTAAAAGAAGATTGCCCTTGTTTACTATTCCCTTCCCTCTTCAACCCCAACTGGCATCCAAAATTCTTTTCTTAAAATACTCCTCTCTCTACCCAAAGCCTCCCTTATATACAAATACCTCTTAGCCCCCAATCCAGATGAACTAAATCTAAATTGGAACTTTCTTGGGAATCGGATCTGGAATGCGAATGGTCTATCATCTTCAGGGATAAACTTTGGTCCAGATCTTTAAACATCTCTCAATCTGCCTCTCTTACCCAATCTATGTTCTTTCTTTATCCCAGACTTTATCTTAACCCTGCCTCCATAGCCAGTGTTTCCTCTTCTACTGATTCTAACTATTGGACTCGTGGTTCCTCTAATGCTAATCTCATTCATCTTCTCTTTCTCTGTCCTTCAGTTTCCAACTTTTGGGGGAAGGTTTATCGTACATCTCCCGCCTGTTTAAGATTTCCATTTCTTATTCTATACCCCTCCTCTTCGATGGCAGCCTTTCTGATTCCTTAGATCTCTCCTCACATAGTCACAGTCTTTTTGATCTCATGCTTGCTCTAGCCTTTCATTACATCTCTTTTAATTGGAAAACATTCACAAAACTCCCCATACAACACTGGCGGAATAGCTTTTGTCATTTTCATAGACTTGATGTTGCTTTCGCCTCCTTCTGTAAACCAATGATCAATAGAGATCTCTTCAGGTTACCCCTTACTACCTATTTAAACCAGATCAAAGGCTGGAGTTTGGAGTATATAGTATAATGCCTCAAATGGCCGCCTACACTGATTTAGTTATGTATGCTTTCTGTCTATCCAGAGATCAACATGTGATGCCTAATCATTTAAGTGAGCAACACATTAACATGGAGGTGACTAGTCCTACAGCGGCAGGTTATTTAGCAGACTTAGCTACATGTGGGCCCCAATTCATATTGTTGCTATGGTATATCGATGTGTACTCCTAGGCTTCTATTACGAGGGAAGAAGACAATTCCTATTCCTACAGAAACAGAAGTTTGTGATTGGGACAGATTACGTTTTTTTGTAAAACACGAGCTTCCACAATCTTACCCTGATAAATTTCGGCAGGAAAAACTTCCTGAAATTCATCAGGTGATAAAATACAGAAAACCCATTTAAATTTGGAGAAGGGATTGTTACCACCTCTTTTTCCAAATACTTTCTCATTTTCTCCAACCAAAGTCTTAATCAGAGGAATTTCCGGCACCTAGTGAATACCACACCCTGGGGAATCGGTATGTACCCGATAAATGAGTGTCAAAGTGCGAGAACGGTTTCAGACAGGTTTGCCCACAACAAAAGGGGTATCTGAAGAAGTGTAAACAACCATTATCATATTACTGGATTTTTCACATATGTAGTAGGATTTAGTGACAGAGAAGAAACCGTGGAGAAAATCTTCTAGTCTAAAAATAAAAGCTATATTTTGCCAGGAAACATAAGAATTGAAACCTTTGGTTTGTTGACAGTGGATACATCTACTGCAGAATGTATCAATTGCTGGCAGGCCACATTAAGTACAAAATAAATAGAAGTGAAGCCAATAATTACGTCCATAATTAAAGAGACAGGGGAGTGGTTGGTATTTCTTCACCTTGGTTTGGAGAACTGTAATTAGCGTGGGCGTGTGAACAAAAAACAGCTTTTAAGAGTTTCTGATGTAACAGTCATGATATTTGTGTCCAAAATAAATGTATATATACTGTGGACCCTTAATATACACCACACTATCTATTACCTCGCACATTCTTCTAGCTGTTTGGTGCACATCCCGATATCTCTCTCTCTCTCTCACACACACACACACACACAAACACCAAAATTATACTACAATAATTTATAGAACCTTAACCAGCAAGGTAGGAAAGTACCCAACAGGAGACAATGCTGTAAGACGATACTAATGCAGAATTCATGCAGTACAAATCTCAATACAAGCAACACACAAAAAGGCGTGAAGATGTATAATTTAGAGAAAATAATCACCAAAGCAAACCCCAGCTTCATGTCCTGAAAATGCTCATTTGGCAGATGGTTTGGTGATTTGGTCTAATTTGTGATAATCTTGTTGATCTGCTGATTTTTATTTTTTTACACCGCTTCATGTCTTATTGGATGTTATGTATGTCCTTGATTTCATGTGGTTTAGTGATATTTGTACAAATCTCTATAACATATAACTTAACATATGAGGTTTGCTTGTTAAAAAACGTTGACTCTGGGCCCTAGTCACAGAAGCGGTTTTGAGTATGTATAGAAGTTCTTTAGTACTTTACCTACTCACAATTGCTAATCAATAGTCTCCGGACGGAGAGCTCCTGCTATGACCCAAATACCTCAACGACAGAATAAACTTCCACATACCGAAAAGAAACCTCAGATCCACAGAGCCACAGCAGGCGGAAGATCCTTCTCTCACATTGCAGCCAAGACCTGGAACAAGCTACTGGCAGACATCAGATGTGACCCCTCCCTGAATACCTTCAGGAAGACCCTTAAGATCTGGCTCTTCGGCTAAACAGATCTGCAGACCCCACCCCTCAGTGCCTTGTGACCTTCACGGGTGAGTAGCGCGCTTACAATTCCCTGATTGATTGCTTGATTGATGTCTGTTGTTAGACCTGGCATCATTGCCGTGGGTTTCCCCTGTGTTTTTGCCTTTGCCTCCTGTGATTTTGCTATGTGTTGGACTTCGTTTTTGATGGTCTAGATGCTTTGGGCAATTTGTCACTGCTGGTCAGTGCCAAAGCAAGGGCTTCCTCAGTAAATTGATGTCATGGATTGGTGTGTCCATAATTGGCTTATTTAATTTACTATTAAGTCCCTAGTAAAGTGCACTGTGTGTGCTCAGGGCATGTAAACCAAATGCTGCTAGTTGGCTTGCAGCACTGATTGGGCCACCAACACAAGCAGCCTTGCAACAGGGTCCCATATCTACCATTGCAGTGTCTGTAGGCGGTCTAGTACTGCCATGTTGACTTGGCAAGTTCACCCACTTGCCAGGCACTAACCTTCCCTTCTCTTACAAGTGAGTCACCTGTAAAGTAGGCCCAAGGTATCACTGTGGGCAAGGTGCAGTGCATAGGAAAGGTAGGACATGTGTTTATGTGTGTAACATATCCTGATGCGAATTTCGTTTTTCCCTATTGAAAGGCTATCTAGCCCATAAGATAGAATGTGGACTTTACTTATAGGATGTTATAAATAAGATAGACCATTAAAATTTAGTATGCCTGAACTCAGAACATAAAGACACATTTTTTAGTAAGGGTGATTTTTACATTCTGTGTTTGAAAATACCACTTTTAGAAAGTAGGGCTTTTCTTGCTAAGCCATCCTGTGTGCCTTGGCTAGGTCTGTGTATTGACTGTCTAGCTTTGGAGTGACAAGGGCTGGGGATGTGCATTCTGTTCAGACAGCCACTTGAGGGGATGAGGTGTGTCCTGCTTTTCCAGGGTGAGTCAGGACTGGGTTGAATAGACCTAGGCTGCATTTAGAGGAACTGTGTGTATCCTGCCAGAGAAAGTATCTCCAAGGGCTTGAAAGTGGAGCTGGCCCCCTGTTCAAGAGGTCTCAGGAACAACAAAGACCTCACCATCCTTATGGGCACCGGCTCTGAAACCGCTGGTTTCAGTCACCACAGAAGAAAAGGGCAACCAACTTTGTCACCGAGTCCTTCGCAGGATTCTGTGTCCTGAAGGCCCTGCAGAAGGCAACGCCACACTTCGCACCACATCCTTGGTCTCACCAATGCCGTCTGGACGATAATCACCGAGCTGCTGCTTGCACAGCATTCTGATGGCACTGCACTCCTTGGCGCCTTGTTTCACCCTGCCTGGACATCACCAATACCATCGCTGCCCACCCCAAACATTGACCCGCTCCATTGCCTGCACCACAACCTGCCAGCACTGGATCAACCACCCCCTTATCCCACACCAGAAGCCTCGGTCTCACTGGCGCTGTCTGGATAATCGTCACTGAGCCACTGCCTGCACCGCATCAGGAGGGCACTCCACACTGCACCACTTTCATTTTGCAGCAACACCACAACGGTTGCCCCCGGCCAATTCGCATCAACGTGTCGGCTGCAACGAGAAAGGTACTGTTCAGAAGTTTGTCAACGCTTTAACTGGCCCGTCCCAACGTGGTCAGCTGGAACTAATGGACCTTGTTGATTTCAGCATCTGAGCTTCCGACTAGGAAGATCTGTGTTTTTCAGCTATTTCTGCTATTTAAGTGTTATCTTGCAAAGTAACTATTTTTACAGTATTGTGTGTTGGATTGTTGTCATATTTAGTCTTGTTGGTTTAGATAAAGTTTTGCTTATTATTCCAAACTGGTGTGGTGTCCGGTTGTAGTGTTTTCACTGTGTTACTTTATGCATGCCCAAATGCTTTACACACTGCCTCTAAGATAAACCTGTCTGCTCGTGCCAAGCACCAATGGGCTGAGCAGGGTTTCTTTTAGAAGTGTATTCCCCTTAGCCTGACTAGGAAGAATGGACCCTCCTTGGACAAAGGTGCAAACCTTTGCCAACTATAGACCCCTATTTCCAACACCGGTCTTATCGGTGATGTGCAGGTCTCCGTTTTATGATTAAATGTGGAATGGATATGTAGAAGTAGTAAGAAAATTGCAAAAATCCACCATTAAAAGGGTGACATTAAGGGACAATGAAGGACAGCTTTAGGGAAGCACACACAGATAGTAAACACAAAAAATAAGAGTAAGCCAGTTCCTATTCAGTAATGTTACTCAAAATCATCTCCAGTGCTATTAATGATAAAACCATCTCAAATCTTTTCCACCAAAGCTTTGGAGTAAGGCAAGAACCACACAAGCTAATCATTGGTAATGCAGATGACTATCATACAAATGTAACGAGCATTTGCAATGCAATAGATCTCACATTTTTTGGAGTTAGAACTGTTGGAGTTGCAAATGGCAATGTCTTTTACTATGTGTTTTAGTTTGGAGTGTAGTGAATGTATGAACAGAGACACAGCTGCAGAACTGCCTAGAGGTCTTAGAATGAGGAATTACCACTGATACCAGAGAAGCAGCTGCAGCACTATCTAGAGGACTTAGAATGAGGAATTACCAACAGGACCAAAGATGCAGCTGCAGCGCTGCCTAAAGGAGTTAGAATGCGATAAATAAACAGGCCCAGATAAACACAGAGGAGGAGCCAAGGGTCAGCAAGACCGACAGACTATACAGAGGCTATTTGTATCAGTGATGGGATTTGATGAAACATTACAATTATTCTGTGATGTCAGCAAACAGAAGAGATAACGTCGCAACATTAACTAACTAGTGATCCTTCGCCAGGAATTTGAGTGAAGAAAATAATCGGAATACTGTGTGTGGCTGCTTGTGTCAGTATGTACAGTTTATTATTATTATTGTAGGTGCTGGGGTGTGTGAGATAGAGAGAGAGAGAGAGAGAGAGAGAGAGAGAGGGAAAGAGAGAGAGGGGTTTTCCCTGAAACAGATCGTGGACAGAGAGGAGTTTAAGGCCCACCTTTTCACCAAAGCTCAAAAAGATTTTAAAAAGTGTGACAATGTCAAACAGCCTTCCATATAAAACAGGCCAAAGCATGAAATGTCTTTAACTGTTGGTACAGGATGCTTAAATATTTTTAATACCACTTTTCACCTTTCAGATAAAGAAGACAGTCAGATCCCCACAATTTTATCACTTTTGTGGGCTACAGAATTCATGAAGAACACAAAAGCTAGCCTTTAGAAAAATTACAAAATTTTCCCAAACGCCAACTCATCCGACAAAAAGCACAAACACCTCTTTATTCCAGCCAAGCACCTTTAAAGGTTTATTGAGCTGAGCACATTTACTGTTACATAGATAATGTGTTTTTGCTAACATTATGTGCCCCTGTATGCCCACATCAAGCTGTGATGCAGCATTTACAGGTCTGTCAGAGCTTTTTGGATACACCATAGTGTGTCTGCACTTTTCTTCAATTGAGCCTTCTCATTGTCCTTGAGCGGGAGGTTGATGACATTGGTGAGCCGGTTGGCATTGAGAACAAAAGGAAGGGTGAAGAACACTTCATCTTCTATGCCATACATGCCCTTAAACATAGTGGACACTGGATAAACTCTGCTTAGATTACTTACAATGGTTTCTGTCACATCAGCAACACTAAAACCAAAGGTCCAGTAGCGTATCCTTTCAGCTTGATCACTTCGTAAGCACTGTCAACCATTTGCTTATTAACCTCCTTTCAGTTTTCAGGGTCTTTGTCAGCACTGAGGAAAAGTGTTCTTCTGATCGGCATCATTTGTACTGAGGCTCCATTGCTTTTTCATTGCCATCTTGTTTCAAACACTTCCACACGACCCACCTGGTCATTTCTGCTGATGCCTGAGGAAAATCTAACTAACACGACAACATCCATCTTGCAGCCTGCATTTCTGCCCAGGAACTGTCGCACACCCAGCCCCCCCCCTGTTCTTGCAGTTCAACAGAAAGCCATGAGACACTCACACCCTGTATAAATGATCTGTTTTCCATTTCCTGCTCCCAGCCTGGTAAACATCCTTGACACCGTGATCAGGTTATCTGGACAATGGTCTGACTGCTGGGCCTTGATCAGGGTGATTAAACCATGACCTGAACGACTAAGCCTTGATCAAGCTGAGTAAACAATGATTTGTGTACCAAGCCTTGACCAGGTCACCATCTACAAACGTCGTCTGGATCTGGTTATCAACTGCAAACGCCGCCCTGATTGAACAATGAAGTAACAGCCAAATGACTGAGATGTAAAAGTATAAAAGGCTTGTAAGCTGCGGAGTAAAGCAGCAGCCTCCTCTGTCTTGTTTCTGACGAGCTTGGGACTCTGTTCCATAGTCCGGGCTATTTGAATAAATCTGGGTTCCTCCTGCAGACGAAGACTCCTTTGTCTCCTTTTACTACGTATGAAGGGTATGGAAGGCTTGGGCGGTTCCCCCGCCGCCGAGACCCAGTAAGTGGGTTAATCCGGTTCTTCAAATGGCGCCTGAACAGGGACTCCACGAGCACGAAGGTCAGGCCCGGTGGATGTGAGGAGGTGCACGGAGAGGCTCCGATGGAGGTATCCTACCCGAGGGATTCTTGCAATCCGGTAAGCCGAACTACTCGCCTGCTGTTCCTCCCCACCCGGTCTGGGCCACATGACCGCGTTCTTGCTGGAGTCCCCTAGCAGAAGAGAACTACCCCTGTAAGGTAAGGGTGGACTGATCACCCACCAAGTCTGTATAATTCTGTTATTGACTTTCGCAAAAGCCAAGCTGTTATTGACTTTTGCCAAAGGCAAGCAAGCGAGATGAGTTTTTAAAACCCAATGGTGTCTGTTCTGTATGATTCTACTATTATTGACTTTTGCAAAAGCCAAGTAAGCGAGCCGAGTTTTAAAACCTGCAGGTGTCTGTTATCTGTTCTCAAGCATGCCAGTTAGTAGTAAGTTCAAGAGAATATGTTGTTGTATGTGTACGCAGGACTCCCAGCTGGAGGCAGCTTGTCCGCTTCCTCCAGAAGAGACCCCTGGCCATACGATGTATGTTAAACATGGCCCTGCAGCCATAATGTTTTCCTCATTCTGGGTAAAATATATGAAACAAAGTAATGCGGAATTACAGTGGCCACTTTATGGCTCCTTTAATTCCCAAGTTCTCGCCAACCTAGAGGAACAGTTAATGAAAAGAAAAACGAGCCAGTCTATGTTTGAATCTGTCCGATTTTGGAGGAAGGAGATAGAGCAGAGAGCTAGAAAGCAGAAGGCTCAAGAAAGAAAACAAGAACGTATGTCAATGGCCGACCACGCCAGAGAAAATGTACAAAATCAAATGACAAAATCAGTAGAAATAGCTGATAGGGAGCATGGGGCCCGGGTACAAAAATGTTATCCAGCTCGTGAGGAGAAAGGAAAGCTCCATATGGAAGGGGGAGAAGAAGGCAATTCCTTGCTTGATACCATGCTAGAAAGCCCTCCTGCATATGCCCCAATCTACCCTGCCCTGCTGCCTCACACCCCCATGTCCCCCGCCACAGCCCACTCCTGCCCCCACTGCCCCTCTTACTGTTCTCTCTGTCACTCCATCCCTCCCGATTTTTCCTATGACACCGACCACGCCCGCTAAACCTGTCCTCGCTGCGGGAATGACAACAAGTCTTCATCCACCCAACCCCTCCGGCTTTACCCCGACACGCCCTTTTCCTGCTTCCCTGTGGTCTACAGTTAAGCAAGATTTATATAAATTGCTGAATTTCCCCCGACTGACCTCCTTGCGCACTGCAGTCAGCTTTTCGTCCCTTCGAGAAAATGACCTACAGAGGCAACAGTGTGAATGTAGGATAAATAACGGGAATATTTATGCATTTAAAGAAATATGGTCCACCTTTTTCCAGTGGATGATTATGGAACAGAACACCTGGGCTGAATACACGTGTACCCTGGTCATGCAAAGATTTGAGAATGCGCTTATGCAGATACCCACCAATGGACCTTAGATCGCAAATAAAAAGAGGCGATGTTCAGGGAGAGGGGATGTTTGGCACTATGTCTGCCGTAATGGCTTACCGTGATATGACCGCTTTTCCCAACACCCCTCTAGAAACGGCTATGCCAATGAGAGAGGCGGCCCCTGTCTTTGTTAACGCACTTACCGAAGCCCAAAATAATGGCTGAGGGGCTGTTGAGGCACACTGGCGCAGGCTTTGGGTTCATGTTCCGTAGAAAAGGTCAGAAATAATGCAGTTAAAAGGACAAGTACCAGATCCCCGGAAGAATCCGGCTGCCTTTTACAAAGAATTAGGTCAGATTATATCTGCAGGTACTCTTGTTCGTGAGGATATAGCTTTACTTTTTGGTACAGTTGTTCCCACTGAAATTTAGGACAAAATTCGACATACTGACCATGAAGTAGGGTTGGGAGGTAAATGGGCTGACCTAGAGGCTATGGAAGAAGCAAGAGTAGGAGGGACTAAACCAGAAGCTGCCATCCTGACTTTGCCCGGTAAAATAATAATGTTTATGAAAAATCTTTAGCCGGAAACTGTCATTAACTGGGATAAAATAAACACCTGAAGGCAGTGAAAAGATGAGAATGTGGCGGACGTCTTTACCCGTTTTGATACAGAATACAAGGGAGAGAGTGGTTTGGATCCCCGGACCCCAGGTTCTGGCCCAGTGTTTGTCGATAAGCTTGTCAGCAACTTGCTTCCTGAGATCTCTGCCAGGCTTAAGAAAGTTGAAATTACGTGGTCTGCCCAAACTATGACTGGTATCTTGGCTATAGCACAATATCACAAGAATAGGGAGAATGAAGATAGAGACAAGGAAAGTAAGAAGGTTAGGGATCTTAAGACTAAGGCACTTCTGCAGCAGGCTTACCCTCCCCGAGGTCCCGATGCCCGTGGGAATTTCGGACCTCAACTCCAACCCCCTCCGAGGGCTCGCCAGTCTACCCCAGCCACCCCTCATCGTACGGGAGCCCTCCAAACAGATCAGTGTGCTTATTGTAAGGGGTATGGCCATTGGATAGATGAGTTTCCTGTGTTAGCTGAAAACATCCAATCAGGGAAAACTCGGCCTCGCGCTCCCAGGGAGGGGAGGCCGACTAGGGACAATTGCCCGCTTCACCCACAGGATAAAGAATGCAGGCCCAGGGATGACGCTCCCATCTGGCAGCGCCCGGCCAATAGGTTTGATGGGTACAAAGCAACACCTACTTATTACACTGATAATTATGATGAAATTGATGGGACAGGGTCCTACCAAGTATAGGACAGCCAGGAAAGGGGTTTTACCAGAGTGCAAATTCCAGTGGATCAAAGGGGCCCGTACGTTCAAATGTCAGTTGTGGGGAGCAATCAGAATTTTCTTTTGGATACTGGGGCCACCAGGTCTTCTATTGCACTTCTGTCTGTCCCGGAGGCACCCCTTTCTGGCAATATGAATGTCTAAATGGGTTTTGCAGGAACACCTGTCTCCGAACCCCTTTCTCTAGATATTGGCCCTGCACATGTTGACGCTCCCTTGGTCCTTACTACAGGTTACAGTGAAAATTTGCTATGCATAGATTTACTGAAAGCTCTGTATGCGACCATATCATGTAGTCTCCAAGGTATATCCCTAACAATTTCCCCAGCCAAAGCTTCCTATATGTATCTATTTGGTCCCATCCCACCAGAGCTGCAGTCTTTACCTTCCTCCCTCTGGGCATCATCAGACACTGATGTAGGGTGTCTCAACATATCCTCTCATGTGGCACGCATCCAGCCAGGTGCACTTCTCCCCGCCTCTGGCAGTATCGACTGCCCGCGGAAGGAGAAATGGCCCTTTTACCAATAATATCTAAATTAAAGGACAAGGGCTTAGTAGAGGAGACACGTGGCAATATCTGTAACAGTCCCATTATTCCCGTTCTTAAAAAGACCAATGGAGATGCTCTCTCCCCTAAAATATACAGATTTGTGATTGACCTGAGAGCCCTTAAAAAAATAACAATCTCCCAATATACTGTTGTCCCCGACATTACAGCCCTCTTAACGATGGTCCCTTCTGACGCCACACACTTTCTGTCATAGACCTGAAGAATGCTTTTTTCAGCATTCCTATACATCCTGACAGCAGACATTTTTTTGGCTTCTCCCTTGGTGGGCAGAGCTTTAGATTCAGCTGCGCCCCTCAAGGTTTCATTGAGAGCCCCAGTATCTATAGTCAAGCCCTAAAAAGTCAACTAGATTCCTTGGAACTCCCTGATAATTCCACACTATTACAATATGTAGATGACCTCCTCATTGCTGCAGATTCTGCCCCAGAATGTAAAGAATCTACTCTCTGTTTGTTACGCCACCTTGCCCTCCATAATCAAGAAGACTCTTTGAAAAAGCTTCCGTTTTTTCAAGAAAAGGTGACCTATTTAGGTCATCTCCTCTCAAAGGTGGGAAGGCAGCTCTCCGCTGATCGTGTAGCCATTATTAATGCTATGACGGCCCTACGAACACAAAAGCAGATGTGAGCCTTCATAGGCCTAACCTCATACTGTAGACAGTGTATTTCCAATTTTTCGGCCATGGTCAAATCTTTTCTTGCCCTCACCACTAAAGACATATCAGACCGTTCCTTTCCATGGACTAGAGAGCATGCACAGGCCTTCCAAGATTTAAAAAAGGCTCTGTGTACTGCTCCAGTCCTCGGTACTCCTGATTATAACAAACAATTTAACTTTTTGTATATGAGACAGACGGCTGTGCATGCGCTGTCTTGACCCACATGTCGGAGATCACCATGGGCCATGTGCCGATTTTTTAGCCACATTAGCTCCTGTTGCAAGGGCTCTCCCAGGATGCCTACGGGCGGCCGCTGCGGCCGCCCTCATGGTCCGTCTGAGTGCGGGGATCGTCATGAACTCCCCCTGGCTCTGTTGGTCCCCCATTCTGTAGTTACCCGCCTTAATAAAACCAAGACACAGTACCTCACTAGCGCACGACTCACAGGATATGAACTGACACTCTTTGCCAGCCACATTAACATCAAAAGATGCACTGTACTAAACCCGCCACATTACTTCCACTGGATACTCAGGATGGCCGCTTAGACCCACATGACTGCATATTAAGGACAGAGGAGGAGACGAAGGGACGGATGACTTACAGGACACCCCAATAGCAGAACTAGAAGGTACACTGTATGTAGATGGATCATGTTTCAGAGGGTCAGATGGTAACACCTCAGCTGCCCACGCCCTCACGCCATTAGGGCGAGTAGTAGAAGCAGCTCAGATTCCGCAGTGCTCTGCTCAAGCAGCAGAATTAGTGGCCCTCACTAGAGCTTGTGATTTAAGCAAAGGGATGACGGAAAATATTTATACCGACAGTCAATACTCCTTTGGGGTGGCCCACAACTTCGAGAGGTTATGGAAAGAAAGGAATTTCTTTACTTCCCATGGGACCATGATTCAACATGGCCCCCTAATTCACCGATTGTTAGACTCACTGACACTCCCCAGAAAGGTGGCCATTATAAAATGTAAGGCCCATATGAAAGTGACAGATGATGTTGGGAAAGGCAATGCCCTGGTGCACCAGACGGCCAGACAAACAGCTCTTTGGAAAAGGGAAGGAATGTACGTAGGAGGTCCCGCTAGGTGGGTGGCAGATGAGGGCATGGTTGAAAACACAGTACAGAGTGTGATTGATATTCAGTACCATACTACTCCTGAGGATCTAAGGGTGTGGAAGGAGAAATTAGAAAAGGAGGGAATTGATGGTTGTTGGGTCAGTACGACTATGGAAAGACAATGGATGTTACCTGACAGTCATGTGCTACCAGTAGTCATGATGGCTCATGGTCCTGCTCACATCAGTGCATAAGGGATATGTAAACTGTTGGAACCTACATGGTACAATTCTAAGATACCAGCATATGCTGACAAGCTGGTTAAAACATGCATGATTTGCGTAATGTATAACCCAGGAAAAGGCACAGTTACTCCTAAGGGAGGATTGTCTCCTCCTACCTTCCCTTTTGAAGTCCTCCAAATGGATTACATCCAGCTGGACCGATGTAACAATTTGAAATATGTCCTAGTGGTGGTCTGAACCTTCAGCCGAAGGGTGGAGGCCTACCCCGTCAAAGACTGCACCGCCATCACTACTGCCAAAGTGCTATTAAAAGAGCACCTCCCATGATTAGGTTTGCCCCACTTGGTCTGGAGTGACAACGGGACCCACTTTATGGCTCAAATTATGGAATATGTCTGTACAGCATTGGGTATAAAACAAAAATGTCATGCAGCTAACCACCCCCATTCAGCAGGTCTAGTGGAGATGTACAATGGCATCCTAAAAACTAAAATGGCCAAAATAGTAGCTGAGACAGGTGTCACTTGGGTTGATGCTCTGCCCTTAGCCCTACCGTCCACAAGAACAACGGCCCACACCAGAATAGGGCTATTCCCGCATAAAATTGTGTTCGGGAGGCCTCCATGTTGGAGTGTCCCGCGCCCTAAGAAACTGTCTGACGTTGAATACCCTGTATTAACTGATTATCTGTACAGTCTGACTAATACCTTTCGTACTCTTTATTACCAGGTGCATGAGGCCATACCTGACAAAAGCGAGGGCCCAGGACACGTCATCCAACCTGGGGATTGGGTCTTGGTGAAAGTTTTTCAGCAGACTAAGAGCCTCGAGCCCCGCTGGACACAGCCCAGTCAGGTGTTACTGGCCACCCGCACCGCAGTGAAAGTAGAAGGTCGGAAGAATGGGGTGTATTCGTCGCAATGCAGGCGTGTGCCGCTGCCCCTCCCCTATGATTAGTGGGTGAGGGAAGGACAAGGAGACTCAGAAATAGAAACAATCCCGACGTTTGTCCCATTCAGTGATGCCAGACTGCATTCTACATCCATGGAAGCAGAGAGTGACAGCACACGGAAAGGAAGGGTGGAACCCTCCCTTAACTCTGCTCAACATCAAGACAATTGTTTCCCAACCATACTGTCCCTACTTCCTACCGATACAACTTGCGCCCCCAAAGGAATGCTTGCCCTTGACTTCGCCAAGTACCTTCCCCGGCTGAGAGTAGTGCTGGTGTGTCAGACTAAGGTATGCCATAGGGCCCTTGGCACCTGCGCCCAGTGAAGCAACCACCAATCACAGACAGCCACTAGAGGTCCCTGGCTTGGCACAATGGCAGCCGTCCAAAACACCCGAATAAAGAAACAAGATGTCAGTCTCTGACATAGTAAATGTTTCATGGCCACCATGGTGACGCTGTTTGTCTCCCTCATCCTATCCTTGGTTGGCTGTTGCTAATCTACCATCCTGTTACCTCACCAACTCCTACCCTGACTCCTGCAGAACACCAGTATTTCACGCTACCAGCCCACGAATTACCCCACCATGCAGAATTCTTCAACAACACCTTCATCCAAATGTTGCACCATCACCAGCTGATCATGAACACTTCCAACTGCTGGGTTTGTGGACTGATGCTGCATTCCATGATACACCCTGTCCCATCCTTTCCCTACCCCTTTTCCATCTCTTGGTCTTGTCTTGATTGGTGGATGTTGATACAGGAGGATCACACTGTCAATGGTACTGGATGACTTCTGGCGGAACAGGTCTGGCCAAGTCAATGCTCCTTTTTGCCCGACCAGCTCATCCACAACGCTACTATCACCAGATGAACTCGGTGAGATGGTAGTATTCAACTCAACTAATCGACAAACATTTTCCAGATTCCGCACAAGAAAGATACTGCCCGATGAACGAGACACTGTGGATGTCATAAATGTGCAAGGCCGTGTCTGCATTCATGGCCTAGGGACTAAGAAAGTTGGTATTAGTGCGCGTGATATCACAAAAGCTTTAAACTCCACATCTCCTCCGAAGCTGGTGACATCCCCCAACACCTATTTCATCTGTGGCACTGCCGCCTACACTTGGCTCCCCCGTAACTGGTCTGGTACCTGCTATCTGGCCTTCCTCCTTCCACCAACGTATTCTACCCATGGAGGTTATCACCTGTCAATGAAGGGCGCTCTGCGCCGTTCACATAGGGGCGTCATATCAGCCGAGGATACAGCATGCCAGGAAACCGGGGACTTCCTTAAATGTTTCCTTCATTTCTGGGGGCCCATGGCCAAGACTCGGGCTGTAAGAGGACTGACCAGGGTCCTTGAAGCCACCATCACAGTAACAGCTGGCGCCCTCTCCAACATCACTGCAGAGCTGCAGGCGGACCGCCTCATAATGCTCCAGAACAGAATGGTCCTAGATGTCATCCTTGCTGATCGTGGTGGTGTGTGGAAATTGATCGGCTCCAGCTGCTGCGTGTACATCCCAGACAACGCTCCTATAGTGTACGATGCCATCCAAAGTCTGCATCACCTTTCTTCCTAAATTCATCTGGATGAAGGTAGCTGCTCCCTCAAAGGCTGGATCTGGGGCCTCCTTTCCCAGTGGGAGTGGAGGATCCTTATCTTCCTTGCCTTGGGAGTAACTGTCCTGGTCTCCTGCTGTTTGTGCTTTCAGTGTCTGCCAGTGCTCTGTACAATGTGTGTCCAGACCGTCAACCCTCCACCCTCTAATATTCACAATACCAATATGATGATGATGCTCCAACAAGAAACCGATGGCCTTATGAACATTGACATTTCTTAAAGTATTTGCCACTCAATTGGAAAAGGAGGGTCTGAGGGTAAGTGTTCTTCAGATCGGCATCATTTGTACCGAGACTCCATTGCTTTTTCATAGCCATCTCGTGTCAAACACTTCCACACGACCCACCTGGTCGTTTCTGCTGATGCCCGAGGAAAATCTAACTAACACGACAACAGCCATCTTGCAGCCTGCATTTCTGCCCCGGAACTGTCGCACACCCAACCCCTCCTTTTCTTGCAGTTCAACAGAAAACCATGAGACACTCACACCCTGTGTAAATGAGTTGTTTTCCATCTCCTGCTCCCAGCCTGGTAAACATCCTTGACACTGTGATCAGGTTATCTGGACACTGGTCTGTCTGCTTGGCCTTGATCAGGGTGATTAAACAATGACCTGAAAGACCGGGCTTTGATCAAGGTGAATAAACAATGACCTGAAAGACTGAGTCTTGATCAAGCCGAGTGAACAATGATTTGTGTACCAAGCGTTGACCAGGTCACCATCTACAAACGTCGTTTTTGATTCTGGTTATCAACTGCAAACACTGCCCTAATTGAACAATGAACTAATAGCCAAAAGACTGAGATGAAAAAGTATAAAAGGCTTGTAAGCTGCGGAGTAAAGCAGAAGCCTCCTCTGTCTTATTTCTGACGAGCTTGGGACTCTGTTGCATAGCCCGGGCTATTTGAATAAATCTGGGTTCCTCCTGCAGACGAAGGCTCCTGTGTCTCCTTTTACTATGTATGAAGGGTATGGAAGGCTTGGGCGGTTCCCCCACCGCCGAGACCCAGCAAGTGGGTTAATCCGGTTCTTCAGTACTGAAGTCTGGATTCAGGGACTGAAGTTGAACACCAGCATCATTAAACCACTCTAAACAGGCACAATGGAATCTCCATGCTCTCCCCCAAAAATAGCTATTGCAGCTGTAAGAGTGCACCCCAAGCTTCTCCACCATGAGGTAACAGTAACTAGCAGAATCTAGATAGCATCCACTTCCAATCACACGATGGTGAGGAAGCCCACTCATTTTCCAGTTATGTGAGCACAACCACTCGATTGGAAACCACAAGGATGATGAGTTAGGGCTGAACTTCACAACTTGAGGAATGACGTTCTTGAAGACATTGACATTCCTTTGGATTAAATTGAGACAACTTTCCCCTTCTTGCTGGCGGACTCCACCAGTAATTACAACAATCCTGGAATTTGCTGAGACTGCATAATCTGGACTGGACATGATTTTTGCGGTTTTAAGGAAGAAGCTCACATGCTGCAAATCCAGCATTTCTTCGTTCAGATTATCCACTAAACTATTAACCAGGGCAAGTTTGTCTGTAAGCTCCCGCAGCAAGATGCTGTTAGCGCAGGCCATACCAACTTGACTGACCACCTAAGATGGTGACCTTGTTGGTAGGAATATGAGGCTTCTTATCAGTAACAGAGGTTATTAGCTTTAGTTGAACAGTCGCCGTTTTGATTTAACTGGTAGTACACAATTAGGCAGAAAAAAGTACACTTACTGTTTTTGTCAGATTTTTTTTATTTTTTTGTTATTTTTATGTACTTTTATAGCGCCTGAATAAACCCCCGAAGGGGTATCTCCGCGCTTTTGCCAGTGGAGGAGACTATTCTGTGCCGGATCATTTCAGTGGCTAAGACATGTGGGAAATTAACTACTACTAAAAAGATGGGTCTTGAGGGTTTTACGGAAAAGAAGGTGATTAGTAATGATTTTTAATGTTGGGGGAAGGGAATTCCAGAGCACTGGTCCAGTGTGTGCCAAGGCACGGCCTCCCTGACGAGACTTTCTTATTTTAGGGACCTGTAGTAGATGGAGGCTGCTGGATCGGAAGGAGCGGCCTGGGATGTAGGGTTGGAAGGCTTTAGTAAGATATTTAGGGCCCTTTCCTGTCAAGCATTTGTGAATAGTACACAAAATTTTAAATTTAGTGCGTTGCCGCACAGGCAACCTGTGAAGTTTAGCCAGTAGAGGTTGGGAGGGGGTCCTAGATGGAACATTGAGGACTAACCTCGCCGCCGTGTTTTGGACTACTTGCATTTTGTTCATTTGGCCTTCATTAGTTGACAAACGAAGGCCATTGCAGTAGTCCAATCTACTGATCACTAGTGCCTGGACTAGAGTCTTCCTGTGATTATCAGGTAAATAAGGGAACACCCTTTTCAGTAGACCAATGATCCTGAAGCATGTACCAGCGACTTGGTCGACATGATGTTTGAAGGTCAGGGCTTGATCAAACAGTACTCCTAAATTTTTAACAGTCTGCTTTGGGATTGGTACTGGTCCTAGTTCTGCGGGCCACCATTCATCAGACCACAATGTCACCGCCTCCCCAAACAGTAGGACTTCTGTTTTGCCCACATTGCATTGTAAACAATTCTCCGCCATCCATTTTGACACTGCCCTCATTCCTTCTGAAAAAGATTTTTGTAGTGCAGGGGTGAAGGTTTTAAAAGGGAACATAATTGGGTATCATCGGCGTAAGACACCGGGGTAAACCCAAAAGACCTCACCAAGTCGGCCAGGGGGGCCACATACACATTAAATAATGTGGGGCTTAGGCATGAGCCCTGTGGCACACCCCTGGTGAGCTCCCTGGAGATGGATTTATGGGAGCCCAACCTGACTTCTTGGGAGCGACAGGAAAGGAAGCTTTTTATCCAGGACAGAGCTACTCCTCCCAACCCTACATCCCTCAGACGGCCGAGAAGCACTTCATGAGACACCATATCGAAGGCAGCGGATAAATCCAACAACACCAGAATCATGGACCCCCCATCATCCAGTGTCATCCTGATGTTATTGGACACTGCAAGTAGGGCCGATTCGGTGCTGTGATTTGGCCTGAACCCAGATTGTGACGGGTCCAGGCCTTCCGCTGCCTCGATATAGTTAGATAAATGAGTGTTTACGTGCTTCTCTGTCATCTTACCGATGTACGGTAGGAGGGAGATGGGCCGGAGGTTAGAAAGATCCATCCAGGGGGAGGCAGCCTTCTTCCTGATAGGGTTTACAACCGCAATCTTCCACTCCCTAGGGACTTGTCCCTTTGCCAGTGAAGTATTCATTACAGACTGAATGGAGGGTCCCAAGATGGAAATCAAAGGAGGCACCATTTTTGCAGGGAGGAGATCATTGGGAGAGCCGGTTTTCATGTGATTAATGAGGAGTGGGAGATCTGAATCACTGACTGGTGGGATGGTAAGGAAGGAATTTTTATTTTGTATTGATGGATCATGTAAAGGGGGAGACGAAGTTCCTCCTACATTTTGCGAGGCCACAATTTTGTTGTAGATAAGATTAATTTTGTCCTCGAAAAACCTGGAAATCTCATCACAAAGTGTTTGTGAGGCATCATCTGGGCTTTCACTAGCAATGGGTTTTACAAAACTTTGCAAAATTTTAAATAATTCCCTCGGATTGTTACCTGCCTCAGCAAGTTGAAGGGAGAGATAATTTTTCCTAGCCAGCTTTATATGTTTATAATAGTTTGACTGAGCCTCTAGAAAAATTTCCCTTTCCTTTCCATTTTTGGATTTTCTCCATGTTTTTTCTAGTCGACGACATTTCTGTTTTTCTTTCCTGAGATGTATGGTATACCATTTTTCTTGTTTAGTAGGAGGATACTGCTTGTGGAGTTTTAAGGGTGCCAAAGTATCAATGGCTGATTTAAGAGATTTATTAAATTTTTCTAGTGCTAAATCAGCCGAATCTTCGTCTGAGAATAGTGGTTGTTGCCAATATTCACGCAAATTTGTTTCAGATATTTTGTGCCATTGGCGACGAAAAATTGGCGGGGGTGGAATCCTATACTGCTGTTTGGTTGGTCATACCAAATAAAACTCAATTAAGAAATGGTCTGTCCAATGGACTTCCTTAGCGGGCAGGCATCTGATTCTAGTACAATTGGAAAAAATGGAATCCAAGGTATGACTACCTACATGCGTGGCACCACTATTTATTGCTTTTAGTTCAAGATTGGACAAATCCGCGATTAGCTGAATTGTTACTGGGTGTTTGGGATTATCCATGTGTATATTGAAATCCCCAAGAAGGAGAAAATCCTCTTTTGCCCTAATATGGGGGGCCAGTAATTCCAAGAGAGACAAAGCAAAAGCTGGATTGGGGCATGGAGGGCGGTATACCAATGCACCTTTCCATGTAATGTTACTGGCTAAACTAATTTTAAAGAACATAATTTCTAGTAAAGGAGTCAGCTTCTGTTCTAAAATTGCAGCCTTAAAAATATCTTTAAATATTATGGCTAATCCACCTCCGGCCTTAATTGGACGGTCCACATGTATGATCCTATACCCTATTGGGACCCCTAATGTAATCGCTGTTATGGTATGAGGTTTCATCCAAGTTTCTGTAAAAAAACATATATCAGGCTGCTGATTAAAAATCAGATCCCAGATTTGTAATTGATGTTTTGGGAGGGACCGTACATTTAAAAGAAGGCATTTAAGTTCCATGGGGGATACTGACTTAAGACCATGGTCGGGAGTGCTATTTAAGACCACATCCGACTGAAAATGACATTGTAAACATGAAAAGCAGGCCTCAAGCAGGTTGCACGTCAGGCGCGTGTCACAGATCCTCTTAGGTTGTAACTGTCGTAATGAATCAGTGGAATAGGTAAGTAGTCGAGTACTTGTGATGTCAGGGTCCATGGCGCCATGTCTCTGGCCCCTCTGCCCCGTCCTGTCGCGGATGGGCGCAGACGGGCTTTTCTTTGGCGCTTCTTAGGCGCGCCGAGGGCGCCCTCTGCGCGCAACCGCTGCGCGCTTGACAGTAGGGCGTGGCTAAATAGCCCCGATGACGGTGACGCATAGAGCGCTAACCTCCGCACTAGCGGAAGTGTCGTTTTCACTGTGCCTGGCTCTTACCTGTCCGCCCTCCGCTCTACGGCTGTAATTGCCGAGTCGGACCGGGGCGGGCAGGCTGTAATATTGAGCCTAAGCAATGCGGGGGAGAGTAGAAGGAATATTAAATGCAAATAATATGCAGTGTTTAAAAAAGGGATTATTATTCAATCCTAAACAGAACGATTCTAAAATCAATCGTAACGTGTTTAAAAATTACCAAAGTAAGTAATGATTGATTCCTAGCTCCTCGCAGCCCTCGCAATCAGGATGCACAGACAGTCAAGCGTCTTAACTACACACCAAGCGGAGAGCGGGTCTGGGAGACACTGCCACCGTCTCCTTAGATGTATTGGAAGCCCTTCTGGTGTGTATAGGACAAACTCTTCACTGGCTTATAATATCATTAAAATGCAAACCGTAAGAACACCTACCTCGTCTTTGGAGACCTGAACTGGTGTCCTGCACACACACTGAAACGACAAGCATGAAACTGAAGCATCCTAGAGTTTTTGCAATAGATGTTTTTGTGTGGGGTTGAGGCGCCCACGGCTGCCATTGGTCAATAGATGCTGCTGGACATGGAAAGACAGAGAAGTGATGGTAGAGATGCTGGCACTGCTCCAGAGATATGTTCACCAGCAGCTCCCTCTGAGAGGGGGCATGGAGGGCAGATAATGCCTCGGTGCATAAAGGGATACCAACACATCCTTACCACGGCAATGGCAGCAGCGACGGCATGTGACACAGGAGCACCCCCAGCACCCAGCCTGCACTACGTCCTCTAGATAATCACAAACTCAGCGCGGCAGTGCATAGTCTCTGGAGGGAGCCCAGGGGCGCCTGACCTTACGGTGCATATTCCTTGGAGGATGCCCCAGAGGCACCTGAAGATTATGGAATGGAAAGCACCTCTTGTGAGAGTGCACATCCCTGGCAAGCAATGTGGAGTATGGTTGTGCAATAAGGACGGCAACTTGTGAGCGCAGTGGTGTTTTTAGGGGGTTATTGCACTACATGCCTGACAAACAGCAGATAAGCTGCCTGATATTGGACCTGACCATACAGCCACCCACAGTGTAACATGAGCAGGAAACGAATACAACAAGACTTCAACAAGCCCAATCCCCCTTAAAAGGAAGCCCAAAAGCAAACTAATATCCTACCAAAAAAAGCCCAACTGATGTTGGTTAATGGAAAAGTGCAAAAAGGTTAAAAAAAAATGCAATCAATGGAGATGGGGATACGGTGTGGGAGGCAGCACTAACACTAACTGGTATTAAGAGGAGGAGGGAGGGGGAATGCTATATTTACATGTAAGCAGCTACGGTGCCACAGCTGAACAAAGGCAAACATTAATAGAGTAGGAAACCAAGAAAAAGATAACACCCCAAGGAACAGATAAAGGACCATAGCGGAATGAGACAGTACCTAATCCATGCTCGGGGGGAGGAACGGAGAGAGAAAAGGAGGGACAAAGAGGCAGGACACTGATACAAACAAATCAAAAGCAGCGGGATGGCTTTAATCCCACAAGAGAAGTATACTATAGTATACAATAGGTCATACTCTTACACTCAACCCAAAAATGAGTAGAGACAAGAAATAACACAAACACCACATAGGAAACATTGCAGAATAAATGAGATATTTTTGTAATAAAAACAAATCTATATTAATGTTGTTATTACATTTTTCAAACACACATTCATCACAACAATAAATCATTCTGCATTTATGGAGAACACACATTGCAACACATCTTCATTCATATTCACACAATTGCTTCTGCGAAGGAGAAAGGGTGGAGAGTCATGTTTATCTATAGGTGAAAATATCCAGGGGAAAGCCCTTACAACATCAACTAATCACACATACCTTGCTCACTTAAGAAAACAATCAATTATTTTTCACACTGTCGATCTTTTTAGCCTTGCCCTAATGTTGTGGAATATGTATTTGAGGAGGAGAGGAAAATTACAGGCTGAGGATGAACATCTTTGGGATATCCAAGTAAACAATCATTTCTAGATACTATATATTTCAAATTGTGATCCACAACATGGCAGTAAACCCTTTTGCAGGAGCTTAATTCATGTACAGTCCACTCCCATGCCATCCTTTAGCATGTCAAAATATTAGCTGCACTTTATTTCCGAGCCACTTGACTTGTCAAGAAGGTCAGTAGGTACACTCTGTGCATATCACAGGTAAGACAGTCATAGTGCTTGTGACAGGTACTTAGATGATTCACCAGCTGAATCCCCTAGTTTATCAATATGCCACTGGTGGAAAGGCATGATTTGGCAAGATAATTTCACTTTATTGCCCACCTCCCTTGTGCATTAGATGCCATCTATTGCACACATGTGACCAATCAGCCACTCAACACAGGGATCACTATTTTTCCAATATACACCTCTGGCACTCCAACAATGTGCAGGCTGTCTTTGATGCCAGGGTTTGCGTCACTTTTGTAGATGGTATATTGCCTGGGTGCGCACATGCCGGCTAAGGTTCTGACAGCCACCTCTTGCACTTTAGTTAGTTGCTGGGAATTTTGGTAACATATGGCTACTAGGTATTTTTCACCAAATCACTTAAAGGCATTATATGTATAAGTATGAAAAGGAATCACAAACATAGTCATTAATAACTTCACCCCATTACAATAGACATCAACAGCATTAAGATTGAATGCCTGCATGTACAGCTTGTATGAAACATTCTCTGGATTATCACATAATAACAGACATCACATATCTTTCTTGTAGATGATGCAAGGTAGGGCCTCTTTCCCAATCTCCCCAACCCCTTCTGACAACCAACTACACTATTTCAAGTAGAAATACCAAAGGCACACATATGTACAAGAGCCATCATTAAGCATTCTTTTAGCACCCTAAAGTCACACATTAGATGCCTTGACCGGGGGTGCTCCAGTGCTCCCAAGTTGTGGACAAGAACATTACAGCCTGTTCTGTTTTGCACAGCATTGCTAAGTAACAGGGCTTACATGTAGTGTAGGAGTTATGTCGCTTCATTTTAGTGGTCGAACAGTAATGAGTTAACAATCAATGGTGAACTATGTCAATATCCATTCTGAGACACCAATGTGTGACACCATGGTATCACACCTAAACTCCCTAGTCTCAATATAAAATGAATGCACTAATACATCGCTCACTCATTAAAAAAATATAAGTTATGACTAGATTCAACATTCTCACACACTAACAATTGCAAGTCACGGCCAAACACTGAGCATGCAGAGTACAGACAAAAACATATAATGCATGTAGGATTACATTCACGCATCTTCATAATCAGATGCATAGTTCATGGAATATTAGATACTTTTAAAACCACAGACATGTTCCCCTTTTTGATTTCCATTATAGCTATCAAATAGGCCTGTATTTTGGATTTCTTCCATCTCTTCTATGTAGAAAGAGAACTCTATAGCACAGTTGGAGATCTACGTAGTCAGTGTTGAGATATTCGCTTACTGTGACAAGCAGGTTATAACATATGGGAAATGGGCCACTCATGAGCCATCGAAGGATCACAAAACAATCCTTTTTCATCCTGCTTCTCCTTTGACCCCAGAAATCTCCCAAGGAGGAAAGGAACATGATGCCATCTTCTCTTCCAGTTTCTCTCAAGAGAAATTTGAGTTCATCACAGAGGAGCCCCTCCAGAGGTAGCCACATCTGTACGAGGAACCTGAAACCCAGTTGCGCAATACAGCATGGACTGAGATAAAGCAAACCATCGCCAGGCACTGCAGTACAGTTGATGTTAATAACAAAAAAGCCAGAAACATTGCAAGCGCTTCGAGGACCTTTGACATAGGACATCATTAAATGCACAGAATATGCTTGGAGAATCCTCCCAGGGACAGATTTACAAGATTTACAAGCCCCATGCGCCACATTTACGCTGTTGTTGCATCACTTCTGTGATGCAGCGGCGGCGTAAACCATGCGCCACGTTGCGCCTTATTTACAACATGACGCGTTTTGGAAGATGTGTGACGTTGTAAAGCCCTGCGCCACATGAAACCAGCGTGAGGTTTCATGTGGGCGTTCCGGTACAGGGTGGAGTTCCATCGCAGAAACACCTTGTAAAAGTGACGCAGAAAAATCTACATGATTTCACTGAGTCACTTTTACGTCCATGCTGCTTCAAAACCCTGCGCCTGCTTGAAGCTGGTGTAAGGAGTGACACAGCATGTTAGTCATAGGGCACCCCATAGCATTGCCGGAGCCGCTTCAGGTTGCGACACGACTCAAGCAATGCGCCGTCCTTACGCCACAGGATGCGACAAGCATCACCCTATCCTTGCCCCAATGGGGCGCCGCATTGTAAATGCGACGCATTCGTCGTGGCGCAGGAAGGGATTTGCATGTTGCATCTGTTCTGGCACATCCCTGCTGAGTTGCAGAGATGTGCCAGAACTCGTAAATCTGCTCCCCAGTCTCCAGGCTCTACCAACGGCACCGGAGTGCTGTAGCCATCCCTCCTTGCTCAGCTAGAAACACCCGAATAGCAGCAAGTTGGTAAGTCTTACAGAATTAAAGGAATTACAAATGTACCTATGTTTTGAAAGTTCTGTAGCACCATGCCTCAAGTTTAAATGGTTTGCGCCATTAACCCGACTTTCTTCCGCAGCAGAATCACAGTGAATACAATTCATAATAAAATGATGGGACTAAGCAGATCTGTCTTTGAGCGGAGCAGTGTTCAGGCCGCTGCTCCTGTTTGCAATGCTGCAGGAGTAGTGCCTTCAGCGGGGGCCATGATTCAGTGAGCCAGTCATGGGTGGCTCGCTGGCAGGAATAGAGCGGCAGGCCTCTACCGGCACTCTCAACAACCCTTGGCCGAACTGCTTGTGAGGGCATGAGCAGTGACAATCGGCAGTCGGCGGCCTGGGAATCTCCTGCACCCACTGCTAGCTTGCCCTTGCCTGTTCTCCCCCGGATTTCCTCTCTACCCCTCTGCAACCAAGTTGTGCCACCCCAGCCGACAGCCGGCCAGGTAGCCACCAGTGGGTTGCAGCAGGGTCAAGGATCCGGACTTGGGAAATAGCGACAAGAAGGGAGTGATTATGATGAGGTTGCAGCCCTTTTAGGCTCTGCAGCACTGGCTGAGTCCCGGGTAGAGACCCAGTTCCACAGAGGCAGCCCAGCTAGGTGTGGATGCAGCTTGCGATCTGCATGAGCTGCCTGCCTCTGCTGCCTGCTCCAGATCCTGCGGCAAAATGGTAAATTTGGGGAAAATGTCTCGGGGGCATATCTCCCAGGATTTAAACCAGCAAATTATTTAATCAAGCCAAGTATTCAGTAAGGACCCAGGAAATGTGTTAACTCCCCTCCCCCCATATTGCAAACATAGCTGGGCTTAATAATCCCAATTAATTTGCAGAAAATTGCGACCTGCTTTCGCGGGGCAAGCTGCCCTGGGAAGAAGCGATTGTAAGGGAATTGTGAGGGCTCATCCCTACCCTGCTAACCTGTTTCTGGTCAAGTGGAGTATTTGAAGGTCACAAGCCAGGGAGGAGCAGTGAAATGGAGGCTCCAAAATACCCCAGCCCACAGTTTTAATGAATGATATTTACTTCAACGCAGCGGGGTGAAGCACCTAAAACCAGACGCAGAGGACCCCTCCCCCCATATAAGACAATCAGGTGCCCCCAGCTCACCTGGAAACTTTACTACAAGCTACCATTTAAGCTACTATACAACCTATTCTCCAGTGTGCATAGTCTACACAGCTTGAGGTAGGGGTCAAAAATGACAAAGAGGAGGATCGGGACAAAAGAAAGCCCCTCTAACTGCCCAGCTGCAAGAGGACTAGCTAATGGCATTCAACTTTCGAAAGAGATAGACTCTGGTCTCCAATTCCACACTCTGGTTCAATTTGCAGGTACTTTATACCAGTGCCCATTGCAAACAGGACACACATCGAGGGAAACTTGGAAGATCAACACCCAATTTCACTTACAACAGATGAACTGGGAGACTCAGCTGGTGACGCTAATTTTGCTCCTTACCTTCCCCACTAATTTCAAGGCAGATGGTCTTTTATTGCCTGCCAAAAAGTGTGTGGGGGGTAAAACAATTCAAGATTATAATTTCTACTTGGTCATGCTTTAAAGGACCACAGACTCCAAATTCTAATTTTGCAGATTTATTATAATGCCGAAAATAATTGAATATAAACACACCTCAATATCAAAGTATATAGATACAGAAAAAATCAATACAGAGCCAAATCTACATAAATAATTAATTCAGCATAAAAGGCATAATATGATGAACTTCAAAATCAAAATGCAACAAAGGATAGAAGCTGAGCCCAATTCTCATTTAATTTGAAAGAAAACCAAACGTATCTTTCCCTACTCTGCTCTAAATGAAAGTCCTACCTATTTCCCAATATCATATCCCAAAGGTGTCAGCACGTGTTGACTTCCTTAGAAGTACTCAGTCAAATGGGTCTGATAGCTTAAAGCTACGGAGCTCGCTCTAAGATGCTTCTTCTCTTCCGAAAAAGCAGAAGTCTCTCGAATCTGTCCCTACACATCATACAAAAAGACAATTTTCAACTCACAATACGTCACATGGTAAACTTTTCCATTTGCACCATCTTTCAGTAAGTTTCCACAGAAGCTTTAATTAATTCGAATCTTCTTTCAGTGGCCTTTGTTCCCAGATAGGCCAGACACGAAAGGCGTCCTCCCATTTCGCCTTTCAGACTTCTTCAAAGACATTCCGGGTTATCTCCTTAAATCGACAAATAACGAGGTTGAATTCCTGCACCTGCAGTAGAATGAGAACATACTGTCTTCGAGCACAAAAGGATTAATTTAATTATAGTTCTGGAGCAACCAAGGAGAAATGAAACTCAAAACAACCTACAGTTTGGTCCTACAATTCAGTCAACTTAAACTAAATACGAATTACGTTACACAAGTATAATTTCATCCTGCACATTACACATACAGGAATTATACGTTTCTTTAATACATACAAAGGTCTACTCAAATGTGCACACTACATTTTAATACTAATATAACTCAAATAAATGCATCTTAATCATGAAACACTGCAAATGATAAAAATACATGTGAGTGGTGTGTTTAAACCATGTGTATAGTGCACCCATACAATTTAGAGTGCTCTAAGCACTCTATCACAGCAGTACATCTTCCTGAATCAGCCCAGGAACAAATCTACTACAACACAGGACATCAGGAAAGGGTGGGATCACATCTCTGCCAATTCACCAAGCTAGGCCCACTGCCTAGTCAGCTACTCCCAGACATGGAGACGTGTTTTGATCCACAAGAGTTTATTGAGATATCATTAGTACTCAATTCGCCACCGGTCACCAACACCACTGAAGCGGACATTAAAGAACATCCTTCAGAACATGACACTTACTTTCATGGCAATATGTTTGATACACCACCTTCCCCCTTACTGCAGTTATCCATTTGCAATCACAATCTGCCTATGTCAGGTACAGACACCAATAGCAAAGAGGGATAGTCAAATATAATGCATACAACCTGCAGAGACAAATATTAGACTGAATCTGGCTGTCCCTGAAAAAATTCCCTGTTAGACTCAATAAATACAACACTGGCTGCTGCAATAAACGCTCTTCCATGGCAGATACGAAAGCTAGAACTCTAGATGGACACTGTGCAGGCCATAGTCACTGTCATAGCCGTGATGGCAGCAAAAATCGACAAACTAGAGGGCAAATTAAATGCAATAGGCGTGCTTCAAAGCAAGAATTGTTCATGCCCTACCATCATAGAGAAACTTAGTACACTCTCAGAAGTTTTTGCATCCCTAGTTATTAAGCTGAAATTGCAGCAAACATTTACACCAGATTTGCAGGCACTGCATATGGAATGAGGGAATTTGGCCCCAGATACCCAGGAAGGGTCACCCATTCTAACTCCTGTATGCGTTAACCACAACAACATTGATACTCCCCCCACTTCTTCGCAGCTAGCCTCATTGGGGAAAAGTAACCAAAGACAAAAACATTCTACCATCCCCAGCTAAGTTGTACTTGGGGAAAATTACCCCACAGGGTCCACAATGAATGCCACAGCCTTTGATAAACCTCTCTCTAGAAAAGCAAAAAAGCACTTGAAGAAACAAGAGAAGAATAACAAAAGATTTAATCGCCACCTCGCAAAGGCTCTCAGAATGCTCCTAGTTTCTCCTGAACATGGCCACACTGCTCTCAAGGCAGTCTCAGACCCTTCACCTCAAGTTGTTGCAACTACATTGCAAAAGCTCTTTACCATTTTCCAGAACACAGGGACCTCTAATGTCCCTCGTATCATCCAGGAAGCACTCATTTCAATGCATCAGCAAAGTAAAAGATTGGGCCCTATGGCAGGCACAGACGCAGAGTGGCCAGTCCATGCTCCCAAACGCAACAGCGTCCCCACAGTCCCAACTGCTTCAGCAAATAGGGTTGTCAATCCCTCTGCAATACTTTCCTGACCACCTGCTTAATCAGTGCCATTTAGCACACAGGTGAGGACACCACCTACAATTTCACAACACTTCAGGGGGGAAAGTCTCCCCAAGTGGTCACATTAGCCCAATCACCACAAATAGTCTACATCTAGCCACAAACGTAGCCCATGCTCGGACTAAAAAATCTACAACATGTGACTCAGATAACAACATTATGGTATTTAATCCAGAGTATATATATTTCCAGAGGTAGCCCGGATACTCTAAACAGGGCAAACATTTTGCAAATTCTACACTACATTCCAGAGCTGGCACACTATACAACAGATGATTTACTAGGAATACAATTCAAGCACTTGACTGGCAACTCAGCGAAAGAATCAACAATAGCCACATCGAAAATGTGTGCCTTGGTCTCAAAGATCTTAGCAGAAACAGCCCAATTCGCCAGCTGGGGGTTTCGTGTACAGGCGCCAGAGAAAGAAAAATATCCGCACATACTGACGGTATACAGTCAGAATATCGAGTAAAAATTATAGAATTGCATTAATATCGAGTTAAAAATATAGAATGGACACACGTGAACGCCTGTGGAAGGCTGGTTTGATTGCGTCCTCGGAGTGCCTGCGTTGTGGGGAGGTGCCTGGCTCTTTGCTGCATACAGTGTGGTCGTGTGGTCGCCTGGCTGGATTTTGGAGGGGAGTATGGAGTTGCCTGGCTGAGGTCCTGGGATGGGATCTTCCTCGTACCCACCGATTAGGCCTGCTGCACATTATGGAAGGGGTAGGGGGTAACGTCTATAAGCGCCACCTGTTGCTCCTGGGCCTGGTCGTGGCCAAGCGTGACCTGGCTAGGGCTTGGAAATCTGTAAGGGCTCCCCCCCTGTCTGCATGGAAGGCTGGGCTGGACTACTTCATGGGCCTGGAGAAACCAGTCTTTGAGGCGCGAGGTTGCCCGCGCAAACATTTCAAAATCTGGAAGCGGTGGGCCGACTACCGCGGCCTGTCCTTGGAACCCCCAGCGGAACAGGAGGAGGACATTTGATCGCAGTGACATTCCTGGCCCGAATGGCAAAGCCCTGGTTGCATCATACCTGATTCTTTTATGTATACCGTCTTTATGTTGCCTCTGTACATGTGTGGTGGGGGGGGGTGTTGGGTAGGGGTGGGGGAGTAGTTGGGGTTGGGGTGGGTGGTTAGGACGTCTTTAAAGCTGAGCTTCATCATTTGATTCATGGATTAATGAGTATATCACTGGGCATTGATACTGTTGTGGGGATCTTGGTATGTGAAGATACCACATTTTTTGATACTCTTCTGCTCAATAAAATTGGTTTTGAAAAAAAAAAATATAGAATGGACAAAATATCGAATGGACAGAATATAGACAACATAAATATCGAATGTAATGGACAACATATAGAATGGACAGAATATAGACAACAAAAATATCAAATTTGAGGTAAGTAAGTTAATATCGATTTACATAAATATAGAAATTTAAAATATCGAAGTATGTAATATAGATGTTAAAAATATCAATTTTTTAATAATATCAAATTTTTCAAAGTGTTTTTTATGTTAGTATATGTGTGAAAACTGTATATTTATTTTATAATTTATTTTATGAAATGAGTTTTATGGTATTTAATTTTTGCATAATTTAATTCTGTAGCGGGTTGTGGATATATAGGGGAATAGGGTGGGAAATAATTTAATTATAATTGACTAAATATTTAAATTTATTTATTGGTATTTATCTGGAATTAATTGTTAATTAATTTTTAATTGGTAATTAATTAAATTATAATTGGTAATTCCTTTTTAATAATTGATTAATTGATGATTATGGTAATTTTATTAATTTCTTTTATGTAGCGGGTTGTGGGTTTATAGGGGAATAGGGTGGGAAGTAATTTAATTATAATTGATCAAATGTTTTAATTTACTTTTGGTATTTATCTTGAATTAATAGTTAATTAATTTATCATTGGTAATTAATTAAATTATAATTAGTAATTCATTTTTATTAATTGATTAATTAGTAATTATGTTAATTTTGTTAATTTATTTACTGTAGCGGGTTGTGGGTTTATAGGGGAGTAGGGTGGGAAGTAATTTAATTGCAATTAATTGAATGTTTTAATTTATTTATTGGTATTTATTTTTAATTAATTGTTAATTACTTTTCAATTGCTAATTAATTAATTGTAAATTGTTAATTAATTGGTAACAATAGGTAATGATTTTTATTAAATATTTTTTATTTGTATTTGTTATTGATTAATTATTATATTATATTAAATTGGTAATAGACCGCATGTTACAGAAGACTATAGTAGTGGTGGCAAATGCTATTGAGCATACTGATTGAGGACTCTCATTACCCATTGGATCCCTACCACTTTTGTCGATAGCTGAGACCTCTGTAATTACGAACAATACGATGGACAATACTACCATGGACTCTCTCTGTGTTCCATCTTTTGTATCCCTTCCTGTCATACATCAGGTTTCTGGTGATTCTAACAGAGACAATATCAGTAACAATATTACCCAGAATGTACAGACTTTGACCCCCACTAGTGTAGTAGACCCCACCTTTCCTATGCACTCCAAACGTTCTTCTATGGGTATGATTAAACATGTTAATAGCCCACATGAAGCTGAAAAAGGGGGTCATGTTAGTATTCCGCTACAGTTGAGAGAGTTAGACAATTTATCTGACTGTAATATTAATAGCTCAAATGCAGACTCTTTTTTAGAAATTTCTTCTGATGAGGAGAAAGCCCTCTCTCCCCCCATAGTGGAAACATTTTAAAATAGCAATTTGCCTGCTACAACTCGGGCGAAAAAGAGGAAACGAGGGGGGCGGTCTCGACAAGAAAGAATCACAAAACCCCCAAGTATTGTCTATAATCCATCAACGACCGAGGGGGTGGTCCAAAAAGCTCTAGAGAATAACAAGAGTAACCCCCAGGCGTCTATTTATGATATTGCCAAAGACCTCTTGGGAAACATAGAACATTTAGTAAGGTCCTTAATACTCCCGTTAACACATAGGGTTAAAATTATAACAGAAAAGCTGGGGGAGATTGAAACCTCGATACAGAGGAATGCTAACCAAACCAGGGAAATAATCACAAGAACATATAAAAACCATAGAGGTCTACCTGCTCCTACTGTGCCCCCTAAGGGAGTCAAAAAAAGCAGCAAGGAAGCTGAAATAGCAACAGAAAAGGGACCTAAGGTAGCTATCAATATACCCAAGGTACAATCAAATGTCGTTAGTGAAAAAAGGGGAGGAACTGCACCGGAACAAAAACCAAATAGCAGACAAACCAACTCAGTTGCCCCCAAAAAAAGAAGAGTAACTCACACTATAAGCCACCTAGAGTATTCAAGAGGAATGTAGACCTTCCACCCCAGGCAGCACCATTTGTAGTAATTGTGACAGGTGTACCAGAACTTGAAGATGGTAAGCGAGAAAATTTCCACACCCTGAAGAACAAGGTTATACATTGGTTGGCAAACAATAGACCATTACCAGCAAACCTGAATGGGGAAATACTGAATATGAGAAGGGTTGGGTGGTTGGGTCGTAGACCAAAGGATCAAAATGGGGATGTGATTATCATAAATTTTAGAGACCATAGAGTCTCTAAATTCATTGGAGAATGGTACGATGGGAGTGAAAGGGAGGGAATTACAACTAGAGACCTGACCTATTTCTACCCACAATCATTGTTGAAAAGACCAGCACATCCCCCACCAATACGTGGACGAGAATTTCTAAGCTATGGTTTTAATGTCCCCAGATTCAACCGCTATTCTATGTTTGAAGGGATGGAAGGGATTGATTGACTGTGTGGTGGGACCCTGAGTGACAACATAGTCAAAATAGCCGATTACAATATAGAATGTCAGGGGAAATATGATAGAGAGAATAATGATGTGATAATTGTCCCATTTGGGGAGGATATCCTTAGGATTGCGCCAACACTAAAAGAATCCCAATACCAAGATTACAGAGAAAAAGAAATAGGAGTACACATAAAGAAGGTAAACCCTAACTTAGGTGTAATTAAGTTAATCTCTTGGAATATAGCCGGTCTGGTAAGAAACATGTCCAAACCAGAATGGAACGAATTCATAGATAAATTCGATATCTGCTTGTTTCAAGAGACTTGGAGTATATCCCCTCAGTATAAATGTGGATACACAACTTATTTTATACCAGCTATCAGTACTGGGAGGGGTCGGCCATCTGGGGGCCTGCATATCTGGATCAAAATTTCACTGAACTTGGCCATCACCATTCGTTCGTGGTCAACAGATGATATATTACATATCTCGATTAGGGGTCATAAAAGTTTTGAGTTGTTTAATGTCTATGCTCGTGGGACGCCAGGTGGCCAAACGTCCCCCACTGTAACACTTCTTGAGGGAGCATTGGCAGGTATTCGTCCACTATCCAGCATTGTCATTGGAGGTGACTTTAATTGTACTTATGAACCCTTAGATAAAGATGATCTTATGTGTATGAATGAGGATGACTGTGCGAGGTCAATCCCTCTGTTAACTTTGGCACCCGTAAAAAGGTGGACCCCGAGAGTCCTGCAATTGAATGCCCTGACAACTGAATACAATCTTCGAGCTCTGAATGGGAGAACACCATCTGACCCAAATGGGGCAATTAAATATAATAAACTTAGTTGCCCCTCCCGTATTGATTATATTCTGCTCGACACCAACTCCTGGCGGAGCCTAATAGATATGGAAGTTGTGCAGACTCAAGACAGTGACCATAATACACTGTGCATGGGAATAAAATGGGGGAGGGAAAGGAACTTTGTAGAAACCCCGTTATTAGTCACAAAAGAACTAATCCCATCAGATGGTAATCGCAAACTTAAATGGAATAAAATGTTAGGTCAAGAGGATAACTTGCTCTCTGTTAAAAGGATGGGTGAATCACTAACCACTGAATTGGTTTATGTAAATATGGCCACTAATATTGAGGGTACTAACTTTAGCCTTGAAGTCTCCTATAACACCCTGATAAAGGACATTGGATCCCTATTCTCTATAAAGAGGGGTGGAGGCCCAGGAAAGAAAGGTATTCATCAAGCTAGCACTCCTTGGTATACGGCTCAATGTAGGGAGAAAAGAAGGGATATTGGAAGGGCAATTAAAAGGAAGGATAATGTAGCTTTGCGGCTGGCAAGAAAAGACTATAAAAGCTGTATAATAGAGGCTAAGAGGGATTGGGAGGAGGAGTATTGGCAGAAACTAAGGGTGGCAGCAACCTCTAAGAACACTATATTATTCTGGAAAATGATAAACAGGTTATATAGAAAAGATAATGATCCCTTAGCAAACCATATAAATGAACAACAATGGCATACACATTTCTCTAACCTGTATAATTGTGGGAAGGATATACCCCCACTAGGTTTGGATCAGCCATATCCCAGCAATAATAGGACTACAACTGATGAGACCTTTACAGCACATGAGGTAGCTGCAGCCATAAGGAAAATAACCCCCGCGAAAGCGGCTGGCCAAGATGGGATACCGGGTGATCTGTTTTTACATGATCCCAAGATGTGGTCCAATCTTATTGCGCCACTAATAAATCTAATTCTTGCTGGTTATCCCGTACCGGACTCCTGGAAGGGGGCAGAAGTGGTCACAATCCACAAGAAAGGTGAGAAGGAAAACCCCACCAACTATAGACCGATTAGTTTAATCAATGCAATGCAAAAAGTAGTTGGACGGGTGGTTGTGAATAGAATAGATAGATGTCTTTTTAGAAAAAACAAGGGAACCCATAAGGGGCCTTTGGACCATGGGTAATATGCTTATTTAGGGAGAACAAGGGTCCTCAGGAGTTACAATAGACGAATGAATAAAGCTATAGACCACAATAAGTACTATAGTTCAGTTTCCAAGCCCAGCCGGGCGAGGAATATTTTATTTAGGAATAACAAGAATTTGGTTGACCTAAGACGAGGTACCAAATCACGAGGTACCAAATCAAAGGCGCTTTTTAAATCAACAAAAGCCAGGTAGAGTTTTCCCTTTCTAACGCTAACGGTTTTCCAGTAAATTGCCCAAAACCTGAAAACCTGGTCCATAGTCCCCACATTTTTGCGAAAACCTGCTTGAAAGTGGGAGAGTATACAACCTTCCTCTGCCCATCTATCTATTCTAATTTAGGGAGAACAAGGGTCCTCAGGAGTTACAATAGACGAATGAATAAAGCTAAAGACCACAATAAGTACTATAGTTCAGTTTCCAAGCCCAGCCGGGTGAGGAATATTTTATTTAGGAATAACAAGAATTTGGTTGACCTAAGAAGGGTCATATAAGAACTTTTTAGATAGGGCACAATCCTGTACCTATCCCGAAAAATGGAAAAACCATAGATAAAGGAAAGAAAGTAAGTCAGAGAAGAGGTTTAACAGGCAAGAAAAAGTTTTTGGGAGCCAATTGTCGCTTGCAAATTAGTATTCAATCAAAGCAAGTCTCAACATACAGTGGAGGCGCTAGAGGGCGCACGAGCTGAATGGCCGCACTCTAGTGTGGCTCCGGCTGCCTGGCATTCATATCCTTCTTTTCATCCTTTAAATCTGCGACCACCCGCCTGTAAACCGACTGAGGGATTGCTATATCTCTGCTGCACACTCTGTCCGAGTTTGGTGATCCTACGACCTACGGTGACGGAGTTAGACCGCGGTTATTTTGGAGCGGAAGGGACCGCGCGCTGAGACCTCGCTGGCGGTGGCATTGGAGCTCACGCAACGCCCAGGACTGACACGTGGCGTGTGGGCCTCACTACGCCGCGCGAGCCTCTACTACGCGAGCCTGAACCCCTCGCCCTGGCTGTGGGATTCTACCCCAACGGATTGCTTTCTATGCCGTATACATTATATGGTGCATCTGGAATTGAATCGGCCAACACTTGACAACTGGAAGTCGGATTCAATCCGCCACCGTGTGCTGCCCGCTCGTGAGACCCCCTAGCAGAGAGCCTCGGAACCACGGTGCGCTTGCTGCTCGCCTGGCATGGGGAAACCGGACACTCGGCAGCCCAAGCTGCAATTTGAACCGGCAACGCAAAAGAAGGGGACTAAGCAGACGGGAGATAGCACACAGCCGAGGAGCCCGGCGGCGGAGGTGGCCCCCATGGTCCCCGAGATAGCAACAATGCTGCAAGAGATGCGACAGGGATTTGCCACGGTGGTGGACAAGGTGGACCGACTCTCCGCCCGGATGGACGGCATCGTCCAAAAAATGGATGTACATGAAGAGCGGTTGACGGAAGCCGAGCGCCGCATATCCGAAACAGAGGATGCCACGACATCGCAGGCCACGCGGCTCTCTCGCATGGACAATGTGTTGAGGGTGATAGCCGCCAAGAACGAAGAATTGGAGGCAAGGAGCAGGCGGAACAACGTCCGAATTACGGGAATTCCGGAGTCCACAAACACGGGGCGGATGGAGCTCTATGTTGAACGATTGCTCATGGCCACGGTGGGGGAGGAGGCCCTCTCCAAACAGTTTATAGTGGAACGGGCCCATCGCTCCCTTGGACCTCAACCCCAACCGGGCACTCCGCCGAGGCCCATCATAGCACGTCTGCTAAATTATCGTGATCGAGACGCAGCATTGAAAGCGGCCAGACAGAATCAGAACCTCGCCTATGAGGGAGTATCCTTTTCCATCTACCCGGACTTTACTCCGATTGTCCAGGAACAACGCAGGAAATTTCTGGCCGTAAAAAGGAAGCTGAGAGGGCTGAACATTGATTATGCATTGCTTTATCCCGCCAAGCTGCGCGTGACCCACCAGGGCACGCAACACTTTTTCTTGAACCCGCAACAGGTTGAAGATTACATTAAGACCCTGCCGAAAAGAGACAGGAGAGCTACGCAGGCGGATGGCGGACATGACTCTGGAGCGGAATGAATTGGATTGCCCACTTTCTCTTTGCTGGATTATATGGACTACTTCATTGGATTGCTGCTCCTGACATGGCCCTCAGGAGATTAGGGCTGGGTGGTGCTGCAGGCCATGTAGCATGCCAGGCCCCCACTCCCCCATGCTCTCTCACTCGCCCGGACAAAGACGGTAAGAATGGTGGTGACTGCGGTGAGGAGAGGCGGGGGTGGACGACGGTGCACCTCTAGAACCCCGAGCGGGTGTACCCCACTGGACTTGCTAAATGCACTTTTGCTGTTGTGTTGTTGCGGGTTTGCTCAGGGAGGGGGGTGGGCACCGGGTACTGGCGAGTTGGGGGCGCTTCAGTGGGCGGGGGAGGGGGGGTGTTCTGCAGGGGGTACGTTTGTGCTGGCTTGGTCCATGGATTTCACCGCCCACGAGTTGGGCCTGTGGCCCCATGTCATCGAGATACGGTTGCCAGCTCCTCTTTATGTGTGTAACTGCACGAGACGGGGTGGATTGACTGCCGCATGGCCAGCTAGGCGCGGAGGCCTGCTTGCTGAACAGAGACCGTTGCGATTACTAGCATTGAACACCTGGGTTAGCACTGGGTTTAAAGTTTTGTTTTGTTGTCGAGCATGTGCACTTCTACCTCACCGACCACCTGCCTGTTCCGGGGTGGGCTGGTCCACTGTTATTGATATGAAGGGGAGGTCCATGGACCGCTGGTTGTGGTGGACCAGGCTGGTATGGGACGCTGATACTGATGGCTGTACGGACTGTTGGTTCATATTGATTATTCTTTTATGTGGTGAACTCTTGGGATGGGGGACACCTGCCTGAATGTTCTTACTTGGAATGTGCGGGGTTTGGGGGATCATCGGAAGAGGCGTCACGTTCTGGGCTACTTGGACAGACATAAGGTGCACATAGCCTTTCTGCAGGAAACCCACTTTGCACCCCACAAGGCTCACGCCTTTGGTAGCAGATGGGCTTCGTGTACTGCGTTCTCATCGTATTCCTCCTATGCCCGTGGTACTGTAATATTGGTGAAAAAATCTACTCCCTTCCATATGGCTGGCATGAAGGCGGATACACAGGGGAGATATTGCCTGATGTGGGGGAGATTGGGGCGCGTGACAGTGACCCTTGCATGTTGTTATGGCCCTAATGTGGATGACCCGCAATACTTCGAAACGCTTTGGGCTGCTATACTGGAAACAGGGTCGCAACACATAATATGGGGGGGGATTTCAATGTTACTGTAAACCCGACCCTAGATCGCTCACACCCGGCCCCACACCACTACATGAAAGGGCGGGAGGTGCTGCGCGCCATTTTGGAGGAGAACCACCTTGTCGATGCCTGGCGCGCACACTGCGGACCGAAGGGGGAAGGGACGCATTTCACGGCACAGGCAAAGTCCTGGGCCAGGCTTGATTATTTCTTTCTGACTTCACACCTCTATGCCTCCATCACATGTGCGCGGCACCTTCCCAGGACATATTCAGATCATGCCCCGGTTCTAGTCGCCCTGCGTGGGGCGGAGCTGGGCCCCCCTGTTACCGCGTGGCGCATGCAGACTGCAATGCTGTTAGATGAGGAATTTAGGGAGGCAATACGCGAGGAATGCTTGGATTTTTTAAAAAGAAATAAGGGCCCTGTAGATGCAGTGGAGACTATCTGGGATGCCTTCAAGGTCACACTGAGAGGTTTCTGCATTGCGAGGGGCTCTGGGGTGCTTAAAGCTATCCTGAGTCGTTTGAAGGCATTGGAGGCAAGACTGGGTCGGGCGGAGGAAGCCCTCCGCACGCACCCTGCTAGTGATACGCTTGCAGAGATCAGAGAACTAGTTACTGAGTATTCCGAAGAGGCTGCGCGCGAGGCGAAGTTTAGACATAAATATTGGGTGACGCGAAAATACGGGGAAGGAGAGAGGCCTGGGAAGGTGTTGGCTGCTACAGTCCGGCTTTTGAGGGTGCCTACTGCTATTCTGGAGCTGGAAACTGCCGAAGGGCTACTGCTCCGGGACTCCACGCAAATACTTAACGAATTTGTGAGACATTACAATACTTTGTACACCTCTAGGGGATCGAGGGGGCCACCTCTGGATGACTATCTCGCGGATGTCGCGCTTGGGTGGCTAAGCGACGCTCAGCGGGCTTTTTTGAGTGCCCCGTTTGAGCTTGATGAGGTCAGAGAGGCGATCATGGGTATGCAGTCAGGCAAGGCCACGGGACTAGATGGCATCCCTGTTGAATTTTACAAAACATACATTGAATTCATGGCCCCGGTGTTGCGGGAGGTATATGAGGACGCCCTGGAGGTGGGTCATCTCCCTGCATCCATGAGGACTGCGCTGATCATCTCCCTACTTAAGCCCGGGAAGCCTGCGTCGCACTGTGACTCATACAGGCCCCTCTCTTTACTGACGTGTGATGTGAAGATACTGGCTAAGCTTATTGCCACACGAATTAGTCTGCTGCTTCCAAACCTTATCCTACCAGATCAAGCGGGCTTTGTCCCAGGGAGAGCTACGTCCCACAACCTACGCACGTTTTTTCTGTGTATGACTCTGTGCATGAGGATCTGCCCATGGCGGCCATCTTTCTGGATGCCACCAAGGCATTCGACTCGCTAGAATGGGACTATGTCTTTGGGGTGCTGAGTCGCATGGGATTTCCGGCCATCTTCATTTCCTGGATAAAACTACTATATACACGTCCCGCGGCCAGGGTCCTTATTAATGGGCAGCTCTCCCCAGAATTTGAGATTTCTAGAGGGACCAGGCAGGGGGTGCCCCCTATCCCCCCTACTTTTTGCCATCGCCACGGAACCCCTAGCTGCTAAACTGAGGCAACACTATAAGGATAGCGCGCTAAATTGCTTCCAGAGACAAATACTCATATCCATGTACGCAGACGACATCACACTGTATGTCCGACACCCGCGAAACAACCTACACCCATTACTTAGGGAATTCATTAGGTTCGGGGCCCTCTCGGGAGTGCAGATAAACTGGGCCAAATCTTGCATCTTCCCCCTCACGACATCCACACAGGCCTTCCCATTGGAATACCCGCTCACTTGGACTGAAGGCGACTTTAAGTACCTTGGTATTCACATCGAGAAGGACCGAGAAGCACTTATGAGGGCGAACTATGGCACGGCCATTAGTAAGATCGGTGACCAGGTCTCGAGGTGGGTGACGCTCCCCCTGTCGATGGCGGGCAGGGCTTCCCTGATTAAAATGGTTGTGCTTCCGAAGCTGCTTTATCTGTTCCTCAACATACCCTTTCACCCTGGTGCGTACTTCTTTAAAAGGCTTAGAACTGAAATGCTTAAAATGGTGTGGGGTGGGAGACAGTCTAGGCTCAAATGGGAGGTCCTGACAAGGCCGTATGTGCGAGGTGGTTTCGGAGTGCCTGATTTTGAGCTATACTTCCGAGCGGCCCAAGCGCATTATGCCTATTTCTGGGTGAGGCAGCCGAGGTACATGCCGCAACTGGCTGCGGAGCATTGGCTGGCGCACCCCACGCCTATAGAGGGAGCACTGTACGCCGTTGTGGAAGGTAGGGATAAGACCCCGAACACTTTGTCTAGCACCGTCACGGCCTGGTTGCACATTTGTGCCTCGCTAGGGCTGCAGTTCCTTTACGCTCCACATATGCCCCTGACATATCACCCGCAATTGCAGCTACTGCAGGAAACTGGCTTCCGACACCTGCTATCCAAGATACATGTGCACACATGGGGGATTTGTATCACGATGGCGAGTTCCGCACCAGAGACCACTTATTTGGTGCCATACACCCTACCTCGCTGGAGGTCTTTTACTACATGCGCCTGCGGCATGGGCTGCAAGCCCTCACACCTGATTTTCCACGCGAGCCACCTGTCCTCATACCCCTACAACACATACTACAATTAGAGAATCCATGCAAGCTAGTGTCTACGCTGTACAGATCCATCAGAGCCCACATCGACTACACCACGCTTCCTGCCAAGGCGAAATGGGATCGGGAACTGCCTGCTCCCCTCACTGATAAACAATGGGAATTCAGCTTATTACAGACAGAACGTATCTCATCCAGCAGCAGGTATAGAATCATCCACTACAAATTTGTGCATAGATTGTATTATACCCCGGCTCGCTTACACAGATTTGGCCTGAGAGATAATGATAATTGCGACAGGTGTGGGGCCCCTGGGGCTGATTTCCTACATCTTGCTTGGGAATGTGCCCGTGTACATCAGTACTGGGACCAGGTGTTTCAGGCCCTCTCTACAATGATAAACGCTACGGTGGTGCCGACTCCTGAGATGGCACTGCTGGGCTGTGTGGAACCCTTGCAGGCAGCTCACCGCAAATATGTTGCGTTAGCCTTGTTGCTGGCCAAGCGAAGGGTGGCCTGTAGATGGGGCAGGGGGAGGGCGCCCAAATTTAAGGATTGGGTAAGTGACCTGGTGTATTGTCAGGAACAACTTCACACATATGCGGAGTTACTACCGCTCTCATCCAGGCCAACTGATATCTGGGCCCCGCTGCAATGCTACCTGATAACGGAAGCTTCAAATGAAGATGAATTGTAAGCTACAGTGATGTTCTAGGAGTGGAGAGGGGGACGGGATGAAATGTTGTGGGATAGTCTGCAGCTCAATGTGACTCATGATTGCACTATGCACTTTACACCCTTTGACCTGTCCCTGGATTCCCCCCCCCCCCTGATGTCTCCATTCTTATAGATACCGTACATGTCCGTAGGCCACATGGTCGCCAAGAGGCGTTGCCCCCCCCTTCCCAATATATGCTTGTTTGTGGTGCACATGCTTACAAAGTTGTTTTGTTCTTTCTAACTGTTCTTATCTCAACAAAAACGTTTAAAAAGTGAGACGCATTTATGTGCTTCCTATACGTGTACTGTTACTTTCGATATTGTACTTATATGCAGCTCTACAACGAAGGATTGACTTCTGACCATTGTTCTCTCCTTGCTTTATGATATATGCTATAGCAGCCGGCCTCCGGGTTGTGGCAGTATGCTGTGTATACTTAACGGTACTTAATAAACGTCTTACACCAAAAAAAAAAAAAAAAAAAAAAAAGTCTCAACATACAGTGTATACAGAATAATATGTAAAATGAATTTCATGCAACACTGTTTTTTAAGCGTCAACGTTTCGATCCCTAGGCTCCAATTAAACCGGGATCATCATCAGGACTGTTATAAAGAACTGCCTGTTTACAATACAAACGCCTGTGAAAGTAAAAAGGGGGGAAGAAATGAAAGAACAACATAAGGCATCCGCCTAAAATAGTAGATTAAACAGCAACATTTAGCAAGGTCAATGTCTAGTTTTAAAGCCTCTCCTGACCAAGTCTAATGGTCAACCAGTGTTTAGATTTAACTGTGACTCTTACTGTCATGCAAGTGGGTGCCGACTCAGGGCAAGGTGGAAACATCTTGCATGCATGTAGTTGCAATTTGGGTGAGATAAAAACGGCGCAGTGATTTGGTGAAATATTTTCAAGGAAGTTCGCTGATACATCTTAAAAAACGGCGCAGTGACTGGGTGAAGATGTGGTGACTCATTTTCAGGATGTCCGCTGCTACATTTTAATATGACATGAGATATCCGCGAGAGTTCTCTATTTATACCTGACAAAAACGAGTTTGTCTGACATATGGTGTTCGTGAGAATAGTGAGACATTTAAATGATCGCATTCGGTTATAGTGTCAGCATCGGTGACCAAACATGCCGGGTGAAAGGGGGAATTCAGCCGAAGTGGGTGGAGTGACGAGGGCCGTTGTGATGGGAGATCACTGACCTGCCAAGTAAGTGGGTGGCTTGGTCAGACATGGATTGTTATTAGGGCTGTTGCCATGCCCGGGGTACCTGAGGAAAACGGAATTTAAATTGAGAAAGTGAACTACTTCGGATTGAGCAAGTGAAGCAAATACCGGAATATAGACCGGTTACCTTGGCGGATCCTGGGCAATGGTCGTGAGGCCGCAGATATTCCTTATTATGAGGGATTTTGAAACATGAAACAACAAAAAAGATTCATACCATACAACATTACAATAAAGGAGAAACAGGTCATCAGTTCCCTGAAAAGTAATGACTCAATAGTCATTAAGAGTGCAGATAAGGGTGGTGGAATTGTTATACAGGAACGTGACTCTTACACTGCTGAAATCCAGAGACAATTAGACAATAAAGAGCATTACCTGAGGCTAGCATCTAACCCCACCAAGATAATTCAGGAACTGATACGGAAAGTAACTACAGACGCGGTATCAGAGGGTTTCCTGACAAAAAAATAATTCAATTACTTAAATGTGAAAAGTCCCAGGACCCCGGTAATATATACATTACCAAAGATTTACAAGAATTTAACTAGCCCACCAGGCCGCCCGATAGTGTCAGCATGTGGTTCAATCTTGGAACCCTTAGGGGCATTTGTTGACTTCTTTATAAAATAATTTGTCCCCCCCACAGCTTGCTATGTACGAGACTCCATGTCCATGATCAATCTGATCGAGCACCACCCATTCAACCCTACAACCGATACTCTCTGTACCATGGACGTGGAGTCTTTGTATACTAACATCCCACGACGGCGGCACTTCTTGTAATACAAAAAGTTTTGGATACGCGCCCACGTCCACATGCTATTCCTACGTCATTCATTCTTAAGTTACTGGAACTTTGCCTAACCCGAAATTTCTTCTCATTTCAAGGCCTCTTTTATCAACAGATAAAGGGGACCTCTATGGGTTCGATTTTTGCCCCGAATTTGGCCATATTGTTTATGGACGAAATAGAAAGACAGGTCATCTTGACACCATCCAACCCCTTCTTCTCCGGTATCATCATGTGGCGCAGATACATTGATGACATCTACATGATATGGAGATTAGACACCAATGTTCTGCGCCATTTTTTGCACTGGATGAACAACAACTGTCTGGGCCTAAATTTTACCTCCACAACTGACAATGCTGCCATAAATTTCTTGGATTTGACAATTTTTCATCAGGAAGGTGAACTACTCACACGGTTATTCAGAAAACCCACTGAGAGGAACACTCGGTTAGAATATACCAGTAATCACCCCAGGGCACTGAGGGATTCGCTACCATTTTCCCAATTCCTAAGGATCAGGAGGAATTGCTCACACAGGGAGGACTACTTTAGAGAAAGTACCATTTTGGCCAACAAACTCAAAGACAGGGGCTACCCCAAGAAAATTATAAAAAACGCCCTGAAAAGGGCTTGGTATCGTCCACGAGAAACATTGCTAGTCCCAAACCCAAAGAAAAATATGGACAGAATAGCATGTGTTTCAACTTTCTCCCCCATTTCTAACAATTTGAGAAAAATGATTCTGAGACACTGGCCGGTAATTAATGCTGGGATTCTAGCAATCGAGCGACCCCTTTTCGCTTTCAAAAAAAGTAAGAATTTAAAGGACCATTTGGTCCGAGCAGCACTCCCCAGCCCCAATCATTCTTCTACACTTGAGACAGCATGGGGTCTGTCCCCCATAGTTGGACATGTCAAATGTGGTGGATGTACTGTGTGCAATTTGACTATTGAAGGTAAAACGCTTGTGTTCAACAATGTCACTTTCAAATGTAACACTCTCACAAACTGTAATACAAGCAATGTGATCTATCTTATCCATTGTCCCTGCAACAAAAACTATGTGGATCAAACTTCCCAAAAAATCAAAACCCGCATCTGCCAGCATAGGAGTCGTATCAGGTGCAGGACACCGAATGCCCCACTGGTGGAACATTTCATGGACGCAAAGCATGACGAAGATGACATTCGCTGGACTGTCATAAAGGCACTGAAACTACCCCAAAGAGGTGGCAGCATGACTAGCCTACTAAACAAAGAGGAATTGAAGTGTATAATAATGTTGGACTCAATCCGCAATGGATTAAATCGGACAGAGGATTGGACTTTGTTACTTTAAAAATGTTCATTGTACATTATGTCAGCCCTAAAGCTTACATAGTTTAAGTGAGTAATGACAATTGACCAAGAATTGTACTTTTCTCTGTACATCATGTTAGCCTTATGGCATACGCATTTTTCAAGTGATTAATGAGAATTGACGTAAGAATTGCCCTTGCCGCCAGCTTGAATTGTTTAATTGCCAATACTTTAATTAGTAGATTGGGTTCCCACCCCAAATATAATCTAGGAGTAAACCCTTTGGTTTATATGCACCACCACCACCATTGCCCAAATTATAATGTTGTATAATTTTATGTGTATAACTGTGGGGCACGGCAGGCCTTCCTCTTTCACGGTTATGAGCACTTCTTTCACCAAGGTCTTAACAATGTTTACACTCACTGGGGTGTGCGTTATAATTTCTTAATCACGTTATCACCACAAATCCTAAACCCGTATCTTGGGCAGGTCCAGATTGGGCTCCGGGCCATTCCAATATGGTCGCCGCAAATGGGACCTGGTTGGTTAGCCCCTCCTCAGTGTTAATTGGCTACCTCGGGCCCAGCAACCACTCCATCATGGCCACCAAAACGTAACGAGCATGGGTAGTCCACCCTCAGTTTTGGCACCTTACCTTTCATAGTGATCGGATAACGACGAGTACTTGCATAGCGGACTCACGCTGCCAAGCAGAGGAAGGAGACCATTGCGTTTCTTCCTCCCACCCACCGCCGCTTTCACTGTGGAGTTAGGTAAGCACCCACCCTGCCCGCCCTGAACGTGAGTTCTTTCCCTGAAAGGTCCGCATCTAATTTAACATTTTTCATTGTTTAGCATCAAGTTTGCGGACCCATTGTTGATTTTTATCAAAAAGTCACTCCTTCACCAAAATCCCTCGTAATAAGGAATATCTGCGGCCTCACGACCATTGCCCAGGACCCGCCAAGGTAACCGGTCTATATTCCGGTATTTGCGTAACTTGCTCAATCCGAAGTAGTTCACTTTCTCAATCTAAATTCCGTTTTCCTCAGGTACCCCGGGCATGGCAACAGCCCTAATAACAATCCATGTCTGACCAAGCCACCCACTTACTTGGCAGGTCAGTGATCTCCCATCACAACGGCCCTCGTCACTCCACCCACTTCGGCTGAATTCCCCCTTTCACCCGGCATGTTTGGTCACCGATGCTGACACTATAACCGAATGCAATCGTTTAAATGTCTCACTATTCTCACGAACACCATATGTCAGACAAGCTTGTTTTTGTCAGGTATAAATAGAGAACTTTCGCGGATATCTCATGTCATATTAAAATGTAGCAGCGGACATCCTGAAAATGAGTCACCACATCTTCACCCAGTCACTGCGCCGTTTTTTAAGATGTATCAGCGAACTTCCTTGAAAATATTTCACCAAATCACTGCGCCGTTTTTATCTCACCCAAATTGCAACTACATGCATGCAAGATGTTTCCACCTTGCCCTGAGTCGGCACCCACTTGCATGACAGTAAGAGTCACAGTTAAATCTAAACACTGGTTGACCATTAGACTTGGTCAGGAGAGGCTTTAAAACTAGACATTGACCTTGCTAAATGTTGCTGTTTAATCTACTATTTTAGGCGGATGCCTTATGTTGTTCTTTCATTTCTTCCCCCCTTTTTACTTTCACAGGCGTTCGTATTGTAAACAGGCAGTTCTTTATAACAGTCCTGATGATGATCCCGGTTCAATTGGAGCCTAGGGATCGAAACGTTGACGCTTAAAAAACAGTGTTGCATGAAATTCATTTTACATATTATTCTGTATACACTGTATGTTGAGACTTGCTTTGATTGAATACTAATTTGCAAGCGACAATTGGCTCCAAAAAACTGTTTCTTGCCTGTTAAACCTCTTCTCTGACTTACTTTCTTTCCTTTATCTATGGTTTTTCCATTTTTCGGGATAGGTACAGGATTGTGCCCTATCTAAAAAGTTCTTATATGACCCTTCTTAGGTCAACCAAATTCTTGTTATTCCTAAATAAAATATTCCTCACCCGGCTGGGCTTGGAAACTGAACTATAGTACTTATTGTGGTCTTTAGCTTTATTCATTCGTCTATTGTAACTCCTGAGGACCCTTGTTCTCCCTAAATTAGAATAGATAGATGGGCAGAGGAAGGTTGTATACTCTCCCACTTTCAAGCAGGTTTTCGCAAAAATGTGGGGACTATGGACCAGGTTTTCAGGTTTTGGGCAATTTACTGGAAAACCGTTAGCGTTAGAAAGGGAAAACTCTACCTGGCTTTTGTTGATTTAAAAAGCGCCTTTGATTTGGTACCTCGTGAAAAGCTCTGGAGGGTGTTACTGGATATAGGCTTCCCAGGATACCTCCTGGAATTGATAGTTAAGCTCCACAAGGATAGTTACGCCAGGATTAGATGGGGGAGCCAAGGGCAGCTAACGAGGAGGGTGGCCGTGAATAGGGGGGTACGCCAGGATTGTGTGATGGCGCCAATACTGTTCTCCCTCTTTGTTAACGGGGTGGTGGAGCGGTTGAGGGAGGACAGTGCAGATGCCCCGGTCCTGGCAGGAGAAAAAACACCAACTCTCCTGTTTGCGGACGACACCCTCCTGTTGGCTAAAACCCCGGTGGGCCTGCAAAACCTTTTGGATAAATTCAATCTATTCTGTGATGAGCGTGGTCTCACCATTAATACAACCAAAACTAGGCTAATGGTTTTACCCCCCCCCCTCCAAAAATGGAAAGATTACCCAGTTCACTCTCAATGGTAGTTCTCTTGAGGTGGTGGAGGAATTCAACTACCTGGGTATAAGGATAAACAGCAAAATGAGGTGGGATTCTCATATAGCTAAGATGCATCTAAATCTCAGGAGAGTGTCAGGTGCTATACTAAGGAGCCAGCGGTTATCAGTAAGTAGACTGATTGGCCCTGCTCTAGCTGTATATGAAGGTAGGGTGATGCCCTCAGCCTCTTACATGGCAAAACTATGGGGAGGTGAAAATGTTGAGTTATTGGTAAAGGCAGAGAACAAATTTATCAGGGAGCTGGCTGCCTTACCTGTCTCCACCCCATTGACACCATTGTATTTGGATATGGGCAAACGTCCAATTTCAGATGTACTTCACTTGCGCCCACTGTTGTTTTGGGTTCGCTTAAGGAGGACCCCAGAGCTGGCACATCATGCCCTAGTGCTGGACGAGCTGATTGCATTGAACTCGGGTGGTAAAATACGCGGGCTAAATAAACTCAAAGAGATGATCACAAAGCTAGGTTTGACTGATTTTTGGATTTCCCAGGCACCACCCCCAAAGCAAGTAATAAAGAAAATTTACTGGGAGTGGGTGGAGGCCCTTGAACAGAGGAACCCAAGTAGGGGAATATTAACTATGCAATTTTTGGTACATAAACCAACAAGAAGGCTGGAACCTTTTCTTGACGTGATAAAAACGCCCAGAGACAGAGTAATTTTCCTAAAGATGAGATATGGAACCCTGCCTCTGAATCATTTTACCAAAGATTGGAAAGCCTCAAGGTCACTGAACAGTGGATGCACATGCTGTTCGTGTAAAATAGAATCCCTTGCTCACTTTATGTTTGGCTGCAAAAGCTACAAGCGAGCAAGGCAGAGATGGCTTAAACCGGTTTGTAGGGAGCTTGGAACCAGAGACTTTCGTGTTGCCTTGCGTATTATTACAACCAATACGCTTCCACTTTTCATGGTTTGTTGTGTGGCAAAGTACCTCTCAAGTGCTTGGATAAACCGTGTAAGAATGTTTAAACTTATTACTTCTAAGGCCGTATGATTATGATTGTTAACTATAACCTATTTTAAGTTTCTGATACTTATATTGTCATGTATTTTTGAGCTGTCTCATGTTTTAATGTATTCAGGTTTTTATCATGAGCATAATGTAATGTATTTTAATGCTAATTTTTTTAATGATTAATGTACTTTTATGATATGACAATATCGAATAAAGTATCAATCAATCAATCAAATTGGTAATTATTTTTAATTAATTTGTAATTGGTATTAATATATTTTTTTTAAATTAATATATGAAGTATTTACTTTCCCTACTGTTGCACTCACTGGAGTGTGAATAGTAAATTTAACCCCTAAGCTATCCAACGTTTTCCCTACTGTTTCACTCTCTGGAGTGGGAATAGTAATTTTACCCCTACGCTATCCAACGCTTTCCCTACTGTTGCACTCTCTGGAGTGGGAATAGTAATTGTTACCCCTACACTATCCAACGCTTTCCCTACTGTTGCACTCTCTGGAGTGAGAATAGTAATTTTTACACTCCCGCTATCCAACGTTTTCCCTACTGTTGCACTCTCTGGAGTGGGAATAGTAATTTTTACCTCTATGCTATCCAACGCTTTCCCTACTGTTGCACTCTCTGGAGGGGGAATAGTAATTTTTACCCTCGCGCTAACCAGCGCTTTCCCTACTGTTGCACTCACTGGAGTGAGAATAGTAATTTTTACCCCTACGCTATCCAACGCTTTCCCTACTGTTGCACTCTCTGGAGTGGGAATAGTAATTTTTACCCTCCTGCTATCCAACGCTTTCCCTACTGTTGCACTCTATGGAGTGAGAATAGTAATTTTTACCCCTACGCTATCCAACGCTTTCCCTACTGTTGCACTCTCTGGGGTGGGAATAGTAATTTTTACCCCTACGCTATCCAACGCTTTCCCTACTGTTGTACTCTCTGGAGTGGGAATAGTAATTTTTACCCCTACGCTATCCAACGCTTTCCCTACTGTTGCACTCACTGGAGTGGGAATAGTAATTTTTACCCCTACGCTATCCAACGCTTTTTCTACTGTTGCACTCTCTGGAGTGGGAATAGTAATTTTTACCCTCCCGCTACCCAACGCCTTCCCTACTGTTGCACTCTCTTGAGTGGGAATAGTAATATTTACCCTCCCGCTATCCAACGCTTTCCCTACTTTCGCACTCTCTGGAGTGAGAATAGTAATTTTTACCCCTACGCTATCCAACGCTTTCCCTACTGTTGCACTCTCTGGAGTGGGAATAGTAATTTTTACCCCTGCGCTAGCCAACGCTTTCCCTACTGTTGCACTCTCTGGAGTGGGAATAGTAATTTTTACCCCTACGCTATCCAACGCTTTCCCTACTGTTGCACTCTCTGGAGTTGGAATAGTATTTTTTACCCCTACGCTATCCAAAGCTTTCCCTACTGAAGCACACACTGGAGTGGGAATAGTAATATTTACCCTCCCGCTACCCAACATCTTCCCTACTGTTGCACTCTCTGGAGTGGGAAAAATAATTTTTACCCCTTCGCTATCAGATGCTTTCCCTCCTGCATCACTCTCTGGAGTGGGAATAGTAATTTTTACCCTCCCGCTATCCAACGTTTTCCCTACTGTTGCACTCTCTGGAGTGGGAATAGTAATTTTTACCCCTACGCACTCCAATGCTTTCCCTACTGTTGCACTCTCTGGAATGGGAATAGTAATTTTTACCCCAATGCTATCCAACTCTTTCCCTACTGTTGCACTCTCTGGAGTGGGAATAGTAATTTTTACCCACCCGCTATCCAACGCCTTCCCTACTGTTTCACTCACTGGAGTGGGAATAGTAATTTTTCCCCCTACGCTATCTAACGCTTTCTCTACTTTCGAAGTCACTGGAGTGGTAATAGTCAATTTTACCCTTTCCGCTATCCTATGGTAAAAAGATTGCATATTTTTTATTAATATTACCTTCATATATGTATATATATATATATATATATATATATATATATATATATATATATATATATATATATATATATATATATATATATATTTCACTCGTTTTCCTCTCAATAATGCGCCCACCATCCGGAGCCACAGCCAAAGGAAGAAACGGAAGACCCAGAGTGCAGGTGAGTTTTTTAATTTTGAACACACCTCGCCAGCATAACGTATCGGCCTACACAGAGGCCTTGGTCACATGACGCACCAAGAGAAATTAGCTAAATTTAAAGTGCTAGTGCATGAAAAACCAGTACATTTGATTGGCCAAAATAGTAGGAGGGAGATGTCCTTGATGAACATAGAAAACATTTTGCATAAAGTGCAGGAAAAATGAAAGCATTTCATTTTTTTGCTAATTACTGTTTAAATACATTATGGTCCGAAGGTTTGCCAGTGCCAATAATCACATGTCACTTTAAAATCCAATGATGAATAATTCATATATTTTACATTTTCGAACAAGAGTAACAAAAAATACTATATACATATAATATAATACATTTGATTAGGATTGGCTTATCAGACCAGATGATATTGTGTTCCAATACACTGCCATACTAATTCTGCACTCAAAAACCCTGGTGTCAATAATGCTAATATAGTACAATAAAGACTATCATATATACAAATCAAAAACCTAAGGTTTATGCAATTCTTCTCTGCTCACCTCATGGTCATGTTATTAGTACTGGTGTAATAAATGTCAAAATAAAATAATGTGTACCAACAAAACCAAATGTGATAAAGTAAAAGATTTTGTAACTTGAATTTTGGTTGCATGCTGCCTAATGCAACTTCCATCTGGAGTAAATCAGGTGTGATCATTACATGGGTATCATACTATACAACCTAGTTTGTTGACACATGTATAGTTGTAATAGTAACCAGTATTGTAAATCAGATAGTGAGCAATTGATGTATGTACACCACCAAAACAGCGGGGGTGACAGATAAGCGGATGGCATTAGAAGATATTTATAGGCACGTATAAAAATCCTCTGTTGAATTGAGGCCATTGGGGGTCTTACTATCCATTTCCAAGATGTACCTGGTCTCTAATGCTCTTAAAATGCCTTCTCTATTGCCACCTCTCCTCAGGGGACCTACAGTATCTATGGCATAGTATCTAAGGAGTCCACAGTTGTTGTCGTGGTGTTCCCTAAAATGCCTCGCAACTGGATACGTGGCGTAGTTGGCATTAATAGCCCTGATGTGCTGGAGTACCCTTTTGTGGACCTGCAATTTGGTACTACCAATATATTGCAGGCCACATGGGCACTCCAGCACATAGACCACGTACTCGGTTTTGCATGTCAGTTGCTTGTTAATTTTACGAGACACTGTGGAAAATGCCGTAAGGTACTCGGTTTTATTGATTCCCTGTGAACAAGCCTTGCAGCTCGAGCATTTTCTGAAGCCTCGGCTAGCTGCCAACCAGTTTTTAGGGGGGATCACCTCCGGACTAGATTTCACTACAGCATCCTGTAAGGAATATGCCTTTCTGAAGGTGATGGCTGGTTTACTGGGCATGTGTTCACCAATCACTGGGTCGAGCTTAATCAAATTCCAGTGTTTGTTGATTATCTTCCTGAGTGCCCCATGTTGCCTATTGTAGGTCCATATGAGTCTGGCTGGCTGTTGAACAATGGGGTCTGTGGACCTCTGAGCTTTCTTGTGGATCAGTGCATCATTTCGGGACAGGCATTTGCTTTTTTAATGGCTATGTCAATTAAGTTCTCTGCATAGCCTCTTGCCAGAAACCTCTGTTTGCTTGGTGCTTGCGCTGCTTTGCAGTGAGTGTCTGTGCTGCAGACGCGCCTAATTCTTAGCATCTCCCCATTGGGGATGCTCCTTATTAAGTGCGGGGGATGGTGACTGTTAGCGTGCAGCACGGTGTTACCCGCAGTAGGCTTTCTGTAGAGTTTAGTCTCCAACCTGTCCTGACTGACCTCTAATGTTACATCTAGAAAATGTGCTTTTGTCTGACTAATGTGAGATGTAAAGGCCAGATTGTATGCATTGGTATTCAGGGTTTCAATGAATCTTACTGCTTCCTCATGTGTCCCCCGCCAGATCATCAGAATATCATCGATGTACCTATACCATCGTATGATATGGCGGGAGCAGATTTCAAGGTGATCACCATGGAGGACCTGCCTCTCCCAGTATCCCATATGCAGACAGGCATAACTGGGAGAGAAACAGGCCCCCATGGCGACACCTCTAACCTGCTGATAGTACTGGTTAAGAAACATGAAAAAATTGTGGTTTAAGCAGAAGCTGATCATGGTGAGTAACAGTTTGTTGTGCTCAGCTAGTTCAATCGGACGTTTGCCCGGGTAGAATTGCACAGCCCTCATCCCATCTGCATGCGCTATGCTGGTGTACAGCGATGAAACATCTAAGGTAATCAACCAATAGTATTTCTCCCATTGCACTTCATTAATTTTCCTCAAAAGGTCACTCGAGTCCTGGATGTAGGAAGGAAGTGCCAAGACATGTTCTTGAAGAAATGAGTCAATGTAGGTAGTGGCTTTCTCTAATAACCCCCCACACGCCGAAATAATGGGTCTTCCAGGCGGTTTAGCAGAGTTTTTGTGCACTTTAGGGATTAAGTACAGCACGGGGGTAATTGGGTGATCATTCTTTAGATATTTTAATTCATCCATGCTGATGAGCCCGCTCGAGCGCCAGCCCATCAATAAGGAATGAAAGTCTGATTTTGCTTTTCTCAGTGCACCCACATCACAATGTTTGTAGCAGTCTGGGTCATTCAATTGAAAGTATGCCTCCTCCATATAGAGGTTCTCCTACAATAAGGCCTGGTAAAGTTGTAAGAGGCAAAAACCCGAGGCTAGTGACACAAAAAATGCATGGGCCCCCTCCATCTAAACGAAGAAGGAAAACAACAACTGTGAATAAGCCCAAAATAAGTCACACTGAGTTTGGTAAAAAGATGAACACTGTTACTATAACACCAATGGGAGCTCCTGATACCAACCAAGCCATAACAGCCAGTCCTATTCCCCCGACATCTATAGCTCAAGCAACTACAGAATTAGACACTACTCGCATCCAGATGGAGGAGGACTCACAATCTGCCACCCCCAAGTCACTTCTGGACAATATTGAGTTGATTATACGTAGCTACATGCTTGCATTGGCAGAAAGATTTAAGGGGATGGAGTTAAGATTAGGTAAAATTAAGGGGGACTTGACTGTGTTAGGGAATTTTGTACGCTCACAAGGTCAATCTAAAGTACAACACCGACAAGTCATCACAACAACCCAATCCCTCCTAAAAAACATTGTGGGTCCCACACCATCTAAACCCATTACAGGCAATAGCCAGGCAGCAGCAGCAACCCTAGCTGCCCCTAATCCCTTGAATGTGGCCCCGAAAGTACATGGTGGTATTACCTGTAATAACTCTTTATCAACAGCCCCAACTGTTGTTCAGGGTAGACCTACCACTTCAATATCATCCAGTAACACAGCTACTTCCGCCAACATTCCAACCAGGGAACCTAGTACTCTCCCGGATAGATTCCCTAGACCCGAAGGGAAGGAGAATAACTGGGGTAGAGGGTGCCAGTCTAGGATACCACCTACAGAACTCTCCCCAGAAGCATTACCGTACGTGGTTATACTCACTGGGGTCCCGAACTGCCTAATGGTAAAAGAGAGGGATACTCACAACTAAAAAACAAAATAACGCATTGGCTCTCTCTTTATAGACCTAAACCCATTGCGATAAATGGAGAGATAGTCCATGTCCGGCGCCTGTCTTGGTTGGGGGGTAGAGCGAAGGACATTGGCGGTGATGTTGTGGTTATAAACTTTAGAGACAGAAAAGCTGTACATCATATCTTGAATTGGCCATACGGCAATGAAAAGAACTGTATAGTACCACGCCCCCTGACGTACTTTTACCCCAGATCCACTGTCTTCCCCCCACAATACCATAATAACAATACCTTCACCACCTCCCAATTCCTCAATATTGAGTCTGCTTTGAATCCTGTATACATGCACCAACTGGCTCCACCACCAGTTATACATGGGTGGAACACTATACCTTTTAATCATAAAACAGGATTTAACGGGAATATGTCAAACTTGTTACCATTTACGCCCTTAGAGCTCTCTAACAGGTTTGAGGCCTTTAGCGGCCTGGAGGAATGCGACTGATGTTTAAGGAGTGCAGAAGCTACGGGGGGTGGTGTAAGTGCTTCATGCACTATAAGGTCACATGATAAGATGGGGTGTTGTCGCTGTGAAAAAGATATACACACTGCTCTAACAATTGCTGTCAAAAATAGTAGTTTCCCTAAATTATCACCCACAGTGTTCTCTGGGGAAATTGAGGTGTCTTCAACGCCCCTACTAGATACAAGGCCAGTAAATGGTGACACCGAAAGTGGTGCCGATAAGACAGAAAGCACAGCAGGTAACCACGAAAACCACCCCTGTACACTATTGTTAACTATGGATTCTCCATCTAAAATCGAGAACTCTCACACCCAGCACGGGGCATCTGTCTCTATCTCTGAACATCGGGAGTCAGTTGCAATGAGCACCGCGGGTCTGGCGGTCACAGGCGCAGTTTTGCCTACTCCAACATCTACCCTAATTACCAGAGAGTCTGTTATTTGTCCAGCACCCGAAGACTGTGTAAACTTAATCTCATGGAATATTGCAGGCTTGGCAAATAAGTTACGAGACCCAGTATGGCTTACATTCATCAGAAAATTTAGCATTGTGTGCCTCCAAGAAACTTGGATAGAGGATAAAAACGTTCATATCGAGGGTTTTCTAAGCTTTACTATTCCAGCGGTCGCCTCGACTAGGGGCAGAGCCAAGGGTGGCCTGGCCATCCTTATTAACCTAGGCCTGCGCTGCAATATAAGTAACTGCCACAATGTTAATTTGAATATACAGAAGATTGACATAAAATATGGCAAGAATGTGCTGACACTGGTTAACTTTTATAATGCTAACAGTAGTAATGAAGTATGTAATATTGCCTCCCTAATTGATATATTGAGCAAAAATGTTCACACTGTATCACGGTATTTGTTGATAGTAGGTGATTTTAATGTCCAACCATGTGGTAATCCAGCTAGTACGCCAATGGGGTCCTTAGGGTGTAACATCGAGGAAGGTTTTCACTTCTCCCACAGTAGGGGCGGTAAGAACTTAAACGACTTAGTGAATGAAAACAACTTGACTGTAGCTATGTCGCTGGTCCCCGATACAAAAATCTTTGACACCCCAACTTTTAAAGGACACGGGCAGGGATCCTTTATTGATCATATATTAATATCTTCAGATCTTGTTCAATGGGTCTCGCACTTTACTATCCTCACTAGTGTATACAGTGATCATAACCCCCTTGTCATAAACTTGAGTGGACCATTATTTACAAAACGACAGTCACGCATTGATCATGGCACGCTAAGGTGCGTAAATGGCAGGCGTCGCATTAGATGGTCAATGATAAACCAAGATACCCTGTATACTAAAATAACCAGCGCATGTGAAGAGGAGCTGTCTGTTTGCTTATCGTCTGATTCAACCCCCTCGAACATTTTGTCCAGGTTTGAGGGGCTGGTTACCAAAATTGGTTCCATGCTCACAGCGCCAACAAAGGGACATAGTGAGAAAAATTCCAAATGGTTTGATCATAATTGCTCAAAGGCAAGTAGGGATCTGAAACACGCATTAAAAACTAAACCCAGAGATTGTGACCTGATAAAAAATCTCCGTTTGGCTTATAGGAAAGCAATAGCTATTAGAAAAAAGGAAATTAAGGCCAACGTTATTGAATCCCTTTTAGACCCATCAGTGTTGGGGAACAGCAGCAAGTTTTGGCAAATAATCAACAAACCTTTGTTTGATAACCCAAACGACATAGCCCTTGGAACAAACATCCCAGAGGGGGAGTGGGTGTCCCATTTCAGCACAATTTTTAAGAGTAATGAGCATCGGGAAGACTATGATTTTTTAACTCCAACTGCAACTCCACTGTGTTTCACAGTACAAGAGACTGTTAGGGGAATACAGGGTCTAACTATCAACAAGGCCCCGGGTCCGGATGGATTGCCGCCGGACCTGTTTAAGTCCAGCATCCCTTTTTGGGCTCCAGTTCTCACGGCTGTAATAAACGCAGCGGTGACAACTGGATGCCCAAGAATATGGGGTCTCTCGACTATAGTCCCCATTTTTAAGAAGGGCGATCGCAGCAGCCCGTTATGCTACAGGCCAATCTCCTTAATAAATTCAGTAGTTAAAGTGGTGGGGGGTGTAATTCTTAACAGGTTATCTACATGGGCTAAAGATAATAACATCCTTTCACCCATACAATACGGGTTCAGACCAGGTCATTTGACCATTACGCAGTGCCTGAACCTATACCTTATTCTAAGCAAGTATACACTGGCGAGACAAGGCACTGTCTACATGGCATTTATGGACCTGTCGTCCGCTTTTGACTGTGTAGACAGAAGCCTACTATGGGCTACTTTGCTGAGAATGGGTGTAGAGAGGAACCTTGTCAACTTCCTCGCTGATCTGCATACAGATACAAGAGCGAACGTCCGTTACTCCCAAGATCTTAATGTAACGGACGAATTTAAAATAAACCGGGGTGTTCGACAAGGCTGCATTTTGGCCCCATTTTTATTTAACCTGTATATTAATGAACTAGAGGAATTTCTTTTAAACGTAGAAGCAGATTACCCCTTAGTTGGGCGCAAAGGGGTACCTGTATTACTTTACGCCGACAATGCTGTTCTTATTTCTAGAACAGCAATCGGTCTCCAGAAACTATTAAACTCCTTCTACAAATTTATGGAGTCACGTGGCTTAAGCATAAACAACTCCAAGTCCTACGTTATGAAAGCAGGCAAGGGTGTTCTGAAAACTGACTATTTCAGCATAAATGGGGAGAAAATTCCATCAACCGACTCCTTCTCTTACCTCGGGGTCCTGCTAGATCACAAGTTATCATGGGGCCCAGCAGTCTCCAAGAAGAAGGGAGAAACAACAAGGATCAATGCGGCCATTCTTGGCTTTGCAAAAAAAATCGGCAATTGCCCGACGGCCGCATTGCTTAAACTGTACCAGGCAAAAAGCGTTGCTGTTGCCTGCTATGGGAGTGAGCTCTGGGGCTATCGTACGATTAAAGACCTAGAGGTTACAGAAAATAACTTCTTAAAAAAGATTCTGAGACTGCCTAGGGAGATTAGGAACTACCCTGTACACGAGGAGCTGGGGATCCCCTACTTAGGCGACAGAATAGCAGTAAGCCCTGTCATATGTTGGTTGAACTGCTGGCTGAATAACGACATTCCATTAACACATGCCCTACTGAAAGAAGCCTTACAGCTAGATGGGAGGTTTAAAGTACCGTGGGTGAAGTACATAAAGGACAGTCTAACGGCAATTGATCGTCAGGATCTGTTCCATGCCCCAAACTCAATTACAAAATCTGATGTGAATTCGGTTAAGAATGCTATACTACTGTTAAGATGTACTGACAGAGAAGAGGTCGAGATACAGAAGGTCAGTGTTAGGAAACACCTATTATTAAAAACATGCTCACAAATGGAACCTTACCTGACATGGCCTATGTCTAGCTATGAACGGTTTCTGTTAACAAGGTTCCGCTTTGACCTCTATCATCTTCTACTGGCAGTTCCAAGTGGGGCTCAACGGGGCGAAGTGTTGCCAGCTTGTGGCTGCGACGGAAAGTCTCCTCAAGATCTGGCACACTTCCTTTTTATCTGCCCCTATTATTCTACCCCACGGAAATTATACCTTAAACCGTGCCTTAAAAAATTGAGTTTCACACAAATTAAACCTGCACTTTATTACTTACAACTACTGAATAGCGATTGCACTTTATTTGTATGTAACTTTTTTAAAAAAGCCATCTGCTTTAGGAAAAGCATGGATGGCTAATCACGATGCAAAAATTTTAGGTGCTTTTTAAGAACACACTGGCAGATGCATCAACGAAAATACCTCCTGGTAAAACAGCGAATCGGTAAAACAGGCCGATAGCGAACGCAAATCCAGAAAATGCTATGCATCAAACAATTAATCGGAAAAAAATGAAAAATCGCTAATAACCCCCCGCGGTAAAATACCGAATCGCTAAACAGACAATCGGAATTACCGACCCCCAAAGCGGCCATCGGAAATACCGAATCGGTAATAACGAATCGCAATGGTATGCATGAAAACTCGCTAATACCGAAAAAACCCAAAATCGCTATTTAGCCTGAGCAAAATAAGGGGAATCACAACCAGGAGGTAAATTAAACGGAAGGACAGAAAAAATATTTCCAACCCCCTACTGCAGGTGCACACAATCAGCAACCCCTCAAAAAGGCCTGGGAAACCCCACATGTCTTCCAAAATGGCTGCCCTGTACGTGCTTGCTAGGAGGAGGAGGATCAACGCCCAGGGCCAGCGCAGGAGGATGATCCAGGACAGGATCTTCAGGGTGCGCATCACCTTGCTGGGGCAGACCGAGGAACAGGTCTACGACAAGTATAGACTGAACCGTGCCATGATAATGCGCCTAATAGCAGACCTGGTCCCATTACTGCAGCACAAGACCCGTAGGACCCACGCCATACCAGCCCATGTGCAGGTCCTATGCTGCCTGCACCTGCTTGCGTCTGGAAGCTTCCAGGGGGTAATAGCTGAGACTGGAGGCGTGTCGCAAAGCGCTTTATCACGCTTCTTCCACCGGTTCCTAGAGGCCATGCTGACATTAATTAATCGCCACATCACCTTCCCCACAACCCCCCAGCAGCTGACCCGCACCAAACGGGAATTCTACCAGGTGGCACAATTCCCCCATGTCATAGGGTGTGTTGACTGCACTCATGTCCCCATCTGTCCTCCATCAACCACCGAATACATTTACCGCAACCGGAAGTCCTATCACTCTCTAAATGTGCAGGTGGTGTGCAATGCCAAGTACATAATTACGGACCTTGTTGCCCAATTCCCCGGGAGCACACACGACGCCTATATATTCCGTCACTGTGGCCTCCACAGGCGCCTGATCAACGGTGAATTTGGAGAGGGACACCTACTAGGTACATATTGATGCATCTTCGTACTCTCCACCCACTCCATCCCCACATGTATATGTACAATCATGCTGATGTCCATTCTCTCCCCATCCTGCAGGTGACAGCGCATACGCATTGCGTGAATATCTACTCACTCCCTACCTGAACCCAGCAACACCACAAGAGCAGCGCTACAACAGAGCACACATCAGCACAAGGAATGTGGTTGAGCGTACATTCGGCATCCTCAAGAGCCGCTTCCGTATACTGCACAAGACTGGAGGTGCCTTGCAGTACGACCCAGTGACCTGCTGCCAGATCATTGCTGTCTGTGCCATCCTGCACAACATCGCCACACGCAGGGGGATACCCATAGAGGTGGACGGAGAGGATGAACTGCGTGCACAGCAACCACCCCCCCAACACCGACAGGCGCATGTGCCCAACACAGCTGAAGGGCAACGGAGGCGGACATACATCACACGGAATCATTTCTGAGACAGGTAACAGAGAGACTTGACAACAGGGCTCCATTTGCAAGGGTTTAATGGGCATGGACACCTGAGTGGTGCAGACAAACAAAACTAAAACATGCTGCTGCTGCAGTAAAAGTCAAAATCAAATAGCACGTCCTCAGTACGGGTGATGCGTGCGGCACTTTGGTCTGGCCATGGTTACGTCACCAAGGACAGTGTAACTCAGTCACATGTTCACTTGCGTTTGCCGCGTACCCCCAGTCTCTTGTCCTGTGACTCCTCGACTTCTACTCGATGGGAGTCTGTGGCAGTTGCATTGCGGCCACTGCGCCTCCTCCCGCTGGTGTCTGATAGGGAGACGCTGCTGACACTGGAGGCTGCCTCACTCCCCTCTTCCGCCCCCAGCATGCTGACACTGGCTGACCCAGGCTGCATTTGCTCCACTGCGGTGGTCACCCTCTCAAGGGCCTTTGCCACATCCCCACAGTAATGACCTAGGTCCACTTGCAGGGACACGGACCTGCGGGACAGCACAGCCGTGGTGTTGCAGAGCTTTTCGATGGCCTTGTTGGTTGTAGTCACTGCAAGCATGATCTGCCTGTGGCGACGCCGCTCACTCTGTTGGCCTGCCACCACGGCACGTGTGAGTTCTTGCAGGCACAGCTTTATGTCATTGTTGCCGGCAGCTACGGCAGTGGTGTGCTCACGCATAGCGTCTGTCATCTTGCTAAGTTTGTTGCATAGCTTGGTCATGGAGAGTTTCATGGCACCCATGTGTCTCCCCTGCAGGCGCTGGACACGCAGCATCCGGGCCTCCACAACTCCGTACCCTCCGGACAGATCGACTGGTCTTGCAGCACCACGAGCCGGGTTCACAGCCCTCTGCCTGATGCGCTGTCGTGATGATGTTTGGCTGGTTGGAGTCACGACAGCCTGGCGTGGAACATTTGGGGGTGCTGAACTGTGATCAGATTCCATCAGGGGCAGGGAGGGAACTACAGCTCTGCGGCTCTGCGGAGTGGCCCGCACTGGTGGTGGTTGTGTTGGTGGTGGTGTTGTCTTGGCCTGCGAGGTTGGTGGTGGTGGTGGTGTCTTGGACGGCATGGTTGTGGCTGGTGGTGTCTTGGACGGCAAGATTGTGGCTGGTGGTGGTGGTGGTGCCTTGGACTGCAGGGATGGTGGAGGTGTCGACCGCCGTGGTGGTGAAGGGGAGGACATGTCTTCAGCTCTATGTGAGCACTCGGCTTCAGACAACACTGGCGTCTCTGAGATGACGAGGCGGGCACTGTCGTCTGAATCGTAGGGGGATGCATCTGTGTGTGAAACAGTGCATAGTTATTATCATGGTCTATTGTGTTGACATAGCAGTGGCATCTCACAATAAATTACATTTTATGTCTGACAATTGGCCTTTAGCTGCAGTATTAATCTCCGTGCTCTGGCATGCACCCATTCATGTATGTACTACAACTCCCATGGTGCAACAGTTTGGTGAGGGTATGTGTTTAGGGCAACACTACATGGGCACTGGGTCTGGCATGGGGGTTTGGGCAGGGACTTACTACACGCTGCATTGTAACGCTGCCATGCTTCTTACCTTGTCCTCCTTCCGCAGCACCAGAGGTGTCCAGACGTGTGACCCCCACAACAGCTTCCCGTTCTATGGTGGACTCCACTAGATCCTCCAGGACAGTGTTTGGCGGCACGTTGGATGTGCCCCCTCCTGTGCCATCAGCATCCTTGACCCTCTGCGCAATCTTCTCCTTGGCCCTCTTCCTTAGGTCATACCACCGTTTTTTTAGGTCGTCGATGCTGCGGTGGGTGACTCCGCAGGCATTTACCTTGTCCTTGATGCGCACCCACATCTTGCGCTTTTCAGCCTCTGGCACCTTCAGGGACAATTTGCCAAACAGCCTGTCATTGTTGCTGGTGACACACTCGATGAGGATTTCCAGCTCCTTATCAGAGAACTTCCTCTTGCGCTTTCGGTGTGTGTCCTTTCCCTGCTGGGGGGCCTCCTTCTCCATCTTCTCCACACTGCCTTTTCCTGCTCGCTACAGGTTCACTCTTGGTCCTCAGCTCCTGTGCTCTGCCTCCTCCTCCGTGCAACTCCGAACGCAGAATGCAGCGTGGCTGTCCTACTTCCTGGTTGTGATGTCATCGTGCCGCATCCGGAGCGTCGCGTACATTGCCCGTTTTCGCTATTACCGAATTCGCTAATACCGGATTCACTAATACCGAATCGGTATTAGCTAACTCGGTATTTGCTACTCATGCGGGTGTACTTTCGCTATTTATTAGCGATTTTTACCGAATCGGTAAATTTTGCAGATTTGTTTGATGCATCGCGGTTTGCATGTCCTTAATAGCGATTCGTTATTTTTCGCTATTACCGACGTGTATTACCGAATGTTGATGCATATGCCCGACAGTTATTTATATTTTTAACCATATATTGCCCATGCTCATACCGTCTGATGTATTGTACTGTATACTGTGTCATTATTTGTCATCTGAAATGAACTGTTTGTAATGTTTTTAAATGTGTGCTTATAAATTGTACTTTTATGATTGTAAAACCTACAATCGAATAAAGATTTTGAATTGAATTGAATTGAATTGATATAGAGGTTCCTGGCCCAGAGCACGATGTTTCCACCTTTGTCAGATTGCCTGACTATCATGTTACCATCCATCTGTATTTTCTTCACCAGTCTCTGGTATTCATTGTTACACTTCTGGTTGTGTCGGTTAGATTTTAAAGTCTTTGCATGCAATGCCTTTACTTGTTTTATGGTGGCATCATGGAAAATGTCAATATTGTCATAGGGTGTTACCGGGGTGAATGTCGAGCGTGGTTTAAAGTTAGTTAACCTACCAATTTGGGCATTTTCATCTCCCTGTGTGTTCTGTGAGTTAGGGGCTTCCGCTCGTAACATTTCCAAATCCTGCATCAGCGGGATATCATTCACTGCTAACCCCGTGGTAGATGTCGCAACCATGGATTTTCTGGCAATGTTGCGTGATTTGCTAATAGCAAAGTGTTTTTGCAGCTTAAGCTTACGCGTGAATTTAAAGAGGTCAATTCTTGTGTCTGCGTTATTAAAGTTGCTAGGGGCACTAAATGACAATCCCATTGACAAGATACCAATCTCTGAATCAGAAAAAGCAGTAGTGGTTAGGTTGATCACAGATAGACCATTGTCCAGTGTATGAGAAAATTTGCTTACTTCTGTTACTTCTTTTTGTTTGAGTTCCACCGCTTGTAGTTTCGCTTCTTGGATTTTGCGCCTTGCGTTGCTTTTTCTGCGTTCTCGTCGCTTGGCGTTTGGGGTTTTCCTGTTGCTGGAATTCTGGGGCGTAGTGTATCGCGTCTGTCCTGGCGAATACATTCCAATTCCTGCTCCAGGGTGAACCGAGTAAACCCCAATCGCGCCGATCCTCTCGCTACTTCACTTTCGGACCCACTGTCCATATTGGAGCTGAGAACTGTGTTGGTGGAATCGTCTGGTGATCTGGAATGCGCCTGAGCAGTTGTGGGGGCACTGCACGTAAGCTTGAGACTTTTGTGGCTTTAATAGCATCATACTTGCAGGCAAAGGTGGATATACAACCTTCATTATAGTCTGTCTTATCACGCTGGAATTTAAACGCTTTGCGTTTCCTGATGACATCCTCCTCTTTTTGGACTCTTTGCTGCATTATTTCACGATGTTTTTTACATTCCAGGGAAATTTCCGCATTGTCCACACACAGATTTGTTATTGCCGCTTCAATTTCATCAATCTGCTCTTGGATTTTTATTCTGTCACTTTCTGCATAACGCACCAACATAACTACCAATCGACGAGATGAGTCCAGGCTCCATTCAGCCCAATCCTTCAGCATTGCTGGGTCCATAAACTCAAAGCTTGGAGCTAGCATAACTCTCAGCCCCCTGGGTATCCGATTTACCTCCAGATACCTGCTGAGAGAACGGTGCTCCCACCATTTGGACTGCTCTCGTTTAAGGAGTTTTTCCAATATTTTAAACTTATCGCGGATATCAGAACCTCCCGTTGCGCCTGATTCCTCGGAAGTGCTGGCAGCCGACCCCCCAGCCGGGGAGTTGTCAAAGGCTTCAAGAGCTGCGACCTCTCTCCCTTTGCGTGCGTCTGCCGACATGGTGTTTGCCGAAATAAAGATGTAAATATCACACTCCCTCAATACGGGGATGCTGCCCCAATCTCTGCTCGTCCTCCGTATAAGCACAACTTCTCCACTGGTACAATCCCTTTAGTCACCGTTAAATCACGGGCGCTCCACACGGTATTGAGACAGCCGTACCATGCCCGAAATCAGCAACAGCGAACTTGTCCGGCGTCCAGGGGCTGGAGCAGTATCTCCCAAACGAGAGAAATACACGACTTCCGGGTCCTGGTTTCCTGCTGTTCTGCCACTTGCGGAGAAGGGGTCTTCCAACACCGGAGAAACACACAACCGGTTTAAATGTTATTTCACTCGTTTTCCTCTCAATAATGCGCCCACCATCCGGAGCCACAGCCAAAGGAAGAAACGGAAGACCCAGAGTGCAGGTGAGTTTTTTAATTTTCAGCACACCTCGCCAGCATAACGTTTCGGCCTACACAGAGGCCTTGGTCACATGATCACCGAGAGAAATGAGCTAAATTTAAAGTGCTAGTGCATTAAAAACCAGTACATTTGATTGGCCAAAATAGTAGGAGGGAGATGTCCTTGATGAACATAGAAAACATTTTACATAAAGTGCAGGAAAAATGAAAGCATTTCATTTTTTTGCTTATTACTGTTTAAATACATTATGGTCCGAAGGTTTGCCAGTGCCAATAATCAAATGTCACTTTAAAATCCAATGATGAATAATTCATATATTTTACATTTTCGAACAAGAGTAACAAAAAATACTATATACATATAATATAATACATTTGATTAGGATTGGCTTATCAGACCAGATGATATTGTGTTATATATATATGTATTAACAAATCAATTTGTATGTTTTTGTTTTTATTTACATTAATTATTTATTACTTTTTTAGGTTATTTAAGTATTTTAAGTATGTTTAAGGTAATTCTATTTATTATTTAATTATTTTTTAATTACTTTAAAGCATTTTTAAAAAATCGGTATTTTTTACAACGATATTTTCGATTCAATATTTTTGAACTTACCTGTTTGGAGATAGGAAGTCGATATTTTGGCATTCTATATTTTTAACTCGAAATTCTGGTAGTTCTATATTTTTGTCATCGGTATTGTTTCAGTGATCCATACTGACAGGGCATTCTAGCTTAAAAAGGATACAACTTCCGGGAAGGTATATATTAAGAGGCATCTCTCCACCTCCGCCACCCAATGCACTACACATCTTGAAAATAAGTTGCGCCTTAATTCCAAACAACTCCATGACAGCACACAGAATCACAGCTGACTCGCAATCCTAGCTGTATACAAAGTGTTGTAACCTTACCTGTATTTCACACATTGTAACCTAACCTGTATTTCACATATTTTACTAGTGTATAGTTGGTATCTCCCTCCCCCTTCTCCCCTCCCCTTTACTGAGTCTTGGTTTCCCCCTCCCTAGAATGTTGAGAGTGAAGCTCACCTTAGAATGTTGGTGAACTTTAGTTGCCAGCTGGTACCTGAGGACTGGAATGAAGAAACTGCTTCTTTCTCTCACATGGTTCCTGCAGCTCTTTTCTAACACAAATGACTGGAGCTGGCTATCTGCCAACTTGGCAGGGACACAGCCTACTCACTCCTAGCACCCAGGGCTTAAGTAAGCCAACATCCGATAAACGAGCAGCAAATAAACCCCTAAGGATTATATCCTGGGATGTATTTGGGCTCAAGTCAACTATAAACAATAGTGATGCATTTAATTTTCTGAAGACTGGCAATTTGCTTTGTCTTGAAAAAACCTGGTCATTGTCAGCACTGTTAATCCTGGGTTTCGCAGAATTTCAGCTCCCAGCTAAAAAGTTTAAAATATTCAGGAGGCCATCAGGAGGCTTATCCATATATGTCAACTTAGCACTGGCAGTACAAGTAGTAAAAAGTGTATCTCACCACAGATATGATAAAGGCAAATGTAGCACTTTAGCACCTTAGTACTTTAGCACTTTAGTAAGTTTGAACTGTATATCCACAAAAGTTGGGAAAAGTAATTTAAATACTCCCCAAAATGGGTATGCTGCCAGATTATTGCTGCAATATGCTTTTTGCACTTTGTTTGCACTTTCACTGTATTGGTTTTATCCATGTCTTGTATGTTTTGCTCAACTGCTGTTTTTTAAATCCCCTCTTATCTATCATTATTGTTAGGCCCTTGATGCACTGCTCAATACAAAATTGAAAAAAAAAGGTATGATATAGGCCGATTACCTGCAGGGCCTGTGGCTGGAAGGGTGTATGACAGTGATCTTGCTCCTAAATGTGTATTTCAACTGTAAAGACAGCCAAAGGCTTGGCAAGATGAGGGAAATTATAGGGGTTTTCGAAGAGCTACTCCATGATTACTCTGCATGTTGACACCTTGGCCCAAGTGTGGGGGGAGGACGGGGTACTAAAGGAAGCAATCCATATTGGCAAAGGAGAAGGACAGGGGTGTGTATTAGTGCCCACTTTGTTTACCCTGTACCTAAATGATGTTATCAATTTTTTGAGCAGAGATGGTTGTGACGCACCAAAACTAGGAGGGCAGAGGGCCCCTGCACTCCTGTTTGTGGAAGACACACTGCTTATTTCTAAGTCACCACAGGGGCTCTAACAGTTGTTAAATGACTTTCAGGCATTTTGCCTGAAGCGTAGTTTGGAGCTTAATAGCTCCAAAAACAAATGTATGATCTTTTCCTCCAGATTAAGACTAAGTGCAAGAAGCAGTTGCTTGTGGGTGGTGCCCCTCTAAGAGTAGTGGCTGAGTTCGATTATCTTGGTATGAAACTCACAAAGTATTTATGTTGGGTCCCACAGATGGAAAGGGCATAGCTATCCCTGATACAACAAATGGCGAATATAGTAAAAATTCACAGGAAAACGATATCCACAAAGGTGGCACCTGAGTTAGAGATTTATAATGTAACGGCTCTAAGAGCAGTTTTATATGGTGCGAGCTATGAAGTTGCTCAAAACCTAGTAACTTGTCAGTAATTGAACATACATATTTTAGATCCCTGCTAAATCTTCCAGTGAGTACCCTGTTGACTCCACTCTATTTAGATCGCCCTGCATCGCAAAATGCGATGCAGGGTGCGCTACGAAATTTGTTTTATTTATTAAATTGTTTACTTACGTTCAATTATCCATACTTCACTTTTTAGCACCCCCCAACCTGCCCCTCCCCAGCCCCACCTCTCCGCCCCACAGAAACTCCCTCCACGGGACGTGGCTGCTCCTGACCTAGGAAAGTCCCTAACATCTGTTACGCTAACCTGCTAGTACCCAAAATTGGGCAGAATCGACTGTTCTTGATGCAGTACTCCAACAATATAATCCTAAAGGATTATACAAAAGTGGGTATACAAAGAACCCTTGATGTGCTAAACAGTTATAATATCACCAACAAGCTAGTGGCCAACTGCAAAAAAACAAAGGTTCTTATCTTTGGTCACTATGCCAATAAACTGAAACACCTTTGAAGACTGGGTAATTTGAAAATAACTACTACCTCCAAATACAACTACCTGGTTGTGTGTTCTGTGATCAATGGCAAACCCAAGGCCCACATTTCTTCAGTAGAAGAAAAGGCCAAGGCAGTGACTTATGACTTGTGCAAACTTCACACCACCCTGCACAGCTCAACCACTGAGGCTACCCGGAAGGTAATTAGGGCAGAACTACTGCCTTCCATTTCCTACAGATAAATTGCGTTCCCTGGAGCCTTGGCAGACACCATGGAGTTGGTGCATTGCTGTGCCTTAAAAAGTATATTTCAAATCCCAGTATATGCCCGTAATGCTCTGGTACACCTTGAGTTCGGCATGAATAAATCCACTTTCACAATTTGGGCAGAATTTGTGCAGCACCATCTGATACCATGAAAGAAGTTCTGAAGGTTATCTTTAAGAAGGGCAAAAACTCTTTGACCAACTGGGAACATTTCATACACCATCCACTGGCATTAAAAACTGTATTAAAATAACAAGTAAGGCTCCTATCCAGGCCGAAAGACCTTAGTTCCATCGAACTTCTACTAGTAACATCCAGGTCATTCTAAACTCTTATAAGGATACACTTATAAGGAACATATTCGGTTTGATGACCTCTATATCCATCGCTTATTCAAGAGATTTATCGCTGCCTCAGTCTATACAGCTTGGGCCATTTTATAGAGAATAATTCATCACTTTTGTGTGGGTCCTGAAGAAGGCGTCTTTACGCCGAAACGCGCGTCGAGTTGCACTCGCCACAGTGTGATTTTTATAAATGTAATGATATTGATTTCATATGTATGTTTATAAACTAATGAAATGTATGTTTTTTAAGCCTAATGTCCATATTGTATGATTATGATTATGTCATGTATGTATATGATTTTTAACTTTTTTTAAAACCTTTCTTTACCTATAGTTTTTACTGTCAATTGATAATACTTGGTTTGCCACTGCCTTGACTGCCTAGGGTGTTTGTTCACACATTATTGTCCCTGCCCTAGGAGCTCACTGATATCAGTGCCCAGTGGGTCCTTGTTTTTCGCAATCCTAGTGTAGTGTAGTGTCAGGTTGGGACTGGGAGTGTAAAAAGAGCTACAAATGTGACGTTTTGTGCACACCAGTGAGTAGGACTCTGGGGAGAGGACTCTCTGTTCGTACAAAGAGTGCTTTGTTGATTGAACACTCTGTAGGCGCTGTGTGACTGAAGAAGAATACAAAATAATCTGTTTCAAAACACCCGAGACTTGGCAGAGCTCCATCCTCTGCGATCCTAGTCCTCTGTAACAGTTTTTTTTTTTTATACTTGGTATAGCGCATGGCTACCCTAAGGCATCCCAGCGCTTTGACCCAGGTAACATCACCATCACTCATCAGAAAAGAAAGGTTTTTAGTTGTTTCCGGAACATGAGATGGTTCGGAAGGAGTCGGATGCTCTCAGGAAGAGTATTCCAGAATTTGTCCGCTTGCAAAGAAAACCGCCGACCCCCAGTACGGGATCTTTTGATCCTAGGGACTGTCAGAAGATTGAGTTCACTAGACCTAAGGGTTCTGGAGGGTCGGTATGGGCAAAAGAGAGGGCAAAGAATATCTGGTCCGTTGTTTGTGATGGATTTGTGGACCATACACATGGCCTTGAAACCTATCCTCTCCTGAATCAGTAGCCAGTGAAGAGCACGCAGAGCAGGCTTAACCGAGCTGTGTCTAGGGACTTTGACCAGAAGTCGAGCAGCGCAGTTCTGGACTGACTGCAGAATTTTGATAGTGCCTATCGGGGCGCGAAGATAGAGTGCATTGGAGTAATCCAATCGGGAGATGATCAAAGACTGGACCAGTAGCCGTCTGGAATCGGAAGGAAAGAGATTGAGAACCTTCCTTAATGTCCTAATCAGGCCAAAGCATGTTGCAGCTACCTTCTTTGCCTGCACTTGAAAGCTGAGGGAGGGGTCAAGCCAGACTCCCAAACTCTTGATTTGTTTCTTTGGGGTCGGGGGGGGACCCAGGCAACTCGGCCACCATGGATTAAGGTTCAGAGGAGCCTTGTGACCCATGATCATGATCTCGGTTTTAGTCCCATTTAGTTTAAAAAATGAGGCTTCCACAGACCTTAGTGAGACAGGGGGACAGATTGTTTGGTCCAGAGGTCCCGTCTTCAGACCTCGTGAGTGAGACCACCAACTGGGTGTCGTCGGCGTAAGTGACCAGTTTTATTCCCCAGGGAAGAACCACCTCGGCCAAGGGCCTCATATAGATATTAAATAAGGTGTGTGTGTGTGTATTTGAGCTTATATAGCGCACAGCTACCCACAAAGGGTTTCCCGGCGCTTGCTTAGGGAACCCGTCCTGGTATTCCCCTGTGAGGGGAATTGTGGATACCCCGGCAGGGTATCCACAAGGTGAAAGCCAGGCATCCCGCCGCGAGGGGCCATTGTGGAGATTAAGCAAGCTATTGCCCAGAGTCGCAGAGTGTGAACCCATGAGTTGAGAAGGCACCGGAGCGAGAATTATCGAGTCCGTGGAATTTTTGAGCCCAAGACCCGCCGAGGTGGGGAATTGAACCCATGTCCAGGGCCGATCTCAGCTTCTGGGTCTGCCGCCTCTAACCCCTGAGCCACACTTCTCCACTAGGTGGGGCTTAATGAGGATCCCTGGGGAACACCGTAGTGAAGGGGGAACTGTCTTGAAGTATACTCCCCTTCAAAAACAGAGAATGTTCTTTCTGCTAGGAAAGATTGAAGCCATTTAAGAGCAACACCAGAGACGCCAGCCTCGCCGAGGCGGCTGATCAACAGGGAGTGGTTGACCGTATCGAAGGCTGCGCTGAGGTCCAAAAGGACCACCGCAGCGCAGCCTCTCTGTAGGCTTCAATCGGATTATCCTCCTTAATTAACGGAATGGAGTCCTTTAGAGATGTTCCCAACTTCGACACAGGCAGTTTTGACCAAGTCCGACCAGTCTTGGTTGTAGTTATAGAAGGCTGGACAACATCCGTTGGCGTCCATGCAAATGAGAGTAGTGCGTGATCTGACCAAGGAATAGGTAGCTACTCCTTCCACTGCATGTCAGTGAGATTGGTGTAAAAATGGTCAATCAAATGGCCAGCAGAATGAGTGGTTCCCTCTGAAGAGGTACTGCTAGGGTGAGAAATTTTTTCAAGAAGGGCATTACAAAAGCCATTGCAAGAGCCTGGTGGATGATAAAGTAGGATGCCCGAAAGTGTACAGGTAGGGGAGAAAGAAATAGCGAATTCCAGACTTTCGCAGTCTGACAACGGGTTATCCACAGTGCGACATTTCAAAAAGTCCTTACAAATAATAGCTATGCCTCCGCCCCTGCCCTTGGGACGATCAAGCCTGCTTATCACATAACCAAGGGGCAAGGCCCTAACAATATCCGGACCTGAGACCTCTGAGAGCCTCACCTAGTATGGCCGCCTCCGCGTACCAACACCACTCAGCTAGCAATAGGCTGAAGGTCACACAGGTCCAGAATACGGCGCAAAATAAACTAAAATGCGTGCGATTTAAAATCCGGACAAAACAAATTATTAATCAATTTGTGCAGCGTGACAGTAATTAAAATGCTACATGTGTCAAACACAGTTTACAGAGTTAAAAAGACGAACAACTCCCGGCTTCCGCCTCAGGAGTGGGGTGATGTGCAGGGGTCTGACACGAGCGTTTCAAAGGGCTCAATTTATACAGTTCCGCCTACAGTGGTATGAAGTGCTTCATGCCACAAGCTTCCCGTTTCTAAGCGCTATGAAAGATGGGTGTCTCTAGTTTATTGTCCTCATAGCTTCTGTCTGGATCCCCCCAAACCCAGAAGTGTTGATGGTGGAAGAGCTGTAGATCTGGCGAAGCTGCACCCGCACATCACGGAGACCAGACCTGGAGTGTGGGAAACGGTGACCGTATGCACTGTTGGCGCTGCAGGAAAGTGCCCTCTGTGCGCGTGCTCAAAGCTCTCGCCCCTGGCTTTTATCATAGATCTATATTGATTCCCTCCTTATTGGGATATATTAAAAAAGGTATGCGTATTAAAAAATAGCAAAGAAAGAGCATAGTTTTTTTATTGTCAATGTATTTGCGTAGTAATAGCATGCAGACTATAAAATTGCAAAGTAATGGTTCTTGCGATGTAAAAACATCACACTAAAGTCATGCGTAATTATGGTCCGCTAAGTAACGTCATACAATCATTCTGATGGATTCAAAATCGAAAGATTAGTTAGTTATTTTTAGCCGGCCACTGACATAATGTAAGAGACTAAGGGCCAGATGTAGGTGGCTAAATACCGGTCGATAACGCTGAATTTCTATAAATTTCTGTGTTACCGACCAGTATTTAGCCATGTGCAATGTAGGTAACATCGAACACCATCGCAAATAAGGAATCAGTAAAAATAAGGGAAACTAGTTACCGATTCCTTAATTTGCGATTAGCAGACACCGAAACCCCTAAATACTGAATCGGTAAATAAGAAATCCTTAAATAATCGCAAATCTGATGTACCAAAAATCGGTAATACCGAATTTTTGGTATTTAGGAGTCGCTAATTACCACTGACTCAAAGCAGGTGGTAATCAGGTGCACTGCATTTAAACACAATGGCGGCCCTCTACTTAATTGCAAGGCGGCTACATTTGTGAGCAGCAGGACTGGTGACGGGAGGAGCATGCGTACAGACTGCGCGTTACACTGTTCCAAATGACTGAGGCTGAAATCCATGAGAGGTACAGGCTACACCCCCAAACCATCCTCAACCTGATACTGGACCTGCACCCACTCCTGGAGCATCAGACACCAAGGGCGCACGCCATACCAACACATGTTCAGGTGCTCTGTAGCCTGCACCTACTTGCATCAAGAAGTTACTAGGGGGGATAGCTGTGGCAGGTGGTGTGTCACAGAGTTGCCTGTCCCGTTTCTTCAACCGTTTCTTGGATGCCATGATGCAAAGAATGCATCACTCCATATACGCTTCCCCAGCACACAGGCAAAACTGCAGAAGACAAAGCTGGATTTCTACCAAAAGGCACAATTCCCACATTTAATAGGGTGCATTGATGGGACACACATACCAATCTGCCCACCTGCAGCTACAGATTACATATACCGCAACCGCAAATCTACGCATTCCATCAACGTGAAGGTGATATGCGATGCGGACCACATCATCACTGACACTGTGACCAAATTTCCAGGGAGTACCCATGACTCCTTCATATTCAGGAACAGTGGGATCTACACACGTCTGGCTGGGGGTGAATTTGGAAAAGGATACCAGCTAGGTAAATCAATGTGACACACCCTGATGTATACCTTGGATAAATGTGTTGGTGACTCTTATTAATGGCACTTCCTTTCCCACTTAGGTGACAGTGCATATGCCGTGCTATCCTAACTCCATACCTCAACCCTTCCACCCCAAGTGAGAGAAGATACAATGTGGCACATAAAAGCATGCACAAGGTTGTGGAGCGCCCCGTTGAACTTCTAAAAATCAGGTTCCGTTGCCTCCACAAAAGTGGAGGTGCATGTCAGTACCGCCCCATCATCTGCTGTAAAATAATAGCAACATGTACCATGCTGCATAACCTTGCCACAAAGAAAGGAACATCAGTGGAACTTACTGACTCTGAGGATGACGGTGAGGCACAGCTCAGCAAGTGTGGCAGCAGCACCAGATAAGAGACACAGACGGGCTGAGATAACACACAACTATTTCTGAGTAAGTAAGGAGACACAGCCGGTTACTGTAAGTGTGTGCCAGTGTTTAATTAGCATAGCACACCACCACAACATGAAGGGCATCACATGTGAGGCCTAATTTAAATGCAGTTTCCAAAACCAAAACGGGTTACATCACCCATTTCGGTAAACCATGTGATGGATGAAATTACTTCCTGTGCCCACGCACGTGCACTGCTGCATTCCTTGGCCACAATGTCCTCACTGGCTGTCCTGTGGTAGCGATGTACCATTCACTGCACCTCCTGGACTCTGTGATAGGGGGTGTGATGCTACTGCGGCTCATAGCCTTTTCACTATCCCCCCTCATAACCTGTAGTGGCTACCTGGTTGGTCTGTAGCACTTCTAGTGCCCTGGTCACTGTGATCAGCCCCCTTGCCACATCGCAGCTGCAGTGGGCCATCTCCTCCTGCATGGCCACTGAGTGCCTGCAGAGCAGAGAGGTTGCAGTGGAAAGTTGGTTCACCGCCTTGGTGTAGTTATCAAGTTTCTGCCTCTCATTGCACCTCGCCAAATGGTCGTCATCCAATTTGCTGCACAGTAGCCTCACTGCCTCAGCCACAGTATTGTTTATGGAACAGATGCCCTTCTCTAATGGCAGCATGTGCTCATCCATCTGTACCATCTGCGGCTGGACTGACCTTATTGATTTGCCTTGCAGGCGCTGCACCTTGAGCATATTCCCATCAAGACCGGCAAGCACACTCTCATCCTCGCCCTGTGAATCTGGACTGGCTGCCCCTGCCCTGTGGCATCTGGCACGGATGTGGGTGAGCTCTGTGGGGGACTGTGAGTCTGTAACGTTGGCATCCTCAGTCACCGTGGACTGTTGTCCTCCCATGCTGTCCTCCTCGGACACCTCCCTCTGCTGGAGGCAGGCCACTGCATGCCTCCTAGCTCTCAGTGCTGGTGGCATTGATGGTGGTGGTGGTGATGCTGGTGATGGTGGTGGTGGTGATGGTGGTGGTGGGGTGGGGTGCCCTGCAGGCAACAGGACCTCGTCCTCCTGTGTCCTTTCTGTCCTGGGTACCTTTCCTTTGTTCCCCCTCTGCAGCCCTGCCACGATGGCTCGCTTGTGAAGACAGAATGTACATTTGGTCACTTATCTGGCAGCATTTGCGTAATAATAGATTTCATGCCTGCCAATCAAACTGACTGTCCTCTGCTTGCTAATAGCTGATGTGTGTCACAACGCTTTGTGTTCAGTGGACTGACTGTTCTGACACGTGTTACTTCTGCCTACATCTCCCATAATGCATTTCTGGTTTTAAGTAAAACATGTACTGGAGTGAGATTCACAATGCCTCATTGGGGATTGGGGTTAAGGAGTGGGGGGCACTGCATGCAGTGCATGCATCTTGCCTTGTTTGTTGCCAGCTCTGGTTGAGCTGTCTGCATCCCCAGTCCCACTCACACTCTCCAGCTGGAGGGTGGACTCGACCAGGAGATCCAGGGCAGTTGGTACAGGTGCTGTGTTTCTCCCTCCACCTGTAAGGTTGGCTTGCTTCTTTCTCTCTGCCAGCCTCTCCATGCACGCTTCCTCAGGTCACACCAGCGTTTTTTGAGTTCCTCAATGGAGCGCTGGGTTACTCCAGAGGCATTGATTTTTTCTTGAATGAGCAGCCATATCTGCCTCTTCTGAGATTCAGGCATGTGCAGAGACTGTTTCCCAAAAGGTTTGTTGTGGTCCTTTGTGACATCCTCAATAAGGACCTCCAGCTCCTTCCCACTGAATTTATGTTTTCTCTTTCGTTCAGCTGCACCCTTCTCCCTCTCCTGGTTGTCCATATTTGCTCTGTGTTGTCTGCAAAAAGTTGAAAGAGTTGCTCCTGGCTTGTTTGCGGTGCTACCTGCCTCTCAAACAGCTTCAGAATCAGTGCAGCTGCAAGGGTGTGGCCACTTCCTGGTTGTGAGGTAATAAGGAGGCACAGGATTGGCTGATTAGGCAATTACCAGTTTTTTAAATTACAGAATTGCTAATTACCGAATCGGTCTTAAGGAATCGGTGATAACGATTTGGTAATGGGGAATCAGTAATTATTTTACCGATTCATTCCGAAATGCTGATTTTTACCGATTATTACCAAATCGGTAATTTTTACCGATTTTTTACATACATCTGAAATACCGAGTTCTTAATAGCGAATCGGTAAAAATCGCTGTTAAGGACTCAGTATTTCAGAATTACCTACATCTGGCCCTAAAAGGTTAAAACTAAAGAAATATCACTCAGAAATTGCATGCACTGGGAGTTTGATAGATAGAACGGGTAGTGAGGAATATTTGCATATACTCACCAATAAAAAATGCACTGTTAGAATGTATTTAGTGATATAAGGACAGAGAGATTAGACACATAAATGTATCTGTTACAAATTTATTTCATCCATGCAGCACATGGGATTTATATCATGTAATGGGTTAATATCCATATCCTAGCACTTACGCAGAGAGAAGCATAGTTATACAGGTTGTTATTGATCTGGTTAAGATTTACCTGTTATCTGTCTGTTCTGTGGCCAGTCCGCATGCCGGAGCAGTACATGAAGTAGAAGCGATGGTAGTATTTGGCAGATGGGCTGACAACACAGGTCCTTTAAAGTAAAAGATGAGACTAAATGTATGAGCACCTTAGATGCCTAATTAATTACTATATGAGTTGGATCATCATTGTTGTGATTAGACAAAGAAGTACAACACTCTAGAGTGCGTGACTGACCTTGATGTGAATGGATCACTTCTGCGTTGGTGGTGGGGATATGTTTAGGCACGGGCCTATGTTGTCACCATGTCACAGTATAGGCTTTCCAGCTCCAGCAGGGATGTGTCACGCCAAGACATGTCTGGTGGGGAATCCTGAGAAATGATTACTTTATTTTTTTGCAGTAACATGTTGCTTTCTCCTACTCTTGAAATTGATCATCTCATCGAAAAACTGAACAAGTTACAACCCATGACCTTCATTTAGCTACTCCTGAAATTTTCTGCTGACATTCCTGAGCAGCAGCTGAAAATTTAGATCACCCAAAGCCCTTGAGATTCTAGCTCTCTCTGTGCCAGAAAATATGTTCCCTTCATAGGAGTTGAAAGGGTCTCGCCAGAGACTCTGCAGGGTAAATTTCGAACTGTGTGTTCCAGACTTTATAGTGAAAAGTCAAAAACAGTCAGAAATTCAAACCTTTATCTAACACTAACTTGGACCATAGGAAGTGCATGTGCAAGAACTGTGAACATTAGAAATACATTTGAAGTGAATATTGAAAATACAAAAAGTAGACAATACCCAGCATTTTATTCAGAGCAAACAAAAGTCTTCATTTTAATTAATGCTGGACTGCCAGAAATGCTCTACATTAAATATCTCTCCTTTGGAAAGGATCAATTGGTGCAGCCTCTCTGGATTCAGTACTCTTTTCATTGATAGAGCCATGAGCTGACTGACATAATGTCCCCTTGAAATCTAAAAGTCCTCCACGAATACCTAAATCACAGGGTTTTAATACACTGTTTCTGGGAAAAATACATGAAGGAGATTTTTTTTAACCTTCCTCACCAGATATCAAATCACAGTATGAGAATCTGTATTTGCAACAAGTAACAAAATAGTCAGTGCACAAGCTAAGCACAAGAACTAGTACTACAGTAGGCGTTCATTTAAAACTGCTGAATATGAGCAATAATAAATCCTTAATATGATTCATGTATAGGTGTAACGGGGAGGACCCGGATCCGCCAGGCTTACCTGTTTCACCTCTTTCTAACCAGCACACAGGGGCCTGGAGAAACACGGATGTCCTCGGCGACAAGGAGCCCGAAGAGAGTGGTGAGCCCTGCTTCTTTAATTGGGCGGAGCAGGACCAGGACTATGTCAACTGGCACGCCCCCGTGCCACAGGTAAAGACAGCCCCAGAAACCACACAGGTGTGTGTTACACCCGGAGGCGACGGAGGTGAGAGCGACGGAAGGCGAGGCGGAGAAGAGGAAGAGTGCGGAGCAGAGCGGAGATCAGAGAAGAAGTCGGAGGAGAGGCGGGAGCAGACGGGAGGAGACGAAAGCGGAGCGGAGCGGAATCTGGAGGCGGAGTGGAGACCAGAGGAGGAGAGAGACCATCGGAGGAAGCAGGCGACGGCCGGAGAAGGGGATGGAGAGAAGGGCGGCGGAATCGGAAGATCCGGAAGAGGTGAACCCGACAAGCCAGGAGGCCAACCGGAAGGCGCTTCGCCCAGCCACACTTCATGGGAAGTGTGGCTACCTGAGGTACGATCAAGGCTTTCAAGTTGGGCGGGATTCAAGTGGGCTAAACCCCCGTAGAGGCACCCGAGACGCCTCCTGTGCACTACCCCTCCATCACTACCCCGGCACTGTGGTCCATAGCTGATTTTCGTGCACGTGTGTTGCCTCACTCCCTTTCCTGTGCCTTTCGGCAGTACACCTGTCTAAAGCTGTGCTATCCTTTCTTTCATTCAGGTCGGGGAGACTTCACGACATCGTGGAGGAAGAGGCACGGACCACAAGTCCCAGAAGACACCGGGACGACCGCCGGACCGCTGTGGAGAAGCGCCAGCATAGACAGACTGAGGAGACTGAAAGCCCCCTGCCCTACTACAGAAAGACGATACACAGGAAAAAGACATTCAAGTTAATAAAGCCTGCGTTACCTAAATATCCTGTGTCCGTAAGTCTATTTGAGGAGCAATTGGCAGCGCTTACACCGACCCCATTGAGCAGGGGCGAACCCGAAGCGCCACAATATCATATATACAGACTGACATACATATATAAATCATGTGTACAAGTCAAAATCAGAGCCGGCTTTAGCACTGGTGGTGCCCTGTGCGGCAATCATTGTGGGTGTCCCCAAGGACCTCCTTCACCAAACTCCCTCTCTACAACCCTCTAACAGTGCCCCTCATCTCTCCATAGGCCATCCCTCACATACATTTAATTTGTTTTATAGTGCTACTCATACCAGTATAGGGTGTCAGAGTACTTTATGTAACACAAACATTATACAGGGAAAATGAATCATAAGTATGTAAATCAGTACATAACAAATGTTACATAAAACAATGAGGGTTACAAGGGATCATTTGTCATGCATACTAGTAGTCAGTACATTTTAAAAGAGTTTTTTCTAGAGAAACACAAACTGAGTATTTGAACAGTACCACAGGGGTTGTGGTTGGCTTTACTAATAAGAATGTATTTCTACCCCGATGAATTTTTTGCAACATTAGGATAATGAAAGACTAGGGAAAAACTAAGGGGCACATGCATCATTGTTCCGTTTTGCGATTCGTAATTTGTGAATTTTAAGGAATCGCAAGTTGCGAATCGCAAAATGGAATGCATCATCATTTCTGAGATTTTTTAGAGATTCAGTAAAAATCGCTAAAAGTATGCGAGTCGCAATTTATTTGCGATTTTTTTGCAAATTCGCAATTTAAGAAATCGCAAAAAATTCGCAAAATTGCGAATTCACAAATTCATGCATTGCATTGAGAGCACACCCAGAAATCACACACACTGATTAGGCACACCTGAAACCTAGTTTGAACTACAGAGTGGCAGTTGGTCATTTGAACTGTGTGTGCTGCAGCAGGAGGAGTGTTTTGGGAGAGCAGCAGAGGAACAAATGGAGCAAGAAAGTGCTAGCCAAGACCTTCAAGCAAGAAAAAGGAAGATAAAGTTCAGTGAACAGGAGTTGCAGATTTCGATAGAGGTGGTTACTCAGAGGCAGGAACAGCTGTTTGGGAAGCAGTCATTGAAGGTTCCAGAAGCAGTCAAAAGAAAACTGTGGCTGGCCATACAGGCAAAAGTTAATGCTGTGGGGGTTGCCCACCGAGATATCACCAACCTTCAAAAAAGGTGGTATGACTTACGCTCTCGCGCAAAAGAAAGAATTGCGACAAGGATAAAAAGTGCCAACAGAACTGGTGGAGGCCCTCCCAGGGACAGACCAACTACCCCCTTGGAGGATTTGGTTGAAGGGACCCTTGTGACAGAAGCAGTCATTGGAGTGATTCAAATAGACACCTCTGAGCATGCTGGCACTTCACAAGGTAAGATTACTGTGTGAAATATTTTTTAATTCTAAGCAAATGAGGTTGCAGGTTGTAATTAAACATTTCATTAGTGCTAAGGTTAAAAGCCATAAAGTTGTATACTCTTTGCATTATCATATGTAGGTTTAAAGGGCATTTTAATGAAGGAGCAGTGCATCATGGGACCTGTAGTTTTTCTAACATGTTTAGTAAAAGTTTTAAATGTTATTTTTCAAAAAAACACATCACTATTGAGGTACTTCAAAGGCATGCATTTAGCATGCTTATTACCCAACAAATGTGCATTTCAGTGGTTTTTAGAACATGCCATTTCATTACATTGATATTGTGAATGCACTTTTTCATTAATAGATGTTGATACAGAAACTGAAACAAATTATTTTGAAGACACCAACATGGATTTACAGAACACATTAGAGCAAAACTCAGAGACATCTTCACCAACTGTGCACACATTGCAAGGTAGAAAGAGAGTGCGTCAGCTTCAGGATTCAGACACTGAAGAAGAACATATTGTCAGAGAACTTGAACAGCAAAGTGCAGGAATCACTGGCACATCAAACAAACAGTCAAGTCGTCGTAAAAAGCTCCAAAAATTCTTCAGAAGAAGGCCAAGGTCTTCCAATCCAAGACACTCCTTAGAAGATAATGCCCTTTCAAGTGAGGTTGAACTGAAGTTATTGAAAGTGCAGCGTCTGCAAGGGAAGGATATGAGGATTATGAAGGGCAAACTGAGTCATATCAGTGAAGACATCAGTGACATGAGTAAAAGTTTCACATCATTAACAAAAGTGATTGAAGATGAACAAAAGGCGTCATGTCACAATTTAAACCGCATAGCAAATGCATTGGAGATTATTTGTCATGGCATGGAAGCTCAGAAAATTGCAATAGACACATGAGAACAATGATGAGCATGCACACATATGCAAGGGCTTTGAATAGAGTAACTACTAGCAATGCACGACTGATTAAACATACCATTTCCATTCAGAAGGATATTAGACAATGTTGTGGTGAGCTATGTGAAGGTATGATGTCTATGAAAAGTGCTGCTAATAAGATGCAAACTATGGAAAACCTAAATAATTCTGTTGACGGGGGTTTAAACATTGATTGTGATGGAAGCAGTGTCAAAATTAAAGCAAAAGAAGTGTCTGAGCGCCATAGCACAAGAGGCCAAGACATATACACAAGAGAACCTATAGTTTCTGAAAAAAATAAAACCAAAGCTTTAGGTTTGCGTGGGAGGAAGAAATGATTTCCTGTAATAATTTCATAATATGCTCATGATTTTGGAATATGTTTAAAAGTGCACCTTGACTGATTAAAGTTTGGTAAAAGTTTATGTTATTCTCCTACATACATGCAGTAATGTTTCTGGATTGCAAAGCTCTTCATATTATTTGAACAATTATTGAAATAAACATTTTGAATGCAAATTAAATTTATCTCACCTTTATTTTAAAACTAATGCTGAGTGATTTCTGCCCTTCTTCTCCTCCCTTCTGCTGTGTCAGGTCCATGTAGTCTAGCATGCGGTTGTTGAGGCTGGCTGTCATTATTTGGTAGCACATCCTCCTCATCAAGCTCAAGGCCTCTCCTAGTGGCTAGGTTGTGTAGGATAGCACAAGCTGCAACTATTTTGCAGCAAACATCCGGGCGATATTGCAATGCTCCTCCAGTCTTATGCAGAATTCTGAACCTTGACTTCATAACCCCAAAAGTCCTCTCTATTATACTGCGAGTTGAGATATGGGCATGGTTATATTGCTGTTCTTTGTTGGTTGTTGGAGTCAGGTAAGGTGTGAGTATGTATGACCTCACACCGTATGCACTATCTCCTATGTTTAATGGAGAAAATTTAAAATGAGTACCAGTTCAATGCCAAAACACAAAATTGAAATACATAAGACATTGATTAATTACATTTACCTAGTAAATATCCGTCTCCAAATTCTCCAGACAGCAGGCGAGCATGGATGGCACTATGTTTAAAAATGTAAGTCATGGGCACTCCCTGGGGCAACTAAGTCTGTGATGATTCCTTTTGCATTGCAGATTACTTGAATATTTAATGAATGGTAATTTTTCCTGTTTCTAAAAATGTACTCATTTGCAGCTGGGGGACAAATGGGAACATATGTTACATCAACACATCCTATTACATGTGGGAAATGTGCCATGTTATAAAAGTCTAATTTGGTCTGAAGCAACTCCTGCTGAGTGGTAGGAAACTTTATGTGATGGTTTATCCTTTGGAGTATTGCATTGAGAAAGTCTTTAAAAAATCTAGACAATGCACTCTGTGAAACCCCCCCAGCAACAGCAATGACACTTTGAAAGGACCCAGAGGCTAGAAGATGAAGACAACATAACACCTGTACATGGGTGGGTATGGCTTGAGTCCTACGCGTTTGCCTATGCAATATGGGATCTAATTCTGCTATCAGATCTAAAATAGAGTCAGCAATAAGTCTATACTTATCATATATGTCTGCCGGTGTCTGCCCAAGCAAAGTGATGCGCAATCTAAATATTCTTTCATTAAGTATTCTTCTCCTCCTTTCTGACGCTCTCAAACGCCACCTACGTGCTAGCACAATGACTGCTGCCATCCTGGAAGAGTTCCAGAGGTAATGTGGAACCCCTTTTATAGTCGGCTAATCATTTGCACATGTTCTGAAAGAAAAAAAAAATACCACCTGCTCACACTTCCTTTACTTTTAGGAATTCCTAATTGCGATTTCTATAAAAATCGCTAATAGCGAATTTTCATGCATTCCAAAATTCGCAAAAAAATTAAGGATTCTTTAAATTTACGATTCCTTACCAAGTCGCAATGCCATTTGCGACTTTTTAAGGAACCGCAAAGATAATTGCGATTCCTATTTCGAATAATAATTAATGCATTCCAAAAACAGAAATTGCATTCGCAAACGGGCAAATTTAGCGATTCGCACTGTTTGCAAATGCAATTTCTGGTGATGCATGTGCCCCATAATGTTCTAACTTATGCCACGCAGTTTCCATGCAGCCCTTTGACGACAGTTCATGCGTATATGTGCTATATTAGGATAATGATTTATGAACTGCAAGTAAAAAAAGGATCTCTGTGACTAAAGCAGAAGCCCTCTGAGCTGTACACATAAATCACATAAATCACAGTTCTATAAAATGTACATGGTACCCATTCTTTGCAGCAGGCACATTAACAATCTGCACTGCTTTATGATGAGTCAAAACTACCACTGGACAAAACTCTTCACTCTCCTGCAGGCACAACAATCACCAGAGTTATCTTGACATTCTGCTCGATACACAAGGAACTCTGCAGCATGTGATTTTAAACCCATAAGTTATTTTCAACACATACATCCCTCCCCCCCCCACCCCCCCCCCACCCCGAACTGTAGCTGCACCTGTCACACTGCCCTAAATCCGGCCCTGGTCAAAATGATTATGAAACAACGTTCACAATATGAATTAATTCGTTAATGGTGTCTTCCAGATCATCATCCAGCAGGGTGTTTGGAAATATAGATTTTTATGATAGCCTCCTGTAATTCTTCCTCCAGAGTATTGACACCTAAAGGGCACAAATTACCTCTGCCACCCTAGGGGACATCAAGTATGGTCCCAGCTGTCATATGTCCATCTGTGCTACCACACAACTTGGCAACTTAACACCAGTCTTTCTATAATTTGCAGTAATTAACCTAGGCCTCATAGCTCCAACACCTATACATACCAGTCAAGTGAGCCACTCCCTCACTAGTGAACTCAGCCTTAAGGTCTTCAAACATACATCATCACTCCTGCCATAAGAAACATTTGGTAGTCCCTGATAATCTTACAATCTATAAACACATCTCATGCCCACCATCAGATGCTGAAAAACTGCCTCTGCCGAATGCTGGTCAATATCTCTGGTTGTGTTGACTCTTCCTCTGTTTTTTTAGCTTAGACCCGAGGGTTTTTGTGTGTTATTTTAATTGATTGAGGAGCCAACCCTCGCTGGTCTTAAATCTTTTTCTCCTTGGACCCTCCCTTGCCAGTGATGTGTATAGAAAACCAAAAACGTGCCCATGAGATCTATCAACCTTAAACCTTTGCTTTTCACTCAGCCTGACAAATGGGGCTTTCTTCCAATACCCATGACTAAAGCTTCTTTCTTGTATCATTTACACCCCAATTACATGTGGGTCACAAAATTGCAGGCAATCTTCTTCATCTGCTGAAAAGAGTTCTTCAATTGGTCCACTGTTCACAGGAAATGTTACTAATCCGCACAATGAACATGTCCAACTTGAATTACTGTAACAACTCCTATACATGTACCCCTATCTCTCTCATAACTGCACAGAGATCCAAATTAAGCAGCCAACCTGTTGTTAGATCAGAAACAATCTAATAACATTGCTCGCCTCTACAAATCCTTCTATTGCCTTATTGTAAAGCAGTAAATAAAAGCTTTTAATTCTTTCAAAATATTTGTGAGTCAAACTCTTGATGTCTAGGGCTTGCCTCACTTCTATTCCCCCTAGCATTTAGATAATTAAAGCTTCCTCAAATTATTTATTATAAAATCATTCCTCATACTATTGGCTGGTAAGATGCCTAAGACCAGTGTGCTTTTTCCGCTGTCAGCCTTCATGTCGGTGTTCTTTTCAGGCTTTGTCATCTTTTGGGATATATTTGAAGGTGAGAATTCCCCTTAGGACTCGCCCTTACCAGAGGGACCTTCTGGGTTCATCAATAGGTTCTTCATGCACTGTCCTACTTTCCATACACTAATATATGCATTCACGCTCAGTGCAATCAGAGGCTACTGTTGGGGGTTTAGTAGGGGTTTACACACTCCACAAACAAATAAGTAAATAAATAAACCAATTCCTCCTTAAACCAGAATACAAGAAACCCAGGAGCAGTTTCAAGCATAACAGGGCAATCTGGCTTGGCAGTTCAGGTCGGACTGGTCCCATTGGAGCAGGGTCAATATTGATTTGATTATGGCTGGGTCCAAACTGAGGTGGTGTGGTGTGCAAAATAAGGACGCACTGGGATGTGGCCATTTAATTACAAGTAGCTGAGATTAATTCAATACTTAGTGTGTCGGTCTTAGTGGGCCAGGTATACCCAGAAGTCGGTCCTGTGCACACTGTGTCACTATAGCTAGGCTATACCTGGCTGATGAGCCCTAACTAAGGTGAATCTGGTTCTCGGTCGCTTGTGTTCCAGTTCAGGGAGGACCTTGCCTTTGCAGTTCAGGATGGACTGTTCCCATTGAAGAAGGGTCAGGATTGATTTTCATATGGTTGGGTCCAAACTGAGGGGGCATGATGTTCAAATTAAAAACTCTGACGTGGTCAGAGTAATTACCAGTGGCTGAGATTATTTCAAGCATTCGATTCATCACATTTTGTATACTGTAGTGTTGGCCTTAGTGGGAAAGATACATTCAGAAGTGGGTCCCATGCACAGTGCGCCAGTGGAACCAATCTATACCTGTCTGGTGAGCCCTAACAAGAGTGAAACCGGTCCTACGTTGCTTGTGTTCTGGTTCAGGGAGAACCTGGCAGCTCTGGCTGGACTGTTCCAAGTGGAGCATGGTCAAGACCGTTTAGCATATGGTTTGGTCCAAACAGAGGTGGCATGGTATGTAAAATAATGGTGGCCTGGGGTGCAACCAGAGTAATTACCAGTGGCTGATATTAATTCGAGCATTCCATCCATTACTTTTTTGTATAATTTTGGGATACGTGGAAGAGATATCTAAAACTAAAAGGGACCTATTCACAAACCGCATTTTGTAGTATGTTTTGGTAGTAGCACAATAGTACTACTGACATGCTACTCTCTGCCTTCACGACTCCTATCTTTTCTGTGCAGAGATCTCTGCGCAAATTGTGGCCATATCATCACACGCACACCTATGTTTTAGTAGTGAACGTGGAAGGGGCAGTAGCTGGAAAAGTGGTAATACCTGCTAGAAAATGGAAGGGGTTGAAGAATAAGAAGGGGTTTAGGGAGGGCTAAGGAGGGATACAGAGAGGGACACTTACTCACCCATAAAAGAGCAATTCCTTACCTATTCACAAACTACACTTCTAGTCACTATAGTCAAAAAAGGAGCAAAAACTGTTTAAATGTACACCAGCTCAGACCTGGAGTAATTCCAGCAACACACATGGTGGACCCCTGGAACTAAAACACCCTCCCACTGAACATAATGGAGACAGGGATTTAAAGTACAACCCGGAGGAAATAATGTTAAAATAAAAACACTTATTCTCAAGTTTAGGTGGAAAGCAGCTCCAGTAAGAGCACTCTCAACACCAGCGACACTCTAGATCTGCCCAGAGTTCTCTCCTTCTTTTTTGCATAATGTATGCGTCACTCTATGCCTGGAAGGGTTTTGTTTTGACTTAATACTGGGTGCTCGCTTGTGTCTGGACAAAGCTATACCTCTCTGAAGAGCTCTAATTAGAGCCAAACACTGTGTCAGGGGTTGCTTTTACTCATTTCAGGTTGGCTTGAGTTGGTATTTCACTAATTCAAAGCTGTAATATTGTGCCTGGAGTGATAAATGGCTTTTGTAATTTTACAGTTCGGCAAGGACAGCACTCTACTAGTCCTATGCTTAAAAACTTTGCTGTACAAATTGTAAAAGACTTTGTCATTTTCTATCTCGGCGTGGAAAGCACTGTGCTAATCCTATGCTTAAAAACTTTGATAGAAAAACAGATATTTAAGGTGAGCAGATCTAGAGTGTTGCTGGTGTTGAGAGTGCTCTTACAGGGGCTGCTTTCCACCTAAACTTGAGAACTACCCAGAGTTCTCTCCTTCTTTTTTGCATAATTTATGCATCACTCTATGCCTGAAAGGGTTTTGTTTTAATATATATATATATATATATATATATATATATATATATATATATATATATATATATATATATATAGTTAGTTATATATAAATATATATATATAGTTATATATATATATATATATAATATATATATATATATATATATATATATATATATATATATATATATATATATATATATATATATATATATATATATATATATATATTGCCAACGCCAAGTCCCTCAGTCCTCAGGACTAGATTTTCAAAAAGAGCACTCAGAGCCGCTCCAGGGTGGTTTCGCCAAGTTTTGTTACAGGTTTTTTTTTGCAGTTTTGGCAAGGTTACAAACTCGTTTCGGCGTTGCCGCCTTCGTCAGTGTAAACCAGCATTTTTTTGTATAGTGATTTAAATAAAATTCATGGTGACAACCTGTCACATGTTCTAAAAAGGTAGACGTAAAAAACGGCACAGTTCATGTAATTCAAGCATTACTTGTGGCGGCTATCTTAAAGTGGTTCAGTGATATAGATAATCAATCACAGCAGTATGGCTTAGTGACATTTCATTATGTATGACAAACATTCATATATTCAAATTATATAACTATGACAATCAATTGTTTTGTGATATCTATGATATGCATAAGTAATATTGTCAGACATATTACTGGTCGCCTATCTTCTTAGTGCCGTTGATTCGCAAGACTCATAACGATCCCGTTTAGAGCTCTGTCGAACAATTCACGGATTTAAGATCAATGGAACATTTTATCTATCTTTGGTTTTTTGCAGTCAAGCCCTGAATGGGCTTTTTCCATATAATTCATGTTCTGTTATCACATTTATCAAATAATGTAGTTCCATTATTTCATTATTTCTAGGGATTGGGCAGATTTCAAGATTTCATAGATAGATTCTTCTCAGATTTTTCATACTTATTTATCAGGGGGTCATAGATGACAACGTTTTAGATATGTGTCCACATTTCTTCCTCGTTGTTCATCCCCCCTGGGGTCTTAGTCTGGAGCTGGATAATGAACCTAGATTCTAGGGTTTGTAGTTTCTTCACCCAGTTTCCCCCTCTATCAGTTCTAACTAGTTGATCTAGTGCGAAATAGGTGAGTAAATTGCTATTGCTATTATGCATCAACTCGAAGTGCCGGGCAACGGGGTAGCTTTGGTCTTTCGAGGTGATGGCCCTCATGTGTTCAAGGACCCTGAGTTTAGTTTGTTTTACTGTGCTCCCTATATATTTTTTCCTGCAGGGGCACATCAAGCAATATACAGTGTAATCTGAATTACAATTAAGCAGTTTCGAGATCTTGGTTTTGGTTTTCTTCCCCGGTACTTGATATTCTTTGACCTTGTGTGAGTTCTTACAGGCCTTACACTTCATACAGGGAAAAAAGCCCAATACTGTAGATTTCTTCCTATTTCTGCACTCATAGTGACTGTCAACTAGATGGTCCTTGAATGAGTTTCCCTTTCTATAGGAAATGAGGGGATAGTTAGATAATGATTTGCCTATTACAGAGTCGGTCTTTTAAATTTTCCAATTTTGTCTAATAATGTTAAAGACTTCTGATGACTTCTCTGAGTAGTCTGTAATCATTCTGATTTCTGATTTGCCTGATTTTGGTTTATCTATCAGTAGGTCATTTCTCCCCACTGCATTGCTCTTTATCTCGGCTTGGTCCAAAATTCCTTTACAGTATCCCCTCTGTTGAAATCTTTTCCTGGATTGATCTCTCGCTTTCTCAAACTCCTCATTTGTCAAGCAGTTGCGTTTCATAGGCAAGAACTCTCCCAGGGGAATATTGTTAATTACACTTCGGGGATGATAACTTCCCGAGTGTAAGACTGTATTACCCACCGTGGGTTTCCACGGCGGGTAATAAAAAGAAAAATATATATATATATATATATATAGTTATATATATATATATATATATATAGTTATATATATTACCTACTGCCGGTCGCCAGTAGGTATCTATAGTTAGGACCTAGTTACCATAGGAAATTCAGAACATTCTATTGGGAATAACTTTGGCACCGATTGAGGGATCTGCCTGTCATTTCCCTTAAATTTACCTCGCTGCGCTCGGCTCCTTCCCTGAAAGTTTTGGGGGGATTCGACAAGACGGGGCTGAGAAAAAAGGGGGGTCCCAAAACGTGTTTTCCCCATGTTAATTTCCATAGGGACATTCTGACAAGGCTACAGCTCAAACGGCTGAACGGAATTACACCAGATTTGGCAAAATGGTAGGGACTGGTATGCAGCAGTGCCTTTTGTATGTTTGGTGTAAATCCCTCCAGTAGTTCTTGAGAAAATTTAATTTGAAATTTTTCAAATGGCATTTTCTGTGGGACCTTTAGACACGGCTACAGCCCGAACGGCTGAACGGAATTACACCAAACTTGGCAAAATGGTAGGGACAGGTATGCAGTAGTGCCTTTTCTATATTTGGTGAAAATCCCTCCAGTAGTTGTTGAGAAAATTGATTTGAGGAAATTATATATCTATATGCGCTCAACATTCTATTGGGAATAACTTTGGTGCTGATTGAGGAATCTGTGTGTAATTTTCCAGAATTTTGGCCAGCTCCTCTCCTTTCCTGAAAGTTTCGGGGGGATTCGTCAAGTGGGGGCCGAAAGGGGGGTCCCAAAACGTGTTTTCCCCATGTAAATTTCCATAGGGACCTTTAGACACGGCTACAGCCCGAACGGCTGAATGGAATTACACCAAACTTGGCAAAATGGTAGGGCCTGGTATGCAGATGTGCCTTTTCTATGTTTGGTGAAACTCCCTCCAGTAGTTCTTGAGAAAATCGAATTTGAAAATTTTCAAATGGCATTTTCTATGGGACCTTTAGACACGGCTACAGCCCGAACGGCTGAACAGAATTACACCAAACTTGGCAAAATGGTAGGGACAGGTATGCAGTAGTGCATTTTCTATATTTGGTGAAAAGCCCTCAAGTAGTTGTTGAGAAAATTGAATTTGAGCAAATTATATATCTATATGCGCGCACCGTAAGCGTACCGTACGTGTACGTGTGCGTACCCTTACGTACGCGAGCGAGTTTCTGATTTGCTGGCAGTCGACTGTCAACATTCCAAACTGTCCAAACCTGGAAGTGTTGGCCACCATCTTGTTTTTCAGGAGAACTGAGGCACAAGAGAGCCCAAAACAAGAGTGGAAAACACGAAAAGGGGGCAGGGTAGAGACCCCCCAACCCCCTGGCCCTTCTCAGGGGGTCCCAAAAGGACCCCCAAGGGCAACAAAAAAAAACGCGTACCGTGCACGTACCCCGCAATTTTAAAAAAAAATCTTTTTTTTTGCACTTGGTGGTCCTTCTGGGACCCCCTGAGAAGGGCTAGGGGGTAAGGGGGTCTCAACCCTGCCCCCTTTTCGCGTTTCCACTCTTGTTTTGTGCTCTCTTGTGCCTCACTTCTCCTGAGAAACAAGATGGCTGCTCAGGTGGTCCCAGAAGGATAATAACATATATAAACGTTATCCGCTAATAGAATTAGCATTTACAAAACCTTTGAAATGTATTGAAAAAAAAATATAGGTTTCACGCCTGATATAGTTAGGAATTAGCATTTAAAAAACCTTACAAATTCATTGAAAAAACCATAGGTTTCAAGCCTTATATAGTTAGGAATTAGCATTTAAAAAACCTTGCAAATTCACTTAAAAAACCATAGGTTTGGGGCGTGGCCAAGATGGCGGGCTGAGCGGTCGCACTAGCCGAGGGCTCCCGGACCCCTGAATTCCTGCACCGCTCGGAACCGCTGATTCCCCCCCGGATCACGCGGCCACTGAGCCTGGTGCTTGCGGCGGAGGTGTGGAGAGCCTGCTGAGCCTGGTTTGCGCCGTCGGGGACGAGATTTTGGCCGGTATAGCCCAGATCGGACCCCGCTGTACGACCCGAGTGAGAGCTGGAAGCCGCGAGTCTCCCGACCCTCGGAGCGCGACGGGGCGACCGGCCTCTGAGGTGTGAAGCCCGCTGTGGTGCATGTGCTGTTGGAGTGGGATTCGGCGACGGCTCCGCGTGCGGCTTGGAGCTGTCCAGCAGCGGCTGTACGGAGCGGAGCGGAGCGGAGGTGCAGAACGGTGGCGGAGTCGGCGCCACCTCGCTACGCCAGCCCGTGGCTTGACGAGGCCTGCTGGAGGAGGTCGCTTCCGCTGGTTATCTGTGCGGAATTGTGGACCGAGTCTCCAGAGGCTGATCTCTCCCTGAAGCAGCGGACACTGGTGACTGTTGCATTGTGACTTAGCCCCCTGGCCGGTTTTCTGGTTCTCGGGTCGGGGAAGGAGAGGGTCTCCATCTTGGGCGCTGTCCCTACGACACTACTGAGCGGCCATTTTGTGGAGTTCGGCCGGGCAGCTCGTCCCTCCTGGTGCTCTTTGCGTGGACCACTCCCGGCTGGCATATAGCTGCTTTCTCTGCTGTTCAGTGAGCCTCAGTGTCCGTTATTGCTCTACAATGTCGAATGCCAGGGGACAGCGAAGAGGCGACCGGACCTTGCCGGAAATGCTGGGAAGGGGCGCCCTGCGCAGCGGAGGTGCTCAACCGGCCGCGACCTCCCCGGCACCGACCAGGGGGGCAGAAGGTGGAGAGCCCCCGGTGACGAGGTCCTTTCTCGAGTCCCTGTTTAGCTCCCTGCGGGAAGACTTCCAAGCACTCAAGAATGAAGTGGCCGGGGAGGTCCGCGAAGTGAGGAGAGAGATGGACTCCCTGGGGGATCGGGTAAACACAGTGGAGGAAGCGGGCCACTCCAGGGATGAGGAGATCACCCATCTGCAGCAGGAGGTCCTACGGCTCCGGGAGCAACAGATTGAGCTACAGGCCCACGCCGAGGACCTTGAAAATCGGTCCAGGCGGAACAACATACGGGTCCGCGGAGTGCCGTCTGGTGAGGAGGGTGAAGACGTGACGGCATATCTGGTGGCCCTCTTCCGAGCGATCCTGGGTGAGCCGGAGGACTTTCGGATTCGCATTGACCGGGCACACCGGGTGGGTCGCCCCCGCAGAGCCACGGCGCCCGCTCCGGACATTTTGGCCTTCCTCCCGAACTTTCCTTTGAAGGAGCGGATCCTCCGTGAGGCACGAGGGCAGCAGCCTTTTCGATTCCGGGACCATCCTGTGACGCTGTTTCAGGACTTATCCACAGTCACGTTACAGAAGAGGAAATCCTTCAAGATCGCTACGGACTTCCTTCGCGAGCATGAAACGCAGTACTCCTGGGGGCACCCCTTCCGCCTGATCTTCAGGTGGAACGGTGTCTTACATCAACTTCGGTCCCTTCAAGATGTCTGCGCGGTGCTGGGCCTCACTGCAACGGACACGGATACCCCGGCCCCGCGACGGAGGCGCAGCACTCGTAACGGCTGGCAACGAGCTGAGGGGGGGGCCTCTCCCTCGGCGGAGCGCCCGGGCTCGCCTGCACTCCGGGCTGAAATGGCGGCCGCCATCCAGGAGGCCTCCAGAGTGGCGGCGAATGGCGAAGTGGCCTTGACGGCCTGAACTCACTCCGGGGGGAGTCTACTTTAGCTCATTCTTATTGCAGGTGCGGGGTTTCGGGGGGTGGCACGGGAGGAAGGGCGAGTGCTGAAGGTGGTGGCTGGACATCCACTAGGTTGACTTTCCACGGCCTTGCCCGTTTTGGGCCGGACTGGGACAATGTCTTTTTTGAAAAGTTTGAGAAGCGGGGGAAGGGGTTGGGGCGGACGGGCAGCTGTTTTGATTTTGGGACCTAGAGGGGGGGCCAGTAGCGGGGGGTGGTGTGGATTTGTTGGTGTAGGGGCGGGGGGGGGGTTTTGGTCGTGGGGTGTTGGGTTTCGGGGACTGTACTGTGCCAATGGTTGATTCAACGTCGCTCTGTTTTAAGGTCTCGAAGGGTGCCTTCTGTGTTTGCTGACGGGGCTTTGCCTTTTGATATGTGCTCCCTGAACTCTCTCTTTGATGGCTCTTAAGGTGCTTACTCTCAATGTGAAAGGGCTGAATAACCCGGTTAAGCGGCGGGCAGTGTTATCCCTGTTGGAAAACTCACAAGCGGATATCTGCCTGTTGCAGGAGACCCACTTGCTGGCTAAGGACTGCTCGCGGATGCGAACCCCCAAGTTCCCCACACAGCTATTCTCCTCTAGCACTTCCAAGACGGCAGGGGTGGCCATTTTGTTTTCTAGAAGGTTCAGGGGCGAGGTTGTGTGCAAGGTGGCGGAGCAGAAAGGAAGACTCCTGGTATATAGAATCAAGGTGGGGGGCTTAGCACTGACTGTAGGCTCCGTTTACTGCCCCAATGACCATCAGGACCAATTCTTACACAGGGCCTTGGACGACGTTGCATTCACCTCTGATAGGCACATAGTGTTGGGGGGTGATTTGAATCTGGTTTTTGACGCGGCGCTGGATAGGTCTGTGCAGCGGCGCCAGCAGTTGGGTGAGCTTTCGGGCTCGATTCGAACTCGACTTGCGGAGCTGGACCTGCATGACATGTGGCGCTGCCTCCACCCCACCACCCACGCATACTCTTACTTTTCACACGCCCATAGATCTTATGCGCGCTTAGACCACCTCCTAGTGTCAGGCCCGCTGCTCCTTTTGGCTTCGAATGCGGACATGGGGGTCCTTTCTCTTTCTGACCACGCCCCAGTTGAGGGCGCTTTCACTCTTCCGCCGGTGGCTCGGTCGAGGGGGGTTTGGAGGCTCCGAGACACGCTTTTGCATAGGCGGTCGGTAGTGGATCAGATCAGGGCGGCCATTTTGGCTTTTCAGACCGTGAACGATAATGGGGATACCTCCCGCGCGACACAGTGGGCGGCCCTTAAGGCCGTGCTCCGAGGCGAATTTATCGCGATTTCCGCCGCCGAGAATAGGGACCGGCAACTTAAGAGAGATGAGCTCACCCAGCAGGTGAGGGAGCTGGAGCAGGTTCATCACAGGACAGGGGCCCCCAGGGTGTGGAGGCAGTTGAAGGCGGCGCGGAAGCTCCTGGCAGCCCTAGACACGGATCGGGCGGAGTACGCGGTGCTCCGCCTGAAGCACAAATATTACACGGGAGGCGATCGGTGTGGGCGGCTCCTGGCTAACAAACTCAGGGTGCAGCACCAGCAGCACCGAGTGAAGGAACTGCTGGACCCGGCCGGAGGCAGAGTCACGACCGATGAACACATAGCGGATGTCTTCCGGGGCTTTTATGCGGACCTCTACTCCGGGGAACCCCCTTCGGCCCAGGCTGAGGGAGACTACCTGGACTCGGTTCCGCTCCCGTCGCTGACACAGGATCAGGCTCAGTATCTGGAACGTGACATACGTATCGAGGAGGTGGTCACGGCTATATCCCGGCTCAAACTGGGCAAGGCCCCGGGTCCGGATGGCTTCATCCCGCTGTTTTACAAAACCTTCTGTCAGGAACTGGCACCTCTGCTGACTCACCTCTTTAACTCCTTCGCAGAACCGGGAGCCATCCCCTCCGAATTTCTCCAGGCCACGGTCTCAGTGATCCCTAAGCCGGGCAAGGACAGGACCGCCTGTGGGTCCTATCGTCCCATTTCGCTGCTGAACACCGATTTGAAGGTGTTCACCAGTATCTTAGCGGCACGCCTGGCGTTGCATCTCCCCGGCATGGTTGACTCGGACCAAGCGGGATTCGTGCCCGGTAGGCAAACGGTAGATAATACGAAGAGGGTGACGCACATTCTCGAGAAGGCTTCCAGGATCCCTGGAGAGAGGATGCTCCTGTCCATAGACGCGGAGAAAGCTTTTGACAGGGTGCACTGGCCCTACCTTGAGAAAGTCCTGAGCAAATTTGGGATAGGGGAGAAGTTTCGTCACCTGATCTTTAACTGCTACAGGTTCCCATCTGCGGTGGTCCGGGTGAACGGCGGCAACTCTCGACCCTTCCCCATTGAACGGGGCACGAGACAGGGATGCCCGCTCTCCCCTCTGCTCTTTGCTTTGTACATGGAGCCATTTGCCCAGAGGGTTAGGCAGAACCCTGACATTATCGGTGTCCAGATGGGCGGGTTTCGCCACGCGATTAGCCTGTACGCGGACGATGTCATTCTGACGCTGGATGACCCGCGGAGATCACTACCGGCCTGTGTGGAGGAACTGAACTTATTCGCTGACGTGGCGGGCTTTAAGGTGAACCTGGGTAAGTCGGCCGCCCTGGACATCTCGCTATCTGCTGCCACTAGAGTGGAACTGCAGAGGCTTTACCCTCTGAGCTGGTCCAAGGACCGGATCCCGTATTTGGGGATCCTGCTGGCGCCCTCCCTCCCGGGGATGGTTAAGGCCAATTACGCAGCTCTAGGCACGAAAATCAAGGAGGAACTGGGCCGGTGGGATAAGGGCACGCTGTCGCTACTGGGTAGGGTGGCCGCAGTGAAGATGACCCTTCTGCCTCAGGTGCTTTACCTCTTCAGAGCATTACCGCTCCACCCTCCTGCGGGGTGGCTCGCGGAGACTCAGACTGCCATTGCGCGATTCGTGTGGCAGGGCCGTAGGCCGAGGATCAAGAGGGGCATCGCTATGCTCTCACCGGAATCCGGAGGGCTGGGGATACCGGATTTACGGAAATATTTTCAGGCCGCTCAGCTCCGATACCTCGTGGAATGGAGCCGGTGGGAATCTGATAAACACTGGTTGTTCCAAGATCAGGCGGTGGCGGGTAGGACGCTGCAGGAAGTACCATTCTTGAGGCGAGCCCACCGGCCCCCCAATCTTTACGCGTCTTTGGTGACGCGGGTCCCGCTCCAGACGTGGGACTCGGTGGCTGCCAGATGCGAGTTAACTACCTTCCCCTCTCCCTTCACGCCGCTCATTGGCAACCCGGACTTCGGCCCGGGGCTGGAACAGGGAGCCTATGAGCGCTGGCGGGTGGCCCGCTGCTGCACTCTGTACCACTTGTACTCCCCCGAGGGAGTTGTCTCCTTCCAGGACTTGCAGAGGGATTATGGCCTCCCCGAGACGGAACGCATGCGATACCTGCAGGCGCGCCACTGGGCATTACAACCACAAGTGCGCGACGCGGCACACAGGGAAATCACGGAGTATGAGCGTTGGTTAATTACTCGCACGTCGGACGCCAAACTGATCTCGGACCTGTATAGAATGCTGCAGCCCCCCTCACTTCACATTCACAACCCTGGTCGGGAACGATGGGAGCGAGAGCTTGGGCGCGAGCTGAGTCATAAAGAATGGGACCACATCTCCTACCGCGCGCGCCACTCGGCCTACCACACGGGTCTCACAGAGACCTTCACTAAAATCTCGACCTACTGGTACCGCACACCGGAGAAACTGCACGAGATGGACAGGGCGATACCAGGGACGTGCTGGCGCAACTGTGGCAACACTGGTACACTAACACACATACTGTGGGATTGCCCCCTGCTGGCTCCGTACTGGGAAGAGGTCCTGAGCGAGGTGGACAAATGCTTTGGGATAGAACTGCCTAGGTTCCCGGCCTATGTCCTGTTGGGGTTGCCGAATGGGTTGATGTATCCCCTTAGGTCCAAGAGGGGTAGACAGATCGCAATTGCGCTGGGATCAGCGGTGCAGAATATTCTCATACACTGGCGCACTACAACACTTCCCTCTGTAGTTGGTTGGTTGCACAGATTATGGCATGTTCTTGGAATGGAAAAGATGTCCTTAGTGGCCCTGGGGGATACTGATACCTTTGAGGAGTTGTGGGAGCCCTTTCACAGCCTGTTATGTTCCGAGTTTCGAGAGATTACCTGCCCTAGATATCTTCGGTTGTTGAGGCTGGCGCCGCCGCCGGACCCGCCTGACTGAGTGGGTGGGGTCGGTGTTGCATAGTGGAGATTCATGGAGAGTTCACAGTGGCGGAGACTGTAGATGCTGGCACAGTACAGGGGGTGGGTCGGGGTATGGTAGTTGGGGGTTTAGTTTGGTTGGGTAGGTTTTTTGGAGCGGGGTTGTTTCTCCTCCCTTCACCCCCCCCCCTTTTTTTCTTTTTTTCCTTCCCCATTCGTTCTTTCTTTTGTTCCTTCCCTCCTGATTTTTTTTCCTCTCCTCATCCCTCCCCTCCCCTCCCTTTCCCCCCCCCCCCCTCCCCTCCCCTCGTTGTCTGTCCGTGCCCACAGGTGCTGAAGCTATGCTCCCGAGTCGGACAGAGCCTCTCACAAAATTGTAACTGTAATGTTGTATTGGCTGTATGATGCGCACTGATGCGCGGATCTTGTGGGTCACTTGTTTCTTGCCCCTTTGTGTCCTATCCCACCCTGCTTCAATAAAATACTTTGAACCTAAAAAAAAAAAAACATAGGTTTCAGGCCTTATATAGTTAGGAATTAGCATTTAAAAAACCTTGCAAATTCACTTAAAAAACATAGGTTTCAGGCCTTATATAGTTAGGAATTAGCATTTTAAAAACCTTGCAAATTCACTTAAAAAACCATAGGTTTCAGGCCTTATATAGTTAGGAATTAGCATTTAAAAAACCATTGAAATTGCTCCTATATAGTTAGTTGTACTAACTATATTTTGCGCACCTGCAATCCACTGCTGATGATGTCACATATTACATCATTCATGACATGGTCAGTGACATCACTGATGACATCACTGATGACATCTCAAATGACATCACATCACAGAAAGAAACCAGAAAAAAGATCCCGTAGCAGAAGATAAAAAAGATGAGGAAGGGAGATGAGAGGACAAAAAAGGAAAAAATATAGGAAAGAGAAAGCATTGATGCAGAGCGAGAAGAGAAGAGGAAAGTGAAGAACATAGAGACAATACAAGTACAAAAAGACGACTGAGAAAACGTACTTACAAGACAAACGCGAAAACAGGGAGTGACGGCACCAGAGATGGCGATGACAACAGCAAAAGCAACCGCATCCAGACCTCCGCCTGCATAGTGACAACAAGAGAGGCAACATGAGAAACCAACAGAGGAAACGATGGGATGAATTGCTCGAGAATGAACCTATAGGGAGGGGGATAAAAACAAAGGTTAGTATAAAAGGACAAAACGATAGGAAACAGATGAGGCACAAATTGAAACAGCGATCACAGGGTTAAGACCAATTAGGTACAATAAAGACCAATCAGGTTGCTCCGGAGGTGTCCATGGCACCTGCTCCATGTCTACGGAGAAATTCTTGCAGCACATCAGGATCTGCATAAGTCGTGGTCTTCTCTTTATAAGTGACCTTGAACAGGCACGGATGAAGGAGGCCATATCTAGCGTTAAGAGCTCTCAGTTGAGGTTGCATGTCCAGAAAACACTTCCGACGATCAGCTGTGACCTTAGCAATATCCTGCGACAAGGAAAGACAATGACCTTCCCATACAATTTGTTTCTTGACCTTGGTGGCGGACAGGACCTGCAGAAGGTCTGTATATTGTAGAAATAACATGATGACGCCGCGTGGTTTAGAAGACACTCTAGGACCCAACCGATGTGCTCGCTGAATATTAATGGAAGACAAGGCAGGAGCATCCAGAATTCTTGGAAGGAAGGATTGGAAGAAAGCAGTAGGATTAGACCCTTCTGAAAGTTCAGGAAGACCGTAGAGGCGAAGGTTGTTCCTGCGGTTTCTGTTTTCCAAGTCCTCTGTCTGCCTCTTAAGAAGAAGGATCTCAGGTTCCATTGAGGGGATCCGAGAGCAGGAGCTCTGTACAGATTCCGATGACTGTTCGAGAAGTAAAACTCGAGAATCCAGGGTCGTCCATTTATCCTGCATACTCTGCAATGTTTGGGACGTTGTTTCCATAAACGGTCTTAGAGCCCGTAGCTCTTCCAGAATAAGGTCCAGGGATTATGGAGCAGGAGTGTTATCCGGGGCAGCAGGATCCTTTTGGAGGCGTTTTGAAGAAGCCAGAGTGGTCGGAAGTTTACTGCCAATATGAGATTTGGAGATGGCCCCTAAGTTAGATTCAGGTTTAGACATCGCTCCCTCCTCCATATCCTGTGCAGGAGAATCTGAGTCTGAGTTGGTAAGGTCTTTTGTCGTGGTAGACAATTTTAAATTGCGAATTCTCCCCATGTATGAACAACAGCGAGCTGAGAATAGACAAAGTGACGGCCGCCCAAGGTCAAGACTGCAGAAATAGTCAAGTAAACATGAGGACCATGAGGCAAGGAAGAAAACCAGAGGCCATCTAGTGCACCAGGAGAGAGCAGAGGAAATATAGTAGACGGAATCCTCTACGTAACTTGGGAGAAGTGGAATAAAAGCACAACTACATGGCAAGTGTACTGAAGGAACACAAAAATCACAAAAGGTATAATGGATGAATTAGAGAATTCCACCTGTGATGAATGAAAGCTGCCAGGAACACACTGCAATACCACAACCACAATTGAGAAGTAGGAGGGCTTCCACCATTTCAAGGGAGCATAGAAGTGCCTCACAATGCAAGAAAGCGTGCAGTTGCTAGATCATTGCTAGACATGAAGGGCCATGAAGTGCTTAGGTGAGCAAAAGGCAATCCAGAAAGGAGAACATTGTCAAAGCTGCAGGGCCTCCTGTGATTCAGCGCACAAACAAGGTTGCGGGGATCAAATTAATTCAGGGAGGATGATTCTTTCACAAAGTCAGGCAGTGCGGCATCTCGGGATTACAAAATGGCGGCCGGAATGCAAAATCGGGACAGCAGATCCAAATCAGCAAAAACAAACTGTCCACAGCGCGGTATCAAGTTGAACAGGGGCTAACCTGTCTGGAAATGAAAAAGGAAGCAGCTTGACACCCCAGGGAGCAGTCCAGAAGGGCAGGCACACACTGCGCACGGGACGGGGACCGCCGCCTCAGGATATGAAATGGCGGCCGGTACCGCGCAGATTAAAGCTTCCCCTTCAGATACCAGAAACTCGATGGAGGTGAAAAATGGAGAGACCATTGAGATTACCACATGCCCCACTATCCACGGAGGTACTTCCGACTCGAAATACCCCCCGACGAGATGTTAGAAATTGCGCAGAAACGGAGGTTGCCGCAGGAGCTCCTCTGTCACCCCGCCATCTTGGCTGGCGCCATAGCCACGCCCCCAAAACTTTTTAAATTATAACCCTTGCACGAAATGCTTACCTTTTCACATTTTGGGAAAAATATTTATCACAGTACTGACGTCACAAATGTCCATCGCCACATATGAGTACTATATAAATGCAAAACGAATTGCAAAAGTTACTTCTTTATACAACATAGCCCTTATTCTTTGCTGTCAAAATTATAAATCATGAGTCAACACAAAGTTTATATACACAAAAGGAGATTGTGGTTCCCTGTTAGCATGGGACCACTCTAAACATTTATGAGTTGATCACTCCTATTGAAGGGGAAAAAATGTTATGCCGTGATAACGAGTGGGCCGGTAAATTCCCACCTGTGGGTCAACCCTTTTACGCATGGGCCAGAATTATGAGTTTGGCTGTATTTAAAGTATCAGAAAATTACCATATGCGACCTCCGCTGTAGATAAATTTCGGCAGGTTAAACCTGCCTAACTTGTACAGGGGAAACAGTGCAGTATTTAACATACCATCCAGATTTTCATGTATGAAACACCAAAATCCTCATGTTATTCCTAATAAACTCATGATAGGTGCTATTTATAGCACACAATAAATAACATACAACATGGTATCATTAGTTATCATGTGCGATAAATAACACATAATCTCGTAATCAGGTCCATAGTCTCTTTAGTGTCCTTTAACTTATACTGGTGATCCCGGAGATGAACTTTAGCCCAGTAATATGCCCCGCTGAGCTGTCCTCTTTCGGCCCTTTTTCGGAGGAGGAGGTCGTAAAAGTCCTTAAAGGGATGAAGAGTGGGTCTCCTAGTGACCCGGTGCCTATGAAATATCTCAAACAAGTGGCAAACACTCTGTCCACTCCGCTTACTGACCTCATTAACCTTTCAATCTCCCAGGGCACGGTGCCTCAGAGATGGAAAAATGCAGTTGTCAAAGCACTACTGAAAAAACCAGGATTAGACTCCTCAAATCTGGCCAATTTTAGGCCTATTTCACTTTTGCCCGGCTTCTCAAAAGTCGCAGAAAAGATGGTTAACCGCCAGCTCTCTTATCACCTAAAATCCCATCATCTGCTGGGAGACTCCCAGACGGGCTTTCGCCCTGGTCAGGGGACGGACACAGCCTTATTGGCAGTGGTGGAGGAAGCAAGGAGCATTCTTGATACAGGGGGGTCAGTGGCAGTGATCCTCCTGGACTTGAGTGCTGCCTTCGACACCGTAAGTCACCAGGTGCTCCTCCAACGACTGTCAGAGGTGGGTGTGACAGGGATGGCCTTGAAATGGCTCGAATCCTTCCTCTCCAACCGCTTCTATCAAGTCTGGGAAGGGGCAGAGCAGTCGACCTTGTTCCCTCTTCAATGTGGAGTCCCTCAGGGCTCATCTTTGAGCCCTACCTTATTTAATATTTATATGACTCCTCTTGAAAGAGTGGTCTCCCCTTCAGGAGTGAAGATCATCAGCTATGCTGATGATACTCAGCTGGTTGTAGGCCTCACCCAGCTGGCGGAACAACCCGAAGTCCTTCATGACTGCCTCGCCAATGTTCATCGTTGGATGTCCTACTCTGCCCTTAAGCTCAATGGAGAGAAAACTGAGCTTATGTTGCTGGGCAAATCTAGTCCCTCACTCATCGCTAGCTGTTGGCCTCGGTCTCTGGGTGACCCACCATCTCCCAAGAAGGAGATCAAGAGCTTGGGAGTTTGGTTAGAGGAAGATCTGTCCTTCAGGACGCACGCCAGGAAGACCGCGGGGGTGTGTTTTGGCCTGTTGCGGTCAGCTCGCAAGGAGCTACCACTGCTCCCTAATCCATCTAGGAAGCTCTTGATTCGTGGTTTAATCTTGTCGAGACTTGACTACGGGATTGCGCTGTTTCTTGGTGCTCCCAAAGCGACTTTTAAAACCCTTCAACAGGTGCAGAATGCAGCCGCTAGAGTGCTGATGGAGGTTCCTAGAAGACACTCAGCTGCCCCGGCCCTGAAAACGCTTCACTGGCTCCCCGTTAAGGAGCGGGTGAAATTCAAAGCGTTATGCTCGGCTCATAAAATCATACATGGTAGGGGCCCCTCTATCCTGTCCATTATGGTACGCCCCTATAAGCCCACACGCCCACTGCGTTCGGACCAAAGACATCTTTTGCAGTCAGCCAGAGTAAAAAGAGCTCGCTCTGGGGGCCGCCGTTTTTCAGTGCAAGTGGCGGCACTGTGGAACTCCTTGCCCTTTAAGATTCGTTCAGAGCCCAATATCCTGCACTTTAGGAAACTTTTGAAGACGCATTTGTTTCCGGTGTAGTGACTGAGTCTGAGCTTTCCCTTCTCGTTCCTTACAGCGCCGGGATGCCCCTGGGTAACTGAGCGCGTTATAAATTTGATATAATAATAATAATAATAATAATTTTTGCAAGTCTTTCTCTTTTCATCACTCTTCAGACTACCATTGAAACTATACATTTGACCTCTATAATGAAGTAGTGTGAGTTGAGAGATCTTTATCAGGACTGGAAGATCCACAGTATAATAATTAATTGTAATGGTATACAATTGCCTGGCCATAAGCACTTCCTCACTGTGATCTCATCTTCTTGTTGGGTATTCTTTTATGTTATTTTTTGTGATACACGTGGATTTGGCTATCATTCTTTATTCCCTACTTCAGCAGCCTTTCTCAACCGCACTAGGCCACACGAGATTCACATCTGTGTCAGAGAAAGGTCTGTACTTTAGAAGAAGGTTATTACATCAGGGCTGTATTACTCACGGAGTGTACTTTCCCTTTTTGTGCCACGATGCACCTTTTTGAAAGGTGCATCGTGGCACATAAAGGGGAGGTACACCCTATTATGGTTAATGCACTGCCCTCAGATAAGCAGCAAACTTGAGCTACTCTGAGAAAAGCGCATCACACTGAAATTCGGAGCAGCTGTTTACAAGCTGCTCCATATTTCACGGGGCAGGCTGCAACCTGCCAGCAATTTCAAGAGGGGTGAGAGATCCCTTTGCAGGCGGGAGCAGTGAGTAACTACACAAGCCTGCTGGGGGATCTCTGGGCAGTTCTGAAGACCCCATTTCCCCCTCCTGAGGGCTGCCCTGTGGGCACACTGACAGTGCACCTCCTGACGGCAACTTTGCCTTTGCACCTGGATCCATAATACAGCGCGGGTACAGAGGCAAAGGGATTACCTCATTTGCATGGGGCCATGTTTCCATGCAAATGAGGGAACGCCCTTTCACAATAGCGCTGGTGCATATGTGCGCCGGCATTATCAGTTTTACAGTAGGAAAGACAAAGGTGTCTATGACCCCTTCTCTACTACCAAAGTGCCCTGGGAGCGAACAAAGAAGGTGCACAAGTCCATTGCGCCCACAGGGAGCTTTGTGTAATATGGCCCCTGGCCCCTTAAGTTGAATGATAATTTATGGTTGATTGAGGAAACTTTATTATTGTATCTTTTGTGTAAGGAAAGTCTACTTGCCAGATAGTCTAGTTTAGTCATATGTATTGCCTTGTCAGTGATACACACAGTCTTGAAAGTGCAGCATGCTTTGAAAGGTAACCAGTTTAGCCAGGTCATCAAGTCAAGAGAGTTATGTGAACTGAATGTTTTGTGCTGGACAGCAGTCCAGTAGCGAACTATATGATTGCTTTTAATGATGCGAGGCGGGTTTTGCAGGCCTGTGAATAACCCATTACAGTTTTCAGTTCTGGATCATAGCTTAGAGTATGGGATTGATTAGGAGCTTGGAAGATGGGTTACTCTGTGATAAACACGCCGTTTATCCCATCCACCTTATGATAAGTTCCAAAGGCTTTAATGCCATTGTAATATGGTTAATGGGATATACGTCATGTTTGTGACAGGCTAACCCACCCAACAAACTCTAAATCAAGAACTAAGTAGCTTCCTGTGGCAATATAGTTTTGATATACCAAATTAATTTGAGATGGCCATAGGCTCCTTAGCACTAGTGATCATATGGCAATTCTGGTGTGATGGCCATTTTTAGCAGCTCTCTGGCCCAATAGGAAAATCACAGCTTTATTTAAAAGAACAAATAAACTCAGTTTTCTATGGTTTTTATCTTATACTCATCTAAATCTATATTTCAGCTATCCGTGTGGTTAGTCTACAGGCTATTTAAAAGTTATTTTTCATATAGACTTGGGTGTCATCAGCATATTGGTGTTATGTTTGGTTTTGCAATTATGTAGAGAGCCATATCACTCGTAAGGGTATGAGTCTAGACACACCTAGGGCTTCGTAGGACTATTCGGAAAGACAGCTCTTCACCTTCTTGCGGAACTCAAAAATTGAGGAGGAGGCTCTTATGTGTATTGGCAGGTCATTCCGCGCTTTAAAATTTCGAACGCCAACTCTGGTTTTCCGTATGCGTGGGAATTGGGCAAGGAGGAGTTCAGACAAGCGGGGTGTAAGGTTTGGAAAGGAGATGCGATTGTTGAGGTATTCTGGACCAGTGTTATGTAGTGCCTTGAAAATGTGGGTGAGGAGTTTGAATTGTGCTTGATTGTGAATGGTCAAGCCAGGGGCATTCCTTCAGGTATGGTTTGATGTGAGTATGATGTTGGAGGTTTAGAGTGATTCTGTCAGCTGAGTTCTGAATGGTCTGCAGCCTTCTGGTGAGTTTTTTGTTGATCCCGACAGACAGAGTTACTGTAGTTCAGTTTGCTTGTGAACAGGGCATGCGTGACGGTTTTCCGGGTCTCTGATTGGGAGCCATTCGAAAATCTTCCTCAACATCTTCAGGGTAAGAAAGCATGAGGCAGTACAGCATTGACTCGGGCGGTCATGTAAAATTTGCTGTAGATGATGATCCTGAAGTTCTTAGCATGGCTGATGGTGTGGGTGCTGCTCCTAGCTCTGTTGGCAAACAAGTGAGACTGCGTTTTTCAAAATAAAGATTGAACAGGATGGGGGCAGTATTGATCATCTTGGCAAATAATTTCAGAATTGTGTTTTTTAAACACATACATTCTGAGAAAATTCTGAGAAATGTGATCAATAATCAAATGGTAAAGGAGACAAGTTTTAAGAATCTACAGGGATCAATCAAAAGTTATGAGATAGTTTGTTTCAGAAATTGTCCAGATCTAAAAGTGAATATGTCCTAAGAACTAGGAATGTGTTTGTTGAGTTTGCCCACACACATTGTTCTAGTTACTTTACTCGCAACTGGAATCAAGTGATAGATCTGAAGTATTTAATTTTGATTTAGTGAGCATTTGCCTTCTTAATTATTTGTCATACAAGGATGGTTTTGAGACTGCAATGTCCACACTTTGCAAATAACTTTTCAAATATCACCTGTATAGCAGCACTGGTTCGTATCTCCATTTCCTTCAGAGGCCATCAGGACAACTGATCACATACTTGGAACATATAATACTGTGAACATTGTTTGATCTTTTATGCTTCTGAAAATGCTTAAAATCGAACCTGCGCTGGCCTAACTGAAGATGTACTGTCTTCCATCTTGAAATGACGCTGTACCACATCACGTGATCATTGTTAATATTTCTATTTTTCGGCTCTAAATTAAAACAGTAAGTTTCTCACAAGAGATGAGCATTCCCTGAGGCTTCTCACCACGCTGTACTTAAACAAGGACATTGCAAGTACCTAAGACTATTGTTTATACAATATGCCAATTATGGCGCCTGAATAAATTGTGAGGGTAACTGAATTCAATTCAAATGTATTATGAGAGAATCCACAAACATATTCTGTAGTAAAATGTTTCTTCTTGCTTGTTCCTCATTGTTGCATAGCCTGTTAACCATGTACATGTAATTAATGGGAAAAAACTCTTCGTCTGTAGTCCTATAAAAGCACATACTTCTTCTGAGCAACGGGTCCAATCCGAGACGAACCAAAGACTACAAAGGCACTATACTGCTCCCAGACCGAGCTGTTATTGTGCACTTGGCAAGGTTATGAGAAACTGGTGCTGCGTGCCAACAATACGTACACAATATATTTCTATAATACCACAACAACACAGATTATTCTGGAGAGAGGCATAAAGGAAATTCTGACCAAAGAATGAAGGAATGAATGAAGGAACATTTGTTGAGCGCGTGGTTACCCAGGGGCATCCCAGCGCTAAGACACCAGGTAAGCTATGAAAGAATTACTGGAAGAGAAAAGTTTTCATAAGTTTTCTGAACTTAAGATGGTCAGGTTCAGAGCGTATGTGCAATGGAATACTGTTTCAGAGTCTGGCACCATTATATGAAAACAGTCGGCCTCCACTGCATGCATGTTTTCTCTTGGGCAGATAGATTAACCTTTTTTCCCTGACCTGAGGGTTCTGTTTGGTACAAACGGTTGATTCCAAGTGCGGATAAAGGGCGGGCCCTTTCCTGCCAATGATTTATGAATAATACAAAGAGCTTTAAATTGTACTCTTTGCTGGACAGAGAGCCAGTGGAGAATGGCAAGGGCCGGCCTAGCAGAGGAACGTTTGAGAATGTTCATCAGCATGCATGCCGCACAATTCTGTACGATTTAAAGGCTTTTGATAGTGGCCTGGAGGGCTCCCAGGTATAACGCATTGGCGTAATCAAGCCACAACAGTACAATGGCCTGTACCACTAATCGTCTCGCTGCAAACGGGAGCATAGGAAGTATCTTTCTAAACCTTCTGAGCAGTCCGTAGCAGTTTGCTGCCACTATACGAGATTGCTCTCTAAAATCCAAGTTGCAGTCAATCCAGACTCCTAGACTCTAGACTCAATTTTTTGGGATGGTGGGGTGGGCGCCTAGGCAGTTAGGCCAAGGGTGATCAATATTTGAGGGTGCGGATTTCCCAAACAGCAAGAGCTGTCTTGGATCTGTTAAGCTTCAAAAAGGAGCTGCTCATCCAACCAAAAACTTTCTGAAGGCAGGTGGCCAGATCAGGGTCTAATCGGTTAGATTGCTTTAGGGAGACAATCAATTGAGTATGGTCGGCATAAGTAACAACCTGTACCCCAAATGGGAGTACTATTTCTGCCAGTGAACTGTAGACATTGAACATCGTGGGGTTCAGGGAAGATTTTCGGAAATTGTAAATAAATACGCGACCTGCCGTATACGCTCTATTTGGGAATGAATTGAAAGGGTACTTGACAACTAGTCTTAGTAGCAGCCTGTTTTTTTGCCTATTTACGAGTAAATCAATGCTGCTTTAACATTAAAATAACCATTCCATTAGGGCGCCCGTGTTGGGGCTGCACTGACCCTCTGAAACGGGGCTGCAGTCCCATGAGGGGGAGGGTTCAATGAACTAATTGAACGCTTATGTGGGCACATGCATCATTCATACATTTTGCATTTCCTAATTTGCGAAAAATACTGAATCGCAAATTAGGAATTGCAAAATGGTATGCATCATTTTTTTGGCTTTTCATTTGGGATTCGGTAAAATTCGCAATTTTTACCAAATTCCAAATAAGTAGCGAATTCCTAAGTGCATTTTCGCAATTCCCATTGATTCCTATGGGCCAAAAGGCCCATAGGAGTCAATGGGAAGGCATTTCCAAATGCGCAATTTGTTGATGCATTCCAAGGGTGCAGGGGGGGGTCCAAAGGACCCCCCCCTGCACCCCTGAAATGCATTTGAAAGTGCATGTTTCACACACACATGTCCTAAGGACATGTGTGTCTGTAACATGACAGTGTAAAAAATGAATTTTTTTGCATTTTTAAACATTTTCGCAAATTACCACGAGGGTCAACCTCATGTTAATTTGCACTTCCAATTTCAGAATTCGCATTTTTTTTTTAAATTGATGCATTGCATTTAAGGAATCGCCCAAATGCGATTCCTTAAATGCATTCGCATTTTTTAGAAATGCAAAAAAATGCAAATTCTGAAAAATAGTTTGATGCATCCCAAAAACGTATCTAGGAAGTGCAAACTGCCGAATTTACCGATTCGCACCATTTGCACTTCCTAAATAGGTTGATGCATGTGCCCATAAATGTATATAAGGAGTCGGCTGACATGGGGGTCCTGCCTTGGGACCATCCATGCCAAAACTGTGGCGCTGACAAGGAAACTCTTAAGGTAAGGGATTTTGTATGGGTTAAGTCTCTGCTTATTTCTCCCCCGGTATAAGACTGGAGACACTGGCAATCGCGGGAGCTATGGGTTAGCCGCTATTTACTAGCCTGAACAACTGGGAGGAGGCAGGATGCTCAGTACACCAGCACGCTAATCTTATGGAGAGGAACAGGTAGTTCGATAAACGTCGGGCTAGTTAAAAAGCGCTGTGCTGTAAAACGAAGGGATGTTACCGGCACAGAAACCTTGTATGGGTACATGAGTAGCAACCGCTTATATGAACCACTACGCTATCACACTTTTGAGCCAGGGAGAAGTCCCGGTTGTATTATTAATCGCTATGGAAGGAATGCTGGGTCTTGTGGTCCTTGTGAACACAGTGAATTGCTAAAGATAAGATAGGTGGGGTCATCTAATTGCATGCCTAGGGGACCATGGATATTCTGCCTGTCGTGACTCTCCTTTATATATGGCTCTAAATCTAGATATATTATGTGTTGTTTTTTCTCTATTAGGTTCACAATTTTGAGCAAATATATAATTGCGGGAGAAGGCTCTGATACGGCTTCCTCACCCTAATCCACAGCGCTGGAGCGCGACACTTATAATTGAGGGATCCTTGTAAGTCACATTGAGAGGTATGCATTAGAGACTTAAAGTATGCTGGTTGGCCAGTGTTTATGAAATTTGAGGGAGGAGTTATAAATGTTTCCTTCTATCCGCATAGGTGCTGCCAAGGTTAACGGACGCTTTAAGGTGGAATGAGAAATCGGAAACAGTACAACTGAACAAACAGGGAGACTAGGAGTAGGACTACAAAACCGCTTGGGCCACTGGGGCTCTGACGGAGGTCAGTATAGCGGAAGGGAGATGAGCATGTGGAGTATTAATGCTGCATAGAATACGAGATTGAGATTCCTTAGTGGACAAGGCAAACTCGCTAGAGGTGCTAACCTGCTTTTCGCTCAGCGAGCGTATTGGAAAAATGCACTAGTTTGGACTCTAGACTCAAATAGCTAATAGGATTGCGGCAAGTGACAGCACTGTTTTTTCACCCCTACGAACCTTTACACACTACGGACAACTGCCGACGGCTTTTTTCTTTCTCTTTTTATCGTAACCTTGGAGGATCCACGCACGCGTTACCGGATGTACTTTCATCTCTGTAAACTTAGTTGTCTTTGGTATATTAATGAAAGAGGGATGAGGAGGTCTTGACTGGGTGTAATAAGAAAGCTACTGATAGTGCACACAGTGACATTGTGGACACATGGGCCATTTTGGTGCCTGTGTTTCAGTCATATTGTTTCTTGGCTTCTCTCCCCTCCTCTTCTCTTTCTTCTTGTTTCCTTTTTTTTCTTTTTCCTTTTCTTTTATTGTTTTTATCTTTTTCACAAACCTCATAACAATGATGGTACTAGCTAAAGAACAAGATGGAAAGGGCACGACCATATTGGCTAATGTTCGTTTACTTAATTTCATATCCTTCACAGACAAGTTTTAGGAAGTATAAGGGTGTGACTCCTTTGACGATCCCCTATGATTACCGGTTTGACTGGTATGTATGACTATTTTGGTCCATATACCCACCGGTTTACCCACCGGTTTTCCCACCCGCGTGTTGCCCCTCCCCCCCCCCCCCCCCTTCTCCTTCTGTTGCTTCACAGGGTGGAATAGGAGGAGAAATATGGTTCTACATGGTTCTACGTATTTGTGAAATGAAATAAGTTCTGAGGGGTCTCTTTGATTTGAGTTAAATATAGACTGCATCCATGTGGGTACATCATGGGTGACATGAGTCCAGGACAAACTTTAGATCTCTAACTTGAGATCCCTTATAATTGGTTTCTTAATGAAATAGACTGAGAAATAGAGAGAAAAATGTCTATGGTAATGAATTCTGTATTGAGGTTGTATGTGTTTCTTTTTGTATTGTTTTCGGTACTATCTCTTGTAGTGTGTACTTTTGTAATATGTTTTTAAGTACAATGTTAAATGCTGTTTTTAGTAACAGTGACTATGAGTAAGATCTGTTTAAAAATGTAAGACTCATGATGTTTTTATATCTATTTGGTTTCAGCCCTGAAACCTCCCTACCAGGGAGTGAAACGCGTTGGCTGACTGTTTTGCTAATTGCAGGATTCCTGAGGAACCCCACAAATCAATGAAATGAACTTTGAAGAGCACTCTCCTTCAAAAACCGTATAGACCTTATTTTGGAGAAAGGACTGTAGCCACCTAAGTACCAGCCCTGTCACTCCAGCATCTCTAGGTCTCTGTATCATAAGATGATAGTTGACGGGATCGAAGGCTGCGCTGACATCCAACAGGATAAGAGCAGCGCAGCCTCAACTGTCAAGGGTCTTCCTGATTTCTTCTACTGCAGCCAAAATGGCTGTTTCTGTTCCTTGTTTGGGTTTAAAGCCGGTCTGCGTAACTTGTAGACGGTTATTGTTTTCCAGAAAAGCCGATAGGATGGAGTTAGTATATTTTTCCACTAATTTGCTGACCCCTGGCAGCAAGGAAATTGGACAGTAATTTCCCCAATTATCTGGGTCAAAGTTCGTTTTTATTTTTTTTAGAAGAGCCTTAACTCTAGCATGTCCATTGCGGTGGCACAATATCAGTTTCAAGTGATCAATGTATACATTCAAGTATAACAGGTGACAATACTTTGGAGATTTTTTGAAGAACACTGGGGTGTGGGGGTGGCGGTGGGGCAGGCAGCATCTAGTGGAGAACTCGATTTGAGAGCCTAGCATTCTGTGTTCGTTGACCATCGATGGAGAAATGGGATATCAGAAAATAACAAAGCTTTAGTTTTTTCTCTCCCATATTTACATCACACTCTCATTCATCCAGCCATGCTCTTTTTTCATCATTTATATTTAGACCTTTCCTCATTACCGGATTCATTTCTTCATCATACTCCTATTCATCTATTCATTCATCCTGTCACTCATTCATCAATCTATAATTCCATCTTCACACTCTCCATGTTCCATTTTTCCTCACAGCCACAAAAAAAACACATCCACTTATTATTATTTTTTAACTCTATCCTGCTCCTTTTGCAAATGTTTGTAACCGGGATTTCCCGAACCCGTATATCTCATTTACATTGTTATCCTTTGCATGAAATTGATACATTTTTTGGTAGGTGTGATACGGCTTGAATTTCGCCTGAAAAACACAAACGTCAGAGATTACGTGGCGCAGAAAGCATATAAAACCAAACATGTAAAGTATGCTGGTTGGCCAGTGTTTATGAAATTTGAGGGAGGAGTTATAAATGTTTCCTTCTATCCGCATAGGTGCTGCCAAGGTTAACGGACGCTTTAAGGTGGAATGAGAAATCGGAAACAGTACAACTGAACAAACAGGGAGACTAGGAGTAGGACTACAAAACCGCTTGGGCCACTGGGGCTCTGACGGAGGTCAGTATAGCGGAAGGGAGATGAGCATGTGGAGTATTAATGCTGCATAGAATACGAGATTGAGATTCCTTAGTGGACAAGGCAAACTCGCTAGAGGTGCTAACCTGCTTTTCGCTCAGCGAGCGTATTGGAAAAATGCACTAGTTTGGACTCTAGACTCAAATAGCTAATAGGATTGCGGCAAGTGACAGCAATGTTTTTTCACCCCTACGAACCTTTACACACTACGGACAACTGCCGACGGCTTTTTTCTTTCTCTTTTTATCGTAACCTTGGAGGATCCACGCACGCGTTACCGGATGGACTTTCATCTCTGTAAACTTAGTTGTCTTTGGTATATTAATGAAAGAGGGATGAGGAGGTCTTGACTGGGTGTAATAAGAAAGCTACTGATAGTGCACACAGTGACATTGTGGACACATGGGCCATTTTGGTGCCTGTGTTTCAGTCATATTGTTTCTTGGCTTCTCTCCCCTCCTCTTCTCTTTCTTCTTGTTTCCTTTTTTTTCTTTTTCCTTTTCTTTTATTGTTTTTATCTTTTTCACAAACCTCATAACAATGATGGTACTAGCTAAAGAACAAGATGGAAAGGGCACGACCATATTGGCTAATGTTCGTTTACTTAATTTCATATCCTTCACAGACAAGTTTTAGGAAGTATAAGGGTGTGACTCCTTTGACGATCCCCTATGATTACCGGTTTGACTGGTATGTATGACTATTTTGGTCCATATACCCACCGGTTTACCCACCGGTTTTCCCAACCGCGTGTTGCCCCTACCCCCCCCCCCTTCTCCTTCTGTTGCTTCACAGGGTGGAATAGGAGGAGAAATATGGTTCTACATGGTTCTACGTATTTGTGAAATGAAATAAGTTCTGAGGGGTCTCTTTGATTTTAGTTAAATATAGACTGCATCCATGTGGGTACATCATGGGTGACATGAGTCCAGGACAAACTTTAGATCTCTAACTTGAGATCCCTTATAATTGGTTTCTTAATGAAATAGACTGAGAAATAGAGAGAAAAATGTCTATGGTAATGAATTCTGTATTGAGGTTGTATGTGTTTCTTTTTGTATTGTTTTCGGTACTATCTCTTGTAGTGTGTACTTTTGTAATATGTTTTTAAGTACAATGTTAAATGCTGTTTTTAGTAACAGTGACTATGAGTAAGATCTGTTTAAAAATGTAAGACTCATGATGTTTTTATATCTATTTGGTTTCAGCCCTGAAACCTCCCTACCAGGGAGTGAAACGCGTTGGCTGACTGTTTTGCTAATTGCAGGATTCCTGAGGAACCCCACAAATCAATGAAATGAACTTTGAAGAGCACTCTCCTTCAAAAACCGTATAGACCTTATTTTGGAGAAAGGACTGTAGCCACCTAAGTACCAGCCCTGTCACTCCAGCGTCTCTAGGTCTCTGTATCATAAGATGATAGTTGACGGGATCGAAGGCTGCGCTGACATCCAACAGGATAAGAGCAGCGCAGCCTCAACTGTCAAGGGTCTTCCTGATTTCTTCTACTGCAGCCAAAATGGCTGTTTCTGTTCCTTGTTTGGGTTTAAAGCCGGTCTGCGTAACTTGTAGACGGTTATTGTTTTCCAGAAAAGCCGATAGGATGGAGTTAGTATATTTTTCCACTAATTTGCTGACCCCTGGCAGCAAGGAAATTGGACAGTAATTTCCCCAATTATCTGGGTCAAAGTTCGTTTTTATTTTTTTTAGAAGAGCCTTAACTCTAGCATGTCCATTGCGGTGGCACAATATCAGTTTCAAGTGATCAATGTATACATTCAAGTATAACAGGTGACAATACTTTGGAGATTTTTTGAAGAACACTGGGGTGTGGGGGTGGCGGTGGGGCAGGCAGCATCTAGTGGAGAACTCGATTTGAGAGCCTAGCATTCTGTGTTCGTTGACCATCGATGGAGAAATGGGATATCAGAAAATAACAAAGCTTTAGTTTTTTCTCTCCCATATTTACATCACACTCTCATTCATCCAGCCATGCTCTTTTTTCATCATTTATATTTAGACCTTTCCTCATTACCGGATTCATTTCTTCATCATACTCCTATTCATCTATTCATTCATCCTGTCACTCATTCATCAATCTATAATTCCATCTTCACACTCTCCATGTTCCATTTTTCCTCACAGCCACAAAAAAAACACATCCACTTATTATTATTTTTTAACTCTATCCTGCTCCTTTTGCAAATGTTTGTAACCGGGATTTCCCGAACCCGTATATCTCATTTACATTGTTATCCTTTGCATGAAATTGATACATTTTTTGGTAGGTGTGATACGGCTTGAATTTCGCCTGAAAAACACAAACGTCAGAGATTACGTGGCGCAGAAAGCATATAAAACCAAACATGTAAAGTATGCTGGTTGGCCAGTGTTTATGAAATTTGAGGGAGGAGTTATAAATGTTTCCTTCTATCCGCATAGGTGCTGCCAAGGTTAACGGACGCTTTAAGGTGGAATGAGAAATCGGAAACAGTACAACTGAACAAACAGGGAGACTAGGAGTAGGACTACAAAACCGCTTGGGCCACTGGGGCTCTGACGGAGGTCAGTATAGCGGAAGGGAGATGAGCATGTGGAGTATTAATGCTGCATAGAATACGAGATTGAGATTCCTTAGTGGACAAGGCAAACTCGCTAGAGGTGCTAACCTGCTTTTCGCTCAGCGAGCGTATTGGAAAAATGCACTAGTTTGGACTCTAGACTCAAATAGCTAATAGGATTGCGGCAAGTGACAGCAATGTTTTTTCACCCCTACGAACCTTTACACACTACGGACAACTGCCGACGGCTTTTTTCTTTCTCTTTTTATCGTAACCTTGGAGGATCCACGCACGCGTTACCGGATGTACTTTCATCTCTGTAAACTTAGTTGTCTTTGGTATATTAATGAAAGAGGGATGAGGAGGTCTTGACTGGGTGTAATAAGAAAGCTACTGATAGTGCACACAGTGACATTGTGGACACATGGGCCATTTTGGTGCCTGTGTTTCAGTCATATTGTTTCTTGGCTTCTCTCCCCTCCTCTTCTCTTTCTTCTTGTTTCCTTTTTTTTCTTTTTCCTTTTCTTTTATTGTTTTTATCTTTTTCACAAACCTCATAACAATGATGGTACTAGCTAAAGAACAAGATGGAAAGGGCACGACCATATTGGCTAATGTTCGTTTACTTAATTTCATATCCTTCACAGACAAGTTTTAGGAAGTATAAGGGTGTGACTCCTTTGACGATCCCCTATGATTACCGGTTTGACTGGTATGTATGACTATTTTGGTCCATATACCCACCGGTTTACCCACCGGTTTTCCCAACCGCGTGTTGCCCCTACCCCCCCCCCCCCTTCTCCTTCTGTTGCTTCACAGGGTGGAATAGGAGGAGAAATATGGTTCTACATGGTTCTACGTATTTGTGAAATGAAATAAGTTCTGAGGGGTCTCTTTGATTTGAGTTAAATATAGACTGCATCCATGTGGGTACATCATGGGTGACATGAGTCCAGGACAAACTTTAGATCTCTAACTTGAGATCCCTTATAATTGGTTTCTTAATGAAATAGACTGAGAAATAGAGAGAAAAATGTCTATGGTAATGAATTCTGTATTGAGGTTGTATGTGTTTCTTTTTGTATTGTTTTCGGTACTATCTCTTGTAGTGTGTACTTTTGTAATATGTTTTTAAGTACAATGTTAAATGCTGTTTTTAGTAACAGTGACTATGAGTAAGATCTGTTTAAAAATGTAAGACTCATGATGTTTTTATATCTATTTGGTTTCAGCCCTGAAACCTCCCTACCAGGGAGTGAAACGCGTTGGCTGACTGTTTTGCTAATTGCAGGATTCCTGAGGAACCCCACAAATCAATGAAATGAACTTTGAAGAGCACTCTCCTTCAAAAACCGTATAGACCTTATTTTGGAGAAAGGACTGTAGCCACCTATGTACCAGCCCTGTCACTCCAAGCATCTCTAGGTCTCTGTATCATAAGATGATAGTTGACGGGATCGAAGGCTGCGCTGACATCCAACAGGATAAGAGCAGCGCAGCCTCAACTGTCAAGGGTCTTCCTGATTTCTTCTACTGCAGCCAAAATGGCTGTTTCTGTTCCTTGTTTGGGTTTAAAGCCGGTCTGCGTAACTTGTAGACGGTTATTGTTTTCCAGAAAAGCCGATAGGATGGAGTTAGTATATTTTTCCACTAATTTGCTGACCCCTGGCAGCAAGGAAATTGGACAGTAATTTCCCCAATTATCTGGGTCAAAGTTCGTTTTTATTTTTTTTAGAAGAGCCTTAACTCTAGCATGTCCATTGCGGTGGCACAATATCAGTTTCAAGTGATCAATGTATACATTCAAGTATAACAGGTGACAATACTTTGGAGATTTTTTGAAGAACACTGGGGGGTGGGGGTGGCGGTGGGGCAGGCAGCATCTAGTGGAGAACTCGATTTGAGAGCCTAGCATTCTGTGTTCGTTGACCATCGATGGAGAAATGGGATATCAGAAAATAACAAAGCTTTAGTTTTTTCTCTCCCATATTTACATCACACTCTCATTCATCCAGCCATGCTCTTTTTTCATCATTTATATTTAGACCTTTCCTCATTACCGGATTCATTTCTTCATCATACTCCTATTCATCTATTCATTCATCCTGTCACTCATTCATCAATCTATAATTCCATCTTCACACTCTCCATGTTCCATTTTTCCTCACAGCCACAAAAAAAACACATCCACTTATTATTATTTTTTAACTCTATCCTGCTCCTTTTGCAAATGTTTGTAACCGGGATTTCCCGAACCCGTATATCTCATTTACATTGTTATCCTTTGCATGAAATTGATACATTTTTTGGTAGGTGTGATACGGCTTGAATTTCGCCTGAAAAACACAAACGTCAGAGATTACGTGGCGCAGAAAGCATATAAAACCAAACATGTAAAGTATGCTGGTTGGCCAGTGTTTATGAAATTTGAGGGAGGAGTTATAAATGTTTCCTTCTATCCGCATAGGTGCTGCCAAGGTTAACGGACGCTTTAAGGTGGAATGAGAAATCGGAAACAGTACAACTGAACAAACAGGGAGACTAGGAGTAGGACTACAAAACCGCTTGGGCCACTGGGGCTCTGACGGAGGTCAGTATAGCGGAAGGGAGATGAGCATGTGGAGTATTAATGCTGCATAGAATACGAGATTGAGATTCCTTAGTGGACAAGGCAAACTCGCTAGAGGTGCTAACCTGCTTTTCGCTCAGCGAGCGTATTGGAAAAATGCACTAGTTTGGACTCTAGACTCAAATAGCTAATAGGATTGCGGCAAGTGACAGCAATGTTTTTTCACCCCTACGAACCTTTACACACTACGGACAACTGCCGACGGCTTTTTTCTTTCTCTTTTTATCGTAACCTTGGAGGATCCACGCACGCGTTACCGGATGTACTTTCATCTCTGTAAACTTAGTTGTCTTTGGTATATTAATGAAAGAGGGATGAGGAGGTCTTGACTGGGTGTAATAAGAAAGCTACTGATAGTGCACACAGTGACATTGTGGACACATGGGCCATTTTGGTGCCTGTGTTTCAGTCATATTGTTTCTTGGCTTCTCTCCCCTCCTCTTCTCTTTCTTCTTGTTTCCTTTTTTTTCTTTTTCCTTTTCTTTTATTGTTTTTATCTTTTTCACAAACCTCATAACAATGATGGTACTAGCTAAAGAACAAGATGGAAAGGGCACGACCATATTGGCTAATGTTCGTTTACTTAATTTCATATCCTTCACAGACAAGTTTTAGGAAGTATAAGGGTGTGACTCCTTTGACGATCCCCTATGATTACCGGTTTGACTGGTATGTATGACTATTTTGGTCCACATACCCACCGGTTTACCCACCGGTTTTCCCACCCGCGTGTTGCCCCTCCCCCCCCCCTTCTCCTTCTGTTGCTTCACAGGGTGGAATAGGAGGAGAAATATGGTTCTACATGGTTCTACGTATTTGTGAAATGAAATAAGTTCTGAGGGGTCTCTTTGATTTGAGTTAAATATAGACTGCATCCATGTGGGTACATCATGGGTGACATGAGTCCAGGACAAACTTTAGATCTCTAACTTGAGATCCCTTATAATTGGTTTCTTAATGAAATAGACTGAGAAATAGAGAGAAAAATGTCTATGGTAATGAATTCTGTATTGAGGTTGTATGTGTTTCTTTTTGTATTGTTTTCGGTACTATCTCTTGTAGTGTGTACTTTTGTAATATGTTTTTAAGTACAATGTTAAATGCTGTTTTTAGTAACAGTGACTATGAGTAAGATCTGTTTAAAAATGTAAGACTCATGATGTTTTTATATCTATTTGGTTTCAGCCCTGAAACCTCCCTACCAGGGAGTGAAACGCGTTGGCTGACTGTTTTGCTAATTGCAGGATTCCTGAGGAACCCCACAAATCAATGAAATGAACTTTGAAGAGCACTCTCCTTCAAAAACCGTATAGACCTTATTTTGGAGAAAGGACTGTAGCCACCTAAGTACCAGCCCTGTCACTCCAGCATCTCTAGGTCTCTGTATCATAAGATGATAGTTGACGGGATCGAAGGCTGCGCTGACATCCAACAGGATAAGAGCAGCGCAGCCTCAACTGTCAAGGGTCTTCCTGATTTCTTCTACTGCAGCCAAAATGGCTGTTTCTGTTCTTTGTTTGGGTTTAAAGCCGGTCTGCGTAACTTGTAGACGGTTATTGTTTTCCAGAAAAGCCGATAGGATGGAGTTAGTATATTTTTCCACTAATTTGCTGACCCCTGGCAGCAAGGAAATTGGACAGTAATTTCCCCAATTATCTGGGTCAAAGTTCGTTTTTATTTTTTTTAGAAGAGCCTTAACTCTAGCATGTCCATTGCGGTGGCACAATATCAGTTTCAAGTGATCAATGTATACATTCAAGTATAACAGGTGACAATACTTTGGAGATTTTTTGAAGAACACTGGGGGGTGGGGGTGGCGGTGGGGCAGGCAGCATCTAGTGGAGAACTCGATTTGAGAGCCTAGCATTCTGTGTTCGTTGACCATCGATGGAGAAATGGGATATCAGAAAATAACAAAGCTTTAGTTTTTTCTCTCCCATATTTACATCACACTCTCATTCATCCAGCCATGCTCTTTTTTCATCATTTATATTTAGACCTTTCCTCATTACCGGATTCATTTCTTCATCATACTCCTATTCATCTATTCATTCATCCTGTCACTCATTCATCAATCTATAATTCCATCTTCACACTCTCCATGTTCCATTTTTCCTCACAGCCACAAAAAAAACACATCCACTTATTATTATTTTTTAACTCTATCCTGCTCCTTTTGCAAATGTTTGTAACCGGGATTTCCCGAACCCGTATATCTCATTTACATTGTTATCCTTTGCATGAAATTGATACATTTTTTGGTAGGTGTGATACGGCTTGAACTTCGCCTGAAAAACACAAACGTCAGAGATTACGTGGCGCAGAAAGCATATAAAACCAAACATGTAAAGTATGCTGGTTGGCCAGTGTTTATGAAATTTGAGGGAGGAGTTATAAATGTTTCCTTCTATCCGCATAGGTGCTGCCAAGGTTAACGGACGCTTTAAGGTGGAATGAGAAATCGGAAACAGTACAACTGAACAAACAGGGAGACTAGGAGTAGGACTACAAAACCGCTTGGGCCACTGGGGCTCTGACGGAGGTCAGTATAGCGGAAGGGAGATGAGCATGTGGAGTATTAATGCTGCATAGAATACGAGATTGAGATTCCTTAGTGGACAAGGCAAACTCGCTAGAGGTGCTAACCTGCTTTTCGCTCAGCGAGCGTATTGGAAAAATGCACTAGTTTGGACTCTAGACTCAAATAGCTAATAGGATTGCGGCAAGTGACAGCAATGTTTTTTCACCCCTACGAACCTTTACACACTACGGACAACTGCCGACAGCTTTTTTCTTTCTCTTTTTATCGTAACCTTGGAGGATCCACGCACGCGTTACCGGATGTACTTTCATCTCTGTAAACTTAGTTGTCTTTGGTATATTAATGAAAGAGGGATGAGGAGGTCTTGACTGGGTGTAATAAGAAAGCTACTGATAGTGCACACAGTGACATTGTGGACACATGGGCCATTTTGGTGCCTGTGTTTCAGTCATATTGTTTCTTGGCTTCTCTCCCCTCCTCTTCTCTTTCTTCTTGTTTCCTTTTTTTTCTTTTTCCTTTTCTTTTATTGTTTTTATCTTTTTCACAAACCTCATAACAATGATGGTACTAGCTAAAGAACAAGATGGAAAGGGCACGACCATATTGGCTAATGTTCGTTTACTTAATTTCATATCCTTCACAGACAAGTTTTAGGAAGTATAAGGGTGTGACTCCTTTGACGATCCCCTATGATTACCGGTTTGACTGGTATGTATGACTATTTTGGTCCACATACCCACCGGTTTACCCACCGGTTTTCCCACCCGCGTGTTGCCCCTCCCCCCCCCCTTCTCCTTCTGTTGCTTCACAGGGTGGAATAGGAGGAGAAATATGGTTCTACATGGTTCTACGTATTTGTGAAATGAAATAAGTTCTGAGGGGTCTCTTTGATTTGAGTTAAATATAGACTGCATCCATGTGGGTACATCATGGGTGACATGAGTCCAGGACAAACTTTAGATCTCTAACTTGAGATCCCTTATAATTGGTTTCTTAATGAAATAGACTGAGAAATAGAGAGAAAAATGTCTATGGTAATGAATTCTGTATTGAGGTTGTATGTGTTTCTTTTTGTATTGTTTTCGGTACTATCTCTTGTAGTGTGTACTTTTGTAATATGTTTTTAAGTACAATGTTAAATGCTGTTTTTAGTAACAGTGACTATGAGTAAGATCTGTTTAAAAATGTAAGACTCATGATGTTTTTATATCTATTTGGTTTCAGCCCTGAAACCTCCCTACCAGGGAGTGAAACGCGTTGGCTGACTGTTTTGCTAATTGCAGGATTCCTGAGGAACCCCACAAATCAATGAAATGAACTTTGAAGAGCACTCTCCTTCAAAAACCGTATAGACCTTATTTTGGAGAAAGGACTGTAGCCACCTAAGTACCAGCCCTGTCACTCCAGCATCTCTAGGTCTCTGTATCATAAGATGATAGTTGACGGGATCGAAGGCTGCGCTGACATCCAACAGGATAAGAGCAGCGCAGCCTCAACTGTCAAGGGTCTTCCTGATTTCTTCTACTGCAGCCAAAATGGCTGTTTCTGTTCCTTGTTTGGGTTTAAAGCCGGTCTGCGTAACTTGTAGACGGTTATTGTTTTCCAGAAAAGCCGATAGGATGGAGTTAGTATATTTTTCCACTAATTTGCTGACCCCTGGCAGCAAGGAAATTGGACAGTAATTTCCCCAATTATCTGGGTCAAAGTTCGTTTTTATTTTTTTTAGAAGAGCCTTAACTCTAGCATGTCCATTGCGGTGGCACAATATCAGTTTCAAGTGATCAATGTATACATTCAAGTATAACAGGTGACAATACTTTGGAGATTTTTTGAAGAACACTGGGGGGTGGGGGTGGCGGTGGGGCAGGCAGCATCTAGTGGAGAACTCGATTTGAGAGCCTAGCATTCTGTGTTCGTTGACCATCGATGGAGAAATGGGATATCAGAAAATAACAAAGCTTTAGTTTTTTCTCTCCCATATTTACATCACACTCTCATTCATCCAGCCATGCTCTTTTTTCATCATTTATATTTAGACCTTTCCTCATTACCGGATTCATTTCTTCATCATACTCCTATTCATCTATTCATTCATCCTGTCACTCATTCATCAATCTATAATTCCATCTTCACACTCTCCATGTTCCATTTTTCCTCACAGCCACAAAAAAAACACATCCACTTATTATTATTTTTTAACTCTATCCTGCTCCTTTTGCAAATGTTTGTAACCGGGATTTCCCGAACCCGTATATCTCATTTACATTGTTATCCTTTGCATGAAATTGATACATTTTTTGGTAGGTGTGATACGGCTTGAATTTCGCCTGAAAAACACAAACGTCAGAGATTACGTGGCGCAGAAAGCATATAAAACCAAACATGTAAAGTATGCTGGTTGGCCAGTGTTTATGAAATTTGAGGGAGGAGTTATAAATGTTTCCTTCTATCCGCATAGGTGCTGCCAAGGTTAACGGACGCTTTAAGGTGGAATGAGAAATCGGAAACAGTACAACTGAACAAACAGGGAGACTAGGAGTAGGACTACAAAACCGCTTGGGCCACTGGGGCTCTGACGGAGGTCAGTATAGCGGAAGGGAGATGAGCATGTGGAGTATTAATGCTGCATAGAATACGAGATTGAGATTCCTTAGTGGACAAGGCAAACTCGCTAGAGGTGCTAACCTGCTTTTCGCTCAGCGAGCGTATTGGAAAAATGCACTAGTTTGGACTCTAGACTCAAATAGCTAATAGGATTGCGGCAAGTGACAGCAATGTTTTTTCACCCCTACGAACCTTTACACACTACGGACAACTGCCGACGGCTTTTTTCTTTCTCTTTTTATCGTAACCTTGGAGGATCCACGCACGCGTTACCGGATGTACTTTCATCTCTGTAAACTTAGTTGTCTTTGGTATATTAATGAAAGAGGGATGAGGAGGTCTTGACTGGGTGTAATAAGAAAGCTACTGATAGTGCACACAGTGACATTGTGGACACATGGGCCATTTTGGTGCCTGTGTTTCAGTCATATTGTTTCTTGGCTTCTCTCCCCTCCTCTTCTCTTTCTTCTTGTTTCCTTTTTTTTCTTTTTCCTTTTCTTTTATTGTTTTTATCTTTTTCACAAACCTCATAACAATGATGGTACTAGCTAAAGAACAAGATGGAAAGGGCACGACCATATTGGCTAATGTTCGTTTACTTAATTTCATATCCTTCACAGACAAGTTTTAGGAAGTATAAGGGTGTGACTCCTTTGACGATCCCCTATGATTACCGGTTTGACTGGTATGTATGACTATTTTGGTCCACATACCCACCGGTTTACCCACCGGTTTTCCCACCCGCGTGTTGCCCCTCCCCCCCCCCCCTTCTCCTTCTGTTGCTTCACAGGGTGGAATAGGAGGAGAAATATGGTTCTACATGGTTCTACGTATTTGTGAAATGAAATAAGTTCTGAGGGGTCTCTTTGATTTGAGTTAAATATAGACTGCATCCATGTGGGTACATCATGGGTGACATGAGTCCAGGACAAACTTTAGATCTCTAACTTGAGATCCCTTATAATTGGTTTCTTAATGAAATAGACTGAGAAATAGAGAGAAAAATGTCTATGGTAATGAATTCTGTATTGAGGTTGTATGTGTTTCTTTTTGTATTGTTTTCGGTACTATCTCTTGTAGTGTGTACTTTTGTAATATGTTTTTAAGTACAATGTTAAATGCTGTTTTTAGTAACAGTGACTATGAGTAAGATCTGTTTAAAAATGTAAGACTCATGATGTTTTTATATCTATTTGGTTTCAGCCCTGAAACCTCCCTACCAGGGAGTGAAACGCGTTGGCTGACTGTTTTGCTAATTGCAGGATTCCTGAGGAACCCCACAAATCAATGAAATGAACTTTGAAGAGCACTCTCCTTCAAAAACCGTATAGACCTTATTTTGGAGAAAGGACTGTAGCCACCTAAGTACCAGCCCTGTCACTCCAGCATCTCTAGGTCTCTGTATCATAAGATGATAGTTGACGGGATCGAAGGCTGCGCTGACATCCAACAGGATAAGAGCAGCGCAGCCTCAACTGTCAAGGGTCTTCCTGATTTCTTCTACTGCAGCCAAAATGGCTGTTTCTGTTCCTTGTTTGGGTTTAAAGCCGGTCTGCGTAACTTGTAGACGGTTATTGTTTTCCAGAAAAGCCGATAGGATGGAGTTAGTATATTTTTCCACTAATTTGCTGACCCCTGGCAGCAAGGAAATTGGACAGTAATTTCCCCAATTATCTGGGTCAAAGTTCGTTTTTATTTTTTTTAGAAGAGCCTTAACTCTAGCATGTCCATTGCGGTGGCACAATATCAGTTTCAAGTGATCAATGTATACATTCAAGTATAACAGGTGACAATACTTTGGAGATTTTTTGAAGAACACTGGGGGGTGGGGGTGGCGGTGGGGCAGGCAGCATCTAGTGGAGAACTCGATTTGAGAGCCTAGCATTCTGTGTTCGTTGACCATCGATGGAGAAATGGGATATCAGAAAATAACAAAGCTTTAGTTTTTTCTCTCCCATATTTACATCACACTCTCATTCATCCAGCCATGCTCTTTTTTCATCATTTATATTTAGACCTTTCCTCATTACCGGATTCATTTCTTCATCATACTCCTATTCATCTATTCATTCATCCTGTCACTCATTCATCAATCTATAATTCCATCTTCACACTCTCCATGTTCCATTTTTCCTCACAGCCACAAAAAAAACACATCCACTTATTATTATTTTTTAACTCTATCCTGCTCCTTTTGCAAATGTTTGTAACCGGGATTTCCCGAACCCGTATATCTCATTTACATTGTTATCCTTTGCATGAAATTGATACATTTTTTGGTAGGTGTGATACGGCTTGAATTTCGCCTGAAAAACACAAACGTCAGAGATTACGTGGCGCAGAAAGCATATAAAACCAAACATGTACAGATAATGCCTTCAGAACAGTAAATAAAAAACGTTTTTTTTTTTTTTTTTTTAAAACAAACGAGTTACACGCAAGCGGCGCTACAGTGTAGGCAACCTTCTGTTATGTAAATACTACAACGTCATAGAGAGAGTAGTGACTACTACAGCGAGGCGAGGGAGTGGGGCCCTCGGGAGAACGCCCGATGGATGCATTGTGATGGGAGCAGCTGCACCTCTGGCCCGGTCTCTGGGAGGCCGCGGCCGCCTCTCACCGCTGCAGCTGAGCTCTGCCTGCCCGGTTCAGCCTCTTCCTGTCTAACACGTCTCGGACAAGAGAAGCAGAAATACCCCGGGCGCTTCTCGGCAAAGCCCCGGCAACGCCCTGCCAGAGCCAGCCCTGCTTCCGCAATCCTCTCAGCCCGTGGCAGGGCACACCCCGACCGCAGCGCTCCTGACTGAGCCGGGGATCGCAGCGCCTCGCACAGCTCCAGTCTCCTCCAGCCGCACCATGAGCTCCTCCGCGCTGGGACCGAAGTCGTCCGTCGCCGACAGCACCACCCCCTCGGCCGGCTCCTCCGGCTTCCTGGAGGTGCCGGGCCAGAATGACAGCGCACCGGGCCTCAAGCATGTCGCCTCCGAGGGGGAGATGGACTGGCAGGCAGCGAAAGCCTTCTACGAGAGCATGGGCACCAAGAAGAAGCCCCGGCCCGTGAGTGCGGGGAAGACTGGTATTTTGTGGTAGAGACAGAGGCGGTGGGGTGGTATGGAGGGGCTAGTGAGGGCGGAGGGATGCGGGCCGGGGCCAGGTGTTGGTAGAGAGTGAACTCAATGTCTTTTGTTTCGCAGGTAAGAGAGGTGGGGAGATGTCGTAGTGGAGAAGGGGCGGGGGCTTACCAGCGTAAGGCGTGGGGGGCTTTGAAGGGTTGACTTTGAGCGCATTGAAGACTACATATTTCCAAACTTGCAGTGTGCATGAGCTCCGGACAGATGCCAACTTTCACTTTTCTTATTAATGTTTTCAGTGTACCTTATTTTGGTGATTCATGTAGTAGCCTTTGAGTGGTACTTTATTGCGAATCGAACTTATCGACTTATAGATGGCTGGCAGTTTGCGCTCGGAGCCTCGAGGTGAAAAACGTCCCTGTAATTCACTGTTATCTATCTATAATTATATGTTATGTACGGCCCTCAAAATCATCTGCCTCTGCTTTTACCTGCTACATGCAGGCAGAGGAGGTATGGAGGAGCTATACATCAATCACAGCTGCTGACAATATGCAGTGGTGGGGCAGCGGCAGGGCAGCAGCAGTGGCGGCTGGGGTGGAGAGGTGGTGAGGGTTGAATAAAAAAAAAAAATACCTGATCCTGTGGCCGCCTTGCGCTTTTGTGCTACTCCGTTCTCCTACTGCTCCCAGCTCAGACCCCCATCCAATCCAGTTGCTGCTCTTATACCAGGATTTGCCTGAGCGGGCTGCTTTGACGCTCTGCTCAGCCCAGCCATAGGCCGTTTCATCCGAGTTAGAGAAAACTAAGTGTGCTTCTGTTTGGCCGGCCCAAGATGGCAGGTCAAACAAACATGCGCACTTAGAAGTGCACTTAGCAGCCCATTCCTCCTCCATCCCATGACCTGCCCCCTCTCTACACACGATGGCTCAGTCAGCAGCTGAAAAATAAAACTATAATAAGATATCGTTATATTTTTCAGCTGCTGCCTCTGAGCCAGTGGGGCGATGCTCCTCCTCCATCGCGGAGGAGCTGCCGCTGGTGTACATAACATGGCCTCTCCTTCCTGTCCCAATTAAAAACAAGCATTTGCAATGCAATAGGTCTCGAATTTGCGAGGGTTTCAGCAATTGGCATTGTAAATGACAATGTTTTTTTTTTTTTAAACGGTAAATTAAAGACTAATGGCCAGATTCATCAAGCGAAATGCGCTCAAAAAAAGGCCAGATTCTGAGAATGTGGCCCTTTGCGAGTGCAATTTTTGCATTTGGGATTCATCATCCCAAATGCAAAAATCGCTAATAAAGAATTCGCAAATTTGCGAGGATTAGCATTTAAGGAATCTCTATTAGAGATGCCTTAAATGCTATTCATGAAACATTTAAAAATTGCGAATTCGCAGTTTAGGACCGCTATTTACCACGATATCAAACCTCGTGGTAAATAGCGAAAACTTAGAAAAATGCATTTAAATGCATTTTTCTAAGTTGCATGTTACACACACACACAAGTCCTTTGGACATGTGTGTGCACAACATCAGTGTAAATTCACATTTCAGGGGTGCTACAGGGTGTCCTTTGGACACCCATGCACCCTTGAAATCGCATCCTTATTTGCGATTAGCAAATTGCTAATCGCAAATTAGGAATAACTCCCCATTCATTCCTATGGGCATTAGGCCCATAGGAATGAATGGGGAGTTATTCCTTATTTGCGATTAGCAATTTGCTAATCGCAAATAAGGAAGCTGTAGGAATCGCAATTTATTTTACGATTCCTACATGAATCCCGTTTTGCGAATCCTTAATAGCGATTCCTTAATAATCGCTATTAAGGACTCGCAAAACGGGACAATGATGAATCTGGCTGATTGTCATTTACAATGCCAATAGCTTAAACTCTTGCAAATGTGAGACCTATTGCATTCCAAATGCTACATCTGTGCCCTATACAGCCTGCAGGCTGCAATGTTGTCATGACTAGTGAAAGTTAGGAAAAAATAAACTTTAGCTATGCACTGCTACAACTAAGACGTTAGTGGTGAACGTCTTAATTATAGCAGTGCATAATTATATATTTGTTACTCCTAACATTCACAATGCCTTCAAATACAAAGTGTGGGGGGGGGGGGGTAGGAGACAGCTGCCACGCTGGTATGCCGAACCAAAAAAAAAAACCAGACGGCTGCCACATTTCTGCATGGACGGGGTGGGGAGATAATGAGGCCAGCATTGCAGCATGTCCGAGCTCTGGTGGTGGAGCGGACTGCTGTTAAAAACAAAATTAAGTCAAGCACGTTAAATGTAAGCATGATCAACATGAGCAGGACTGAGATGAGTAACTGTGAGCAGCAGGCGCCATTCGTGAGTTTGTGTTTATTTTGGCAGCAGTGCATAACAAGAAATGAGCGGCTGCAATTTTGGAACCTGAAGGTGCCTTGCGAGGAAAGCATGATGCGACTGAAGGACAAAATAATTAAATAATGTAGTGCATGCAGGCTAAAAAAGACAGACCATGTATCAACCCAAGTAAAAGGGCCAGTCTTCATGGGAGGTAACAAATGATGACAAGGTGGTACTAAGGAGGGACTACCAAGCCTAATAACGAATCAGAAGCCAGCATTTACGAAGGACAATGATACAAGCCAATGACAAATATGGGCGGAGAGTGGGCGGGGCTTCAAGTACATACTCCAATACAGCATGGCTCGCAGAGCAGTGCATGCACTGCCCAGGCTCGACCTAAAAATACATGGTGTCCTGCCTCCCACCCCCATCACTCTCTGTGCCTTACCTCTCCTCTAGAAGCTGCTCAGATGGGCTTTCAGAGGGGGCAGCCAGAGAAGCTTGGAATTCCTTTATGATGTAACAACATCTGCTATACACTGCTGCTACGTCATAGCAGTGCATTACTGGATTTAGAATCCAGTCGTTCATGCTAATGGCACTCTATGAAAGTAGTGCATAACACAGCAGTAAAATATATGCAGTGAGATGAACACCAGAATGTGTCCCCATCTGAGCAATCTAATACCTCAGGTATGTCTGTAAGGTATCTAACCCATAATGCAAAGTGGTCTTGGCAGAAGTCCAAGTATTGTAAATTGTCACAAATGTATGGTAAGTGAAACCACGGAAATCTGCCACTTTATTCCAATATAATTGAGCAAGTCTACAGCTCACAGTTTATTTTCTGACAAATGGATGTGCCAGTGCTGAGCATTAATGATGAAACAGAGGAATGCTTACGACTGGGCGATCCATTTTCCAGTTACATCACATTATCAATAGTGATAATTTTATTGACCAGAAGTGGATAAGAGGCAAACTAATCCCTGCCAATAATTGAACCTGAGAGCACCAGGCTATGGGCAGGCGTGCAGCAACTGCTCAGACTCCTGAGCTGTCTTAATGTAAATGAATATCATGACATCAGCTCTCTCAAACAGAATACTGCTGTCACCTCTTATTGCCCTGAAGTAGCTAGCATTACAGTAGATTATTCCTTAGCGTAGCAGGAAATCACACAGAAACAGGTTGGATATTGAACATAGGCCTGGTGTTTGTTTAGTATTGGGCCAATTCACAAATATATTTGTGGGTGTGGGAAGTAGTACTCTGGTAGTATTACTTAAAATATGATTTAAAGGGCTTATTCCTTGGCCTTCAAACATCTAAAATGGGAATTCTGATATTCAGGTAGTACAAATGGAAAGTACATGGTGTCTTCTTTACACTTTTACTAACCGGAAGTTGTACTCTTCAGGTCAAATTCACAAAAGCCATTTTTGATTTGAGTTTGCGGTGATGGCAAACACACATAGCAAACAGCAGGCAACTGGACTTCTCCTAGGTCCTGTTTTTTAGCAAGTAGCAGTGTCAAGCAAGGACCACAGTGACCAGCAGAGCAGGCAGTAATGCATTGTCTCCTATGCTGCAAGTTGAGGTTAGCCATCAACAGGCCTCTGAGTGCCCTAGCCTGAGCAGGTGGGTGTGGGTGCTCCTGCCCCAAATGTGCGATGTTAATTAGTGTAGCCTGTGCTGCAGTTGCACCCAGGCCGCCTTCAGATCACCCAAGCCCGATGGGCCAACAGGGCGAGTGATTCATGAGTATTTGCCGGGCCCACAGTAGCCCCAAATGCACCAAGACTTAACTTTGGGTTCCTTACCGATACACTGGGGCTTGTGCACCCTGCTAGTTGCTTCTTCTGTAAACTCTCATGAGATTTGCACCACAGAAAACAGCCAGTCGCGGTCCAGTTTGACTCTTTGGGTATTACTGTTCGGTCTCTACCAATTACGTAGGGTGCTATAGTAAATACTTTAGTCAGACACTTGAGTGACACTTGTCAAGGCGTTGGAAGGGTACTGAAATATCAGGTTGCAGAGGGCATATATGAATGTTAATGGGTGGCAGGGAGAGCCGGATGTGAGAGAGGGATTGCATGGGTAAGGGGTCATAGAGTTGCAAAGTACAGAGTCCGGAAAGGCTATCAGTGGCAGTGAAATGAATCTACACCTAGCAGAAGGTGCTAGAATGCCAGTGTGTGACGTCATATGGTGTGCTCAGCCTGAACGTGGACTCTCTTCTAATGCTGTCCCTTCTCTCCTCAGCCCAAGCCGAAGCACGCAGTCACCATCGCCGTCTCCTCCAGGGCTTTGTTCGACATGGTGGAGGAGAGGAAACTGTATGTGGATGAAGGGGTGGAAAAATACGTCAAGTACCAGGAGGAGCACGAGCAGGAGCCTCTGAAACCAGGGCCAGCCTTCCCCTTTGTGAAGGTAAGAAATTGGTGCAGGCTGGTGGCCACCCTCAGTCCACTCCCTCCTCAGCAGCTGTCTGCACAGCGAGCCAAGCCCATCTGTTTTATTAGTATGAAGTTATGGTGTCTCAGTCAATCAATCAATCACTCAATCATATCATATGTAAAGCGCACAACTCACCCGAGAGGGTCTCAAGGCGCTGGGGTGGGGAATGCTGCTACTGCTCGAAAGGCCAGGTCTCGAGGAGTTTTCTGAAGGTCAGCAGGTCTTGGGTCTGCTGTGGGTGGGTGGGGAGGGTGTTCCAGGTCTTGGCGGCAAGGTGGGAGAACGATCTGCCACCGGAGGTCGCTCTTCGGAAGCGGGGGACTGTGGCAAGGGCGAGGTCGGCGGAGCAGAGCTGACGGGTGGGTGTGTAGACGCTGAGTCATCTGTTGAGGTACGTTGGTCCGGTGTTGTGGAGTGCCTTGTGTGCGTGGGTGAGGAGCTTGAAGGTTATCCTCTTGTTGACCAAGAGCCAGTGCAGGTCTCTCAGGTGGGGTGTGATATGGCTGCAGCGAGGATGTCAAGGATCAGGCGTGCAGAGGCATTCCAGATGCATTGGAGCCGTCTCAGGAGTTTGGCCGAGGCTCCTGCATAGAGGGCATTTCCGTAGTCCAACCTATCCGGCTGAGAAGGGCCTGGGTGACCGTTCTTTTCGTTTCAGTGAGGATCCACTTGTAGATCCTGCGGAGCATGCAGAGGGTGTTGAAGCAGGAGGAGGAGACGGTGTTGACCTGTTTAGTCATGGAGAGGGTGGAGTCGAGGATGACCCCTTGGTTGCGTGCGTGGTCGGTGGGTATTGGAGCAGTTTCCAGTGCGGTTGGCCACCAGGAGTCGTCCCAGGCCGAAGGGGTGGATCCAAGGATGACGACCTCCGTCTTGTCCGAGTTCAGCTTCAATCGGCTGTTCCTCATCCATTCAGCGACGGCCTTCATTCCTTTGTGAAGGATGGTTTTTGGGGTGTGGGGGTACTTAGTGAGGCAGAGGATCAGCTGGGTGTCATCGGCGTAGGAGATGATGTTGAGGTCGTGCTTACGGGTGACATGGGCGAGCGGTGCCATGTAGATGTTAAACCGAGTTGGGCTGAGGGATGAGCCCTGGTGTACGCCGCAGATGATCTCGGTGGCTTCGGAGCAGAAAGGGGGAAGGCGGACGCTCTGTGTTCTGCCAGTGAGGAAGGAGTTGGTCCAGTCCAGGGCCTTCTCTTGGATCCCGGCGTTCTGGAGGCGTGTTCGTAGTGTGTGGTGGCAGAGTGTCGAAGGCGGCTGACAGGTCCAGGAGGATGAGGGCTGCCGTTTCTCCATTGTCCAGCAGGAGCTTGATGTCATCGGTGGCGGCGATTAGGGCAATCTCGGTGCTGTGGTTGCTGCAGAAGCCGGATTGGGAAGGGTCCAGGATGTTGTTCTCCTCGAGGTAGCAGGTCAGTTGTTCGATGACGGTCTTCTTGATGACCTTTTGCTGGGAACGGGAGCAGGGAGATGGGACGGAATTTTTTGAGGTCCTTGGGTTCCGCCCTGGGTTTCTTGAGTAAGGCGTTGATCTTGGCGTGCTTCCAGCTCTCCGGGAAGGTTGCTGTCTCGAAGGAGGTGTTGATGACTTTCCGGATATGGGATGCCATGGATGTGCTGGCTTTGTTGAAGATGTGGTCTGGGCTTGGGTCTGACGAAGATCCAGAGTGGATGGTGTTCATGATCTTAATGGTGTCATCGTCATAGATGTTGGTCCAGGAGAGCAGGCAGTTGGTGCGGATGGTGGTCGTGGGGGCGGAGGTCTCAGTGGTTGTCGGGGCTGTCGTGACATTGAAGCTGTTGTGGATTTCTGCGATCTTGCGGTGGAAGAAGTTGGCCAGCGAGTCGCACAGGTCTTGGGAGGGTAGGACGTCGGTGTTGAAGCTGGGGTTGGAAAGTTCCTTCATGATGTTGAAGAGTTCTTTGCTGCTGTGCGAGTTGTTGTCTAGGCGGTTTTTGAAGGAGGCCCTTTTGGCGGATCTGATGAGGTGATGGTGTCTGTGGGTGGCGTTCTTGTGGGCTGTGTGGCTCTCCGGTTTTTCGTTCATGGAGCCAGATCTTTTCCAGCTTTCGGCAGGTTTGCTTGGAGGCCCGGAGGTCTTCAGCGCACTAGCTGGCTTTCTTGTTGGTGTGACTGTTGGAGGGTTTCTTGATCGGTGCGAGGGTGTTGGCGCAGTCGTTGATCCACTGTCTGAAGTTGTGGGTGATGGTGTTGGGGTCGGTAGGGTTGGCGGGTGGGCTCTCAGCGAGGGTGGTGGTTAGCTGATCTTCGGTGACTTTGCTCCAGCAGCGGCGAGGCATCTGTTGGGTGCGGTGGTGCGTGGTGGGTTTCTTGAAGGTGAAGTGGATGCAGCGATGGTCGGTGCAGTGGAGTTTGGTGGTGTGGTTGAAGGAGACGTGAGGGCTGTGGGGACAATAAACTCCCCCCCCCCTTCCTTTGTGAGTGTGCTTCTTCATGATCTGCTGGGGCTCAGAGTAATATTTAAATACCAGATTTAAAGAGTAGCTATCAGAAAACGTAGAGCCCTCTAAATAGGAGCAATGCCAAGAGCCAGTTTCAGGGAGAAGTCTCTCTACATTGTATGTTTAAATGAATGACTGCCGTTTGTGGTTTGAAGACAGTATTGGTTTATTGAGAAAATAGTTGGCTACGGTTGCTGGGTGCCAGGTGGCAAATATTTTTCAGACATCTTATCGACTTATTTATTTATTATTTATTCACTTGAAAAGTTTCATATAGCGCTGGCTAGACCAGGGGGTATCAGAGCGCTGTACATGAGTTACAGCGAGTTACAGGTTGCATAGTTACATCACTTAAATCAGTCACAGGGGGAGGAGGAGGAGGGGGAGGGAGGTAATACACAATGGGAGAAACAAGGAAAACAATGTCAGATGTCCGACTGGGTAGGTGACGGCCGAGGGGGTGGAACCAGGGCCAGACTCCTGTATAGCTGCATGTGACAGCCTCACCGGCATCGGCCAAGGTTGCTCGTGCATCGAGGTTTGTACATGGGGCGTCCTCAAAGGTCCAACAGAAGTTCAGAGGAACATTATTTATGAGTTATATATAGTGCCGGCTAGACCCGTAGGTATCATAGCACTTTACATTAGGCTACACAATGTTTCAGAGAAAGAAAATAAATACACATTACGTCAAACATTAAACAACAAATTGGGAGAGGAAAGAAAGGTGAGACAAATAGAGAGGAGGGGGGAAGAGTGAATGGGGAGGATGAGGGAACAGACAGCAGGAGAGATGAAAAGACGGCAGGAGAGATGAAAGGAAGTCTGGGTGAAAAGATGACAAAGTAAATGGAAATCTGAGAAGATGGGTGGATAGGTGAAAAGATAGCAGCACAAATGGAAATCTGAGGGATGGGAGGGCGATAGGCTGGCAGCATGAATGGAAATCAGAGGATGGATACAAAAATGATCAATTGATGGATGACAGTTTATTGATAGGTAAGTCAAAGGATGGGTGGATGGATATGTGATGCTTGCATAGATGATGGCATGGTGAAAGTGACTGATGTATGGATGAAAGAATGAATGGATGACAGAAGGAATGGGGCGCTCTCTTTAAACAGAAGGCGGGAGCTCAGCAGTTTTCACTTTCTTTACACATGCATCTTTCATTATAATGTAGATTCCCCATGTTAGACTAATGTTCTGATTTGTTACCTTTGTCTCAAATTGTGAAGCTCTCTGATATCTTTCGGGATCAAGTTTGCGCTATATAAAACTTTATAAATAAATAAAAGAGGAGAAGAGTAGAGAGGAGGGAGTAGGGGCTATGGTGAAGAGGAGAAGGGAGAAAGGTCCAGTAGAGAGACGCAGGAGAGTTTGCCCAAGGACCGGCTGGGTAGGTGACAGTCAAGGACGAAAATCCATAGCCCATCTCCACTTTAGCTTGCGAGGTAGCGCCACCGGGCATCAGTCAAAATGTCTAGGTCTCAGCTTCTGATGGAACCCTCTCCAAGTCAAGTGTCATGGAGGGTGGGCAGGAGCGGGGTCGGGTTAGGGCTGATCCAGAACAGGACGATGACCAATGATTTTAGATCAGGAGAGGTACTTGATCCCGTGGAACGTCGCACCGGCTCAGTTTGGGAGTGCCCCGGTGCTTCAGGAGTCCCCGCGGTGGTAGTCTGGACTGACCCCAGTCGCCATCTTGGGGACAGGCACTGCAGCAAACTTAAGTCAGCATAAGCAGACTTTTGTGTTCCTTTTAGCATGCTTTCGAGTTTGTCAATAAAACAAACATTAAATAATTTCCTATGCCTCTAAATTCCCTTGGTGGCCCCCCTTTTATATAAGATTTCATTAAACAGTATTCCCAAGTAAGAAAAAACGAAAGGTGAAGGCACAAATAACTAAAGAAATAATTATAACCGAGTGAAAACATAATATTCAAAACAATTCTACAGAGCACATATTGCTTTACCCACAAAAATGTTCCCACAGAATTGAAGTTCCTTGTCCAAAATTTTGAGAAACAGTGTCTTAAGTGGGCAGACGTTCTTTTAACTGTGCAAACAAGTTCTGTAATAAATATCAGACAAAGGGTACATTTAATAGGAATTCTTCCTTTCTGTGGGTCTCACTTTTGGATATCTGTCAATTTATTTTATGCTTTATGAATTTGTGCAACAGCATTATACATATTATTCCGATGACTATTGTTCATTACATAGTATTTTAAGAGATATGGCCAGGATCACTGTGTTAGAATGAAATGTTTATTTACCTAATTTCCTCACAAACCCCATGCATGTATGCGTCAGATTGTATAAATGTACCCCTTGGTAAATATAGTTTCACAGCTATCGTAGAAAATACTGCCTATGCGAACGTCATCTACACCGAACATTCATTGTTTCACAGCAATTCAGTCTTTACAGTCAGTCCGTTGTCCTTTAGTTTCAGCAATTCCTCTACAGGGTAGCAGTGATTCTCCATTTGGCGCCAAGTGCTATTTACAAAACTATTCCTTATTTGGTCTTAAAATGCTACCCTTATCCCCCAATTTTTTTTTTGTGTGAGATTATTATGATCTAAAATGTGTTTGATAAATGCCAAAATATTTGCCTATTTTTCAACCATCATTGTTTTTAGGATGTTTACTGCATTAAGTAGAGTTTATCTTTGTGGGTAAGTTGTTCGTTAGGAGTATGCACAAGAGTAACAACATTTGGTAGGCACCACAAGCCGTATAGAAAATTACTAGATACATTTAACTGTCTTCTGAGATAGCGCGGGAAAGAGCAAGCAGTAGCCAGGCAGCACTGAGATCCTTTATTTTGTCAAGAGTTCTTTATATAACTTAATGTCTGTTCTTATTTTTTATGCATGGCATATTTGTATAAAGCTAAACCCTCAGATGGTATCCAAGAACTCATTGTCAGTAGCAAAGAATCCCAGAAAGAGCAAATACTTAAAACCTATTTCTACTTTCTAATAGGTTCGGTTTAGGCCACAAAGTTATGTATATCATATTTCAGATTGTGGTTCCCAAAGATGAGAAGGATATACTCCCTCTTGTAATTCAGTTACATCTTGGGAATTCCAAAATTCCTTTTGTCGATGATCACAACATTTTACTAGGTAGTGACGCTAGAACAGTTTTTTCAAATGTAATGAGGAAGACGACCAGATACATCTGTGTACCAACAGATCTGTTATGAATACATTTTTCTTATTAGCTGGGAACAATTTAGCCTCTGCAAGATGGTTGATACATGAATGTTTTTTCTCTTTTCTGCATTTAGCTGGAATCTCCAAAACAGTCTTACATAATAACCACAGGGAAAGTGTTTATCTGATGTGTCATCCCGTAACAGGGATCCTAGGTGGCCCCTTAGGTTTATTAAAAAGGTTCTCTCTTCAGGGTATAGCTTTTTCAAGATGCTTTTCGAGCCTTTGATGCTTAACTTGTTTTGGTGCTATTAAGCAGAAGTTAATTGGTGTTTATTCAGGTTTTGATGACCTTATGATTCTGATGATGACCCCAATCTAGATATTTGTGCTAAGGGGTCGAAACGTTGACAAAATTCTGTGTGGACTGGTTTTCAATTTTGATTGTGTCTCTTGATACTCATACTACGAGTGCCATTTGTAACAACATATTGTCATAATCAGTCACATGCATACATTTTGCATAGAACAGAAGCACACTTTTCAATCACTTTACTCTCACCGTCCCTCTGTAGGAGTACCTAATCTTTTGAAAAATATGAATGTTGTGTCATTTATGAATAGAATAATTAAATAAATGCACTTACTGCATAATTTAAATAAATCTGCAGAACATTTCTTTATGTCGCTATTGCAAGGCTACACTCTACCCTTAGGGACCGCCTTTTTGATAATAAGTGTCCAGCCCAAGCCCATGGGTTACAGGGTTGCCCCTTTGTCTCTAACACTGCTTCGCTACCTGATAGAGTAAAGTGCTAGAATAGGGTACTTGGTCCCCAACGATTCACATACTTCTCAACTAATCGCCCAATCTTTTACATTTAGAATTTGTATGGTGCACTACTGCGCAATGGTGTCCTAGTATTCAAACTATTCAGAGTGATTACCGGTATGCATGTCTTTTAGGTTGAAGTACATCCTACAAGGAAAGAGTTGGGTTTGGTGTGTGAAGTTCTCATGTGGTCTGGTCATGTCAGACTAATGTCATTTCTAGTACGGGTGCCGTAGAATGTTAGAGGTGATGAGTTCACTTCATGGAGCACATGGTAAATTTATGAATGTGTTCTTTCAATAGATCAGGGTTAAGAATGGTTGGGATTGAGGATCACTCAGAGGTCTGAAACTTGAAGAGCCGGGTTTTTATGACTTTCTGTAAGGCAAGGATTTGTAGCTTCCTTATCTGGCTTGAGAGTGAGTTCAACATTTTGCTGACTCGTAGTGAGAAAGTATATGTTTCTGGTTTTGTTGATACATGGTATTTTAATTTACAAGAGTATCTTTGAATGAAGGCTGCATCTAATATGTTAGTTTTGAAATTAGTTTGTTGGAAATTTAGCTTGTTTCATTGGAGAACTCGATACGTTAAGCACAGTGGCTTAAACAAGTCTGTCAAGAGTCTGAAAGCCAGTGTACACTCCAAAAGGCTGGGTTATGTAGTACTCCTGTTTTCAATGCTGAAGTAACCTTGTTGGCGAATTTTGGATTCAATGTAATTTGTGTTGAAGGGATTTTAGTTCTTTTTCACAATTAATGTGAACATTAACAAGCTACTCTGTGACCTTAACTCTGTGTGGGAAACCTAGGCATGGAAAATCTGTCTCAAGATGCTGCAAAGTTCACTGCACCATCTACTTGGAGTTCCATAATAAAGCCTGCATCCAGGAGGATTACTAGACATTACTGTGTCCACCGTGGAATTGCTTCTCATAGGTTTTTCTGCAAATCTGGGATCCTTTGTGTTAGTGCCCAGTTTCCACATCTGAGGACCTCTAATTTGTCTGCCCTGAATTTAACATGTTTAGCTATTATCCAGACTGATATCATGATCAAGCAAGTGTCATTGTCATGGGCATGGCATCTTGGACATCCTGGAGCTTATGCGTAATAGACACTGATAAAATGATTGATTAAATGGATCCATTGAGAGATCTGAGATACATGGTAAGGAGGAGTGGGGAGATTCCTGAGGATGCCCTCTATCCAGCTGATAACCTGCAGAGTAATAGGCTGCTAGTGAAATGGATGTGGTTAAAGTTTGCCAGGAAGGAGGCGATCTGATCTAAGGTTTTTCCACGAATACCCACATTCTATTGTCTGATCAGTTGTGTTGTATGATGTACTGTAACAATTGTAGAAGGGAAGTCCAACAGGATCAGTGCAGATGACCTGTTGGAATCATCCAATTTTCTGGCTCATCCATAGTACTGAAGATGGCCGCTGCATGCAGTGATTCAAACAGCGGTGTTCCGTTTCCCCTGACGCGTTTCGTAAATACTTCTTCAGAGACTTGTCGGACTCCAGCGTGCAAGTTCGGTCACTCTCACCTTTCACTTTATATCATGCCCTCAGATGGGCTGTCCTGTATGGTGCTGTGTTAAGGCATTGTGGGAGTTGTGATGGAGGCACTATATTTAACTGTCGCATAACAGCGTCCTCAATCCAACACTCTGGCCCCACATGTGTGGCTCGATGAATATCTCACCTCGTGGCCCCCTTTAGTATTGAGGTCGGTGCACTCTTGGCGACTTGACTGCTGCCTATAGATTTCACTCCACAGTTTTCCCAAAGCATTAAGAGTCACTCAGACCATCGTGGAAGCTTACTTGATTTCAGTGGTATGACGCTGCATGCAGTGATTTAAACAGCGGTGTTCCATTTCGCCTGACACGTTTCGTAAATACTTCTTCAGAGGCTTGTCGGACTCCAGCGTGCAAGTTCGGCCACTCACACCTTTCGCTTTATATCACGCCCTCAGATGGGCTGTCCTGTATGGTGCTGTGTTGAGGCATTGTGGGAGTTATAGTCCCGAACAGTCCACAGATGGAGGCACTATATTTAACGGTCGCATAACAGCGTCCTCAATCCAACACTCTGACCCCACATGCGTGGCTCGATGAATATCTCACCTCGTAGCCCCCTTTAGTTATTGAGGTCGGTGCACTCTTGGCGACTGGACTGCTGCCTACAGATTTCGCTCCAAAGTTTTCCCAAAGCATTAAGAGTCACTCAGACCATCGTGGAAGCTTACTTGCTTTCAGTGGTATGGACGCTGCATGCAGTGATTCAAACAGCAGTGTTCCGTTTCGCCTGATGCGCTTCGTAAATACTTCTTGTGAGGCTTGTCGGGCTCCGGCGTGCAAGTTCGGTCACACCCACCTTTCGCTTTATATCACGCCCTCGGCAATAGTCCAGTTGCCAAGAGTGCACCGACCTCAATATCTAAAGAGGGCTACACTTGCAACACAATGCAACGAAAGTATACATATGAGCATATGAGGTGTGTGTGTGTGTATATATATATATATATATATATATATATATCATATGCATACTTTCGTTGCATTGTAATCCTCTGTTCTGTAATTCTGTATATATGTGATCAAGGGCTGCCTAGCCCGAAACGCGTCACTGCTGGAACTTGGCTAAATAAAGAAAACAACTTGCCTCATTAAAGCGGTCCGTCTCCTTCTTCGCCGGCGTGCAAGCTGGAAGTGGTTTGGAGTTTGCTGTTTGAATATATATATATATGCTCTCTGAATAGGAGCGGTTCTGCTGCATACAATTCAGCGTCGGTCAGAGACGCTTTACAGAGGCCCACACCTCGCAAAGACTTTGAGAAAAACTGACACAGCTGTGCCTTTCTTCTTTTCCATGGTAATGGGATTTCCAAGTCTGCCTTGAAGCACGGAAAGAGGTCAGCGGCGCTGAGGTATTTAAACCTCACCCAGGACGGCGTGCAACGGCAAGCTGTCCCCTCTACAACATGTCCGGACTTTGGGGTTGAGGTGGTCGTAGGGGACCGGAGGAGGCGCATTTTAAATTCATAAGCAGGACATTGGTTCTAATGTGCATGTATTTAGACCTTGCACCTCCGCGCAATCACAAGATTTCATTGCCAACACCCCCCGCGTCACCCACCTGGTAACATGAGGATGGATTCTGGGTAATGCAGTCCACAAGGACATCGTGAGCGCATCAGGTGGGAAGACATTCGAGGGGCAGAGCGGACCTTGGACTAATAAAAAGGAGGCAGGACTTACCAACAGCTTGCATAGAACCTCCGGTCATTTGGGCTCTGAGGAAGGCTGTATGAGCAGCCGAAATGCATTCGCCATTCCAAGTGAAAAAAATGCTGCTTCCAAAAGTTTCCCCTGTTGTGGCCTCTGCTCTCTGAATAGGAGGGGTTCTGCTGCATATATATATATGTGATCAAGCTCCACTTGCGGAGCGAAACGCGTCAAGGAGGGCACTTGCTCTTTCACTTTGCTGTGAATAAATATGGATTGCTTGCACCCGAACTAATGATTTGGCTTCTTTGGTGTTTCTGCACGTACTAAACACCCTTTTTGGAGTGGAGGTCTACGCCTGCTGTAACCGCTACTCTTGGCGGTCAGGACTTGTTGTTCATATATATATATATATATATACCGTTTCACCACAAGCTCCCAACGTAGCGTGAATGCACTCAGAGACCAGCAATAATCACCACTCCATTAAACCATCCAACAGTAGTTCGTGAATGTTCAGTTTATTTCCAGCATGAAAAAACAGTGCATGGAACCAACCCCCAACGCGTTATATCCCCCAAAACATTGCTCAGCAATTAGGGCCGCACTCCGCTGTGGGTGAGGAACCATCCTTTATTAAAATAAATAGGCAGCTTCCCATCCCGTGATATCGTCCTCTTGACCTGACGCGTTTCGAAGAACCTTTCTTCTTCCACAGAGGTCACCGAGAATCATCAGTTAATCATGTGCAGTCTCACAGTACCCTGCATGCTTTTAAATACTCTTTATCGGCCTCCAGTGTGCCGTTCCTCACAGTAGTTTTTTTTCCTTTTTTTTCATGCATGCCGGTACATGTAGTTCATTTTCAAGCACCAATGCAAAGCCCTCCAGTGGGTCTGATGATTTGCCATCGGTTCAAGGACAGGTTAAGCAGCCCACATTGAGCCTCCGGATGAGACTCTGCCTACTTGACTCAAAGAAGTGGGATTGACAAGCCAGATGTGCGAGTGGAGGCCCATTGGTGGGCTTGAAACATCTCAGACAGCGGCACATAACTGAAGCACACACTGCAAGACCCACAAACCAACACGGACTCATTCGAGCCGCCCATTGGAGGGCTCATATTTTTAAGTGGGAGGTGTGGCCTCTATGTCAAAATGACTGTCGCGCCGCAGAAGAGTGCAATTAGCACGAAACGCGCCCGGTGTGAATCGACAAGCATGCTGTAAACTGGATCCGCCCGCCGATCCGGCTTTTACCTCATCAATGTTTGCTGCAGTGGATGTCAGAGTGCGTCTCAAGAATCTTAGGCATGGTCCCCATCTTTTATTAAATTAGGGCATTTTGTGCTCTATGGATGCCGTTAGCTTTTCCATTTCAAAGAGGGCCCGATTCACAGAATTAAATTAAGACAAAATACTAAACTTACTACCATCTTGGTATTCACAGAAGGCACTTACTCATTTCAGTATTCACAGAAGTTAAGAGTCCTAACTTTAGGACTCCTAAATGCCTTCTGTGAATACAGAAAGTCTTAAAATTAGGATTTTGCTCAGTTTAGTAGTAGTAAAGTTAGGACTCCTAACTTTAGGACTCCTGAATGCCTTCTGTGAATACCGAAAGTCTTAAAATCAGGATTTTTCTAAGTTTAGGAGTAGTAAAGTTAGGACTCCTAACTTTAGGACTCCTAAATGCCTTCTGTGAATACCTAAAGTCGTAAAGTTAGGTATTCTTAGAAGGCATGCGTGTAAATGTCTAATCATTCCTTGAGCGTAAAGGGACATTCGCACTCTTTTTCCCAGTGCAATTGTGCAGCAGATCTAGTGGGGGCCTAGGCAGCATTGAGAAAGGCGTAGATATCGTAAAAAAGATGTTTGTCTCTGTTTCTAATGTGAAGCCATTTCTCAAATGGAAATAAGAGCCCGCTGGAGTGTGGGCGAATGTCAGGTTGGGTAACCCAGTGAATTTTACTTTTATAGTAATACTACATAGGAAACCATTTGAAAACAGTTTATTTTTTTCTGGGGGATTAGAACATCTTTGTTGTTGCTGGGACTCATTGAGGTTATGAGAGCCTTAGACAGAACAGGAACTAAACTTATAAGCCCCGTGGTGCAACAGAGTGCCAGCCCTATTTTCTTCATTTTTACCTCCAAGCCCTTGTTCTCCTTTTCCATTTCAGTTCAGGGATAGCGCTCTTCTCCCAAACGCTGTTGGTAGGCTGATGGCTTGTAAGGCAGTCAGCATTATTGTGCTAGTGGGTGACTCTCCTCTGGTATCATACAGTTTGCTCTCGACTAAGACTGTCAGGACTCCTCTACTTTGGCATGCAACAATAATACCTTTACCATCATGCAGACTGTGAGCTGCAGTCCAGAGGTGAATTGGGAGGAAACAGCACTGCAGTAGGTAGCCCCCGGCACTCCCCATCTATCCGTCTAATGCTTTCCCATGGTAGCTTCAAAAAACTTTCCTTTTATTCCCAGAATTTCTCCTTCATTGATCTGTGTTTTCCTTACCCTGGCATCTGCAGCACATCCACTGTTTGTGATCTTTTTAGATTTTATTAAGAGCAGCTGAGATCATTTGCACAACATTTTGTACTTCATGTCTGCAGGTAACGCACAGTGGTCAACGTCGCTTCCTCTGGCCCTTATCCACTGATCAGTACTTATAAGTAGGGAAACAGGAGGGTAATGCAGCCTCTTCCTGTCCTGCCTGCTGCACAAAGCATGTTTCTCACAGCTCGTTATGCACATAAATGTAATCCAAGCCCTGGCGTAAACAAAACAAGCCTTGGCAATGCCAATAGGTCTGACTTTTTAAGCAGGGCAAACTATATAAATAAACAGATCACAGCTTTGTGGAGGTCAAGCACTTTTATGTGGAAGCACACAACTTCTGCCCAATCAAAATGTACTCCTGGCTCCCAACATGTGGGCGAAGCCAAAGCCCCTCTTTAGTGATGCTCCCATAAAAACAGTACATCTTTGAGTCATGTGCTGGAAACACCATGCTTCACTAGATTAATAGTAGATCATGTCTTTGATGTCCATGTCCTTATATACTGGGAATTTGTTTTTCAGTTTAGGCGTTTAGTAATTACGGCTGGTGAGATATACTTGATTTGACTGATAGGAAATGGCCAAAAAGAGCCAGTCTATTATTCTTTCTTCACACTAGATTCAGCAAAATACATGATCTGTGCTTTTAAGCCAGCTTGGACTTTAACCGGAAGAGGGAAGAGGCTAGGTAGAAGGTAATAAAAAGAGAGAAGAAGGTAGGCAAAACAAGTCTAGTGAAGGTAGGGCTGTTTTTGTGCCCTACAATTCCACAGTCTAGGAAGAAATTTAGATTTCCTATCAAAATGAACTCTTATTGATGAAGAGTCCTAACGGCTAGAGCAGGGGTGATGATGTGGCCGAACAGCTAGCGTGGTCGACCGCGAACTGGGGAACTGGGTTCAAGACTCGCAGGGACGCTCAACATCCTTGGCAAATCACTTAATCTCTTCGTGCCTAACAAAAAAAATGAATGTGTCCATCTGTAACACAACTGGTGCTCATGTAAAGCGCTCTGAAACCTTCAGGTATAGTTCGCTCTATATAAAACAAACAAAAAAAGGGATTAAATTCTACAGTTTTCTGTTCAGATGACTTCTGACTGCAGCGGGGGCTGGGAATTTAATATTGCCTTCATGGACCTTTCTAGCGCCTTTGATATGGTGGATAAGGGCAAGCGATGGTCCATGATGGTCAAAGCAGGGATTGACCCCGATCTGGTTGACTTTTTAGCTGACCTACACAACGATACAAAGGTACTAATTTGCTATGACAGAAATGGAGACTTCATCGTTTTATTAATCTTTTTATTCATCCAACGGTGTGAGACAAGTTGCATTTCAGTACCTTTTTTTCTTTAATATCAATGCTCTCAATACATCATTGTTATCCAAAAGAATAGACATCCTTAGAGTTGGTGAACATTTGGAACCAGTCCTATTATACGCGGACAATGCCGTTTTGATCTCTCGTACAGCCAATAGTCTGCAATTGCTCTTTGACACATTTAATATATTTATGGTGGATCTTTACCTGAAAATCAACCACCAGAAATAGTACATTATGACTTGAAGCCCCAAAAAGACCCCCTCCCACTCCTTTTATTGCAATAGTATCCCTATCACAAAAGTCCAGAGTTTTAATTATCTTTGCATATTTTTTTCAAATAGGTTGAGCTGGGAAGGCCTTTGAACGCAGAGGGCTTTTAACTTTGCAGGGGCCATTGACGGCATTTTCAGGTTCTCCAAAAAAACAAGGCCAAAAACCGATAAAAGAATTGATCACTCTATATAAAAGTAAATGTCTTTCACTGAGGTTTTATGGGGCTGATGTGTAGTGGGGATATTCTCCCTGGTAATCTCCAGAAAATCGAAAATACATTTTTACTGAGGTTGTTAGCGACCCCCAAAAGAATGGCCAGCCATACTGTTCACCCAGAGGTCAGACTTCCTTTCTTAGAAGATTTAGTTCCGGTTGCACCACTCCTTATCTGACTCAAAATCTGGCATTCAAGGCATACCTAGTTTCTCTTGGTCAGTCATTGAAGACAGTTTGAGACAGGACCTAGCCTTTTCCATTCTTTGGCTTGCCCATGTTAAAGGTTTTGCCAGTATAGGATATTTTTCATTCTCTCGACAAATGTGTTAACAGTTTGAAGCTCACAGTCACAACTCTGTTTTTGGCAATATAAAAATGAAGCCAGATTGCTTAACCAGTTTCTGTGCACAGTCCAGAGTTATATTGATTTAAAGTGTGAAGCAGGGATAAAAGGCTACTTAACATGGGTCTCAAATAGCGACATAGATTTGATATCACCCGCTTTAGACTCATTACTTTGCACTTTATTATAGCCTATCCCCTTCAAAGTTCTTGGTTCCAAACCCTTCCCCATGTCTCTGTGACAATACCTCTAAGAAAACACTGGTACATTTAATGTGTTTTTGCTGTTTTTATGTATGTCAGAGAAAACATACTTTTAAAAAAGAAATAGTTTTTATTGAAAACTGCATCTACTGCACTAGGTACACAGTAAATGTATGGATGTATGACGGCTATAAGTCAAAAAAGAAATTCCCTTTGGGCAAATGAACACAGAACAGCTAGTTCTTACGGACCAAACACATAAAAATACAACAATATATAACACATGAACACATAGGAAGCAATGTAAACAGAATTAAAACCAAGTGGAAACACTCAAGAAAATTAATCTAAACAATTTATTAGTATACACTATATTTGTTAAAAAATGGGAAACATACAAAAACGGAAAACATATACAGTCAATTAATGAAACATTCCAGTAAACAAAGGAGGTACAGGTTGAGGACTAAATTCATACAATAATACTGAATTGTCCTCTCTTTCTTGACCATGTATTACTCCTTTATGCATCGACGCGTTTCGGTGGTGAGTACAGAGTTAAACCACCTTCATCAGGACAGTAGAGATAGTTGTTTCCCAAAAATTCTAAAAATTTAAAACAGAACCAGTCTTAGTAACAATCAATTATTTATGGCAACACACTAAGGTTCTTATTAAAAAATATAGTGTAAACAAATATTGCTACCCTAACAGATAATCCTACAACAATGCCTCCATGAACAAAAAATGAACAAGCATTACAAAAGACATCAAGACATAACATGACATAATGATTAAAAATCAACACAATGTGTTAATGGCATTTCATCATTCCATATTACATAAATACTCACTTTGCGGCATTTATACTTTATATTATAGAGTGTACCTGAAATATCACAGTACACTGACAGTTCTCAATTCCAGTTTTTCTCCCCACTAAGATATAGACAAGGGAGGTGGAAGACATGATCTTATTGATATATCACCTACCTCGATAAAAATCAATAGGTTAGAGTAAGGGGTATTCAGCCTCCTTTCACACTGGGAAGATATACGTCCTGCGAAATATCCTCCTATTTACAACGTTTAAAAAGGTCCTATATGGGGAAACGAACAGGGATTAGCAAAAGCTTTTTAGGACTAGGCAGTCATAACCATCTAATTTTATAAAGGTGATAAGGTCAGACAAAACTAGTCGGCCCAATGACTCCACCTGACAATACTATGGAGCAAGTGTATTCAGTTGATTGAGATAATAAGTACCCGTGACTATTAGGCATCACTAACTTCAACAATGCTTACAGATAAAGTAGTTGTCCATAGATATAACGATTGGCACCGGGTGGAGGAATATACCAATAATAGATCTCTGATGCACTTAGGACGCACCAATCTAAGATATATATATATATTGAATGCTATGCGCAAAAAGAGATAAAACACTAGTTGGAAATATAGATTTAATGGAGCCAGAGAGATAATGGCTAATCATACCCTAACATCCGGGTAATACTTACGTAGTTTTCTAATGGCGAAAACTTGACACGCGGTATGTGTGTCTCATATGTTGGGACATTACTACAGAAAGATAGACAAAAGCACAAAAGCCGTGTCTTACTATTTAAAAAAAGTTACTAATACCATAACGCAAGATATTCAAATGCAGGCAAACGTTATTCTTAATGAAGGCCCACTTACTTAGTATAAAATGAGCCCGACAGAAGGCAGTCTTCGTATTTTTAATTTTTAATTTCCTGACTTCTTGTACGAGCGATATGGGCGAAAGCCTGGTGGTTAAAGAATGTATGTTAACCATCCGTTACAACAAAACGCGTAGGCTGGTCTCAACTAACAAACGTTTCTAAAATATCACTTACTTTAAAGCAAATAAAAACCGGAGCCTTCAAAGGTCAGAGCCCGCCGAGATACAATCGTGCGTCTCCTACGAGGCAAAAGTGCCGAGAATTAGCGAAGTTATATTACGGCTATGGAGAACGGGAATAGAGTAGCGAATCCCTAAGTTAAACTCTTACCTATTGGCGATACCGGAGAAAGCGTCCCGCGTGTCTGTCAATACTAATGTATGACGGTACAACGCGTGGTATTACCACGCGTACTGTTACAATGCAGGTTTTACAACGCAAGTTGTTACAACGACTTGCGTTGGGGGGCGCTGGATAGTGAATAGTTTAGTTTACTATTCCAACTCCAGTCCCCGTGGATATTAGGGAAGGTGTTGGATAGTAAATTAAACTATTCCCTATCCTAGAGTGCCCTCCAGCGAAAGTCGTTGTAAAGACTTTCGTTGTTAAACCTGCGTTGTAATGGTAGCGTTGTAAGGGTTTTGTTGTAAAGGATGTTCCCCGTATAGACAGTCAGGGATCTTATGAGCAATATAGATTCTGCGTCTTCCACTTGTAAATTGATACTTGTATAGCGCCCTACTCACCAGCAAGGGTCTCAAAGCGCTTGTACGAATACCGCTGTGGAACCCATTCTGGCTTTCCCTGTGAGGTGTCCACTCCTGAGCACCCCCAAGGTGGAGGCCAGGCATCCTTAGCGTTGTGGGGGCCGTTGTGGAGATTAAGCAAGCTATTGCCCAGAGTTGCAGAGTGGGACCCCATGATTGGAATAGGCACCGAGGCGAGAATTATCAGGTCCGTGGAATTTTGAGCCCAAAACCCGCAGAGGTGGGGAATTGAACCCTGGTCCCAGGCCAGACCTCTGCATCAGGGTCTGCCGCTCTAACCATTGAGCCACACTTCTCCACTTATACCATCCTGTTCACAGCAAAATAATTTTTAAAACCAATTTTATGTAGCATGGGCCTAAGATCTTATGTGTGAATCAACTTCAACTTTTATATAACGAATATCGTTGTTTAGCTGCAATATGCTATATATCCCAAGCTCTTAGACTTAGGAGAGGGGTCACAAATGTCTCTTCTTCTTGATCAACGTTGAAATGTTTTTTACATCTTTTCTCTTGTACCTATTTTATAAGCACCTTTTTTGTTATTTTTTAATATTTTTGAATTACCTGTTTTATAACTGTTTTATCATGGTTTTTCGATGTAATGATTAGTCAGCCAAGGAGCAGGTTGTGTGTCATCAACGGTCGCTGTTGTGGTGCTAAGAACCGGTCATCGCTTTGGTTTGTGTTGGCGGGCGATGCAGACATCTTTTTTTAGCTGGTTATCAATGACCTGCTCCATATCTGGGGCTTCCTGAAATACTGGTGGTTGAGCTGTAGTATGCGCAGGGGATTTCTCCTTTTCATGGGGACTAAATTCTAGCTCCACAGCTACATAGATGTGGAATTATTACTCACAGCACGGTTCCATCTGCATCACATTGTTTAGAGCCACCCACACCCTGGGGTGTGGGAGTTAGCTCGACTTCTTTACACGCCTTTGAAAGTGCTGAGGTTTGAAATATTGCTACATTTACTCATACACAATCACCTGGGTATAGGAATAATAGGTCTATACTATAAAGAGCTTTGTTAACCTTAATCTGCGACCTGTACTGTTTTGAGAACTTAACAAGCACAATTCCTGAAGAAGGTTTCTTTTGTGCATAGAAAATGAGCTGATCTCTGCCCATAAAATGTATAGGGCAAGCTTTTATCTGTTATGAGCACTCATATTTATATTCTTACTGCAAAAAACAAAGTCTAATTTGTTGAAATCAATAGTGAAATTACACTTTGTTATCATAACAGCTTCTGAAGAAACACATGTTAACTCATGGGTGAATGTTGGCTTCCAGTTGAACTTACTGTTCTGCTGCAATTATCTTGTTGTACTGGATAATCCAGCTTGAGTCATTACCTTTGCTAGGAGTGGCACAAATTAGGGTGCAGCTTACTTGCGTCCATTCATACACCTCTCCCAGTTTCGCAAGCCGCCTACATTTTCTAAAGCATCAAGATCATTTCACGGGTTTGTGGCATCTGTAGGGACAACGAAACTCTTCCACCTCAGAAGCTTAAGTTGATCCTTCTGAATAATATACATGGTTAACGCATTTTGGTTGTCACTGCCAATGAGTCTGAAATTGCTATTTTGGACTTTTCACTAGTGGGATGTGTGTTAAGTAAATTAACTCTGGGTTGGATTAAATGCCACAGTTTTATGCTGGAGTTAAGAGAACTATAAAGAAAGAAGGGAATGGTAATTTTCAGGCATAATTATTTCACTAATAATGGTATAGAAAACAAAAGTTATAGTCAATGCTGTGTCCCGCAACTCACAGCTATCTCTTCAAAGCTTACTAATGGCACACAGGGAGGTGAGGGGTGGAGACCATACACAGACGGTAGATGCAACCCTATGGAAATCGAATTGGCTATAGGCCTAAAGTTAACACTCCTCAGTAATCGATCATAGTAGAAGCTGGGGAGCAACATGGAATGTACTGGGGGAACTTGCAATGTAATACTTCATTTTAGTTCAAACCATTTTAGTTAACAAGAGAACCCTGAGGTCAAAGACAGTAGAACACCACATTCCTAGTTTGGGCAGGGTGTAGGGGGGAAGCAGGGGAGCAGGGTAGAAATGCCATCTCACAAATAGTGGGTGCTCTATATAAGCAAGAAGAGTAGAACTGCAAGTTAAAAAACCAATATGGATCACAAAATGACTACATATAAATGTACAGCATACAATGTATGGGGATTATCCAACCCAGCTAAGAGGCAGGCTACCTTGATGGAGCTCAAACAAGGCGAAGCAGATGTGTGTTTCATACAAGAGACACATTTACTCCCAATAGACCATACAAGACTCTGGACACATCTTTTCCCAAATCAATACCTAGTATCAGGCTAGGGAAAAGAAATGGGTAGGCATCTTCTTATCAAAATGATTCCTTCACCAGGTAACAAACACATTTATAATGTCATGGTGTCTGCTTAATGGGCTAAATAAGGGATCTCCCTAGTCATTCGCCATGGTGTACCCCCCTAAACAAATGACAAGAGAGGTTTCTAATTAAGAAAGTGCAACAATAACAGTAAAAGCCCCTGTTCCCCTCATGTTGGGAGGAGATATCAGTATGGCACCCAGGTTATCTCGACAAAGGGCAAGAGATTTCTATAGACTCCGGGCCTTGTAGGTGGCTAGAGACATAGAAATCCATTACAAGTTGACTACTTTCACTCTTCACATGCCTACAAGGCCTGTTATCATTTTGACTATATCTCTATGGGCAAAATATTGGTGGGACATTTAATAGAGGCTGAACTAAGCCCACTGAGGTTGTCATACTATGGTCCAGTTTTGAGAGAACTACAAGACCTGGGAGAAAATCAAGGGGCGTTGGAGCATACGACAGGATTGGAACAACAAGTATCTGCTAAAAAAAGCACAGATAATAAAATATATAAAAGAATATATTACAAATGCATACAGTACAATACAGTAGAAGAGATCTCCATGGCTACTCTATGAAACACCCTCTAAGCTGTCTTGAAGATGCTTTATAAAAGAGGCAACCCAGCTGAGCAGTGAAAAGGGGCTCTAATTGGTAACCCTGAGGCAGTTACTCCTCTCCCCTGAAGAACATCACACAAAAACCTTATCACAAAAAGCATGGAAGACAATAATAGATACTAGAAGGCAGAATGCTTGCTCAATAGATTAAACTTAAACTATCATGAGGGGAAATTAAGTGGGGACTGTGGCAATTCTGCCTGCGAGTCAAGAGAATATATGACTACTTTGGGGAGGTTCAAGATCACTACGGCAGTGGCTGACAACTTAGAGGGATAAACAAGAAGTATTTTGTAACTTTTTTCACCAGTTATATGCAAGGGAATCAGACCCCACAAAAACACCAGAAAGCTACCTTGAAAATGTGTGCCTATTACAACTATCACATGAAGACTGCGGAAATCTAAACTCTTGTATCACTACAGAGGAGATTTTACAAGCAGTTAAACTCTTTAAAATAAAAAATGCATCAGAATAGCCTTATTAGACCAACTGTAGGAACTTTCCAATTCCTTTAAAATAACAGGGTGTATAACAAGTAACATGAACAAAACTTCCATAGCTCTGATCTTGAAACCAGGGAGGCCCTCATCATATAGGCCTATATCCTCCTTACATACTGACTATAAAATCTTGGCAACTATATTTGGTACAAATAAATGTCGAAACTAGTCCACCCTGATCAAGCAGGATTTATTAGAGGAGGGCGAACACAAAAAAGGTCCTTCGTCTTATAGACCTAGTGAAAAAAGAGAAACCGCAGGTATTAGTTTACCTAGGTGTCAACAAGGCATCTGACTGCTGGGTTGGCAGAATGATTTTAAAAGCAATCCATGGGTTTGTAGAGGACTCTATGAAGTGGCTTGTGATAGGATACCAATCTCCGCAAGCAAAATATAGGTTAGCAGACACCTTACAGATGGGGTAGAAATAGGAAGAGCCACCAGACAGGGATGCAGACTTTCACCCCTACTGTTCGTGTTATATTTGAAGCCCTCAGCCCAGAAGATTAGACACAGTGGCAAAATAAATTGAGTAATATTGAGGAGGATCACATTTAAAATTGCATTATTGGAAGACTACATCCTACTTACATTGACCGACCCAGTTCCCTAAACCATACAGGTAATGAAAGAGCTGGAGGACTACCACTGGGCAAAGAGGTTCAGGGTGAATATGTCTAAATCAGAAGGCTTCTGGTTAAAGTTGATGACAACACATTTGAGAGATTGAGACGGTGTACAACACCTGTCTGTTATTCCTCCAGACAGATTAGATAGCTAGGTGTTGATATCACTCCCCACACAATTATGATGGCACTACATAACTTCAAATATTGTACAGGACAATTAAAATGCAATGACATCCTTGGAAACCTCGCAATATTTCTTGGGACAGGCAGCTAGTTGGCACCCAAATATCTATTCTTCTCAAATATTGTATGCATTCCCGGCATTACCATTGTGGATACCGAGAGGTGACTTAATGAAACTGAAAGATTACTAAATGAGTATATATGGGCAAGATAAAAAAAAACAAGAATGCAGAGGGCACCGAGCACCCTACATCCAAAACAGGGAGGGATAGCCAGCCTAAACTTAGAAACACATTTTCAATCTAAGCAATAAAGGTATTTTATGGAATGGATACGCAGTGAAATGGGGAAATGGTAGTGCGTTCTGTATTATATTTGGCAAAAATACAATGAATACCAAAAACACAGCAACAGAGATTTATATATGTCCCCATTAATATTCACATTCTTGAAAAAAAGGGATACTCTAAACTATAGAGGGATGCTGACAACATGCCAATCACCCTTCAATTCCCTTTAGGGCAATACTGATGTCACCCCTGTTCTGCAGAGAGATGTTTTTAGGAGATATAATGATTATGGGTAATTCCGGCTGGGAGACTAATTTGATGGAGATCAGATTTGGGGTTTTGATGATATTTCACAAGTTTATGGCCTACCAGAGGAACAACGCTGTAGGTACAGGCAAATAAGACATTGGGTCCTCCACCTTGAGATGAGGCAGGGAGCTTCTAGGGAATTTTCTATCAAACCATACAGAAAGTTAAAGGAAACACATAATTTCGTACAGAAAACCACGAGTTAAAGATTTGGGCCTCCATCTAGATGGGATTTAGTGGAAAGATATATTCATTATAAACATCAACCATACAAGTCATGCCAAGGGCAGGGAAACCCCCTACGGTAGTGGTTCTTATCTTGTGGGAAAAAGATCCCTGAGGTACACTAGGGGTTCAATAATATTAAAACGAATCAATAACATTAATAAAGTATATACAAAAAAGGAAGCACCATTGAAAATTGTAAAACTTTTATATATTTGATTGTGATTTACACACATTAATTCAATGTTTGTGCATTTGTTTGGTGAATACTTTTGCTTAGGCTGGGTGCCTCCTGCTTCCAATAATGACTTAGTGGGGGACCCCAGATTCTAATATTGATTCAGTGGGGATTCAGTGCTCAACAACATATTAAATAGAGGCCATCTTAACCCTGTGAAATTACATACAGTAGATTCACGCAGATCACATAAATGCTGGAGGGTGTGCAATAGCCAGGTGGTAAATATGTCACACATGTTATTATATTTCTGGCAGAAGGTTCTTGGGACCACTGGGTAGATCACAGGAAGATAGATTGATACAAGTCCTGAAATAACACTGTTGGGTAGATCTCTCGGAAAGGATATATCCTTTGCATACAAAAAAAGGCAAACTTATTGTCCCTGTAATCCTTCCAGCCAAATCGTCCTTATGGGAAAAACACAGAATGCCGACATTAGGATCTTGGTGAGTGAGAATTTGGCCCAAGCATGGGCATGGAAAAATGCGCAAGCTAAATAAATACATGGGAAAAAAATATTCACAGAATTGTGGGGCTGGTTTGTGCTGGTATACAACGTTTACAACGCGCGCGTTACAACGAAGTACCATTACCACTCGGTTATAACAACGAAAGTTGTTACAACGAATTGCGCTGGGTGTCGCTCAAGGATAATAAATCATTTAATTTACTATCCCAACACCTTCCCTACTATCCACGGGGACTGGTGTTGGAATAGTAAATTATATTTTTTAAATTTGCACCCCCCCCAACGCAAGTCGTTGTAACGACTTGCGTTGTTACAACCGCGTTGTAATGGTACGCGTTGTAACAGTGTGCGTGGTAGTGTCATACATCAGTTTGTGCTGTATCTAGCAAAGGTCTTTAGAGCATTCCAGTGCCCAAATCAATTGAGAAATCTGGATTCTTGATACACCATGAAAGCTAAACATATAGGTGGCAAGAGCCATGTTAGACTTGTCAGCCTTAGGGTGGTCTTTCCCTATTTTTTCCACCTTTGCCTAATTTTTCCCACCTTCTTTTTGTTGGCCTTAGGTCTCTGGGCACCTTCCCATTACTAGGCAATACTGAGGTACAGGTGCTCTCTCCCCCCAACATGGCTGCCACTGACCTCTGCTACTGCAGCGTGGTCTTTTTAGACTCACTCTAGTAGCCAGGAGCTGACTGGAACCCTTAAACATTGTTGCAATACCAGCCTACCTGCCTGCACATAGCTAGAGTGAGGAAGCTCCTGGAACCTTCCAGAATAGGGGAGTGGTCACCAACTGCCCACTGCTAACTGCCAACTGCCACTATAAAAGAAAAGGGAGGGAAACTTTCTAGTCGGTTGGGGCATTACTTACCTGGGGGACCCTAAGCAGGAGACTTAGGCGGTAGGGCCTAGTCAGGAACCTATACCACTGGGGGTGACAGGGTTTAGGCGCTGCCCACCAAGCTGAGTAAGGAACACTGAGCTAGCCCACTGATCTGGCCCGGCAGGAGGGGAACCCAGGGACCACCTGAAGTGACCTGCTGAGGAAAGCCTTCAACTCAACCCGCCCCTACTCAAGTAACCTATCAAGGGCGCAGGAATCACCAAGCGCTAAGAACAATCCTGTACTAACCAGGACTGCCGGGGATCAACCAGGTAACCAGCTCCTGTCAGCTGCCCTGCGCTGTCCTGCCTGTGCCCCTGCTCTGTCCTGACGGAACTGCCTTGCCAAGATTGCCTAACTTATGCCTCAGCGCTCTCCTGCCGAGTCCCCTGAGAAGCGCTAAGGTTCTTGAGGAGATTGCTGCCCTTAAGCGCCATGCCCGCAAAGCGCTATTGTTGAGACTGCCTCAGCGCGGTAATCTGCCAGAGACTGCGGTGCCGCTGAACTGTTCCTGAAGCGCTGTGCCCCTCAAGCGCTGTGCTGTCCATCGCGTGGCATCCCCTGACTCACCGCTGCAGCTCGGGCTCCCCAGTGGGTGCTTTAGATAGCCGCCCCTTTTCCCCCGAGTGCCATGGCTGGAACGCTTGCTGCCGATCACCCAGCCCGGCGTCCCATCATTGCAGGATCGCTGCCTTGGAGTGCGCCTGAGGGCGAAGTTCGCTGCTTCCACCGGCGCGTGCCTGAAGGAGTCCCCCCGCGGGGTGCATAGTTGCGGCAGCCCTCGGTGCCAGGAGAGGGCTGCCGGAGTCAATGCGGGCAATGCTTGGCCTGAAGGAATCCTCTCGCCTCACGTGACGGGGCGTCGATACCAACTCCACCCCCGCCGCACTCCTATTGGGTCCTGTTGTCGCGCCCGCAGGCTGTGCTGCCATTGGCGGCTGCGGGAGCCCCCTTGCTTCCTATTTGTCCCCGTGTGCTGCCAGGCTGAGGAAAGGCCCGGGATCGGGCGAGACGAGGGAGCTCGGAGCGAGTCGGGAACCCCTGCCGACTGCACGGGGCCGAGTGAGGCCCCGGAGAGCAGGAGCCCTCCCTTGCCTTCTGGTTCCGCCGCAAGGGGCCGGAGGAGGCCCGAAGCCCACAGGTAACGTCCCGGGGAGGGCGGACAACACGAGCAGAGCGGGGGCTCCCAGGAGGGAAAAGGAGGCCCCGAAACCGCCCCTCCCCTCAGGAGGACTTGAGACTGGGCCCGTTGGCCCCATACCACGATAAGAATTGGCCCAGACTCTGGAAGGTCCCTAGACCCGAGGCCAGTCGAGTTAACCCCTGCCTGGGGTAAAGTTAAAGGCTCATCTTAGCCCTACATACACAATAACAACAGAGGAGTGAATAACACAGTGCTCAAATTATAATACTAAGCTACAAAAAAGCAGTGTGTCAAAAAACAAAACCCTTCAACAGGAATAGCAAACACCTCCCCCAGTTGGGTTGTAACTACAACTGGACACCTGTATCCCACATTGTAAAACAGGACAGGGATCTCCCTTTTGTAGAAGGACCCTCACTCACCACTAGCTGGTGACATGCTTCATCATGGGGTCCCCGCTGGGGTGGTCTAATACCCCCCCAGCGTGCTACAACGCCTGTTTACAGCGGAGCAGGATGTGGTGAATGCAACAGTGCCCAAATCAAAATGTAGTGGTAATATGTGCAGATTAAAAAAATACTAGGTTGTAGCCTTTATACCTGTTTTAATAATGACCAACCCGTATTTGTTAAAAGCAAGTGAGCGGACTAATAGGTTCTGTATTAAGCAACCTGTGTCCTTAATGATTATAGAAAATTTGTGGTCAACATGTTTCTGCTGTTTGACTGCGATTTACTCAGCATTCGTCAGGACCTTAAATAAACCCCCAGTGGTATGCGCGCGCTAAGGCGCACCCTACTGTGAGGCTCAATGTGTGAAAAACAATTAACAATTAACCATCATGAGCAGTCTCCTCTTAGCCCTATACATGTTTAGTGCTGGCTAGTGCCAGGGTTCACTTCTGCTGATGAGGTGGTTTACCTTTAACGCAATGGTTTACTCCTGAATGGTTACATGTTGCCCTACATAGGGAGCTGATTATTTCTGGCCTGATGAAATGGTTATTCCTGATTGATTTTACCTAATGCAACGGTTTTCTTCTACTAAATAAAGGTTGTTCACCCCTGATGCAATGTTCAGAATTACTTGGTGCAATGTTTCCTCTTGCTTAATAAGAGGTGGCCTGATTTGTAGGGACCGGTTTATTCCTAATTCATGAAATGTTATTTAAATGTCTTTATAAAGAATTCCTTGCAGGTGCTGCCCTACAGTTATTTAATATTTAATATTTATGTATTTAAGTATTTATGGCCGAATAAATACTACTGTGATTTTTGTTTTCCCTGATCTTGATCTTAGATAAAACGTATTTATTTGAATCAAACATACTGGTGTGGTCTCTACGTGCACTTATTGTCTCAGTGGATGTGTGTCCTGTGCAGTCACTTAACACCTAAGCTTCGGGTGCCTACCGGCTCGGTCCATGCTACCCCCGGGGATCTGGTGAACCCAGTTCTTACAATCCAGAAAAGAGCCCATGAAACAATCTTGCACTGAAATTACAAATGAGATCAGGATGGCCAAGGGAGTAACATACGGAGGAATAGTATTAGGGAGTGTGGGAGGGAGGTTATATGTTTTTTGTTGTATCATTTTAAACAGCCCTGAATTGATGATCTGCACTCATATTATTTAATAAAGAGATTCAGCAAGTATCGACACCATCAGTGTTGAGTTGGTATCTAGTTGTTTTGTCTATTTTTTCACTCTTAAGGGGTCCCTGTGATTTCCATTGCCAGCTTTCAGTGAACTTTATAATACATTCAATCCGCCCCCCCAAAAAAGGCACTTCACGTGCATATTTCACTCCAATGTCACTCAAATGCATTTCAAATCTTTGGTCTCTGCACCTGGGAACACATTTTGTAAGTTAAGTTTCTCTATAACAAAACATATCAAACCAGGCATTCGTGGAAATGAATACTTTGATATTTGCGCTGATACATTAAAGTGCAATATCTGGCATACCTTTTTATGTGGTACCTCTCTCAATCTTTTAATAGTGTTTGGCCGTCGGAACAGAGTAATTTTAATTAGCATTTTGATTCCTTTTGGCACAAAACTACTTCTAAACAAACAGGATATACATATTATAGGATGTCCTTGCTTTACAAATGTTCTCCATATTGCAATTGAGACTTTTTGCCGGGAAGTGTAACAGCCAAATCTATTGTGTTGGACTTGCCATCCATTCAAGCCCAAAACAGAAGTAAACCAATGTCTGTATCGCATTCTCTTTCCGAAGTTGCCTTTGCAGACGCTTATTGTGACACCAAACTGCTCGCTCCCCAGTTCTGTGCCCTATGAAGGTGGCGCGGTAAGGCATTAAGGAGGAAAACTCCTCTCATCCACAGGTTGAGAAAAGACGCACTCAGGTGTGCTGTAAAAGATGTTTATTTGCCTCTAACTGTTTACCACGCAGGACCTTGATCACGATACTGGTAAAATGTTTTAAGTACTTCATATATACAGTCTGTCAGTGACATAAACATAAAAAGAGAACTTAACTCCTTACATTTCTATGGATGCCATCTTGTACGGTACGGTTAAGTTCAGATCATCTTATAACTCATCAAGTGGTACATATATCTAGACGTTTCAAAAAGGAAATAAAATTAATTAACTTTTATGGTCCTTAACCCATTATAGTTTCACATATTTCCTGCATGGCTGTATCTATCCCCACTGTGTCACCAATCATGATGAAATGCACCACTGGGCAATTCCAGGCACTTGCACTAATCACAGCATACAAGGTGTCACAACCAATGCTGCACATACTATGGTGTATGTACTATGGAGTACATTGATAATGTATTATAAATATATTGTAAGTGATATGTCTCTCTATTCATACTGTGCCTTCAGTGGGCAGAGACTAACCAAGGAGTTCACAGTAAGTGTATTAGTGTGTCACTCATCTTAATTTAATGCCCATATGGGCATGCAAAGATAGGTGTGCCTGCAATGTTCAAAACAAATATAGCTGTCATAACTTGTCCTGTTCTTGAAATCATAGCATCATAAAGACTACTGTGCCCTCAGTGAGCAGAGACTTCACTTCTTGTACTCTAATTCTCAGATAATCATATCAACATGTCTTCAACACAACAAAACTATATACAAAAGAAAGGAAATGTGAATTCTTTACCAAAGGGCATATATAGATTCTTAGCTCCAGTCCCCTAAGGTGCTCAGTTTCAGGGATGGAACAAAGAAAAGGGGAGGGGAAGTAAACTCAGCTAATTGTGTCACCCTCGCCCTCCATTTCCAAATCCCCTTCCTCTCACTCCTAAAATATAAGTGAAAAAACACTGGTTAAAAACAAATTCAGTCTAATGCTAAAAGGTACAGAAGAACAACAACATAAAGACATCCTGTAAACACTGTGTCTGATTTCCTATGTGGGTTCTCTTCTTTCACATTCACTTGAGCCACACCGGGTTCTTAGTTTCTAAGTTCACTATATGTATGGATTGTCTTCTCCTGTGATTGAGTGCTCTGTTGCCGCCTCCACCCCTTTCCCCGTACTCATTTTCACCTGCTTAATGTCAAAGTACCTCAGCATGTTTCTAATGCTGGAATAGAATATAGGAAAATAGCGGGCTACCGGGTAGTGTTTATTTACATTATCTATAGCCCTCGTGTGTTCCAGGACCCATTTTTTAATGGGATGAATAATGCTCCCTACATATCTTTTTTCATATGGGCCCACTAGGATGTAGATCACAAAGTTGGGATTGCATGTTAGAAATTATTTAATTTCCTTTTTACCATTTCCCAACGGGAAAGAGTATTCCCTCCCCTGTTCCATGTTCCTCCAGGCTTTGCAGTTTTCGCAAGGAAAAAGGCCTTTCAGATTAGGTTTGCACTGGGATTCCCCAAAGCTTGCTTTGTATCAGTTGATCACTGAGGGATATCCCCTTTCTGTATGTGATGCTAAGTGTCTTATCTATATTGTTTTGGGGTCACATTTAACCATCTGCCAATTCATGGAAACAAAGTTTTGAATTCTTTACGAGGCATTGTTAAATGTGGTTATAGATCTTATACCTTCCTCTGCCTTTTTATAGGGGTAACCATGATCTCTTCAAAGAGCTGAGAGTCCCTGGTTTTCTCTTTGACGCTTTCCATGACTTTTTTCAATACCTATTTAGGGTATCATCTTTCTTTGAACCTTCTTATCATGGTTTCTTCTTTTTTCTTGTTGGATACTTCTGTGCAAGAGTTTCTGTGTGCTCTAAGGAGCTCTCCATATGGGATACTCCACTTAGGAGGTTCTGGGTGGTCACTTTGGGCATGCAAAGTGGTATTCCCTGCCGCCGGTTTTCTGAATAACCTCGTACAGATATGATCCGGTTTTATCTCCATTTCTGTGTTGAGAAAAATTATTCTTTCCTTTTTGATCGCTGATGTAAATGTAAAATTGTATTTGTTGTTGTTAAGGAGACTTACAAATTCCTCTGCTTTTTCATTAGTATCCTGCTGAATCAGAAAAACATCAATGATGTATCTAAGCCATAATACCACATGCTCCAATCCTGTCTGAGTCTTTTCTGCTGTGGACGCCTGTTCCTCCTACCATCCCGTCAGGAGCCCTGTATAACTCGGAGCGAAACAAGTGCCCATCGCAGTCCCCTGTTTTTGCCTGTACAACACATCATCAAATACAAACACATTATTTTCCGAACAAAGCTTTGCAGGCTCTATTAGCATTCTCATATATACTAAAAGGCTGACTGGTCTGACCATAAGAAAATGTTTCATGGCTTCAAGTCCATCCTTGTGTCTGATGCTTGTGTATAGTGGGGAGATGTCCAATGTAACAAGCCAGTAGTTGTGTTCCCATGCCATGCCTTCTATTTTCTTTCAAAAAGTCCTTGGGGTCTTTTATAAAAGAGGGTGGGTTTCTCACATAGGGTTTTATGAAATGATCAACAAATTTGAAGTTGTTTTAAAGAAGGCTACCAATGGAGGAAACAATCTGGCTCCCTGATGGGTTGTTAGTGTCTTTATGTACTTTAGGTAGGAGGAAGAAGACAGGAGTATGTGGGAAATTACACTTAAAATAGTCCTGCTTCTCCTGTTTGAGTAGGCCTTGATCTTTCCCATTAGTAAGCATGTCCCAGAGTCTACCAATTTTAGAACGGTAGGCTTCTTTGTTGATGGGTTCATAGCAGATAGAGGTCAAATGCGACACAGTTGGCTCAGTTTACTTCCCCTACCCTTTTCTTCATTCCATCCAAGGAACTGAGCACCTTACGGGACTAAAGCTAGGACGCCTTTACATATTCCTTTTGGGATAGTATTCACATTTCCTTTATTTCCTCTGTAGTTTTGTTGTGTTAAACACATGTTGGTACAATTAGCTGAAAATAAAGAGTACAAGAAGTGAAGTCTCTGCCCACTGAGGGCACAATAGGTTTATGGTGCTATAATGTCAAGAATAGTTCAAGCTATGTAAGCTATATTTGTTTTGAACATTGTGGGCACGCTTATCTTCGACAGCCCAATATGGGCTTTACATTAAGATGAGTGACACACTAATACACTTACTGTGAACTCCTTGGTTAGTCTCTGTCCAATGAGGGCATAATTTAAAAATAGAGGCATATCACTTACAATGGATTTACAATGCATTCACAATGAACACTATAGTATGTGCAGCATTAGTTGTGAAATTTAGTATGCTCTGATTACTACTGGGGCTTTTCATCCTGATCGGTGACACACTTGAGACAGATCCAGACATGCAGGAAATATGTGAAACTATAATGGGTTAAGGAACATTGAAGCTAATTTACTTTATTTATTTTTTGAAACGTCTAGCTAAATGTACCACTTGATGAGACATGAGGTGATTTGAACCTAATAGACGTTATAAGATGACGTCCATAGAAAAGTAAGGTGTTTGATGCTCTTTTTATGTTTATATCACTTAAACACCGTATATATGAAGTGCATAGAACATTTTTCCAGTATCGTGATCAAGACCCTGCATGGTCAAAATGCCTCGAGTTAGAGGCAAATAAACATCTTTCAAATCACACTTGACTGTTGATAAGAGGACAAAGTATTTTGCCGTTTCTACAGCAAAGTCTTTTAGCATAGTACTAGCACAGTGCTGTCCTTGCCGAGCTGTAAAATGACAAAAGCCATTTACCACTCCAGGCACAGTATTACAGCTTTGAATAGGTAAAATACCAACCAAGCCAACCTGAAATGAGTAAAAGCAACCCCTGACAGTGTTTCGCTCTAATTTGAGCTCTTCAGAGAGGTATAGCTTTGTCCAGACTCAATGGAGTACCCAGTAGAAGTCAAAAAAATAAAATTTCAGGCTTAGAGTGACAAATAAATTATGCAAAAAAGAAGCAGAGAACTATGGGTAGTTCTTTTTGATTTGCTTAAAACATTTGACCTGCTGACGGATTTGCACTAAACTTGCCAGGCAACTAACTCAGTTGGCTAAGTTTTGCACGCAAAGTTTCACAAAATTCTGTTAAGGGGGAAATGAATCACTTTGTGGAAAAGCTAAAACGCCAAATGATTAAAACCAAACTTGGCTTGAATGTAGACCTTTACTCAGAAAGCCAGCATTTTTGGATTTGGTGTTAATCCATTCAATAGTTGTTCAGATATTAACATTTACAAAAGGTGCTGGGTGAGATGTAAAGAGTTAACACTTGTATTTTTAACTCTTTTCAGTGGAAAACACATTTGTTAATTTGTTTATAACTGTGGTATGGTTGATTGGCGGGACGTTAGCCTTTTATTTGTATTTTTAAGTGTGTGCAGATCCTCCTGGGGTTCACAAAATTTGTCAGAAGCTAGAGAGGTTTGTTATTTGATTGGTATGTCAATATTTGTGTCAATCCATCAGGGGGTAGAGGAGGGGGGCGGGCAATGTTAATGCATGAGGCAATACAATTGTTTGCGTATTCTTGTGTATCACGTATATTGCAGAAACCAAAAACCTAGTCACATTCATTCGAGGTTTCATTTTGATTACTTGAGTTACAGCTAAATTCTGTTTAATAATATCTGGTTATCTGGAACATACACCCCATTCTAACAACTAGGGAGTCATTTATTCTGTAAGGGAATACTTAAACGTTGCTTGCTATGCTGCCTAACAGGCTTGTCTTGAAATTAGTTACGTTTAGAGAGTTTAGCCAGTTACGGTTTAGCTTTCAGCAGGAAAGCTGCAACCTTGCCAGGAAGCTCAGGGCTTGGCAGAAATTGAAATTTAGAAATTATAATTAGTGCAACCGGTTTCTGTGACTGTTTGGCAAACATTTCACATAATATTAAGCTACTACCGGCAGTAAGATCTAACTGTGGGTGGGTCTAATTGTCTGCCATCCTGATTTTATGATTCGTGATCAGCAATTTACGCCTGCAGATGGAACTTTTTTGTTTGTTAGGCTAGGCCCAAACATTTTATGAATCCACACCATGGTTTTAGAGGCTGTTGTAACCTTGGTGCCATTTGCCTGTACCTCTCATACCATGCACTATCTGGATCGCTTGTGCTCTCTGGAATGTTGTTTGAACTTTACTTTGCAACAAAGCTGTGTGTACTGCTCTATCCCAGGGTTTCATTTTGGGGGGTAAAACTTTGGAAACATACAGGCTTGGTGTCCTTACTGTTTAGTCAAGTATATTTGATTTTGTTCTTTCCATTACCAATCGGTTCCTGCTCTCAGTCTGCGGAGGCCTGGACGCAATGAACTTGCTGGTAACTTAAGTTCTAGCACTCCAGAGGAATGGGTGATGCCCCTTGCCAGCCACTGTGATCCCACAACAAAGGACCAAATGCCTCTTGTAAGGTTACGTTGTCTGAAATAGAAAAAAACTTTTGGCATAACAACTCTTACTCAATGGTCAACAGGAGCCTGGCTTGAAGAAGGATCTGGCTCAAGAAAGACCAGCACAGGATACATGGAATAACAGAAATGGAGTATTACTGCTGATCAGGGCAAGGACTGGTGAGGATCAGAAAAAGAAGAAACCAACTGTGCTGCAATGTAATGAACAGAAATTCACATCTTCTTATACTCCTATTGAAACAGGAAATAGCCCACAAGATTTTGAAACAGTAAAACCACATGACGGATTGGTATTCCACATTAAGAAGAATGGTCGGTAGCCATCTTGGATTGGGCAGAAAATAGACGAAAAATTGAAGAAATAATGTCATGCATGACTGACTAAAGAACTTTCTGGAAAACATCCAGAACTGTATTAGTTCACCAACCATGAGAAGCACAACCCAGCCTCCACTCCAAAAGAGGAGAGCACTGACTGTAAAACAGCAGCCTCAGCCACTGGCGAACTGCCAGTACTGTGTACTTGAAAGAAAATGGCACTCAGAAGCAGAGCAACCCAGCTCAGGTAAAAAGTGACACTGGATGCAAGGAAACACTGCGCAGCCTTGGCCACCAATGCTGATGTGTAGGCGTCGACATGACACAGTGCCACTCTTCAGTTCAAGAGGTCCTCAGCCAAAGCACAAAATCGGCGCTCCTATGAACATAATTAACTCCCCACAAATTCCTTCTCCTTTTGTGTGACAATAGTATGCTATGCCATGTTGCGATGAATGTCCTTGACAAGTTGTGCAGGTGGGCCATTCCAGCCATGTTTTCCTTGGGCCATGTAAGTTCGCAATGTCTTTTGGCATTTGAGAAGAGACGGTCTATTCCCACGGATAATCCTGTTGGTGTGCCCTTAGATTAAGGGATGCTCCATTTTTGGCTCAACAGCCTTCAGTCCTGGTCCTTGCTCTCCAAAGGGCAAACATTCTACTTTTTTGTGGTTGCAGTAGCAGCACCCCTGTGTGATAATTATTGGAATCCACAAGTAAATGAGGTCCATTGGTTTTGGGGCAAATGGAAGTCCTCCTCGTGTTTATTTGAAGTGTTGGTAACGGAATGTGCGTAGAGTTTGCAATATGTATTTAGCTCCAAGGAATGTATCTATACTATAAGGGCTTTGCATTCATAAGCTGTATTCCGGTTATTGTGGTTACCCTTAGCTCATCCACACATTTGTTTGGAAGAATGGTTTGTTCTTTGTATTCTGGGGTATCTGCGGAAAACAAGGGAATACACAGTGTCACAGTGTTTCTGCCAGATCATGTCCATGGGCGTTGCTCTGACCATCTACATGTAGGCAGTGGCTACCTTCAGGTATTGTGGGAAGAGGGCAGGTAGTGCTCTTCCGAGAAACTCCCCAGAAGATGGAAACCCTCCTCCAACCTGGTGGTTTGGATTTTGAACTTTTGAGATTAGCATGACTACTGCAGGTTGTTGCACTGGTGCCAAGAATTGGACCTATAACGTGGAGCTGTCCTCCAGCGTGTCAACATCAGTGTACAGGAAGTCTTGTGTGGACCCTTTTTTCCTGATAGTGCTTCCAAAACATTGTGCTCAGTTTACCTGTTTCCTCCAGGCTAGGAACACATATGAAGTTCCTGCTGTAGACTGAACACCTTAATCATTCTCTACTGATACCAAGAATAAATGAGAGCCGCCACAAAAAACTACACCTGCAATTGCAGGTGATCTGAGTGATGGCTCTGCCTGTATAAAGGCAAGGCATTTGTTTTCACATGGGCACCTGGATTTTCTGCTTTTCTGCATCCGTGTTACTCGTGTTTCCGACCTCTGTTGAGTTGTAGACGGACAGACTGATCCTCACCGCATGTGCCTTTCCCAAAACTATGGTAAATGGTTGGCTATAGTAAACAGCATGTCTGACTTTTCTTTATGTCCGACATGAAAGTGCATAACCAGTACAGGTGACAAAAATTTTCAAATGTGCCTTGTAGGTCGCTTGGAGGTTTTAACAACACGTGTGACGCAACCACCTAGGATATGCGCCATGCCACACTAGAGCCTGGTCCTTTCTGTTGAAATTCCAAACCTCATTTTGGCACTACAGTGTACATTTTGAAATTGGATAATAGTGTTCAAATTTAAAACATGGATACTTCACTCAAATAAATTAAAGGGATTACGTAGTGCCATTTCACCAGTAATCCTGTGGCACTTTGTACCTTTATAAACTTGCAGTTTCAAAAGCAGTTTGACTTGGGAGAAGATTGGAATGCCGCTGTGACTGATTAAAATAAAAATCATTGATTTCGTTCTCCTGGGCAACCCTCAAAGGAGATCTCCACCTTGGTGGCATCCACTCATTTACTACTGGACATCCTCAAAGACATTTTTGCTTACCTTTCTTCTACTGGTTAACTTTATTGCTTCCCTGTTCCTCTCACTGTCCCTTCACTAGGCCTTAGAGAAAGTAACTTGTGCTGGAACTGTGAGAGTGAAAAAGGAGACCTAGCTCACATCATCTTCCACTGCCCTAAAGTATAAAGCTTCTGGGAAGTGGTATTTAGGTTTATTAGGAAAATACTGGGGTGTACACTAAGACCAGATTTCCCAACCCTCACTACGGCGGTTATAACCAGGATCCTGAACTCACAACAAGACTGGGACCTTCTGGACCTCTTGTTAACCTCGACAGTTAAAATGGTGGTCTCCAAGTGGAAGGATACAGAGAGGGCATCATTTAAGGGGTCGCTCAACTGGATAATATACCTGAGAGGTGCTGATAGTATTGCACTCCGCAACTCACCCTGGAAGCCAGCGACCAGGGGTATGTGGGTCACACTGGATGAGTTCCTGTGTCACTACGAACCCCCGTGAGCACCTGGATCATAGAGTGATCAACCAAAAAGGCCTCTTCCACACACGAAGATAGAAGTGCGAGCAAATTACCTCCACGCACACCCTTCTTTTCCTTTCCTATACGCACTATTTCTTTTCCATCTATTCACTCACCTTCACTCCTATAGTAGGACAGTACTGAGGGGGTCATCCGATCATGTAAACCAGGTACGATCAGTTGGGGATGGTACCCCGTGAGGGGAAAGCGATGTTTAAATGTATGTGTAAAGTTCTTAATAAAATACTTTGAAATGTTAAAAAAAAGCTACTTTTTCTAACTTGTAGCTATGCTGCACTGGTTTGCAACATGGCTAAAAGACATTGGCAGAGCCACTAGCTCCCATTTATGTTTTGCCACTGCTTGTTTTAGTTGCTCTTACAAAATATTTGTTCGCTTGAGACTTTTCTACTTAAGTTGACAAAGTATTTATCAGAGTTCCGTGCAGACAGGTTTATCCTGTTTTAAAGAACAAGCATGTGCACATGTGCACATCACCACACTTCTCAAGGTAAATATTTTTTCACAAGCCAGATTTTTTCAAATGGCAGTATACTGAGCAAAACTCACCCCCAGGTAGTTGGAATTGTTTTCTGTACAGTAATCCCCATACATTTTTTGTACGCAATGATCACAAACTGATGGCTATTTAAACCCACAGCTTAAAAACATTGATAGAGTCCAGGCAAATTAATGTTGTAAGAAGAAGCATTAAGTATCCAGGATTCTGGATTTACAGGGAGAAACAATAGTCATTGTTGGAGCAAATAATATAATTCTTGGATAGGTGGGAGCAGTTGCAGCAGTTTATGTATCTCTTTTGATCTGTGTAAAAGAGGATCCGGATTGTGCATGTTAACACATTTTGTAAGGCTTTCTATGGTTGCAGCAGAAACATTACAGAATCTCCCCGAAGAAACTACAAGCTCCGGTGAAGTTAACCTACTGTACTCAAAAAGTTAGACTAGAGCAGCAGTGGTGAGACATATTCCCACAGAGCCCTCTTCACAAAGATTTTGCTATGAGTAGCTGTGACTTACTGTTGGATACTCCTGACTTATTCCTAGAATACAGGAGTAAGTCACAGCAAAATCTTTGCGAATCGAGCCCATGTAATTTTACACTGGACATGAGAGGAGAGGTTGTGTATGTGATTCTTTCAATCCGCTAATTCCATTTTTTTTCTGCTTAATATAAGCAGCTAAGCAGGAACTGCATTTCCCCATGGGCACAATATGGGGAGAACCCTTTAATACGTCAGGCCCAAAGTTTCAACAAGCATTGGCATAGCCAATAGGTCTCGCCCTTAGGACCTTACAAGTGTTTAGCTATGCAATACATTATCCTTGATGCTGTGCCACCAGGGATTGAAGATCTATACAAAGCTACACATTAGATCATGCAGTACGAGTTAGGAATATATGCTTGCCTTAGTAAATACTTTTGAACACATTCCAAGGCTTTTTAACACCTTGGCAGAAAAGCAAGTGGCTTGATGCAAGTGAACAGCAAGAAATTAGAGGAAATGCTGCTTTCAGAGAAAGAAGGTCTTACAGAGGGAGTGATGCCATAGTTTCGCAAACCGGTGGTACTCTCTGTACTGGGAGAAGGTGCGGGCTGAACGAGAGATAGACCAGATCTGCCAGGGGGGAGGTTTGAGTAAGAACATAGGTAGGGAGTGGTGTGCTCAGAGAGTGGAGAATGCACTTGCGCTGTTCACCCTGTACCTCACCCTGCAGTCACTCGAGCACACTACTCACCCTGCTATCATGAGACACTTCACTCGCCTGTCCCCCTCACTGCTCACTATGCAATCTTACTCAAACAAGCCCATCACTCACCATACATTCATTCGTCCCACTCTGCACTTACATGCGCACCCAAATTCATATGGTCACCTTACCCTGCAGTCACTCCTCTGACCCTACTCTCACACTGTTGCATCGCTCACCATGCACTCACATGGGCACTCCTGTCACCCACATAGCGCTGAGGGTTAATGTGCCTGCTACAAAGAACGTGTATCATGCAGATCACAGCACTGAGTGTGAGTAAACTACGAGTAGCACTATAAAAAAAATCTAATGTTTGTCAGAAAGGGGCTATAGAGAGATGAGGTGCATTGTTGGCGAGTGGTAGTGAGGGAATTAATGGAGAAGGAGGAAATGGGGTAGAGGCGCCAAAAAAGAATGTTGCATCGTGCGCGACCAGTGCTAGGGCCAGCCCTGGCTGGGAGTCTTAGCCCCTTTCTGCCAATCCCCCCGCGAAGTTCGAGTCTAGTTGCACTTCATAAATAGCGTCATTTCAATGATGAACGAAGGTGTCAACGTATTTTCTTTGAGAAGCACTGAAACCGAGGGGGTGACTTAAGAAATTCATTGGACTAATCTGCCCAGCGCTGCATGGAGGTGTTTTGTCATTTTTTTCTCTGTTTGTGTAAAACTACTTATTTCGGGTTAATGGATATTTAATTATAAAATAGATGCCAACTTCTTTTTTTTTAATTATTATTTCTCAAGCGAATTAACTTGCAAGCTAAGATGTGAGCAAAAGTGTGCTTTTTGAGAAAGGAAAACATCTGCGATGCTGAAAAAAAAACTTCCCAGAGCACGAGTTATACTTGTCCCGGGCCTGGTATCCCCCCTCCTCCTTTCCTCAAACGTCATCCTCCTGCCACTCGAACAACCCCTGCCCCTACCCTCTCTAAATACACACTCACGAGCAGGCTACTCCGGATCGCCCATTGATGCCATAGGAAGGAATAGTAATGCCCAGAGAGAGGTTTTTACTTCTTAAATATACAAGTGGCAGTAAATCAGCACATTCTTACAAGCGGTGCGTTAAATCTGGTCCACCACACCCAATAAAACCGAACCTTGTTGATTAAATATCGCTTCAACGCCCCATCAGAGATAGAGTGCGCTACATAAGCAATTGCACTACAATGCTTTGCGCGGATTGAAGAGATTTAAAGTCCGGAGTCTCAGGGATAAGATTTCAGTAACAGGGCCCCTGGAGGAGAGGCCATTTTTGCGTGACGTACAACACGTAGTTCCAAACGGACATAAGAGGCTCAGGTTATGCACAAACCGGCAGCCTCCTTGATCGTACGTGCCAACATTTGCGAACACTTCGGTTTGATTTCTAGGGAAGGAACTGGGGCGACACAATGTCCCAATTGGTTTACAGTAAAGTGCATGAAGCTAGAGAGTTGTCATTCTGCCAAAAACGAGAAGGTACACATTTTGCTACTTTATAGGGAACATGTATGGTTGAATATCAAAGCATGCACGTACAAATGTGTCAATGGAGGGAGAAGGATGGCGGCAAGGGTTAACTTAGCTATCAACGTTGGAAGGAAGTTACTTTGGAAAACAAGTGAACTGATACTGGAATGCAGCCAGCCTTCCAGCTGGCACACTGTGCGCCGCTGATGACTGCACTCACTCCAGAGACACGTGGGCTATGAGAGGGAATATTTAACCCCTTCGATGCGGATGACAAAGCCAGCTCGTCATGGGCATTACCTGCGCTGCGCGCATGACGAGCTGGCTTTGTCACGAAAGCCGCGATTTTTAAATTTCAGCGCGCAGCGGGAAAACCCGCTAGCGCGCATGCGGTTAAAGATAAGGCGGGACATACCTGAGCCTTTGGCCACTTACATGCTTTCTTTTGTGGAAGCCTTACGCAAATGCCCAACCACATGCGGGGCCGGGAAAAAAAATACTCATGAGGAAAAGATGTGTGAGGTGGAAGTCCTTACTATAAGCCTCGCAGACCAGCGCATGCGCGCTGGCTCAGGCAAGACCTAAAAAAGGAGTTGAACCTGCTCCTCCCATATTAAAGCAAACAGCCAAGGTTTGGAACCAGATAGGTGTGAAACTAAGGGTGAATGTGCTACTTAACTTGGAGGAAATACATGGATGAATAGCACAATGGCTCTACTAAACAAATGCCATCTAAAACAAAATATGGAATATTAAAGCAGTGGACTTTTGTCGATCTAAACTTTTAGAATTCTAGTCCTTCACATCTGATCATTGAGGATTTATTAAGAATAGCTTATGTAACCAAAAGGTGTAGTCCTAAATTTGTCATCCGAGCAAAAAAGACATGCCTTCTGCAGCCCTTGCGTGGATGTACCTTTTAAGCAATATGCTGGATGGTCTTGAAAGCATGGGTGGTGTCTGGGAGATTTTCACTCTGTACATTTTTTCTGTTCTCTGACAATACCTACACATGTTATTCCTATGTCAACAAATCGATTATATACAGCGTACAACACTTGCAGACATTTTATGTAATTGGTGATGGTGGGCAGCATATAGATAAACAATATTTTTGTAGAATCGTTCATGTGGTTTCTCTCAATTAATTTGGTATGTTAACGTTTTCAAAGAACAAAGCTGCCCCCATTCAAAAGTGTTTGTGGAGTACCTAACGAAAATAGGGAGGATTGCTTAGTAGAAAACAAAAATTAACAAATACAGGTACCAACAAAATGTAAAACTGGAACTGTCAAATTTCACAGCTTATCGCGACTTTGTTACTTTAGTACCTGAAAACTTGCTCCAAGTGTTTGAGGGTGCAAAATAAAACAACTGTTATAGTCCTTCTTAAGAAGAGTGATGGAAAAAGTAGACAAAGTCTGGAAATGCATGAACTCCACAGTTGTGGTTTGATGTGCAGCATTTGCTGGTTTGTGCATGCTTTACACAGTGAATATGGTCTGGGCACTACAAGCGCACACGTCATAATTTCTCAGGCTCAGGCAGGACCTTGCGCCCAAATCGGGATTTCCATGCTGTTTGGAATGTGGGTCCTAGTGGCACCCCACAATTTTCAGTAATTTTGTTTAAAAAGCAAAGGATAAACTGGTTTAAGTTGATGATTAAGCCTCTCATTAGGAGATGCCCATTATATGGTGTGGATGGGAAACAGCATTTACAACAAGGTTTTTACCTCATTGTGCCTTTACCACCTGCATGCCTTTACAACGCATGCCTCTACCACGCATTTAAGGTAACTTGGGGGGTCTCCTTCCACAAAAACATTGATTTTATATATAAAAATAATGCGTGATAATGGCTTGCATTGTAAAAGCATATGCGTGGTAAATAATGTGTGGTAAAGGCATGCGAGGTATTTTCCTGCTTTGTATCGTCGTACAACTGGTGTGGATACCAAGAAGCTGGAATTCATACACAGCATTAAAGTTATTATTCCTGCAATGGGAATACCAGGTATACCTGGAAATACCAGTTGCTTACCTGCATGAAATCCCCACTTCTGGGCCAGATAATAGGCCCTTTTCCTTCGGGGTTTCCACTTGATTTGACTCGGTGGTAAATAGCAGTTTGAGCATCATTACTGGCATTAGGTATGAGGCAGGGCCGAGATGGCAGCCTATTGCATGCCAGGCTATGGTTTGGCTGCGGAGAAGATGTGTGCTGCCTCTATAGTCCTGCAGAGGGCAGGGGACAGGACTGTGCCACTGCCCCTATCCTGCCTCTGATGTACAGAGGGCAGGTCTGCATCACAGTAAAATCATTACATTGTTTCCAGGCGCTGTATTTTCGGGTCTGGGAACACTGGACCACTAGTATTTGCCTGGAGCGTCAACGCGTAATGAGGGCCTGAGTATGTAAGGTTAACAACATTCTTCTGTGAGAAGTTTTCTGTACGTCACATAGGTGTACAAGTACAGCCTGCTACAATGCTGAGTTTTGAAGTGGACCGGTTGACAGCTTATGCGCTGTATGCACTCTTGCTTGCGAGACACTGTTATTACAATAAAGGGCTTGGAGCCCGCCAATTTTTAAATATTTGTTGACTTCGTTATCACTCTTCTTTGTAGTCTCCTAATTGGCCAGCGCAGGCCAAACATCGCTTTGGTTCTTTTCTGTAGAGCACAGACCAAGCACAGATTGAGTTATCGTAATCAGTGCCCGTCTGCTGCTCCTGATGTGATTCGAGGTGCTCTTTATTCTTCCTGCCTCCCACTCCCCCATCCCTCTTGTCTAGTACTGCCTACCTCTTTCCTTGCACCTCTCTTCTATTTATTTACCCTTTCAACATGAATTAAAAATATTGACAAATCCAATACTAGATATTGCATAGGCAACACCGACTGGCTTTGCCAATGCTTGTTCCTTCTCTGTTGTATCTTGTTACCAGGTCGTCTGAGCTTTCAAAAGGTTCAGGTTCTGTACTTTAAAGTGCACAGTCTCCAAAAATGTTATGCATTTGAGAATTTGGGCCTTAATTAGCCGTACATCCCATGCTTTGAACTGTGTGTTTATAATATTTATACATATGTATGTATGCATGATTTGTACTGCATTTTGCCTGAGCACCTATGATTTCAGGACAACTGGGTCGGAATGAATATCCGTATAGCAAGGATCATTTTATCAGCCACTATTTTTATTTGTGTGCCGTATATGCCCTGCATTTGCAAAGAAATTCACTAGTGACACACGTCATTAGACCCTACTTGCACTACCTTTGGCAGATATCCATCTGCTTATGTAAACAAAATCTTGAAAACTTGACATATTTCAAAAGATTTTTTAATCTTGTATAAGTCCTTCCTTTGAACAGAAAGTTATCTGAACATATCCATTTTTCAAAAACAATCACTCTTTGTTGGGTTTGTTTGTGCACAATAAATTCACTGTCCAAGCATAAACTAAACAATAGTAATGCTTTTAACTTAAAGCATAACCAAATCCCAATGCATTTCGGGAGGGTATCCCTTCGTCAGGGGAAACTGAAAAGCAAATGAAATAAGACTTGTTTTAAATAACGTCATTCAGCACTTACATGTCTACTGATGCATTACATAATTAATCAATAACTTTTAACCAAAAATGAACTGTCACAATTGCAATACACATAAAATGACACTGTGGCAAGGAATTCATAGATTGTTCGCACATTCAGTACGTCTATCGTAATTAAATTGAACTTGATACATTGATTCTCTGCTGAGTAGTTCCTACTGTTTCAAGAACATAGCTGTTGGGAGAATGTAGGTCTAAAACGAACTGAAATGAAGAGCTCAACATAATATATGAAAACCTCTTACCGCGAAAATTTCTGAACCGAAACCGTGATCAAAAAGACTGACTGCCAACTGCGTTGCTTTACTTCTATGTAAGAAATAATATCAGTATGAGTATAAGTTCAATTGTGACATCTAACGGAACACGTGAAAATGCATTCCGAGCTTAAACATATCTGCCAATGTGCAGTGTGGTGTTCAAAACGTAACCGGTAAGCTGTAGCTCGTGTTATCAACGCGTTGGTTCTTGATGCCTAGGATCTGTATAACGGTAAAAAACGCGAATAAGCTGATGTGTACAAATTGTAAAACTAAATGCGAGTGACTGAGTGGTGTAGATAGCCTACCAAATTTATGATATCCTAAAGCCTCAGACGAAATTGTTTAATACATTGTTCATGATCTGAGTGGGTCTCTGTGAAACCTGATAAGACAAAAAATAATACGTTCTAAGAATATGTGAAATAAGAATAAATTTGGAAAACATCTGTTATATGAACGGTTAATACCTGCAAAGGGCACTATGCAGAGGTGCCGCGTTGAACAAGTAGTCCTCGTGACTTGAAAATGCGGTATAAATAAACAGAGCTAAATGCGAAGAGAACGAATAAGAAAGTATTAAGCAGAGAACCCCGAGTTATTGGTAGGTTTAAGTTCCGGGATAGTCTTAATGCGAGATTACCTGTGGCTGGTTGTACGCAAAGAGGTCAGAATCCGACGCCGTCCGGTAAACTAAGTTGGAGTCAGTAGTGAATCCCGCATCGAGACGCGGGAGAACATAGAAAACAGACTGTGGAAGCAGTTTATATATGTTAAATATCGCGAGAGAAGAAGCCTGCTGGTGAGCACGAAAAGAAACGGAAATTATCTGAACAAAGTGAAAAATTAAAAAATTAAAAATAAATGAGAACGAGTAGACTAAATAAGCAATACTCAACACTATGAAGAGCATGGGTTGGACGAATAAAATATTGTAGTTAAGAGAAACAACGACCACTAGACATAAAGAACGGACTGTGTTTTAGTCACAGCCCGTTGATGAAGTGTAAAGAAGCTGCCATTACTATGCATAGTGTATATTTACGAGCGGAATACTAAAGAAATGACACGTGGGTTTCATGTATTAAAGACAGAACAAACAATAACTATTCAAGATGAAGGTTAGATGATGTACATGATTTTCTAGTTCAACTATCTTACAATAAAACGTTGTGAAGAACTGAGAACCTGCCATATTGTGTAAGGTGGGCAATGTAAACAAATCCCAATTCACTGAAGATTCAATATGTGTACGAATAAGGTTGCTTAAAAGTTGGAATTTAAACAGGATCCTGCTACTCAATTGTGATTACTATGTAGGCTGCTTATGAAATGAGATTCCTATGTAGTTAAATTTTTTAGGGCCATGCGTATAACTCATGGTATTTAGAGCTATCACATTACTCATAGTGTACATATTATGAAACAAAAACTTACAAAACAGTTTACAAAAAACATGCCATATCTATTTTGTCATTGAGTCCCTTTGGTGTGAGAGTTTGCAGAAAGTCTAACCACCATAATTCCCTGCGAGATAACCATTTTTCATTGTTCCGATCTGGCAGAATTTGGATTTGTTCTAAGACTTGGAATCTAAGTTAAGGAATAGAATGTTTCATTTCAGTCCAATGTAAGACCAAGCTTGAGGTTAGCGTTTTATTTCTTATTCGACTTTTATGTTCTGTAATTCTCACTTTAATTTTTCGCTCAGTTTTCCCTACATACAATTTGCCACACGGGCATTTGATTGTGTAGATGACATAAGCCGAGTTACAGTCTGTTCGCTGTCTTAGTTTGATTTTTTTGCCACTTTGAGGATGTACTATGGAAGTTCCCTCTATAACATTATTGCAGTGAGTGCAGTTGTAGCATTTCTTCATTCCAGGGTTGACTTGTGATGATTCTATTGCTTTTTTATGGCGAGTTACTAGTTCGTGGAGATTGTTGTTTCTAGTATGAGCAAAAAGGGGTTTGTTAGCAAATATGCCACGAAAGTCATCCTCGTTTTGCAATAACTCCCATCTTGTGTTGATAATTTTCTTGATTTCTTTGGATTGTAAAGAAAATTTACTTATGAATACTTGTCTGTCTTTTTTGTCTTTGCTTTGGTTTGAATCAATTCATGTCTTTGTAAGCACATTACTTTGTTTTCCGCTGCTTGTACAACTTCTTTAGGATATCCCCGTTCCAAAAACCGTTGTCTCTGTAGTTCAATTTCTTGATTCAGTGCTTCTTCATTAGATGCTATTCTTTTGATTCGCACAAGTTGAGAATACGGCAAATTACGTAGTAGATTGCCTGGATGGAAACTGCTGAAGGCTAAAGTATTGTTCCTGTCTGTCGGTTTGTGGTAAACTGATGTCTCAATTTTGTTGTTTTGTAATTGGACCAATACATCCAAATACGGTACTTCCTTGTTGTTGATGGTGTAGGTGAATTGAATTCGAGGGTTTTTGGTGTTGAGTTCTTGTATTTTATCCTCCAACCGTACCGTATTTGGATGTATTGGTCCAATTACAAAACAACAAAATTGAGACATCAGTTTACCACAAACCGACAGACAGGAACAATACTTTGGAAATCTTTAAACGAAAAGAGTTTATAGGAGTGCACCTCTCAACCCCCATTGAGATCTGCATTTGCAAAGATCATGATGTTGTCTTCGTTCATCAAATGTTTTCCTCTAATATGATGTCCCAGTCTTGTTTAAAAAATAGTTTGAAACAATGAATACAACAAATAACAAAATAAAATAAATATTTGAAAAAAGAATACCAAAAACGATGTCTTTATGTTACTTGTCATTATTTTAAAAACAATTGCATGGGCTTTAAATAAAGGATCTGCGATCATGGAACACCTGTTGAGGTGACATGCAGGCCGATCAGTACGCAAGCCAAAAGAGAGAGAGGAGAATCTCATTTGCATACCGGCCAACTCACACGGTGTCATCAGTGACACATGATATTAGCTACCATCACACGGTCTCCCAGTGAAATGGAATGGAAATGGAAATGGAATTGGTTTTTATAAAGCGCGATAGCTACCCTGAGGCGTCCTAGCGCTGTGGACTGGCGTGTGTGGTTAAAAGATAAAGGTGACTTGATTTATTGAATAATAGGGTTTTTAGCTTTTTAAGAAAGGATAGAAGGTTAGGCTCTGATCAAAGGGGAAGGGAATTCCACAGTCCTGCTGAGTTGAAGGAGAACTTTCGCCCCCCGTACCTGGCTCTCCGAATCTTGGATATTGTGACTCGGAAGGCATGTGCGGATCTAAGCTGCCTGCTTGGGTGGTAGGGGGAGATCAGAGAGTGATTGATGATAGCCCCCTTTCTCCAGAAGGAGCGGTGTGCAATGTACATGCTCTTAAATTTGATTCTTCTCCTAATAGGTAACCAGTGGAGGTCTCTTAGTTCTGGTTTTACAGGGAAGCGGCGGGGATCTGGAGGAGGGTTCGTGCGGCACAGTTCTGGATCACCTGGAGCTTGTTTAGGGTTGTTTGGGGGGCTCCAAGGTAGAGGGCATTTCCAAAATCCAGCCGGGAAAGGATAAGGCCCTGAATCATGATCTGTCTTGCCTTAAACGGAAGGAGGGGAAGGATTTTATGGATGAGCCTGAGTATACCAAAGCAGGTGGCTGAGAGTTTGACTGCTTGGAAGTTGAAGGTGAGCGTCTTGTCCAGCCAGATTCCCAGGCTCTTAATTGTGACCTTTGCTGTGGGGGCAGGTCCAAGAGAGGTTGGCCATATAGAGTCGATGGGGTTTTGAGGGGTGTTGCCTGACACCATTAGCTCAGTCTTGCCCCCATTTAGTTTGAGACAAGACAAGGTCATCCAAGAGAAGACTGCTTTTAAGCAGCCCCTCAGGTCACTAGGCCGGGACTGGTTCAGAGCCACCACTAGCTGAGCATGGTGCATATGAGATGATTTTTACTCCGAAGGGGTGGACGACCTCAGCCAGGGGGCTCATATACACATTAAAAAGCGTAGGGCTCAGGGAGGAGCCCTGTGGCACACCACAGTTGAGTGGTTTGCTGGGAGAGGTGACATTGCCCTCAAAGACTTGAAAGGAGCGGTCCGATTAAAAGTACTCGAACCATGTAATAGCTTTTGTTGAAATTCCTAGATCTGAGAGCCTACGTAGCAGGATGTTATGGTTTACGGTATTGAATGCGGCACTGAGGTCCAGGAGTATGATGGCCGCAGTGCCTCCTTGATCCGTAATCATCCTGGCTTCCTCTGTCACAGAAAGGAGAGCGGTCTCCATCCCGTGCATGGGATGAAACCCTGTTTGGGAGGGGTCTAACAGATGATTTGTTTCGAGGAACTCGGTCAGAGTGTTATTAACATGTATTTCTGTGATTTTTCTTAGCCAGGGTAGCAGGGAAATGGGTCGATAATTTCCTGGATTTTTCTGATATAGGTTAGCTTTTTTAAGGAGGGCTTTGACCATTGCCTGTTTCCAGCTGGGTGGGACAATGCCTGTGGCAAGAGAGGTGTTGATCAGGTCAAGAATAATACGTGGGGAGACAGTCTGCAGAGAGTGGGCGGGTGCTGGGTCATTAGGGGAACCAGATTTGACCTGGGTCATGATGGTTTGTAGGATAGTGGGGTCCAGTAGGGGGAGGGTTTCCAGAAGGCTTGGGGTTGGAATCCTGCATCCGTGTGCTCAGTTAGAGGGGGGAGAGGCTGAGCGTGAGGGAAGGAGGAGTAGATGGTATGAATTTTATTATAAAAGTACTCCGCTAAATCATTGCAGCGTGATTGGCAATTGTGAGGATCTAAGGGTTTTTCTGGGAGTTTGAGCAAGATTTTAGCTATTTGATAGATTTCTTTAGGCCTTGAGGCTGCTGCATTTATTTTATTTTCAAAGAAGATGGATTGTATGCTTCTGATTTTGTTTTTGTATAGTTTTATGGCAGTCCGATATGCGTTTTTTCCTAAGGGAGAGTAGTCTAAACGCCATTTCCTTTCAAGTTTTTTACATTTGCGTTTCATGTTTCGTAGATCCAGGGAATACCAGGGGGTAGTCCTGAGGCTATGTTTGGGTTCAATATAGTTCAATGGTAGTATTGAATCCAAGGACTGTGTTATCCATCTGTTATAATTCTTGTTACTTGAAATGGAGGAATGGTGGATTCCAGGGTGGCTGCCCACTGTGTGTGGCTAAGTTTTGACCAATTGCGATCTCTCTGGGGAGCTGTAGGTGGAGAGGGGTGCGGGGTTGGGGTTATCCAGGAGATGGGGATCAGGAAGTGGTCTGTCCATGGAAGGGGGGAGGGTGTGCCAACTGAGTGGTCCGTACAGTTGCTGAAGATGGAATCTAGGAGGTGGCCCCTAGAGTGGGTCGGTTTCAATACTAGTTGCGAGAGTTGTAATGCCTCGAGGCTGGTTGTTAATTCTATAGCTGCGTGGTCCAAGGGGTCATCAAGATGAATATGGAGAACCCCTAAAAGGTTGTAGTTGGGTGAGGAGCCGATATCACACGGTGGCAGGGAAAACGAGCTGAAACCCCTGTAAATAGTGGTTTTCCAGCTTAGTTTCCAAGGCTTTGCCCTGCTGACATCCATTAGGGGGTGAAAAAACACCCCAGGACACTAGACTCATTTAGCTTTCTTTGGGGGGGTAGGAGGCTTGGGGTATGGCTCAAAAGTGCCTCATAGGTACTTTTGGGCATGAGCCCGCCCCTTTCAAGGTCCCGCCCCCTCCTCACACTGTGAGGTTGTTGTTCAAGTTGTCAGGTATGCATTTGGGAGACAGGGAGGAAAACTGGGAGATGAAGGGGGCAATCAGGTAGGTACTGTGGAAGAAAAGGGTAAACAATGGCATTTGTAGAGGGGACCCTGTTCTGTTTTCATGGCAAAGCAATCTGTAAAGGTGACAAAAACAGATATTGGTGGGCTACTACTATAACATAGGGCTTTGGACTGTAGTGTATGCGGACTCCGCTAGTTTTCATGTGGCAATGTTTCAACTTCAGAAACAAAACAAAAAGTGTATAAAAAATATTTTATAATATTCATTACTGTAAAAAAAATCCTGTAGAGAATCCCTATAAAACATTATTTTAAAAACATTGTCTCAATTCAACATTTGAAGAAAAAAGTTTAATACATTTTTCATTTTTACACGGAACATAGCACCACCTCACTACTCGCCTTCAGTTATTTGAAAGAGAACAAATACAAGCTTTCTTGTGCATTATTTTTTCCCCTGGTAAGGTTCACATGTTGTGGTTTATCACACTGGGCAGGTGAGAGTGGGACCGCTTAAGGGCTGTAAAGAAAATGTTTTAAAAAATGTTAAATATTTTGTAGAGAGACACAGGTGTTGTTAACGGTGCACGCAGTGAAAGGTTTTAGTGTGTATGGGAGCCTGGAGCTCTACATTCTTCTCAGGAATGCCTAAATAATGGGCACTTTGTGCTCATTCTCTTTGAAAAATGCTTGTCAGGGGGTTCATTTTGTGAAACAAACCATACAGCAATTCTGCAATGCTAGCCCCTAAACCTGCAAATGGAGCCATTTTCTGGATGGAGATGTTGCCTTCGGAAACTGCTGTTTTGTCCACTTACATCAGGAGCCTTCGACGAGTAGCCTCGGTTAATGGCAGCTCTGTAACTCCCTAGAAGCGACTCTCCTCTGTGCAGTCCAGCCTAAGAAATACGTAGCATTTGATTGGTTGAATTAATTAATATACTGTACCAGAAATGAAAAGCATGTATTCCAGACATACATTTGTGTATTTTATGAACTCATAAGCTGATCTTTGGAGAAAAATAGTTGAATTTCGAAAATATATTTAAAAGTTGATATTTGAGCAATACATCATGAAGCGTAGGAGAGACTTGTTACTGTTGTCACTATCTGGTGGCCTAGAAACAATGCACATATAGGACTGTTCTGTATTACCTACGTAGGGACATACCATGTTGACAAAGCCTCTACATTACTGCTGGCAACCATGACTGATGAACTAAGATGATCACTGCTGGTAACCTTGCATATGGTGGCCACCCACTCGGGACGATTTTAATTGGATATAAGTATCTCTTATTGTAGAAAAGGTTAGAGACTTCAATCTAAATGTAACGTTTACAAAATGTTTCTGACTCTGACTTCTAGGCCAAACACTGTGTTATGTTAGCAGAGAACACTTTGCCATTCAATGGAGTAATTACTGTTATGTGAGATGAGCATGCAAGTATTTTTTTTCTTATTACTATGAGGTGGGTACCATCATCATGTGAAACACACAATATGTCCCGCCAGAGTGTGCTCAAGTATTTAGGTGTGCTTCCCAATTTCAAAAATGACTTAATGCACAGCACATTGTATGAAAGTCAGTGCTCTAATGTCCTCCACCTGCTCACAGTCTTATTAAAAACACAACAAACTTTTCCAGTGTCAATAAGATCCTGGGAATAAAGCACAAAAACAGTGCAAATTATATTAATACTATTAGTGGTAGCAACACAGTCCAAAGCTGCGGGCATATTGTGCTGATTTGTGATTTGCACATGCACATATCACCAGCATTTAGTTTGTGGCAAGTGTTACCGTAGAAATAAAGTCCTCACACAGGCTTATATAAGTCCTTTGTAGCCTATTCTCCATATGTGCGACAATAAATAAATAAATTGGGTACTAAACTTTGAAAAAAATCTTTTTTTTATGATTAGGGGAGAGTTTGTACCCAATTGTTGCACCAGACTTAAAAAGACCCCTCATTTTCTTCTGACCTAGTTAAGCATTCCAAGTAGAAGATCAGAAATACGAGTTATGAAAAACGTATGTACAACAGTGTAGATATGGGACTCACCTCAAGAGAGTAGTAAATCTGCAGGCATAAAAGTACTCCTTTGAACAGCTTAGGATTTCCTAATTTTTAAAACTGTCAACCATTGACAGAAGTACACCTGGAAAGCTGTGCCAAGCACAGGTTTGTAGGTACACTAAAGGCAATGCCATTAGTTTGAGCCTGGGCAGCGCATGCGCTGCTCTGTGAGGCATGCGGTATTGAGGTACAGAATAGAAGCTCTGCCTATTTCCCGCCCATCTTTTCAATTGGCTCCTGTCTCTGACCTTGCAAAATCATTGCTTTTCATTTGTGAATAGTCTTAGTAGTCTCTCCTAATTCTTCCAACCACGGACAGAGTGGCTGTAAGAAGGGGTGAACACACAGCAAAAGCCTCATTTACAATTAAATGGTCTTTTAACCCCTTCACTGCGGCGGCTATTCCGCCGCAGTGCTAAGGGGGCGGGCGGAAGAGCGGCGGGCGCATGCAGGTGACTGAACCGCTCCGTCACCAGCGTCGGTTGCGCTGTGCTTATGACGGAGCGGTTCTGTCATGGTCCCGCCCGCTCAATAGAACGCCCAGCGCAGGCGCAGAATTCGCGCCACACAGGCGCGTCGGGCGGGCCATGACAGAACCGCTCCGTCATCAGCACAGCGCCACCGCGGCTGATGACGGAGCAGTTCTGTCATCAGCAGGGGAGGGGTTAAAGACCTGTTAAGTACTCGGGTGCGGCTGCAATTTGATGCTCGCCAGCCCGCGAAACTGTCTCCCCCTGGACTGACACACGCGACGGAGGAGGGGGGGGGAGAGAGTAGGGGGGGCTGAAGCCCCGTGAGCCCAATGGGTGTTGCGCGCCTGTGTCTGACCACTTCCAGGGTGAGAAAGAGGTGCAAATACAATTAAACTGAAAGCTGTCCCCAAACAGCTGGACCAGCATTTTCCCAAAAATTCATTCAGGAAAGAGCAGACACAATTTATAGGTACTCGATTACTGGTAAGATAATGTCTGAGGTTCATCTTCTCTCATGCTGTCTCGTTTTCTTTACTGTGCTCACACGCGCTTTCATGCATGTCCAGGGACAAGGCGGAATACCTTCGTCGTTTGAATTAGAAAAAAAATATCTTGTACAAACATGTCCCTTGAGCAGCAAGTCAAGGCAAGCACAGTAGCTAGGAGAACCAGAGAAACGAAAGAAGCGAAAATGCCGGGCATTTGTGTGGCACCAATTGTTTTACTGCTGGCAGATTTCCCACAGAAACCATGGTTACAGTTCCAGCCGTCGGTGCGTTCCTTTCTCCCCTCTGTGCATGGGGCACCGCATGGCTGCCTGTTTATTTACTCATCCTCGTATCTTCTACCTGCAGGCCGTGGAGGAGGTGAACGCCAGGCTGCGCGAGCTCTACCCGGACAGCGAGGAGCTCTTTGATATCGTGCTGATGACGAACAATCACGCCCAGGTCGGGGTGAGACTCATAAACTCCATCAATCACTACGGTAAGCAAAATAAATAGTCTTTTGTGGCTACTCTTAGCTGCCACGGTGATGGGATGTATTGCACTTTGCCCCCGTTGGCGCGGCTGTTTTTTTTCTCTTTGGATAAACCTTCCTACGGCGGGAATGTTTATTTGCCTGTGTCAGCGCGAGAGCGACAGCCCACATTTCTTCAGCTTCCAGCAAACTTTTGAAGCCAAGTTCACCCCAGAGCGTGTGGGCTTAACTTGTCAGGGGCGAGCCTCGCATTCTAATCAAGGCTCCTGAAGGTGTTATTCCCCCCTCCCCCGGCCGCACACAGCAGGATTATGTACAGTGTGCCAGGCCTGTGAGGAGAGATCAAACACCTCGCTTGCCACTCTGACGGGCACGGGGTTGCAGGATTGACTGCACAAACATTCACAGTAGGGAGGGAAGCTGTCTGGGGTCACCTGGAGGAGGGCCTGGTGGATTCCAGGGTGAAGTGCAGTCCTGGGGGCGGGCTCCTGGGTGGTCTTGTATCTGCACACAGAAGACTTCACTCACCCTATGGCTATGTTTAATACACGCTCTTTACCTCGTTGTTTTACTTGCAGCCCACACAAGTGACTTGTGAAATACCCCGTGGAAAGACGGCTTTTTGTGCAATATTTGTAGGTTTCTATTTTTGTTACAAATTGTTAACTTTCAATCAAATATGACGTCTCGTCTGTCTCACTGACGATACAAAAACAACCCACTGACACCCAGTATAGCCAAGTAAAAAAACATAAAATAATAATGCCTCTCGCGCCCAAGAACTTTTTTCACAGGGCCCTTTCTTTCAGGACTGTGAGGCCTTGTGACACCTCAGAGAGACGCAACGACACATGAAAGCCAGCACTCCCACACGTTCCCCTATCTGCTTCATATGCAAAAGTACACAGTGACATAGTATATACAAGTACTTCCCTGGAATTACTTCTATCTCTACGCTCCTCGAAGCCCCCGCCTTATGTCAGGAAGGAAAGATGAAAGTAGTGAGAGACCACAACGAGGTCTCTTCTTTGTACCATAGACTGACCCTCCCCCTTTAGTGACTTTAGGCCTTTTGGCCAATTAAGGGTTACTCTTATTATGAGATGCAGGAAATCACACATTTAAACAGTCGGAAGTGTTGGCACATGAGTTGTGTAAAGGGAGGTTGCAATCGGTTGCATGTTTTGCAAGCTAAATTGAGAATGTGACAAGAGCTTGAGCAATGAACAACGCCCTCTAGCTGTATGCTGTGAATTAAAAATTGAACTACCAAAATATGTGTGTGTGTGTGTGGGTGTGTGTGTGTGTTACCAAGCCTTGCGGACTGAACCACACTAAAGAAAATGTCATATATGCTAATTAACTTGCTATTGTTGTTTCCTGGTAAACACCATTTATATCCCCGGGGGGGAGGGGGGGGGGAGGGGGAGGGGGGAAGTGTGTGGGTGGCGGGGCAGCCGCTCACATTTCCACACCTCAATGTAAGTGGAATCTCACCTACTCGAAAAGAGGCTTCCTGGCGCTGCAAGCAACCAATTTTTGGGATTAGCTGCATCTGTAGTTACACTTTAGGATACTGTCTGCTGTTGTGTCTGTAGTTTCCCACCAAGAGATTTTCGAGGCCTGTGACTGGGTGGGGGGATTGACAATCAGAAATCGGTGATGATGGGGGAGAGGATGTGCCATAACGACCAGAGCTGCCCAGTTTGGAACCGGGGAATGGGGTTCGAGTCTCGGCATTGGCGCAACATCCTATGATTATGAACACATCACTTAATCTCCCCCTGCCCACAACAAATGAATGTGCCCTTGTGTAAGGTCACTGGTGTTCCTATAAAGCCCTCCAATACTATCGGCTCGATTTCGCTTTATATATAAACTGCAAAAAAACAAGCATTTGCAATGCAATAGGTCTCGCATTTGCGAGAGTTAGAGCTATTGGCACTTTATATTACAATGTCTTTTACTTATGTGTTTTGGTATGGAGCATGATGGGTGCATGTGGTATGGAGTGGAATTTTGTGTTAATGGCACAATGTAAACAAAAAACAATAGTGCATCAAATGCTGACTAGCAGGCTTGGAAATACATGTAAACTTACTGTAAATATTTTGATAAAGTTTCTAAACCACCATAATTTCAATACCAATATTAAAAGAAAACTCCTGTTACTTTTGGACGTTTTGTTGAGAAAGGGCCGATAAGGCTGGGACTGAGCCAGTTACCAATACAATAGTTGGCTTATAAACAACTATTTAGGGTGAAGTGTTAAAGGTCATACGTCACTGTGTCTGCAAGGATAATTAAACATGTCTTAGATGTTAATGGTAGACTGGTGGATGATGGGCTTGGTTGGGGGAGATAGTCATACCTGCGACTGCACCGTAAGAGCCTTATTTGTGTTAATATACATAGCTGCCAAGCTTCCAGATTGCTTATGTGTGACTCTTTCAAAGTTTCAGTGTACTTAAGAGTGACATTCAACGAATGTGAGTTACAAACTTTCTTGGGAGCAAAATCAAGTAATGAAGTGAATGGAAACAATTAAATATCAGAAATTACACTGATTTGAGCACGAAAAAGTTTAAGATCTTGAAACTGCTGCAAAGGAGCTGAAATGGAAGGGTACTAACCTAGTGCCCTGGTAAGCTCATTGTACTGTAAAACAATTGCATGACCATAATATTAAACAAACATATCTTTCGGAGGCAGTACTTTATTAATGTTCTGCGTAGATATGCAAACACACATGCAATTAAATAACAAAAAAATACCTACTGGATGCAAAAGATTGGCACTTACAATCTAAATGAAGCAATTAGTACTATTAACCCGTTGGACGCTCTTGACGAGCTCAGCTCGTCATTAGCCACTGAGCTCGTCATAATGGTCCGAACGCTCGCACGTGGGGCTAATTCCCCAGCTGTGCTGAACGTTCTATGCAAACGGGTGTGGCCGTGACCAGCCGCGGTCGGCAGTAGGAGTTCCTGCAGGGCGGTGATGTGGGGAGGGGGAGGGGCAGGGTGGGGGGTAGTAATGTATGGATTACAGAGTTTAACAGGTAAGTAAACATATAAATAAATAAAACAAATTTTGTTGCGTGCACTGCATCGCATTTGGTGATGCAATGCGCGCAACAAAATTCGTTTTATTTATTTATATACACATAACGTCAGTTTTATCCCGATTAATACAATAACCTGAGACAAAACCAAAATCCTCAGCTAGGCTGAATAATCTTGGGATTGCTTCTAGTGGGTTAGAGGTATAAAGGAGAAGGTCATCTGCATATAGTGCAGTCCTAATTGATAACTCTCCAATGCTAAACGAAGAAATTATAGGGTCTTGCCTTAAGGAACAAACAAAGGGCTCAATATATATGTCAAATATTAGTGGGGACAAGGGACATCCCTGCCTAGTTCCTCTACAAACATTCAACCAATCTGACAAGCCACCATTTACCAAAATTCTGGCTCTCAGGCACCTGTATAAAGTATCAACACCTTTTATATAAATCTCAGGGAAGCCAAATTTCTTCATCACTTTCCATAGATAAAGCCAGTTCACTTGATCGAAAGCTTTGGCAGCATCTATCGCAACAATAGCGAGTGGCTTCTTCTTCTGGATTGCATAGTCTATCGCACCAATCACTTGAAATGTGAGTTCATTCAGTTGTCGGCCAGGGATAAATCCTCGCTGATCAGGGTGAATGATAGTCTTTATGACCTTGGCCAATCTGCTTGCTAATATACCCGAATACATTTTCAGATCAGAGTTCAAAAGTGATCTTTGTTAAAGGATTTCACTTTTCAACAATCCCTTTTTATGTCCAACTGCTCATTTTTGACGCATTATCCTGTGTTGAAATATTCCCATACACTGCTACACAATATTTTTTCAAAAGACTCATCGCGGTAAATCTTTCTACTTCAAGTATTGGAAAGAAAAGGATATTATGTTTGTCTATCAATTCTTTTCAGATTCATCCATTATTTCATTTGATGAAATGCTAACTAAGTTTGATTTATCTGTACATCACCGTAATGAATTTGATATTATTACTAATGCCATTGTGTCTCACCTATCTACCCTCCCTACGTTTGATATCCTTCCCTCCCTTACTCCCTCCACCCCTCTTTACCCGTTGTTCACTCAGCAAATACCCAAAGCTGCTTTGATTTATAAAATGTTATTAGAGAATGTTGGTCCTAGACCTAAAACTGTTACTGAAGTTGCTTGGGAAACTGATTTCTCTTTATCGTTATCTATTGATACTTGGGATCGATTATGGTCCAAACTGTTTAAGACTTCGGTTTCGGCCCGTATTACTCAATCACTTTTTTTCATTTACCACAGAGCTCTGTTTACCCCTATAAGCATTACCAAATTTTCCCCTTCCTCCTCCCCCCTTTGTTGGTCCTGTTCATCTCACCCAGGCACACTTAAACACCACTTATTTGATTGCCCACGAGTTATCACCTTTTGGAAATCAGTTTGGAAATACTGTATGCGTATTTTTCATTTTTCTGAACCATTTTCCTCATTGCATATTTTTCTAGGTTTTATATCTGATGTTTTGGACTTACATTCTTATAATGCAAAATTGTATGACCTACTCATTGCAACTGCATACAAAGTAATCCTGTCTTGCTGGAAGGATAACTCTAAACTGTCTGTGCAGACGTGGTGGAAGTTTGTGTGTGATGAGCATAGAATTGCTATTGCTTCTTCTTCATCTGTCACCTTAAAAATTAAGTCTGACCTTACCTGGCTACCTTTCTCCGCCTTCTTATCCTCTTCTCCCCCCCCTTAACTCCCCTTCCTTCCTTTCTCTTTCTCTCTTCCTCTTTTTCTCTTTCCTTCTTTCTTTTTTTTCTTCTTTCCTCTCTATACGGTTTTCTTCAATTACATGATTTTACTTTACCGTTTCTCTTTCTCTATATCTCAAAAATTGTCTTTCATGATTATCTCCTATTGACTTTGCGTTATCTTATGTTGTGATATTATGATGTATCATTTTTCTTATGCTCAATAAAACTTTATTAAACTGAAAAAAAAGAGTTCAAAAGTGAAATGGGTCGATATGACCCTATTTTTTCCGGGTCTTTATTTGGTTTTGCAATTAATGAAATTGTAGCATCTAACCAAGAGGACGGAATTTGTTCTCCCTGGATAAGAATATTGTTGAATAATTTCTGAAGTGGGCCTAAAATCTCATCTATATTGTCCTTATAAATCTCTAATGGCAGACCGTCTGGACCTGCAGCTTTATTCCTTGCCATCTTCTTCACTTGAGATCTGATCTCCCCCTCAGTTATTTCCTTTACCAGGAAGGCTATGTCTTCATTGCTCAGTTGTGCTAAGTTTCTCAAAATAGCCGAATTTTCTAAATCGACAGTTGAGCTATTAATATTTTCAGAATAAAGTTCTTCGTAAAAGGATCTAGCTTCCTCCTTGATCTCGCCATCCTCAGACAGAACAGAACCCGTCCTTCTTTGTTTTAGAGTTTTGATGTTATTTCTGGTCCTCTCCGACCTGGCTTCCCAGGCTAGCAATGACCCACATTTTTCACCGTATTCAAAATTACTTAATTTGCTCACTTCCCATTTATCTTTAAGTATTTTTTCATTTCTTAACCTGAACTTTGTTTGTAAGTCAAAAAATTCCTTTTCCAGTCTTGATATATCAGATTGATCATTAGAAATGGCAGAAAGGAGTTGCTGTTCTTTTGATTTAATCGCTCTGAGATCATTAATATCCATTTCTTTATTTAACTTTCTAGTCAGGGCCATTTGAGAACCATATATTCCTCTTAAAACGGATTTAAATGCATCCCATATAATATAATCTGGAGCTGTTTTATGGTTAAACACAAAAAACTCTAATATATTCTCCTTGATTTTAATCTTGTACTCTTCATTTAACAAGATGGTCCTGTCTAGAGTCCACCTGTATTCTGAAAAATTCTTTTGAAAGTTAATGTTTAACTCAACTACTGAGTGATCAGACAACCTAATTGGAATGTAAGAAATGGATTTGGTGTTTGCTAGCAGTGATCTATTAATCAAGAAAAAATCTATCCTAGAGAACTGATGATATTTTTTACTGTAGAAAGAATACTCTCTACGAGTACCGTACTTAACTCTCCATACATCACTCAACAAATGCTCCTTCATAATATTTTTCAGAACAGACAGAGATTTCTTAGGGCAGTTATATTTAGATTTTGAAGTGCGGTCTACTTCAGGATCTAATAACAAATTAAAGTCACCTCCTAATACAATAGGTATCGTATATTGCAACATATAGTTTTCTAATTTCTGTAAAAAACAGGGCTTATCCTCATTTGGGCCATAGTAAATCCCACATAAGAATTTAACTGCACTAATTGATACTATTGCAACTAACCACCTGCCTGACTGATCTGTGGCCCAGTCGTACATAACAATTCCTTTATTAGCGCAGATTATTATTGCCACCCCTCTCGTGTTGCCTGATTGTTTTGAACAGAAAATGTCCTGAACCCATTTATTCTTAGTAAAAAAAATTCTACATTCATCTGCTTCCAAATGGGTCTCTTGTAGAAGAATTAAAGAAGCCCCCTTATTTTCCAAGAAATGGAGAACATTTATTTGTTTCTTGCGACTCCCTAAACCGTTCAAGTTCCAGGAAAGGATTTTAGTATGCCTAGCTTGAGACATAACGAAGTTTTAAGCTATGATTTGTGGCTTGTCCAGAGCATATTAACCTGTGGTGACAATTAAATTTAAAAGAAAAATGATACTTTAAGGCGCATGAGGACTTTTTAATCTGCTTTTTCCCCCCAACCCTTGCAACCCCACCCCCCCACCCCCCGAGGAACCCTTCCCTCCTGATTGGCGAAAATACGCCCTAAGAGGCCCTGAACCCCTATTGCCCTGCCTATAAAAAAGTATAGCAAACAAAACAGGTGATGGACAGAATGTGGATCAATGTCACACATTCACCCCAGTCCAAAGATCTGGGCCCAAATCCATCGTTTTTTTGCACTCCACACCACCCTGGGTTAGACAATGGCGATATGCAAATCAGCTCTGACCCTGTGCCCCATGGGAACAGTCCAGTCCGAACTACAAAAGCCATGTCCTTCCCAGAACGGAATCAAGCATCCGAGGACCGGACCGGTTTCGAGGTAACACCTCTCATCAGCCCGGCTAGCTTGACTCCAGTGGTGTGGAGTGCCTGGGACCCACGTCTGAGCATCCCCAGCGCACTTATGGCGGTATTGCAAACAAAACAGGTGATGGACAGAATGTGGATCAATGTCACACATTCACCCCAGTCCAAAGATCTGGGCCCAAATCCATCGTTTTTTTGCACTCCACACCACCCTGGGTTAGACAATGGCGATATGCAAATCCGCTCTGACCCTGTGCCCCATGGGAACAGTCCAGTCCGAACTACAAAAGCCATGTCCTTCCCAGAACGGAATCAAGCATCCGAGGACCGGACCGGTTTCGAGGTAACACCTCTCATCAGCCCGGCTAGCTTGACTCCAGTGGTGTGGAGTGCCTGGGACCCACGTCTGAGCATCCCCAGCGCACTTATGGCGGTATTGCAAACAAAACAGGTGATGGACAGAATGTGGATCAATGTCACACATTCACCCCAGTCCAAAGATCTGGGCCCAAATCCATCGTTTTTTTGCACTCCACACCACCCTGGGTTAGACAATGGCGATATGCAAATCAGCTCTGACCCTGTGCCCCATGGGAACAGTCCAGTCCGAACTACAAAAGCCATGTCCTTCCCAGAACGGAATCAAGCATCCGAGGACCGGACCGGTTTCGAGGTAACACCTCTCATCAGCCCGGCTAGCTTGACTCCAGTGGTGTGGAGTGCCTGGGACCCACGTCTGAGCATCCCCAGCGCACTTATGGCGGTATTGCAAACAAAATCATCATCCATCATGCACTGGGACAGGAACAGACTAATTTGCATATAGCCAGGTTCTGAAGCTGGGATGGTGCAGTGAGCTAAAAAACGATGATGGATCAAGCCCTGATCTCTTGACTGGGTAGGAGTATTCTGCATCATTCAGAAACTCTGTCCATCATCTTTTCCAAAATTGATTTTATCCACACTATGTGTGGGAGGGTATGCTCAGACGTGAGTCCCTAGCTCATTGCACCATCAGGATTCAAGCAAGCCGGGCCGACGAGGCTGAAATGCCAGAAACCGGTCCCCGGTAGCTTGTCTCCTTCCCAGTATAAGAATTGGCTTGGTAGTTTGGTTTGCCCTGTTCCCATCATGCACTGGGACAGGAACAGACTAATTTGCATATAGCCAGGTTCTGAAGCTGGGATGGTGCAGTGAGCTAAAAAACGATGATGGATCAAGCCCTGATCTCTTGACTGGGTAGGAGTATTCTGCATCATTCAGAAACTCTGTCCATCATCTTTTCCAAAATTGATTTTATCCACACTATGTGTGGGAGGGTATGCTCAGACGTGAGTCCCTAGCTCATTGCACCATCAGGATTCAAGCAAGCCGGGCCGACGAGGCTGAAATGCCAGAAACCGGTCCCCGGTAGCTTGTCTCCTTCCCAGTATAAGAATTGGCTTGGTAGTTTGGTTTGCCCTGTTCCCATCATGCACTGGGACAGGAACAGACTAATTTGCATATAGCCAGGTTCTGAAGCTGGGATGGTGCAGTGAGCTAAAAAACGATGATGGATCAAGCCCTGATCTCTTGACTGGGTAGGAGTATTCTGCATCATTCAGAAACTCTGTCCATCATCTTTTCCAAAATTGATTTTATCCACACTATGTGTGGGAGGGTATGCTCAGACGTGAGTCCCTAGCTCATTGCACCATCAGGATTCAAGCAAGCCGGGCCGACGAGGCTGAAATGCCAGAAACCGGTCCCCGGTAGCTTGTCTCCTTCCCAGTATAAGAATTGGCTTGGTAGTTTGGTTTGCCCTGTTCCCATCATGCACTGGGACAGGAACAGACTAATTTGCATATAGCCAGGTTCTGAAGCTGGGATGGTGCAGTGAGCTAAAAAACGATGATGGATCAAGCCCTGATCTCTTGACTGGGTAGGAGTATTCTGCATCATTCAGAAACTCTGTCCATCATCTTTTCCAAAATTGATTTTATCCACACTATGTGTGGGAGGGTATGCTCAGACGTGAGTCCCTAGCTCATTGCACCATCAGGATTCAAGCAAGCCGGGCCGACGAGGCTGAAATGCCAGAAACCGGTCCCCGGTAGCTTGTCTCCTTCCCAGTATAAGAATTGGCTTGGTAGTTTGGTTTGCCCTGTTCCCATCATGCACTGGGACAGGAACAGACTAATTTGCATATAGCCAGGTTCTGAAGCTGGGATGGTGCAGTGAGCTAAAAAACGATGATGGATCAAGCCCTGATCTCTTGACTGGGTAGGAGTATTCTGCATCATTCAGAAACTCTGTCCATCATCTTTTCCAAAATTGATTTTATCCACACTATGTGTGGGAGGGTATGCTCAGACGTGAGTCCCTAGCTCATTGCACCATCAGGATTCAAGCAAGCCGGGCCGACGAGGCTGAAATGCCAGAAACCGGTCCCCGGTAGCTTGTCTCCTTCCCAGTATAAGAATTGGCTTGGTAGTTTGGTTTGCCCTGTTCCCATCATGCACTGGGACAGGAACAGACTAATTTGCATATAGCCAGGTTCTGAAGCTGGGATGGTGCAGTGAGCTAAAAAACGATGATGGATCAAGCCCTGATCTCTTGACTGGGTAGGAGTATTCTGCATCATTCAGAAACTCTGTCCATCATCTTTTCCAAAATTGATTTTATCCACACTATGTGTGGGAGGGTATGCTCAGACGTGAGTCCCTAGCTCATTGCACCATCAGGATTCAAGCAAGCCGGGCCGACGAGGCTGAAATGCCAGAAACCGGTCCCCGGTAGCTTGTCTCCTTCCCAGTATAAGAATTGGCTTGGTAGTTTGGTTTGCCCTGTTCCCATCATGCACTGGGACAGGAACAGACTAATTTGCATATAGCCAGGTTCTGAAGCTGGGATGGTGCAGTGAGCTAAAAAACGATGATGGATCAAGCCCTGATCTCTTGACTGGGTAGGAGTATTCTGCATCATTCAGAAACTCTGTCCATCATCTTTTCCAAAATTGATTATAAAAAAGTATAGGTCTCTATATCCCCGTCTGTACCTGTATATATTTGTTTACTTCCTAGAGTTCTTTTTTTTATTTTTTTTCCCCCCCTTACTTTATCTCCCTATTTTACTAAATCAGACCACACCACACTCATTGTTTTTTTTTACCCTTGTTAATCACCCCACAACATGTTATGTTGTTTTTTTTTTTTATACTCTCACTCTCCCCCTCTTTGAACTTACTTAGAGGTAGGCAGGTGATAGGAGGTACAGCGGACAACCCAAGTGTACACTATTCTGTCTGTTCTTTCATCCTAGCTAAAACTGCGTCAGCTTCCTCAGGAAAATGGCACGTGTACATTTTATTATTCCACATAATTTTGAGGAGCGCTGGAAATTTCATTTGGACCTGTGCCCCATAAGATCGTAACTCTGGCATTCTAGAGCCTAGCTCCCATTGTCTTTGGGCAGTCTTACTACCTATATCAGATCTGATGTGATAGGGATTAGCTCGAAAATGTAAGGAAGTGCGAGATAAACATCTAGTAAGAATCAGCTCTTTTATGCTATAGGTTTGAAAGTATACCAAGAGATTCCTAGGTGCCTTTCGATCAGCATGTAACCTAAATGAATCTCTATAGACCCGCTGGATCTCAGCTTCCAAATTAATATCAGGTCGATCCTTAAGAATGTCTTCCCGCAGCAATCTGCAAACAAATCCCTTTATGTCTTCCACTTCTGCCCCTTCCGGAATTTTTAAAATCCTCAGGTTGTTACGTCGTGATTGAGTTTCCAACCTCTCCAGATCCATTGTTAAGGTGCGATTCTGAGCTTTTAAGGCAACTATGTCTTGAGAGTTAACTTTTGAGGACTCTGTAAGTGATGATACTTTTCCCTCTAAAGCGCTTGTTCTGATACTAATGCCCTCAATTTTGGCCTCCAAAAGATCGAATCTATCATGCAATCCTTTCTGATTTTTTTCGGAGATCTCGAATCTTTCCAACAAATCTCCTCTTAGTGAGTGAAGTAGGGAACCCAGGCTTTTCTCTACTGCTTCGCTTCCTCCGCAAGCCCCAGCTTCTTCATTTAAGGGTGAAAACTGTGTGGGGCACTGCGAGAGAAGATTGGAGCTCTGTGGTCTGAGATACTTGTTCGCCATGCATTAAAGCCTCACCAGGCTGTATACTGGTGTAATTCGGGGGAGGTTGTACCGGACCCCCAACTCCCCCCACAATTCCAGCCGCCCCAGATACCTCTGAAGAGTTGGCTGATTCCAAAGCCGCATATTTATTTCTCAGAGGAAAATTAACTAGAAGAGGGGAGACTGTGACCATGTTCGTTCTATCAGTGGAGTTACCTGCGGACTTCACAAGCCCATGCTGGTTATTTATTTCTCTTATTTCTCTTTCCTCTGTAGTTGTTTCGATATTTGTTTCAATATTGTTTACTTTAGATGATACTGCTTGCTCCATGATCTTGAAATAGCTCTTGAGTGAAGGGGTCCCTTTCAAAGTTTGGGTCTGTTTTAATCCTTTAGCTTTTCCCCTTCGTGCCCCCCCTTTCTTACTTTGCTTACAGGGTGAGATAGGCACCGGACCACTACTTCCACCCTCATGTAAGTCGGCGGTATTAAGAACTCCTTTCTTCTTAAGTTCTTGTTTAGAACGCAACTGATAACGATTTTTAGCAGCGCTTCTTTTTTCACTGCTACTAGTACTAACAGTTTCTTTGGAGGGTAACTCAAGAAAGCCAACTATAGTTTCACCACTGGAGGCAACTTCTAAGCTAAGGGTAGCACACTGTGACTTAGGTACTGCTTTGTCTGCCTCCATGCACACAGCCAAATCACCACAGGCAAGAGACACTATAGCTGTAACAGGAGCACGGCGTGTAAATACTGCTGCTGCCCGATACCAGAAGGCTGCTCTCGAGCGCAGCCATGCATTATACCAGCTTACCCGTAATCCTGTATATTGCACTACTTGCGTGGTATTACTGCCGTGTCCTGTGCCCCCTAGCTTCAGGGACTCCTCGTGGCTCGTAACCCGATACAGCTGCCCCGTTCTAGGCTCCTCAGCGTACCTCCGCTCGGACTCTCGCTCTTCCCCTCGCATCCCAATACGCCGGGCACGTTGAGTAGGTTGAGTAGGTCCTAGTGCCTCCGGCTTTTCCGCGTCCCGTGCTCAGCAGCCTCACAGACCACAGAGCGCAGACCGTGCAGGGAAAAGAAAATAACGGGAAAAAAAACTCAGTATAGCGAGATATAAACGTTGATCAATAGCAACTCTTCATCTCACCGTTAAATAGACCGCAATCATCCGTGGTCATAACGGGGACGAGACCTGTCGGAGTGCTTCATAGGGCTTTAGGGAACGGAGCCTCGCAGCAGCCGTTAGCCTGCCGCCGCCATGTTCCTCCTCTCTCTCCTCTTTCGTTTTCAGACATAATTTGAGGCAGAAAGAAATGAGTAGTTTCGTAGCAAGTGGACTTTTAATTCCAAACTCTCTTCTCTGCCCATGCTGTCACTCTCCAGGATAACACACTTATAAAAAAAAACAGCCTCACATATTCTCCAAATGCAAGCATTTCTCACCTTAAACTGCATGCAGCGCTCCTTGTTTGTGCTTCTCTGACATGTGGGTTTGGGGGATTACTGGGAGTGCTTGCAGTGTAAACCGGGTGACCCAAAATCAGGTACAGGCAACCGGCCAGGGCCTGCATGCGTGCCTCACACCGGAAGCACTTTAGCAGGCAAAGGGATACATAGGGAGCTGGGGTTACCGTGCTTTCAGTGTCTTTTTTCTTTATTGTAGACACAACTAGTCAGTTCATTCACCTGCCCTGGGGAAGTCCGGCATGAGCTCAGCTTCAATTTTTTGTATTTATATAGGAACCGGACATCCCCGCCGTTGGCCGCAGCAGGGGTACTTGATTTTAATTTACTATGTCAACTAGTTAATTGTAACCATAGCAAAACCCCGTGCTTGGCCACCCCGCGAACAGATTTTAAAAAGAAACCAAAATAGCTGTGCGCTCAGGGAAACAAGGGTACGAGAGAACGAAAAGCTTGGTAAAACAAAACAAGAAATGCAGCCCCCTAAATCCTACTGGGGAGGGGGGAGGATGCTAGCCTCTTATGGGACCATAGGGCCAGGAAATCTAGAATGCAATACACATCCCAGGTCTTGGGGTGAAAGCCTGTAACCTAGCAGCAAGTCTCACAGCAACCATAGACGGACGCTAGGATCCATGAACAGAACGCACTATGTGAGCACCATTTGTGAGGCAATAAAGGGCTGCATTCCATTGGATCTCACCCTGGCCCTTGGCGGTTGTCAGTGTATTTCATTTGAACCTCTGGAATCAGCCACACTCTGCTGTGTCTTTTGGCAAAAGTGAATCTTCCTGTGGGCGCAATGTCGATCGCTGATTGGGTGAGCTGGAGTCTTTGGTGATACCTGCCTCTTATATGTTTCCTTTTAATAGTGTTGTGCTTTGTAATGGCCTACTGGCCAGGTTAAGAAGTCAGCGGCTGCTGCTTGGATGAGCCCAGGCCTGTGTTCGTGTAGGCATGGGTGGCTCTACTTGGACCAGCAGTGCTTGATGGGTGGGATGGCGGCCTTCGGGTTGGAGGGAATTTGGATTACGTTTTGCGAGTTACTATTTTGGCTCCTGCCCACACTTGCCTCATTATAGACTTGACAGTGGTCCAAAGTAACAATGCTTGGAGCTAATGTCCTGCAAGTAGTTCACTTGTAGGTTCTTGCTTGATTACGTTGGTAATTTTTAGGTCGGATTTCCGGTTACCAGGTGTTTTTTTTTGGTACCTGGAGTCAGGTTGCTGGCTTGGTACATCCTCGTTGTTCGCCTGCCTGTCTGTTCTTTTACATACTTGGAATACATTTCAATATACTTATACACAAACCTACGAGTGTGGATTTTACTACACAACACTTTTGTACTGGGACAAGAAAGATGGTTGAGCTGCTATGTTTTCCATCCCCTCTTCTCGGCGCTTGAATTAATAAACCAAAAATAGGTAGGTAACTTGAGTTTTATAAATAAGCATCTGATATTGTCATAATTTTTTACCAAATAAACATTTTCAGCGAGGAAGCATTTAGTCCAGTCCTGTTCCTCAACTAAGCTACTCGGCTTTGGTAAATGAAGTGCGCCGCCCTTGCTTGCTAACACCTGCTCATATTAAGCTTTATCCAATGTCATCATTTTGCCTTGAACACAGGGCAATAGTTCAGTTCATACCTTAAACACTGTGCAACTTGTCCTCCAGAAACACAGTCCATTTCCCATCCTCACCACTGCGCCGATGACATCAGTGCCCTGTTCCTGATGTCGGTTTCCAATCAAGGGTGAAGACGGAGACCTCCTGCAGGAATGAAAAGTTCCTGCCAAGAGAGTCATCCAGCTCTTAGTGTCGAACCTCTCCACTTGCCCGACCTTCTACTCCAGTCATTCTGCTGTGTCCGGACGTGAGCCAGAATTCAAAATCCAAAACAACGAAATTGCAGTTCCGGGCTTGCTGCCTAATCACAGGTGATGGAAGTGGATGGACAACCTATATACAATTTATATATACTTGTATATATATGAAAAAAGGTCTTGTCGAAACAGCAGAGATTTACTCGTGCAGCCACCCATGACACACTGAGAGAATACAACCGCTCTCCGGATAATCGTGGTACCCAGCGAGATGACACTGCACAGCTCACTCTGTCGCCCACTACACACACTGCGGCAATCCCTCAACACACAACCCCAATCATTACTCAAGGCGCATAGTGAGGCGCACAGCACCTTCCGCCCTTAAGCCTTTGTGAATTCCGGCATGGTGGCATTTGTTTAAAGTCCGCTGTTTTGGGACAGATTCTCGGCTGTCCTGCAGTTCCCCCGGGGCACAAGCAGGCATCCACTTCTGTCATTACAGCTGATCGCAGCAAAAAGACAGAAGTGGATGCCTGCTTGTGCCCCGGGGGCACTGACATAAAAAACACAACCGTGCGCTCCTTGCTTGCTGGCAGCAGGGGGAGGGAGCGAGGAGGAGGCCTGAGCGATTCCCCTGCAGAGCGAGCCAGAGACACCATGTGTTTGTAAGTTAATTACAAACATATGTTGCCAAAGCTCGCTCCCGCAAGGGAATCCCGTACTTGCACACGTTGCCATTGAAGACAATGGAATGCATGCAGGTTTTAGCCTGAAAAAGGCAATCCATGGCTACAGGTCTCATTCCTATGGAGCGCATGTGCGCTGCATAGGCTAGACCTAAAAAAGCAGGAGAGTTGTGTTATCTTGTGCCCTCCAATTGGTTAATACCTCTATATCAGATTGCATTGTGAAACACTATTGCATGAGTCAAGCAATAAAGCACACTTATCTTTAGTGCAGTATCTGAGATAGCTTGTTAGAGAGGCAGTGATCCCGAGTAAACGCAATTTGCTTAATATTTTTCTCTGCCACTGTTTTCTAATTTACATTTCCACCTATTTTATGTTCCCTTTTTCAACAGACAAACTTTGGTTAAAGGAGGTATACACAGTGCCAGCTGTGGGTGACTGTGGTTTAACCTTGTTTTTTTGCCAGACATTTGATAGTTTAGATGATCAGATTATGCTGGAGATGTGGATTCCCTGTTTTTTATATATGGCTGTTTAAGGAGTCATTTAAAAGATAAAGTTATGAAAGTGGTATTTCTTTACTGATTTTTATGAAACTGTGCTAAACATAGATCTGATGACCGCGGCTTAGTAATATCAAGGATGTATAATGTATGATGCTGGAAATAACCCTTTCAAAATAAAAGGGTAGCAAAGAAAGAAAGTTGTTCTCCCTTTAAATGTACATTTTTATCCATCGGCAAATTAAGTTATGCTCGGTTCTGAAACATGTTAACGTAACTGGGCTTCTCCCCTCACATCACCCTTACTGTGTCTTGATGGTTAAACACTCAGTAAACCGGCACTGCTGCATGAACTCCTATTCACTAAAATGTCAGGGGCATTCATTGTGACATAGTGCACACTTTGGCAGGCGATGACATCACAGGGTTAACCCCCTTCTCTATCAGATGCACCACAAAAATTATATTTTGTCTAAGGGACAAACGAAAACAAAAAAGTGGGGAACCACAGAAAGAGCCATGCTTACCTTATGTTCCTGCTGCTGTCACCCCAGAAACCAGCAGCTGTTTCTATATTGGGGCGTGGGGCCGTCGTCTCCGCTTTCTTCGACATATTAAATGTTTAATTAATACTGTTATTGATTCCATCTTTGATCTTTACTGCAGTGCGTGGCATGACCTGGGCAAAGTTACAGGAGAGTCATAGCGGCGGAAGCCTTTGCTCCAAGCCTGCTTGATGATTGGCAGATGCTGGGTCTGCTTGGGGGTGAAGTGCGCATGTCAGGTTGGACGGGTGCCTTGCTCTGACTAGCCCGTCAAGCGCACTTGAACCCTCGCCAGGCTCTGCAATGTAGGAGCACGGGCATTGTTGCCACTGCCCCAAGATTCCAAATGAGCGTTTACGGCCCCAGACCCAGCCAATGTCTGCGCTGCTCTCTTGCTGTTTCCTAACAGAAACAGCAAGGGAGCAGTATCTAGATTGGCTCATGGGAGTGGGACAGGGCTTGAAGGAGGTGAGGTCATAACTTCCATGGTTGTAGCACGCTCCACACACGACTAGAGGGGAGCCTGCTGCAAAGGCAAACTCATTGCGTTCGATGCTGAGACAGATTGGACAGTGAGTGTGTTAAAAATGTTAGTTTATTTATATTAGTCTAAGAGGATTAAGTAAGTCCATCTTGGATGTTTAGGTCCGTGGTGCTCTTTCTTGCTGCTATATTGTGCGATATTCTTTGAAGTGCCAGATAAGTGGGTGTTTGTATTAACAGCCGATTCCTCTGAAAAAAAACACATGTTTTTATTGAGCTAAATTTGCTTTTAATAACACCCACTTAGCTGACGTTTCAAAGAATATCGCACAAATAGCTGATAACTTTTGCGGATACACCGACTAGAAGTCGATATACACAATTCTTTCACTTTCACATCACAACATAAAACCAATGCAGCATGCTGTGAGAAAGTAAAAGAATTGCGGTTGCCGAATTCTGTTTGCAAAACTAGTCAAAGTGATCAGCTATTTGTCGCAAGCGGCAGACGCTGCCCAGCGCGAGTCCATTGTTGTCACTGGTCACTGAGTGGACAGAACTTTTGCTGCCTGGTTTCTCTCTCAAGAGTGTTTGTCACTCGGTGTGTTGTGTGCGCGGGATATAACTCGAAAATCCACAGAACTATAGAGCATCTAGATGCTATACCAGCAGGCCCGGACTGGCCGTTGCGGGCACTGGGCAATTCCCCGGTGCGCCACAAGGGTGGGGGCTGGTTTTGGGCCCCTGGGGGCCGTTTTTGTTACAGGGCCGTTTTTGCAGCATAGCTGCAAAATCGGCCTGTTAACAAAATCGACCGAAAAGGGCTCGGTCACACCCCCAACCTCCCCCGGGGGGCCGGCCGAGCACTTTGCCAGGGTCGGTTTTGGTTCCCAGTCCGGCCCTGAATACCAGGGTTGGTCTAGGAGGGGGGAAGGTGGGGGAGGGGGAGATTTAGTGCTGAAGGGGAAACTAATGGGTGATGGCATGCAAGGAAGCTTGTTGCAACCAGTGGGTCCAGTACTGTTTTGCTTGGCAACAGAGGGGACGTTTTTTGAGCCCGAATCAACCTTGGGTCACACATTTGCCTGTCCTTGACTTTTACTGCAAGCAATTAGGCAGTGTGTGTGAACCATGCTCAAGCATGCACTGCTCTGCAGGAGAAGTGACTAGGCAGGACAGCCACCTGTCATTCTCATCTGTGTGTACCTTTAGTGTGTCTGTATGTTTGTTCTATTAAAAAGCTAAAGCTAAAGTTAATGCTTCTGAACTTCACTTTTTTTCTCGGTAAGAACATGGACCCGTTCAAATATGAAATTCCACAGTCAGCTGCATCTGGGTTCACCGAGTTAGTACAAGCACTGTAGAAAGACAGACCAGCAAGGAAACACAAAACGGCAGTTCAAACATGATGTCTGTGTGTCAAACTTAAAACATTGCAGAAGCAATCAACTACTTAGATGCTGCTACATCCTTCACGAAAATGAGTTAGTGTGAGAGCTCAGCATGTGTCCTTATATTATTCCAGTGCACCACAGGTTTCTCTTTTAACCTTGCACAAGCTACCAGAAATCCCAGGATCAATAAAGATGTTCAGACCAATCACCTAAGTGTCTCACTGTGCTCTGACTGCTGCAAGGCCGGTCTCTGCCAGTCACTGAAAAGACAGGAGAGGTGAGTGACTCCAGTGGGTGAGTTAGACTAGAGCGGCCTGAGACCGCCTTTTATAGAGAGTGTGTGCGACAAGGCACTTTAGATCCAAGCAGTGTGACTGGACATGTGTGCCCTCTGTGCTGAATTTGTAAAATATTAAGTGCCAGGGCTCTGACCAGGAGGCCACTGCAGCTTGCACCCCCATCGCTCTTGTCAACACTGCCAAAACAACTACTAACCATCTCTCTCGCATGTAAATGCACCAGTTCAGATTATTCCACGTCTCCAACGCTAAAGGAATGGCTGGGGAGGCAGGTATCAGCAATTTTAATGTATGTTGTGAGGTTCTGTGAATTCTGAACCCGTTTCATAAAGGTCATGGTTTCGTTACGAATTTAATAGTGGCAAATCGTAACTAGTGAGTGCGGCATGTACGAGTGATTTCGCCATGCTAGCCCGATGGATTCACTATGTATTCATGGATTCTGTTTTCAACCCTCGGGTTCCATTTTGTGTACGGCAGCCATTTTGTGGTTGACCTGAGCGAACTGACCCCGTTGCCTGAAGCTAACCTTGCTAAGCCAGTTCCTTGTCTGGTAGTTGATCGAGATTAAGATCAAAGAACAGGACATTGTTGAGTTTATTACACACGCACACACCCTTTATCCTACTTCTCATCTGTTTCTGTTCCTTCTTTTATGGTCTATTTATGATATGGGTTGTGGTCCTTTATTATGGGCCTGTCCGGCCTGTCCGAGCAAGAATGTTGGGCTTTCCCGTGTAATTGATGGTGGGCTGGACAACTGAAAAGTGGGTTTGTCGACATGCAATACCTTTTTGCAATGTTACCTTTGATTGGACAATTCGTAAATAATGGGTGTTTGTCAGGAATGTGATTTTTAGCATAAAAGACGATGTCTCGCAATACGAAAATTGAGCAGTCTCCGACGAATATACCTGTGTCATACTTCGTGGACTTCTGTTCCTAGTTGCCGCCAATAAATTTGATCTTTGATGTCACCGAGAAGTATCCTGTGTCTTTTGTATTTGTAACCCGCTGGGTTCTAAAACGCGGTTCTTCAGTTGTATTCCTAAACAACCGTTGTTCTGCTCATCTCTTAATTAGATGAGCAGCGCCATCATGTGGTAGACTGTTCTAAGTATGGTGTTGGCAATTAGGTGCCGAGCACCAGAAACCAATTAAGTGCCGGTGCTGAGCACCTGAAAGCACCGGCTCAAATTAAGCACTGTGTGCCCCCCTCAACATACATGGCTGGGAGGTGATTCTTTATTATCTGGTGGGTTTCTGTAAAAAATATCTGACCACCAAGAGTGGCTCTTAGAAGACGGTGTTCATTGATAGGCACGGCTTATGTTTGATGTTCGGGCCACGCAGTGCCCAGAGTTCACTCGTGATTTATTTATGAGTTAATTGGGCTGAACAAACCATGACATGATTCAGATTAAATAGGAGTCAGCAAAACGCCTGGCATAGAGCTTTAATGAGCTGCCCATGTGATGGACACTCGCCACAATGCATTAGCACTTTCAGTGTTTTTACAAGTATTATGCTGAGCCTAGAAGATGATTAAATAAACCATTGCTACTGAAGTATAATTTGAGATTATATAGACCGGCCTCAATCCACCTCCAACAGTTAAACACTATATATGTCTGTGTCGCCTTGTCCTCTTTCATTTACCAAGCTATCCCTATCCATTAGCAATTAGAATATTGTGAATAGGTCTTGGTTTTTTGACGTTATAATTATTGTGTCAGATTTCTATTTCTTATTTTTATGGACCTATATTAGCATTCAGTTCTGTTTTCATGTTTTATCTTTTTTGTGTGTTAAATGAAATTTTAAATCATGGAAACAAAAGTATCCTGCTAACAAAATATGGTAGTCGCAATATTGACTACCAAAATATTTTTATGGTAAGCATTTATAGGTAAGTATAGATTTATTAGTTTTAACTCCACATCTACATACCTGGAAAGTATATATTGTTACGGTGAACATACATGGAGTCAATTATAGTATATCTATACTTACATATGTATACTCACCTTCACTATAATTTGGTAATCGATATTCTTAGTCACACAATATTTAAAACTCGAGATTCAGGGAGAATACCTTCTTTTAAAATGTGATTGCAAAAAGAATGGAACAGCACCTGAGGCAGCCTGATGACGGACACACAGGCATTTTATGCATGGATCATTTGGCTACTGTTAGCCAGTGCTGTCCCTCGAAAAACGACATGATACGCGTAATAGTCAACCTGCAGCTGTGTTATACACATGGCTTCAGGATTAATTTAGACAAAATATATAGAGGCTGCATAGTTATAGCGGGATGTGACTGAAACGTGTTCAACCTTTTTTCAGCTGATCAGAGTAAGCTTCTGTTGAATATTTTCACAATCTTAAACTGAGGAAGGAAATTGAGATTAATTTGTCAGTTTCAGGGTGAGGCTGACATGAAATACGAAGAGCGAAGCCCACAGTAGGGTGGGCACCAATCATCTGCCTTTGGTGAAAAGGTTCCCCTTGTGATAAGGCATTCAAATTTGTTCTAGTTCACCTTTAGGAAGTTATAGCTTATCCATTCAAAAAGAGCCAACACAAACTTCAAAACTTAAAAGGTGATGAATATGACCAGCAGCTGAGTATCGTCTGCATAGCTAAAAAACGCCAAGTGGAAAAAAACGGAATGAGTGTGCCCAGGAGTTAAGCACATCTATTAAAAGGTGAGGGGCTAGTTGCTCAGCTGTATGGTACTCCACAAGACAGGCTTGAAGTCAGCTTTAAAAGGAGAGGTGGAGACCAACTGGCAACCAGATAAAAATGTGTTGAGCCATTTGAGAGTACTCCCCTCTCCCCAAACTCTTGTAAGGGGACTGGCAGAATGAAGTAAGCGACAGAAAATCACCAAGGGGGGGATACATGCACTGTACTGATTTGAAAGTGTGTGCAGGCCGATAGAATTTTAATTGGGCTAGAGTGGCATTTCCTATAGTCATTTTGAATATGTATTGATTTTTGTAGAAAAAATAGAGATGTTTTTTAAACCAGAATAGCTCAGAATTTAAAGTTTTTGAGAGAACATTAGACAATGTTCAAATTTATGCCTGGAAGGAACTCGGCTGCAGAGCTAGATACTTAAATTGCTTTAGCTGATTTCCTACACAACCTTAGTACCTCCTTGAAGTGACCGTGTCTCACCTTTCGAAAACTGTCAGAAGTGTTCAGCAATGCAATGCAAACGTAAGTACCTCAAGTCCAAATCAAGTTCTATAGCAACGCAGTCAAAGTATGTGAACTAGGTCCATCTAAAATTGCAAGGGTTATAATGGAAATTATAGACTTAAACACATGTAGTCCAATTCCTGAAAGGTCTGTAAACGATTTATATGCTGAAAAAAGTACCATGTGAAACTGCACATTTTAGGCTCTTGAAGGCTTCCCAGCGTCCACCAGAGGGCGTCGTGTCAGGATCCTAGGATAAGGTAGAAGGGATGGTGTGAAGAAAGGACACAGGCTGGGATGGCTAAAGAATGACATCTTGGAGAAGGCACTCAGATTCTGTGATGATATTCTCTTTCCTTCATAGTTTGAGATAAAATACCTCAAGCACTGGCGTTGCCAATAGGTCTCGCAGTAGGAAAGTTGGAGCTATTGGTTTTGTAAATGACAAAGCCCTTTATGTTTTTAAAATGAAAAAAAAATAAAAGGCATTGTTATTTGCAATTGTAATGGCTCCAACTTTCCTACTGCGAGACCTATTGGCAACGTGAGTGGTGTTGCGTGTGTGAGTGGCGTTGCGTGTGTGAGTGGCATTGCGTGTGTGAGTGGCGTTGCGTGTGTGAGTGGCGTTGCGTGTGTGAGTGGCGTTGCATGTGTGAGTGGCGTTGCGTGGATGAGTGGCGTTGCGTGGATGAGTGGTGCTGCGTGGATGAGTGGTGCTGCGTGGATGAGTGGTGCTGCGTGGATGAGTGGCGTTGCGTGGATGAGTGGCGTTGCGTGTGAGTGGGGTTGCGTGGGTGAGTTGTGTTGCGTGTGTGAGTGATGTTGCTTGGGTGAGTGGCGTTGCGTGGGTGATAGTGGGCTTGCGTGGGTGTGAGTGGCGTTGCGTGTCTGAAAGACTATTACTGGGTCACTTGCTTCGCCACTCGTCATGATCCCCACATGTCCGCTTCCCACACTTGCTTAATTTTTATTAATATTGCTGCAAAGGCCCAGGGATAGCACACTGCTACCGGAGTGCTTGCTTCTGTTGCTTTGCATAACATCATGCATACTTGTTTTTAAATTTACTATTCTAGTGAAAGCTGATTGCGGTCTACTTTTAGGGTCTTGTGGCGTGTCACTGTAAAGAAAAGTTGCATTTTACTAGCTGATACCTCATGTGATTGCATCTTCACTTGTAAATCCAGTGTATTTCACCAGCGCATTCATACCCTGGATAAAGTGGGATTTGATACTGTACATATTTTTTATGTATTACAATGCTCTGCACCTAGTGGTGCATATTAATGCACCCTGTTGATACGTGAGTGGGATAACCTCATAGATCCCTGTTTCAGTTCCGAGGCCTTGTTCTCTCACCATGTACACTATATACCTGTGTTTTTTTAATGATGTCTTCTACTTAATTTGCCCGAACATACTCAACTTTGTTTTAATTTGGGGGGCTGTGGCTTGCCACCTTGAAGATGGCAGACGCGTGAGCGACTAGCTCCGCACTGGCCTGTCTTTTATCTGGCTCGAGAGGGTGCAAATTACGGGCCCCGTGTTCCACAGCACCTGGACTGACTTCCTGGGGCCAGTGCTGAGGTAGTTAACATGGCTTGGGAGGCGGCGTCTGGGGTCACACACAAACCTGGGAGTGCCGACCCGGCTCTTGGCCTTCACTCTGAGTGCCTGGCTGAGAGGGCGCCCCCTGGTGCGGCACCCCGGAAACTCCACCGGTTTGCTGGCGACTGGGGATGAGATGACTGGCTCGCCCTGGTGATCTGGATCTGCTGCTGCCCTGCATTGGGTGGAACATGCGGAGTGCCGATAGCTCTCTGCGGCAGACAACATGAGGCCCGGGTGAGGCCTGCAATACGGCTGAATCAGGAGCGTGGTGCATCGGCCGGGCCTGATTAGAGGAGACTGCCTGCAAAGTGCCGATAGCTCTCTGCGGCAGACAACATGAGGCCGGGTGAGGCCTGCAATACGACTGAATCAGGAGCGTGGTGCATCGGCCGGGCCTGATTAGAGGAGACTGCCTGCAAGAGCCACAAGCTGGTGAGAGCGGCTGCTGAATCCTCCGTGTGGTGTGGGAGGAGTGCTGTTGCGGGGAGAGAGAGGGGAGGTGCTGGTGTGGGAGGGGGGAGGTGCTGGTGTGGGAGGAGTGCTGCTAGGGCAAGGCTGTGTTGTGGGAGGATTGCTGTTGCGGGGAGAGAGAGGGGAGGTGCTGGTGTGGGAGGGGGGAGGTGCTGGTGTGGGAGGAGTGCTGCTAGGGCAAGGCTGTGTTTGCGGGGAGAGAGAGGGGAGGTTCTGGTGTGGGAGGGGGGAGGTGCTGGTGTGGGAGGAGTGCTGCTATGGCAAGGCTGTGTTTGCGGGGAGAGAGAGGGGAGGTGCTGGTGTGGGAGGGGGGAGTTGCTGGTGTGGGAGGAGTGCTGCTAGGGGAGGGGAAGCCTGATGCCGGATGGGGGCGGGAGAGCCTGGGAATGCGAGAGGCTGGGCTTGCATGCGATGCGCGTGCATGTACACGGGAACTAAATGGAAACCGCGGGGCTGAAAGCCCTTTGGTTTCACGATGTTTTCGCCACTTGAATTCTCGCTCCGCTCGATGCGCTTGCGCACATCGATAGGTCGCGAGACCTAAAAAAGGAGTGACTGTATGAGAATGAAAAAGAATCACCTTGGCTCCAATCCAGGGAGGAGGTGCTCTGAGCATGAGATTCCGTGTGTAGGTTGGGTACAGACAGGAGAGCCCCAGCCCATTCGGCAGTCTTGTAAGAGCTTGCCGAAGAATTAGTGAGGCTGCTCTGTTGTGGTGGAGTGTGACTTTGCTTGGGGGATTATGGATGTCAACATAGCCTGACATTTCCCAACGTGAAGATGCTTTGAGCAAATAACAGACATACTTCCACGTACATTGAAATGATGCAAACATAAATTAACACAAGTGCAGAAGGACAGACTCTTTGATTTTCTCACGGTATGGGGCTGTTGAGTACCACAGCTATCACATCTACGTTTTCAGGGCATCCAGGCACTTGCCCTCTCAGTTTGAAGGGGGCCCAGGAGTCAAGGAATGGGCAGAATAATTGCCCTGTGTTTAGAGACAATTGTAGTGAGTGGCACATAGTCTTCAGACCAACAGGAACGCAGAAAGGAAAGCTGGCACTTCAGCTAGCAAAGAGGAAGGCACCATAAGATGTTCACTGTTAGCGGTTTTTGGTTTTGTATTATGTGAGAATATTTAGTTTCTAGATCTGCTGGAATTTCAAACTTCTAAGTTAGGTGATTAATTATTTTAATGACTGGAAACTCTACCAGAAGTCAAGCTTGGGTAAATCTCATGGGAATTTGCTTTCTGACATATAAAATACCATGAAAACTTTACTGAATGTCCCAAAATGGCTGAACCAACACTTGAGATCTTATTCATGTCTTCAGTGTTAACTAAGCTACTTTACTTCAGAGGTCTGGCATTTGAGTGTCTAAGTAGGCAAGTGGGGAAGGCATCCTACTTTTTTAGTGTCAGAGCCTGATGAGCTCCATTACAGAACCACACCCACACCTCCTGGTTATAAAATAACACACTCCCTTTGGTTGACCAAAATGTAACATTTTTCCCTCATCAAAATTAATTTTGGAAAACGACTGACTGGAAATCCTATTACAATTATAGGCTTTATGCGGAACTTTGAGGGTGGTATAAAAGTATCTTAATCAGAGCTGACAAAGTGGAAATACAAAATTAGTGTAAGCTTAATACTGAGAGATATAACTTCAGCATAGCTGACTTACAACATGTAGAGTGTATGCTGTGAATTTAGCACAGAGACACATTGTGGCACTGGTGAAAATTATGTGGCAGATACCAAAATCCTGTGAAAAGTTCCACTATAGATGAGCAAACTTCCATATCCCGAGTTAAAATTGTAAATAGGTTTGTAATGTGCACCGTCTGTACCTCACTCATTAAGCCTTTGTTGCTTAACAATGAAAGAGTTGGGAAAAAATGTAAAGCTCTAAACACCAATTACAAATTAGACCGTGTAGACATGCAGACTCTCTGGCAGTATAGTGAAGTACAGATGGGTATCATGTATAGTGTAGGGCATACACTACAATCTGATAAAACCATGGGACTCTTGAATATTTCTGAGTTGTCTCAATATATTATTGAGAGTGGAGCTCTACCTTAGTAGAGAAGGTGGTTATATAGTTGTGTGAGCTTTTGTATTGTTAAAGAAAAGTCCACGATAAAGTAATATACAAATAGAAATTAAATTTAATACATGTTTTGCAATGCAACATGATGGTACACTATAGATGCAATTAAAACTTCTTTTTAACGACATCTGTGCAGATCTGTAATATTCGCAATTCACAGGGGGACGTCTTAAGAGAATTTTCAGGTTAAGAACTTGCTCCAAAAACCTGGAGCATTAGGTTTATGTTTTCAAAAAGATGCCTTTGGTTATTTTGTATGGGAGGTGGAGATAGTAAATGCATCTGCAATTGTCAACTAACCTTTGAACATCTGCTTCACATAGTGCATAATTTGTATTACAAAAATGTTGCACAATTGGAACATGATAAAGCAGTTCAGTTTTGCTCAGGTCCAAAGTCAGAGTGGCCTGAGGATTGTTAAGACTAAAAACTACGTAGAGAAGATTAGATCTAGTCAAACGTACCTTAAATATTTTTCATGTTTCTTCTATGATAACATAGAAGCTAATTTGAAGCAGCAATTAAATAACTTGTTGTGGTTGGTGTTGGTCACTCTCTTGCTCCAGGAAATTTGCAGACGCCGTTATAGTCCTGTTTTCAATTGTCTGTACCATGAAAAGATTAACATCTAATTAAAATTTAATTACCAATTGACGTGTGTAATAAACCTATAAATTCATAACTCATGATTCCAAGATCATCAACTAGTTCACAAAAATGGTGGCCATGTACCTTAAATGCAAATGTATTGTTTCCCTTCCTCAAGAAAACAATTCGGGGTGTTGACACAATGACCAATTTAAAAATCAATACCTCAATGACGAATGAGTTTGCTTGTGTGTGTAATTACCTCACTCCATTCTGTGTTGAATGAAGGCTGTTGGTTCTATTTTGTTGCCCTGTTTGTGGAATTAAGGTCAGAATTGGATGGTGCTCATAACATCGAGTGGTATTTCGTGTAATTTATCCGTCTGTGATTACACTGTAAAACAAAATCATAATTGAACAGGAAAATGTCATCACTTAATTCAGATATCAGTTCACTTTTCAAGAGTGTGTGTGAAAACGTTCAGGGCAGAGCTACCCATCACCCGACTTTGGAGGGTATTCCTGTAAATGTCTCTGAATGATATGCTCCAAATATATAATCTTGGGTTTTTACCTGCTTCTTTACAGGTTACGTTTGAAATCCCCCCAAACATCACTGTATTTGTGCCCAGGTCTCACATTACTTTCTGTGTTTCCCCATGTCTTCTGCGAGGACATTTCTCTTGAAGAATTATACACTTTCAGTTGCGATCTTAAATTGTCTTACACCTATTTTCGCTGTGTCTTTTAACTCGTTTTCTCTGCTCTGTTTCCTAGCTTTCTCACCTTACTTCCATGTTCCTTCCCATCTTCGTTGCAGGACATTGTTATAGCTTTGTTAGTTCTGGTTTGTTTATGGGAGCATTTTCAAGGCATAAAAAGAGTTCAAGTTCAATGACCTCGGTTGACAAGACAGATCATTGCAGCTAGGTTGACAAAAGACACCTTAAGTGTCACAGGGAAACGCCATTCTGTTAAAGTAGTACAAAGGCTGAAAATAGACCTCCTAAACTAACAGGAGAGGTCTTGAAAACAGTTGCTAAGTTTTGTTACTGTAATGGTGCTTATTTCGCTGCAATTACCACAGGACACTATTGTAAGAAGACACGCTGTTTTATTTAATCAAGTTCTCCAGAAAGCGCCGAGCCGGCAATGTCCGTGCTCCGACACTCGCGCCGTTTCTAGTAGCCTGCGCGCGCAACCTAAAATGGCCGCCAGCACGTCGCGTAACGATGCAACGTGCATACACTAGAGCGGTAGTCTACATATCTCCCTTTTTTCCAAACAGTGGAATTTTATAACTTACAGTCTGCCGCTCATATCAAAGTCTTGGAACCTGGCTGGTCTCATCACTGTTCTTCCCTTGCGGGTCAGTCTTACCGGCGTAGCCATGGCCTTTCTCCCAGGAGTCTCTGCGCTGCCTCCTCTGTTGCTCAGTGCGGCCTGGCTCCCCACCGGTCTCCCCATGTCCATTTCCTTCTCCGCTCCGGGGCTACCTCTGTTGCCTTGCTCCTTGCTGGCTTCTCCACTTCCCATGTCCGTTTCCTCATTGAGTAGTTCATCCCCTGCCTCGGGCTCCCCCGCCATTTCCGGATCTTGTCCCCCTTGGCTCCACTGTAGTACTTTGTTGCATCTTGCCATGCGGTCCTGGGACCATACGTTGCCGTCACTCAACAGGATTTACAAAAAGGGGGTGGTGATGAACAGAGTGTCTGAGTTAAACAGACCACTCTTACCCAGTCCAAAGATCAGGGCTTGATCCATCACCGTTATTTATCTCACTGCCCCATCCCAGCTCAGAACCTGGCTATATGCAAATCAGTCTGTCCCTGGCCCAGTGCATCATGGGAACAGGGCAGACTAAACTACCGAGCCAATTCTTCACCAGAAAGGAGACAAGCTACCGGGGACCGGTTTCTGGCATTTCAGCCTTCTTCGGCCCGGCTTGCCAGAATCCTGATGGAGCAGTGAGAAAGGGACTCATGTCTGAGTATACCCTGCCACACCTATAGTGGCCAAAAACGATTTACAAAAAGGGGGTGGTGATGAACAGAGTGTCTGAGTTAAACAGACCACTCTTACCCAGTCCAAAGATCAGGGCTTGATCCATCACCGTTATTTATCTCACTGCCCCATCCCAGCTCAGAACCTGGCTATATGCAAATCAGTCTGTCCCTGGCCCAGTGCATCATGGGAACAGGGCAGACTAAACTACCAAGCCAATTCTTCACCAGAAAGGAGACAAGCTACCGGGGACCGGTTTCTGGCATTTCAGCCTTCTTCGGCCCGGCTTGCCAGAATCCTGATGGAGCAGTGAGAAAGGGACTCATGTCTGAGTATACCCTGCCACACCTATAGTGGCCAAAAACGATTTACAAAAAGGGGGTGGTGATGAACAGAGTGTCTGAGTTAAACAGACCACTCTTACCCAGTCCAAAGATCAGGGCTTGATCCATCACCGTTATTTATCTCACTGCCCCATCCCAGCTCAGAACCTGGCTATATGCAAATCAGTCTGTCCCTGGTCCAGTGCATCATGGGAACAGGGCAGACTAAACTACCAAGCCAATTCTTCACCAGAAAGGAGACAAGCTACCGGGGACCGGTTTCTGGCATTTCAGCCTTCTTCGGCCCGGCTTGCCAGAATCCTGATGGAGCAGTGAGAAAGGGACTCATGTCTGAGTATACCCTGCCACACCTATAGTGGCCAAAAACGATTTACAAAAAGGGGGTGGTGATGAACAGAGTGTCTGAGTTAAACAGACCACTCTTACCCAGTCCAAAGATCAGGGCTTGATCCATCACCGTTATTTAACTCACTGCCCCATCCCAGCTCAGAACCTGGCTATATGCAAATCAGTCTGTCCCTGGCCCAGTGCATCATGGGAACAGGGCAGACTAAACTACCAAGCCAATTCTTCACCAGAAAGGAGACAAGCTACCGGGGACCGGTTTCTGGCATTTCAGCCTTCTTCGGCCCGGCTTGCCAGAATCCTGATGGAGCAGTGAGAAAGGGACTCATGTCTGAGTATACCCTGCCACACCTATAGTGGCCAAAAACGATTTACAAAAAGGGGGTGGTGATGAACAGAGTGTCTGAGTTAAACAGACCACTCTTACCCAGTCCAAAGATCAGGGCTTGATCCATCACCGTTATTTATCTCACTGCCCCATCCCAGCTCAGAACCTGGCTATATGCAAATCAGTCTGTCCCTGGCCCAGTGCATCATGGGAACAGGGCAGACTAAACTACCAAGCCAATTCTTCACCAGAAAGGAGACAAGCTACCGGGGACCGGTTTCTGGCATTTCAGCCTTCTTCGGCCCGGCTTGCCAGAATCCTGATGGAGCAGTGAGAAAGAGACTCATGTCTGAGTATACCCTGCCACACCTATAGTGGCCAAAAACGATTTACAAAAAGGGGGTGGTGATGAACAGAGTGTCTGAGTTAAACAGACCACTCTTACCCAGTCCAAAGATCAGGGCTTGATCCATCACCGTTATTTATCTCACTGCCCCATCCCAGCTCAGAACCTGGCTATATGCAAATCAGTCTGTCCCTGGCCCAGTGCATCATGGGAACAGGGCAGACTAAACTACCAAGCCAATTCTTCACCAGAGAGAGAGACAAGCTACCGGGGACCGGTTTCTGGCATTTCAGCCTTCTTCGGCCCGGCTTGCCAGAATGGTGCAGTGAGCTAAAAAACGGTGTTGGATCTAGCCCTGATCTCTTGACTGGGTGAGAGTATTCTGTTTAATTCAGAGACTCTGTCCCTCACCACCCCTTGTTGTAAATGTCACTCAACAGGGCCTCTCTGTCAAATACCTTCTTCACATGCAGGGGTTTACTGTATTTGCTAACCCCCTTTCTTTGCATCGTCGCCAGCTTGACTCGCACCCATTCACCTTCTTCTAGTCCAGTATCCTTTACGTTTCTTCGCCTGTTGTAGTGCTTTGCATACACCGCCTGTGCCTTCTCCAAGTTCGCTTGAACCACCGCAGGGGACCACTTACTCATTATGGTTTTCTCCTTCCACACTCGATTGTCCTTCGTGAAGGGATCACGCCCTCTCAAGATTTGGAAGGGACTGTATCCCATTCCCGTGGGGGTGATTCTGTATGCCCATACCATTTGCCATATCTCTTTCTCCCAGTCCTTGTTATGGGATATCGCCGCTTGCACTGATCCCATCACCACCCTGTTGAACCGCTCTACCAGTCCATTTCCTGCCGGGTGATAGATCGATGTGTGCTTGGAGAGGATACCGTTTCTTTCCATGAAGCTGGTCCACTTGTCCGAGGTGAACTGGGGGCCATTGTCGCTCAGGATGGACTTGGGAATGCCCTCTCTCACAAATGTGTCACTCAAAAACCTCAAGATGGTCTCTGTGTCCATTACTTCCTCCACCTTCATTTCAGGCCACTTCGAGTACCTGTCGATGAGGACACACACGTACGTTTGGACTCCTTGTCCATCTAAGATTGGGCCCAAAATGTCTATGGACAACTCCTCCCACGGGTTCTGTGGGGGGCCGAATCTTCCTAGCGCCGGGCGCAATGGCTTGAGTGTTTTGTCTGCTCCTTGGCACTGTGGGCAATCCCTGATGTACCGTTCTGCTCGTAAGTCCATGCCTGGCCACCAGTACCCTTCTTTAGTTCTCAATTTCATCTTGCCTATCCCTAAGTGGCCTTTGTGGAGTAAGGCCAGTAGCTTGGGGACTATGCCAGCTGGGGGAATAACCTTGTCTCCCCTAAACACAAATACTCCTTGGATAACTCTTCTCTGACCTCATAGTACATCCTTAGGGTATCACTGGTGTGTTTCTTCTTCGGCCATCCCTGTACTATGCATTTCTTCATCTCCTGTACAGTTTGGTCTTCGCTGTAAGCTTCCTTCCACTCCTGGTTGCTGATGACTTTCTCCTGGTCATCCGTCAGGGCCACCATCTCTTCCCCCCATGCCTGGTCATCTCCTCCAGATTCCATGGCCGCCGCCCTGCTCAGATAGTCTGCTACTTTGTTCCGACTGCCATGAATGTACTCCACATCATATCTAAATTCTAGCAGCTTCAATGCCTGGGGGTGGCACTCGCGTGCCCACTGGAGGTTAGTACTTTCACCAGGGGTTTATGATCTGTCTTTAACTGAAATCGCGTACCCCACAGGAATTGTCTGAACCTGGTCATTGCCCACACCACAGCTAGCATCTCCTTTTCGATGACACTGTATCTTCTTTCTGTGTCACTCAAGGTGCGAGAAGCAAAACTTAGTGTGTCCATCACTCCTTGTCCCCGGTCTTGCATTAACACCGCACCCAAACCTTTGTCGCTGGCGTCCGTCGTGAGCACAGTTCTTCCATGAGGATCATATCCTTGCAGGGGTATGGCTCTCACCACATCTTTCTTTATGCTCTCTAATTCCTTTTGTGCTTCTTCCGTCCAGCAGAACACTGAGCTTTCTCTTGTCAGCTTCCTCATGTGGTGGGTCTTTGTTGCGAAATGTTGCACGAATTTACTATAGTATTCGGCCATTCCTAAGAAGGACCTGACATCCTCCTTGCTGGTGGGTGGTGGTGCTTCATTAATCGCCTTCACATTTTCCGCTTTGGGGTTGATCCCTTGCACTCCGATTTCATGCCCTAGGTAGGTCACCGATTCCATGCCCAGGCGGCACTTCTCCTACTCTGCTGTGAGGCCTTTCCCTTCTAACACTCTCAACACTTTGGTCAGTTTGGCATCGTAGTCTAATCTGTCTCGGCCCATCACTAGGATGTCATCCTGGAAATACTGGATGCCGTCCATGTCCTTAAACAGTTGGTGCATCAATTTCTGAAACACCGCTGCCGCTGATGCTAGTCCAAACGGCATGCAGTGGAACTGGTAGCACCCGAAGGTGGTAATGAATGAAGTCAACCTCCTGCTCTCCGGGTGTAATGCAATTTGATGGTACGCTGAGGTTAGGTCGATGGTAGAGTACCACTTGATCCCTCTCGTCTTGGCTAACATCACCTCGATCCTTGGTAGGGGCAACTTCTCTACCACAATGTTCTTATTTAATTCGCGCAGGTCCACACATAGTCTGACCTTTCCACTGGGTTTCATGACTACTACCAATGGGGCCAGCCCCTCAGCGCACGTGATTGGTTTGATGATTCCTCTTCTTTCCAATTCTTGCAATTCTTCTTGTACCGCCTCTCTCACTGCAAGAGGCACATTTCTCACCTTGTGAGACACCGGTGTTGCGCCGGCCTTGAGGACAATTTTGTGTGCAAACTTTTCAAGCCTTCCCACCGTGCCTCTAAACACCTTGGGGTACTCCTTCTTCCATTTGTCCAGGTTTGGCCACACTTCCGGTTCGGTGAGTAGGATCTGCTCTTTTCCTCCGGGGTCTAGTTTGATACCCAGATCCCCTTGGTCTAGCCAACCTAGCACCGATGGTCCTCTTTCGGAAATGTACAATTTGCAGTAGGCACTGCGTCCTATGAATACAAACTCTAACGGTCGGAATCCTAGCATGGGTATGCGGTCTCCATTGTATGTGACCAGCCTTATGTCCAGTTTCTCCAGGTCTGGGCCCAAGTGTGGTCTGAAGGTTTCGTTCCACACCGCTCTCTGTACTATGGTATAGGGTGATCAGGTATGCACCACTATATTTATCGGCACTCCTCCAATCATCATGTCCAGCACCGGCTTGGTCGATCTTTTGTTGTCTACGCTCAGTACTTGGTCGTAGATGCAGAGTACCGTGTCCTCGTCTTCGTGGCCACTCTCCTCCTTGTCCTCTTGTCCTTGGTCGATGTACCTAACCATACTCCTGGAGGACTTCCTGCGGCATACTTTCTCATAGTGCCCTACGATTCCACAGTAGATACATTTGGTGCGAAACGCCGAGCGCTTCGTGTTGTGGGCCTCATGTGCCCAACTTCCGCATCTATAGCAGGCCTTGTTGTTGCTCTCAGTCTGTTTTCCCGGTGGGCCCAGATTCCCTTGCCACCTATTAGGTCCTTTCGATTTGGGTCCCTTGCCTCTGTTGTCCTTACGGGGTTCCTCGTCTTCTATCCTGTTCACCATCGACGACGTTGCAACCTCTCTTTTTGCCGCCTCTGCGCATCTTCGCGCCAATTCTGCTCTCTTGACAATTATCATCACTTCCTGCAACGTGGCGTCTCAGCTTGTCTTGCACCGCGGTGCTCGTGGTGTGCATTACGATTTGATCCTTGATGAATTCATCTTGGAGTGTATCGTATCTACACGTTGATGCCAACTTCTTTAATGCCGCCACGTACTCTTCCACTGATTCCCCAGGTTGTTGCTTTCTTTGCTGGAAGTTGTACCTGGCGATCGAAACACAAACCGCCGGTTTGTAGTGTTTGTTCAATTCTTCTATTGCGTGGGCGTACACATAGTCATCTGTTCTCCCCCGTTGTTTGGGTATCAGAGTCTTGAAGATCCTGAGCCCCTCCGGGCCTAGGTTGTGTAATAATATTCGCCTCTTCCTCTTACTTGAGAACTTTTCTTCATTTTCGTCTTCTAGCACTTCAATGAAGTTGTCAATATAGTCTCTCCAGTCTTCCCACCTCATCAGTGGTTCTCCTGGCTTGGGCAAGAATTGCACAGGGGCCGTCGCAGACGCTGCTTGTGCACACATCTTTTCGTGCTTTTCTGTGGGCGGGGTGCCACTGTGGCTCCTGGGGCTGCCCGGTGCACTGTTTTCCTCTAGCTTCTCGGTTTTCAGTTGGGGGGTCTCAATGTCTGCCCCTTCGCTCATCCCCTCGGTCACCAGTGCTACTGTCCTTGGTCGTGCTGCCTCGTGGGGTGTCTTGGGTGGTCTCCCCTCTCTCTACGTGCTCTTTGTTTCTTCCCCAGTGCTCAGTTTTAGCTCCCCTTGCGTAGCTGTGGGCTCTGCCGCGCTCTCTGGTGTTCTATGGTCTATGCGTGGGTGCTGCTCACAGGCCAACCTGTATCAATGCCTCTGGTGCCTGGTTCTAGACCGTGGTTCCTCTCTTGTCCTGGCCTTTTTTTTTTCCAGTAGTGGTATTCCTCTTTAGGTCTTCATCCCGACCTCGTCGCCATTGTAATGATGCTTATTTCGCTGCAATTACCATAGGACACTGTTGTAAGAAGACACGCTGTTTTATTTAATCAAGTTCTCCAGAGAGCCGGCAATGTCCGTGCTCCGACACTCGCACCATTTCTAGTAGCCTGCGCGCACAACCTAAAATGGCCACCAGCACGTCGCGTAACGACGCGACGTGCATACACTAGAGCGCTACTCTACAGTTACCACCTTGGCTGACCAGCTAGTGGCAGAAAGGAGCACTCAACTGTGCTATGTCATAATGCAGCAGGGGTTTTAGCAAGCACGACTTTCACATGGCCTTTTGCATTCTTCAGCATATGGCTTTGCTGCATCCACAAAAACACAATTCCAGTGTTGGAGGGAAAACATAACAACTTAAATAGTATTGTATTCACTTAGAGAAGTAAGAGATTGTGTAAATCTAGAGGTTAAGTAGGTTCTTCATTTGGTACAGACAGTGTGGATTTCGGCAGACTACACAGTGTTCCTTTTTTGCCGCCATATTTGTTTACATGGTTGAGCTGTCTCAGATGATTCAGCAAGTGACTGGTGAAACCCATGCATTTCTCATTCGGGTGCTTGCTGCCTGTTTTTAGGGATATTTCAAGGAACCACTGTATAACGGGATCCAGATTATTGTGCCTAGACTTTAGATAAATATGGTTACCACACAAACCAGCTATGTTGGTTGACAGACTTCTGAAGAAGGGGATGGACTGTTACGTCCTGGTAATGGCACTGTACACCTAATTTCCTGTGTGCAATTCGTGGCTTCGGAAGTGGTGGTAGAAAGCTTGCCACAGGTGCATGTCCAGGTTTTCTTTCTGTTGTGTACTGTAAAATGTCATTGTAATGTTCCCTCTCCCTTGCACTTTTCACTCGCCGTGTATTGTTTACATAAATACATGTGAAACATACATATCATATACCAGTTTATTTACTAAAATAATTTGATTAGAAACATGTTTGGCATGCAGATGCATTGTTAGTAGCAATTATATTGACTCAGTTTGTAAAGTATTGTATTAAAACATAATTCAGTCACTGCTCACTTTGCTCATATTGTATATTATTTTCTTTTTTAGGCATGAACATTGAACGTTTCTGCATGACAGGTGGCAAAAGTCCAATTGGTTACTTGAAAGCATATCTCACCAACTTGTATCTTTCTGCGGATTCCGAAAAAGTGGGAGAGGCAATAGAAGAAGGTGTGGATTGCATAGGCTCGTTTGTTTCTTATCCGGATGAGGCTTCCACCCTAAAATTTAAAATGTCATCATGTTTCAAATGCAAATGTTTGCTCGCTTAGTGAAACGTTTTTAGAGTCAATGTGAGATTTGATTATGTCGGTAATAATGACACAAAGCATCAAGTTCTTGCAAATATCAGGTAATCTAAGCATCTTCCTTGTTACACTTCTGTTAGCAAAATGAACTAAGAGGTAACTTAATTAAGATGAACGGAAACTACGGATAATGGTGCATACATCCTTGATTGATTGGCTCAGAGTCAATGCTAGTAGCGATATCAGGACAGGGTATTTCTGTAGCTTTGACTCCACTGCAGGTCATCGTTACTTACAATTTTGATATAACTTGCAGCATTTGAGATCTACTGTTACCGCCCATCTTGCCACATTGTTTACCTAATATTTTAGCATGGGCCAAAAATATTGGACCTGGCTTTTGCCCACCAAGTTCTACCTGGAAATGGTCGCAGTGTCCTCCTCCATCCCTTGATTTCTGTCATGAGTTTGGCCTTATACTTTAAAGTGACTGTTGATACAGCCACAAGAAGTTCAACATATGCCTGAAGAGCAACTAATTAGTTCCCAAAAGTGTGTCGGCTCATTCCCACTGGCTTTGCCAAGTTAATGTTGCTAGTATGTTTATATTCATGTTCCCATTAGTATTGGGTCTTCTCTAACCAATAAGAGTTCTTCTCATGCACACTGCGATCATTTATTGCTTTGAAAGTTCGAAAAATCACCACTTACTCTTCAAGTCCAAAATGTTAATATTTGTGCAACAGAGAATCCAGCTAGTTCTTTACTAATATCTTTGCCTTAAATTGTAAATTGTAAATTGATACTTGTATAGCGCACTACTCACCCGCAAGGGTCTCAAGGCGCTTGTACGAATACCGCTGTGGAACCCATCCTGGCTTTCCCTGTGAGGCGTCCACTCCTGGGCACCCCCAAGGTGGAGGCCAGGCATCCTTAGCGTTGTGGGGGCTGTTGTGGAGATTAAGCAAGCTATTGCCCAGAGTTGCAGAGTGGGACTCCATGATTGGAATAGGCACCGAGGCGAGAATTATCAGGTCCGTGGAATTTTGAGCCCAAGACCCGCCGAGGCGGGGAATTGAACCCTGGTCCCGGGCTAGACCTCTGCATCAGGCAGGGTCTGCCGCTCTAATCATTGAGCCTCAGAAGTGCCCTTCTGCCATGGGCTAGGTTCATGATATACAAGGTGTTTTGTGGAGTGCTGCATGTTACCTTATGGTTCCTTCATGGTGCAAGGTTGGATCAGAAAACGTACAGCTGGAGTAGAAGGAGATTAGAAAGTCATCTTAAGATTTTCCTAGCAACTGCCCCCCCCCCACTCCCCCCAAAGAAAACTGTTTTCAGCTATAGATGAGCCAGTTTTGAAATTCTTCTTGAAGCTCGTTTAGTTTGGATTTGAACCTTAAAGTTGGATTGAAAGCATGCAACAACCATGGGCACTGAACTCCATGGTGTTTGAAAAATCATTTAGGGTCACCTCCTTGGTTATTACAAACTTTCCCAATATTATGCTATTTACATACTTGGGGGAAATTCAAAGGTGTTACTTCTGGTCTTTACAAAATCCTTACATCTCATCTTTTTTCTAAATCTCTCTCACATGATCTTCAATGTAAATGGCAATCCTGTGTATCAATCTCTTATCCAGACGCTGAATGGGATCAGATCCTAGAAAATATCCACAAAGGAGCTCGAGAAGCAAGGCTCAGATTTTGCATGATTGGCACTGGTCACCATTCAAATTACACAAAGCTGGTCTTCTTCCTCGTACTACTTGCTGGAGATGTTCCAATTCTGATTGTGATTCTACTCATTATTTGTGAATGTTCAACCATGCAATCCTTTTGGACGTACTACCTTGAGTTCCATAATGCCTTTACACTTACCACACCAATTAATATCCTTTTACATGATTTAGGTCCCTCCGTCTTTTTCATACCGCCCTAGCCACAGCTAAAATATGTATATTACGTCACTAGAAATCATCTTTACCACCCTTACAGGAAGAATGGTTCATAGCTATGATACAAACAGCTTCACATGAAAGGACGATTTATAATCTTCAGGATCAAGCTGATATATTTCTTCAGATATGGTCTACAGTCCTAAAAACCAAAGTTATTGATCCCCCTGCCAACACATCTAACCAAGCAGATTAATTTGCTTCTATTTTTCAGTTTACTCTGTCCGATTTATTTATTCTGCCTCTTTCATTCTTCATTTTTATCCTCTTTTCCTCTTTATTAATTTCTTCTCCTGTTTTCTGATATCCTGGCTCATCCTCCTGTTATTATCTGTTTACCTTTTTATCTTCTCATATATTCCATTTTACACCGCTGCACTCTTCTATATTAACCATCAAGAATAAACTTTGCTCTAATTTTTCTGTAATAACAAATACCTTCTTGTGATAATAATTATTTATACTGTCTACATTTTCATTTATTCTTACTTTTTATGCAATGTCCTTTTTCCTCCCTCTTTTCTTTCTTAAAGGTTTTATCTTTCATTATGTATTAGTGTGTGTTTTATTGGTTTATTCAATTATTCAATTATTCAATTATCTAAATGCCTATCTGCATCATATTTCTTCATAAGCATTATTTTACATGATTAATTTAAATATCAGTATTGTATGTCTATTACCAGTGGCAGCTCCTCTATAGGGGCGTTTGGGCGCCGGCCCACTGCTTTCTCGCCGTGCGAGAAGGCAGAAACAAATGGTAATAACTACCATTTGTTTCTGCCTTCTCGCACGGCGAGAATGCAGAAGTTCCTGGTTGGGGGTGGGCGGTTCTGCTCGAGGGCAGGGGTAAGTGGCTTGCCCACTATTGTTCATACTGACTTTTTGGGCAGCCTGAGGCCGCCCAAACAGTCAGTATGAACAACAGTGGGCAAGCCACTCCCCTGCCCTCGAGCAGGACCGCCCACTCTCCCTGTTCTCTATGTATGCTGCAGCATACATAGAGAAAATAACCCGGGTGGGGCGCGGCCTCACCAATCACAACGCTGCCATTGCAGCGTTGTGATTGGTGGAGGGGAGGGAGGCTGCCTTCCTGATGACGAGCGCTGCAGCCAGGAATTCAATGCAGGACAGTGGGAGTCGGGAGTCTTGGGACTTAACGAAAAGCTGGACGGTAAGTTTTACTTTTATTTTATATATATATATATATATATATATATATATATATATATATATATATATATATATATATATATATATATATTTCCATTAAACCCCTCCCGCCTCCCCCCCCATCCTGTTCGCGGCGCGACAACCCCATTTCCATCCACCACCCGCCCGCAATGCTGGCCGCGACTGATTGCAAACCGTGTGTGATGTATTCTGCGTTGTAGCAGGGAGAGTATGTGGTGCATCGGAAATGGTGGCATGTTTGCCTTTATAGTTACCGGTGAGAACAACTGCTGCTTTCCTCTGTCATGACACATGTTCCCAGCTTGAGAGCTGTGCTACAATAATGACCCTCCCACCAGCCCTCATTTTCTTTAGCCTCACCACTTTCCAAGTCCACCAGCCGCCACTGTCTATTACTATTTTATATCTCATAAGATCTATTTATTCCTGTAATTCCTTGTTTATCGATTTTATTCCCATGATATATTCTCATTATAAAATTCAATAAAAAAAATTCAACACAAAAAAAGTTGGACTGAACGCATGTAACAACCATGGGCCCTGAACTCCATGGTGCTTGTCCTTCCATCTTTTGGCCACTCACTAGTCTTTGATACATCAGATGTGCTGTTATGAGTTGTAAATACCCATGACGGTCATCGTTGGCTGCAAGGTATTGTAGGCATCATGGTCCCTCGCCCCAGTAAGCTTTGTGTTCAGAGCAGAGTACCTTCTGTTCAGTTCTGAATGTTGGCATACAGCAAAGAGCTTTGAGGGCAGATAGATATAGTCTGCCTTTTGTAGATTTAGGTATGTTCTGTCCATAGGTGTCCTGGCGTGTGTGCGGGCTGTGGGAGAACGGGCAGGAAAGTTAAATGACCATTTTAAAGAGATGGGTTTAAATTTTTTTTTTTAAAAGACAAAAGTCCTGTGTATGTTGTAACTCCACGGGGAGGGCATTCCAGGCAGCTGCTGCTATAACAGAGAGGGACTTGCCACCCAGGCGCGCCCTACGAAACCATCGGATGACCAGCCGGCGCTGAGTGGCAGATCGTAGAGGGCGATTCAGTGTATACAGAACAAAACGCCTCCTAAGATACGCTGGCCCTTGGCCATGAATGGCCATGTGAGATAGAATGAGGGCCTTAAATTGCACCCGCTGGGCCACCGGTAGCCCATGCAGATCACACAAATGTTGCCAGACACTAGCTCTCCGAGAGATGTTGAACAGGAGTCTAGCCATGGCATTCTGTATGAGCTGGAGTCTCTTAACCAGATAGCATGGAATACCAATAAACAGCGCATTGGCATAATCGAGGCGGGAGAGGATGAGGGCGCACGCTACCACTTCTCTAGCCTCCCTCAGAAGCAAGGGAAAGAACCTTCGTAAGGCCTTGAGGGTTCCGAAGCAGACTCCTGTACGTTTTTTACTGTGTTCTTCAAACCGTAGATCTTCCTCAAACCATACGCCAAAGTTATTCGCCGGATCACCCACGGAGCTGGGGCATGAAACATTGGGAGCACACAGCGATTCTCTGAAGGCGGGGGGAACTGGCCATACAGGAGTACCTCTGATTTTTCCTCATTGCACTTAAGTTGGGCATGTGCAAGCCAGCGGAAAACAGATGAAAGGCATGTCTGAGCGACCTTGGTATCCAGATCGAACCCCTCCAAGTAAATAACAGCAGGGTGTCATCCGCATAGGCGATAATTTTTGCACCCAGTTCCTCTGCTAAAAAAATCAGGGGGGTCAGATATATATTGAAGAGCAGGGGGCTCACGGTGGAGCCCTGAGGTACTCCAGTCTAAAGTTTCCTCACAGAGGACGAGTGGGGAGGCACCCAAACCTGCTGAGTACGGTCATCCAGAAACTATTCTATCCACTCCAGAGCAAAGCAGGCAATGCCAATAGATGACAGCCGGGCAAGAAGAAGTTGATGGGGCACCGTATCAAAGGCGGCAGAGAGATCCAACAGAATCAGAGCCGCCCTGCCGCCTCCATCTAAGCACTCCCTGATCGCCTCAGTCATTTCCACCAGCTCAGTCTCCGTGCTAGAAGAGGCTCTAAACTCGGATTGAGCCAGGTGCAGAGCACCTGATGTTTCCACGAAGACCTCCAGCTGTCTGAATACCACCTTCTCACACACTTTTGCCAAAGCTGGCAAGAGAGAGATGGGACGACAATTTGATGGAACAGAGGGATCTAACCCAGGTTTTTTAGAAGGGGTAAAAGTTTGGCCTGCTTCCAGCATGCAGGAATGGTGGCAGTCTGAAGGGAGAGATTGATGATCTCAGCTACCTCTTAGCAAACCACCTCTGCTACCCCAGCTAGAACTCGGTCCGGGCACGGATCAATAGGTGAGACAGATTGGAGTGAATTCAAAATAGCTAAAATATCGGCCTCAGAAAATGCATGAACAGGGCGGTGGGCGGACTAAAGGTCGGCGGGAGTGCTAAAGGAGCTGTCCTGAATCTAAGCTATTTTATCGATAAAAAAGGAAGACCAGTCCTTGCACCAATGTGCAGAGGTAGGTAACGTAATTTGCTCCGCACAGGGAGATAAGAAGCTCTTAACAATAGAGAAAATCTCCTTACTGTTGTTATTAGCTCTGGTGATCCGCCCAGTATAGTAATTACTTTTAGCTTTCCTAATAGCAGAATAATATTCCCTCTGGGCTGTACGGAGCGCAGACTTGGCGGAAGGGCAGTACTCCCGACGCCAGCTGCGCTCCAGTTTTTTTCAGCCCAGTTTCAGCTCTTTTAGGGCGTTTGAAAACCAAGGCTTTGAAGGTGGAAAACGCTGTTTACCACTAGCAAGAGGTTTGGCAGTAGAGCTAACCCCTCAGCTAATCGGGGAGTCAAAGCTATCCACCGCCCAAGCAAGATCAAGAACCAGTGCCGGACGGGCCTGAAGCAGAGCTTCGGAGAGCGCCAGGAGATTAATCTTCTGGGGGCGGATACCAGAAGGAATGGCAGAAGTACCATGAGACTTCCCCATGGACCAGGAAAACCTGATCAGATGGCGATCAGACCAGGTAACTTGCTCTGGTTCCCTTATAGACTGATCAAAATTGGTCCAAACTAGATCCAGTAAATGGCCCCCTGAGTGCGATGGCATCTTGACCCACTGGGTCAACTGAGCCAGGTTAAACGATTCCAGGAGGACGCTACAATCCGGCGCTTCATGTGCGTCCAGGTGGATATTAAAATCCCCCAGGAGTAAAAACGTGGAGAAGCGGAGGGCGCGAGGAATGATGACATCATCCAGGGCTTTTAAAAAATCACCGGGCGGCCCAGGTGGGCGATACACCAACGTACCTCCCAGCGTAAAATGAGGAGATAAAATGAAGGTAAAATGCAAGACTCTCCCTCCCTCAATCCACCAGAAACCTCACTGGAAAATGCCAGGTATCCCTGAACACCACTGCCGTTCCACCACCTCTCCTGGTTTTCCGATAGGCTCGGATGATTTTGTAGCCCCTGGGGATAGCATACTCCACCACCGGGGCACAAGAATCATTCAGCCATGTCTTGGTTATAAATATAACATCAAGTTTACCATCGGAAAGAAAATCATAAATATCTGCTGCGTATATAGCCATGGAACGGGCGTTGATAAGAGCCGCTAGAATCCTAGTCTCTTTCACAGCTAGTTGGGGGATCAGAGAGCCTTTGCTGGAGGCAGAATTTACAAAAGGGAGACGACTTAGAAAGACTGTCCAGAACTTCCCACTGCATACATCCTTTACAATCTGAAGCGTTAAGGTGTGTTTATTCCCCCATCTATCTTTGGACTGCACAAGCAAAGTTGAAACACAAAACAAGGAATTTTAGGATTTGGAGTTCTTGTCAAGAAAAGCAAACAGGCTTACACAAAACCCAGCTTGGATCTGGAATTAAAGGGAAGCTGAAAATATTGTCCAAGAATCTGGAAGTCCGTATACAGGTGTAGCACAGGTCAGAGTGCTTAGTTCAACGCTAGAACGTTCACCGGGCAAACACCCTCATGGTAGAGCATAGAAAACGAATTGTGACAATTGAAGTGAATGTAGAAAATATAGAGTATACTGGTGGCTGAGAGATGGGAGGATAAGGAGATTTGAGGTACACGTGATGGAGCCTTTTCTGCAGTTTTAGATTAGAAAGTGGTAAGAAGGCCCTTGAAATTCTGTTAAGACATGCCATTATTGTTTGGAGTGAGAACCTCCTGGTATATTTGAAAGATCACTTTAGATGCTACTTTTGTATATTTTGCAGAGTGTTTTGCCTGCCTCCAACATAGGTTTGCACCATTGGCCAATTGTATCAGCCAAGTAAGTCTTTGTTGAACAACTTATTTGTGTGCTTGAGGGCAGCTTTTTCTTGGTTTTGAGGGGTGCAGGCCTTTTCTGTTTTTAGGTCTCAGCTAGACAGGACATGCGCTTTCTCAAAGAGACATGTTTTTAATCTGTGGGCTTAAGCGTGCCATTAGACCTACCATTTGCTCACTCCACCATCACTCTCATATCCTTTATCCCCATTTGGCCATGGCATGCATGCGCCATGCCTCCATTAGTGTTTAGCCCTCCCCAGAGCATGGACCAAGTACTTGTGTCCATCCACAGTTTCCGGATTAGGAGCGACTTTTTTCTTTGTGTTTGAGCATGCCACTTGAGTGCTTATGTTTTCATGTCCTCCATCCTCCGTCTCCTGTGCCTCTTTCCCCCTGCCACCTGCCCCATCTCAACCCCAGTCAGATAGCCCTCACATCCAAACACTGCTATGCAGGAGATATGTGCAGGAAAACTTAAGGAGACATAAGGTATATTTTCTTCTCACTTGTTTTACAAAACTGAATTTATTGAACGCGTTGTCAGGTGGTGTTATCATTTTATGCATTAATTTACATTACATTCATTTATAGTTGTCCTTTCCAATGATTACATGTAAAATTCCAGGTCTCTGTTTAACTTAATCAGAAGATATTTTCTTTGTGCTTATTCTGAAGGCAGTAGATCCCAAAGTGCCATCTTGTGGCCAAATACAAGAATATGTGATACTCCAGCATAAAGAATATAATTGCCACCTCCTCCGCGTAGGCCTCAGTTTATATGATTAAAAAAAATCACATTATTCTTTTCGCCTGGCTCAAAGTAGTGGTAAATACATGGCTAAAAAATATTAACATTAATAAAGCCAATAGCCCTCGCTTTGCCAAGACCGATTTGCTTTGCCAATGCTTGTTTGGTATATTAGGAGGATTTACAGCACAGCTTTAGGGTTGGGATGTGTTTGGCCAGTTGTTGTTGTTGTTAGAGCAGCAATCGGTTGCCTCGAACTCCGCCACTTTTATACTTGTAAATCATCTGTGGATAAACACTTGGATGTCTGGTTTGCGGGGTACGAATTGTTATAGCAGCTTTGAGAGGTACAAAGAGATATGGGAGCTACCTCTGAAGGATTGTGGTTTGACTGGTACTTTGGAGGTTTCTGAATTGTGTGCAAGCACAAGGTCAAACGTAAGATCCGCAATATCAGTTCGGCACTGACCAACCTGGACGAAACATACGACCTGCATGTTTTTGCATGTCTCAGACAGGAGATTCAGCACATTAAAGGTGAATTCTGCCTGGTGGAAGTGTCAGCTTTTGCAGCTGCAACTCGTCAACAGCGCAAAATCCCTTGGTGTCATACTCGACAACAAACTCAATCTAATCCCCCACATCAACTCCATTGCAAAATCTGCACGATACCAACTGCGCCTTCTTTGGGGAATTTGTCGCTTTTTCCCTGAACAAGACCTTAAAACACTGGTGCAATCGCTGGTCCTCTCCAGACTGGACTACTGCAATTCTCTTCTTACTGGCCTCCCCAAATCCCACCTGTCCCCCCTTAAATCTGTCCTCCACTCAGCAGCCCGTTTCATTTGTGGGGCAAAAAGAAGCAACCACATCACACCGTTGTTATCCACCCTTCGCTGGCTTCCAATCGAGGCTAGAGTTATCTACAAGACTGCCTGTATCACCCACAAAGCCTTGCACTCCTCCTCTCCTCTCTACCTGTCGAATAAACGGAAACTGTCTGGAGGCTCTAGACCATCTCGTAATGCGGAAAATCTACTGCTTGAACCCCCTACTTTCAAGAAGGAAAGATCGATGGCCCAATCCTTTTCAGGCAGCGCAGTGAGAATCTGGAACTCACTTCCGCCTCAGCTCCGAACCACCTCTTCCTCCCAGGCCTTCAAAATGGACCTCAAAGTTCTCCTCCTCCAAAGACACCTCCAAATCTAATTCACGCCCTCTCTATCACCTGAAGTAAGGCTTCCCATTATTGAAAATTCTGTTGTCCTTGACTATTGAAGTGCCTTCCCAGTGTGTTCTGGCAGTTTGAGTGTTTACCATTTATTGCAGTATTATCCTTGTACCTGTGTATGGTCCCCTTTGTAACTTGCACACGTCACTTTTCTCTTGTATCACACTGTATGCTACCTCTCACTTTTTGTTTGCTTTAGATACTTGCACAAGTGCCACCATTGCCTACGTAACGTTTGTTCTTGTGCTGGAGTGTCTGCCATTTATTGCAGTATTATACCTCTTCTTGTACTTTGTACGCTTTTGTAACCTGCACACATCACTTTTTCCTCCTGTAATGTAACGATTGCTACCTCATGTATTTTGGTTGCTCACTATTGTCACTTTTGATTCATGTAACGTAACGTTTGCTTTTGTAATTTGTTCACTTTTAATTTTTCTCCTCATGTATCATTGCTGTTCCTATTGTGAAGCGCTCTGACACCTTCGGGTAAAGTCCGCGCTATATAAAATCGCATAAATAAATAAATAAAAAACGTATCGCTTTCTGAGGACTGTAAGTAGTGGTTGAAATATCTGCTGGGCTCAGTAGCTGAACTGGTTCACGTGAGACAGAGTATAGGTGCAGAGCACTTGTACATTAGATTTTTTTGGGTAGAGAATCTGAGAGCCGTACTGGCGGGAACATCTGTCTGTAGAAGATTATGCTCAGGTCCACCTTGCACAATGAATATCAAGCACTGATAGTGCTTCTGACACCTGCTAATTCTTTTATCCGTCTCTATGCGCTCTGCTTTCTTCTCCCATGTGGCTGGTTTTTTAAGCCTTAAATATAAAAATTTGCCCATCGAATGACCACCACTGAAACCCGCTGGATTCAAGTACAACATGTTACTGGCAGCAGTGTGTGCACTGCGGATACCGTCACCACAATGATGATAGTCCTGACAAGTCCACCTCTAAGCTTAGCTCGGCATCCACACAGCACCGAGCTCTAGCCACATTTTCAGCTTTTCCATTTCTCTCCTGGCCCGGTGGCATCTGCCTGAAGATTACATGCTCCCAGAGGGGGCTTCTTGGACATATGTTTATTGTGACACTGTTAGCACACGTGTGCCTGTTGCTGCCTGGTGTCCTGCCTCTCATAGAATCTTTGAGATGAGAAGCTCCACCAATGTTTTATTTGTTTCTATTTTATTTAAATGTTATATACTGTTACTATGCAGCGCTCACTCTCCTACATAATGGCTTCCGAGCACTAGGATGCGTGATGCTGACTCAAGTGACACATTGTATTAAATGCAGCTGGTTGTAGGCCCTCCTAAGTCTCAGAGTAAAGGATGGCCTTCACTGCAGTAACAACACACTAGCGGCTGCCAGCCTTCCTCCGATTACACAAGACGCATGTATGTGCATCTGCTTCAGCATGTCTCCTGTCTGCCTCTTACACATATCCCCATACTTCCACGGGTACAGGTAAAGGGTCTCTATAGTCTAGACCCGGGGTCTCCAACCGGTCGATCGCGAGCTACCGGTAGCTCTCGGAGACCCTGGGAGTAGCTCGCCTAGCCCTTGCTCTGACTGGAGGAGATCTGTGGATGGGGTCGGCCGGGTGAAGAGGATGATGCGATGACGCTCCTCTCCTGGAGCTTCCGACTTCTCTCGTGATAGTCTGACGTCATTACGTACTGAAAACGCGCTGGCATCACACTGTCTGCCATTGTGCGAGGGGTGCCAGCGCGGAGCAGTAGGAGACGTGACATCCACCAGAAGCAGCCACTGTAGGTAGGCTCGTTTTTTTCGTGCCTCTCTTCCTCCTGATTGTGCCGTTTTTCGTGTTTCACATCTGTGCCCCTCCCGCTGACCCCTGCTCGGGCTGCTCTCCTGCCCCGCTCTCTCCCCAGTAGCCAGGGCCCCCTCCCTCTGCCCCAGCCCAGGCTGTTATTTTGGCCTCCTCCTTGCCTCCGCTCCTCTTTCCTTCCCGGGCTGCTGTTCCCTCGCCCTCCTCCCAGCGACGGAGCTAGTCTAAAACTCTGTCGTTTATTACTTGTCGGGCAAACAGTGGATAAAGAGAGTTCATCATATCCCACTGATCTCAAATAAACTTTATAATCTGATCGGGTGGTTTACACCTCAGCAGGCAGGAGGGCACGCGGCGCTGGAGCGCTCTTCTGGGTCTTATTGGAGTGGTTTGTGCTGTGGAATTCAGCCTTCTGTGAGGAGACTTCTGACACTTCCCGCACAGGCTGCTCTGAGTGTCTCGGGTGTGGGTCGGTGACAGCACCAAACGTGCTGCCTGGCAACGCACTTTCAGACAGAAGCAGTTTGGTTGCCAAGTGTGTTCTTCGAAGTTTCTTGTATTTTAGGAATTGATGTAACACACATTTTATATCTTTCAACAATTATCCCTCTGCAGAGAAACATCACTGTAGTGGGTTTAAGACGGAAATATCTGGTCTATAAAATTACCACTTCTCTCTGCCTTCCTGTGCAGAACCAGGTTCGAGTCTCGGCAGAGACGCTCAACATCCTGTCATTCTGGGCAAATCACTTATCTCCCAGGCCTACCAAAGATGAATCTGTCTTTGTGTAATGCAACTGGTGCTCATGTAAAGTGCTGTTATTCCTTCGGGTCGAGTTCACGCTATATAAAACAATAAAAAAGGCTGTGTGTACCTGGGCTAGGAGCTATTGTTGAGAGCTAGAATCGGAGCTGCAGGTATATTGGGCATTCTCAGGGAAGGATCCGTGTGGAATGGGGAGTGTTACCGTAGAATTGACCTGGGAGCAAGGAATTCTGCAGGGCCCGTGGGTGCTCTGAGCAAGAACACTCCTCTGCCTGCTGTGAAGGCTTAGCCGGGGAGTGCAGAGCATTAATTAAAGACTGTGCTTAATTACTGCCACTGCATAATAAGCATTCTCGTTCACGTGATGTTTCCTCTAATTGTGTTTTTCCCGGCGCATGCGTTTCTCTTCTATTGTTTGCTTCTTGGCTCTGTGTCCATCATCATTTATGTATTTTTATCCTTTTGGATAATATAATGGGAACATTTAGCTTTTTTCGATGTACGTCTTGCTGTCCCATCTGTCATCTCACCACACTGTAAGTAACTAGTACTATTATAGCTCATTGTACTAGTAATGCTCATATTGACCCTGAAAGGATGAATGAGTAATTTTTGTAAGTGTGCCTGGTGCCCAAGAAGGGAGTGAAGCACTAAGTTATTTATGCAGATCAGGAGGAAGTGCTTACTTCAGTGAGCCACCATTTTTCAGGCTTCTCACTAACTGTTATATTCTTGCTGTTGATGCACCATTGTGATAGCCCACATCAGGCACAATCCGGCAACTGCTGCAACCCTTGTTCTGGGCGATTTGTTTTCTTCTAGTGAGTTGCTTGGTGATGCCAGTACATCTGTATTTGTAACTACTCCCCCTTACAGATCTCAAGGCGCTGGGGCCGTTGTGGAAATTAAATGAGCTATTGCCCAGCGTCACATGGTGCTGAGCTGAGCTGCAGCTGGAGCCGGGTATCGAATCACAAACCCTGTGCTCCGAAGTCAGCTGCCCTGGCCGCTGCACCACACCTCTCCCCTGCCAGTGTAGAGGGTGTTCCTGCAGTCATAGCTGGGGTCCTGGGCGCACGAGTCTTTTAAGTGTTGCTTGGGAGCCATTTGAAGATCTCCCAAAGCATCTTCAGGGTCTGTAAGCAGGATGCAGTGACGGCGTTTACTGGTGCGGTCAGTTCAGTTTGGCGTTGATAATTATTCCGAGGTTCCTGCGTGCGTGCTGGGAGTGGGTCAAAGTACGGCTGGCCACCAGTTGGAATCTCATTGTGAAGTGTTCTTGCCGAAAACAACTACTCCTGTCTTGTTGGTGTTGAGTTAGAGGCAGTTGGCTTTCCTCCTGTTACCGACTTCAGTCATGCAGGCCACAAGCTTGTTTCTTTTGTTAATGGTCTTGTCCGAGAAAAAGAGTATGGGTTGCGTGTCGTCTGTGCAGGAGAGTATGTTGATGTGTGCTTGAATTATTTTGGCCAGAGGGATCATGTTTCCATTGAAGAGGGTAGGGGGTGAGCGAGGAGCCTTGAGGCACTCCACAGATGAGTAAGATGTCAGGCATACAGCTTGTATTCTGTGTGTTAAGAAGGAGCAGATCCAGTGGAGAGCGGGTCCTTTTAAACCAATCTCATGCAGGTGCCTGATGAAGATGGGGGGTGAGATTGTGTCAAATGCGTCACAAATCCAAAGTCATTCCTTTTGGTGCTCTAGGGAACTCTTAAGTCAGGCCTGTCTTGGGTATTTTGTTCAAACCATAGTATGGGCTCTGATGAAATTAGGCTTAAAGTCAATGAAACTGGGCGTGGGGCGGTCTCTCAGAAAAATGCGCGAGTTGATTGGGGTTTAGTAGCTCACGACGATTTTCACTGGCCAGAAGTAGCTCTGACTACACAAAAGGTTGGAGACCCCTGGTCTAGACTCTAGAACAATCTTTTCTACACTCGAATTAACTCTAACTCGTGAAAATCTGTAAATCCAAGGTCAATCAGGTACAGGAGGGGTTCTAAAACCGGTTCCGATCCCTCTCAAGCACAGCATTGGATGATTTTATATCCAGGACCCAGAGTTGCGTTTATTAAGAGCTGATTCAGGCTGTAGGAATGTCCACGCATTCCACGCATTCAAACGGTTGTCAAAAGCGAGCCTCTGAAACTAGAAATAACTTTCGGAGTCATTTCTTACAATTAAACTGTTTCTGTTTAATAGAGTTGTAATAGCCAATTTCCCCAAAATGTATATTTTGTGGTGTGTGTATCAGAGCAAATTGCACCAAAAATGAATTTAGAAATAATGTATTTTACGTGTCCATTATTTGTTTATGCAATGAGAATGATTTTTTTTATGCCAGGAATACTTTGTTTGCAGAGCTGATAGTTGATAGGCTTTTTATTTTAGCCGTGGGTGGATTATAAGGTACATATTAGATATGCATCACCCATGCTTCATCCAAAACGAATGCAGACAAATACTCGGGTTTGTCCCCCAAACTTTCAAACATGTCCACCTCAAGGGGTTTATACGAGACAACCAGTCTTTGAAGAAGCAAAACCTCTCATGAATTAGTGGAGGACAGGAATGGAGAATCCACTCAAAAATATTCTCACCCAGCCTCTGGCAGCATAATTAATTTCTTTAGGGCCTCATTTCAAGTGCCCTTCATGTCCCGATTTGGGTGAAAACCAAGTTTTCACCCAAATCGGGGTGTATCTAGTAGTTTACTGCCCGGTATGGAGTACCAGCACTTTTTGATTGTGAGAGGGAGAGTACCGCACTTCTCAAGAGTGACTTAATACTTTTAATTGGAGAGTCCCGGCACTTCTCAGAAACATGCAGGTACTTTGGTACAGAGTACCTGCACTTCAATTTTTCCATTTCAAGCACTGGTTGTATCTGGTGGAGTTATACGGCATCACACTAGTTTTAGCCACATATTTTCACCATGACCTAAATCATACAGGCACACAGCACATTCAAAGTTTGATCACCTCAGAATTTCTTGAAACACCATCATGGAAAAAGAGAACTTTCAGGAAAAGGTAGGTAGGCTTTCCTTAACATGCTGCGTTATCCCAGGTGTTAGCAAAACTACATTGTGGAAACTGCCTCTTTTCTCCTGCTTGGTAGACATTTCCAGTTGTCAAATGTGCTGTCAGAATTTTTATCAGTAATGAGAGATATTGGTAAATGTTTAATGAAATGTTTTTAAAGTGGCTCCAGTCTTGACATCCATCGCTACAGGTTGAACAATGCTAAATATGGTGGATTTTCCACCACTCCTTTGTTGGAGGTTGCAAGGCTACAAACAAGGTAGAGGGGAAAAACAAATTCATAGATCAAGCTCAGAATCTTCCGGATATGTGTAATCCAACCTGGATTATTTGTTTTTTTTTGTTTTTAGGAATTGCCGCTGCCACTATGTTCACAGCCAAAAACTCAATCCATTTCTCAGACAAGCAACTCAGGGTGGCGTTTGACGGGGATGCCGTCCTCTTCTCCGATGAGTCTGAGCAAATTGTGAAAGCGCATGGATTAGATGCATTCTTTGAAAATGAACAAGAGTTTGAGAACAAACCTCTTGCTCAGGTAATTACTGAATCAACAGAATTTTCTATTTAACTCTTGATTTCTAAATATTAGTATGAAATCCTTAAATCTGTTGATGTTTTATACTTGCGTATTGTGTTCTAGTATTTGATTCTGTAAGCCCAGTAGTGAAAAATAAATTATATGTGTTTTGTGATATATATATATATATATATATATATATCACAAAACACATATAATATATATATATATATATATATATATATATTTACCACTGTTCCCTCTCAAAGGGACAAATTGGGTCGCACTCCACGGGCCAATTTTGCAATTTTTTTATTTTTTCATATTCCACAAACTCAGGCAGATGTTGCGATCTACGCGTTTCGGTATTACAAATACCTTGCTCACGATCAACCGGTCACTTGGCTCCCCCTCCCTGATATACTTGCATTGTATTCATTACATCACTTCCTGTTTGGTGTTTGCCAGTGCCTCATTGCTTTATGGGACATGTGGTTTTTAAGTAATCCAGAAAATAAATTTCAACCTTTTGCCCAATATTAAACATTTTACATATGACTATAATTTGATCAAGGATGTCAAAACACGTATAATTTAGAGGTTCCCTCTAGTGGGACAAGATAACTGCTATAATGATTTCATATATAACTCAATGAATATAAAGTTATTTTCGGCAGTTAATGAGCAGTTACAATATTGTCTTCTAATATTTTCCCTCTAGTGGGATGACATTACTAACAGTATTGTATATAATATAACCGTATCACTTCAGATTTGTAAACCACGGGTAACGCTAGTCATTTTAAGCTAGACAAGTGTATCCCTGATGGGAATACCCCATTCTTGTGGCTGCACAACATTATTTATGTGTTTAAATTGCCAACTTCCTTTAACTACCCGGGTTGCGAATATCGCATACTGACTCTATGTTCAACCATTGATAACATTACCATTTTCTCAATTTTGCAATTTTTGTTTCACACTCAATTCCATTATTGTAAAATTGTATTGGGCAACAAACAATATATCAAAGCGAAGATCTCACAAATGTATATATAGCTCTTCCGACTGGTTCAGCCCATAGGGCGTCAGGGTTCTTAGGTTTAGGATATGGCGTGATTCTTTTTGTCTCAGGAGCCTTTCTCTGTCTCCCCCTCTTTCTTTCTTGGGGACACTTTCGAGACCAAAGAATTTCAATTGGCTCCAATCACTTCGATGGTACAATTCCATGTGTTTGGCTATTGCATTAGCCTTGTCCTTATGAATAGTCGCTCGAACGTGCTCTAGGATGCGTTTTTTTAGTTCGCACACTGTGCTGCCCACATACCTCATGGGGCATGGACATTCGACGACATATACAACGTGTGTTGTTTTACAGGTGATCAATTCCTTTATCTCCCAGTTTTTCTTATTGGACATTTGCACTTGTTTGGTCGGTTTTGCAATCTGACAGACCTTGCATGCATAACATTTCACAAAACCCGTTGTTTTTAGCCATTCATCCCTTTTTGTTGTTTTTCTAAAGTGGCTGTGAATGAGGTGATCTTTAAGGTTCTTTGCCCTTCTATATGTGATTGTCGGGTGTGATCCCACAATATCTTTCACTGTCTCATCCAATTGTAAGATTTTCCAATTGCGCCTTAGAATGTTGGCAATCCTTTTACTCTCGTTTGAGAAGTTCATGATCATACGTATTGGTTCTGATTCTTCTGTTGGTTTTTTGGATTTTCTTTGGAGACATTCCTCTCTGCTCTTTTGATCTGTTCTTTCCCATCAACTTTTGATTATGCCCTTGTTATATTTGCGTTTTTTGAATCTCTCCGATGTTGCAGTACTATGTTTTTCCCATTCATCTTTTTCGCTGCAAATCCTCCGGATTCTCAAAAATTCCCCGTAGGGGATACTGGTGATCAGGGATTGCTGGTGGAAGCTGGTTGCTTCTAGTGTGGCGTTGGTGGCAGTACATTTACGATGCAATGTTGTATGTATTTGACTTTCTCGTATATAGATCTCTGTGTCCAGAAATACAATTCTCTCATTGTTTATAACATAGCTAAACTTGAGGTTCGGTATACTATTGTTCATGATATCAAAGTATTTCTGAAAATCTTCTTTGCTGCCATCCCAGATGATGAGTAAATCATCAATATATCGCGTCCAGTTTATCACTTTGTTCAGTGATGTTTCATTGCTGTTGCTCCATGCGATTTCCCTTTCCCACCATCCCATCGCTAAACAGGCATAGCTGGGACTGAAGGAAAATCCCATCGCCGTCCCGCTGTTTTGGCAGTATATTTCATCCCCAAACATGAAGATGTTTCTAGTCAGACAGATCTTAATCATATCCAATATCATTTGATTGTGGTTTGCAAATTCTATTTTCCTTTCATTGAGAAAGTAATTGCATGCTGTCAGTCCCATGTCATTCCCTATGTTGGTATAAAGGGAAATGACGTCCATAGATACCAAATGGTATGTGTCTTGCCAAGGGGTGTTCTCAAGTTTTCTGAGTAGATCACTTGTATCTTGTATGTATGAGTCCAGGCATAACACAAACGGATTTAAAAAGTGATCAATGTAGTTGGCAATTGGTTCTAGGAGTGAGCCTTTGGCAGATAGGATTGGGCGTCCTGGAGGCAGTTTTTGATGTTTATGCAGCTTTGGGAGGAAATATATAGTGGCCGTTACTGGATGCGCAACGGTGAGGTATTTTCTTTCATCCTCATCAATTAAGCCATTTCTCGTCCATTCTGACAGTCTTGCATCCACCATTTCCTTTATTTCCATGGTGGGGTTTCTTTTCAGTTTGTCATAATACTTGGTATCCCTTAATTGTCGATGCGCTTCGGTAATGTATGCTGTTTTCTCCATTATCACCACGTTTCCACCCTTATCAGCCATTTTGATTTCAATTTGATTGTTTGTTGAAAGTTCCAAGAGTGCCTGCCTCTCCATTTCCGTTAAATTGTCTTTATATTTTGCATTTTTCAATTTGTATAAGTCTTGGGTTACCGCCTCCTGAAATAGGTCAATTTTATTTCCTGGGGCTAGTTGGGGGTAAAACTTTGATTTGGGCTTCATGCCACTCACACCCGCACCTGTTTGTTTACAGGCCTCTTCCAAGGGGATTTCTTGATTTTCATCGTCATTCAGGTTTATCAGGGTCAGCAGGGCCTCCGAATCTTTCACTGACAATGCTGTACCACTATCCTGTATGGGTATTTTGTTTGTCTTTCCTGGTTTCTGTTTTTCCGCAAAATATTTGGCTAGTTTTATCTTCCTAATATATAAGTAGAAATCTATCCGGACTTGTGCTAAGTCCATTTTTCTCATTGGGCAGAAGTTGATACCCTTTTTCAGTAATCCTTCTTCTGTCTTAGATATTTCCCTTTTGGATAGATTCACCACCTGGAGTTCGTCTTCTATGGGTTCATCTTCCTGCGCATGCTGCGCGTTTCTGTCCCCACTTTTGTCCCTTCGGTGCTTTTTGCTCCTTTTTCCTCTCCTTTTTTGTTGTTTCTTGGGGACCATCTGCGTCCTCTCCCTCTCCCCCTTTGTTGTTGGCGAGGGGGTTGGTACTGCTCCCACTGTTTTTGCTGCAGTACCAGACGCATGTCCCCTAAAAAAGGTAGCTGTCCCATGCTTGACGATGTTCCAGGTTCTCCTTCATTGTTTTCCGATATTAGAGAAGATGCACTGCTGGATAGGCTTATGGAGCTTGTGCTCAACACCTGTTGTCTCATTTGGTCGAATTTTTTTGAAAATGAAAAGATTCGTCCTTCTGCATAGTCTGTTGCATCCCTGATAAATTTTTGGTGCTTCCGTTCTCTTACAGTGTCTTCGTGTTTTTCAATTTGTAATTCCAGTTCTTCCTTAAACTTTGTCATTTCTGCATTGAGCTTGAGTGTAGCAAGCTCCTTTTCCATTTCATGCAGTTGTTCTTTAACTTTCTGTAAGCTGATTTCGATGTGTTTCACCAGGATTGCTATTAATCCTAAGGATGATTGTAAAATAAACTCTCCCCATTCTTGTAATAATTCATTGGAGCTGTCTTGGTGACTGGGCATCAGCATAATTCTCAGTCCTCTGGGGACCCGTTTTGCATCTAGGTATTCCTTTAGAGTAATCAATTCCAAAGACTTATTTATTTCTTTTCTGCTCAGTTTCTCCCAGTTTTTTAATTTTGATTTTGTGTCCGTTTTAGCCTGCACATTTGCTCCGCCAACTTCCTTTTCCACTGAGCCCTTTTCAAACATTTGTTGTAATAAATCATTGCGCTTCGCTTCTCTTTTCTCCATTTTTCTGCCTGTGTGAGTTAACCAATTGCGTCTGGTAAATTATTATCGTTGTTGACCCGTGTACTCCCTTTAAAACATGAATGTGTACTTTGTTGCCGCTTATTTCTTCATTGAAAATCTATTGCGGTGTTTAAACTTTGCACGTTGTTTAAATGGGAGTCCGCAGAGCTGACTATGCCGATTCTATTCAGCCAAAAGAAACTTGTTATCAATGACTTCACACACACGCTTACCTCGGGCTCCTGCTCACGAGTGGAGTGTGGCTTGCTTCTCAGATTTCCTCGTTTTCCGTCAGCGGTCACTGCTCGTGGTATTTTGAGATATTCTCCATTGCTGGTTCCCTTTTTCCCACTCATGCAGCGCTAGGAACGGGTGCGGCGCCCTGCAGCTGAACCACGCTGCTAATCCATTTACCACTGTTCCCTCTCAAAGGGACAAATTGGGTCGCACTCCACGGGCCAATTTTGCAATTTTTTTTATTTTTTCATATTCCACAAACTCAGGCAGATGTTGCGATCTACGCGTTTCGGTATTACAAATACCTTGCTCACGATCAACCGGTCACTTGGCTCCCCCTCCCTGATATACTTGCATTGTATTCATTACATCACTTCCACGAGCAGTGACCGCTGACGGAAAACGAGGAAATCTGAGAAGCAAGCCACACTCCACTCGTGAGCAGGAGCCCGAGGTAAGCGTGTGTGTGAAGTCATTGATAACAAGTTTCTTTTGGCTGAATAGAATCGGCATAGTCAGCTCTGCGGACTCCCATATAAACAACGTGCAAAGTTTAAACACCGCAATAGATTTTCAATGAAGAAATAAGCGGCAACAAAGTACACATTCATGTTTTAAAGGGAGTACACGGGTCAACAACGATAATAATTTACCAGACGCAATTGGTTAACTCACACAGGCAGAAAAATGGAGAAAAGAGAAGCGAAGCGCAATGATTTATTACAACAAATGTTTGAAAAGGGCTCAGTGGAAAAGGAAGTTGGCGGAGCAAATGTGCAGGCTAAAACGGACACAAAATCAAAATTAAAAAACTGGGAGAAACTGAGCAGAAAAGAAATAAATAAGTCTTGGGAATTGATTACTCTAAAGGAATACCTAGATGCAAAACGGGTCCCCAGAGGACTGAGAATTATGCTGATGCCCAGTCACCAAGACAGCTCCAATGAATTATTACAAGAATGGGGAGAGTTTATTTTACAATCATCCTTAGGATTAATAGCAATCCTGGTGAAACACATCGAAATCAGCTTACAGAAAGTTAAAGAACAACTGCATGAAATGGAAAAGGAGCTTGCTACACTCAAGCTCAATGCAGAAATGACAAAGTTTAAGGAAGAACTGGAATTACAAATTGAAAAACACGAAGACACTGTAAGAGAACGGAAGCACCATAAATTTATCAGGGATGCAACAGACTATGCAGAAGGACGAATCTTTTCATTTTCAAAAAAATTCGACCAAATGAGACAACAGGTGTTGAGCACAAGCTCCATAAGCCTATCCAGCAGTGCATCTTCTCTAATATCGGAAAACAATGAAGGAGAACCTGGAACATCGTCAAGCATGGGACAGCTACCTTTTTTAGGGGACATGCGTCTGGTCCTGCAGCAAAAACAGTGGGAGCAGTACCAACCCCCTCGCCAATAACAAAGGGGGAGAGGGAGAGGACGCAGATGGTCCCCAAGAAACAACAAAAAAGGAGAGGAAAAAGGAGCAAAAAGCACCGAAGGGACAAATGTGGGGACAGAAACGCGCAGCATGCGCAGGAAGATGAACCCATAGAAGACGAACTCCAGGTGGTGAATCTATCCAAAAGGGAAATATCTAAGACAGAAGAAGGATTACTGAAAAAGGGTATCAACTTCTGCCCAATGAGAAAAATGGACTTAGCACAAGTCCGGATAGATTTCTACTTATATATTAGGAAGATAAAACTAGCCAAATATTTTGCGGAAAAACAGAAACCAGGAAAGACAAACAAAATACCCATACAGGATAGTGGTACAGCATTGTCAGTGAAAGATTCGGAGGCCCTGCTGACCCTGATAAACCTGAATGACGATGAAAATCAAGAAATCACCCTGGAAGAGGCCTGTAAACCAACAGGTGCGGGTGTGAGTGGCATGAAGCCCAAATCAAAGTTTTACCCCCAACTAGCCCCAGGAAATAAAATTGACCTATTTCAGGAGGCGGTAACCCAAGACTTATACAAATTGAAAAATGCAAAATATAAAGACAATTTAACGGAAATGGAGAGGCAGGCACTCTTGGAACTTTCAACAAGCAATCAAATTGAAATCAAAATGGCTGATAAGGGTGGAAACGTGGTGATAATGGAGAAAACAGCATACATTACCAAAGCGCATCGACAATTAAGGGATACCAAGTATTATGACAAACTGAAAAGAAACCCCACCATGGAAATAAAGGAAATGGTGGATGCAAGACTGTCAGAATGGACGAGAAATGGCTTAATTGATGAGGATGAAAGAAAATACCTCACCGTTGCGCATCCAGTAACGGCCACTATATATTTCCTCCCAAAGCTGCATAAACATCAAAAACTGCCTCCAGGACGCCCAATCCTATCTGCCAAAGGCTCACTCCTAGAACCAATTGCCAACTACATTGATCACTTTTTAAATCAGTTTGTGTTATGCCTGGACTCATACATACAAGATACAAGTGATCTACTCAGAAAACTTGAGAACACCCCTTGGCAAGACACATACCATTTGGTATCTATGGACGTCATTTCCCTTTATACCAACATAGGGAATGACATGGGACTGACAGCATGCAATTACTTTCTCAATGAAAGGAAAATAGAATTTGCAAACCACAATCAAATGATATTGGATATGATTAAGATCTGTCTGACTAGAAACATCTTCATGTTTGGGGATGAAATATACTGCCAAAACAGCGGGACGGCGATGGGATTTTCCTTCAGTCCCAGCTATGCCTGTTTAGCGATGGGATGGTGGGAAAGGGAAATCGCATGGAGCAACAGCAATGAAACATCACTGAACAAAGTGATAAGCTGGACGCGATATATTGATGATTTACTCATCATCTGGGATGGCAGCAAAGAAGATTTTCAGAAATACTTTGATATCATGAACAATAGTATACCGAACCTCAAGTTTAGCTATGTTATAAACAATGAGAGAATTGTATTTCTGGACACAGAGATCTATATACGAGAAAGTCAAATACATACAACATTGCATCGTAAATGTACTGCCACCAACGCCACACTAGAAGCAACCAGCTTCCACCAGCAATCCCTGATCACCAGTATCCCCTACAGGGAATTTTTGAGAATCCGGAGGATTTGCAGCGAAAAAGATGAATGGGAAAAACATAGTACTGCAACATCGGAGAGATTCAAAAAACGCAAATATAACAAGGGCATAATCAAAAGTTGCTGGGAAAGAACAGATCAAAAGAGCAGAGAGGAATGTCTCCAAAGAAAATCCAAAAAACCAACAGAAGAATCAGAACCAATACGTATGATCATGAACTTCTCGAACGAGAGTAAAAGGATTGCCAACATTCTAAGGCGCAATTGGAAAATCTTACAATTGGACGAGACAGTGAAAGATATTGTGGGATCACACCCGACAATCACATATAGAAGGGCAAAGAACCTTAAAGATCACCTCATTCACAGCCACTTTAGAAAAACAACAAAAAGGGATGAATGGCTAAAAACAACGGGTTTTGTGAAATGTTATGCATGCAAGGTCTGTCAGATTGCAAAACCGACCAAACAAGTGCAAATGTCCAATAAGAAAAACTGGGAGATAAAGGAATTGATCACCTGTAAAACAACACACGTTGTATATGTCGTCGAATGTCCATGCCCCATGAGGTATGTGGGCAGCACAGTGTGCGAACTAAAAAAACGCATCCTAGAGCACGTTCGAGCGACTATTCATAAGGACAAGGCTAATGCAATAGCCAAACATATGGAATTGTACCATCGAAGTGATTGGAGCCAATTGAAATTCTTTGGTCTCGAAAGTGTCCCCAAGAAAGAAAGAGGGGGAGACAGAGAGAGGCTCCTGAGACAAAAAGAATCACGCCATATCCTAAACCTAAGAACCCTGACGCCCTATGGGCTGAACCAGTCGGAAGAGCTATATATACATTTGTGAGATCTTCGCTTTGATATATTGTTTGTTGCCCAATACAATTTTACAATAATGGAATTGAGTGTGAAACAAAAATTGCAAAATTGAGAAAATGGTAATGTTATCAATGGTTGAACATAGAGTCAGTATGCGATATTCGCAACCCGGGTAGTTAAAGGAAGTTGGCAATTTAAACACATAAATAATGTTGTGCAGCCACAAGAATGGGGTATTCCCATCAGGGATACACTTGTCTAGCTTAAAATGACTAGCGTTACCCGTGGTTTACAAATCTGAAGTGATACGGTTATATTATATACAATACTGTTAGTAATGTCATCCCACTAGAGGGAAAATATTAGAAGACAATATTGTAACTGCTCATTAACTGCCGAAAATAACTTTATATTCATTGAGTTATATATGAAATCATTATAGCAGTTATCTTGTCCCACTAGAGGGAACCTCTAAATTATACGTGTTTTGACATCCTTGATCAAATTATAGTCATATGTAAAATGTTTAATATTGGGCAAAAGGTTGAAACTTATTTTCTGGATTACCTAAAAACTACATGTCCCATAAAGCAATGAGGCACTGGCAAACCCCAAACAGGAAGTGATGTAATGAATACAATGCAAGTATATCAGGGAGGGGGAGCCAAGTGACCGGTTGATCGTGAGCAAGGTATTTGTAATACCGAAACGCGTAGATCGCAACATCTGCCTGAGTTTGTGGAATATGAAAAAATAAAAAAATTGCAAAATTGGCCCGTGGAGTGCGACCCAATTTGTCCCTTTGAGAGGGAACAGTGGTAAATGGATTAGCAGCGTGGTTCAGCTGCAGGGCGCCGCACCCGTTTCGAGCGCTGCATGAGTGGGAAAAAGGGAACCAGCAATGGAGAATATATATATATATATATATATATATATATATATATATATATATATATATATATATATATATATATATATATATATATATATATATATATATATATATATATATATATATATATATGAAATCCGATATCGTTTAATGCGCACAGCATCATTCCTCCATTCCTCAGGAAAACGAACAAGTCGGACCCAAAGCTTCGTGCAAAAGTTAAGTGTTCTTTATTTCAAAAAAGTAAAACCCAAGCAGTCCTGCATGACGCGTTTCGCCTCTAGCCAGAGGCTTGATCACATGATACGCTAGTAGAGCTAAAAAGAGGGTATTTAAGGCATTTGCAAACCAATAACAGGCGGAGTTCTATACATAGAAAAAACCGCCCAAATTAACTCATTGTGGTATCGCTTCCTCTACATATATATGTAGGGGTATTATGCTTGAAGTTGTTATAAAAGGCATAGTGCCTCAATTAATTCATGTAAATTATGCTCTTAGTGGTCTCCAAGTTTCTATTGGAATTATCATAGAAAAATATATCTCATATATTTACACACTTAAGGAATTACATCTATTAAAGATAAAAATATATATACAGTTTCATAAATAATTAAAATTCATGATATATACATATTATTTACAATAAAGGACATAGTGTCCACATTGCAAATCCTATATGCAATTCTTATTTGTAGAAATATCAAAGTGTGCAAATACTGGCAGGTAAAGTGCAACGTGCTGTATACATTTCTGCCTGTGATATCACATTCATCGTGTATTTTCTAAGAGCATAAATATACTATTTGCATGTGCGTTCAAGGGAATGAACCCTTATTAACTTAGAAAAGCAACTCCACAAGACCACATTTGTATAACGGTTTCAACAAAATTATTGGTTATTCTGTGCCTCCTTGCTGTGACCTCTTAAAGACTCCACGAAAAAGAAGACCCCAGTGCAAAATAATATACAACTGTGAACAAAATAATAATAAAGTGATTATTTCTTTTCCTTTTTCGTTTTTTTCTGTATTTTATATTTTTCTAAGTATTGAAAAAATGTGACATTTGCTATGTTATCACAATCATGGAGTGGGAGGTGAAAGAATACATTTGAACCTTGTATTGGATGTTATTTCTTTCTTATATGTGGTGGACCACGCACACCACCTTTGAGATGTAACTTTACCGCTAATTCCACAAGTTATGACTCATTCAGTTAAATTCTTTAATTTAAGAACACCTTATAGTTTTATGTTTTCATCCTGGGATATTATTCTAATTTACAAAGGGCTGTTGGCTACGTTATTTATTAATTATAGACAAGTGTACAGATCTTCCCCTGCATTCAGGCCCCTAGGGGCCTTACTGTCCAGTTCGATAATGTACCTTGTCTCCAAAAGGCGTAGTTTGGCATCCCTGTCTCCTCCTCTTTTTAGTGGCGGCACGCAATCTATAGCATAATAAAGGAGGCCCTTCGGATCACTGTTGTGAACCTTCTCAAAATGGCGTGCCACCGGGTAGGTCTGGTCTTTCCCCACTATTGCCCTGATGTGTTGCAATACCCGTCTGTGCACAGGCAAGCGTGTGCTGCCTATATAACGGAGCTCACACGGGCACTGCAACACATATACGGCAAAATCAGTCTTACAGGACATGCGTTTTTTTATTTGGAACGGCTTACTGGAGAACGGTGATATGTACTGGGTTTTACTACACCCATTTTTACATGCCTTGCATGAAGCACATTTTTTAAAACCGCCTCCCAAAGCTCCCCAAGTGTCTGAAATAGGTTTTTCCAGGAAGTTCTTGACAAGTCTGTCTGACATAGAAACTGAGTTTCTGAAGGTGATGTCAGGTTTTTTGACTATGTGCCTGCCAATGACGGGATCCCCCGTGATTAGATTCCAATTCTTGTAAAAAATACGTCTGATCTCCTTATGTTGTTTACAAAAGGTGACAATTACTCTAGGTGCAATCAGATTGGTGTTATCCATGATCCCTTTCCTAGATTCAATTTTCTTACACAGAGCCTCATCTCTAGAAATTGTAAGTGATCTATTTATGGCTCGCTGGATTGTTTTGCCAGAATAACCACGAGCCATGAAGCGTTTTTTGCTTTCAAGTTGCAATTCGTGGCATTCTGTCTCCGAGCTACAAATCCGCCTGATTCGCAGCATTTCCCCAAAGGGGATGCTGTCTATCAGGTGTCGGGGGTGCTGACTAGACGCATGCAGTATTGTATTACCTGCTGTTGGCTTTCTGTGCATTCTAGTAGCTAATCTGTCACCAACTACATATACTTCAGTGTCAAGGAAAACAACTGCTCTGTCATTAATGCATGAAGTGAATTCCAGATTTAGGTCATTCTTATTTAGATCTGAAATAAACATTTGTGCTGCTGTTCTCGAACCCCGCCAGATTAAGAACAAGTCATCTATGTACCGTAAGTACAGAGGTACATGTTGTCGCATGATGTCTAGCAAAGGGCCACCCAGCACGCACTCCTCCCAGAGTCCCATGTGGAGACATGCCAGGCTCGGAGAAAAGCACGACGCCATGGCGACCCCTCGCACCTGCTGATATAGCTGATTGTTAAATAAGAAGAAGTTTTGTTCGAGGCAGATTCTTATCATGGATAACAGCATTTTGTTGTGCGCAGTGAAATTCATAGGCCGTTTGTTCAAATAGAATTCCACCGCCCGCACTCCATCTGCATGTCTAATTGATGTATACAGTGATGTAACATCAAGTGTTATGAGCAAACATTCCTCATTCCACACTGTATTGTTCACCTTTCTAATGAAATCGGACGTGTCCTGTACATAGGAATTTAGGCCTTTCACCCAGTCCTGGAGAAAGAAGTCTATGTACCGGGAAATATTCTCAGTTGAGCTATTTATCGCCGATATTATTGGGCGACCCGGTGGTGTGGTGGCATCCTTATGAATCTTTGGGATTAAATAAAATGATGGAATTACTGGATGGTCTTTCCTAAGGAACTTATATTCATCGTCTGTCAACAGTTTTGCACTTCTCCATGCTACCAATTTGGCGCTCTGTTCTTGCCAAGATAATTTCAATATTGCCATATTGCTTTTTCTGTAGCATACGGTATCCAGTAGTTGTTTCTCGGCTTCCGCTACATACAAGTCTCTAGGCCACAGTACAATATTTCCGCCTTTATCGGCCTGGCGGACGATTACATTTTTGTCTGTTTCTAATTTCTTAATTAGACTGTAGTAACATTGGTTCTTTTTGTTCGCCATTTTTTCTTTTTGGTTGGTTTTAATGTATAACTGTTTAAGTTCCTTAATTATCAGATCGTGATACACATCAATATTGTCATTCATTAGAATGGGTTGAAAGACAGATTTTGGTTTGAAGGGGGTACAACTTGTTGCTCTATCCTCTCTTGATGTTATCAAGGGTAAATCATCAACAGTGTCTCCTTCTTGTTGCAGGTCCCAAATTTGATCAAACGTTGAACGATCAGCCGCTTCCAGTAAAGACGGACTCATTTGGGATTCTGTTTGTTTTTTCTTTTTAGGTTGTAATAGAAAGTGCTTGCTCAACTTCAGTTTGCGGATAAATCGATATGAGTCCATTCTTACATCGGCATAGTTGAAATTAGATGGGGGACAATAGGTTAGTCCCAGACTTAAAATCATTTCATCTTTTGCCGTTAGTGTAATTTTTGACAGGTTGATGATGGAAATATCTTGTTTTAATTCCCCACTACTTTTTTCTTTGACCTGTTCCAACGACTTTTCACTATTTGCTTTTTGTTGTTTGCGGTGCCGGCATTTTCTTCTGGCCCGTCTTTTGTGGTTGTTCCGGAGCCGCTTGTCACTGTTTTCCCTTCTATCCTTGGTCGAAGGGTATCGCGGCGGTCCTGGCTTAAGCAGCTGACTTCCTGGGCTAATGTGAGCTTTTCTGATCCTACCGTGGAGGATCCCGCAGCCTCGTTTTCCGTCTCACTTCCTGATGTAATACTTCTATCAGTAGAGGAGACTGATACCGCTTTGTTTGCAGAGTTAGTTTGTCTGGCTTTCCTTGCGCGTGCCTTTACATTTTCATACTTTTTAGCGTATGTGAATATTTGCCCATTTTGGTAATCTAGGCGGTCGCGCTCAAATTTATAGGCTTATCTTTTTTTGATTACCTCTTCATCCTTTTTCACCCTCTGCAACATTTCCGTGCGTAGTTTGTTCATTAGCTCATTAGGTTCTAAGTTGGTTAACTCATTTTCTATTTGATCGATTTCCGCTTGAATCTTTAATCTGTCACTTTCCGCATATTCCACCAATAGGTTCATTAATTTGGCGGAGCACTCTAAGTTTGTTTCAGCCCATCTGGTAAGCATTGTCGGGTCCGGTGCCTCGTAGCTAGGAGCCAATGTAATTCTAAGCCCCCTTGGCACCCTTCCGACTTCCAAGTAACGAGATAAGGATTTGTTTTCCCACCACTTAGACTGTTCTTTCTTCATTAGTTTCTCTAGTTTTCTGAACGTGTCTTTAAGTGTGGGATTAGTTGCAGTGGTGGCGCTGCTGGACGTTGATGGTCCCTGTATGTTTGCGCTTCCAGCCGGAGCCTTATCAAACATACTGTCCGCTGCCTCCTCCCTGCTGCGTAGCGTATCTGCAGACATGACTGCTTACGACTAGACAAGTCGCTGTGTTTAGGGTTGCTGTTATGGTTAAAGAACACTTCGACTTCAAATAGCGATTTCTCCTCGGTTTCCCAAGTTAGCCTACGCGCTAATCAAAGTCTGCACTCCTCCCCACTGGCCGTTCCCGTTCGTCCTACCTTGAATTGGGCTGTCGTCAGATGTGATCGGTTTTTCACCGTTATCCACGTTTTCCGACTCCCGTTTTCATGTAGACACTTCTCATGGACGCCAGGGGCTGTACGCGGTTTGCTCCTCGCCGGAGCCGTGTAGAGTTGTGGTTCCGGGTTAGGGAACTGCTTCTGCTTCCTGCCGCCAAGCCAAACAAAGGGGGAGGGGTCCAACTTACACCGTAGAAGTCAGAAAACGGTGCATGGTATGAAATCCGATATCGTTTAATGCGCACAGCATCATTCCTCCATTCCTCAGGAAAACGAACAAGTCGGACCCAAAGCTTTGTGCAAAAGTTAAGTGTTCTTTATTTCAAAAAAGTAAAACCCAAGCAGTCCTGCATGACGCGTTTAGCCTCTAGCCAGAGGCTTGATCACATGATACGCTAGTAGAGCTAAAAAGAGGGTATTTAAGGCATTTGCAAACCAATAACAGGCGGAGTTCTATACATAGAAAAAACCGCCCAAATTAACTCATTGTGGTATCGCTTCCTCTACATATATATGTAGGGGTATTATGCTTGAAGTTGTTATAAAAGGCATAGTGCCTCAATTAATTCATGTAAATTATGCTCTTAGTGGTCTCCAAGTTTCTATTGGAATTATCATAGAAAAATATATCTCATATATTTACACACTTAAGGAATTACATCTATTAAAGATAAAAATATATATACAGTTTCATAAATAATTAAAATTCATGATATATACATATTATTTACAATAAAGGATATATATATATATCCTATATCTGCATTCATTTTTCAAAAAACTGAAATGCCCTTTATTATCCTTAAATCTGTATGGCTCAATGTACCAGGCAAGTCATTGCAGCTATCCCGCATAGTGCTGACCCGGCTCCTCACAGGAACATTCTATCCCATACTGCCAGGTAAGTCTCCCTCCTAAAAGGAACAAGATTACCCAAAACTGGTTTCGGCCTTATTAGCTTGGACCCTGTGGCACAGCATAGAAGGGACCCATATCTGGGCAAATCCTTGGCCACTTGGGACTTCTTTTCCCTTTTGGAGGGGACCTCACCTGGCAGTTCAGGATGGACTGTCCTTATGATGAGCAGGATCGGAACACTATCCAGAGTGATTGCCAGTGGTTTAGACTATCTCTTTGTTGCAGCTTTGAAAAGTGGAAACTTGGCCCATAGGCATTAGAGCGCTTTACATGAGCTCAAGATTGCATTAAAAAAGGTTTTTTTTCGTTGTTGTTTATTATTATTAATAGGCACGGATAGCTTAAGTGATTTGGCCAGTATCACAGGATGTTGAGCCGATGCTGGGAGTCGAATCAGGTTCCCCAATTCCAAAGCCAGCATCTCTTGTAGTTAGGCTACATCTGCTCCCATCCCCTTTTGTGTGTTTGATGCAACTCTGTAATTGGTAATAACTGAAGAGACAGATCCTTGTGGAACTTCACAGGATTTTAACCCTTTAAATGCTGCGAACGTTCGGCGGACGTCGCGTGCACTACCTCGCTAGTGCTGCGCACGTCCGCTGAACGTTCCGATCCCGCCCGCGCAATGGAACGTCCACACTGGGTCGGAATTTGCGGCGCGCTTAACGGGTTTATGTTGTCTCACTTGTATGGTTCATGTTGATTGTGAAGTTTTTCCATCTATCATTGTAGCTCCCACAGCCAGTTAAGGAATATGATGTGGTCAATAGGTTGAATGACCAAAGAGATTAAATGGGCAAAGGGTCAGTTTGGACCAAAGAGATAGTCACCACACTCTCCTAGAACAATGGAATCAGGGCTTGGTTTTAACAGCAATGTAAATGTAAAGGCTCGCAGTCTCAGTTTAGGTTCTGCATGTTTCACAAAGTTACGTTTACCTTTCTGAAAATCTTGTATGAAGGATTAAAACACTCAGGCCCTCATGCTGGTGCCAGAATTAACGATTCCGCGCGGTATCTGGCAACAAAATCCGGTCATTACAAGCATTTCTCTCTAACGGGGAATAACCATACAGATCCAGGAATAGTGAATTGTTTTGTGCTGGTTTTCCCCAAGTAATAATCCAAGTCAGAGATACTAACTCATCTGAGCAGATACTGAGCAGGACACAGGTCAGGAAGGTGTATGGGGCAGGGCAGGTCCTTCGAACCGTACAGTGTATCAATTCCAGCTTCACTCTCACCCACTCCACAGGTGATGCAGAGGTTTGCCAGTGACAGGACTGTGCGTGCGCCCACTGCCCCGACCTGTAAGACCCACATTCTTAGCGGACGTGCACCCAGGAATGGTGGATCTGGAAACACTAGGCCACTTATGATCTGGAACAGTGACATTCCTCCGTGGGTTTCTTTTTTGTTACCTTAGAAAAAAGAGTGGAGTATCGGCAGAAGCAATCACAACAAATAAAGCAACAATTTTCAAAGTACTGTGTGAAACTGCGAGGTGGTAAGACCAGCAGTAAGGTAAATATGCTAGTTTCAGACTAACGAAGGGGCGGTCAGTGCAATTCTCAAGACATAAAAAGACATTGAGCAGTGGGCAAGGAGCACCGCATAGATAGAGGCAGCTCCTTTAATATTCACAGGAACTAGGACAGAAAAAAGGAAGAAAAAAAATGGAAACTGCATTAATAGGATTAGAGAAATAAAAATAGTAGATGAAAAGCCACATTATTGTATCTGAAAAAGTCAAAAAGGTCTCATGCCTTGCTTGATAAGTGTACAGAATTTAGTCAGTGTGTAAAGGGATTTCAAAATATAGTGTGGTGACCACTGCGTCCTCCTCGGCCTGGTTGCCCCACGCTCCCCGCCTGCTCTGCCTGCCTCCTTACCTGCTGCCTGCCTGCTGACGCCGATCCGGAGACCCAGCCGCCGCAGGGCCGCTCGACCTCGGATCCCCGGCGCCCAGCTGCCGCAGGGCCGCCCGCATAGGTTTTGGCGCCGGTTCTTGCCGCGACCCCGCCCCCCGCCTGCCGATTGGCCCACGTGCTCCCCGCCTCCCAGCGGACCCTCCCTCCCGGCTCCCTTCTTATGACGCCCCCGGAGCGACCGTGCATCGGACGCGCGCAGCGGGAGCACCGACTGAGCGCCGAAGGTGCGCCAAAGGTAAGCCCGTCTGCGCCCGTCCGCGCCTGGACCGCGCCCAGTGCCAGGACCCCTGGCCCCCGCAGTCACCAGCCCACCCGCCAGACCTACGACGCCACCGAACTCAACACACTCAACGCCGGCCGACTCCCGGGCTGCTACCGAGCCACCCCGAGATGCACCCACGGACCCTTCTGCTGCAACGCCTGCAAGTTCACCTGCATCCGGACCTGCACCTCTCCAGCAGTCCTCAAGACCTCGACGAGCAACAGCAGCAACCACCTGAATTGTATCCTGCTCAACACCCGCTCCGTCCACAGACACGCCGACGAGCTCTGGAACCTGCTCGACACAACGTCACCAGACGTCGCCTTCCTCACGGAAACCTGGATGAACGCCTCTTCAGCGCCCGACATCGCCATCGCCATCCCAGACGACTACAAGATCATCCGAAGGGACCGCATCAACCACACCGGAGGAGGCATCGCCATCGTCCACAGGAACACCATCCGCATCACGACCAACACCGACGACACCCTCGCAACCGCCGAGCACCTGCACTTTCAGGTCCACATCAACCCCAAGACCACCCTCCGAGGCACCCTCATCTACAGACCACCGGGACAACGCACACAATTCAGCGAAGACATTGCCGACTTCATCAGCCCGCACGCCCTCTGCACCGCTGACTACATCCTCCTCGGGGACCTCAACTTCCACGTGGAGAACAACAACGACCGCAACACCACCACCCTGCTGGACAACCTCGCCAACCTGGGACTCAAGCAGCTGGTGACCACCCCCACCCACTACGCCGGACACACACTCGACCCCGTCTTCTCTTCCAGCAAGGACATCGCCTTCAGCCACGCCACCGGACTCCACTGGACGGACCACAGCTGCGTCCACTTCAGTTTTGGAAGGACCACGATCCACCACCACGAGCAACAGGTTGCACGCAGGAGCTGGAACAAGATCACAGCCGACCAGCTCGCGACCTCCCTGAGCATGAACCCTCCCACCAGCACAACGAACCCTAGCCAGGCGGCCACCAACCTCACGAAGTGGATCAGCGACTGCGCAGACGAGCTCGCCCCCCTGAGGACCCCGCCCAGCAGACCCGGTAGCAAGAAAGCCCCATGGTTCACCGACGAACTCAAGAGCTCCAAGAAGAACTGCCGAGCCCTCGAGAGAACCTGGCGCAGAGACCCAACACCGGACAACATGACTGCCCTCAAGCTCGCCACCCAAAAACACCACCAACTCATCCACGCCACCAAGAAAACTGCATTCAAGGAACGACTGGACAACAACGCACACAACAGCAAGGAACTCTTCAACATTGTCAAAGAGCTCTCCAACCCCAACGCCGGAAACAACAACATCACCCCTTCGCAAGACCTCTGCAACTCCCTCGCCTCCTACTTCCACAACAAGATCGCGGACATACACAACAGCTTCAGCACTCAACCGACGAACCCCACGACCGAACCACCGCCCCCCACCACCACCCTCCGCGCCTGGACTCCGATCAGCACCGAAAACACCGTCCGCACGATGAACTCCATCCACTCCGGATCTCCGACCGACCCCTGCCCTCACCACATCTTCAACAAGGCCGACGCTGTCATCGCACCCCACCTGCGGGACATCATCAACACCTCCTTCGACCCCGCTACCTTCCCGGAGAGCTGGAAGCACGCCGAACTCAGCGCCCTACTCAAGAAGCCATCGGCTGACCCCACCGACCTCAAGAACTACCGCCCCATCTCGCTGCTCCCGTTTCCTGCAAAAGTCATCGAGAAGACCGTCAACAAGCAGCTGGCCGCCTTCCTCGAGACAAACGGATCCTTCGACCCCTCGCAGTCTGGCTTCCGGGCCAACCACAGCACCGAGACCGCCCTGATCGCAGTCACCGATGACATCCGAGCGCTGCTCGACAACGGAGAAACAGCGGCCCTCATCCTCCTCGACCTCTCCGCGGCCTTCGACACTGTCTGCCACCGTACCCTAGTACAACGCCTCAGCAACGTCGGAGTCCAGGAGAAGGCACTGGAGTGGATCATCTCCTTCCTCGCCGGAAGGACACAGAGAGTCCGCCTCCCTCCGTTCAGATCTGAAGCCACCGAAGTCATCTGCGGCGTCCCTCAAGGCTCCTTGCTCAGTCCAACCCTCTTCAACATCTACATGAGCCCCCTCGCAGACATCGCACGCCAGCACAACCTCAACATCATCTCCTACGCCGACGACACCCAGCTGATCCTCTCCCTTACCAACGACCCCACCACCGCCAGAGCCAACCTTCACGAAGGGATGAAAGAGGTAGCCGAAAGGATGAAGAACAGCCGCCTGAAACTGAACTCGGACAAGACCGAAGTCCTCATCCTGGGATCCTCACCCGCCGCTTGGGACGACTCCTGGTGGCCCCCCGCCCTAGGCAGCGCACCCAAACCAACAGACCACGCACGCAACCTGGGCTTCATCCTGGACTCCTCCCTCTCCATGACCAGACAAGTCAACGCCGTCTCCTCGTCGTGCTTCAACATCCTGCGCATGCTACGTAAGATCTTCCGGTGGATCCCCACCGAGACCAGGAAGACGGTCACCCAGGCCCTCGTCACCAGCCGTCTGGACTACGGCAACACCCTCTACGCCGGAACCACCGCCAAACTCCAGAAGAGACTCCAGCGGATCCAGAACGCCTCAGCACGACTCATCCTGGACATCCCCCGTCGCAGCCACATCTCCGGACACCTGAGAGACCTGCACTGGCTCCCGGTCAACAAGAGAATCACCTTCCGTCTCCTCACCCACGCACACAAAGCCCTACACAGCCAAGGCCCAGGATACCTCAACAGCCGCCTCAACTTCTACGCTCCCAAACGCCAGCTTTGATCGACCAGCCACGCCCTCGCCGCCGTCCCCCGCATCCGAAGAGCCACCACAGGGGGACGGTCCTTCTCCTACCTCGCCGCCAAGACATGGAACTCCCTCCCTACCCACCTCCGCCTGACCCAGGACCACCTCGCCTTCAGGAAGCAACTCAAGACCTGGCTGTTCGAGCAGTAGCGGATCCCCCTCCCCCAGCGCCTTGAGACCCTCTGGGTGAGTAGTGCGCTATATAAATGCGATGATTGATTGATTGATTGATTGAATGACTATCAGCAGGAACAGTTAACAACACATTGATAACAAATTCAAGCTACGGATCCGATGCACAAAACTTGTTTGCGGTCACAAAGCCTGCGATTTGCAACATCCTGTGCTTTCGAGGCCCTCAAACAACGTTTTTGAAATGTGTTAAAGTTTTACTAACCCACAAAGTAACTTTCAAAGCACCTTCCGAATCACAAACAGGAAGGGGCATGTCCCTCTGCGAGCTGCAAATCGATGTATCAGTGCTTTACGACCTCAAAAACAGGTGCAAACCTTTGATCTGTTACCTGCCCCTGTCTAGGGATGGAAACTGAATTTCCGATTCAAAACTGTTCCTGTGGAATCCTGGCAGGAGGTCTCAGGGGAGGAAGGCAGTGTTTCAGGTGCCGCTGCATGCTCATTCCAATGTCTTACTTGGATGATTTTTAAAGCAGCACCTGCCTCTTTAAGGGTTACCTCTAAATACATATGCAGGCACTGAGGTCTGCTGTCCCTGCCAGGCCTCTGGCCCTACATTTGCCTGCATTCACAAGTGGTGGAAGAGTGTCTGCTGCCTAATTAATAGTCTTTAGGTGGAAAATGTTGTTCCCTCCTGTGAATCCGGATTTTGTGATGCGACTCATTAAGGCATCAGTCACATTGCAAAACAGGGGCCAGGTGGCAGTCTGGTCTGGATATAAAACCTGGATATAAAACCACTGACTGCATTGTGACCTGACCTTTTGTTCATTAGTCTCTACATTCCCAAAACTGAAATGTTTTTAAATGATTGACTCTCCGTGGCTGTTAGCAAGATTATGTATACAATAGTCCTTTGCCTTGTGAATTGATTGTCTAGTTAGGCACACGTTTTTGAGTTTTGTGAGACTGTGGTTGCCCTGCTAGACCGAGAACTGAGTTCGACATGGTATCAGATTGTTGCATTTATAGGAGGGGCTCACCCTCCCGCCGAAGGCCACGCTCTGAGGCCCTGATATGCGCCGGAATAAAACACACTCACATGCTGTGTGGGTCTAGGTGTGGACTGCCGTCGCAGTTCCACCCATCTTTATGTATCGACGTGCTCACGCCTGCTGACGTGAGCACAGGGGCGGGGAATGGCTGGCGCGCTCCAGCGGTAAAATCTGGTGCGCTAACTGTTACATCCCATCTCAAATTAATCCTTGACTGGCTCTCAAAAGTCTGGGGATTCACTTACTTGTCAGGCAAAGTCATTCAGGCCGGTGCTCTGTGGAGGATTCTCTCTTAGGGCATACCTGGAAGGCCCCCGTCTAGTGGCGGAGCAGAGACTGGGATGCTGGGTACTTGAGGCAGGTTGGGAGTCTCACAGACGGTCTCTGGACTTTCCGGAAAGGTGGTCGCTTCTGGATGGTGGTTGTCAGCTGCTTGGAGCTCCCCTTTGCTGACTTCCGTTTCCCCAGCGTGGTTCATGATGTCAGTAGGAGGATTAGGCCTGTCCACTTGTTTGAACCACAAGATATTGCGGGTCACAATTTCTCCCTCCCTCCTGATAGTCACCAGAGTTCCTTGCCTGTTGATCGCAGTCCGGATTTTTCCTCCCGGCCTCCGATCTTTCATGATGACGGTGTCTCCTTTCTGTAGTTGACGGGATACCGCTCGCCAAGCTTGGCTAGCGGTGTTATTGCGCTTTTCTCGCCTCCTGAAGGCGCGTTCTTCATCAAATGGAGGTCATCCTGGCGCAGTGGGAAGCCCATCCCGTCAGGCACCGTATAACATTAGCGCCCAGGGGGCCTGGCACGTTGAGCAGTGCAGAGTGCTTCGTTACTCCTGTAGGAGTTCTTGTTCTAGATTACCTTGTTCCGCGACTGCAATGCGAAGAGTCTTGTTTATCGTTCTCATGAGAGGTTTAATCTCCCCATTGGCTTGGGGCCACTGCGGGGTGATGCGCCGGATTCCATGGTGATGCATGAATTCGTGGAACTTGTGTCCTTGGAACGGGTGCCCATTGTAGCGGAGCTTCTCCGGACATCCAAACATTCTGAACACCTTCTCTAGGGCAGGCCCGACGTGCAGGAAAGCCTTGAGTCCAAAACTTCCACCACTGGATACTTGGAGTAGCTATCGATAAGGGTGAGTGTGACACGCCCATCGGGGAAACTCCCGAAGTCCACGCTCACCTTTTCCCATTGGGCTCTGGCCGTGTTCATCTGTGTGGATGGGCGCTGATCTTTCGGGCCGCTCGTTATTTAGCAGGATGGGCATTTGCGGACAGTCTCTTCAACCCGGGCATCCATCCCTGTGAACAAGACCTTTTCCCTCATACGGGCCTTCATCTTCTCTACTCCTTGATGCCCACCATGGGCGAGTTGTGACGATCCAGGGTTGCTCTGAGGAGAATGCCTCCTTGGGTGAAGCTGAGCTCCTTCCTGACCCTCCACATGTGCATTAGGTCTTCCTTCTCTGGGCTTGACCACGTGTTTGCTGATTGTAGGAACTGACGCCACAGTCCTCCTTGGATAGTGTCCAGCACTTTGACCATGACTGGGTCATGCTCAGCTGCAGTAGCTACTTCTTCGAGCGTCAGTGCTCGAGGGCATATCAGCGCTGCGATCATGTCTAAGTGTGCTTTGGAGTTATCGCTGGGTTCTTCACCCCCTTCTCTGGTTGTGTCCTGGTGCCTTGACCGGAAGTTGTCCGGGTTCTTGGCGCCAGGCAGATAAGATCACATCCATGTTGTAGTGTTGGAGCCCGATGGCCCACCTTTTAATTCGTGGTGGCGGGTGAGGGGCTGACCCTCTGAAGAGTGGCACCAGAGGTTGGTGATCCATGACAACAGTGAACGGGTGTCCGCAAATGTATAAATGGAAGTGCCTGCAGCCCCACCGGATAGCTACGGATTTTCTTTTAATTTGAGAGAATCACTTCTCTGTCGGAGAGAGAGCCTTGCTGGCATACGCGTGGGCAGCCCATTGACCGGGCTCCTGTTCTTGGGTGAGGTCTGCCCCTAAGCCCACGGGGCTGGCGTCTAGAAGGATCTCAGTCTTCTTTGCGGGGTCAAAGTACACCAGTGTGTTGTGGTCGAGGAGGGCTCTCTTGACAACTTGAAACTCTGTCTCTTCGGCTGGGCCCCATTGCCACATGGCATCACCCCGAGTGAGATTTCGGAGGGGTTCCTCAAGTGTGGCTAGGTCTGGAATAAAGCAGCCACAGTACAGGGCCATTCCCAGGAAACTGCGTACTTCTGCCACCGTGAGGGGGGCAGATGCGGTCTTGATCGCTTGGGACTTCCGGGGATCAACCGGTATGCCCTCTTGGGTAAACGTGTAGCCGAAGAATTCTATCTACTGTTGGAAGAACAGGCACTTTTCTCTGTGTAGGGTGACTCCATAGTCCAGGAGTCTCTTCCTCTCACGTGCCGGTAATGTGCTTCTGCTCTCTTCGAGTGGATGAGGATATCATCACTCACGTTCAGGACGCCGGGTAACCCAATCAGGATCTCTTTGACCACATTTTGGAAAATCTCGGCAGCTGTGGATATGCCGAAGTTCACCCGCTTGTACCTCCGGAGGCCTAGGTTTCTGCTGAACGTGGTTATGTATCGACTGTCTCTGGCGAGGGCTAGTTGGTGATAGCCCGCGTTCAGGTCCAGCTTCGAGAACCATCTGGATCCGTTCAGGTCGGCCACAATGTCGTCCAATGTCGGCGTTCTATGGCGTTTGCGCCAGATTGCCTTGTTTGGGAGGCGCATGTCAATGCAGAGTCTGATTTTCCCTGGTTTGCGAGGCTTCTCTGCAATTACCATGGGTGACACCCACGGCGGACACTTTCTCTATGACCCCTTAGTCTTCAAGCTTTTGTAATTCTTCCTCTACTAGTGGTCGGAGTTGAAACGGGATCCGCCGGTTTCTTAGGGCCTTTGGCGGGACAGCTGGGCCTATGTGTAGTTGGATGGGGGCTCTCTTTATCTTCCCTAGATCCTTGAATAGGTCTTCAAACTGGCTTAGCAGTTCTTCCGTCTGGTCTGCCTGTACTCTCCTGGCAAACATCAGCAGCCCTAGGTCTTTAGCTGCATGGCTACTGAGCAGCGTGTCCACTTCCTGGTTTATGACATGGATGTCGATGGTGATCTCGACGCCCTCTGACCGCACTGGGACGGTCATTTTGTCCCGGAGAGGCAAAGATGAGTCACTACCATATACAAAGATCTGAGCTTTCGTTGGTATCGGTTCCGGTTTGGGTCTTAGCTTGTTGTATTGCTGGATCCCTATTACTGTCACCGAGGCTCCTGTGTCGAATACCGCATTGACATCTGACCCTGCTATCTGTACTCTGCAGCGAGGTTGGGGTCGTCTCCTGCTTTTTAGGGCTTGGCTGAAAGAGATTAAGTACCTTTCTCCTTAGTCTTCCGGTGTGGAGTCGTCCCCTTGGTAAGCTGTCTGCTCTCTCCTCTTCCCTCCTGGTTGAGATGCAAGTGAGGCATGCGTCAGTTGGCGGACCATCCTCCTCATTTGTTTGGGTCGGCCCCCTTCCCTACATTGTGTCTTCTTTCTGCACACTGACGCGAAGTGGTTCGCGCCGGGCATGACTGTGTGGGGCGCTCTTCATACCCACAGTATCCACAGTGATTCTTTGGGGCTTGCTGCTGGCGATCTCGTGGTCTGTAGGACTTGTCTCTTGTCTTGACTGCGTCAGTCCTTTCCATTTTGACAACAACCCTCTTTTCTGCTCACGCACTAGTGCCATGTCCATCTCTTCCGCCCATGCCGCCAAAAGGTCGTGGGACCGCGCGAGGACAAGGATGTCGTTCATTGGTATATTTGGCTGCCTGAGTATGAGCCCTCGTAGGACTTTGCTGCGTATCCCAAGAATCAGATGGGCTCTGATTTCTTCAGCTGCACTGTCCTCCACAAGGTGAGTATCGGCGAGCTCCCTGATTCACGCATGGAAGGCGCCTACTGACTCACCTTCTCTTTGCTTGGCGTGCTGTAGCTTGAAGTGTTCGAAGTCCGAGTTCATTTGGGGGTCAAAGTGAGCATTTAGGGCGGTAATCGCCCCAGCGTAATCTCCGGGAGGGCCTGTGTTTGGTAGGTGCTTAAATAGGAGATTGTGTAGTGGAGCAGCAGCGAGCGTTTCACCGCCCCATCTTTCTCCCTTATGGCGATGAAATAGTTCTCTAGGCGGGTAAGCCCGGTTTGGCACCTTGGCGCTGCTATGGTGGGATCTGCCAACTCACTAAACGGAGGTAGGACACCTGAGAGGGGGTGGGCATGGATATCTCATGGTGGTGGGCATGTGCACAGAGAGGCGGCCTGCAGAGAGTGCTGCACACTAATGGTGGGCTCTGATGTGCAAGGTGGTGGTCTGAGGCTGCTGGGCATAGCCTGGGCCCACGTGCCTCTGGTCGCGTGGCACGTGGTCTAGCTGACCGGGGACAAAGCGCTAGTGGGTCTTCTCTGCGTTGTGCAGGACTCACCTAGCCTGCATGGTGCTGGACGTCTCGACTGATGGCTGCTGGAGTATGAAGAAGATGCTGTCTACTGCTGCCCTTTATCAGCTGCTGGAACTGAAGTTGCAGCATGGCCGGAGTTGCTCCAGTGTGCCCTGGCAGGGCTTCAGCCTGTAGGTAATGCCCCTGTGATTCGGGTATGCTGAGGTGCTTCTCTGCTGTGTGGGAACAGGCACGAGTTGCCTCCACTCCTCGTCGCCAATGTTGCATTCATAGGATGGGCCCACCCTCCCGCCGAAGGCCGCGGGCTGGGGCCCTGATGTGCGCCGCAATAAAACACACTCACACACTGTGTGAGTCTAGGCGCGGACTGCCATCACAGTTTCGCCCATCTTTATTTATCGATGCGCTCACGCCAGCTGGCGTAAAAGCAGGTAACAGCTCTTGCGCATCAGCGGTAAACGCTGGTGCGCTAACTGTTACACAGATCAGTGTAGAACAGCATCAGAGCAGATTTTGTGCGATTTCGAGGACAAATTGATCTGCATTTGAAAAATAAATCCTTGTATTTTAGGGAATATCAAATCAAATGTATGATGAAAGTTTACTTGCAATGACTCCTAGGAATTGTTAGAGTTTTCCCAGAGTTCATTTTTTTAGCTTTCGGTGGGGCATGTCTGAATTAGGGTGTTGTGTTAAAAAATATGCTACATTGTATGGTGATTGTGTTAGAATGTATTGTTAAGAAATTGGATGTTTCATACATAGAAAAACGCATTTTTAAAGGAGAAATAGGAATCCTAGTCTCTGTTACAAATGACTATTCCTGCTACACATACTTAAAAATATGTGTTTGTTTGGAAGAAAGACACAGATGCCCAAATTACAGAAAAAACACAGTAGGCTGATGTCGAGAGGGTGCATAAGGGACCCACCGCTGCCTACAACATGCTAGGTCAGCGAGACATTTTACTGCGCCGTGTCATAAAATTGTTTTGTCATTGCCCATGGTGTATGGGTGGACAAGGACATTTTGTATCACCTGATGATTTTGCTGAGGAGATGGAGGAGCACCATGAGCATGAGTGTAGGTGTTACCTGCACTCAGTCTACTTGGAGTCCCCAGACCGCCCTAGTTCAGTGGATGCTGGGGCTGATTGTAGCAGAGCGACTCCGGCAGGGGCTCAGAGCAAGAACCCAGGAATTTACATTCCATGGGTCCTTTTACCTCAATGCATATTTCATACAGGGAACCTATTAGAGCAAAGAAGATATTCCCCATGCAAATGAGGGTCGCCGGTCATATAGTGCAGGGTGGCCTTCAATAGCACATGAGCATTTGGGTTTACTAAAGGGGGTCCAACTCACTAAAGCCAAGATGCCCTAGAAACATACATGAAGATTTTGCCACATACCTTTTTAGCAAACTTTGTTGAAGAGGACTTATTGTGCCCAAATGTGAAATCGCAAAACATTATCATGAGATTAACTATTTTTCTATATTTCTTTAAAGGGTCCTTTAAAAGGCTTTCTCGAAGCTCTTGGGAAACTCCAGAGGAAGTTTTATGCCAAAGGTGCCCGCTTAGACTGCCCTATCAGAACCTACCTCGTCACGGCCAGAAGCGCAGCAAGCTCTGGTGCCCGCGCGCTGAAGACGCTGCGCAGCTGGGGGTTGGAGATCGATGAAGCACTTTTCCTCGCAGGTGCCCCAAAAGGGCCAGTTCTGGAGAAAATTCGTCCCCATATTTTCTTTGACGACCAGATGTTTCACATTGAAGGCGCACAGCAGATGGGCACCATTGCAGCTCATGTGCCATATGGTATTGGCCAGAGATACAACAAATCCACTCCCAAAGAGGACTCCGAGAAAAAATAAAGCAGCTATTTATCTCTAAGGACCCTGACACAGCACCTCCCCCTCCCGTCAATCTGGAGCCTAACCTGTTTTACAACTATCCTTCCATTGCATTTTTTTTTAACAAAAGCATCCTAACACTTTGTAAGTGCAAAGTCAAAAATGAATCTGTTCACACACCTATTGTAATCACCTATAGCAACGCCACACAGTACCTCTAATTCCAGCACAAATTATAAACCATTCCCGTACAAAATAGAAACTGGAAAGTGCGAATATTTAAATATTTTAAAGTTCCCGGTTGCTGGCATGCCTGGTTAACACCTATGGCCTCCTACTCTGAAAATATAGGTACTTCACTGTCTTATATTTTGGTGCCTTTCTCTTATAAATACACTGCAAACAGTGCTCCCAAGAAGTTACCACCACCAACATAAACATGAAAGGCAGGCCTGCTGCAATGCAGCTCTTGCTATACCTCTGTTTTACCTCATTATTTTTAGCTATGTATTTAGTTGAACTATACTTAGATCCCCTGCTGAGTTACACATAGAGGCCAATTCTTTGCAGGCTAACTTGTGCCACCCCTTGCATAAATCACAGATCTTTTTCTAAATATTCAAGGTTTTTATTTTTTATCCAGTACGATGCCTAAGGGTTAAATGTTTAAAGGCAACACAAAGTAATGCCGTTCATTAAAAAGCTGAACTCTGCACGCATTGCATTCTCCTTAAATCCTTCACAAAGCACAGTGCACATTTCCTGCATTTTTCAAAGTTTAGTAGATATCATGACCTGGTCTATATTACACCTGTGTTAATACACAGTACTAGTTCCATATCATGCTTCAAACCTCAGCATTAGCTGCAATTACGCACAATGGACACGTTTTGATTGGTAACTGTACATTGAATAGCACAGCACAATCAGTCTTTGCAACACATCAGGGTGCATATTTTAAAGAGACAGGCTCTGATATTCTGCATTCTACAGCATAACATTCTGCATCCATAGGCATAAGGCTCATGGCACTTGTGCAGTAAATTGGATCCCATCACTGATGACTGTGTTCGAAAGCAGTGCTCCTGGTTATCCAATAAAATATAGCATATCGCAATTATTGTTTAATATATTTGCGTAAATAATATTTGTGTTCTTAACCTATATTGACTAGACCCTCTTATGGTTTGATGTCTGTCTCTTTTTGTTTGTGTTTTTTCCCCCACTGGCTACTTTTTATTACAATCTGACTGGATTTTTCAGTTTTGACAGATTATTTCTAAGAGCATAATATGAGATCTGCTGGCCTGGTCGAGGCAGCACTTTCTATCCTTTATGCATCCTTGCCTTCCCTCTCTGCCATCTCAACTCGAGAAAATTTATGACACTTCCTAAAAACTCAGAAGGTTATTTTTTCCATGTGCTACTTCTTAATTCTGTGACCGTGTCACCTTTTGCACAACTGAAATATTTTTGTCCTATTGGCTGGTAAAAACAAAAAAAAGTATACTGATCGTTCTTCATTTTAGGTCTAATTTGTACCAATGTTTGTGACTGTGTCCTCTGGGACATTGGGCAAGGATTTCCGTGAAATACAAAAGAGAATTGTCCAACAGTGTCATTAGATAACGTGTTTCCTTTAAATAACTTTATTCGTAATAAAACTATTATGTACCATTTACTCCAGTAGATTTTACGTTTCGAAATTCCAAACATATGTTTTTCTTACCTTTTGGATTTAAGTACCATTTTGATAAAGAAATGCTCTAGTTTTAGCACTTTTGTTAAAGTTTTAGAAAAACAATCATATAATATATTGTTTTTATTACATTATATATTTTCTACAGTATGTTTTGGAATGTTATATAATTCTCTATGAGTGGGTTGCTAATTAGTTATTTATAATGTGCAAGCTGGTAATGCGGCAAATTGTTTACAAACTTCTCTGGTAGTTATCACTTGGTTTTCAGGGGCTAGTGGTTCTGGATTTTACTGTATGGATGATGAGAAAAACAAATAAGGTTTTCACCATCTTTTTATTACTCTTTGAGAAAATAGGTTTCAAAACTATTTTCCTACTGAAATAAAGCAGACTATACTGAAATTTGTTTTTTCGTTTTTTTTTAAACAACTAATATTACAACTACACAGGTTGCAAGTAAATAATAGATGGGATTGAGTACTCCACCAATACATTATAAGGATAGTACAATACACCAAGAATGTAATTGACCACATAGAAGCCTTAGGTCGCAGGCCAAGTGCTTTATAAAATCATGGAACTCTGAGGAGAGATGCAATATCATTCTCACATATGATTTGGTGCATTTTATTCCTTATAGTATATGTCCTTCTTGCCTCAAATGTTTTCTTCCAGCCCCACTCGTTTTATAGTTCCAATAATTGCAAAGCAGGCATGTATTATATTTGACACTTTATCCCAGACCTAGCTGTTTAACCAAGAACACTTATCATGCTGGTATTTTTTAACGCAAATTTAGAAAGTTAAATAAATGACAAGCCCCAGAATGAGACATGTAGTTTGCAAAGTAGTTATGACCGATTGAGTGTATCACAACATGGCATGGTGCCACTTGTCAACAAATGAAGTGCAGTCCCCTAGCACAAATAAGATCAGCCCTGGCGAAAAATGTAAAGTAAATTGGGTTTAGAATAAAACATTTCAAAGCAGCCATTTTAGAAGGAATCCTGCCCCTGACCAATGCTATCTTGCTGCTCCTTTTTGGTCTGACATTAGCCAAGACCTTTTGTTTTCCTAAAAATATTCTAAAAAAATAAATAAACATTCTTATGTATATAGGGGCTTTCTTTTAATTTTGTTCATTCATTGATCTGTTTTAATGTCACTCACATTGTGCCTCCACTCGCCACAACATACAGCATGGGGAAGTGGTCAGCCTACCTCAGCCACTGACTCCCCTTATTGTGAGTCACTGCATTTTGTCTGTACGCATGTGCACTACAGCTGTTAAATAAGTCTAGGGTCTGGTGGGCCAGTGTGTTCTTTTTTTTCCCCCAAAAACATGTTCCATTGCAATAACATTTTTGTGATGTTCCAATGTAGGGAGAAAGCAGCACAGGGGTCATATTTGAGGTGTTTGGTGATTTGTTAACCTACACCACCAATACTCCTGTTTCTCTAAACTTAAAAGCGCAAAATCCAAGATGAATGCCAAAGACTTGTAAGTTCTGCCACACATCTCTGAAACGCCTTTTTCAGTTGCATAACTGGTTATTAATTGAAAGTTTTGCATAAACTGCTTGACTTGACTTGAAACTACATGTGACTTTAATTAACATTTATGTCCTTTTGATAGAGCATTAACTTGTTTTCCAAGATGGCTGCTATTTTCAGGACTTATTTATTGATGACACTTTGTATTTTATTTTTGTCTCTCTTCTATTTCCAGCGTGTATTGTATCTGTCTTTGGCTGTGAGGCCATCTGAAATGCTGTCAATTAATAGTTTACTTAACTGCAGAAAAGCAATTATTCACAAAACAATAATACTGCTGTCAAAACAAAGGCTACAGGAATGTGAAATTTCATAGCTTTGCATTTCAAAGTATTCAATTCTATCTAGGACATGAAGGCAGAGATTATTCCTCCTTTACTTTTATTTGCTCACACATCAGAGAGTAACATTTAACATTAATAAACCTAATATGAAAACAGCTACATTTCCCAAGAGTCTGTAAAGTAACAGAAAGACATTAGAACATGGCAACCGGAGGGCAAGATGGCCGCTGACGGACCGTAGGAGGACAGTCGTACACTCCTTCTCTCCCGTCAAGGTCTGAATGGTCTGAAATGACACCCTGAGTACCCTACAAAAATCTGGCATCGACGCGGGGTATGCGGAGTATGCAGTACGTCTCAGAACGGAGCATAGAACTAAGATACAGGTCACAAAAGCCCAGTCAAATAAACGCTTACCTAAGAGTAGCGCTCCGGAGCTGGGAGCGCCTCGTGGCAGGCAGATCACGGCTGTGGTCAGAAATCAGCAGACTGTGGAAGCGAAGCTGGAGCGCAAAGACACAGATACAGACAATGGCGCCCCGAGGAGCGAAACCGAAGGAGGTCAAGGATCAAACACTGACTGCAGGAGGAGGAACTGAAACCCCAGTGTCCGCCGCCGCTGCACGAGCAGGAGCAGTGAGTAAGAAAGCGATAGTAAAGGCTACCGGTGTTGGCTCGACTGGTGAAGCCCTGAAGTCTGTCGATCGCGGAGCTGGGGGAAAGGAAGCAGCACCCGACAACAGCAGGAAAGAGGTCAGAGGTCGGGTGCCCGCAGCTGGGTAGACTGCGATGGGTAAAGACGCGCTCCGACAACCGACGCTGCACAAAGCTTTCCCTCCTGTAAGAACGCTGTCAGCACCGAATCCAGGGGAGAAACCGGCCCAGAACCCGCAAATCATCGAGCGGGAGGCCAGACAAGAGGAGCGGAGTGATGCAGAGGATGATTCTAGGGATGTCGATGCCGATGCGGAAGAGCTGAATAGACCACATGCAGGCAACACGAATGGAGACACGGGGGCTCCAGGAGAGGAGACAGAAGCAAGAGCACTGACAGTGGAGGCAGTATGCCAGCGTGAGCAGATGGGAGAACTATCTCAACACTCCTGCCTCTCTTGCCTCTGCAGCCCAGGGGGGCTACAGAGGCAAGAGAGACTGCTAAAACTGGTACAATCAGAGAGCAGCAAATCCCACAGGAGAAGGAAGATGAGCTGGAGCAGGCCCCAGCAGTAACCTTAAGAGAAGTGCCTCTGGTTAGTGAAATCACACATATAATACCCCAATCCCAGACATTGGCACAGGGGCAAGCGAAGGCACAACGGCACCAGTTCAGGAAAGACAAAGACAAAGTGTTAGATTCCATCACGCCGGGGATGGGGTACACACGAAGTTAAAGGAGGTTGCTAATCGCCTGGGGGACATTGCAGGCAAAAAACACGAGAGATCAAGGGCCATGGCAAATACTGCACCTGGAAACACGGAGCCGGTGGGAAGGCTGGCGAAAACAATACCAGGCCCCCGAGCGATGACTGCTTCTACTCAGTAAATGAAGACACAGGTGCCTCAGTTTCTAGTAGGGGGAGCAACATGGAAGAATCAGATCTTGAGTCTAAGTCTGATGCTGGTACAAATACAGACTCCAAGGCCTCCACTGAAGAGAGCAGCTCAGACCACAGAGGGTCTATTGGGACAAGACACCGTCGAGGAGGGTCCAGGACTAAACAGAGGAAAAGGTTCAGCCTACAGCAAGGAGATATAGCTAAAAAGCTGGACTGGGACTATGCTGCTCCATCCCAGTTGTATGTAGAGAATGGAGGGTCGGGTACACGGCAGTGTACGCCCGATAATGAAGCCCCAAATCCAGCCTCAAATCCAGCTACTTTAGAATTGCTGTTTGTAACCCTTAAACAAATGCAGGGTGAAGCCAGGGCTGAGTCAAGAAAAGCCAGGCAAGAGTCAGAGAAAATACAAGGGGCTATCCGGGAAATGAACAGTCTTTACACAGAAGTGGCGGGAAGAGTAGACCTGGTTGAAGAACTAACGGGAAATTTAGAAGATGAAGTATCTAAGTGGCAGCAGTTCAAGGAAGACCAGGAAAAGTTGGCTGAAGATATGAGGTGGAAGCTCGAAGACTTTGAGAACCGCCAAAGGCGCAATAATGTAAGACTCTTGGGAATTGCCAAAGACCTGGAGGGGCAAGACGCGCGGGCTTTCGTGATCAACCTATTGAAAAAAGCTTTTCCTGAACTGACAACTTGGAACTGGGAAAGTGAGGTCCAGAGGGCTCATAGGTTTCCCTTGTTCCAAAAGAAGGGATCTGCCAGCGTTGGTGGTAGCAAGCCTAGGGCAATCTTGGTCTTTCTCGGGAATTACGACAGGAGGTAATGGACAGAGCAAGACCAGAAGCAAAAAGAACAGCTGGTGGGATTACCTTTTTCAAACGACCGGACTTCTGCCATGCAACGGTTGAGAGGAGATGGAGATTGAGACAGATGATTCCGGCGTTCCAGGCTCTGGGACTTGAGGCTTATTTACTATTTCCATCAAGGCTGAAGGTGTTGATAAATGGGGCTGTTAGAATGTTCTCTTCTGAAGTAAAAGCACAGGAGTTTCTGGTAAAATGCAAGGAGAAATAAGTGCCAGCAGTGAGTGAGGACAGCAGACCAGTAAAATCGACATAAGGAGCTCAAGTAGGATTAAAATAAGATGATTTGGTAGGGTATAATATGACATGAGGGACTCAGGGCACTGAAATGGAAAATAGGGGTTCTGACGGGAGGGGGGGGCGACTACCTGCGGATACACAGCAGCTACATATAGGTCATGCATGACCTATTTGCCCGTAGGGGGGGAGGGGTTCTGAAGGTGGGGGGGTTGGGGGGGGGGGGGGGAGGGAGCTGTAGGGCACATTTTTGGGGGAGGCAACGTAGGGTTTGAACATGACACATGTAAAAAGACGTTTAGCAGGAGGACACTAAGGGGTGAACCAAGGGCACAAGGAGGAGCGATGAAAGTATTAAATGGTAGGGCAAGACGCAGAGGGATGGGGAAAAAAGGGAAACAAAAATGAGCACTAGAATACTTGCTATTAATGTATGTGGGTTGAATGATCGTGTGAAAAGACAGCGTGTGGCAGCCTATCTTAGAGCATCAGGAGCGGATTTTATGTGTTTACAGGAGACGCATATAAAAGGCAGCAAGGGGTATCCTCTGGATCAGTTAGGTTTCCAAGTGCTAGCATGCTCCAAACAAGGTGCCAAGACAAGAGGAGTGGCAATACTGGCTAAAAGAAATCAAGTTGCAGTCAGGAAGAAAATAGAGGATGTATGGGGCAGGTGGGTTTTAGTGGAATGCCAAGTAAATGGGGAATGGATTAAGATAGGCTCGATTTATGGATCAACAGATGATGATCCAGAGATTTTTTCATTTTTAGATACGGAATTACCAGTATTCTTGGGGGGTGATTTTAACATCAATGGTATAGGAGGGCTAGGTCTAGGGGGGTCAGGGAAATACCAGGGGAGGAAGAAAAGGGTATGCAAGGCAATTATTGAGATGGCGAGAAATAACTCACTGGTAGATGTCTGGGATACATTCAAACCACTGGACGATGGTCCCACGTACTATTCTGCACCACACAGAGTCTTCGCAAGGCTTGACTACTTCATGATATCCAATTAGCTGATAGGGAAAGCAAAGGTGGAAAGGGCACCCCGTATTGTATCGGATCACAATCCACTGTTACTCACACTAGAGAATTCAATAAAATGTGGGCCCTCACGAAAATGGACATTCGAACGAAGATTATTACAAGATAAGCAGTACATTGAGCATCTGGAAAAGTGGATAGAAAATTATTGGGAGATGAATTGGCATAGCACCACTACGGGTTTTACCTGGGATGCCTTTAAGGCGGGGGTACGCGGAGAAACTCTCAGTTACAGTTTAAAAAAACAAAAAGGGGAGAGGGCCAAGGTGACCAGGTTATACCAGAAGGAGGCAGAAGTGGAGGCAGAACTAAACTAGTGGTGCTAGTTCGGGCTGGTGCACCGGTAGAGCAGACCCTGATAGAATCAGCTAGAGCAAAGGCAGAAGCAGGGGAAAATATAGCAGCGAAGGCAGCAGAACTTTACACAGAAAGAAAGGAACACTGCCATGAGTACAGTGAAAGAGTGGGACATACACTGTCGCTTAGGACTAGGCAGAACGAGGCAAGGGGGGAGATAAAGGACATTATGGATAGTAATGGTAATTAGATCACTGAAGCGTCTTGTATTACAGAGGTGTTCAGGCAGTACTATACCAGACTTTATAATGAGAATCAGGAAACAGATGAGGATTTAACCCAGGAATGCCTGGCAAATATAGTAGCACTGTATCTTACTCAAGAATATAGGGATGATCTGGATTCACCAATACGGGAAGAGGAGGAGAGGCATGCGCTCTCAAGCCTACCAGCAGGGAAAGCTGCAGGACCGGATCAGCTTCCAGTGGAATTTTATAGAACTTTACAGACAGGAATTTTTAAGCATATGCTTGAAACGGTTCAGCAGGCACAGGAGGGTCAGTCAATACCAAAGTCATGGGCAGGGGCAGAAATTGTAATTATTCTAAAAAAAGTCAAGGTACCTACAGAGGCAGGCTCGTATAGGCCAATTACGTTGTTAAATGCAGATGCCAAGTCTACTCTAAGGTCCTGGCCACTAGACTCTCAAGAGTGATAGATACCATCGTGACCCATGTGCAGCATGGTTTTATCCCAGGGAGGGGTACAACGGAACACATACGGAGAGTAATTACACTGTTCGATGCCACAGAAGTCACAGGGGACCCGATGTCGGTTATGCTTCTAGACGCAGAGAAAGTGTTTGATCGAGTCTCCTGGGACTATCTGTGGTCATCTTTGTGCTGGGCTGGCATAGGGAATAATTTTATACGAGCCATTCAGGTGCTTTATCAAGCTCCAACCACACGGGTGAGGGTTAATGGAGAATACACGAACATGCTAGAAATAAAGCGGGGCACTAGGCAGGGATGCCCATGTTCCCCGCTGCTCTTCACAGTATATTTGGACCCATTGTTGCATAGGTTAATAGGGATCAGGAGAATTGTACCAGTAAAGTCTATGGGGGTGAAGATGAAGTGTTGGCATATGCCGATGACGTCGCGGTTATCTCATCAAATCCTATGGAGGCAATAAGGGAAATAGAGGGAGAAGCTGCGTTGTTTGGTAGAATAGCCGGCTACTCTTTAAACAAGGCAAAAACACAGAGTATTATAAATAAAAAGGTGCAGTGCTCTGATAGACAAGTGGTAGACTCATGGATATATTTGGGGATAGAGATAACAGCGAATCTAGATACCGTGGTGGAAAGAATCATTGAACCAATAATTAAAAAAGCAAAAAGGGATTTAGACAGATGGCATAACCTACATTTTACATTAGTAGGGTGGGCAAATGTAGTAAAAATGATGCTGTTGCCAAAATTGCTAATATATCTTTCGGGCAATCCCACTAACATTTGATCAAAAATGGTATGTCTCTTTGGAACAGATGGTAAACAGGCTTCTATGGGCACATGGGAAAACGAGGCGAGCCCAGAGATATATGGCACTCCCTAAAGAGAAAGGTGGATGGGCAGTTCCAGACTTTAAATTGTATCATTGGGCGGCAGTTTTTCAATATATGGTGGAGTTAATTGGTGGAGCACCAGGGCAAGTGGGTGTGGGTAACTCAGTACAGGCAGTTTTGATGGGAGTGGATAATATGAAAAATCTGTTTTTAAAGTACACTGAGTTTAGTTACTATAAATAAACAAAATTTAAAACCCTTATTGCGGCATATAAGACATGGGCTGCATTTAAAAAGAAGTATGGATTGGGAAGATACAATGCATACACACGATTATTAGACAATATTACATTACCTCCAGAGATATTTGCAGAGTCAGTATTCAGAGAGTGGGGTCGGAAGGGCATTCTGAGTATTAAGGACTTAATGGGGGAACATGGTATGTATCAATTTGCGGAATTACAACAGCAATACTGGGTAGAGACAAGAAGTTTTTATAAATATCTGCAAGTGAGGAGTTTTTTTGCTACGAAAAAGGGGGGCCCAGCTGGATTCAATGAAAATGTGGTGATGGAGTATGTGGAGAAACAGGGGGGTTGTACGATTAAAAGAATCTACTTTGAATTGATAGAAAGTAGAGAGGATGATTTAAAGAAACAAAGAGACAAATGGGTAGAGAGACTCCTGGGTAGGGCAGGAGCACTTTCTGTTATCATTGGAACTAGGCAGAACTACGCTATGCTGTGCAGCCTTGCAGGCGCAGCACTATAAAACCATCTCCTCGCTCTACTAAACGCCAGCACAAATTGCACAATAGGGAGGCACCTCTGGAATTACATGCCCACGCTGTAACAGCTCGGAAGCCGGGATGGTGCACATGTTTGCAACCTGTCCAACACTGCTACCATTACATAAAGAAATAGAAAGGTTCTTGGAGAAGCCTATGGGTATTACCATAGATCTGACACCAGCAAGGCTGATCCTGGGAGTGGACGGGCACTGTGGAGCCGATACATTTTTGTATGTAGTTATGGCGGTGTTTAGGCTTTGCGTGACTTCAGCTTGGAAAGACCCGGCTCCACCTACTTTTCATCAATGGTTGGCAAGGCTACTCTCTATATACAACTTGGAGAGAGAGATATATTCAAGGAAAGGTAAAAGAGGGAGAAAGCTAGGCTTAAAAATATGGGAACCTAAGGAAATGTGGAAGAAAGGATAGAATGAGGGCAAGAGGGCATGGTTAAGTCGCTCTGCTGTTTTAGCAGATGTTCTTAGAGGGGGTTTTTCCCTTCTCCTTCCTCTTGTTTTTTTCTCTTTTTTTCTCTCTTTTCTACCTGTTTGTCTTTTCTTCCAACTGTTTCTTTTTTTTAGCCTTATCAACACAAGTACTGCATTTGTATTTGTAAAACAACAATTGTGTTTTGTTATGTGCAAAGTGTCATGCAGCCAGGGGGGAGGGCGGGAAATGTGGGGTAAATACCTAATAAAAATATTTAAAAAAAAAAAGAACATGGCAACCGATCAGAGCAGTCCTATGAGGAAAAAGACGTCCTCAACATATGTCACGTCCTCTTTTCTCTGTGCATAGCCATGAAAGATGCCAAACATCTTATTCTTGCTTGTTCTCCAAACCAGAACCAGAATAATTGCATTACCATTTGCTAGACATAAAACTAACTACATGAAAAGTAAGCAGTACCATCAAAAATGTATGTAAAATATATGAGGCAATGTATATAGCATATCTTTCACTATCACGTTATCGCTATGAGCTTAGCATGAATATCACCTCCACAATGGGTGGGACTGATATGACAGCCAGATGTGTTAGTACTCTGTGGGATAATCTCCTCTAGGCTAACTCTAGCTAGACAGCTGGAGTTCGCATAGAGGAGATCCAAGATGACTTAGAGGCCATAGCACCCCTGGTCGACTATGCCCCAAATATGAAAGTATGTAAACCCACTACCTACATAAGCCATCCTACCCTCCTAGCTAAAGTGACTGCTGACACCATTGGAGGCTTGATGAATTAGATAAACAGTGGATTAGCATTTCTTGGTCTGTACTCACCTGAGCCATATTCTTTTAGGCACCTGACCACACATAGGCTACTCTGATCTGTGAACCAAAGGTAGGAAATTGATATGGAGGACGTTTTTGTTCTTCTGACAATTGTAAAGGTTACTCGATCTGAAATAAAATCCTACCAGAAATGTCTAATGCTTTAACATCATAGACTCTTCGAAAGGAAAGCAAGCAAATTACAGTTTGCAATTTGAGCGACAATTACTTTTTGGATAAACTCATTTGAGGGCCTTTTCTATAAACTTGCAGTTAAACATTGACATCCCACAGTCTAGTGTACTGGGGCTAAAGAGGAATTGCAAAAATAGTATCTACGAGGAGTTTACAGATCAGGTGGTGTTGGCCCACTGGATTGTAAGAAACTGTATAATACCCTGCCGAGGTGACAGACTGAAACTTATTTAGGAATCTGGAAGCCAACTTAGGTTGCCAACTCTGAAAGAAATTTAAAGATGTAGGCCATATCTGCTTGAACAGGACCAGGATCCCCTTTCACACACCAACAATGGCAGCACTCTAAGGCGTGTTGTAGCACTTGAGAGTTGAATCTGCCCAAGCTCCACTGAGGTATCTGTAGCCTTCGCCAAAATGTCCTATGGCTTGTACCTTCTTCGACAAAACTGTGCTTGTCTAACAATATAAACATCTGGATTTGTGCCAGCCAGACTGATTCCGTGCACACCCTCAGGATATGTTGGCCTATGTCCCTGCTTGCCACTGTGCACCATCAATACCCTCTAACCCTGCAGGGCAACAAATGTGTAGGCAACCATTACAATCAAAATCCCCTCGAGGAAATTGTGGTAACAGATTTAAACCTTTTCGTTTGGACTCTCATGCTTACTCAAAAAATATTCAGCAAGGTTTTTCAATATTTCTTTGTGTTGTGATTCTAGCATAAAATACATGTGCTGCGATAATTGCTAGATTGAAACAAATTAGCATATTTAGAATCACAATAGTGAAAAAGTTGAACATTTCCACCATTGTGCTAAAACAGTGAATATATGCTGGCATATAAGTACTGTATATAGCTGTACTCCTAATTAGCACTCCCTAACCTAGTTTTGCCAAGGGTGGATCATCTGCCAAATCTCTAAAGAAAGAAAGATACTCACTTGGCCTGTATTTCTTCTACTGTGCTTGCTAAGTGAAATTGGTGCTGCTTGTAATATAATACTCCATGATGTTTCAAAAGATCAGGTTTATTATATAGGTTTCAAAATATCTTATATTTGTTGATTGAAAAACAGCATACATATTTAGAAAGTCTACATTTTGACAATTCTTTCCATGTATTTTGATAAGACATATCAAAGATAGAGATATAATTTTATAATTTCTATAAAAACAAAATATCACTATTGCAAAGAACTACCCTCATAACCAATCCTCTCACTAACATCCATTCAAACTCAAAGACTACCATACTCAACAATCATACCACGTCCCAGCAAACTGCGCATACATAAGAACAGACAATGGTGGAAACACAGATTGAATTATTATCCATTGTGGCATTGTGGCGTTGTGGGCTGGGATCTGTTTTCCAGCAAGCGGTCAACGTACGTTTCGGTGTGGGCATATGATACCACTGACCACCTTCTGTAGGACCACACAACAATATAATAACTTCCAGAGGTAGGTATAAAGGGAAGCATTACAATTTTCAAAAATTGCTCCAGATGCGGAGAGGTGCTCATTCATATAGATCATGTCCAAACTCAGAGGCATAGCTTTACTCCTATTAGAGTACAGTTTAACTTCCGACTGCGTCCTAGCACTGTGGCACGCCTAATTCCTAGGCAGGGTTCTAAGTTAGAATCATATATGTGTAAGTGCCACCACTCTTAGAGTTCAAATCGATTTGGCAGGCTCCTGGCTTTACTTCTGGAGGTCTTTGTGTAGATAATGATTTGGTTCTGCTTTCTTTGGCAATAAGTTCACCTAAGTGCTGGAGACAGGAGTCTCAAATCCCTGCCAATGGCAGTCTAACTCTCCGTTACTGTTGCTGGACTCAAGTTTTTCTTTTATTGCTATCCCCCTGTTTTTTGGCCAAGTCACCACATCAGTGCTTTAGCCACACCCATCTGTGCCCAAGCAGTACCCAGTGCAAGGACCACTGGATTTTTTCCTGCTTATTTCTCTTCCCAGCTTGCATACTCTGGTAATCACTTGCTAGAGCACGATATTTCAGGTAAACTACACACATGCACATTCATGAATTTAGATGTATATGATTTGACACATCAGTTCATCTGTCAACAACATGGGTTTACCACAACCTCAGTGCTAAAGAACTCCAACATGCTCATTAACCACTCTTCCCCATCACTAACAAAGTGGCTCGTGACACCACCATTTAATAGGATTGGAAACCAGCTTAACATGCCCAAGGATTACCTTTCTTGCTTCCTTATTAATTCAAGATCACTAGTTAAAAATACATTTGTTTTGAATTTATGGCATTCATTCACTCATATATACCTGATTGTATTTATTTCAAGGAAACTTGAGCCCGTGGTTTTTCAGGCCCGGACTAAGCCATAGCTATTCCCACTGGATAGTCTCTTATCAGGCACAACTGCCCAAACAACCCTGAAGGTGGCCTATCAGCAATCTTCTCAGATGTATTACAATGTAATATCTTTATTGCACTGTGAAGCATTCGCTTTTGACAATAAGATTGCGGATTATTACATCTTCTCTGGTCTGTTCTTGTACTGGCACCCAGGGTTTAGAACGGATTTTGCAATGGCCATGGTAACACTATTCGAACTTCTTACACATAAATCCAAATTAATTATTCTTGGGACTTCAATATTCATCTTGAATTGAATAACAACTAAGAGCCTTCTCTGTCAAATGACACTGACCAATGTTGGCCGAACCGGCAATTTTCTAATGCATATTGTGGGACATACATTAGACAGCATCTTCACCAACAACCCTGACTTTGTATATCAAAGACGTCATCCAGCATAATTTGTTCTGATCACAGGGGAGTTCGTTTTTATTTAAAAAAATACAGAGGAGGGGAATTGTACCTGCTGCTCCCCTGCAGCCATGGTCATTCGTGTAATAAAGATTTCCAAGTCAATCTCATTTCAGCGCTGACCACTAGGCTACCCGCTGATTCCCCTGATGTTGATCAGGCTCTTATACTCAGAGACTCACTACTGCCATGGACACAATAGCATTAATGAGAGAGGTTAGACAAAAATGGTCCATTGTATGGCTAAGAAACCATATCAATGCTTCAAGTTTTATTTATTATGATAAAGGAACTCTTTATGAGGTCCACATAAAAACAAAATATACATACAAAACAAGAGATACATAAGATATTATTCAACCACAATAAAAGGAAACATCCTAGTAAAGGTCCAAAAAACATTTGAAAAAGTTGTACAGTTTAAAACAAAACATTTCATTAGGTGGGTTAATCATGGCCGCCTTAAATGAAGAAGCAGATAAAATGTTGAGTTGTAGGCAAATTGGTCTTAACCATCTACGCCTGCAAGACATCAGGGCAGGACAAACAAACATAACGTGATCTAAGTCCTGATCATACAATTGACACAGATCACAGAGTGCCGAATGGCCATACCAACTGGCATGTAGAACTTTCAACGGAAGCAAATTTTGTCTTAATAAGTACACAAGGCGTCTAACGCCATGGGAGATGTTCCAGTACATATAAGGTTGAGCTTTCCGCTAAAATACAAGACTCAATAACAGGAGTACAACCTTTTTTCGATAGACGGAAATCTCTATCCTGACAAAACCCCAATTCCCATGAGGCTGACTTCAGAATGGTTTTTAATTGATGAGAGGATAAAGAAAATAGAATCTCTTCATCCAATTTCAATTGTGCCACGGCAAATCTGAAATGTTTTACAATCACGGAGAAGTCATTAAAGGATCCTAATAATTCATTTTTTATAAGATCTCTTAAGGTGTTGGACTCACTTTTAGATAAGGCTACTACCCAACGTATAATACTGGCCAAACCTTGAACCCAGCTACTGCGTATACCAAGTTCCTGTCTCAGGGAAGCCGTCGAATTTGCTGTACCAACAGACATTAAACTACGCAGAATTTTCCCTTCCGCTGAGTTTAAAAAACTCCACTTTTTTAGATCAATTAACTCTATTCGTATAACAGGGAGGCAGGAACTTTCGCTCTAAATACATCTAAAAGAATAGAAAAATGCCTTCTACCTGTGGCTTTATACAGGGAAACTAGACTCTTTCCCTGTGAAATAGCCTTCCGCGAGTTATTGTCAATATGTAATTTGTCACTTAAATTATTTGTGACAATTTTGCCAAGGAAGGTGTAAGATTTCACACTTTCCAATTTTTTTCCCCCCACGGCCCAAGGATAGTTAGGGAATTTGGGTTTCTTTCTACCAGAGAAGCAAATCACTTTACTTTTTGCCGTGTTTATCGATAGGTAATGGCTTTCAGCATATTCAGAAAGTGCCTGCAACCGATTATTCAAGCCCTTTGGGGTGAGATCCAAAATCAAGATGTCGTCTGCATACATAAGGCATGCAATTGGAACTCCACCCAAAGACGGGGCAATTCCGGCGCAGGCTGAGAGGGTGACGGGTAAGTCAACTGTATATAGGGAAAATAGCAAGGGAGCCAGAAGGCAACCTTGCTTCAACCCATTGGAAGTAGAAATTATTTTAGATACACCACGTTCACCTCCAAGTAGAACTCTACACCAGGTGTCTGAATAGAGGGCGCGAATTAACTTAATAAGAAAGGGGGGCATACCTAAGTCAAATAACTTTCTCCACAGCAATATTCTATCTACTTTATCAAAAGCGGTGGAGAAGTCAATAAAAGCGCCATATACCTGCCCACCACGGACTTTCACATATTTTTCTGTGATAACTTGCAATGCCGTCAAGTTATCGAGAGTTCCGTGATTTTGTCTGAAACCTGTTTGTTCCATGGGGAGGATTTTAAATTCAGATACCCATTGGTTCATTAAAATAAGAACACATTTTGCGAAAACCTTACCAATGGCATCAAGCAAAGCAATTTGACGATAATTTTGTGGCAGATCTCTTGCCCCTTTTTTATATAAAGGAACAATGATACTTCCTTTCCAGGAAGGGGGGACTGTTCCACTGGAAAAGCAACATTTAAACACTGGAAAGAGAATTTTGCTCCAAAGTTCACTCTGTTGTTTTAAAACCGAAATTGGGACTTTATCTGGACCCATCGCACCAGAGGAACGCATATTCTTAATAGCAAATTCAATTTCCTTTTCCGTTGGACAATCAAATACACGTGAGACATTATTGAATTCAGCGTTGTATACTTGAGAATTATTGTTACTGTACAACTTCTCGATATAATGAACCCATACCTGTTCCTCAATGGCGATAGGAGTGGGACTAACTCTGGTACCACAACCCTTGCCAATTAAAGACCAGAATGTCTTGGCTTGGCCATTATAAGAAGCTTCCCTCAGTTGTATCCAGAGGGCATCTTCCTTGGTGCGTTTTAAACGGGCCTTAAGCCTAACTCTCCTTCTTTTTAAAATAGACAACTTGTGCTTAGCTTCTTGGGTAAAGAATAAAAATTGCCCCCTTATAACTTTGTTTATTTCTATATTTATAGCCCGTAGGGGTTGAGGGACTACGAAAGATTGTTTCACACATAGTTTCTTTTTCGCTAAGGAAGTTACAGATTCTAAGAAGTTAACAAAACTCAACAGCTCTCTCCCTTCCCAGAGAGGTAAATTGTCGACAGTAAAATGCAAAAGAGGCACCACACTTTTAAAGGAACAAGAATTCCAAAAACATTTCCCTGAGTTGGAATCAAAATTCACAAAATCTGTATCCAAACTCCATGAATCCACTTTCGGGAGACTAACGAAGACTGAAAGCATCAACGCATTATGGTCACTAAGGTTAGACTCAATGACTTTCATATCTTTCAATTGGGAAAAACAAGCATAATCTACCATAACAAAGTCAATAATAGATTTTCCCTTATTTGATTTATGCGTATAGGCTGCCGGGGTGTCGGACGGAAGCCTCCCATTTACTATTAAGCAGTCAACTTTATGTAGACCTTCTAGAACAAGTTTACCTCTTTTGTTAGTTTTAATTTTGGCAGGTAACTGGGCTGATGGTATATTCAGAGAGTCTTCCCTTTGAATATTTCTAAACAACTCCAACCCACAATTGGATATATTACAATTCAGATCCCCAAACATTAATACATGAGGAGCCGGGGAAGTGTCCAACGCTTTAATTAAAAAAGTGAACAAAGTTTTTAGACCAGCATTAAAGCAACGATTGGGGGAAATGTAGATATTTATCACAATCAACGATCTATTAGGGCAATCCTCAAATACATCTTTTAAGGTTATTGCTTGGAACAGTTTCCCTGGATCGAGATAATGTGAATAATTCCATTGTAATCTATTTGATAACAGGCATGCTATTCCTCCCTTTGCATGGCCTCTTCTGGAGGTGATTGCGCTATTTTCCAGAACAAAGTAATCTTTTTCCAAAGCTAATCTGCCTTCCACCCATGTTTCTTGCAAACAGATTATATCTGCCTTTTGAGAATGCAAGAAGCATAATTTCTCCTTATAATCTTTAAAACCAGCAGTGTTCCATGAGATAAACTTCAGCTCTCTGTTAAAAATTTGAATGTGGTTTGAAACAGGGAGCAGATTTACTCGCTAGAACTCCAGGTAACCAACTCCATTTAGATTGATCATCCTTCACCGTTTGTTTAAGAGGAGGATTTTTATATGAAACTTGCCTTTCATTCCTAGCCACACATATTTTTAAGTCCTCCGATCTAAGATTAGACCAATCCGACAACAGCACACCCGTATTGGAGGGAAGTGATAGTGAAAAATTGGCAAGAATACTTTGAGTTTGTTTTTCCCCAAAGTATGGCATAACATCTATCCCTCTAACTTGTAATTCCTCCGCCCACTGAAGAATAAGATTTGACACAACTTTCGAATGGAATTTCACCCTTGTGGATCTTGTAGATCTCTCTACCAAGGAGTTAAGAAGAAATACTACGTCCAAATCGGACGTTTGAATTAATTTTAAACTTTCGATCTCTTTAAAACAGATTAGTAGGGCAGATCTATTTAGAATTAAATCTTGTTCAAATAAGGGAGAAAAATCCAGAAACAAAGTGTCTACATTTATTTTTTCTTTTGGGGGAATAACTGCAATTGAGGAGGGATCCTGAAAGGGTCTTGCTGAAGGATTGAGAGAGATAAGGGACGGATTAACAGAAGGAGAAGTAACCTTAGAAACAACTTGGCAAGGTCCTGCTATAGGATTACAATATGAAAGGAAAGGATTAACAGAGGGTTGGGAAACCTTGGGGAGGAAAGGATTAGTGAAACTTATGGGACCTAGACCTGTAGACAGGAGGTCCCCTTTAGGCGAAACAATCCTGGCTTCTACATGAGAGGTAGGAGACTGCTCCACCTGAGGAGGATCTTCTAGTATTGATTCCGCACTCTTATCAAAAAGAAGTTTTCTCGGTCTTTTTTTAGAGAATCTTCGGATGGGTTTTCTCTTCTTTATTCTGATCTTTTTGTCTTTCAGGGGACTCGATTTTTCCATCATTCCATGATTTACTTTAGGAATCTCCTCTTCTTTGTTTGACGGCAAGGAAAATATAGGGAAGAGAGAGGGCGTTTCAGTTTTATGAATGAGTGGGGATGTTGATATTACCTCTATCTTATCACTGATGGGAGCTATGCAATTAGCACCAGCCGAAACCCCTTTGGAAAGATTAGGGACAGCTTGGAGCACTACAGGATTCTTTGCTTTTTGACCTTCTGTCAAAGGAGGAGATTGAGCTGAATCCAAAACTGCTGGAGCAGTAGGAGCGCTCATTTTTGGAGGCACCAACAGAGTAGCCGATTTTGGGGGGCAATCTGACTGATCATTTTTACTTAGCAAGAGAACTTGCAAAATTTGCGTTACAGTGTCAAAAATACACTCAGAACCTCCCACAAATTTTTCAAGTAAACTCAGAATCGAAGATAAAATAGATTCCAAAGAGGACAGTGAATTGGAAATTAACCTCCCATTAATATTTGGAGAACCCTCAGCTAAATTGTTCAACACAGGGCCAGAACAAGAAGTGAAATTTAATTGCGCAAGGGAAAAATCTAATTTATTAGAGGGTGTGCTACTTAGAGGACCGGTACTTGAAATGGTTATTGCTTCCTCTAAATTAGGCATACCCCTAGAATTCCCCTGTAGGGATCCACCCGAACCCTATGAGCTGTTAAATCAATGTCAGGTAAAGTAAAATCATTTCCTAGTACAGGCGATTTAACTGACACAGCTGACAAAAGGTCAGTATTCACTATAACTTTAGGGACTTCCATAAGAGCTGCTTGGGGGAGGTCAATTCTGTCAGATTTTAAAACCATACTACCCGAAGACTCAAGGAGAGCATTCTGTTTCAATTGTGAGTTGTTTGAAGACAAAGGCGAGCCCCTTACTACTTCGGGGCTGGCCGCTATAGGCAAGGATTGACTAGCAACCAAACTCAGGCTAGAGGAAACATTAATAACCCTATTAGCAGGCTCCAAACCGTTAGAACCTGGAATTTCACTCGGGGACTGCAGATCAGTTGATTTATCTTTCCCTTTGTCCCATAAATTGAAAAGCTGACATTGGCCTTTCAATTGCATGGAGGATGCAATTTTATTCCGTAGGGGGTTAGATTTCGTTTTAGACCCAGATCTCCCTACTAGCACGCGTCCAGAACGCAGTTTTTTAGCCGTCATGAGACTGATTTAAGGAAAAAATAATGAATAATAACAATTATAAAATATAAATCCAAACCCTAAGATACAATACAAGCCTATAAAGGCAATGTCACACAGATTTAATACCGGAGATCAAAGGGAGGGGGCCCAGCCCAGCCTACTTCAGCCTCTGACGGCCACAGACGGTCCCGCCCTTGTCCCGGGCTTCTCCCGGCGCGCTCCCGCGCGCTCCCACGATGCGGTGTCACAAGGGAGATTTAAAGCCGCGCTGAGGCGGGGGAGGAGCCAGCAGGGAGAGCGGGTCAGCTGCTGATGATGCCGAGGGTCAGGCGCTCCTGGGACTGGTAGTCCTCGCCTGGCCACGCTCGCAGCCCTGCACTCACCACCGCCACAGAAGCTCAGTCAGAGATGTTCCTTACAGGCACAGCGCACTTCCAACAGCGCAGTCCGAGATGACATGGGGCGATGCGGGACCCGCGGAGCGGGTTCCGCGAGGAGTGAAGTATGGAGGTTAAAGGAAGAGCAGCTCCAGCGTGCTCGCAGTCCAAAACTCCTTCTTCAATCTGCAAAGACAATAGGAAGCAATCCGACAAGGAAACTGACGCGCTGGTTTTAGCCGCGCTGAGGCGGGGGAGGAGCCAGCAGGGAGAGCGGGTCAGCTGCTGATGATGCCGAGGGTCAGGCGCTCCTGGGACTGGTAGTCCTCGCCTGGCCACGCTCGCAGCCCTGCACTCACCACCGCCACAGAAGCTCAGTCAGAGATGTTCCTTACAGGCACAGCGCACTTCCAACAGCGCAGTCCGAGATGACCAGGGGCGATGCGGGACCCGCGGAGCGGGTTCCGCGAGGAGTGAAGTATGGAGGTTAAAGGAAGAGCAGCTCCAGCGTGCTCGCAGTCCAAAACTCCTTCTTCAATCTCTTGCTGCCTCGCACTGCTGTCCGACTCCCTGTTTGCGGTGGCTCCTGCGGGCGGTGTTCCGCGCTCAGTGAAACAAAAAAACAACAAAAATGGTCCACTCCATCTGCTGCATGGTACTCGGAAATCTCAGGCAAATGAAAGAAACGTGCTGTAGACAACAATATTGGAAGAAAGCGTATGATGCACTAAAAAAACTAAAATACAATGAAGTAAAACAATTTAAAAAAAGTAATTGGTAAGTACAGGGCAATGATCTTCGAAGAAATATCAAAATACATTTAACAAGATAGAGAGCTAAAAAAAATCCTGTTAAGGAACTCTTTTCAGTAGTCAAAGGACTTTCCCGACTGACCAAACCCTCTAACAAAGACATGAAGAAGTCCTTCTGTGATAATTTAGTGGTCTACTCACAGACAAAGGTCAATGCTACTTCGCATGAATTCTATTCAGATGACCAATTGGACTCTCATGCTTATTCTAGTGTTATGGTTAAAGACATGAAGAAGTCCTTCTGTAATAATTTAGTGGTCTACTTACAGACAAAGGTCAATGCTACTTCGCATGAATTCTATTCAGTTGACCAATTGGACTTTCATGCTTATTCTAGTGTTATGGTTATAGAGCCTAACGACCAGGTCTTACAAAAATGTTCTCACCTCAAGGAACAGCAAGTACAGCATCTCACTCCTAACACAAAATCTGGAGATCCATCAGATGTCTGTCCTCCTAGACTCCTTCAACCCACACCAGACATTGTCTCTAGTCATCTTACTGTAATATACAATACGATCATCAATTTGGGTTGCCTCCCAATGGCTTAGACAGACGCCACAGTTATTCTGTTGATTTAGAAAAACCTTCTGTGGATCCTATGGACCTAAAAAATGAACAAACCTATATCTCTTCTGCAGATGCTGACAAAAATCCTAGAAAAAGCGCAGAATCAAGAACTTATGGCATTTCTGGATAATTATGATCTTTTAGATTCATCACAATCTAGATTCAAAAGCAGTCGCAACACAATATCAGCTTCAGATAACATCCGAGCCACTGTGGACGGCAGTGCCACTGCTGTTCTTATTATGTTAGACCTATCGGCAGCATTCAGTACTGTCTGCCACCCGGTGCTAGTGACTGGATTAGCCAATTTGACATCAAGGATAAGGCCCTTGAATTGGTGAGTTCCTTTGATGGCTAGGTCTCAATCTGTAGCCTGCAAGCAGTTCATCTCATATTCTTTTCTCTTTGCCTGTGGTGTTCTGCAGGGTTCGTCACTAAGCACCACCCTTTACAATCTCTAGGTTTAACCTCTTGCTAGTTTGATTGGATCATTTGGCCTCTCAGTATTTTTCCATACACGGACGACACCCAGAAACATTTTTACAAGTTCTGCTAATGACCAGTTTGCTACTGCTAACTTTCATAATAGGCTGTGAGAAGTCAGTATTTGGATGCAAAATAACTGTCTTAAACTAAGCACTGAAAATGCAGAGTTTATCATCTTTGGTAAAAAAACATCTAGTTGGTCAACTGCCTGATGGCCCAATGAGTTCGGCACAGTGCCATTCATGTCTGCCAGGAATCTAGGTATTTGACAACGAACTGGCTTTCGAGACTCAGGTTAGCCAAGCTACATTGTCATGTTTTAACACTATCAGTATCCTGAAGAAGGTTTTTCCTTTTATCACACTTTCCCTACATAAATGAAGCTGAATTACTTTAATGCTCTTTGCTTGAACATCAATCAGCCGTCATTAAATAAGCTGCAGTCATTGCAAAATGCTATAGCCAAATTGATCCTAAATATTCACAGTCTCGCAGGAATTAACCACGTTTCCCTGTCTTTCTGTTAGAAAAGGGATTATGCCTAGTATGCAAAATACTATATAACACTGGCCCTAGATTGTTTTCGATCAAAATTCCAGTACACACAAAAGAATGTCCTTCATTCCGCAGTCAGAAAGAGAGTTGCAGTACCCAAAGTGGCTCTAACTGGAACTACATGGGGAGGCAGATCTTTCTGCTATGCTACACCTAAACTACAGAATTCAATGTCCTTTAATATTTGTACCTTAGAGGACCACATGCTTTTCCATAAAGTCTTAAAAACGTGGCTATTCATTTCTCTGATGGTCTCCTCTCCTTATATATGGGGAAAACAGGAAATGAAGACAGAGAAGAAACTAGAGTGACGTACAGTGAGTTGGTTTGCCATGATGGGTTTGGGAACTCACGAATAACGTATGACCAGAGGAGTAAATATTGTACAGGGAAATGCATACTTTGTCACTTTGTGTATCATAGACAAAGCATACGTAGAATGGAGCCATATTGTGCAAAAGCATGACACCAGGTTCCCTAAACAAAGATTCCAAGTTAAGTGTGCGAGTGGATAGAAGAGGTTTACTCCCAAAAAAATTAACAAAAAGCGGAGATTGAGAGGGACCAATGTCAATCAGGATCTTTCCAGCGCACAGGACAAAAGATAGTGTCAGGAAGAAGGGCTGGAGGTATTAGTTATCACTCAAATCTCTGCTCTGTAAGCATGGAGGAGTGATACAACTTGACCATGCTTAGTTCATCTCAGTCATGAAAAGACTGGATTTAGGCATAACAATATGCGGAGAATGCACTACAGGACTATGAATTACATTTCCTAGGAGGGCATGAGGTCACATAGTTTGGAGATACAGCGACTGTTTTGGATAGCTGGGCATTACTTTCTTCATTGGCCACTGTACCTTGGCTAGACAATCATGATAAAATGTTGCTGCAGCCAAGCTCCTGCTATGCAGATATAGGACTTTAACTGTGAACATTTAGTTTGAACTTTCCTAAAGACAGTAGGATTTGCCCATTTCACTTGAGGTTCATCCTGTGATAGAAGGGAACGATTCTTAAGTCTGGACTATGTTGTTTATGCTCTGGATATATGTTATAGCATAAATGATACAAGAGTCAAGTAGAAACTATAAATTATCTTTCACAGATAGTAGAATCCTGAGTTTCAGGAAATGCAAGCTTCATATCAAAGTGCACAGAGTTGGTTACTCTATATCCTCTATATCCTGCCTGAAGATATCAGTGACCTGCAGACATGACAAGTCAGAATGGTGGAGGCCAGTGCATTTTTTGTTTCATTCTCTTTCCCCTTTTTCTACAATTGGCCCTAATGCCTTAGCATTTGTGGTCACTGGTGGAAGTGGTGTTAGACGCCTCGTTTTAACCAGGTACTTCCACCAAACGTCATACTTTTTTTAATTTGAGGTGTTTAGTGTTTGAGATGTTTATAGCACAATAGTCTTCCAATTTAGTAAGCAAACACTGTAACCCAAGTGAGGAGTGGCTTAAAACAAAACATATTGTCTACATAAAATAGTGCATCAATATGACCTCAAATACTTTCAATGGGAAGGTAATCGGGTCACTCTAAACCTGATGTAATATTGTGATGATCCTGTTGAACCAAATGGGAATGAGGAATTATCAATGCTTAAGTTATTTAGAGATAACAAGGTAGGTATAGCTGTCACACACCCTATGCACAACATACCCAAGTGCTGTTTATTAGAATGCCCCCAAAATATCCAGAAGGATACACAGTAGGTAGACCAGAAAATAACAACAAAATCAGGCCGAGGTCTAATTATGCCGAAAATTATAAAGTCCTATTCTTGGTGATCGGTGAAGTAAAAAGCAGAAGAGTGTTTTTATGAAGCCCTGTTTTCATAATGAGCGGAAAGGCATTATCTTTGACCCAGTCCTGAGAAGCATCTCTGCAAGGGGTCAAAAACACCAGAAAAGGTCTGTAAAGAGATGATGTGTCTCTCTCATCTTATAAAAAAAAAGTACCAGCACTGGGATTTTCAGTCATTAAGTATTACACCGGAACTCTAGGCTGTTTAGGTATTTTTAATAACCTTTTTTCACACTTTCCTAAATATGAAGCTTCCTTATGAGTCTGTTTTTTTTAATAGGCAGCCTATCAGCTACCACTTTCCAGAATTATCTGGTATAACCTTTTTTCTATGACCCACAGCATTCACTGTCAGTTTTTGCTCCTCAAGGTGTTCTATTATAAAAGTCACATTGTTGAAAAATGCCTTAACTGCCTACCTTAACACATTTCTTATAGGTAGAAAGAGACCAGTCTTTATTGATAAGGCGAATAGAAGATAACAATCTGTTTATCCCATAATTGTTATTGTTATCCAGACTTGTAAAGCGCACTGTAACCCTACGGGCACCCTGGCGCTAAAATGCACTGTATGTAATATCATTTGCCCTGCCACCATAGTGCCACAAGAACCATGTTACTATAAAAGAGTTAAGCTCTGGGAAATAGCCAGTTTTTTTATTTTATTTCAGAACTTCAACAAGTCTCAGATCAGTTGGTGAGACCATTACAGAGCTGCGATGCAACAACATTGAAAACTCTACCCCCCTGATTATACTCTTTTAATTCTGGGTATTTTTACCAGGTTACCCGAGGAGTAGCGGAGACTGCGGGTGGGGACAAACCAGTTAAACTTGTTCTGCAACGGTTTAGGGCCAGTCCCATGCAGTGCCCTAAAATGAAAGAGTGATTTAAATTGAATCCTCTGGAATACAGGGAGCCAAAGCAGCTCCACCAACGTCAGAGATGTGGATGACCGTAGGGGTCTCAATAGGGCAAAAGCTGGTAACAGTTAATCGGAGCGCACAGCACAGTCAGGGTAAATGTATGTTCACCAGTAAGTCAGAATGGTGCTCAGGAAGAAAGGGGGGGGCTGGTTACCACAGCCCTCAAAGGTTATCCACAAAGTGGTTAGACAAGCAATGATGTGTTCCTCCGAGCACTCAATCAATAGAAAAAGTCTTTATGTAGTTTTCACTGTTCATTTAATGTCCAATCTTCCAAGATTATTCACATCCTAGTTCCACCAATTCATATGATGCAGCCAACACGTGTTTTGTCAAGTCTGTAAGACCAATGACTTCTTCAGGGCTGCAACCCAAATGTGTACAATCAATCACAATTCTATTAGCCAATCAACTCACAAAACATAGTAGTCTTTCTCATTAATCTACTGAGAAATGAAAGAAAAGGGATACACCCTCAAACCAATCAATGTTCAGGCATCTTACAAAAACTCAAATGTAAATCGGAAAGAAGAAGCATATTACACCAAATTCGTGTAAACGTCTAAATTGCATAGTAGAAGTCCATGTAGCAGTGATTAAATATAGAAAAATCTTTCTATATAATTCAAAAATTAAGGCTGTGGATCACCAGCAACCCCACAAGTGCCCGAATCACGCCCAGTGAACATGGGATAATACTAAGCAAACTCACCAATGTAATAGAATTGATGTCCTAAATGTTCACCAAGTCAGTATATATATTTCTGAAAATAAATGACAACCTTAGGTTGTTGAGTACTATAAATCCGCAGTCAACATCTCACTGTACTTCAGTACCATTATTCCTCACCTCAATATTCAAAGTATCCAAAACAGGGTTTACCCCGTATCCAGTCAGATTACGCATATGATTCCCCTAAAATAAAGTTCAAGTAATGTGTTACTATTCTCGAGTAAACAGCGGCTTGTGAGTCTAAAGCAACAATCTGTCACTCTTTGAGCGACTACCATCATCAATCCGTACTCCTGTCATCACCCCCTCACAATTCCTCACCTCGAAAAATATATCTTGCGGGTCGAAATTCCATTAACCCATATGTCCAGTCGGTTGTCTTCTCATCTGCCACGAGTACGTGTCTGTGAAACGAGAAGCGCCCATTACTATAGAGTTTGGTTTAGAAGTAAAGTAAAAGAGCAGAGCTAACCAGAGCGTTTCCGCGCTTACCGCAATCTGCGTATCCACGAGTGTAGAGTGGCGTTCTGCACCCGCGCCATCTTGTAATGGCTATTTATAGCGGGATCGCGGACATGTACCTAAGTAATTGTACGTCCCCGCATTTATATCCGTGTAACCTGAATGTCGCTGATAAGCAATATATTTGTACTGCACTTATAACGTCTACGACTTCTGCTCAAATTAAGTATCAAAAGCTGCATTCCTTAGAGATTCAATATCAGAAAATCTCAAAGCAAAATGGGCGCCATCTTGGAATGGTCAAAAACGCGTGTATATGTCAAATAGTCTAATCACGCTAAGGATGTAGTCCAATAACATCAATAGACTCTATTTATCTGCGACGGTTCATCCGTATAATTGTTAATGTAGCGGAACTGGGATGGGGGTGTACAGGTATTGTCATTTAGGTGAGATAGTCTAACCAAGCACTATCCAAGTGGTAAAATCATCCACTTGAATAGCAATCATTATTATTTATATTAGATTGCCGTTCGCTGTGCGTGAGAACAGACACCCACGGTGTCACTTCAAATCCACAAGCATATCTCAGTCAAATATCCTACTTTCTAGCAAATCGATTCGAATAGGCAGTTTTACAGTGAAATACAAGACCCAATATCAAAATGTTCTCCTGTAAACTAGTATATAAACATTGTACAAATGATACTCGTACATGCTGCTTTAGAATTGTATAGCAGTTATGCAAAACATCTCTTCCATAGTGCCGTTCGCAAATGGAGACAAACATTATTCTATAAATTGTCAGTAATTATCTGATATCTCTTCAGAAAGGAGGAGAAGAGTGGGAGAGCAGATCTGAAGTAGGACAGAGGCTACGTATAATAAAACATCATCATAAACCTGTCTGCCACACTACTCAGGAAACATGTATACAGTATGTTGCTACTGACCTAAATAATATTCAAATTCATGATCCACATTGAGGCCACTTTCTACAGCTCTTAATCTTATCAACCAAAGCACTTCCCTTTGCCTCAATGTCAGGAGTCTGTTACCTCCACGGGGGTCTGGTTTAATATGATCAATCCCATGGTATGAGAAAGTGTGCTGTCCTCTGTGTTCATAATTCTGTACCAAGTGTGATGCTATTGGGTATCGTGTGTCTCCATTTTTCAAGGCTCTAAAGTGCTCAGCCATTCTGTCCCTGAGTCTCCTGATCGTGCTCCCCACATAGATCTTACCACATGAGCAAACAATTACATAGACCACATAAGTCGTATCACAATTTATAAACATTCCAATAGTGTAATCAACTGAGTTATTGTAGTTGAATTGCAATACCTTACTCTTTGCCCATCTACATGAAATACATCTTCCACATTTGTAAAAGCCTTTAAAGCTATTCAACCAATCCGTCCTACTCGGTTTACCAGGGTAACTAGGACTCACTAGATTCCCTAGTGTTGTTCCTCTCTTGAAGGTCAAATTCGGTCTGTTACATAAATACGGTCTGAGATCCTCATCCATAAGAAGTAGGTGCCAGTGTTTATTCAAAATAGAAAATAGTCTAGAGCTACCTATCCCATAGCTGGTTATCAATCTAATCTTGTTATCTCTTACTCTAGTGTCTTTGTCATGTCTAACTAGAGTAGATTTCCTTTTAACTTTCTTGACTCTAGATACTGCGGCTCCAACTACATCTCGGTTGTAAACTCGTTTCAAAAATCTGTTAGACATGTCCATCAAATTGCGCTCAAAGTCACTATCTAGGGCGCAATTGCATCGAGCCCTAATTAGTTCCCCGTATGGTATAGCATTCTTCTGGCTGCTGGGGTGACAGCTTCCCGCATGTAAAATTGCATTGCAACTCGTGGGTTTCCTGTACATTCTGCTCCTTATCTTGTCCCCCTCTACAAACAGCTCCACGTCCAAGAACGTGATGCACTGACTGTCATAGTAGGTAGTAAATTTAAGGTTGTATACATTGCCATTTAAGTAATCAAAAAAACCTTTCAGTTTCTCTACTGTTCCTGTCCAAATTAACAGGCAATCGTCGATAAATCGACCCCAATAGTGTATATAGGGTGTCCATTCACCCCCATCAGTTCCCCATATTCGCTCCGCCTCGAACCAACCCATAAATAGGTTGGCGAAAGACGGAGCAAATCGGGAACCCATAGCGGTTCCAAGACGTTGCCTGAACCAATGTCCTTCAAATAGGAAGACATTATTCTTAAGAACCAATTCGGTCATTTGTAAGATCATTTGAGTATGGTCATAAAGTTCCGCCGGTCTACGGCTGAGAAAGTGATCTAGAGCATGTATACCAAGGTTGTGATCAATAATGGTGTATAAAGAAACCACGTCTAATGTAACCAGTACCATTCCATCTTCCCACACTATATCCTCAAGTAAATTTAAGACATGTTTTGTGTCCTCAATAAAAGAAGGCAAATTGTATACATACTGTCTAAGAAAACAATCAATGAACTCTGATAAGCGTTCTGTTGGTCCACCTATGCCGGAGACAATTGGCCGTCCCGGCGGTTTGTCCCGGCATTTGTGGACCTTTGGAAGAGTATACAGGCATGGTGATCTCGGTGAATTGAGTGATAAGTACCGATATTCATCATGATCTAAAAGAGACTGTTCATACCATGCTTTGATTCTGTCATTGATTATGGTAATCAAGTCATTCATTGGATTAGATGTTAGTTTCTCATAGTATAGAGTATCATTAAGTTGGGAGTAGACTTCATTGTTATAATCAGTTGTGTTTAGTACCACTATATTCCCTCCTTTATCGGCACTGCGTATCGTGATGGATTTATTGTTGATAAGTTCATGTAGAGCCTCCCTCTCTCCATTAGTTAAATTATCCTGCCGTCTATTGAGCTTTTTCTTCTGGGAGTTCTCCATTTCTCTATCAATGTCTTTATTAACCATTTTATAAAACACATCAATCGTGTTACCAGCAATCAATTGTGGGGTCCATTTTGATTTAACTCTGAGTCCACTACCCTCCCTCTGAAATCTATCAATTTCCAAGTTGTCAATGAGTTTTGACATAGTTACCGGATCGTCCTCCCTCTCAGTCAATGATAACAAAAGCTGAGTATCTTTCAGTTCTTGAATTGTCATTTCACTCAACGTTTTATTCAATGACTGTTTATCTTTATCTGGTACATGTGCAAAATGTTTTTTCAACTTAAGGTTTCTCACAAATTTAAACAAATCTATTTCGGTCATACACCAATCATGCTGTTTTGCGCGACAGAAACCCAAACCTTTCTTCAGTACAGAAATCATATTAACAGATAATTCACAAGAAGATAGATTGATCACCTCAATGTCACATGCAGTAGAATCACCATTTATTGTTGTTGCTTCCATGACCTCAGGCTCCTTATCCTTGCGCCTGGATCGCTTTCCACCTCTCCTGCCTCTTCTTGTCTTTTTGCATTGGTATCGCGGTTCCTCATTTCTGAGTCTCGATTCCCTCTCCTCAATCTCTGAACCTCCTCTAAAAAATTATTCTCAGTGGTCGGGACCAACTCAGGAGCATCTTCATTATCACTGCTAGAGATAACTGAGGATGCATCAGTATCACTTACATGTGGGGTGCTGCCTCTCGTCTTAGAGGTTGGGCCTTTCTTTACTAGATAATCGAATCTCTTGGCAAATGTATAAACTCGACCTGCACGATAGTCGTTCTCATCACGTTTAAGTTTAAGTGCCTTTCTTTTCTTGATTTCCATTTGTAATTCATTCAATTTCTCATCTAGAACAGTATAATTCTTGACTGTTAGCTCGGGTAAATTCATCTCTTTAATCTCATCTTCTATCTTGTTAATCTCAATAAGTAATTTGGCTATCTTCCCTTCAGCATTGTCAATCAAGATCTGTATGAGGTTCCGGGAACTTGAATTTAATTCCTTTTCCCATGTAAAGTACAGGTCAGGCTCAAGGTCTTCGTAAGTCGGTATTATCTGAGACCTTAGCCCACGTGGTATTCTATTCAAAGTTAAGTATTGTTTGAGAGTGGCAGCATCCCACCATTTATTCAACTCCATACGTTTTAGTGATTCTAATTTCACGAATTTGGCTCTAAGCCCTTCTTTCTTAGTTTCTTTACGGGGATCAACAGCTGTTCCTATGGTTCCTCCTGCCACTAGTTTGCTAAATAGCATTTCAGCCTCCTTATCTCTATTCATCTTACCACCCCAGTGACTGCTCACTTAACACAATAATTTTGATTACTTAAATGACAATGTATACAACCTTAAATTTACCACCTACTATGACAGTCAGTGCATCACGTTCTTGGACGTGGAGCTGTTCGTAAAGGGGGACAAGATAAGGAGTAGAATGTACAGGAAACCCACGAGTTGCAATGCAATTTTACATGCGGGAAGCTGTCACCCCAGCAGCCAGAAGAATGCTATACCATACGGGGAACTAATTAGGGCTCGACGCAATTGCGCCCTAGATAGTGACTTTGAGCGCAATTTGATGGACATGTCTAACAGATTTTTGAAACGAGGTTACAACCGAGATGTAGTTGGAGCCGCAGTATCTAGAGTCAAGAAAGTTAAAAGGAAATCTACTCTAGTTAGACATGACAAAGACACTAGAGTAAGAGATAACAAGATTAGATTGATAACCAGCTAGACTATTTTCTATTTTGAATAAACACTGGCACCTACTTCTTATGGATGAGGATCTCAAACCGTATTTATGTAACAGACCGAGTTTGACCTTCAAGAGAGGAACGACACTAGGGAATCTAGTGTGTCCTAGTTACCCTGGTAAACCGAGTAGGACGGATTGGTTGAATAGCTTTAAAGGCTTTTACAAATGTGGAAGATGTATTTCATGTAGATGGGCAAAGAGTAAGGTATTGCAATTCAACTACAATAACTCAGTTGATTACACTATTGGAATGTTTATAAATTGTGATACGACTTATGTGGTCTATGTAATTGTTTGCTCATGTGGTAAGATCTATGTGGGGAGCACGATCAGGAGACTCAGGGACAGAATGGCTGAGCACTTTAGAGCCTTGAAAAATGGAGACACACGATACCCAATAGCATCACACTTGGTACAGAATTATGAACACAGAGGACAGCACACTTTCTCATACCATGGGATTGATCATATTAAACCAGACCCCCGTGGAGGTAGCAGACTCCTGACATTGAGGCAAAGGGAAGTGATTTGGTTGATAAGATTAAGAGCTGTAGAAAGTGGCCTCAATGTGGATCATGAATTTGAATATTATTTAGGTCAGTAGCAACATACTGTATACATGTTTCCTGAGTAGTGTGGCAGACAGGTTGATGATGATGTTTTATTATACGTAGCCTCTGTCCTACTTCAGATCTGCTCTCCCACTCTTCTCCTCCTTTCTGAAGAGATATCAGATAATTACTGACAATTTATAGAATAATGTTTGTCTCCATTTGCGAACGGCACTATGGAAGAGATGTTTTGCATAACTGCTATACAATTCTAAAGCAGCATGTACGAGTATCATTTGTACAATGTTTATATACTAGTTTACAGGAGAAAATTTTGATATTGGGTCTTGCATTTCACTGTAAAACTGCCTATTCGAATCGATTTGCTAGAAAGTAGGATATTTGACTGAGATATGGTTGTGGATTTGAAGTGACACCGCGGGTGTCTGTTCTCACGCACAGTGAACGGCAATCTAATATAAATAATAATGATTGCTATTCAAGTGGATGATTTTACCACTTGGATAGTGCTTGGTTAGACTATCTCACCTAAATTACAATACCTGTACACCCCCATCCCAGTTCCGCTACATTAACAATTATACGGATGAACCGTCGCAGATAAATAGAGTCTATTGATGTTATTGGACTACATCCTTAGCGTGGTTAGACTATTTGACATATACACGCGTTTTTGACCATTCCAAGATGGCGCCCATTTTGCTTTGAGATTTTCTGATATTGAATCTCTAAGGAATGGAGCTTTTGATACTTAATTTGAGCAGAAGTCGTAGACGTTATAAGTGCAGAACAAATATATTGCTTATCAGCGACATTCAGGTTACACGGATATAAATGCGGGGACGTACAATTACTTAGGTACATGTCCGCGATCCCGCTATAAATAGCCATTACAAGATGGCGCGGGTGCAGAACGCCACTCTACACTCGTGGATACGCAGATTGCGGTAAGCGCGGAAACGCTCTGGTTAGCTCTGCTCTTTTACTTTACTTCTAAACCAAACTCTATAGTAATGGGCGCTTCTCGTTTCACAGACACGTACTCGTGGCAGATGAGAAGACAACCGACTGGACATATGGGTTAATGGAATTTCGACCCGCAAGATATATTTTTCGAGGTGAGGAATTGTGAGGGGGTGATGACAGGAGTACGGATTGATGATGGTAGTCGCTCAAAGAGTGACAGATTGTTGCTTTAGACTCACAAGCCGCTGTTTACTCGAGAATAGTAACACATTACTTGAACTTTATTTTAGGGGAATCATATGCGTAATCTGACTGGATACGGAGTAAACCCTGTTTTGGATACTTTGAATATTGAGAGGAGGAATAATGGTACTGAAGTACAGTGAGATGTTGACTGCGGATGTATAGTACTCAACAACCTAAGGTTGTCATTTATTTTCAGAAATATATATACTGACTTGGTGAACATTTAGGACATCAATTCTATTACATTGGTGAGTTTGCTTAGTATTATCCCATGTTCACTGGGCGTGATTCGGGCACTTGTGGGGTTGCTGGTGATCCACAGCCTTAATGTTTGAATTATATAGAAAGATTTTTCTATATTTAATCACTGCTAAATGGACTTCTACTATGCAATTTAGACGTTTACACGAATTTGGTGTATTATGCTTCTTCTTTCCGATTTACATTTGAGTTTTTGTAAGATGCCTGAACATTGATTGGTTTGAGGGTGTATCCCTTTTCTTTCATTTCTCAGTAGATTAATGAGAAAGACTACTATGTTTTGTGAGTTGATTGGCTAATAGAATTGTGATTGATTGTACACATTTGGGTTACAGCCCTGAAGAAGTCATTGGTCTTACAGACTTGACGAAACACGTGTTGGCTGCATCATATGACTTGGTGGAACTAGGATGTGAATAATCTTGGAAGATTGGACATTAAATGAACAGTGAAAACTACATAAAGACTTTTTCTATTGATTGAGTGCTCGGAGGAACACATCATTGCTTGTCTAACCACTTTGTGGATAACCTTTGAGGGCTGTGGTAACCAGCCCCCCCCTTTCTTCCTGAGCACCATTCTGACTTACTGGTGAACATACATTTACCCTGACTGTGCTGTGCGCTCCGATTAACTGTTACCAGCTTTTGTCTAATTATTGTGTTAAGTGAGCAGCCGCTGGGGTGGTAAGATGAATAGAGATAAGGAGGCTGAAATGCTATTTAGCAAACTAGTGGCAGGAGGAACCATAGGAACAGCTGTTGGTCCCCCTAAAGAAACTAAGAAAGAAGGGCTTAGAGCCAAATTCGTGAAATTAGAATCACTAAAACGTATGGAGTTGAATAAATGGTGGGATGCTGCCACTCTCAAACAATACTTAACTTTGAATAGAATACCACGTGGGCTAAGGTCTCAGATAATACCGACTTACGAAGACCTTGAGCCTGACCTGTACGTTACATGGGAAAAGGAATTAAATTCAAGTTCCCGGAACCTCATACAGATCTTGATTGACAATGCTGAAAGGAAGATAGCCAAATTACTTATTGAGATTAACAAGATAGAAGATGAGATTAAAGAGATGAATTTACCCGAGCTAACAGTCAAGAATTATACTGTTCTAGATGAGAAATTGAATGAATTACAAATGGAAATCAAGAAAAGAAAGGCACGTAAACTTAAACGTGATGAGAACGACTATCGTGCAGGTCGAGTTTATACATTTGCCAAGAGATTCGATTATCTAGTAAAGAAAGGCCCAACCTCTAAGACGAGAGGCAGCACCCCACATGTAAGTGATACTGATGCATCCTCAGTTATCTCTAGCAGTGATAATGAAGATGCTCCTGAGTTGGTCCCGACCACTGAGAATAATTTTTTAGAGGAGGTTCACAGATTGAGGAGAGGGAATCGAGACTCAGAAATGAGGAACTGCGATACCAATGCAAAAAGACAAGAAGAGGCAGGAGAGGTGGAAAGCGATCCAGGCGCAAGGATAAGGAGCCTGAGGTCATGGAAGCAACAACAATAAATGGTGATTCTACTGCATGTGACATTGAGGTGATCAATCTATCTTCTTGTGAATTATCTGTTAATATGATTTCTGTACTGAAGAAAGGTTTGGGTTTCTGTCCCGCAAAACAGCATGATTGGTGTATGACCAAAATAGATTTGTTTAAATTTGTGAGAAACCTTAAGTTGAAAAAACATTTTGCACATGTACCAGATAAAGATAAACAGTCATTGAATAAAACGTTGAGTGAAATGACAATTCAAGAACTGAAAGATACTCAGCTTTTGTTATCATTGACTGAGAGGGAGGACGATCCGGTAACTATGTCAAAACTCATTGACGACTTGGAAATTGATAGATTTCAGAGGGAGGGTAGTGGACTCAGAGTTAAATCAAAATGGACCCCGCAATTGATTGCTGGTAACACGATTGATGTGTTTTATAAAATGGTTAATAAAGACATTGATAGAGAAATGGAGAACTCCCAGAAGAAAAAGCTCAATAGACGGCAGGATAATTTAACTAATGGTGAGAGGGAGGCTCTACATGAACTTATCAACAATAAATCCATCACGATACGCAGTGCCGATAAAGGAGGGAATATAGTGGTACTAAACACAAATGATTATAACAATGAAGTCTACTCCCAACTTAATGATACTTAATTGGGTTACAGCCCTGAAGAAGTCATTGGTCTTACAGACTTGACGAAACACGTGTTGGCTGCATCATATGAATTGGTGGAACTAGGATGTGAATAATCTTGGAAGATTGGACATTAAATGAACAGTGAAAACTACATAAAGACTTTTTCTATTGATTGAGTGCTCGGAGGAACACATCATTGCTTGTCTCAATAGGGCAAGTTTTGCCGCTACAGTCTGGATTCTCTGAAGTCTCCCAATCTATTACCTTGAGACTCCAGCAGCAGCTCATTGCCATAGTCCAGATGACTCAGGATTACACTCCTCACTACTTACGTTCGTACCTGGGTTGGTAAAAACGGGAGAATCTTCTGGAGTACTCTGATGAGAGAAAACCTGCACCCCACAATCTTGTTTACTAGAGTTTCTAGGTTCAGTTTATTGTTGAAGGTAATTCCTAAATTATGAATCATTTCAATGGGTATGAGCGGTGTATCCATGGGGATGGGCCTAAAGCCCAATGGGAGTGAGAGTGGCACTTTACCTGCTGCACAGCATAGTATCTCCGTTTTATCGCTGTTAAAATGCAAAGAGTTGTTTCCCAGCAAAGGCATCGTATCTTGCATGCAAGCGTGAAAATTTGCTAGTGAGACCGCCTGATCTCCCTCCAGCGATAAAATGAGCTGTGTGTCGTCAGCATAATTTACAAGCCTGACATAGTGCGACTTGATAACAGTGATCAAAGGACTCATATAGGTGTTAAATTGGATAGGGCTAATTGCGGAACCCTGGGGTACCCCATGCCTAATATCAACAAAGTCTGATTTGTAGGGGGTGGAGCCACTGCCTGATATCTATTTACCAGGTAAGATTGGAACCATTTCAGGGCTATGCCCACTACTCCTACTCTCTCCGGTCTTGCTAGAAGGACTGCGTGGTTGACCATGTCGAATGAGGCAGACAGGTCAAATAGAAACAGTATAGTCAATTGTCCACTTTCTGCTCGCATTCGCAGATCATCCAAAATGGTCACCAGAGCAATCTCCGTCCAGTGACCCGGACGGAAGCCAAACTGCACGTCCTCCAACTTGTTATTAACCTCCAGAAATTGGGAGAGTGCCCTGCTTACCGATCGCTCTGTGATCTTCCCTGGATAGGCTAGGAGAGCCTATAGCTCTTAGAGCAAGATGGGTCAAGCATGGGTTTTTTCAGAAGAGGTGCTTACTATTCCTTGCTTCCAGCTTAGCGGTACCATTCCGCTACTCAAGGATTGACTGCACAGCTGTTGAAGTATCGGGAAGAGTTTAGATCCTAATTCCTTCCAGATTTTATGAGGGAGGGGGGCCATAGGGTCCCCAGAGAAAACTCCTAAGGCTACATAATTAAACTCCTCCTCTGAGGGAATATCAAAACGATCTAGGAAGACCACCTGATCTGCTGACTTAGCCCCACCATCCCAACTCTCTTGCTTACTTGGTGATAACCTACCATCTGTCTCACCGGAGATGACCAGGTCATCCGTTTTCAGCCCTTCAATGATTTTGCTTATCTTATCTTAGAAAAGTTGGCTAAACTGTCACCTGGGTAGGGAGAATCTTGTTTTTAGTATAATCTGGACTGGCAATATTCTTCACAATTTAAAAAATACTCTTAGTACTATTGGGTGCCTTCAGAATAGCTTCTGCATAATATTCTGCCTCTATCAATCAATCAGGGAATTGCAAGCGCACTACTCACCCGTGAGTGTCTCAAAGCGTTGGGGGAGAGGAGAGTAAGCAGCTCCGTTTAGTCGAAGAGCCAGGTCTTGAGTGTCTTCCTGAAGACATTCAGGGAGGGTGTGCATCTGATGTAATCAGGAGCTCGTTCCAGGTCCTTGCCGCGATGTAGGAGAAGGCTCCTCCTCCTGGTCTGGCTCTGCTGATGCACGGGGTCTCGACGATGACGGGGTTGGTTTCTGTGGAAGGAGATTCTTTCGTTGAGGTATTGGGGTCCGGTGTTGTGGAGGCATTTGTAGGCATGGCTATCAGCCCAATTATTCCCCCTGCCCTTCCCTCTGGTAGAAACAGGAGATTACAATGTGCCCTGATGCAGTTAAGTATTACCATAGCTCTTCATAAATTATCTGAACTGTGCTACTGAGGTGACGTTGCCAGGTCATGCAATGGACACCTCATGAAAATCTGTTGCTATGGGTAAAATGACTTTAAATCAGGGGCATAACACAGGGCTGTCCTCTGCAAGATTGCCAACTTTGCTGAGAAGAACAATCCACTATCTCATGCATGGACTCCGTAGGATCTGCACAGGCAAAGGCCTAGAACTAGTGGGGTGACCTGAAACCAGGTGGAAAAGTATGGAATGGCAACACTACTAGTTTTGAACCTGTTAGCAGCATTTGACATTGCTCTTCATCAGACACTACTATGGAGCTTAGAAAGGCTCTGCTTATGCGGAAACACTCTCAAATGGATATCCTTCTCTCCCAGTTGCAGAAGCATGGTAACCATGTCACTGCTAACCTCCGCTCTTCATGCCTTGCAGTTAGGCTCACTTATCTCTCTAGTATTCAATTGCCAACTCAACCCCCTACTGGACCGGATTGGATTAATCAACGTCACATGCTACACTTAAAACATCACGTAGAATATCCTAAAATTGGAAAACCCTATGGACATAGACACATCTATGTTATGTTAAATGTTATGTTAAAAATGTGTTGAGGCACGCAGCTGTCCCAGTTAAGGGGCGTCCCGGCGCTGACTGTTCATTGTACAGGAGACTTAATAGGCTGAAAAACAAAGAAGGGGCCCTAGTTCAGAGGAAAGAGAAAGGTCTTAATGGCTTTCCGGAATAATAGTAGTTCGTCAATGCTGCGAATAGATATAGGCAGAGAATTCCACAGTTTGGCCGCAAGTAGTCGAAAAGAGCGGCCGCCAACACGACAAAGTCTGAACTTAGGTATAGTCACCAAATGTTGGCCCAAGGAACGCAGGTTACGTTGGGGAATATAAGGAGTTAAAAAAGACAGAGAAGCTCAGGGCTAGTATCTTTAAAAATCTTAAACGCCAAACAAAGCGTCTTGAACTGAATTCTTGATTGGATCGGTAGCCAGTGTAAGGCACTAATAGTAGCTCTGGCAGAACATCTACGTGGGAGTCCCACAAGATAACGAGCTGCCAAGTTCTGGACCCGCTGAAGTCGTGAGATCTCAGCTTTATTGGCGCCAAGAAGTAAAGCATTGGCATAGTCCAAGCGCGATAAGATTGTAGCCTGGATAATGAGCTGTCGAACAGGCGCATTAAAGAACCTCAGAATGGGACGGAGGCCTCTCAGCAGGCCCACACATGTCGCTGCCACCTTCGTGTGGCACTGAAAATTAAGGTTCGCATCCAGCCAAACTCCCAAGTTCTTAACCACTGGCTTGGCTGTAGGTATGGTGCCTAAGGAAGCCGGCCACCAATGTTCGTTCCAGAGGGAGATGTTCTTCCCTACCAGCATCACTTCCGTTTTTGTGGCGTTCAATTGTAAACAGTTGTCAGCCAACCACTGAGCAACTGTAGTCATCCCGTCTCTAAACCTTGCGGCAGCAGCAGAGGGGCCTTCCGCCAGGGTGACAACCAGCTGATTATCGTGAGCATACGATACAAGTGTTAGGCCCCACTCTCTTGCTACAGCCGCAAGAGGTTGTACATAGAGGTTGAACAACGTCGGGCTCAACGCAGATCCCTGCAGAACCCATTGACGGATGGAATGAGCTTGAGATAAAAAAGGCGGGGCCGACACCCGAAAGGATCGGTCCGACAAAAAAGCACAGAACCATTCCAGGGCTTGGCCCGTGATCCCGATAGTCTCCAAACGGTACAACAAGATGTCATGGGACACCGTATCAAAGGCAGCGCTAAGATCTAATAATATAAGCGCTGCACTCTGACCGGCGTCAAGAATAGTTCTTAAATACTCAGTGGAGGCTAACAAGGCAGACTCGGTACTGTGACCTGGTCTGAAGCCATTTTGCGACGGGTCCAGGATGTTATTGAGGGTCAAGTGCCGAGATAACACCTTGTTCACGTGGGCCTCTGCCAGTTTGGAAACCCATGGGAGCAGGGAGATCGGCCTAAAGCTCTCAGGCAAAGAGGGATCAAGTGTGGGCTTTTTAATAATAGGAGAAACAAGAGCTTGTTTCCAGGCCAAGGGTACTATGGCCGTAGTAAAGTATCTGACCTAATGGTTTCTGGACGAGCTCCATAGATTCCAAAAACTGAGCCGGCCTCATAGGGTCAGATGGAGACCCCGATTTGACCTTCTTACAAAGTTTCCCAAGTTCGTCACATGGGATCTCAGGTATCGTGGTCAAAGTAGAGATCCCCTCCCTGACCGTGACAGGACTCGGAATAGGGGGAAGCTGAGGGAAGGTAGCGTAAATTTTCTGCACTTTATTCGTGAAGAAAGAGGCAAGCTCCTCACATTGCTGTGCCGAGTTTATATGGGAAGTTGAGATTTTAGTATTCTTCAGTTCTTGAACAATCTTGAAGATGTATTTCGTGGGATTAGAACTGGCTCTAATTTTTTCGGCGTAAAAATTAGCTCGTGCAGAGCAAATCATTTTGTGGTAATGTTTCAATTTGGCCAGGTACACAGATTTAAGGTCATTTTCATAATTCCTTCTCCAAATTCTCTTGGCTCTTTTACACTCCTTTCTAAGTGTTCTAAGAGCATCTGAGAACCAAGGGTTAGAGATCGAACTGCGCCCCCTGATCCATCTGGCAGGGATGAGAGCGTCAAGCCCCCCCCCCCCCCCCCCAATCCAGTTACAGAAGGCGGTGTACGCGGCCTCAGGGTCAGCCAAATCTTCCTCAATGGTCTCTCTCAGATAGGCATGAAAATCATTTAAATTGAGTTTGTGCTAAGGCCTTTTAAACGTCGGAGTGGTCTTGACTGTCTTAAGAGGTTGTATTAGCATCCAGTTAGCTTTGATCAAATAGTGGTCAGTCCAGCCCATAGGTACAGGACGATCAATCTGGGCATCTGGGATGTTGGAAAAAACAGGGTCCAGTATATGTCCTGCTACATGTGTAGCATCCTGCACCAATAGGTCCAATTGGAAGGCAGACAGATCTGCAATCCGGTTACAAATATCCTGATCCGACTTATGGTCGAAATGGAGATTCAAGTCTCCTAGACTTGTTGAATGCATCTACGCAACTAGAGAACGGATAATGATCAACCGTCTCAAACTCAGCTCTGAAAAGACAAAGATCATGAACTACTGATAACCTAAAACATTATGGCCTGAAGAATTGGAGGCTCTACCAGAGGCATTAAGGGAAATACAAAACTTTAGAGTGATCATAGACTCTAACATATTCCTGCCCACTTTTGGTAGAATACTATCAGAAATTACAGGTAACTATCACCCTATTAATACTAAAAGGTAGTTTAAGCACATGTGAGGTACCAAAGCACTCCATGGTTCCCACTATGAAAAGTACAAGAGATCTAAAACACCACAGCAAAACTGCTATTACACGTCCACCTAAAGGAACATATGACAATGGTGTTTCAAGCACTTCATTGGCTGCCAATATTCAGATGCTGCACCCTTAAAGCAATCTGCATTGTCCACAGAGCCATCAAAGTGAAAGGCCAGCTATATCTACAGATGAAATTACAACAATACACCCAGAACACCCAGAATCATGACTTCCTATATAAAAAAGACATTTGGTGGAACAGCTTTCTCTGTATTGGCTAAAAAACTCTGGCTATCCTTGGCAGCTAAGATATGAAATATTCAAGACCATCTGAAATCTAAATTTCAGGAAGGAAGCAAAAACCTAGCTCTTCCTGAGATGATGATACAGAACAACGGGGGTCCCTTTATATTAAAAACAAAACTAAATAATAATTTCCAGAATACTCATCCTAAGACTGCACGCAAGTAAAAGGAACACTAGGGACAAAATGTCAAGGGAATTACCACAATTAGAAGGATGTAATCAGTCTGGCTGGATGACGGATATACCCTTTCACCACACCTCCCGCTGCCATATTGTCCTCTTCATCTGTACCCAACAGTATTACGCCCCTGAATTCCTTGTGCGACTGATTGAGCTTGTACCTCAACATGACCCAACATGCCGCCATATTTGGTGGATACACTGGTGCTGGTCAGTCCAGTTCCACAACAATAGAACAGAGTTTCATTACAAGGGGAAGGAAAAATGTAGAATACTCACCTCGCTGTTTTACTGATAAGATTGGTGAAGTAATATTTATTCTTGCTTTGGACAATTTATTTCTGCCTTTGGATACTTATTACAAGTTGAGTCTGTCACACAATAATTAATTGTGCTCAGAGCTTCACAATGACAGCTTGTGAGCCAGAGATTCAGTGGCTGCAATGGAAAGCATTATTTCAAAATTATATCACCAGTACATCAGGAGGCGCGAGGGGGACCAAGAGACACACCGAGTGGGAGGAAAAGATCATTTAAAAATAAATTAAAATATTCTGATCCGTGCTCCGCTCTCCTTCTTTCTTCTTGTGTCAACGCGGCGGCAGGCACCTCAAAGAGCCTCTAGCAACACCCTACTGCAAATTCCGACGCTGCAGATGAGCAGCATGAGAGCAGCACCAAAATTGGCTGGAGCGGGCTGTCTCGACGCTCCAGCAGGCAAAGAAGGCCTGTGACTGCTCTCCACCCAGCTGAGACAGCGATATTCGGAGAGGTTTGCACTAGGCATGTCAGGTTGGTCATCGCAAGACGGCTGGCCAAAGGGACTTGCGTAGTGTAAACTGGTGGATTGAGCACCACTCACATGCTTCCAGTGAGCAGCAATGCCCCGACCCCAAACACTGCCCGGTCTGGGAGCAGTGAAAAATAAAACAGTAATTCATTTTATTAACTGTTTTGTTTTTCCCTTTTGCTGCACTGGCAGCAGGGGGGCAACACTCCTCTGCCCTAACGTGGAGAAGGGCGCCTCTGGATATTCCCACGATTGAGGAAGGTGAGAAGCTACCACCCTCAAGGAAAACAATAGATATCTCTGCATACTCTGGCCACTGAAGGTTTATGAACAGATGGAAAAGAAAACAAGAGTTACAGAGGGAGATGTTTTTGTAAATGCTGTTAATTTTTTACCATCTGTCTGCATTTCTATTATCGTATCCATTTTTTCAGTACAAACAAGAAGTGCAGGAATCTATCACAGATTATGCTGCAGAACTAAAGAGAGCTATTTCTTGTACATGTGGTAACCTCTGTGATGATCTCATGAGAGATCAAATTGTCATACACACAAATGATTCAGATGTTCAGGAAAAGCTGTGGGAAAAAGGCAAAAGATGACTCGTCCTTGAAAGATGCAATTGCCACCGCAAAAAAGGCAGAGCTTTCAAACCGGTGTGCTAAGGCTGCTTTATCCAACTTGGAGAGGAAATATAGCATTTGGGAAGTTTCAACACATAATGCTACCCGATTGAAGAAGTTATCAGCACAAAAGAACAAGGGGCATATGTATCAAACAATTTTGTATTTGCAAACGCTGCGTATGCAAAAAACAGCGTTTGCGACAACAAGATTGCAAAACCCGATGTATGAACCTTTTTCGCATCGCATTATTAAGGAATCACTAATTATGCAATTCCTTAATTTTGCGTAAGCATTTAAGGAATCGCAAATTGCGATTCCTTAAATGCTATGTAACAAGCACCCGAGTTGTGCGATTTCTCCTTAAGAAATCGCAAATTACCACCAACTTCAAGTTGGTGGTAATTTGCGATTTCTTTGAAAAATACACTTTTTGGCATTTTTCAAAGTGCCATGTGGCGCACATACATGCCCATACATCCTCATTTGAGGGGTGCATCAGGGTGTCCTTATGACACCCTTGCACCCTTGAAATTATTCTTAATGTGCGATTCTCTAATTGCGAATCGCAAATTGAGAATTACTTCCAATTCATTCCCATAGGCCTCCTGGCCCATAGGAATGAATGGGAAGGTATTCCCTAATTGCGATTTCGCAATTTTCTAATCGCAATTAAGGAATACTAAGGAATCACTAAATATTTGCGAATTTTTAAATACATCCCGTTTTGCGATTCTCAAATAGCGATTCTCAAAAAATCGTTATTTGAGAATCACAAAAACGGATTTTGATACATATGCCCCTAAATTATTTAAAGACAACAGAACTGGGAGTCATGCGCAGGACAACCGCAGTGGATATTACAAATGTGGTCGCAAGGAACACTTCGCTAAAGACAAACGATGCCCAAAAGAAATACATTTTTGTGGCATAATTGGGAAGAAATAAACCTAACTTTAAGTATACTGTTCAATGTATCAATGACAATTCTGGTTTCTCTTCAGATAACAACAGTAACTAAGATGTACAATGTGTATTGAGTCTGCAGTCTGATATTTTTGGGTTGAACTTGCATTCAAGAACAAAACCAGTATGCTTGGGCAGTGTCCTAGTGGACCTAGTTGATAAGATGGCTGATTACGGTTCTACCTATTCCATGGAAGTTTAAGAATATCCTGGGAATTGGTTGAGCAACTGGCTTTGCATTGAAGGGGAAGCATAAAGAGCGGCTCGTGTTAACTAAACAGTGATTAACTCAAACCTTAATGAGGCCCTGGCAATTGGTAGAGACGATCCATATGATACATCGAATAATTTGTGTTGATAGTTTTGAGCATTCAGGTGGTGAATATTATGAGTGACCCTGTGCTCACACAGAGTGTGGTGTGTTAGCCAGATGACACTGGTGCTGATGAGACCCAACAAGTAAATCTTGCATAGAGATACTGTACACAAAGAGGTACTTACTTATACTTCAACTATTGAAAATTATCGTAAAAGTTGGGGGTTCAAACAGTGTCTTTGTACATGTTTTATATATATATATATATATATATATATATATATATATATATATATATATATATATTACCTACTGGCGGTCGCCAGTAGGTATATATAGTTAGGATTTTTTCTCTATGGGATTTTTGAAAATTCTATGTCTAATAACTTTGGCGTTTGTGGACGGAATTGGCTGAAATTTTCAGGAAAATGGAACATTTTGTTTCTGAGCAGCCCCTGACAATTTCAGGGGGGGTTTCATCAAGGGGGGACCGAGAAAAAAGGGGGGTCCCAAAACGCGTTTTTCCCATGTTAATTTCCATAGGGCGGTTGGCCTCACTTTTAGCTCGAACGGCTGAATGGATTTGCATGAAACTTGGCAAAATTGTAGGGACTGTTAGCCCGATGTGCCTTTGCTAGGTCTCAATATATGTGCTCCAGTGGATTTTGAGTAATTTAGGTTAAAAAAAAGATATATATCTGGGCGGAGCCTAACCACACATCTGATCTGATTGGCTGTCAGCACTTCATCCAAGAAGTGTTGGCAGCCATCTTGGGACCAATATACATGATAGCACCTCATTAAAAAGCATTGTAGTTAATAGAGGGTTTTAGGACTTTAGTTACATTATAAATCATTTGTTGATGGTACCATACTCGTTTTAGGAATTGTGGTGGGTTCTAAGGTGATTTTACCATGTGAAAAAACCTTCTGCTGTGATATCATGAATAATGTTTGAAAGAAAACTAATATCTCATGATTTTCCCACAGTGGTTTGGAAGGGGATCTATAAGCTAAACTGAAAGCATATTTTCTGTAAATTCACATTATCTTTCTCAGTCATGTGAAAATGAAGTCTGACATTCTCAGTAAAACATGTACATCCAACAAGGACAGAGACTGCCAGTTGATTCCTTTGTGTTCTACTGCAGCCTCCTAGAGTGTTCTAAAGAACAACTAGAGCGCTAACAGTCCTACTTATTACAAAGGTATGGCACACCTGAAGCCATCTTGATTGGAATAAAGTGGTAACTCTTAAAACATTTAATTTAAAAAGAAACAACATGAGGGGGTATATTTTGCCATAGAAAGTATGATTAGTGCTGCAGAATGAAAAATTAGGGCACATTTTGAGTGACTTCTCAAATCCTTTTCTATTTCATTAAAACATTCTGACATGCAGTCTCCCAAAATGGCCACCAGACACAAAAGAGCCCAAATGTAGCCCAAATATCACCCAGATGTAGCCCAAGTATAGCCCAATGACAGAATGTCCCAGAGTGTTCTAAAGAACAACTAGAGCGCTAACAGTCCTACTTATTACAAAGGTATGGCACACCTGAAGCCATCTTGATTGGAATAAAGTGGTAACTCTTAAAACATTTAATTTAAAAAGAAACATGAGGGGGTATATTTTCCCATAGAAAGTATGATTAGTGCTGCAGAATGAAAAATTAGGGCACATTTTGAGTGACTTTTCAAATCCTCTTCTATTTCATTAAAACATTCTGACATGCAGTCTCCCAAAATGGCCACCAGAGACAAAAGAGACCAAATGTAGCCCAAATATCACCCAGATGTAGCCCAAGTATAGCGCAATGACAGAATGTCCCAGAGTGTTCTAAAGAACAACTAGAGCGCTAACAGTCCTACTTATTACAAAGGTATGGCACACCTGAAGCCATCTTGATTGGAATAAAGTGGTAACTCTTAAAACATTTAATTTGAAAAGTAACAAAATGAGGGGGTATATTTTGCCATATGAATTATGATTAGTGCTGCAGAAAGAAAAATTAGGGCACATTTTGAGTGACTTCTCAAACCCTCTTCAATTTCATTAAAAAATTCTGACATACAGTCTCCCAAGATGGCCACCAGAGACAAAAGAGCCTAAATGTAGCCCAAATATCACCCAGATGTACCCCAAGTATAGCCCAATGACAGAATGTCCCAGAGTGTTCTAAAGAACAACTATAGCGCTAACAGTCTTACTTATGACAAAAGTATGGCACACCAGAAGCCATCTTGATTGGAATGAAGTGGTAAGTCTGAAAACACTCAATTTAAAAAGGAACAACATGAGGGGGTTAATTTTGCCATAGAAAGTATGATTAGTGCTTCAGAAAGAAAAATTAGGGATCATTTTGAGTGACTTCTCAAATCCTCTTCTATTTCATTAAAAATATTCTGACATGCAGACTGAAACATGCACTTTGAATACCAGCAGCAGACGTCCCTGGTGAGCAGTAGCTTTACTACAGTGATCTAATGTGCAACTAGAGTGCTAACATTCAGAATTTATGGCAAATGTGTGACACATCTGAATGCCTTCTTGATGGAACCAAAGTAAACAAGCATTGAAAATGCAATAGATCTCGCCCTCGTTTAAGTTAAAGCCATTCTGTTTGTAATGAGGTGGCTTTTTAGCTTTGCTTTTATTAGTGTTTTTTCAACTTTCATGTAAATAACATGCATCTGTATGCATATAAGTATATGTATGCATGCATTTATGTTTGTATTTATATAGATATACAGATGATATATGTTTATATATGTATGTATATATATATATTCACTGAAAAAACCATAGGTTATAGACCATATATAGTTAGGAATTAGCATTTACAAAACCTTGAAAATTCACTGAAAAAACCATAGGTTATAGACCATATATAGTTAGGAATTAGCATTTACAAAACCTTGAAAATTCACTGAAAAAACCATAGGTTATAGACCATATATAGTTAGGAATTCGCATTTACAAAACCTTAATTTACTCACACAAAACCATTGAAATTCCATATATAGTTAGTTGCACTAACTATATATCGCGCACCCGCAATCCACTGCTGATGATGTCACATATTACATCATTCATGACATGGTCAGTGACATCACTGATGACATCACTGATGACATCTCAAATGACATCACTGATGACAACATCCAGTGACTGTATGTTTCTGTAAAGTTAAAATATGTCTTACATATTGAAGAATGAGTGGATGTATAAGTGTCTGGATGAAGGATTTAGTAGGTGCATGACTGACTGTATGAGTGAGTGATTAAATGTGTCTCACTGAGTGCATGGGTTAGTGACTAAACTGTCTTAATTTGTGCATCATTATGTCTGTTGTTCTCTAAACTGTTGCATGTGTTGATAAGTAGCTATATGAGTAACTATATGGGTTATTGATTGGTTGCCCAAGTATTTGTATGGGAGACTGAGTGTGTGTGTGGGTGGCTGGGAGGTGTATGACTCTGTGCATAGATGTGTGAGCAGTTGATTCACTAGATGTATGGTTTCAAAAGTGCATGTGGAAACAGCTGTATGGGCGGTTGACTGTGTGCATGAGTGTATTGGTGAGTGAATGGATATCTCAGTGCTACATGTCAAAGTAAGTACATATGTAAAACACAGTACATGTGAGAGATGACATATATAAATAACTGTGCATAAGAGCCAGTGAATGTGTGAGTGGCTGTATGGATCATTGTGAACTTGTATCAGGGATTGTATAAGAGAGTAAATATGTGTTAGTATATGTTTGAATAAGTAAAGTTTGTATAACTGTATAGTTGAGGAAATGGAGGTGTGATTGATTCTTTGCATGACTGACTAGGTGTGTGAGTAACTCCATGGATGAGTGACAGTCTGTGAGTGTCTGTTTACACTGATTGTATGTAAGGTTATATTAGAGTCTGAAGAGGTTCATCGTATTATCACATGAATGATATCATCAGTGATGTGATCAGTAATGTCAAATGAGATGTCATCAGTGATGTCATCAGTGATGTCATTTGAGATGTCATCAGTGATGTCATTTGAGATGTCATCAGTGATGTCATCAGTGATGTCACTGACCATGTCATGAATGATGTAATATGTGACATCATCAGCAGTGGATTGCGGGTGCGCGATATATAGTTAGTGCAACTAACTATATATGGAATTTCAATGGTTTTGTGTGAGTAAAATAAGGTTTTGTAAATGCGAATTCCTAACTATATATGGTCTATAACCTATGTTTTTTTCAGTGAATATATATATATATATGTTCACCATTCAATCACTGTGTCGTCTGCACTAACATCACATGATCCTGATGGGGCAATTGTTGCATTATGGTAAATTATATGTTGTCATCACATACTGATGGCATGAGAATGTCATAACATGAGTAGGGCACAGCAGAAGTAGAGGAAGTCGTAGGAGTATGGGCATACATGCTCATTTCAGGGGTGCATCAGGGTGTCCTTATGACACCCTTGCACCCTTGTAATTATTCTCAATGTGCGATTCTCTAATTGCGAATCGCAAATTGAGAATTACTTCCAATTCATTCCCATAGGCCTCCTGGCCCATAGGAATGAATGGGAAGGTATTCCCTAATTGCGATTTCGCAATTTTCTAATCGCAATTAAGGAATACTAAGGAATCACTAAATATTTGCAAATTTTTAAATACCTCCCGTTTTGCGATTCTCAAATAGCGATTCTCAAAAAATCGTTATTTGAGAATCGCAAAAACGGATTTTGCGCAGCATTTTCTTTTTTTTTAAAGCAATCAATTACATGTTGTTGTCTACAACCATCATCTCACAGGGCTCAGCAAGTAATATATACTTTTACTAAGCCCTGCCCCACGCTGGAGCTGACGTCTCAGCCAACAGAGCATATCGGAATCTCTCTATTAATGCAACTAAAATCCTTCAATGTCATGTTACATTATGCAACATAATAATGAAATATATAACCAACTTCCTTTGTCTGATATACGGTTCTTTCCAGATGCAGGGGACCTATTATGGCTCTCTATGTTTTCATTGGCCGGTAGCGATCTACAACAGAGGGACAAAATCTGCTTCCCCAGTTAGGAATTTTGCACTTGCACTTCCTTCATTTATCGAGATACAACAAACTGTTCTATACAATTTACATTGAAGAGAATAATCACTTCTAACACCATCACTTCCCTTTAGGATACCTTTCTCGCTGGTTGTTAGACCATCCGGGATCCACTTCTCAGTACTAAGGATACACTATTTGGACAACTGGATGCTTTCCTTAAACTTAGAATATGCAATTGAACATTACCTATGACTGTAAGTCTTTTGTCAGTGACACACATAACTAATATGTCTCTCTCAATTTACTGTAATTGATAGATGACGATTGAATAGAAGGATTTCTTGTAACATTATCACTTCTCTTTAGGATAACTTTCTCACTGGTTGATTGCTCATCCGGGAACCACTCCTCAGCACTAAGGATATACATTTTTCCTCAGCACTAAGGATATACATTTTTCCTCAGCACTAAGGATATACATTTTGGACACCTGAACGCTTTTGTTAAACTCAGAATACATCATCAAACTTTAATTAGAGCTTTAAGTCCGATATCAGAGCTACACATGATGAATATGTCTGTCCCATTTACTAGAATTGACAGATAGACTAATCGCACTACTTTTCTCTTATTATCAGTCTTCAGTGGTTAACGACACATCTCAACTTATAGTAGTCATCTTACAGGGTTATAAATACTCAACCAATATTTTAAGTCAGTTAAAGAACAAATGAACTCTTGGGTTTGATCTTTCTCAATCTAGTCTTTGGTGCAGGTTCTATGTTTACCACTTCGATTATCACATACACTATTATCTTGGCCACAATCTGTCTCTTCTTTTTCCACACTTAACCATGGAGTGCACAACAAGTACTCATCTTTAAACTGCTCACGGCTTCTTTTCTATAGCTTTGCACATAGTTGGTATGTTATCTAAATGGGTAGCATGAAATAATATAAAATCATTCTTCGCATGAGGACATGGCTAAGGTTCTCTTATCCTTCCTGGTGTTTAGCAACAAGACAATGCTAAATGCACAAGAAATGTATATAAAATGTAAGAAATGTATATACACTAAATATGGTATTAACTGATATACTTGTACATATGTGATTACAGCCTTTAAAAAGTCACCTGTGTGACGAAACATATGTTGGCTGTTTTTCCTGATTCAAATACAAGCGTCATTCAACAAACATCTGTCTCGTCTTCTAATTGTGGAAACTATGAAATAATATTAAGGGTGGAAACACTCTATGTTGATTGTTATTGGGAGTGCTTTGGCACTTGGATTTCAGATTCAGACTGAGTTTTGACAGAATCCCAAGGGATGACTTGACCCCAGTACCTAGACCCCTATGGCTGCCCAGAAAGTCCCAAAATCTGGAGTCTTGCCCAATACCTTTATCCCAATGCAGATGCAACGATGTGCCCCACCCGTCAGCCAAACCACAGAGTTTCCTAAAAAACAAGGATGTCGCAAAAAAATGCAGTCCTCATGATGTTTGAAACTTCCTTAGATTAGGATCAATGACGGTGCCTGAGGAGGGAGGAGGAGTCTGTACTTGGTGCAGCCCTAGAAGTGGATCAGAGTGGCACACGTGTGGACAGAAAGGTTAACAGACATCCCATATCTTTCCTAATAGACACAGGAACCACTTGTTCAAAGGTTAGTACTGTTGAGGTCCCTAACATACCTCTCCCCAAAAAAGAAGTTCAAGTTGTAGGAATTACAAATCAGCAGCCACTAACCAAGTTACTGTCCTAGGCCAGTTAAAGATAGGAGACATTAGAGAACAACAACAGTTTGTAATTTGTGATTCCAGTCCTGTAAACCGCCTAGACTGAGACATACCCTGCAAACTCAATTGCGGTATATAATGCACACAGGATGGGGTCGGGATTGTAACCTAAGCGACTAATGCCGAGTTCAAATTACAGTCACCGGAGCCTGTCATCAGGCTATATTCGGTTCTCACTACAGAGAATTTGCCAATAGATTTGTGGGAGACAGATAAGGAAGAGGTCTGGGATTTTACCACAAAAGATAATGGATAGGTCAAAGATGCCATGCCTCTAAATATTACCCTCCGACCTAATGCTGTTTACCCCCAGACACGCCCATACAAAATAACCCCAGAGATCATTGCACGAATCACCCCTGTCATTGAGAGCATGATAGAGTAACGTTTCCTGAAGAACGTTATTGTGAGTCTATGTAGCTCCCTGATTATGGCGTTACAGAAATCAAATAAAAAGTAAAGTATCATTCAAGACCTCTGAAAGATTAACCAAATTGTCGTTCCATGCTATTTATTTTATTTATTTATTTTTCGGGTTTGTAAGGCGCTCAGCTACCCAAAAAGGGTTTCCCGGCGCCAGGACGGACAGAAAGCAGAACTCAGGGCCATTTAGATGAAGTTATTGATCAAAAAGCCAGGTCTTAAGATTTCTGCACTATCCTGTGGTACCGAACCCTGCCGTGATTCTATTCCAAAGCCCACCATAAGCGTATGTGGTTCGCAATCATTGATCTTTGATCTTTGATCTTTGTCAGTCATTGTTCTCGGCCAGTTACACAAGAGAGACAGTTTCTTTTTGCATTTTGGTTCCAAGAAAAGACCTCCATGCGGTGTTGCACGCCATAGGGTATACAGAGAGTCCATCCTACTTCAACCAGATTCTTAAAAAGAACCTAGAGTCCCTGCAGTTGCCATGCAGCTCATCACTTGTCCAATACCTAGACGATCCCTTAATCGCCTATGATTGCGAACAAGATCCTATTGCAATACTTAACCATTGGCTGAAAACAGGCATAAGATCTCACCCAAAAACCTGCAATATTGCCCGAGGTAAGTCAGGTATCTGGGACATCAAACAGAAAATGGAGTGAGGTGAGTGTCTCACAAACGAATAGATATGGTTCTTAAACTGAAAGAGAGTTGAGGATGTTTTTTGGCACGGTTAGCTACTCCCAACAATAGATCCTGAACTTTTCCTTGGTAGTGAAGCCTTTGATAAGACTGACACATGCTGATATCAAAGACCATGTACCGAAGTATATTGAAAGCATGGAAGCCTTCCAGAAGCTCAAAAACCTTCTTTGCAGTGCACTCGCTCTTGGAATGCCAGACTATGTGAAAGACTTTGTGCTCTTTTGTCACGAAAGAGATGGGTGGGCACCCTCTGTACTAACACAAGCTCATGGAGACACCAAGCATCGCATCAGCTATTTTTCAGCTACGTTTGATCCGGTGGCCGCAGTGTAGCCTGGTTGTCTCAAATCGGCTGCAAGTTAGCCTTAGCGTACAATAAACTCAGGGGATCCTTATGGCTATCCCTTGATTGTGATGGGGCTACATTCTATGGAGATCCTCATGACTCATTCTAGAACTCAGGATTTGACAAATAGCTGCCTAACCCACTACGAGAAAATCATCTTGACAGCTAAGAATGTTTCCATTCGGAGATGTAACACTAAACCCTGTTTCTCTATTACCAACCCAGAGGGAGATGATGAGAGTGACTTTGACAATGACTGTGTCAATGTCAATCAATCAGGGATTTATAGAGTGAACTACTCACGCATAAGGGTCTCAAGGCACTGGGGTTGGGGTTCAGGCGGCTCTTAGGTAATCCGAAGAGCCAGGTCTTTAGGTCTTTTCTGGAGGCTTGCATTCTGATGCTGAGGGTACTTTGTTTCTGGTCGTGGCTACAATGTAGGAGAAGGATCCTAGGTCGGCGAGCGGAGGGTTCTATTGGGGGCGTGGAAGGACATTCTTTCAGTGATTTATTGGGATCCAGAGTTGTGGAGGGCTTTGTAGGTATATGTGAGCAGCTCGGAGTTAGCTCTGTTTTTGACTGGGAGCCGGTGGAGGTCGCGGAGGTGCTGGACCATGTGGTCATGTTGTGGGATGCTCAGGACAAGTCTGGCTGCAGCATTCTGGATGGTCTGGAGTTTGCCAAGGAGTGATTTGTTGATTTTGGCATAGAGAGTGTTTCCATAGTCCAGCCTGCTGGTGATGAGTGTGTGAGTGACGGTCTTCCTGGAGGCATAGGGGATCCATCTGAAGGTCTTGCGGAGTGTGTGGAGGGTGTTGAAGCATGTGGAGGACACAGTGTTGATCTGTCTGTTCATGGTGAGTGAGAAGTTGAGTATGATGCCAAGGTTCCGGGCGTGGTTTTAGTTGTGCTGAAACCAAGTCCTGATATAATGGTCCTGATATAATGGATGTTCCCCTTTCTGAATCTGACCATACCGTCTTTGTTCATGTGTCGCGTCTGAGAGACAGACGTGGCATCCTAAGAGCTGCTTTTGCTGTATGTATTGTACTCTGAGTGGGATAGTGGAAGCTTCTTACTTGTGACATGTAACCTCTGTGCAATGAGCTGAATTGGTAGCCCTTACCAGAGCTTGCAATACAGAAGGCTTATGAGTTACCATTTATACTAACATGGGTTTGGAGTTGTGCATGATTTTGGTCAGTTAGAGTTGCAGCAGGGATTTTTGACTTTGGCCGGTAGACCCATCCAAAATGGGCTGTACGTTTTCAGATTTTCTAAACGCTTTCCAATTGTGAAAGGAAATTGTCATGCTAAAGTGTGCTGCAAATAAGAGTGGCAGTGACTTTGTCACCAGAGGCAACTGTTCTGAGCGTAAAGTTACCCGATACTGCACCTTTGAGTCTAGCACCTTCCATCTAGATAAGCTATGTGACACAGAGGGAGAGACTGTGACAAACATGCTACTGAGTACTGTACATCCATTCAGTGAGTTGAGGGAATTGCAACATGCTGGCCCAGAGGTAGAAAAGGCCAAGTGGGAAAGAATGGGGTGTGTGAAGGAGGCCAGTGACATATGAGTATCAAGTGAGGGAAACCCGGTTCTTCCTGATTCACTGCTGCTGGCGATGGTAAGGCACATGCATAGTGTCTACTTTCAATTCTCACTGGTTTAACCCTTGTTTCAGAATGATGACAGAAGATTTGTGCCAACAATGTATGATCTGTCTAAAGAAAAATGTGGGCATAAGAGTTATAGTGGCAATGGGTCACATTAGGAAAATCTGATGGTTCCTTTAACCGCCTTCAGATTGACTTTGTGGAAATGCCACGATGCAATCAGCCTAGGTACTTCCTCATTGTCGACTGTCTGTTCTCACAATTGGTTGAGGCCTATCCCACACAGAGATGTGACAATCTAATAGTTGCTAATCTATTGTTGCTGGAGTTAATGTTGCAATTCAGGGTGACTGGTCATCTTGAATAGGATCAAGGAACACACATTAAGAGTGTGGTAATGGAGTTGATATGTACAGCTCTACGGATTGACCAAAGGTTTCACAGTAGCTACAGACTGGAAGTGCCAGGGATTGTAGCAAGACTGAATGGGATAATCAAGGATAAACTTGCTAAAGCTTGTGCTTTCTCAAGTGCTCATGAGTATCTGAAGTACCCTTTGTAAAAGAACTGGACAGTCGCCACACAAAGTGTTGACGGGGAGAGCCATGTGAATACCCTCTGTTCTGGCAGCTGCCCTTGTGAAGTACTGCAAAAGATTGTCTGATGTGGTGCGTTCTATCTCTCATCAGGTTGACATCAGTACTCAAGCTGTCCGAGAATTCCCAGAACATGATTTGAACCCTGGAGACGGGGTCCACCGGAAGACTGGGTCCATATCAAGCAACATGTTCACAAGCCCTGTCTAGAAGAGCACTGGGGTGGACCCTACCAGGTGATCCTGGTCACCAACACTCCTGTCAAGTGCGCTGCTCCGCTGAACTGGATACATGTCTCCCATACCAAAAGGGCAAGGGTACGAAGAGGATGAAGCCGAATCAGCATCTGCCAAATTCTCTAGTCAACCTAGCTTTGAGGTGTCTGAGGTTTCAGAAGAAGATGAGGAGGACGAGGCTGGAGATCCATCATCCCCATTAGATGAGCAGCATACGGAACCAGAGACTGATGGGAATTCTGCCATTCCAGCAACCACTATGATACCAACAACTGTGTTGACTCTATGGATCCATCGGGACTGCGAAAATTCATGGAAGGCTGAGGTCAACTTGACAAAGCAACTACCCCAAGGAGCAGAAGCTGGAGCAGAGCCAGGAAGTTCCACCTCAGAGACTGAATCAGCACCATCAGAACCAGAAATCTATATACTTCAAAAGCAGGTTGTCTAAGAGCTATTGCTACTAGAAAGAGTTTCTTGGCACCCAAGACGAGAAAAGAGATAATTAGGGAAGACAATAAGTTAGAAGAACAGGAACAATTGATCAGATTGATATACCTGATGTATACTTGGAGTTGAACAATACTAAATGACAGAAAGAAATGAAAAAATCAATCAAAAATATTCAGCTCCAAACTGGATGTATTTTCCACATGAGCAAAGGCAGCAGGGTTAGCGGCAACAGCACTACCTAGGCTAGTCACTAATAGTTTTCCACGCTAGTGTTGCTCACTTCAAATGGCCAACTGCCATATTATGACAGATAAACACAAGAGAACAACAATCTGATGAGAGTCAGCACAAAAGAGCCACAGTGGTTCAAGACACAGAAAGAAGAGTTTGTTTTCAGGTGTTGTTGGTTTCCAATGCAAGTCCTTTATTTGAAACAATCCTTTATATACTTGTGGGTACAGCCAACGCGTTTCACCCTTTAAGAGGGCTTCTTCAGGGCAAGGTTAAAAAGAATCTAATGTCGATGCCTTTTTCCCCAACCTAGAAGGCGACGCTATGCCAAATTTCATTTAGAATTGTAATGAGTTCTTTGTACTTATGGTTTATATGCTTTGCCGAAGCTTACTTATGGCATTTTATAGTAATCAGCATATTAATTCTTTATATAAAGCTTCGAAATGAGAAGACTTGCCTGTCCTTCTAATGAGAATGTTTCACCCTTGTTATATGGATTCCCCTAACTAAAGAGACGGTTCCAGTCGGGGACTACCAAAGTCCATATCAGGACTACCTAGCCATTGGCGCGCCCCATGAGCATACATGCCAACATTTTAGAGAGCAAAGAGGGAGGTTTAAAAAAATGAAATTGCACGAATGTATTTCAGCACCTGGGGAGTGGATGGAGAACATGGTGGCCGGCGAGTAGCGGGTCGCGGAGGCTTCCGCAGGTCAGGAGGACAGAAATGCTAGCTAAAAGTTAAATATAATATCAAGATTTAGCATCAAGGAGGCAAAAAAACTAAAAAAAGCTCATGGTCAGACATTAAAGTAAGTTTTTTTTTCACAGTATAACCCGGTCTCGACTTGGTTTGGGCGGGATATCCATATACCTGTATCGCTGGCTCCGGATTATATGCAGCCTCAGATGCCGATCAGGTGCTGCTCATTAGAGAGTGCTGGTGTTGGTGCTACGATGGAGGCTCTGAAGATGAGAACACCGCGAAATGGTGTTTGAACAAGCTAAGTGATCGTATCTTTTCGTGGCGTTTTCCGGATTTCCAGCAGCGCAGCAGGGATTATCGGTGCAGCAGGGAGGTGCATATTGGAAACGCAGACTCGGAGGCGGTGTTAGAATCTGTAGACCTGCGGAGTGCTGATTGGAGGTGTGGAGGCTTGGGGAGAGTGCCGGATGTCTGTAGAAGCTCGGGGCTTCTCTGGACTTGTGCTGCAGCCTGTCTGAGTCGAAGTCGGAGAGCAGGGAACCTGATCCTCCTCTGAAGCTGCCAAGGTGGGAGATGAGATGAGGAGAACAGAGAGAGAGGTGAAGGTGAAGACATTCTACCTTCGGGGAGGTTAACGCACTCAGGATACAGCGAGCTTGTCACAAAGCAACAAACACCAAGTAATAAGGGTAAAGAGAGGGGGCTGAAACCGGAAACTCTATTTAAGAACTGTTTAGAGAAAAGGTTAAGGAGGAGGCACAAGGAAGGAAAGTAGAGCGCTAGAGAAGGGAAACTGGCTAACACCTCGATTCACATAGATCTTGGTCAGACACAGTCTAGATATACCCTAAGAAGCGCTAAATTAAAAACACATATGTTGGACTCACAGGGTATAGAACACAGGACACAACCAACTGCAGCAACTCAAAAGCAAACTCAGGGAACAGCGCAATCAAAAACTCCAAAGAAACAACCAATACAAAGTAAAACAAAGAGCACAAAATACGTAAACATAAAGACTCTACTAAAACGAAAACGGTATTACCAGCCCAACAAGTACCTAAATTAACACCTTCTTTCTGAAACTTCTTCAAGATTACTCCTACCACACTAGTCCTAAAACCAGGGGAGATACCGCCACAGGATCTTATATATGATCCAAGTATCCCCCAAAGTATCTCCCTAGCCATCCTAAGCAGCATTCGTATGTCTAACAAATTCTATCCTTTCATGAATGAGGATCGCAAGAGGATAGTCCACAGGATATGGACATGTTAAATGCAGCAGAAAAAATGTCCAGGGGCTTAGAACAGGAGATACAGGGCAGCCCTGGTGAACAAGATACGCTATATATAACACAGACATCCCATGCACTACCAATAAAACACCAGGACATGCCCACTGAAATCAATATAGGAGATAGCAATGGCGATGTTTTAAATAACCCTCAACCATATCCAAATTGCGATCTAATACAAGCACTAGCAAAAGAGATGAAAGAAAGGTTCTCACTCTCTGAAAAAAATCAGGCAGATATTAAAACCGTAGGATAAGTATGAGTATATGTTACTTTTCTGTAAGTGGATTAATTCAAGGTTAAATCCTTTTCTCTTAGTTGCAAACACAATTTGAATGTTAAGAATTCATTATATCCTCATTGAAAATTTCACCAAAATTCCTTTATTGATTCGACATTAAATACAAACATCCGACATGTGTTTCGCCCTATGTGATGAGTGATGCCAGGGCTTTCTCAAGGCTATTTCAATTTCGTTTGGACATTCCTTAAATTTCTTCAGATTTCGTCGATGTACAAAGCAACAAGGATGGTTTCCCACATACAATTTTCATTGGAGTTGAATCTCCCGAGTTAGCGATGTCCTTCAACGAGTTCCGTATGTGACGCGGGTTCCATACAGAACTCGTTGAATACATCGCTAACTCGGGAGATTCAACTCCATCGACGAAATCTGAAGAAATTTAAGGAATGTCCAAACGATATATTGCCTTGAGAAAGCCCTGGCGTCACTCGCCACATAGGCCGAAACACGTGTCGGCTGTTCAATTTTCAAGCTTTATTCGACAGCAGTTATAAAAGCGTTCTCACCCTAACACTATACAATAAGTACTAAATCTAAAATACTTACATAAAAAACAAGTATTAAACAATTAGTGCTGACGAAGTTGATACATGAATATAAAAACATTCCTTTACAATTCAAAAAGTTTTGATAAAAAAGAGAAACATGGTTACCATAGATCATTAAGTAGCTTTACCCAATAGCATACGTGTGCGAATTGACCATGCCCATCCAAGGAATTTTGCGACTACAATTGCAACATAAGGTGTGCAATCTGTTTCTAATATTCTAAGTGCAACTATTTGCCTACGAGTGCCAAGATTCAGACACACTGGTTTTAGCCATTTGCGGCGTGGGCCTGCATATATAGGGCAAACAAACAGCAAATGAGAAACATTCTCGGTTTGATCTTTACAATGATAGCAATGTTCATCCCTTGTTGATGACCAGTGCTTTGTGAATGCATTGACTGGAAGGGTTCCAAATCTAAATTGGAAATATAGTTTTCTGTCATGTGGCTTTTCAATTAAGTCCCAATAGATTTCACAGAGTGGAACCATTTTGGTATCTAAAAAGCGCCCAGTTCGATTGGAACTACATCCAAAGCGGAAAGCTGTGGAGTAGATCATCTCCCAATATATTTTCTTCAAAATTGCCTTAGTAGGAAAGCATGTTATATCCAAGTTTCCCCAAAGATGTTCTAACTTCAGCTTGACCAGCAACCCCCGTAGTTCTTTTACCCACAAGATTGTGTGAAATCGGTCTGTAATGATGACATCAGCCAATGGTGCAGCATAGTGGGCTAGTTCCGGAGTCACCATTAAACGTCTCCAATATAACAGAGGGCGCAGTCGAGCTAGGTCCTCCACACTTTTCCTTCCCGGGTCAAGCTTTAAAGGGACGATAGGAGTACTTTGCGGTGCCATTACTAGCCGCCGTAAAAACCTATTCTCCGCTATTGACAGATCCTTTAGATTTGAAAATCCCCATAATTCTGAGCTATAAAGGGATGCACTGATTACCTTCATATTATAGATCTCAAGGGCACAATTTACTGGTTTAGTCAGTGAGGCTCGGTGTTTAAGTGCTACTACGCCTGCTAACTGGTTAAACTTTAGAACTGCCGTGTCGATATAGGTATTCCATCTCATGTTGCCCTGCAGGGTTATGCCTAGATAGGTAAAAGCCTCGACCTGTTCTAGGGGAGTACCATTATAGGTAATTACGCCTTTGAATGTGTACCGTTGGTTCATACACATAAACTTTGACTCAGAAGCGTTCAATTCTAGCCCACGAATCTCGCAAAACTCGCCAAATGCATTAACTGCCTTTTGTAGACCACTCGGGGTGCGTGAAAGTATTAGCGTGTCGTCCGCAAACATGAGGACAGGCACGTGGGCACCAGCTAGTATTGGAGCGTCAGTCGGAGTTCTTTTTAAATAATCCACTATGCCATTAATGTATATTGAAAACAATGTTGGGGCCAAGACGCACCCTTGTCTTACCCCACGCTCCACAGGAAAGGGCTCAGCTCCTCGCCCTGAGCACCCCACCTGATTTTGGCATAATTATTTTCATGTAGGCGAACAAGGAGTGTAAGGAGTTCTGGACTTATGCCAGCTTCGGCAAGAACCCTCCAAAGCTTTGGTCTTGGTACTAGATCAAAAGCTGACTTTAGATCAACAAAGACAGCGTAAAGAGGCCCATTTATCAAGGTCACATTCCTCCAGTAGAGGGCAATAAAAAAGAAAACCTGATCGATGGAACTACTTCAGGGGCGAAAACCTGCTTGATATGGCGACAAGATGTTGTTTTCCTCTATCCAAGTTTGCAGCTTATTCTGTACAAGTCGACCCATCAGTTTTTGGGCCGAATCTATGAGGCTGATGGGTCTGTAATTATTTGGGAGAGATTTGTCGCCTTTTTTAAATACAGGGATTATTTCCGCACCTTTCCAGGAAGAGGGTACTTCTGCACCTAGGGCCACTGAATTAGCTAACCATACAAAATACTGGCACCATGATTCTCGGTCACTTAAAAGGACATCTGCGGGGATGCCATCCATACCTGGTGCTCTCCCCCCTGTTACGCAATCCAGAGCAGTGCTAACATCTTTAACATTGAATACTTGATGTTTGTAGTAGACGGTGGGTGGCAGAGTATAGCAGTCTGGAGCCAGATTACAAGCATATTGAGGTTTAAAAAACTCTATCCACTTATTTTTGGGAACATGGTTTTGTGGGGGGGCCGCAATTCCTCCCCTGTCCCATTTTACAGCAGCCCAAAATTGCTTTGAATCTTTGGCTGCACATGCAAGCTTCAACTCACACCAGTATTCCTCGTCCCACTGCCTCTTGGCTAGTTTTTGTGCATTTCTATATGTGTCCCTAGCCTTCCTTACTAATTCAATGTTCCCCGACCTGAGTTCACTGCTCAAGTTCTGGCGAGCTGTTCTACAGTTTTTATCGTACCACCCTTGCTTTGGTTGGTTTTTAGTAGCCTTGCTTGACTTTATTGTTTTTAGGAAAAATCCCTGTAGTCTATTAAAAAACTTGGTATGGGCCTCCGTCGAAATTTCTGGGAAATTTAGTTGATTAGTAAGAGGTTTTAGGTTATTTATTTCCTCTGCCACTACTCTCTTAAGATCATCAACCCACTCAGGGTCTTCTACTAATTTTCCCCATTTTAGGTGACGCTGGTTATTTGAACAGACTACATCTAGGGTCACCCTCGCATCCTCAGCACTTTTTCCAATAGCCACTTGGTAAGGTTGAAGATCCAAACAGAGGGGGTTATGATCACTTTCAACCCTTTTTTCCACGGTCATGTCTAGCAGTTTATCCCAAACCCTGATGTCGATCAAGAAGTAGTCTATTCTACTAGATGCCCTGCCATTGTCAAATGTATTGCTCCCTTGACGATTAGAGGGTGTGCGCCCGTTTGCAGCTCTCAGACCCCTTGCCAGACATAGACTCTTTGTTTGGATAGCCACGGCGCTCCATCTCTTGACCACGGCCACCTCGAGCTGGGGAATTCCCCATTTGCTGTCCTCCTTTTGGGCGAGATACTTGTCCTCTTCACCCAAAGGCTCAATGGTGGTATTAAAATCCCCCCCCACGATAATGGTCAACTCCATGGGCAACAATTCCAGCTCTTGATCAAGGATGGATATAACTTCAGAGATCTCCCCCCCCCTACTCCACTAGCATATATATTTAAAACAGCCAATCCTCGACCATTGTCCCATTTTATGTTAACTGCCAGTATATCATTTGTTGCAATAGATCTTTGCTCTATTGAACAGTGTAACAATTGACGTATCCAAATCACCAAACCTCCTGATGGACGTCCTTTTAGATTTTTTGTAGCCGGGATAAAAAAAATTAGATATCCCTGGTGATAGACTGGTGTCAGTGACCAAGTTTCCTGTAATAATATAATATCATAATGGTCAATGAAATCACACCATTCCGGAGATACCAATTTGTTTGCTATGCCAGCAAGGTTCCAGGAGATAACGGTGAGTTTAGGTTTGTCAATACTTGGGCCAACTTGCCCTGGGCGAATAGATTTTCCCAGGGTCTAAAAAAGTGGAGGTGTTTTAGGGGTCACAATTACAGATGGGGGTGCCTGAAGGATTAGATGGGTGGGCCCCGGGGGCCAAGCCAATTTCCTGCTCAGAGCCATTTGCTATGTGCCTTTCAAAGACATCCATCCCCTCGCCCCTTGTGTGGATGTCGAGAATTCCCCTCCTTCTTACTACCGGTGTCATGGCCAATAAACACTTCTTTTTGGCAGTACTTAGGCTGTTGGTCACCTTATGGTTGTTTCCTTCCAAAAGAGTGCTCCCTTTGAGTCAATTACACTCGTTTAAATTAGACAGTGCTTCAAATCTGTTTTCAAGGCACAAACCCCAGTCGCTACTTTGGCCACCCCTTGCCTTTCTGTTAGGTAAAACAGACCATTTAGTCCTCAACACACTTGGATTTGCAACGATTCCTCTTCTACTGTAGAAAAAGTCAAGGGTAAGTGGAATTATTTCTGCGGTTCTACGTTGTGGAGGAAACAAGTTTGGCAAAATATTAGGCAGTACGTCAGGCCCTATAAAGTTCAATACAACACAATCGCCAACAAATCTTTTATGACTATTCCCTATCCACTCCACTCTTCTTGCTGAAACTAGTTCCTCTGAAAGCTGTTGCTTGCCCCATGGGGACACGGACATATTATTAGACAACCAGTGTAACGCTTTACTTAGTAGGGATTGGGGGGATTCTATCTGGGCAGATTTCAAGGGTGGCACATTAGCCAGAACCTGCACCAGGGGGGAGGCCTCTACTACTAACTCCACCGGACCTGGCTCTAGACTAGATGCAGTTGGCCCTACTGGTCTTAATAGGGGACCCTCTGCTGGTGGGGCATTTGTTCCTAAAGTTTGGTGGGGGATGAGGGAAGGATTCATAGCTAGCACCTCTATTCCTCCCTCAACTGGCCCCTCCATTTTTTTACATTGTTCAATCTTGCTTACCACCTGGTTTGGTAAATCTCCCATATTATCACAAGTGTTCTTCAAAAGACCCTCTAATCTATTAACCTTATCAGTTAGGTGGTCAATCTTAGCAATCAATGGCTTGATAATCCCCCTCATTTTTAGATCCAGCATACCCACTAGTTTCTTAAGTTGGACATCATCCCTAAACAAATTACCCTCGTCCTCACCCTCAAGATTATCTATGTCACATTTCCTAGGTGGGGAAGCTGGTCTTTTCCTGCTAGAACGCAGCCCACCTCGTTTGGGTTGGTCCTTGGTGTTCCCTCTTGTCACTCTTGGTGCTGGCACAGGTGCTGGTGGTAGGGATTTATCCTCAACTATTTCAAGATCTATGGCATCTAGCTCAGCCTCACCAATTTTATCCACATTTACATTTGCTGATACATTCTGCTTGGAACTATCAGCATTATGCTGGGAAAATACAAGAGCTTCATTGGTATAGTCCAACTCCAATGAGTTATTATCAGGGATAGGTTCAGCCAACTTGGGAATAGGAGAGAGGCTCAGACCCAAGGAGGACCTTCTGTCGTTATTTATTTTGGCAACAACCTCGACCATATAATTGTCCATAGTATTAGTGGGGACATGTGATGATTTTTGCTTAGACATTACGATCTCGCTTTCCAGTGACAAACTTTTCACAAATGGGATCAGTAACTCAATAAATCCTCATCCACAGTACCTGTTGTTAATCGACTGCAAATAAAATGACTCACAGTAGAAGTTGGGCAGAGATCCTGGGCCAGTCCAGTCGCGGACAGTCTCGGACTGTCTAAGACTGTCCGCCCTTTGTCCGGGCGTCCCGCGATGCGGGGGGAGCGCACAATTTAAAGCGCCTCCGGTGTCGGGCGATGACGTGGGGCACCGCTATGCCCCCTGGGCAATGTAGTTCCTCCACTCGGCGGCCAGAATGATTTTCCGGCAGCGGGAGGCTCACACAGGGCGGAGATGCAGCGTCGCAGGGGGTATGGCGCTCTGTCCCCCTTACAGGCTCTCACAAAGATCAGGTAGCAAGTGGCAACAGCAAGGCTCCCGATCCACCGGAAGAGCGCACAATTTAAAGCGCCTCCGGTGTCGGGCGATGACGTGGGGCACCGCTATGCCCCCTGGGCAATGTAGTTCCTCCACTCGGCGGCCAGAATGATTTTCCGGCGGCGGGAGGCTCACACAGGGCGGAGATGCAGCGTCGCAGGGGTATGGCGCTCTGTCACCCTCACAGGCTCTCACAAAGATCAGGTAGCAAGTGGCAACAGCAAGGCTGTTTGTGTTTAATGTCGAATCAATAATGGAATTTTGGGGAAAATTTCAATGAGGATGGAATGAATTCTTTTTTTTTGTTTGTTTTGTTTTTAGAACCTTTATTGTGCAGATAGGAGCATACAAATATGGGCCTACAACCAGTTAGGCCGGCCACGACACATTATGAGAAGAACATAAATCAATAAGGAGGTTTCCCGGTAGTACCCAGCATTGTGCAAGCAAGTAGTTCAGTCTGAGAAAAGCTGAGCACGACCGCTGAAGGCAGGATCAAAGAAGGTTAATTTTATAATAGGGAGTATAGCAGGATCAGTTGCCGTTTTTAATCATTTGAGTTCCCATAGCGGGCCACGAATCAAGCATCCAGACATAAAGGCATCGGTAAAGACGGTTATCAGCAACAGTTCACATCAATCAGAATATAGACGCCATATTTCAAATCAGTGCCCACCGTGGCCCATCGCTTGCCCATCGACCACCTAATTATCGTACTGATACATAACGGAGGAACCAGAACAGCAACAGTGGTTACAATCATCCTCTATACTAACCCAAGTAATAAGAAAAAAAGGGGGGGTGGAAGTATTATAAAGAAGAAAAGAAAGAACGCCGCGCTGCTGCACGCGTCCCACAGCGATAAAGGCGCGCAAAGTGACTGAGGATCCCGCTATCGGGGGTAGGGCGTGCAAGTCATAATATATGTGCAATCAATACCGTAGAAAGAAAAGCAACTCGCCCCCCATCCCCACCTGCAATCACACCATGGGAGACACGCACAGACACGGAGTCCCGATAAAGGGATACACAAGAGCCATAGAACTAAAGGGAAAAAGAACAGATAAGAGACCCCAACCCACCCACCCCGCCCTGCACCCCTGTAGAAGGCTACGGCCTACCCCCCCCAGCAGCGTGCCTGTCGCCCTAAATAGGAAACCCAAAATATAGAAAAAGTCAGAGAGAGGGAAAGGAACAAAGGAGGCAAAAAAGGAAAAGAACCAGGGGGGGAGGAGACCATCAAACGAGTCGTTCGGCCCCTGCCCCCCGCCTTCCCACACATTTATGCAACATCAAAACCAGATCGACACAATCTCAGGTATCATAAACCTTCGAAGGAATCGTCCATATTATCGTGACTGGGGGCATTCCTCATCACCATCCGTTAACCAGTAGTCCTCCGGGTTCAGACCGGCTCACCCCTGTCCTTTCCTAATCATCACCACCATGCGTGATAGAGTAGAGGGCAGCAAACATTTCAAGGTGGAGAGGTCGCTTGATCGGAACAAAACGGGACAAGGGTGTAAACCAGAGGACCCCGGCAACCAGCAGCAAAGCAAGAACTTTTCGCGGCAGTCCAGACTTTCCATTCGCGACAACTGGAACAGCAAACAGTGTGGGTGCAGTCTCGCCGCACAGGAAAGTAAAGTCTCCCCCGCAAGGTAACAATGGGACCTCACCGAGGCAGTTCGAATTGGCAATCCACATCGCTCCCCGAACATTCGAGCAGGAACGGGCCCCAACGTGGAGCCCACACCCGCGCCCGCCACAATCAAAGCTACCTCGAGATTCGGGGCCGCAGGCGTACAGTCTTGTCGATGCACGGCGGCATCACTCCCCGCAGCAACTGAGGGGGACGAAGCAGCGCACACTCGAAGTCGAGCCGCGTTCATGAGGAACGGCCCAACAGAAATGGCGGCAGACCTTCTATCCTGCACAGGGGCGTCGGGGGCCATGGCCGCATGTAAAGACTGTAGGGCGTCAAGGACATCGCCAAGCGTGGGCTCATGCTCACAGGACCAGGCCCCCGTGCACTTCAGCGACACAAGTTCGCCGCCCTGAGTAAATCCGTGACCGAGGGCGCCGGCCGCCATCTTGCGGGTCCAGCCGCGTCTCCACACGCCTCAACTTCTGGAGCGGGCTCTCAAGCAAGGTCACCGCTGGAGTTCACTCGAGCCCCAGAAATGGCAACCTGGGTGCAGAAAGGAGAGCCACCAAAAGGGGGGTCCGCCAGCGCCACCCCCCCGCGGACGCCACACGCCGACTCCGAGCGCAGGGCTTCAAGATGGCCGGACAGGGCAACAAAGGGGGTATCCTCCTGCGCGGTCTTCCCCCATCCACGGCGTGCCGCGCCCTACCACGGGGCCCCCCGGCCGCTGGACCGGGCCCGGGCCCGGTCAGTCTCCACCGGCATAACCGCACAACGGCCTCTCCCAGCCGACCCCTCTCCTCCACCAGGGGCCGCCGCCGACGCCGTCACTCCGGCCGACCTCCACAGGCAAGTCCCCGGTCTCCACGCCACGAAGGCCCCGGACCAAGCAGGAGCACAGCTTCGGATCCGCAGCTCGCAGGAGCCCCCGGGTCAGACGGTGAGTACGAGCGTTGCTTCACCTTTCTATTTCTTCCTGAGTGTGTCGTTTCGGGGCAGGATGCTTGGCAGGATATGTGCAGGGCTTAATTTGAGCCGGAGCTTGCCGGTGCTTAGCACCGGCACCTAATTATCAGGGCCGGGTCTACAGTCAGTCACGCTCTTTAAGTGCACCGTCAGTAATTGATAATGAATGGTGGCACTGGCACAGAGAGCGTGTGCTGTGCTGCTGCTGCTGTAGTACGTAAGTGCTGCTGCTGTCATTTAGGTTAAGTTACTGTTGTGTTGAGGACAAAAAACACTTACTGTGTGTCTACAGTGACGACGTGACGTGACTGACTGACTCAGATCAAGACTTCCGGCTGCGGATCCATCAGTCTGGACACTGAGTTGTTGGGCCGGGCCGGGACGCCTTTGCCTGTCCTGCGCTAGTCTTCTTGTGCGGGGGTTGGGGCTGTGCGCAGCAGAGGCAGCGATGAGTGTGCAGATTTTGAATGCACGCGCATTTGCTGCTGCTGCTGCTTTAATTTTGCCATGGCACATCCGCCCCAGCATACCCGCACGGCCGCATCTCACCTGCAACCAGTATCTAGTGGTTGAAATACTTCAACGCCGCCACCCACTGGCGCCGTTCAAAGTAGCGGGAGGTGGGAGTTCCGGGACCTGGTTGGACCGACGACTTTGAGGTTGGCTAGACAGACTACTGCTTCACCAGGTGAGGGCGAGCGAGGCTTGGCCTGGGGAGCTGAGCAGGTGAGGCAGGGCAGGGCCTGGCAGGCGCGACGGTGATTACTGTTATTTCATATTTATTATGTTGATTTGATTGGTCTGGTGGTGACGGTCATGATGACCAGGCCTGGGGTATGCCATATGCGGCGTAGGCTGGCGGCGGCAAAATCATGATTTGAAAAATAAACTGCTGCGCAGCCGCAGGTTAGGCTGCAGGCAGGGCAGGGCCTGGCAGGCCGCAGGCGCCGTGAATACTGTTGTTTTGATCATTATGTTGATTGGTCTGGTGAGGTCATGATGGCCTGGGGTAGGCGGCGTAGGTCGGCGGCCAAATCATGATTTAAAAAATAATTAAAGCTGCGCAGGTGAGGCAGGGCCTGGCACCGCATGTGCCGTGATTCGTTTACTTTTGACTGTTAAAACTTATGTTGATGTTATTGGGTTACTCTGATCATGATGATGAGTGTTTGATCCCCCGTTTACTTTGATCATCATCATGATCATGTTGCCAGTAGTCAGTCAGTGCAGTCGCTTTAGGCAGCGTCTATTGTTGCGGGCCGGCCCAGTCTGCTGCCATGGATGGATGGATCAGTAGCAGGGGAAAGCCTGTCAAATCTGTGGGGGGCTGTGCGCGGCAAGCAGCAATGCGCGCGCATTCACTGCTTTGCCACCACACCCCCGAATACCTGCACTGCCTCAGACAGGCTCTGAGCCTGATGCCCGTTCACCACCACTGTCCGTCGAGTCATTGTGGCCGCAACGCAGGCCATCCAGCCAGCCATGTAGACCCACCCCCACCTCACCATATATGAGTTTGTTTCTAACCATGACATGGAAATTAAAGCCAGTGACCTCATTAAAAAGGCAATTGTTCTTCACTGTGCAAAACGCCATGACCCAGCCACCCTACTGCTAACTGCTCCAAGATTAAAAAACCCATGTAGGAGGAGGCAATCACTATGACGTCTTTGCCCTTTATTATTACGATAGGGCATTGCAATTCAGTGCCTTCAGGAGGAAGTGGACAGCTTGCTGCCTCTGGTCTGTATTTGGACCCACCGAACGGCACTGACCTTGATACCTCCCTGACATGGAATTGCACGCCCCAACAGAGAAAAACACATCTTTTACAGTAGTGGTCCACAGAGCAACAGAGATGTTGTAAATGCAGTTTCCCACTGTGTATACCAAAGCAGTGCTTCTTAAAGAAATGTTGCAGCCTGACTTTTAACTTCTGAGCCGGTGCCGTGCTGCCCTTCAACGAGCATTGATCGAGGCTTTGGCGGCAGCATGGTTTGTACTGGTCCCATCCAGCATCATTAGTGAGTCATTCCATTGCGATGCCCACAGGCCTGCTCCATGGGATACTAATTTTTGCACACAGCATCCGACACTGGAGAGCCATGTGGTTCAGGCTTCGGCCACGCCAGAGGGCCCCCTGGTGGCTCGGTTCCTCTCGGTCCCTGCTTCTCTCGTCCCGGTTCTCCTCCTTCCTTTCCATACGTCCGTGCTGCCGGCTCCTGTCCTCGCTGTACCTGTCCCGGCTCTCTGGCTCACTATTCAAGTCTCTGTCCGCCCGGTGCCGGTCCCGCGAGGCCTCCCTCATCTCGGGACCTCTCCTCTCAAGCGCAGACCTCCCCTCTGGGGGGGCGCTGCTCACGGGCGGGCAGTTTCTGCTCCTGTCCCCATTTCCCAGCCGTTCGTCCCTCCCATTTAGGACTCTGTACCCCCTTCTCTAGGGACGCGCCCTGGTTCGTGCCTGTACCGGTGATCCACATGAGACATCCTTGGGTCACGTGGAATGAAAAGATCAGGTTGAGTTGGCATCGGGAGTGAAGCCCTATAAAACTGAACACCTCCACTGGACATCAAATCTTAGCCGCCCCTTTCCCTGTTTCCCTTCACGTTCATCTCTTTTTTCTCTACCTATGCCTTTACTTCTTAAACATCCAGCTGTTGCCTTTACCAGCAGCGTTTCCAATTACCAACCCCTAGGCTAGAGGACCTAAGCCATAGTGCAACATTTACTTTCAGCCGCCACTACCAAGTTATTTGCTTATCTCCTTCCTGGTCTTCTCCCCCACCATCTACCTCCCCCCCTACCCCCCACAGAAAAACGAGAAAAAAACACGCACAGGCGGTAGCAGGAGCTGCGTTGTCTGTGCACAGGAACTCGCAAACGGCACCTGTTGCCTGTGCGCCCAGTCCCTGTTGTTGCCTGTGCGCCGCCGCTGCCAGCAAGTTAATTTTGAATGCTTTGCTCAATGTCCCATCCGACAGGGAATTCAAGCGAAAATGGTTTACATTCGTATGGTTCATTTGAGAAGCTTGACTGTTCTGTCGCTTTTAAACTGCTCAGGGTCAGAATTGTGTCATTCCCACATTCTTCCTGGTTGCTGCACCCCTCGCCTTCTCTAATGATTTGATAATTACTCTTCAGTTGATGCAAAGGCTGTATTATGTTGAAGAGGGATGACCTGTAAGTGTATTATTTGCACGACATTTCTCTCTCTCTCACACACACACTCTCGCACTCACACTCACGCACACTCACTCTCTCACACACACTCACTCTCCCACCCACTCCCTCATTTTCACACACACAGACTTTGTCGCACATTCATTCTCTCATACACACATTCTCTCCCACACCCCCTGACACCCCTCCCCCCACCGGTGTTTTGGGCAGGTTTTCTTGCGTAGGGAACAGCAGTATTTACAAAAATATATATATACCAATGCAGCATTAGGTCTCCTACATTTTGAAAAGGGATAAACAATTATTTGAAATGTAAGCATTAATATGTGTTTTTCAAGAACTGCGTGATTGTCAGATGCATAATCATCTCTCACGCTGGAGCTAATTTTCCACCCACAGCCTCTCTCATCAGTATGTTTGTGACAATGTAGCATTTGTATATCATGCATGATGCATGCAGGCGCCATGTATATACTTTCATCATAAAGAGGTCCGGAGTTGGAAGGCAGATGAAAATGCTCAAATAGACTGGCCCTAACCCAATCAGACCACCACACAAAGCAGCGCCACAGTCAATCCTCAGCTCCGCTCCGCGCACTGGATGACGACATTGCGACCACGTCACCTCCCTTACACAGCGCCTCTCGCGCTACTGCGCCTAAGTGAAGTCACACATGGGCTGCTGAGGCTACCTACACCTTAGAGTGACTTAGCCCGGCCGGCACAACTCCGCAATTCTGACTGACACCTATCATTGCTCAGTTTCCAAAAATGGTCACTATGCCTAAAAAGAGGCTGTCTTGATAGGACATCTAAAATTGCGTTATTCTCACTGGCTTGAGGTCTCTGGTTTAACAGAGCAGCGCTCTGTGGCTGTGACCAATATATATCAGCACTTTGGGACCTACTCAATATGAAGCACCACTGGGGGAGGATAAGATCAATATGAACAGCACTGTGGAGTGCCCTGGCTCTGACCCGTTGTAGATGTGGGTGGAGCTAATATAGTAAGTGGGTGGAGCCAGAGAAAAGTATGTGTGTCCTCTGACAAACATTTGAGCACCTGCACTTCATATTTTACAAATTAAGCACTGGATATGTGTGATGGGCAGGAAGGCTGGCGGAGCCGAGCTACAGTGCGGCCATCGCGGTCGCGAGCTTGGCTCCTCCCCTGGAATGAATTCTTAACATTCAAATGGTGTTTGCAACTAAGAGAAAAGGATTTAACCTTGAATTAATCCACTTACAGAAAAGGAACATACACTCATACTTATCCTAAGGTTTTAATATCTGCCTGATTTTTTTCAGAGAGTGAGAACCTTTCTTTCATCTCTTTTCCTAAAATTTGAAACATTGAAGCTCATAGGGTCCAGGGCTTTGAGTATGGTTCCCTCGCTTCTATAAAAATTGCGAAGAAAGATATAGTCCTGGAATCCTTGGACCTTTTGCTTTTGTTGAGATATTAAAACCTTGTGTGAAAAATTCAAAACTAAACTAGACTCGTTGGCAGTTAGAACAAATGCCCTTGAACTGACAGTAGCTGACTTAGTAACACAGACGGAAAACAATGCAAAGCATATAGCTACATTAAAAGATAGAGGGCTAGAAATACAAGATAAATTAGAGTAGCTAGAAAATTCACAAAGGAAAAATAACATCCGTCTGCTTAAAGTGCCGGAAGGGATGGAGGGGAATAACCTGAAAGTATTTGTAATAAAACTTATAAAACAGGCAACCCATATTGATTGTTCAGAAGAAGTACTCAGGGCTGATATACAAAGAGTGTACAGGGATCCTTTCAGACTCAGTCCAAATAAAATTAGACCCACGAAAATCTTAGGGCATTTTCTAACTTACAGCTTAAAAGAAGAAATTTTAAATAAAGCCTTCAAATTAAACTCCCTCTAAGCAGAAGATGTAGCATTTCAGATACGCTCAGACGTCTCTGCAATTATTGCATCCAGACAATGGGAACTGAGGAAACTGATTGACCTTTTAAAAAAAATGGGAGCTACAGCACAGCTAAAATTTCCAGCGTCACTGAAGGTCATGCACAACAACAATATGCAAATATTCAGAAGGGTAGAAGATGCTGAAAGTTTTCTAAACTCAATATCGGTAGACCATGAGACAGCAAAATAAAGAAGTAAATAGCCTTCGAGATGTAAAATGTTCTTGATATGTTTTAAACCACGTCAGAGTCCTGGCCTGAAGGGGGAGCTCCATAGGCCAAGGTAGAGACCATAGAAGAGGGAATGAGGGGTTCTCCAGGGGAGGGTTCACTAGAGGGGGATGGGGAGAGAGAGGGGAGCACAGGGTGGGGAGCAAAGGGAAAAGAAAAAAAATAACCAAATCGTGAGAATGAAACCAAATTTATAAGGAAGACATCCAAGAGATGAGCCATCCATTAGAAGATCAAGTGTTCAAATTAAAGGTACTTTCCTGGAATCTAAATGGGTTAAGGACAAATTATAGAATGCAAAAAAAAATCAATATCTCAGGGATACTCCAGAGCAGACTTTTATACTATAAGAATCCCATGTATTAGAAAATGAGCTACAAGAACTATGTAAATCTAAAAAGTGGATCCAAGATGTGGTTTGTACAACTCAATCATGTCCATCTAAAGGCGTAGCTATCATTATAAAAAATTTCGGCTATCTCTTTAGAGACTAGCTCGGTAAACAAAATGGGGAGATGGGTAATAACTAAAATAAAAATCCATTCTTACACATTTACAGTTGCAAGCTATTATGGTCCGAATACGGATGACACAACTCCCTTTGAAAATCTATTATCAGAATTACTAAATTATACAGATCCACTACTATTAGAATGGACTTCAATGTAGTTCTAGATTAAGTTTTAGATAAATCGAGTGCAAGCACATCCATTCAGAATTTTAAAACAAGAACATTAATTCAGAATGAGATGAGATAACTAGTGTGGTATGACGTCTGGAGATCAAAATGGGTAACAAGAGAGTATATACATATCACAATAAAAAATATGGACATAAGTCCAGATTAGACTATTTTCTTTTAAATATATCATTAAAACAATGGGTGCAAGATGTTAAACATATGGGGTTGCATCTGTCTGATCATTCAGCAGTCTCTCTAGCACTTAATGTTCCAATCAGACCAAGTATTAGGAGATGGACATCAGAGCGTGCTATACTATTAGAAGAAGACACAACAGAGGAGCTAAGCTTAGAAACAGAGAGCTTCTTTCAGATGAACTTAGGCACTGCCCCATACATATGGTCTGGGATGCTTATAAAGCATTCATAAGGGGTCAAATAACTGCCATACAATTTGTTAGACACAAAAAATATAAAGCAGAAATTGAGACCATAGAAAGAGAAATACAAGAAATAGAATACGATCTTAATATACAGCAAAGTATTCCACTTAACGTTAAGATGTCTCAAAAACTAGAATCTCTTAAAGCAGACCTGGGAGAAATCTTAGAATCAAGGCTAAAAAATAAATTGCAAGCCAGTAAAATAGCTTATTTTGAGTATGGAGAGAACTGCGGAAAGTTTCTGGCATGGAAGACAAAACAGGACCTAGCCATAAGTAACATCAATGAGATTAAATCAGACTCCCAGGGTGTAATATATAACTCTCCAAATGATATTGAGAAAACCTTCCGGGCACATATTGAGAAGGTGTATCATTAAGATTTAGATGTTTAGGAATCAGAGATAAGGAATTGCATGGGTCAGACATCTTTAAATAGAATAACTGATGAGGTATCTAGAAATATGGATATGCCGATCTCGAGGGTGGAAATTGGAGAGGCTATAACAGCAGGTAAACCCCGGAATGCTGCAGGCCCTGATGGGCTACCAGAGGAACTATACAAGGTTTTGAAGGATGTTCTTACTCCGGTTATGGCGACACTAGTCACTCACATCTTTGAACAAGGCGGACATATACCACTGTCATGCAATGAGGCAACAGTAGCACTAATCCCTAAAACCTCTAAACCACCTCGCTCATGCGATTCATATCGACCGATCTCTCTGCTCAATATAGACTATAAAATCTTTTCAAAAATATTGGCAGAGAGATTAAACGGGGTGGCAGAAAACTTATTACACTGAGATCAGAAAGGATTTATTAGAAGTAGTGGGATAAGAGACCTCACCTAAACTTGGTTGTAGCGATAGATATAGCGACCTTACACAAGATTCCTCTGGCAGTAATTACAATAGACGCTACAATGCCGTTTGACAGAGTCAATTGAACATATTTAAAATTCATATTAAAAGAAAACAATATCGAAAAAAATATTTGCAGGTCAATTTCACTGATATACAAATAGCCCTCGGCCAGAATTTTGGTAAATGGTAACCTATCTGACTCAGTTAAAATTCGAAGAGGTATCGACAGGGTTGGCCTTTATCTCCTATGCTTTTCAATCTGTATATAGAATCACTAGCTGGAAAGTTTAGAACACATGACAAAATACCCGCTTTTATATTCAGAGAATGGGAGAAAATGGTGGCAATATATGCTGACCATCTCATGATGTACAATACGAATCTAAGTAACACCCTCCCGTTAATATACCAGGAAGCACAGAAATGTGGACAGATTTCAGGTTATGAAATAAACAAAGCCAAAACTGAATGCATGACTTGGAGCTTGGGAGACTCCATCTATCCGACAAAAAAAACAATAAGGGATTTAGGTATATTTATTACTCAAACATTGAAAAAATTACAGAAATAAACCTTCATAAAGTTGGAAAAGAAATACAAAACTCCCTAACAGGTTGAACATATCTCCCGTTGACTTTGATCAGGAGAATAAACCTAATAAAAATTATGTTGCTGCCAAAAATAATCTTTCTATTACAAAATATTCCGTTAGCATTTAATGAGAAAACTCTGAAGTCTCTACAGGCAAAACTCAACACCTTTATTTGGTCTTCGAAAGGAACTCGAATCACATGGAAGAAACTACAAAGAAAAAAGAATAAAGGAGGCCTGTGTCTTCCACACCTAGTTATGCATGCAAGAACATTCTCCCTGAAAACAGGAAAAATGCTAATGAATACACCAGATGGTTCGGACATTGGTATAATGTTCAAAGAGATGCTCCTAGATGTGGAGAACGGAAACCAGGGTTTCCTATATAAATTTGGAGATCCAAGATTCTACAAAAAAAGCCCATCTAAAAATACTATATAGTTTAGTAACTAACTGGGCCAAAGTCAGAAAAACTTTAGTAATAACCTACTTCAGTGCCCTTGCCCCCATATGGAATACACCAGGTTCACCAGAATGGACTAAAGATATCCTTGCAGCTCCTCTAATTAGAGCAGAAATTCAAAGATGGGGACAGTTAGCCCCGAATGGGATCTTACTAACCTGGGAGGAGATGAATTTATTGGTGGACAAAGAACTATCTAAATTTAAATTCTGGCAAATAAGCAGCTGGCATCATTCTGTTGGGTCAGATGTGGGCTTATCTAATGAATTGGAATCGACACTAGTTAAGAATCCGGTAAAGAAAAAAGAAGTGGCAACTCTCTATTGGCTACTTGTGGACATGGAAGACAGCGAACTAAAGTTACCAAGGGAACTATGGGGAGATAAATTGCCTGGCTGCAACATCGAAGAATTATGGCAAGTATCTCATGATATTCTACACACGACAGTACAACCTGCAAATTAAAAAATAAATCATATTTTCTGTATTCATAGGGTCTATTGAACTCCTATCAAACCATTCTAAGGGTCCAGCCTCAAAGTGTCCAAAGTGCCACCAGATAAAGGTGGATGACATTCATATGTTTCTAACCTGCCCAGAGCTCCGTCAGTTATGGGAGGAGATAAACAGAGGTATGGAAAGCATTTTTGGTATAATCATGCAGGTAAGCATATATGTGGTCTTTTTTGGATTGTTCCCACAATATAAGTCTATGTTGAAGGGGGAAAAAAGATTATGTTTATACCTGATTTTAATTGCACGAAGAGAAATATGTAAAAAATGGGTTAAAGATAATCCTCCAACTCTGCTAGATTGGGTGACTTCTATTAGATATACAATAAAGATGGATAGAGCCAGATCAGACAAAGGTAACAAAAATAAGAAAGATTTTGGGCCCTATGCAAAAGGTGGCTGGACACATTAAGTTAATAAACTACAAATAGTCCACACTAGTCTAATGATAAAGGGGCATATGTATCAAAATCCGTTTTTGCGATTCTCAAATAGCGATTTTTTGAGAATTGCTATTTGAGAATCGCAAAACAGGATGTATTTAAAAATTCGCAAATATTTTGCGATTCCTTTAGTATTCCTTAATTGCGATTAGCAAATTGTGAAATTGCAATTAAGAAATACCTTCCCATTCATTCCTATGGGCCAGGAGGCCCATAGGAATGAATGGGAAGTCATTCTCAATTTGCGATTCGCAATTAGAGAATCGCAAATTAAGAATAATTTCAAGGGTGCAAGGGTGTCATAAGGACACCCTGATGCACCCCTGAAATGAGCATTATGCGCATACGGCGCACATACATGCCCTAGGGGCATGTATGTGCGATAACATAGCACTTTGAAAAATGCCAAAAAGTGCATTTTTCAAAAAAATCACAAATTACCACTGTTAGACCTGGCATCATTGGCATAAGTCCCCTTCCATTTTGACGGATTGCCTCCTCTGTTTTGATATGTTTTTGCTGGATTTATGCTTTGGGCATTGTGCCACTCCTAATCAGTGCCACAGTGCAAGTACTCCCTATGTTAAATTAATGCACTAATTGGTTATTCCATGGTTGGGTTATTTGATTTACCTGTCAGCCCCTAGTACAGTGCACCATGTGTGCCCAGGGCTTGTAAATCAAATGCTGCTGGTGGGCTTGCAGCACTGGTTGTGCAACCCACAGAAGCAGCTTGTAAAGTGTGTTTCAGGTCTGCCATTGCAAGGCCTGTGTGCAGTCTAGCACTGCCATGTCGACTTGGACAAGTGCACCCACTTGCCAGTCCCTAAACCTTCCCTTTTCTTCATATTAGACACCCCTATGGTAGGCCCAAGGGCAGGGTGCATTGTCAGTATAAGGTAGGACATGTGCTGATGTGTGTAGCATGTTTTAATAGTGAATTATAGCCATTTTCGTTTTTCACTATTGAAGGCTACCTGTTCTCATAGGCCAGAATGGGCAGTTAGATTATTACATTCTTATAATCCTAACTGACTCAGGGAACACGGTAGACATTCAAATTTAGTATGCCTGAACTCAAAATAATAAAATACATCTTTAAGTAAAGTTTATTTTAATATTCTGTGTTTGCAAATACCACTTTTAGGAAGCAGGTATTTGCTTGCCTAACCATTTGAGCCTGCCTCTGCTGAGTTGTGTATTCCCTGTCTGGGTTTGTGAGTGACAGAGCTGGGGGATTCCAGGAGACAGGCTGGGGCAGCCCAGTGGTGAACAGAGAGATCTGCATCTAGATGGGCGGGAGGAGTTGCACCTGGGACCTGAATAGGGCTGGACCTTCCCTCTACAATGCAGGCTCCACCTCCTGTGGCTTGTCTGATGTCTCTGCCCTGCACTGTGAAAGGAGAGGAGGAATCATGTCAACAGAGTGCTCCAGAGCTGTATCTTCCCTCCCCTGTGCTGGCTCCACCTCCTGTGGGGCGGCTGATGTCTCTGCCCTGCACAGTGAAAGGAAGAAGAGAGTCATGTAAACAAAGTGCTCAGGAACTGATTTAGACTAGGCAGAGGCCTCCCTGCCTTCAGAGAACAAAGGATTTTGGGGTATAAATATTGGGACCTTGATACCAAGAGATCAGATCACTTCTGGAACAAGAAACCTTTCTACCAAGGAGAAGAACCAAGGAAGCTGCAGGAGTTGTACTGCCCCCCTGCAAGTGTGCGGTTTGCTGGGTTGGCCTGCAGTGGTTGCTTCATTGCCAAGGGAAAGGAGAAGGAACTTTGTAAGGACTTTCATCTACAGAATATTCTCTAAGGGTTTGAACTGTGCTTGCCTTTTGCTGAAGTCTCAGGGACAAAAGACTTCACCTCCAGCTCCCTCCTGGATTTCCTTGCTGGGAATTCTGACTCCAGTCACTTTCGTGCCGCGGGGAGCTGGAAGCGCAACGCATCGAGGAGAAGCGCATGGCCGCCGCAGCTGAAATCATCGCAACGCCGGAGAAGCGTGCCTTTTTCCCATCTCCCTGGAAGCGTGTGTTCATCGAAGCTGCCTGCTGTTGCACCACCGGAGAAGCGTGACACCATCAAGAGAGTCGCTATGGCATCACCGGAGAAGCGTGTCGCATGGCCTGTCACGGCTCCAAAGTACAAAGTCTTCGCAAGGCTGCCAGGGCGTCAGGGCGTCATTGCATCGCGGCATCAAGGGCGCCATCTTCTCGCATCGCAACCGGATCATCGCATCGCATCAAGGCGCCATCTTGCGCACCGCAACGGGCCCGCAAGCTGAGAATCTACGCATCACCTCCGCACCGGTAAGGCTCACAACGAGTCCCCTACTCTGCACAAGCATTGAGGAAGGACGCAACCGTTCCCCCGGGTCACGGAACCAACGCATCTCTCCTTTTGCGAGCCTTTTGTTCACTTTGTGTTACGCATCCAGGTACTTTGTTGAGAACTTTGTCGCATTTACCAACAACTTGAAATAAGAGACTTCAATCATCTTTTAAATAATCTTAAGTGTAGTATTGTGGATTTTTGTCGTTTGTGGTCTTGTGTTTAAGTCTATATAAAGAATACTTATTTTTATAAAACCTGTGTTGTGTCCATCTGTAGTGTTGTCACTCTATTACTGTGTATATTCACAAATGCTTCACACACTGCCTCTGAGATAAGCCTGTCTGCTCGTGCCAAGCTACCAAGGGGGTGAGCAGGGGGTTATTAAGGAGTGTAATCCTCTTATCCTGACTGCAGGGATGTGGAATTTAATAAAATATCTACTTGTCCATGGGACAGATAGCTTCATAAATCTACTTGTCCTGTACAAAATCTACTTGTCCCTTTGGTGCCATGTAGTGCACTGTCAAATAATGGCAGCACTCATTATAGAAGAGCTCGGATAATAGCTACTCTGGGTAGGTCAGGCTCATAGTGTAGAAGGAAATGAATACTAGTGAATTCCATATTTTGCCTCTTTTCTGCAGATCTACCCATTCATCCTTTCATTCACCTACTGATATCTAGCATTTCACCTTTACATTGGCCTCCATTCATTCTTTCATCAGCCTTTCACCATTCTGTTTGTCAATCCATCCATCCGCCCATCCATATCCAAATCTACAGATCCATCCCCAAACGTATCCATCCATCCATCCGTCCGTCCTTTCCCTCACCCATTATTCCACTCATCCATCAATTTACCCTTTCATTCATCCATCCTTCCTCTTACTGATCCATCCACCCTGCAACCCATCTATCTTTACACCCTTTCCTTCATCAATACGTCCATCCACCATCCTTGTCACTCATCCATCCTTTCACTCATTCATCCATCTAGCAAGCCACACTTACATTAATACACTCACTCATCTATCCACCCTTTCACCCACACAGCCATCCTTTTACTCACTCGCTCTTACACATTAATTATGGGCCTTTGTCTGCCGAGCTGCAGAGAAAAGAGGCCCCTCAAGAGCTCCACCCCCACTGTAGCCGCTAAAATGAGTGGTTCATGACACCCTTGGCCAAACCTATCCTTACAGCTCCAAATCTACCAATCAAACTCATCCATCCCTCCTCCCTTCCTTCCACTCATCCATCATTTTGCTCATCTACCCATCCACTTTCACCTCCTCCATCCACCCTTTCACTCATATCATCCACTCTTTCACTCATCCATCCATCCAGCCATTATTTTGCTCTTCCACCTTTCACCCCTCCATCCTCCTTTCCACTCATATCCATCCACCCTTTCACTCATTTCTCCATCCATCCTTTTTAGGTCTCGCCTACGACGAACGCACTGAAAGCGCGTTCTCGCAAGCGAGAACTATAGCTGTCGTCTCAGCTCAAAAAGCAGTCCTTCGACAAGACCTGGCCGCGCGCAGTGTTTCCCCATAGGGTAACGTTGGGCGCGTGCGCTTCTGCCGACAGCATTGCAGAAAGGACCGGATCCCGACACGCGCCTGCTGGAATGCAGGGGGAGTCTGAGCCTGTGGCCTGTGTGAGGCCGGCAGCAACCCTCCTCCTCACTGCCAGAGGCACACGGGCTGCGTGCGCATGCAGACAAAGCCGGATCGCGACGCACGCCTCGTGGAATGCAGGGGTGTCTGCAGAGGGGCGCGCAGCGCTCATAAACAGGCAGTGTTGGCTAAAGTGTTGGCCGTCCCCACGCCTGCTCTGTGTGTCCTTTCATCTGATGGAGTGCATACCCATTCTGTGTGCTAGTGTCTGCAGCGCCAAGAAGCTGCTGCTCTCTGTAATGACATGTTAACATACACGTTTGCATGTCACGCAGCCAAAGGGCACGCCACACGTACAAATCCAGCTGAAACTCCCTTGTATGTGTGAGTTGATGCGTTGTGTGTGCCTGCTGTATAGCCTTATAGAAGTAGTTGTACAGCATGCCCTCGTGTTCTATAACACAACACGCACTCAGCTGTATAACCACAAAAAATGAGCAAACGACGCTCACTCGCCGCGTCTGTGTGTTGCTGATATGGGGATTCCTCGCAGCTGCTAAAAATAAAGATAAAGAAAGCAAGACGGGGCCGTGTTGTAGCGCTGGATGGAAGGCGGGATGGGTACCCAAAGCGCTGCACAAAGACTTTAGTGCCTAGAATCCTTCCGAAATCAAGGTTGTGGGCGCTCCTCTGACACTTATGTCTTTCGTTTTTTAACTGTCCGTTTGAGCTCACAACTGGCGCGGATCCAAGTGTCCGACCCGACCCTCCCCTGCCGACCTGAACGTGCCCGGATTCAGCTGCATAATTCCCGTTTGCTTGTCATGTTTAGACCGCGGTTTTATACTCCGTTTCACTTTTCCCCACAGAGCGCTTTAAAGGTGGACGTGTTGCTTTGCAGCTGTTCTGTTTACTCGAAGCGCATCTCTTGGACCGCACAAAGGATCGTGGGAGCTGCAGCCAAGGAGATGCAAGGGAGGCAGGGCGGATGGGCTTACTTCCATGGAGGAAGCACGGATGAGGCGTGTGCATTACAGGGTTATTCCCGTACAGGAAGCCGGGCAGGATGCAAGCAGGGGGTGCAGGCAGAGGCGGTCTGTGAAAGAAAGCTGGGTGGGGGTGCAGCCTACAGTTTCACTGTTGCTGAGTAAGCAGGGGCAGGGTGTGTTCAGCAGTGTTTACTTGTGTGCGATAAGCAGGGGTGTGACATGTACATTGCAGCTTTACTTTCAGAGAGGAGGCAAGGCCATGAGTGCATTGCAGATTTGAAGCAGGAGTGCATATATTGCATTTTACTTGGGTAAATTATGCATTTCAGTCTGGAGTTGTACTTTTATAAAGGAAGCAGGGCTCCGATGCGCGCCCAACAGCTTTACTTCTTAAAGTAGGCAGGCGGTATTAACACATTTACGTGTGAGGTCGGCAGGGATGTGATGTCCCCTGTACAGTTTTGTTTTTATAAAGTAAGCAGGGCTCCGATGCGCGCCAAGAAGCTTCACTTTATAAAGGAAGCATGGATTGGATGCGCGCAGTACAGCCTTACTTTATAAAGTATGCAGGGGGTGTGTTCTGTACCTGTGTGAGGTCGGTAGAGACGTGATGTCCTCTGTACGGTTTCATTTATTGTAAAGTGTGTAAATAACGTTTTTTCTTCAGAAATATAATCTATATTTGTCCGTTGTACTTTTGTAAAATGAGCAGGGCGCTCTGATCATCGCTGTACTCTGTACAGAATGCAGGGAAATGAAGGGCACATATCAGTTTCACCTGCGTACTGTAAGCAGCAGGTGGTGTGTGTGTTACAGTCGTATTACTGCCTGCATTCGGGTGGTTACTTACCCTTCACTTCTATTACAAAGCATGGATGAAATGCGCACATTACAGTGTAACTTGTATTGAGTGTGTAGGCAGCTGTACTCCTATAATCGAAGGGGAGGGGGTGCATTTCAGGGTCACTAGTTTAAACAGGGCTGTGAGTGTAGGTTCTATTTTTGTTTATGTAAAGTAAGATCGGATACATTGTCTAAAATTACAGTTTTACTTATGCACTGTAATTAGGGAAGAGGCGTGTACATAGTGCAGCTCCCGTAAAGGAAGCGGGAATTCGGAGTAGTAATGCCAATACTTTGATGTATATCAATGCTTACTTCTCTGAAGTGAGCAGACCTTGTGTGTGCATTAAAGTTCTACTTCTGTAAGCAGGGATGGGATTGGTTCGCTGCAGTGCCGCTTGGGTCAAGTCAGCAGCAGTGATGTGCACATTCTGTTTCATTGGTGGAAAGTCAGCAAAGGTAACGAGTTTACTCCTATAAAGGAAGATGTATATGAAATAATACACAACAGAGGCTAGTGAGTGTTCCTTACAGCCTTACTCGTGTAGAGTCAGCAGGGGTCTCACATACGACATTACAGTAATGTAGCAATATCCAGATGTATTAGTTATGTAGGAAAGATGTGTTTATTGTCGTTTTACAGCTGTTGTGTAAAATAAACACATGTAGCCGTGTAAACTGTTCTTGAACGTATGTAATGCACAAGTGCGGAATACAGTACCGTCCATGTATTGTGTCATCAGCATCGCACCGCTACTTTATATACTACTGAACGTATCACACAACTACCTGCTTTACGCCTGTTGTGATGTTGTATATAAACAATTTAGCTGCTTTAAATGCAAACTGTTAAACATAGTTCCACCAGTTCCTTACATGCGTTTCTGAATATATCTCGTTGCTTTGTATAAGTAACACTGGCCTGTGCGCATCACACCCGAACACCGACATCCTTTTTAAACAAGCATTTGCAATGCAATAGGTCTCGCAGTTGTTAGAGTTTGAAATATTGGCATTGTAAATGGCAATGCCATTTATTTATGTGTTGGTGTCTAAAACATAAATAAAAGGCATTGTCATTTACAATGCCAATATGTTAAACTCTCGCAAATGCGAGACCTATTGCATTGCAAATGCTTGTTCTTTTCAGTCTTTCACCCCATCCATCCACCCTTTCACTCATGTCCATCCAACCTTTCACTCATCCCTCCATCCATCCATCCTTTTGCTATTTGGTCTTTCACCCCATCCATCCACCCTTTCACTCATATCCATCCACCCTTTCACTCACCCCTCCATCCACTGTTTCACTTAACTATCCATCCATCAATCCATCCATCCTTCCACCCAGCCATCCATCCATCCTTCCTTCCTCCCAGCCATCCATCCTTCCACCCAGCCATCCATCCTTCCACCCAGCCATCCATCCATCCATCCTTCCAAACAGCCATCTATCTATCTATCTATCTATCTATCTATCTACCCATCCTTCCACCCAGCCATCCATCCATCCACCCATCCATCCACCCACCCACCCACCCATCCATCCTTCCACCCAGCCATCCATCCATCCGCCTTTTCACTCATCCCTCCATCCACCGTTTCACTTAACTATCCACCCATCAATCCATCCACCCTTCCACCCAGCCATCCACCCATCCTTCCTTCCACCCACCCAGCCATCCATCCTTCCTTCCACCCAGCCATCCATCCATCCTTCCACCCACCCAGCCATCCATCATTCCAACCTTCCACCCACCCAGCCAACAATCATTCCACCCAACTATCCATCCATCCTTCCACCCAGCCATCCTTCCACTCAGCAATCCATCCATCCATCCTTCCACCGAGCCATCAATTCATCCACTCCTTTAGCCATTCATCCACTTTCTCTTATCCATCAATCCACCCTTTCATTCAACCATCCATCCTTTCACTCATCCATCCACTTTCACCCCATCCATCCATTCATTCTTGCACTCATCCATCCACTCTTTCACTCATCCATCCTTACACCTATCCTTTCACTCATTCATCCATGTATATATCCAACCATCCATTCATGCCAATTATGGACCTTTGTCTGGACCTGCAGGAAGAAGAGGCCCCTTAAGAACTCCACAGCTGCTGTAGCTGCTACAGCAGCTTGTTCAGATGCCCCTGGTGCACGCACAAAGTGAGATGAGAGCCCCATTGCAAGGAGAGAAATGAGGGTGTGCCTGAGGATTGCTTGAATTCCACATGGGGAAGCTAATGAGCTGTAATGTAAGCACTGGTTGGGGTAAGATATGAGAGGCCAAGGGGAGTGGGTCAGGGCAGTCAAAGGGGACAGCAGAGGGGGTGGGGCGGGGTTAGCAAATACAGGCACCTGGTGAAACATAAGGTATACGGGAAAAGCAAAGTGCAAAGGAGGGCTGTGCAGGGGCTGCAAGAGAAGGGAAAGCATGGGCTTCATGGTAGGCCCCCAGAGGCGAGGGTGAGGGTGAGGAGGGATCTTGGGGCTGATTTGAGGCTCAAGGGTGAAGCACAGAATAAAAGGCAGGAGGTCACAAGGTTAAAGTCAGAGCAGGAGCCAAGAGGCCTTTAAGGCAGCCTCTTACATTCCAGTGATTTGAGTGCCATCATGTTGTTGTTCTGCTCTGGGGAAATTAAAGTGTAGGCCCCAGCTTTTGCATTGACCCTTTCACTGCCAGTAAACTGCTCAGAGCTCCTTATTAACTGGCTGTGACCAAAAGGGTTGAACAGGCTGCAGCTGTGTATTGGATTACTGTAAGACTGTCTACTTGTCCTTTGGACAAGTTTGAAATGAAATCCTCTTGCCCTTGTAAGGAATCTAGATGTTTAGGGCGTCAGGAGATAGGAATTCCCCACCCCTGCACAGACTTAGAAGTAAGGGTCCCTAGTCGACAAAGGTGAATACCATTGCCAACTAGAGACCCCCAGATTTAACAACCACCAACTTGAAGTTGGTGATAGGTGATAATTTGCGATTTCTTAAGGAGAAATCGCACAACTTGGGTGCTTGTTACATAGCATTTAAGGAATCGCAATTTGCGATTCCTTAAATGGTTACGCAAAATTAAGGAATGGCAAAATTAGCGATTCCTTGATAATGTGATGCAAAAAAGGCTCATACATCGCGTTTTGCAATTTTGTATTCACAATCACAGCATTTGCAAATACAAAATTGTTTGATACACATGCCCCCTAAGCCTTTACACTATTTTACTAATTCTCTTTGGCTTTTGTGGGGCACCCAGAGATACAGAGCCAATCTTCAGAGAAGCCCTGTGTAAAGCATATCCCTCTAGATATGGAGCTCTCCAGTTGGTGTCAGATGGAAGAGGGGCCACAGGAGTTAACAGAATAAGTTCAAACGTATCTGATAGCGTATGAGGACAACAACAAAAAATGTATTTCCTCCGTTGACTTATATTGAATGAGAGGCAATTTCAGGCAGGAAACAGTTAAAATAAAGCAATTTTTGCTTAAAATATAGGGAGTCTTCCAGCTGAATTGGTGTATTTGCATGTAAATAAACAATAGAAGAGAGGTTAAATAGGTCTCAAGAAGCCACAGAGACGGAGCGAAGCAACTGGGGGATCACCCACCCACTTTGGGTGGAAAAGAAAGCCCTCACACACCGACCTAGTCAGTGTCATGCTTCATCATAGGGCCCCACCAAAGAGACCGAATGCCTCTTTGGTGTTCTACGACGCCAGAAGACTGCGGAGCTGGTTGTGTGAAAAGGGCGTGCTGTGAGGTTTAAAAGTAAAAGTGCCTAAAGGGTATCTACAAAAATGTTTAATGGTTGATCCCTAGGACACGAATAAAAGGGATATGTGTCTGAATTTACTGCCAAAGGTAATGGATTGGTTAATTCAGAATATAAGTTAGTCAGTCAACATGTTTCAGCCTTAACAGTGGTTTAAATTTACCTAGGAATTCATAAGGACAGAATTATACCCCGGCAATGAGCAACCTGCTCTTCCCCCTTTTTTTATGCACTTTATCACTTTTTTGATTTTTTTCACTTTCACGCCCCCAGGTCAGGGTGGACGATTAGAGAGTCCATACCGCCGGACGATTAGAGAGTCCATACCGCCGGGGTATAATTCTGTCCTGATGAATGCCTAGGTAAATTTAAACCACTGTTAAGGCTGAAACATGTTGACTGACTTATATTCTGAATTAACCAATCCATTACCTTTGGCAGTAAATTCAGACACATAACCCTTTTATTTGTGTCCTAGGGATCAACCATTAAACATTTTTGTAGATACCCTTTAGGCACTTTTAATTTTAAACCTCACAGCACGCCCTTTTCACACAACCAGTCTTCTGGCGTCGTAGCACACCAAAGAGGCATTCGGCCTCTTTGGTGGGGCCCTATGATGAAGCATGACACTGACTAGGTCGGTGTGTGAGGGCTTTCTTTTCCACCCAAAGTGGGTGTGTGATCCCCCAGTTGCTTCGCTCCGTCTCTGTGGCTTCTTGAGACCTATTTAACCTCTCTTCTCTTGTTTATTTGCATTTAACCGGGGACTAAGAGAGTGTTCCTTAATCTCCCTGCCTCTCCCATTGTTGTTTTGTATTTGCATGTATACATGAGTTCCAATTAAAGACAGACTTGCGCTGACATGAGAAAATATGATAAATCTAGACCTTTGTCTTTTTGAATGCGCCTTTATTTCGGCCCAGAACATCATTTTATAGGTCTAATTTACAACCTCACTTATGAGGTCCTAATATTACAGGGTATCTAAATCTCCCATACATGCCAACAGACGCGATTCAGGAGAGAAACTCCAGATTCATTACGCCAAAAATTGGCTTTACTTTGGCTGTCTCCTACCTGAAATTGCTGCTTCAACATAAACCTATGAGAGTCATACACTCTCCCGATTCTTTTTTTTAAATCTCCCACTTTCCTCCTCTAAAATGTTGGCATTTAGACATGGAAGCTGAGATCGCACTCTGGGTTTCAGATGGTTATCAGCCAGATGGTAGACGTCCTTCCATATTCATGGTGAACAAGGACAACTCCAAATAAACAAATAAAAGTGCTAGTGCAGATTAGCTGCGCCTGCGCGAGGGAATAGCGAGCCGAGAGACAAGGGCGTGATTTACACGCGTAGCTGAGACAAATTGCACCGTCGTCTTTCCTTTTTTTAAAAGAGCGGCCATCTTGTAATGGAACAACGTTGTTTTCCCTGTATGTGTAACCTCATTACTACTAATAATTAGTAAAGTAAGTATTTTATATAACTCGTTCACTGGTTTTGTTTACAGCATTTTGCTGCAGAAACTAAATATATTACAGATTACGTTTTACTCCAAATTAAATGTAAGTGTTTCTGCTATTCGCTAGTATGCTTTGAAATATTTAGAAACTAACAAGATTCTTAGCAACTAAGTTGCTTCCTTGACTTTCTGATATTTCAACTGTCTCAAGATCTACCACCATCGACAATGGGGCGTTTTACAATGGTGGCCACAGCCCAGTTTAGAGGCGTAGAAAGGTCAGGCAGTGGCTCTGCACAGTCCTATCTCGATGTCTATTTCTGGCATGTCAGGGACTGTGCTGCTTACCGCCGCTGCCCTGGGGCTGGGGGGCGCTGTTTTACTGCTGAGCCGTCGGCTCTTTTCTTCTGGGCTCCGACGGTGCCCGCTCAGCCTCATGCGGGGCAAGACGGTGATCATAACTGGTGGCAACAGTGGCATCGGTAAAGCTACTGCTACCGAGCTAGTGAAGAGACAAGCTCGGGTGATCTTGGCCTGCAGAGACAGGCAGCGGGCGGAGGAGGCGGCGCGAGACATCCTGCGCGAGGCTGCGGAGGGCGGCGTCGCTGAGCTTGGAGAGGTAGTCATCCGACACCTGGACCTGGCCTCTCTGAGCTCCGTGCAACGTTTCTGTCATGGGGTGATACAGGTAAATAAGGAATTTCACGATGTGCCCCACCCACGCGCCGATGCTCTTTGCCTGTCATAATCTGTCATTCCTCTCAGTTCCTTGCATTCTCTGCTGCACCAGCCTCTATTACATGTTCTAAAATTGCGCATTTACCCCAAATATTCTAATACCAAGCTGCTAATGTAATCTCCGGCTCCAGGTTCACACAATTCATTCATCCATACTCTATTTCTATACCTCCGCCCCCCAAATCCGTGCACCCATATGCACTAACACTAAGGCTGATTGATCCCTGTGCATATTACCTGACTCTCCCCACCAACAATATGTTTGTTCCTCTGTTGATCCAGAAAGAACCTGCACAAAGTCATGTACTGATTTAAGCGTACATTCCACCCCAAACTTGTTTTACGTACTTCGTTTTAAGCAGTGCTTTAAATGGGGAAAAAAGACTGCAGGTATTCATTTAAATGTGGCAAGTGGGCAGAGCTAGGACTGCTGCTAAAGGCAAGACATGCGAAGTTTATTGACTTCTATACTAGTTGCAGCACATACCAAAACACGAGAACATTGTTTCTATAAACAAAACAGGTTAATTCCTTATAGAAAACGAAAGTCAAACACAGTGATATTTTAACATTTTCTTATTTTGGCATATTTCTCTCTCGTTTCTCACACAAAAACACGCACACACAAGCAGGCAAACAGACAAACATAAGCAAACACTCGCACAAAAGAATCAGGTGAGATTAATGCCCTCCTAACCTCCTTACATCCCATGGCTTTCCTCAATGTGCAGTCACTGGGCTGCCTAGATTCCTTGAAACACAGCATGAGGGCGAACACCCGGCTATCATGCAAATGAGCCCACGCTGAATAGGTCAGCAAGGGCTCAGCTCAGGGCTATAAAAATGCTTGTACTCAATTGTTTGGTATGGCACATGTCACTTACCTATACAGGGGCTGCTTTCTGTCTGGGTTTGTTCCCCTGACCTGTTTGCACCGTGGTATTTGAGCAATTAAAAATCTTACATGTAACGTACCTGCTAGAGTGCCATTTCTTCCTGTTCTTTACCCAAACCCAATCAATTTTCACTTGTATAAAAACGCTTTGGCTGTCAAATAGACAGGCTACCACCACTAGAGGCCAATGCGTCTACCCTTCATGAGTACCGGTACTCTCCACGGCAGTAGAGAAGTGCCTGTACTCGGAGTCCTAACAATAAGAAGTGCTGGTACTCAGTACCTGTGAGTACCGGTGCATTTACAGCACTGGTTTTAAGGGTCTTTCGTAGGTACAGAGTAATAGGAGTTGCAGACCCAGTCCTTCGGACCCCTGTTTTTGCCTGATTTCTTGAAGATAAAACTTGAAGGTAGGAATTTAAAGCAGATTTTGAGGTGAGATTACATTTTTGATGAGAAATTGGCTTACTCAGCTGCCTTGAACAACTAAAATACAAATTAGGAAAACCACTCGCCTGGGAGAACAAATTGCCGCATCTGGGAATAATACAAAACAGATATTCAATATGTATTTCCTTTTTATCATCCTTGTTGCATTTCTCCAGTACTGCTTCTGTCCCAGGAAATGTCAATCAATCAATCAAGAACATTTATAGAGGGCGCTACTCACCCACGAGGGTCTCAAGACGCTGGGAGGGGGGGGTCGCTACTGCTCGAAGAGCCAGGTCTTGAGGTGCTTCCTGAAGGAGAGATGGTCCTGGGTCAGTCGTTGGTGGGTGGGGAGGGTGTTCCATGTCTTGGCCGCCAGGTAGGTGAAGGATCTTCCTCCGGTGGTGGTTCTGCGGATTCGTGGAACGGTGGCGAGGGCGCGGCTGGTGGGTAGGTGTGTAGAACGTGAGGCGGTTGTTGAGGTATTCGGGACCTGTGTTGTGGAGAGCCTTGTGTGCGTGGGTGAGGAGCCGGAACGTGATCCTCTTGCTGACTGGTTGCCAGTGCCAGTCTCTCAGGTGGGCGGAGATGTGGCTGTGTCAGGGGATGTCCAGGATGAGTCGTGCGGATGCGTTCTGTATGCGTTGAAGTCGTTTCTGTAGTTTGGCAGTGGTCCCAGCGTAGAGGGTGTTGCCGTAGTCCAGTCGGCTGGTGACGAGGGCCTGGGTGACCGTCTTTCTGGTTCCAGTGGGGATCCAACAGAAGATCTTTCGGAGCATGCGGAGGGTGTTGACGTAGGAAGAAGTAACGGCGTTAACTTGCCTGGTCATCGTGAGGGAGGAGTCGAGGATGAATCCCCGGTTGCGTGCGTGGTCCGTGGGCTTGTGGGGAGGGTTGGGTGCCCAGAGCCGGGGGCCACCAGGAGTCGTCCCAGGTGGAGATGGATGGGCCGAGGATGAGGACTTCCGTCTTGTCGGAGTTCAGTTTCAGACGGCTGAGCTTCATCCATTCTGTGACGCCTTTCATGCCTTCCTGGAAGCTGGCTTTGGCCTTGGCGGGGTCGTTGATGAGGGAGAGGATCAGTTTGGTGTCGTCGGCGTAGGAGATGATGTTGAGGTTGTGCTTGCGTGCTATGGCTGTGAGGGGGCTCATGTAGACATTGAAGAGGGTGGGGCTGAGCGAGGAGCCTTGGGGTACGCCGCAGATAATCTTGGTGGCTGCTGCGTGGAAGGGCAGGAGACGGACTCTTTGGGTTCTGTCGGAGAGGAAGGAGGTGATCCTTTCCAGTGCCTTTCCTTGGAATCCGGCGTGGTGGAGGCGGGTTGTCAGGGTGCAGTGGCAGACCGTGTCGAAAGCAGTCGATAGGTCGAGGAGGATGAGGGCGGCCGTTTCCCCGTTGTCCAGCAGGGTCCTGATGTCGTCGGTGGCTGTGATGAGGGCGGTCTCGGTGCTGTGGTTCTCTCAGAATCCGGACTGCGATGGGTCGAGGGAGCCGTTCGTCTCGAGGAAAGCGGTCGGCTGCTTGTTGACGGTTTTCTCGATGACTTTTGCAGGGGAGGAGCGAGATGGGGCGTAAGTTCTTGAAGTCTGTGGGGTCTGTTGTGGGTTTCTTCAGGAGAGCGCTGATCTTTGCGTGCTTCCAGCTCTCCGGGAAGGTGACGGATGCGAAGGAGTTGTTAATGATGTCCCGGAGTTGGGGTGCGATGATGGAGTCCGCTTTGTTGAAGATGTGGTGTGGGCAGGGGTCGGCTTGGGAGCCTGAGTGGATGGTGTTCGTGTGGGTGGTATCTTCCGTGCTGATGGGGGTCCAGGTGCAGAGGGTGGTGGTGGGGGGCGCTGGTTCGGTGGTAGGATCTGAGGTCTGAGCGCCGAAGCTGTCGTGTATATCAGCGATCTTGCGGTGGAAGAACGTGGCGAGGGAGTTGCAGAGGTCTTGTGATGGAGTGATGGCGTTGTTGCTGGCGTTGTGGTTGGAGAGCTCTTTCACGATGCTGAAGAGTTCCTTGCTGTTGTGGGCGTTGTTGTCCAGCCGTTCTCTGAAAGATTATCTTTTGGTGGTGTGGATCAGCTGGTGGTGTTTGCGGATGGCGTTCTTGAGGGATGTCATGCTTTCCGCTGATTGGTCGTGGCGCCAGGTTTTCTCGAGGGCGCAGCAGGATTTCTTAGTCTTTGAGATCGTTGGTGAACCATGAGGCTTTCTTGCTGTCCAGGTTGCTGGGGGGGTTCTTCAGTGGAGCAAGGGCATCGGCGCAGTCAGTGATCCACTGTGTGAGGTGGTCGGCTGCTCCGGTGGGGTCCGAAGTGATGGTGGGTGGGTTTTGGCTCAGGGAGGTGGTGAGCTGGTCGGTGGTGATCTTGCTGTAGCATCTTCGGGGGGCTTGTTGCGGGCGGTGGTGGGTCGTTGTTTTGCTGAAGTTGAAATGGACGCAGCTGTGATCGGTCCAGTGTAGTTCGGTGGCGTGGTTGAAGGAGATGTGGTTGCTGGAGGAGAATATGGGGTGGAGCGTGTGGCCGGCGCGGTGGGTGGGGGTGTTGACCATTTGCTTGAGTACGAGGTTGGCGAGTTTGTCTAGCAGGGAGGTGGTGGTGTTGTCCTTGTTGTTCTCCAGGTGGAAGTTGAGGTCCGCTAGGAGGATGTAGTCAGAGGAGGCGAGGGCGAGCGGGCTGATGAAGTCTGCGATGGCTTCGCTGAAGTGTGTGTGTGGTCCTGGGGGTCTGTAGATGAGGGTACCTCTGAGGGTGGTCTTGGGGTCGGTGTGTATCTGGAAGTAAAGGTGTTCGGCGGCGGTGAGGGAGTCTTCGGTGTTGGTCGTGATGCGGACGGTGTTTCTGTGGACAATGGCGATGCCACCTCCGGCTTGGTTGACGCAGTCCCTCCGGATGATCTTGTAGCCGTCCGGGATGGCAATGGCGATGTCGGGGGCTTTGGAGGCGTTCATCCAGGTTCCCGTGAGGAAGGCGACGTCCGGCGCTGTGCGGTCTAGGAGGTCCCAGAGTTCGACGGCGTGTTTGTGGACGGAGCGGGTTTTGAGCAGGATGCACTCCAGGTGGCTTGTTGTTGGCGCCGGTTCTGGCGGGCGCGGTGCGGGACCGAGGGCAGGTGAACTTGCAGTCGCGGCAGGTGAATGCTCCGTGGGTGCGTTTCGGGGTGGCGCGATAGCAGGCTGGTTGTCGGCCGGTGTTGAGTGCGTGGAGTGTGGTGGCGTTGTATCTCCGTCGGGTGGGCTGGCTCCGGCGGGGTCCAGGCGTTCTGGCGCTGGACGGGCGTAGTCGGGCTTGCCTTTGGCGCACCATCGGCGCTCCCGCTGCGCGTGATGGCTGCACGCGCGGGCTCCGCCATAAATGGCGAAGTGGAAGGGAGGAGCAGCTGGGAGGCGGGAGCGGGGCGGCGAATGGGAAGCGGGATCGGGTACGGAGGAAAAGGGGGCGGGGCCGCAGAGGCGGTGAGCGGGGGGAGACACAAGCGGTAAAGGCAGTCACTGGAGGCATAGAACAGGAAAAAAACAATCACGGGGGACCCAGAGCGGGAAAAACAGTCCCGGGGGACCCAGAGCGGGACAACAACGCGGGGAGAGCGGCGAGGTGGAAAGCCTCGGGAGCAGAGCCCAGACCAGAAAAACAGAACAGAGCCAACAGTGGCAGAGGCAGAAGGCAGGCACCGAGCTGGGAGACGCTCAGCAGATCAGGGCAGCAGGAGTGGCGGCAGAACTCTCGGCAGCAGCGGGAATACGGGGGCTGTGCGGTGAGTGGAGCGACCGGCCCTGAGAGTGGATCAAGGGGCACCTGTGTGAATCTTTGGCCAGTTTCTTCACTGACAAACCTCATGTTTTTTTTTTCAACATTTTCCATTGCTACTACTTTTAATGTTTATACGTTAAATGACCAGTTGTTCTATCCATGTTCATCCCTCACTTGTTTCTGCGGACTTTGACTCTCTGACCCCAGAATTGATCAAGAAATTTGTGCTTTTAGTTAAATCCGGTTCTCCCTGTATAGTGTGTTGTGCTCAATTGTTGCATTCTAGCATTGGTAAGCTTAGCCCATTGCTCACATAACTGTGCAACACTTCTTTGTGTCTTCTGTGGTACTCTGTCCTGGAAGCATGCTATTGTTTTCCTGTATCTTGAAAAACAGTAGAAACTTATACTACTAGTAAATATTATCTTATTTCTCTTTTACTCGTTCAAATTAACGTGTTGTAGCAACATCATTTCTGTCATCACCTCTCTCTTGGACTCTGATTCCATTCTTAACCCTGCTTTATCTGGATTTCATATTCCATAGTTCTGTGTCAGCCCTGATTGAGGTGGTTGGCAAACTGTGTTGGGTTTAAGACAATGCTGGCAGTGTAGCTCTTGTTATTTTAATCTCTCTACCTGTTCCAATACCATCAGCGACATGAAATTGGCACCTGAGGCTCAGCAGTGAGATAGGTAAGGACTTATTTACATGACAGTACCCAGGCAGTTAAGATCTTATTCTGCATTTCATCATCTAGACATGCAAGGGGTCACACAGGTTTCTTCTTTAAGCTCAAAATTGTTTTATATGTATGTTGCCAACTTGAGCAGATCACATGGTGTCAACTTTATGACCTATGCCAACGATAACCAGCTAATCACTTTAGTGTGTGATTGGCTGTATGGGCCTTTGTTAGTTGAAAGGAGAGTGGGTAAGGGGCTAATTTTTACATTAATTGCCATAAACCGTGAAGACCAATTGGGACTAAACGGAAATCAACAGAGGTTTGACATGATTTTAAAGGGATTTAATAACAAATGTAGTCTGCTTAAAATTCTTGATAATCAGATATTTAAAGTGTAAGCATTTTCATTACATAATTACATTGTCATACATTAATTAGCGTAAAATAAATCAGGAACCAAGATTGTATAAAGAAAACGGATTATCCAGGACGTGTGTTCTATAATGGACAACCTCTAATCCATGCTATAAAGAATAGATCAAGCGGGGCAAATAAGGTAAGGTTTCCTCTTCAAAAAACAAAATGAAGGTTTCTGATGAGAGAATTGGAATTCTGAGGCATGAAGCCTTGGCACTCAAGCAGTAAAGATTAGCAAAATCAAGAAAGGTCTTCACTGCTCTAAGTCAGCAAACTTCTTCTAAGGCAACCTCTATGCTCTCTCGCTCTAACTCTTGCGCACTTGTCTAAGGATCACCTTTTTTAAAATTCAACAGAACTATAAGTGCAATATTTCAGACGATGAACTCCCTTATTCCTCAGACTATGACAATGGTGTAAACATGACACTAGTCCTGGAGTTTTTACACTGAACAGAATCAGTGGTTCTGTGTTCCTCCCATGAGTCTCACTCCCAGGTATCTTCTTCGTATCCCGATGAGAACCTCACTATTAGTTGTGTAATACATCACAAATACCTATTCGCTAACTGTTGGAAAGTGGGTTATTGGTAGGGGCAAATGTAGGTCTGCCACTGGCAATAAGGCCACTAACACATGATAGGACTCAGCATAGGTCTTAGAAAATATTTCCTTTGCTCAACCCTTGGTAACGTGGCTGCAAGCAGACAGGCTTAACTTCAAAGACCGGTATGTCAAGCATTTAAAAACACCATTTCAGCAAATAATTAAGACACCACACAAAATAAAAATCCAACACCAATTTATAAAAATAGGTAATATTTTTGTCTTTTAAATGACACCAAAACTAAAATAATCCACTATAGGGAACCAGAGATATGAATTTTTAAAGATTAGTCACTTTCTAGTGCTTAGAAACCAACAGCGCCCCTTTAAGTCATTTCATTTTCTCTGTCAGGGACACACCTTTATAAATTATTCTGAAGAATTCTCAACACTGTAGTAGGCCGCCTTCTTCAGCAAGCGGGGTCCAGTTAGTGCACCTTCCTGGCGTTCTGCTTGCGGGTCCCAAAGTATCCAACACACAATTCAAGGTTCTGGAATCTCCAAGAGGGTCCTTGAAAGTGTGAAACTTCAATTCTGCAATCCACTTGAACAAACCCTTACAAATCCACTGGTACTCCAGGCTTTGAATTCTTTGTGAGGCTGTCCAGGTGAGCTCTGTTAACCTGTAGCTTGACGGGAGTTCAACTCTTGAGTCCTTTGGCAGCAAGGTAATCCACAGGGCTGCAGTTTCACTTGGTGCAGTCTTCAGAGGACAGGCCTTAGAGTTCCTTGCACAGAAAGAACTTTTTCAGCAGGGCACTTCTTGCTTCATTCACTTTTAAGCAGCAAATCTGGAGGGCTCTGCCCCTCTCAGATACTTACTCAAAATTCTCTGGGTCAAGCACCAGGTCACTGCTGACCAATGAGAGCAGGGCAACTCCTCATACTTATGACCTCATCCTGTGGAGTGTGACATTAGTTTGTCCCAGAGTGCATCATTCTTCCAAATTCATAATTTCTGATTTTCCAGGAAGGAGGTAAGAGCTGGCTAAACACACCCCCTGGCATGTCCTTTTTCCATGGACTCTCCCCCTACCATCTGCACATTACCTTCCTTAAGCCTAGCCCTGACTCTGGGTCAAGACAGTCAGTGGATTGAAACCCAGGCCTTCCCTCTGCCTTTGAAGAGCATAATTTACGATGCCACCTCCTGGCCATTGCATTCCTATAGATCAGCACACTTCCCTCCCAGCAACCTGGCTAATCCACTTAACTCTGACCAATCAGGGCAGACCTCTGAAAGGCTGAATTTGGACTTACAAACAAGAAAGTCTCATAACTTATTGTATGTACACTTTAGGAGAAATTCAACAATATAATATTGTTGGATCTTTGAATGTTCCGGCTAGTCCTCTCCTATCAATATTTAATAATCAATAAATTCCTACCATGTTAACCTATGGGCCATGGGGTTTGCAATGGGGAAAATGACTTAGGCCACTTTTCAAGAACCAGGGATTATACAACCATATTTAATAAGTATTTCCCTAATTTCTACAGGACCCCACCCCCTTTGCAACTAGGGGAGACTTCAGGGGTTCTGAATCTACAGAAATCATGCAGATTATCCTTACCCAATTCTTGTAGCATCAAAGTCGAATTTGAGCAGCTCTTTAACACAATATGGGGAGTGACATGTAAAATTTCACTTTACCCCGGCATATAAAAACTCATTTTATAAGGGCGTACCTTATTGATAACTGACCCCCACCCTCGGGATACATAGGGGTGACCCTGGGGGTCCCTAATATGCAAAAACATGGTGGGGTTTTCATTTTTAAGGGCCCCTACCTCCAAAGTGGAGTTTGGGCACAATTTAAGGTTTAAAAGCTGTCCTGGCCACCAGGGATGCTTTTAAACTGACCTCGGGCTTCAGCACTGCACACATGCTAGTGCATAAAATTTGCTGGCCTCTAAACTGCCATGCCCCAGGATACTGGAGACTTCTAGGTAGTTTCAATCCCCTGCCCTATTGCATACTAGGGTCATGCCAATTACAGGGGTACCCCACCATACCATAGTGTACCCTAGTGTATGTTGGGTGTGTTAACTGTATTCTAATGTGTTCCTTTTAGCTTGGCACTGGCCCTGGGCCTGGTTAAACAGAGCCCAGGGTCAGTCAGAGTCAGTTACCACCTGTTCCAGTCAGCAAAAAGTTGGGGGGTGCCCAGGGCACAGGATGACTTTGCAACACTAACTAATATAAGGTGTCTGGAAAATTACAGCATCTGCAGTGGGCAGGGGAAGAAAACATCTTGTGCAAAAGAACTGTGAAAATAAGTGCATACCTTTTGGCCTTAAATATTTAAAGTCTATATTCAAAATTACAAAGATATGAGGCTAACTTAATTCATTGTAACATGTTAACTCGAGTATTTGCTTATAATTGCGTGTGGTTACTTACTGCTAATTATGTGCACACTTTATTTAATGTAGTATTTATGAATGTATTTAATTTTTTGCAAATGAGATAATACCCTCCAAAGATGTTGGTTAGCTCCATGCTGGGTCAAGGAGCTTGCTGCCAAGTTATAAAGCTGTTGTAACTCATGGAGGGGCTTGGTTACATGCTGCCATGAAAGGAAACTCTTGGGGAGGGGTTGGGGATAAGAAGCAGTGACATTTCTTTCCTGGTCAAAGAATCCTTAGAAAACAGCTGGATAACTCAAAAGGAGGTGAACTTCCTCTCTGAAAAACAATCAAAGATGCCACATTTCTATATCTTCCCCAATGTTCACAATAAATGTTTTCATTTTTTTGCTTTGCTATGATAACTCCGATCTCCCACAAAGAATGCCAGTTGCAGCGGTGCAAGTGTGGATCGTCTTACATACATTTTATTTTATTTGTTTGTATGTGTGTTGCTTTTATTACGTTCCTGCATCCATCAAACTATAGGATTTTGTAGCAATGGGGACGTTTTGGGGGGCTTGGTGTTGGACGTGGCACAAGATTCAGAAGTTTTCCGCTTGTTTTTTCTGAGTACTCAAAACTGTTTTCACAAACAATTTATGCTGCTATTCAGCAAAGACCAGAGGTCACAGCCAGACAAACAGTGCTGCTGGCCTGGTAAGAGGGGCAGAAGTATTTTTTTCTTCTGTTTGTCAAAACATCCATGCTTGTTCTCCCCTCCCACGGGCCCCTGCTGCTGCCTTCTCTCGGCGTTGCCTGACAATCGCTTTCACCTACCTTGCTGTGGTTTATTGCCCCCAACCCTTTTTTCTTTCCCCAAACCTTTTACCCTTTATGCAACTGTCCAAATCAATACGCCTGTCTACACTCGGGGTATAAAACGGAGTGTAACCTTTATATGGTCTAGTTACAGCCCTAGTTCTTCATGGGTAAGCAGCCTTCTCACTACGGTCTCTGCCGTCACTTAGTAACAGTAAAACAATGTTAATTAGCGAAGACAAAATGCATATTTGCAGTTGTTGCCACTCATAACATAATTAAAATGCACCGATTGATAGAGAAGCACCCCACACCATTTGTGCTAACTTTTATTTTTATTTTTCGTTTTCCCATTCAACTTGGATCCAAAAATAGAAAAAAAGGCACTTGTGTAATTTTTTAGGCACATGTTTTCTTGGCGTTCGCGCCTACAACATGACATGCAGGTCGCTCAAGTTTTTTTTTTTTTAACCCCTTCACTGCGGCGGCTATTCCGCCGCAGTGCTAAGGGGGTGGGGGGGGCAGCGCGGCGGTCCTGTGCTCGTGACGGAACCGCTCTGTCACAGCACGCGGGTGAGCTGTGCTTTTGACGGAATGGTTCCGTCACGGCCCCGCCCGCTCAATAGAACGCACCGCGCAGGCGCGGCGAGCGGGCCGTGGCGGAACTGTTCCGTCACCAGCACAGCCCACCCGAGGCTCGTGATGGAACGGTTCCGTCACGAGCATGGGAGTGGTTAAAAGCCATGCTGCACAGTATTGGTCACTGTGCACTCACACATTGCTCACTCGCAGTAATGTAGTCCACACACACTGTCCCCTCACACACACTGTCCCCTCACACACACTGTCCCCTCACACACACTGTCCCCTCACACACACTGTCCCCTCACACACACTGTCCCCTCACACACAGTTCCCTCACACACACTGCCCCTCACACATTGCGCACTCACACTATTTTAGGCCACACACACTGCACCCTCACACCCCGCACCTTCGCACACCTTGCACACTCACACACTCATTACACTGCCCCCTCGCACACTGCCCCCTCGCACACTGCCCCCTCGCACACTGCCCCCTCGCACACTGCCCCCTCGCACACAACCCCCCTGCACACACAACCCCCCTGCACACACAACCGCCCTCACACACAACCGCCCTCACACACAACCCCCCCACACACAACCCCCCCACACACACAACCCCCCCACACACAACCCCCCCACACACACAACCCCCCCCCACACACAACCCCCCCCCACACACAACCCCCCCCACACACAACCCCCCCCACACACAACCCCCCCCACACACACAACCCCCCCACACACACAACCCCCCCACACACACAACCCCCCCACACACAACCCACCACACAACCCCGCACCCACACAACCCCCCCACCCACACAACCCCCCCACCCACACAACCCCCCCACCCACACAACCCCCCCACCCACACAACCCCCCCACACACACAACCCCTCACACACACAACCCCAACCCCACACACAACCCCGCCCACACACATAACCCCGCCCACACACACAACTCCCCCACACACAACCCTGCCACACACACACAACCCCCCACACACAACCCCCCCACACACAACCCCCCCCACACACAACCCCACCCACACACAACCCCACACACACAACCCCACACACACAACCCCACACACACACAACCCCACCCACAACCCCACCCACACCCCCCCCACACACACACAACCCTACACACACACAACCCTACACACACACACAACCCCCCCACACACACAACCCCAACCACACACACAACCCCAACCACACACACAACCCCGCCCACACACACAACCCCCCCACACACAACCCCCCCACACACAACCCCCCACACACAACCCCCCCACACACACACAACCCCCCCACACACACACAACCCCCCCACACACACACAACCCCCCCACACACACACAACCCCCCCACACACACACAACCCCCCCACACACACACAACCCCGCCCACACACACAACCCCGCCCACCACACACAACCCCCCCACACACACAACCCCCCCACACACACAACCCCCCCACACACACAACCCCCCACACACAATCCCCCACAAACAACCCCCCACACACAACCCCTCCCCACACACAACCCCCCCACACAACCCCCCCACACAACCCCTCCCCACACACAACCCCCCCACACAACCCCCCCCACACAACCCCCCCACACAACCCCGCCCACACACACAACCCCGCCCACACACACAACCCCGCCCACACACACAACCCCGCCCACACACACAACCCCGCCCACACACACAACCCCGCCCACCCACACAACCCCGCCCACACACACAACCCATCCACACACCCCCCACACACACACCCCCACACACACATCCCCCCCCACACACACACCCCCACACACACATCCCCCCCACACACACCCCCCCACACACACACACACCCACACACAACCCACCACACACACAACCCCCCCACACACACGACCCCCCCCACACACACGACCCCCCCACACACACGACCCCCCCACACACACGACCCCCCCACACACAACCCACACACCCACCCACCCACTCACACACCCACCCACTCACACACCCACCCACTCACACACCCACCCACTCACACACCCACCCACCCACTCACACACCCACCCACTCACACACCCACCCACTCACACACCCACCCACACACCCACCCACCCACACACCCACCCACACACACACACACACACCCACCCACACACACACCCACACACACACCCACACACACACCCACTCACACACACACTCACACACCCACACACACCCACTCACACACACACTCACTTACCTATCTATATATATATATATATATATATATATATCGCCCTCTATCTATCACCCTCTATCTATCGCCCTTACTCTATTGCATCACCACAGCATCACTCAGGGGCACCACAATATCACTATGCGCTAACAAAGCATCACTCGGCACCACAGCATCAATCTGTGCAACGATTCAACAACTCGTTCAAATATGTTTTCTCAATGTTTCAAGCTTTATTACAAATGTCACAAAAAAAGTTAATATTTCACTTCTGTTCATGGATTTTCGTCACAATAAAATACACTGAACAGAATCTTCATAAGTTATTTTCAAAAGTTTAAGTTATTGCCATTATAAATTACAATATCTTTTATTTAAGTATTAATTATGAAAAAGATTAAAAGCCATTGTTATTTGTAATATCTATACATCTAAGTCATGTAAATACAACACATATTACATTACAAATGCTATAGGTGTCACATTTGCGAAAGTTATAACTATTGGCATTGTAAATGACAAAGCTATTAATTTAGCTATTTTCAAAACCAACGCATAAAAAATGTCATTTACAATACCAATAGCTCAAACTTTCCTAATGCGAGACCTATTGCATTGAAATGCATGTTTTATTTTATTTTATTATGAACAATACAAAATAAGCCATTATATTGAGATATAGGTCTTGCTTATGTATCACATTACAGTGTAGGGTCACATTACAACACATCTGAATGAACACAGCATATTCAGAATTACCAATCAAGTTGCCTATCACCTGTGTATATGTCGTGTAGGTGTCAATCATCTCGTCCCTGATCTCTGGGGATATTGGGGAAACTGGCAAGGAAGGCTTTCACCTTTTCCCCAGGACTTTGATGCAATTCTATTCCTCCCTCTAATATCTCAAGTCCATAAAATTCATCCAGGGGTCCAAATTTTCTTAAACATTTTAGGGCATCCTCTCGCCTTATATACCACCCTCTTAGTGACCATATTCATGGCCATGCTCGCTCTCCACTCTACCATAGTCGGGAGAGTGGGCGCTTCCAAATATCGGGCTACTTCTCTCTTTGCTACCACAAGGCCCAGATTACATAGTAGAAGTTTAGTGCGGGGGAGATTTACATCTGAGGACACCTCTAGCAGAATAAACATGGCTTCTATGGGGAGTTCCATTTCCAGTACCTTGCTAACCTCCTCCAGTATCTGGGACCAGTAAGTTCTAATCTGTTGACATTCCCAAAATGTGTACACAAATGTACCCCTTTCCGTCTTGCAGTGCAAGCAATTTGGTGTCTCTGCTCTCCCTATTTCATTCATTCATGCCCTGTCCTAATACTCCTTGTGTAATATTTTAAACTGACTCATGCAAAGTCTACTCTTAATGGCTACTTCTCGTGGGTGCATTTTGGGCAGCTTCCCAGTCTGTCCATCAGTGGTTCTGTAGTGTGTTCCATTTAGATCTTTAAGCTGTCAAGTTGTCTGGAATATTATTAACGTTCTATATGTCCATGCGATTGCCTTACTGTTAACCTCCTCCTGTAGTAACCTACCCTATAGGGGCGCAAATTCTGGGATATCTGCTGTCTATCTTTTCTCCCCTCCAGGTGTGTTCTAGTTGGAGGGACTTGTATCTTTGGGTGTCGTTCAGGTGATCGTCAGATTGGAATGCCACAAAGGGGATGAGAGCTCCTTCTTTCAGGATATCGCCCAGCTGGAGGATCCCGATTTGTGTTCCAGTGTCTAAAAACCTCGGAGTCTAGTTATCTCGAGCATTCTCGTACCCTCCCACCGTGCTTTCCCACGTTAACATCTTTACCCATTGCATTTGCCCCTTTCCAGGCCTCTAAGAGTTCTTTGGGTAGCAGGAAGTAAGCAGCTGAGACCCTCTCCCCCATATATGTAGCGCCGATGTGTATGTTTCTGGAATTGGATACTTTCAAGGGCATAGGTTGGATGCCCTCCTGCTATATGTTCCCAGTCATTGATCACCACCAGGTGAGCTGCCCTGTAGTATGATTGTATGTCTGGTAGGTTGATTCCCCTGTTGTATTGACTGTTGTAACGTCCTCCGTGCTACGCTCTGGTGTCCCCCATCCCATAGTAGTGTGCATAGCTCCTCATTTATCATGTTAAAGATTGTCTCTGGCAGTCTACAATACATATTTTGCAATACGTAGAGTAGTTTCGGAAGGGTTGTCATCTTATACATGGCTGTTCTGCCTATCATCATAAGGGGCAATTGTCTCCATCTTCTTTCATCATCCCTGAAGTCCACTAGAGCCCGCTTGATATTTTGAGCAAGGTTCATGGATTCATGAATAGTTATAAATAGACCTAAATATTGGAACCTCTCTCGAACTGCTCTAAGGCATCCGGGGAGTGTCTGGATATCCAAAGTACCTCCCACCGCATTAGGCTGGATTTATCCCAGTTTATTTTATGACCTGTGTATCTGCCATACTCTTCAAACACCTGTAGGATCAGAGGGAGTGTCCTGTTGAGATCAGTGACATATAGCAATGTCATCTGCGTAGAGTGAAATTCGCTCCTCCGGGAGGAACCCATTTTCGTTGTTGAAGCCACTCATGGATGTGTGATCCCTGACCAGGCTCACAAAAGGTTCCAGTACTAGGGCAAACAGGAAGGGGATAATGGGCAGCCCTGTCTGGTGCCTCTCTGTATAGGGGATGTGTCCGATAGTGCCCCGTTTACCTGCAGCTTGGCACTCGGGTTAGTATATAATAACTCTACCCAGGCAATAAAGATGGGGCCAAATCTAAACTTCAATAGTGTTTGTCGCATATACAGCTAATGTACCACATCAAAAGCCTTTTCGGCATCTAATGAAAAAAATACATGCGGGTGGACCTATCTTTTACTGTGTCCAGCCAGTTGGGTAAGCGAAGAAGGTTAAATCGCGTGGCTCGGTCGGGCATAAAACCTGATTGGCCCCAGTGAACAAGTGATGTGATTACAGACAGCAGTCGCGCTGCAAGAATAGAGTCCAGGATCTTTGTCTCTACATCAAGTAATGAGATGGGGCAATAAGACCCGCAGTCCATTGGGGGTTTGCCCTTTTTTGTGGTTCACAACCACTGTTACATTGTAGAGATCTGGCAGAAGTGACCTCTCAGTTTAGGCGGCAAGGTACATGTTTAATAGATGTGGACCTAGCAGGCTGGCATTACTTTTTAAAAATTCTAATGGTAGTCCGTTTGGACCAGGGGTTTTCCCAGTTTTCATCTTGCTAATAGTATCCACTGTTTCTGTCAAGGAGATATCTTTATCAAGTTCTAATCTCTCTGTCTGTACAAGGGTGGGCATTGTAATCATACTTAAGTAGTTAGTGATTTGAGCCTCGTTTGCGAGGGGTCGTGCTTTGTAAAGTTCAGTGTAGTATTTGGCAAAGTCGCCTGCAAATGCTGGTGCCGTTGTAGGCATCTCCTCCTTTACTCATATCATATCAACCCACCTAGCCTCTACCTCCTTCCTACCCAGCCATGCGAGAAGTTTCCCTGCCCTGTCTCCCATTTCATAGAGTCTATGTTGTGTGGCCTGAAGTATGGTTTTGGGCTCCCTCTCTACCAGAGCGCGATATTCTCTACGCGTTACTGCAATCTGCCTGAGTCTGTGCCTATCGGTGCTATTATCTACGAGTCTCTCCAGATCTAACAGTTTCTTCTCCAAGGCCTCTAGTTCAAAGGACTCGTCCTCTTGTTGAGGGCTATTATGTTTTGAGGTCTGTCTCTAAGTACTGTCTTGTAAGCTTGGTATATAATGACAGCCGAGGCAAAATAACCCATGTTCTCCTTGAAGTACAACTCTGTGTCTGCAGGTCCTCATTCGGAACACGGTCAACCTTAGGACGGGAACCTACGTACGAGCTCTAACCTGAATTCCGCCAGCACCGCTCCTTGAGCACGCATTTACCCTCCTGCGGTGACCACACCTAACGAACCTGTTAATTATCGTTTCGTTCTCGTCACTACTCATATAAGAAACCGGATCTCCTACCACAACATCGCTGCATACCATATGGGACCATACCGTACCCTGGGATTTAGACTTTCTAATACGATCATCTGATCTCCTTTTTACCTACGGACATACCGACCACCAAGTCTTGGGACCTGCCGGGTCGGAAATATCACTGATGGAGCGACTACTCTATATACGCCTACTGCACATTGGCCCTGAGGAGTCGCTGGAAGAATATCCCACATTCGACGAAACACGAGTCGACTGGTTTGTCTAAGAAAGCATTAAATAACCAAAACACTGACGGATTGTACAAGACATATTTTGTTTTTCATTTACTCAGGCTTTGTATTGAAATGTATATGTGTCGATACCGACACCCCTTTCCAATTATTATTTGTTGTGTGCATGGGTATTCTGTTGCACAACTCCGTGTCTGCTCTAATCTTACCTGTCACTTTCCTGTCTCTCAAATCCTATGAATTCAGTCTCCATTTACGCTTGCCTCTATCCGAATTTCCTCACACTATTAGCCATAGAAGTGAATGGTCAGATATACCTCTCGCTAGGTAGTCAACCCTTTCTACTGTCTCAATCTCATCTGCAGGTTCGAGGAGTTAATCTAACCTGGAAAAAACTCCATAGGCTTCCCAAAAAAAGGACTAGATACGGTCCACTGGGTGGAGTGGACGCCATAGGTCAGTCAAGCTCAGGGCATTCCGAAATTCAGCCAGTTGGGTAGGTCTACTTGACCCTGCAGTCACCCCTGTGTGGTCCATCAGTGGGTCGACTACGTCATAAATCCCCCCCCCACCCTACCCCCCCAATTATGTGTCGAAGGATTGGATTCCAGAAGAATCTGTTACTTTGTCTAGAGTCTGAGCCTGTAGTCGTGGGGGGCACATAACCAATGATTAATGTAAGTGCCTTTCATCCCCAAGTCCCTCATACTACCACGATCGTGCCCCCAGGGTCCGTCCAAATCATATTTGTCCTAAAGGGAGGTGATTTTTTAAAAATTCGGACAGCTACCCCTAGATCCCGAGGTAAACCCAGCACGTGCCAGTGTGGTATATGTCCCTCTTCCCAGAAAGGCACTGTGAACTCCCATCAAATGTGTTTCCTGCAGGAGGATTAGATCTCGTTGGAGTCTCTTAAAATACCTCGTGTCTAGCCCCCTCTTGATTTTGTTACCTAGTCCGTTGATGTTCCATGTCCGGACCGAGTATATATCAATGCATGTCTATGATGGCTAGTAGCAACCTCTTTTCAGCCCTGGCCGCTGACTCCTCCCTCCAAATATCCCACATACTGGCCAAAAAGAATTCAACATGACTACACACAGAAAATTCCTCAGAAAACCCCCCACTCACACTCTCCCCCTTATACGCCCTTTCCTCAACTAAACAAAACTGGTGCAGACAAAGTCTGAGAGGTCTGTATTTCTGCCCTCCTCCCCTCCCGCCCCCCAAATCAAATGTTTACCAATAAAGTAAAGAATACTAACGCAGCCCGAGCCTTGTCGCCTGTTGGGGCTTAACGATTTATTGTTCCTGTCTTTCTTCTTTGCTCCCATCCAGTGTTTTTGGCCAATGTGTTTCACCAGTGTCAATATCTGCCTTCTGTTCCTATAGCCTGTAATCTTTTGTATGAGTAGGTGATCGCTGTCACTGTCCTCTGCGTGTTCCTGTTCTGACATGACTGGGGTTGCCTGTCGGAGACAGCTCCTGGGTGATGTCATCCCCGCAGCCCTCGGTCTGACACTCCGTTCGTGTCCATGTTGTGGGTCTTCTCTTCCAGATTCCTATCATGCCTCCATGGTGTGCGTCTTTGTGGCTTGGATCTCCTTCCCAAACAACGCTTCGATGCTGTATTCTGTAGTTTGGATCTTGCAGTAGTGCACATGGCTGGTCGTTGGACCTCCGTCTTTTCCATTCTTTGCGATATAGGGGGATGTTCCTCTATGCAGGCATATGGTATTTGAAAGAAGAAAGTGTTATTCTGGAATAGTACTTCAAGTTTTATGGGGTAGAGTAAGATCTTTTGCATATGAAGGGTCCTCAACTGTTCCTTGACATAGTCAAAGGTTCTTTTCTGTTTCTGGACAGCTCTGGAAATCTGGAAAAAACATTATCTTGGTATTGCCCAGTCGGACCTCACCTGTGCTCCTCATCTCTCACAATATCAAGTCTTTGTCCTAATAATTTAGAAAACGGGCAATCACCGGCCTGGGAGGGCCCCCCCAGAGGTGGCCGTGTACCCGGCATCCTTTGGGCTTGTTCAATCGCAAAGCAGGCAGAGTATTAAGTATTCGGGAAGGTGTCCTTGAGCCATTGGAAGAGGAAGGATCCTCAGTCTGTACCCTCACAACACTCCAGAAAACCTATTAAACGTAGGTTATTCCATCATGCACGGTTTTCCGCATCGTCTACTCTCCATGCGGCCTCTTTCAAAGAGGCTGCCAGCTGTGTGACCTCTTTTCGCAGACTGCGCAAGACATCTTCCACCTCTGAGATGCGCTGTTCAGCAAGTGCAACTTCTAAAATACTGTGTCCGGACTTTTTATGGAAACATAATGTCAAACGAGGTCCAAACAAGGAATGACCCTAACTTCACGTACACATTAACTAACAAATACAAGACCCATACACAGACACTGATGCACAGAGACTTAAAGACATCAACGCACACGTTAACACATTGAGAACATTAATGTTCATTTTATACAGTTGGTTTTATTTTTTTATTTCTTTCTCTGTGTGTTGCTAAGTCACGCCCACATGTAGCATTTTAATTTGTTTTTAACATTTTCTTTTATGGTCACATTGCTGACCGAATAAAGATCATTTGAACCTTGAACATTACTGGATTGTTTGATATCACCTGCTGCTTGATAAGTGGCCATTAACAGATAGTGGCTCCCTGGCCTTGACATAACATTCAGTAGTACAATTATGACTTCTCGTGCTATATTAAGAAACAGCTGTAAGATTCAAGTCAAAAGTGGGATGGAAATAGTCCATACAATTACCGTTCAGCTTAGAGGAAGGGGCCAGTTTCCCCCATGGTTAAGGGAGTGTGAAGTATCTGCACACTATTGGCTTGATTATGTGACATCCAAATATAGCTTTGTTTGAAAGTACTATCATTAGACCGTTTCTGTACACAACCACTCCACATTCAATCAGTCGAATGCCTAAAAATAAAGTCTGATCGATCTGTCACAATGTTATGATAAAGAATGTCGACCTTCCTATAAAGGGAGAGTGCATGGCCCTTATGTATGTGGGTTTAAGGTATATTTAATGGTTTGCTATTGACACTGTAAAAGACAATGTTTGTTACTTTCAATTTTACATATTCATTTCTATTGGGGGAGAGTGGATTGCGGCCAAACCGATTGTTTTAGATGATGGAACATGTTATTCGGCCCCAAAATTCCCCTTGTTTACAAGTGATGTCCAGGTGTTCATATTTGGTGCGTTAAAATGTTTCTAGTGTGTCTTCTTAGCCATCCTAGGTTTGAATGATAAATTAAATTATTCACCGGAAGATAGTGACTTTTCCCATGATGATAATTCTTGTCAATTTGGGAATCCAAGTTTAAGACTCTGGTTTCCTCAGTATTTGTATTTGAGTTATTAGAACATAGCATCTCCAGTCACTCCTGTGGATATTTTATTTATGCTATTCTGTGCTCTATTGTATTAAATATAAATCTTAGAAGGGGCTTACATCCCACCCTCGCTTTTCATTGGTTCGTGTGTTTTCCTCTTCCCTTTCCTCTGTTTCTATTGGCTGTAGCCTGTTGCTCCTGGTGTTCTTCACATATTAGTCTCCTCAGGACCAGATACTGTTTTTATTTACTTGAGGATCTTTTTTTAATCTTTTGTTTGCTTCCACGGTGCTTGAACTGTGCTCGTTAAACAAAGACGCTTCTCTGGGCACGATAATCAGCGTACTCCAGCTTTATGGAATTTTTTTTATGTGTATGCTTATGTGCAGTGTTGTAGAATTCTGGTGACTCTGAGCAGACTGCAGGCTCTTCCTGCATGGATGCCTATCATACAGTTCAGCACATCAACAGTCAATACTCTCACTAGCTGCCATGACTTCCCCAACCACGGCTTCACACAGCGCTTGTGCTGTGCTTTTTCAACAAATCTACCAAAATGTCCATCTTGTTTGCGGCTCATCCACCAAGCACAGCCCTCGTCCTTTTTCTGCATGTTCAGTGCAAGTTGGTTTTAGAGAATGCTTAGTCAGTCTTCCATTTCAGCAATCAAAACTCCAGAATTGCAAGCTTATCGAATACATAACTCCGGCGTGTTAGTAGCAAGCCTAACGCAGTTCACCTCTCAGCCTCTCTCTGCATCCGAAGCCGGGCTGCAGTTAGCGCCTTTCTTGAGAGGTAAGTTCCACTGCAAGCCTGACTCTAACCATTGACGAGGAGGCTCTAGTTTCCGACTGTCATCAGACGGTCTGGACGACTCTCCCAACAGCTGTGTGTTCCTTGTGATCAGCAAGTCGACGTCCAAGGTTGTACATTTCCTCCATGGCCCAGCAGGCCTGAGAAGACTTGGCAAACTTGACAAAGGATATCCTATTGGACTGTATGGTGTGCTTGTCTTTCACCAACCATATATCCTGGATGTCGCTGAACTCCGAAAAGTGCTGGCAGGGCACATCCTCCGACATCGACTTGGTGATCACAAGGAACAAACGCACAGTGAGCCTAAGCACTGAACTGTAACATGCCTAGTCCCACCCACTTTTCTTTTTTGCTTCGACTTTGCTAGAACTCGTACCTTCTCTACTTTGTTAATCAATAGCTGCATTTCAAATTATGCTATAGTCATGTGATTGTCCTGGTTTCTAGCCTGCTCTGCGTGCAGTGCACTGTGCGTGTGCGTTTCTCACAGTTGCAGCAGACATTTTAGGTCACTGACTTAGTTTGTATGGAACGTTCTTTGTAAGAAGTTTATTTGTTTATTGAAAAGAGCTGAATCAAGTAATTATCACTATGTCATTACATACCACAAAACACAGTATTGGAAAAATGAGTTAATTCACATACACCTCACGCTTAAGACTTGGGGAAATACATTAGTACTTGGGTCTTAGATATAACATTTCCTTAAAAATTTGGCAATTTACTTATTCCTATACTTCCACACAAAATGAAAATGTATGTTGTGTTGTTTCCATACATGTATATTATAGCCAGCATTATGCTGCCTCCCTCGGAAATCCTGTCAATTACCACATGCTTTAAAAATGGCACCTGAATTCGCCTAGACATTAGAAACTGTCTCATGCTATCTGGAAATGCACTATTCCTTTGTGGTTAATATGGTGGAAATATGGCCAAATTCAAATATTTGTCTTAAGATTTGTGGTGCATTATAAAATTAAACCACTGTCTAGTTCTTAATTTAACAAGCTATTTAAATGCTTGTAGCAGTAATACACACTTTACTCTTCATACGTCTCTTAACCATGCATTTTATTGCCGCACCATTTTGTTCTCCCTGGCTCAGCCCATTATAATGTTGTCCTTTATTCTCCTACAGTGTTCCATAGACAGTAACGTATAATTATTTTCATTACATCTATCGGTGAACATGCACACCTTTTGCATATGACACCCGTACCTTCTGGCATTCAGGTACCCCATTCAAATATTAGTTTACCATATCAGTTTTACACATGCTCACCAAGCCAAAACTTAAAACAACAAAAAGTTAATACTAATCACATAGGGAAAACCTATTACATTTACCATTGCTTTTTCATCTTCATCTCTGCCAACTTATTTCTCAACTCGTCCTTCTCCTGTGCCATTTTACTCCCTTCTGTTTCTTTCCCTCCAAACTCTTGTCACTCTTTTTACTCGACTCACATTCTTTTTTTGCATCTTGAATATATTCTTTAAACCATATGTTTGTATGTACAGGGATGTGTTGGTGCTTGTTAAGCATGAACTTAGTTTGAGAGCAACAAATGGCTAGAGAGGGTTCCGGACTCCGGGAATATAAAATTATTGTGGAAGGTCTTTGGTAGACGGTTCCGGGGTAGTGGTAATTAATTAATGTCCCATGATGAGCTCAGAGGTATTAGTTTAGTATCTGGGGAGATAGCTGAGAAGGGTGTTCCCTCTGTCCAGATGGGCCCTCTTGAATTTGTAATTTGCCCTTCTGTTTGTTACCATTATTCTCTCCTTGTGCTACTCTATCTCTGGACGTTTTGTCTTTTATTTCGTCTCTCTAGAGAATCCTCTCTTGAGAGTTCTTGTGTAATTATTAAGCATTGTGGTATAGATAGATCAGGAATTTGGCTCTGGCTTTCTGCTGGAACTAAGAAAGGAATCAATCGCCATACAGTCACTTCTCCAATCCTCTGACTTTTTCTTTGTCTTTCTTTTGATACAAATGTTCAACAGGTATGTCATGCAGGCCTCCATTTACGCTGCTATGATCCACAACCATATTCAATTCCAAAGCATCACTAATGTTGAAGAATTGTATGAGGACCCTGGAAATGCCTGGGCAGACGCCCACGAAAAAATGGCCCTAACTAACATCACCAATATCCTCTTCCACCTCATAGGAGACATTGTGATTTTGTTTCTTCATTTAAATGTAGTGTTCCTTGTAGATGGTTCTTAGCTTAAATACATCAGCAGAGGATAAACGTTCTAAAAGTTGTCAAAGTCACTTACTGTACAAATTGGTAAGTGTGCTACTTTACCTTTGTAATGGAAAGAACAAGACAATGTTTTGCTTTTCTGTTGCTTGCCAATTGAGACACTAATACATTTGCTGAATTATATGATGCCCATATGAATTTAAGACAGACATATTCACATTGCTATTCATTTACATAATACTCCATTGACAAGCTTGACTTTACATTTTTTTTCTCTTCAAAGGACGAGCCCAGGCTGGATGTGTTGATCAACAATGCAGGAATATTTCAGTGTCCGCACATGAAGACCGAAGATGGCTTTGAGCTGCAGTTTGGTGTGAACCACCTGGGCCACTTCCTGCTCACTCAACTTCTCCTTGGTCTCCTGAAAAAATCAGCCCCAAGCAGGATTGTTGTAGTGTCCTCCAAACTGTACAAATATGGGGACATCAACTTTGATGACTTGAACAGTGAGATAAACTACAATAAAAGTTTTGCTTACAGTCGAAGCAAATTGGCCAACATATTATTTACCAGGGAACTAGCCAGGCGCCTGGAAGGTTCAGGAGTCACTGTAAATGCTTTACATCCTGGGATTGTTAGGACCAATCTAGGCAGGTATATCAACATACCCTTACTAGCCAAACCCCTTTTCAGTTTAGTGTCATGGGCCTTCTTTAAAACTCCTTTAGAAGGAGCTCAGACTTCTATTTATTTAGCATCATCTCCAGAAGTGGAAGGGGTGTCAGGCTTGTATTATGGGGATTGCAAAAAGGATGAACTGTTGCCTAAAGCCATGGATGATTCTGTTGCACGAAAACTGTGGGATATAAGCGAAGTTATGGTTGGACTTGTAAAATAATTATTCATATTCGAAATTCAGCAAAGGCCGGGTATTAACATGACACTTCCTGCTTGCAGTACATATGAAAAGCTCATAATCAATCCGTTAAACATATTGGACTTTTATTCAGCTGTTCTGATTGTAAGTTATATTTGATATGACTGTGGTAATCGTGTTGATGGAGTTTTTGTGTGTTTCTAATTTGTTTTTCCAAAGTTGAAAATGAGCACAAATAAAGAATACAACCCTATGGAATATGCATATTGGTTGCCTGTTGTATATCGAACCCAAAAAAATGTTTTTACCTGCTAGTGCACATGCACAGTAGTTACCCATACTGATCCTTCACGAAGTTGTCTTAATTACTGATCTTGGAATGAGGGTTCTGTAGGTGGAACATACTCTTGTACGCTGGCTTTACCACACAATGCGTTTACCAGGCAAGTGAGTTTTTGTGCCTTTACTGTGTGTGTGTGTGTCTATGTATATTTTTATATAGATATATTACCTACTGGCGGTCGCCAGTAGGTAGTTCTAGTTATGACCTATTTTCCATAGGAAATCCGCAACACTCTATTTGCAATAACTTTGGCGCCGGTTGGCGAATCTTCGCAAAATTTTCAAAACTGGCAGGACGCTCCAGTCTGCTCCTATCCTGAAAGTTTCACAGTGATTTGTGAAGTGGGGGCCGAGAAAAAAGGGGGTCCCAAAATGTTTTTCCCATGCAATTTTCCTTAGGAACCTTTAATCACAGCTACAGCCCAAACTGCTGAAGGGAATTACACCAAATTTGGCAAAAAGGTAGCCCTTGGTTCAGAGTCGTGCCTTTTTGTTAAATGGTGTAAATCTGTTCAGTACATTTTTAGATATTCACCCCTTCCATGCTGATGACGGAACCGTTCCGTCATCAGCATCGGTTGAGCTGTGCTGATGACGGAACCGTTCCGTCATGACTCCGCCCGCGCAAGGCGGAGTCAGTACAGGCTGGGAATACGCCCTGCACGCAAGGGGTTAAAATATATATATATATATATATATATATATATATATATATATATATATATATATATATATACATACATATACAGAGCCTAACCACACATTTCATCGTGAGATCTGATTGGCTGTCAACACTTCATCCAAGAAGTGTTGGCAACCATCTTGGGATGAATATACATGATAGCACCTCATTAAAAAGCATTGCAGTTAATAGAAGGTTTTAAGACTATAGTTACATTATAAATCATTTGTTGATGGTACCATACTCATTTTAGGAATTGTGGTATGTTCTAAGGTGATTTTACCGCGTGACAAAGCCTTCTGCTGGGATATAATGAATCATGCTTTTCCCACAGAGGTTTTGGAAGGTGATCTATAAGCTAGACTGAGAGCATATTTTCTGTAAATTCACATCATCTTTCTCAGTCATGTGAGAATGAAGTCTGACATTCTCAGTAAAACATGTACATCCAACTCCTTTGTGTTCTACTGCAGCTTCGCAGAGTGTTCTAAAGAACAACTAGAGCGCTAATAGTCCTACTTATTACAAACGTATGGCACACCTGAAGCCATCTTGATTTGAATAAAGTGGTAACTCTTAAAACATTTTATTTAAAAAGGAACAAAAAGAGGAGGTTTATTTTGCCATAGAAAGTATGATTAGTGGTGCAGAAAGAAAAATTAGGGCACATTTTGAGTGACTTCTCAAATCCTCTTCTATTTCATAAAAAAATTCTGACATGCTGACGGAAACATGCATTTTGAATACCAGCAGCAGACTTCACTGGTAAGCAGTAGCTTTACTACAGTGATCTAATGAGCAACTAGAGTGCTAACATTTAGAATTTATGGCAAATGCGTGACACATCTGAATGCCTTCTTGATGTAACCAAAGTAAACGAGCATTGAAAATGCAAAAGGTCTCGCCCTCGTTTAAGTTAAAGCAATTCTGTTTGTAATTAGGTGGCTTTTTAGCTTTGCTTTTATTAGTGTTTTTCAAACTGTAATGTATATAACATGCATGTGTATGCATAAATGTTTATGTATGCATGCATTTATATTTATATAGATGTGCACATTATATATATATATATATATATATATATATATATAATGTGTATATATATATATATATGTGTTTGTGTGTGTTTGGCGAGGTAGGGGTGTGGCGAGGTAGGGGTGTGGCGAGGTAGAGGTGTGGCGAGGTAGAGGTGTGGCGAGGTAGAGGTGCGGCGAGAGGTAGAGGTGCGGCGAGAGGTAGAGGTGCGGCGAGAGGTAGAGGTGCGGCGAGAGGTAGAGGTGCGGCGAGAGGTAGAGGTGCGGCGTGGTAGAGGTGCGGCGTGGTAGAGGTGCGGCGTGGTAGAGGTGCGGCGTGGTAGAGGTGCGGCGTGGTAGAGGTGCAGCGTGGTAGAGGTGCGGCGTGGTAGAGGTGCGGCGTGGTAGAGGTGCGGCGTGGTAGAGGTGTAGCGAGGTTGAGGTGTAGCGAGGTTGAGGTGTAGCGAGGTTGAGGTGTAGCGAGGTGGAGGTGTGGAGGGAGAAATAGAGTAGAGAGTGAGTAGTAGAGAGTGAGTAGTAGAGAGTGAGTAGTAGAGAGTGAGTAGTAGAGAGTGAGTAGTAGAGAGTGAGTAGTAGAGAGTGAGTAGTAGAGAGTGAGTAGTAGAGAGTGAGTAGTAGAGAGAGAGTGAGTAGTAGAGAGAGTAGTAGAGTGAGTAGTAGAGTGAGTAGTAGAGAGTGAGTAGTAGAGAGTGAGAAGTAGAGAGAGAGTGAGAAGTAGAGAGAGAGTGAGAAGTAGAGAGAGAGTGAGAAGTAGAGAGAGAGTGAGAAGTAGAGAGAGAGTGAGAAGTAGAGAGAGAGTGAGAAGTAGAGAGTGAGAAGTAGAGAGAGAGTGAGAAGTAGAGAGAGAGTGAGAAGTAGAGAGAGAGTGAGAAGTAGAGAGTGAGAAGTAGAGAGTGAGAAGTAGAGAGTGAGAAGTAGAGAGTGAGAAGTAGAGAGTGAGAAGTAGAGAGTGAGAAGTAGAGAGAAGTAGAGAGTAGCAGAGAGTAGCAGAGAATAGTAGAGAATAGTAGAGAGTGAGTAGCAGAGAGTAGCAGAGAGTGAGTAGCAGAGAGTGAGTAGCAGAGAGTAGCAGAGAGTAGTAGAGAGTGAGTAGCAGAGAGTAGCAGAGAGTGAGTAGCAGAGAGTGAGTAGCAGAGAGTGAGTAGCAGAGAGTGAGTAGCAGAGAGTGAGTAGCAGAGAGTGAGGAGCAGAGAGTGAGGAGCAGAGAGTGAGGAGCAGAGAGTGAGGAGCAGAGAGTGAGGAGCAGAGAGTGAGGAGCAGAGAGTGAGGAGCAGAGAGTGAGGAGCAGAGAGTAGTAGAGAGTGAGGAGCAGAGAGTAGTAGAGAGTGAGTAGCAGAGAGTGAGGAGCAGAGAGTAGTAGAGAGTGAGTAGCAGAGAGTGAGGAGCAGAGAGTAGTAGAGAGTGAGTAAATGTAAATGTAAATGTACATGTATTTATATAGCGCAAATCGCCCACTTCGCAGGCATCTATGCGCTTGCTTAGGGAACCCGTCCTGGTATTCCCCTGTGAGACACCCCGGCAGGGTATCCACAAGATGAAAGCCAGGCATCCCGCCGCGAGGGGCCGTTGTGGAGATTAAGCAAGCTATTGCCCAGAGTCACAGAGTGTGAACCCATGAGTCGAGTAGGCACCGGAGCGAGAATTATCGAGTCAGTGGAAATATTGAGCCCAACCCCCGTCGAGGCGGGGAATTGAACCCTGGTCCAGGGCCGATCTCAGCTTCCGGGTCTGCCGCCTCTAACCCCTGAGCCACACTTCTCCAGAGAATGATTAATAGGTAGTAGTAGAGAGTGAGTAGTGGAGAATGATTAATAGGGAGTAGTAGAGAGTGAGTAGTGGAGAGCAGTCAGTCAGTGTCGGATAGAACAGCTCTGCTGGCCTGGTTCTCTGGCTCTAAAGCTGCTCTGCTGACCTTGTTCTCTGGCTCTAAAGCAGCGCTGCTGACCTGGTTCTCTCCCTCTAAAGCAGCTCTGCTGACCTGGTTCTCTGGCTCTAGAGCAGCTCTGCTGCCCCGGTTCTCTGGCTCTAGAGCAGCTCTGCTGCCCCGGTTCTCTGGCTCTAGAGCAGCTCTGCTGCCCCGGTTCTCTGGCTCTAGAGCAGCTCTGCTGCCCTAGTTCTCTGGCTCTAGAGCAGCTCTGCTGCCCTAGTTCTCTGGCTCTAGAGCAGCTCTGCTGACCCGGTTCTCTGGCTCTAGAGCAGCTCTGCTGACCTGGTTCTTGGCCTCTAAAGCAGTTCTGCTGACTTGGTTCTCTGGCTCTAAAGCAGCTCTGCGGCCTTGGTTCTCTGGCTCTAGAGCAGCTCTGCAGACCTGGTTCTCTGGCTCTAGAACAGTTCTGCTGACCTGGTTCTCTCCCTCTAGAGCAGCTCTGCTGACCTGGGTCTCTGGCTCTAGAGCTGCTCTACTGACCTAGGTCTCTGGTTCTAGAGCAGCTCTGCTGACCTGTTTCTTAGGCTCTAAAGCAGTTCTGCTGACCTGTTTCACTGGCTCTAAATCAGCTCTGCTGACCTTGTTCTCAGGCTCTAGAGCAGCTCTGCTGACCTGGTTCTCTCGCTCTACATCCGCTCTGCTGCCCCGGTTCTCTGGCTCTAGAGCAGCTCTGCTGCCCTGGTTCTCTGCCTCTAGATCAGCTCTGCTGACCCGGTTCTCTGGCTCTAAATCACCTCTGCTGACCTGGTTTGCTACCTCTAGAGCAGCTCTGCTGACCTGTTTCCCTGGCTCTAAATGACCTCTGCTGACCTGGTTTGCTACCTCAGCTCTGCTGACCTGGTTCTTAGGCTCTAGAGCAGCTCTGATAACCTGGTTCTCATGCTCTAAAGTACTTCTGCTGACCTGGTTCTCTGTTTCAAGAGCAGTTCTGCTGCCCTGGATCCCTCTAAAGCAGCTCTGCTGACCTGGTTCTTGGCCTCTAGAGCAGCTCTGCTGACCTGGTTCTTGGCCTCTAGAGCACTTCTGCTGACTTGGTTCTTTGGTTCTAAAGCAGTTCTGCTGACTTGGTTCTCTGGCTCTAAAGCAGCTCTGCGGCCTTGGTTCTCTGGCTCTAGAGCAGCTCTGCAGACCTGGTTCTCTGGCTCTAGAACAGTTCTGCTGACCTGGTTCTCTCCCTCTAGAGCAGCTCTGCTGACCTGGGTCTCTGGCTCTAGAGCTGCTCTACTGACCTAGGTCTCTGGTTCTAGAGCAGCTCTGCTGACCTGTTTCTTAGGCTCTAAAGCAGTTCTGCTGACCTGTTTCACTGGCTCTAAATCAGCTCTGCTGACCTTGTTCTCAGGCTCTAGAGCAGCTCTGCTGACCTGGTTCTCTCGCTCTACATCCGCTCTGCTGCCCCGGTTCTCTGGCTCTAGAGCAGCTCTGCTGCCCTGGTTCTCTGCCTCTAGATCAGCTCTGCTGACCCGGTTCTCTGGCTCTAAATCACCTCTGCTGACCTGGTTTGCTACCTCTAGAGCAGCTCTGCTGACCTGTTTCCCTGGCTCTAAATGACCTCTGCTGACCTGGTTTGCTACCTCAGCTCTGCTGACCTGGTTCTTAGGCTCTAGAGCAGCTCTGATAACCTGGTTCTCATGCTCTAAAGTACTTCTGCTGACCTGGTTCTCTGTTTCAAGAGCAGGTCTGCTGCCCTGGATCCCTCTAAAGCAGCTCTGCTGACCTGGTTCTTGGCCTCTAGAGCAGCTCTGCTGACCTGGTTCTTGGCCTCTAGAGCACTTCTGCTGACTTGGTTCTTTGGTTCTAAAGCAGCTCTGCTGACTTGGTTCTATGGCTCTAAAGCAGCTCTGCTGCCCCGGTTCTCTGGCTCTAGAGCAGCTTTGCTGACCTGGTTCTCTGGCTCTAGAGCAGCTCTGCTGACCTGTTTCCCTGGCTCTAAATCACCTCTGCTGACCTAGTCCGCTACCTCTAGAGCAGCTCTGCTGACCTGTTTCCCTGGCTCTAAATCACCTCTGCTGACCTGGTTTGCTACCTCTAGAGCAGCTCTGCTGACCTGGTTCTTAGGCTCTAGAGCAGCTCTGATAACCTTGTTCTCATGCTCTAAAGTACTTCTGCTGACCTGGTTCTCTGTTTCTAGAGCAGGTCTGCTGCCCTGGATCCCTCTAAAGCAGCTCTACTGACCTGGTTCTCTGCCTCTAGAACAGCTCTGCTGACCTGGTTCTTAGGCTCTAGAGCAGCTCGGCTGCCCTGGTTCCCTCCTCTAAAGCAGCTCTGCTGACCTGGTTCTCTCCCTCTAAAGCACATCTGCTGACCTAGTTCTGTCTCTAAAGGCTCTGACAATGCACATTTTTAGCTTTTTTTGATATGTACTACTGTCCAGGTAAGATGAAGTAATCCAAACACTATCAATGCACAACTACATTCAGCTGTGCACTATATATATTTATATATAAACTTCTAAACAACTACTTATAAAGTACTACCCATGCAACCAAGGAATCCTCCTGTCTGTCCCATGCACTTCTCCAATCACCTATCCAGCACTATCTATGTATCCTATCACTCGCAATACCTAAGCACTTATAAATTCAACATGTACTCTCTTTGCAGCACTGAAATTATTCTAGTTGCTAGTCCTGTACCTAAGGAATGACCAAGCCAGTAAAACTAGTACAGCTACAATATTCTGTGCACTATGCATGCAGACCTCTAATCCGCTACATAGCATTGATAGTCTTTTAAATACTCAGTTAGTGCCTAATCAGTCTAGGAAGCCTTCTGTCTGTCCATGCACTTCTCCATTCAACCATCCAGCACAATCTACGTATCCTATCACTCTGCCAATACCTAAGCACTAATACATTTAGCATGCACTCTCTTTGCAGCACTTAAATTACTCCAGGTATTAGTCATATACTTAGGAATGGACTAGCCACCAACACAAGTGCAGGTACAATATTTTGTACACCATGTATGCAGACCTGTAATCAGCTACATACTATTGATACGCTCTTCTAAATACCCAGTTAGTACATATGCAGTCTAGGAATCCTTCTGTCTGTCCCATGCACTTCTCCATTCAGCCATCCAGCACTATCTACGTATCCTATCCCTCCACCAATACCTAAGCACTTGTAAATTCAGTATTCACTCTGTAACATATATATATATATATATTTGTATAGTTCTAGATAGGTTTTCTTTTCCCTGGACAATCTTTTCTTTTTTTTGCTAATAACTTTTGAGTCATTTGGCGAATTTTCATGAAATGTTCCAAAAAAAGCAAATTTACCTCACCTCCTTCCTGGAAAGTTTCGGGGTGATCAAACAAGCGGGAGCCAAGACCAAAAGGGGGAGGGAGGTCAAAAAGGCAAATATCCTTGTGCAATTTCCATAGACTTGTCAGGAACCTAGGGCCAGATGTATCAAGGCTTTTGCGACTCGCAAACAGCCTTTTAGCATTTTCTGGTATGTATGAAATAATCGCAATTTAAGGAATCGCAAAAAAATTGCAATTCCTTATTTTGCCATAGCATTTAAGGAATCGCAAATTTTGCGATTCCTTAATTGATATGTATGAAACATTTTAAAATTGTGATTTTGTGTTAAGAAATCGCAAATTACCACCAACTTGTAGTTGGTGGTAATTTGCGATTTCATATTAAAATGCCCTATTTGGCATTTGTGAGGGTGGCATGTGACACACATACATGCCCATAGGGCATGTATGTGTGCCACATGCACACACATAGATTTCAGGGGTGCAGCAGGGTGTCTTTGAGACACCCCTGCACCCTTGAAATAATTCTCAAATAGCGATTAGCAAATTGCGAATTTGCAATTTGAGAATTATTGCACTCTCATTCCTATGGGCCTCTGGCCCATAGGAATGCATTAGAAATTATTCTTTATTTGCGAATTCGCAAATTGCGAATTCGCAAATAAAGAATAATAAGGATTCGTTAAAAAATAGCGATTTTGTACATACATACCGTTTTGCGAATTCTAAATAGCGATTCGCAAAAAATCTTTATTTATGATTCGCAAAACGGAATCTTGATACATCTGGCCCCTAGATCTTGCTACGCAGATTGTGCTTGTTTGGGATTTCGTGTCGATCTGTTCAGTAGTTTCTTTTTTGGGGGGAAATATTTGTATATCTAGATGTTTGGGTCTGTGAAAGGCAATGAAAAATAGAGCATTTAGTGATCTTTTTTCGCTAGGGCCATCTCTCTCCCGCAGGAGTAAGACTTCTCTCTGAGCGAGCGCTCTGACTGACAACCAACAACATGAGAAAAATGTTGCTGGTATCCATTACAGGACTCTGGACTAAGTAGCCTGTCTCATCCCTGGGGCCCGATGTATTTCATAACAAATGGGTGCACTGCCCCCTTCCCAAGCCATTTCGGCCCCGGGAACCTCATCCCCCAGGGCCCAATGTATAAAGGGGCTAGTGCCCCCCCCTCTCAACCACCACCAGCCTATTTTCGGTCCATTCGACACCATCCTCTGGGGCCCAATGTATTTATTATGGGGTGGAATGGGCCTCAAAGCTCCCACGCTGAGCCTTTAATGTCCCCATTCCAGAGGGCTGGCTCACTGTCCCAGGGAGCCCACCCCGGGACACCTTTTAGGCAGGAAAATAAGTGTTTGCTCCCTTCTGGTGAGGGCTTTTTTCAAAAGTCCTGGCAAACGGGAGCAAACGCGAAGTCTCTAGCCGGTGGGAACTTTACAGTGTTCCACCAGCTGGATTCATACTTGTGTTCTGTTTCCATACCTGCTCTGAGGCAGGCAGGTGAAACAGAACAAGATATTGCTCCCACTTCGAGGGAGCAGCATAAATAGCTGCTCTCTTGGGGCTGGAGCAGTGTCTGCTCCAATGTGGTCGAACTGTTAGGGGATGCCGGAACCCTGGGACTCTCCCCCTCCGTCCCCCAACATGTTGGTTGGTGGGTGCCTCAGGTGGGCACTGGGGCACCCACATTTTGTTAATGAAGGCTTTCGGGCGATGGCTCGGGTGGGGTGCATTTTCCTCCCCTTTTAAACAAAAAATTGCACCAATGGATGGGGCCCCAGAGGCCTATGAAGGCTGCAAGCGGCTCCTTCCCTTTAAAAAAAAACTATATTTAGCCCTGGGGTATGGGGTTCCTGGGGCCTAATTTGGCCTGAGGATGGGGAGCTACACATTCCCGCCCCTTTTTTTTTAATCGACGTTGGCCCCCAGGGGTGGGGTCCCTGGGCCTAATAAGGCTTGTGAGGAGGGCTGCATGCCCCACTCCTCTTGGACTTTGGTCCTTGGGGGATGTAGTACCTGAGGCCCTGGAAGGCTCCGGGAGGGAGGGCCGCACGTATCCCCTTATTTTGTATTGGCTTGGGCCGGGGATGGGTTATCCTGGGCCTAATAAGGCTCAGGGAGGGTGGCTGATTGCCTCCTCCCCTGTTTAATTGTATTTGAGGGATGCGGTCCCTGGGGCTTTTTAAGGCTTGGGGCAGATGATTTATATGCCCCCTGCCCTTAATATGGATGGAGTCCCCCGGGGCCCTAAGAGCAAGCCTATACTGCACATGCCAAAGCCTGTGCACGGCATGGGGTTGGAAGCTTGCAGCCCTGTGGCGAAACTCTGCTGGAGTGCCAGCAAGATGATGTATACCACATGACATGGGGAATATGCTTACAACCCGTCTCATTTCCCTTTCATGTGTAAAGTGTTGTTGAATGATTATGCCTACTCAATGTTGACGAATGTGAATCATGGTCTCTTCCTCCAAGTAGGGCTTCCTCAAAATGTTTAGAAGTGGAGAAGTTGTCTTCAACTGCATCGGCTTCCCTGGGCGAAATTGCCATGCTTGATGTTGCATGGGTGATGCAGGCTGTGCCTTTCAGCTGTTCGTTTTGGCAAGCGAGGATGTGATTAATAGTCTGAAAAGACTAAATATCCATTTGGTTACCCATTATCCTGGGGTAGTCTGAACCTGATCTTTAACTTTTTCTGGTGGCTAGAGAGTGTATAACCCTATTGTACCTAAAGAATTCTGATCTCATCTTTATTTTCATGGGAGTGACACTTAATATTTGCCATACGGCTCGTCACTAAAATCTGGCTGCAAGTTTTAGAAATTGAATGTTTTTAACATGCAGATTCTGTAGGGGAAAGAAAATGGGATACATTTGATGCGCAGAGTATGTGTGGTGTCTTATGGAAAGTCTTGCTTTTAATGGGTTCACAGTGTTACACCTAAACACAACGTTCTCCTCAGGCCATGGGCCATTGAGTCAGAGTTATGCTATGTTGTATTATTAGCTGCTTCTTATGATATTCTTCAGACGCAGTCTGCAAGTAGTTGCAAAATTAACTGGTAGTGGTGGTAGTCTGAAAAAGGGGAATGTAGATCTTTTGGTCATACTGAAGCACCTGTCCCATTCTCTTTCCAACAAAATCTGTATTAATCTGATTACATTTTATTTTATGTTTATGTCCAAAAAAAAGTCCATCTTGGCCAAAAAAGCTCTGTCCTTTTTCTCTCCAGGCACATGAGATATTATGCCTTTTGACACTGCATGGCCACATGAAAGGGTTGGAACGTAGCTTCATAGTCTTTCTCCTAACTCTTTCATGAGTATCTTCTTCTACATTGTGAAAGAGATCTCAAGCAATTAGACAATCTTACTTTTTAAGTAAAAGGATGTGATATTTATTCGGCAGGTTACCAAAATGACTTCTCAAGTCTTGATGTACATTTCTAGTACCAGTAGAGCTGTTAAATCGTAGGTAGTCTTGTGTGAATAACAAAACCCTGAGCAGTCCTCCAGTAGCTTCCCACCTTGAACTGTTAAGTTTTTCTGTCTTGGCGGGGAGCCAAGAGATAAGTCGAAAATGTTCCATTTCAGATAAATGTTTGTGTCTGGGTTGGTAGTTTGTGCATAGCATTCGCTACCAGAAGACTGAAGAGCCAGACCCTCATAGGAATGAGCACTTTAGTATTCGTATTATTTCCAAGCCCTCCTCCCTAGTGTAAATGTTGGGTAATAAATCTTCCAACCTTCCTCAGAGCTACGCAGAGTAAACGCAGACAACAGGCAGGCTTTAAAACCGAGGAAACCTATTTGCACCTTTCTTCTTTTATTGGCATGCCAAGGCAGAAGGCAGACGCTCATCACAGTATCTTGTCTTGGAAGAAACTTCTTCTGCCTGGTCTGTGTTTACTTTGCGTCGCTCTGAGGAGGGTTGGAAGATTTTATCCAACAGATGGTATCAGAAAGTGGAGCGTTGAAGGACTGTAATGCCACCAGTTGGTAAGTAAGCTGTATAGCTAAATAACTTGCTGCAAGTGACCTTTCAGTGTTTCAAATGCTTAGTTAAAACATAGTATTATTTTTGTTTTAAAAAGGGTAGTAACTGGCATGTAAACAAAACAGGACTGTAGAGAAAGAGTCATTGAAATTGTAGAGAAACATTCGTTTTTTTTTCTGTATCAATACAGTTAAATGATATGTGGCAGGGGTTTACGGGACCTCATAACTTCCACCACAGGAGAGCCTGAGCTAGAGAATAATTTATGAACCCAAAGGTAGGTGAACAAAGAAGTAAAAACAGTCCTCCCAGAGTGTAGCGTGGGAGGTATTGACTATCGGCTGACAACAAAACACAAGGAAGTGATTTTCAAATTTGCACTGTTCTGTCATTGATCAGTGACTGTATTTATTTATGTGTATGTGTTGATCTTTGAGAATATTGTCTCGCTATGCTTCTTTAAAATGCTTCTGTGAGTGATATGAAAAATAGTGCATTCCTGCATCAGAGAAGACCATTGGTTTTATGTGGTGTTGTTGCAAGGATCCTGCCCCTACACAGAACTGTGCACAGAGACCCAGGACATCAGTGAATTGTGGTGTACCAGAAACTCACCTCAGTACCTAGAAAACCCCGACCAGCTAGCATCAGTGTCACATTGGCTCTTCGTCCTATAGCAAAGTAACTAATGATTAGACAACCTGGAACATGCGACTTAGGACAAACTCAATTGATGGGAAGGGAGAACACGCTTTTGTTATACTCCCATACCAGTCCACAAAAGGATTAAATAAGAGACACGGGTAAGGTTAAAATATTCATTTTAACGACTTGCTCTCAGGTGCAGTATCTTTGCCAACATAAGCAGACATATGATTAGAAATAATATGATAAGCATTGATACAATTCCATAAAGTACAATGGGAGAAAGCATCTTACAATGATGGTGAAAACAGGTCTTATAGCACCTAGTTATAACACCCTCCCTATCTAGGAATTATGTTTTATAAACTAAAGAAGGTCTCTTAGGCTTGTATGGGGGGGCCCCATTACCTCTCAGCTCAGCAAGAGTGAATCACATCAAGATCAGCAAAAGCTCTCTGCGTCCCTGGAAACGGAAACTCTTCCAAGTGTGTGAAATCATGGCTATTGTGCAATTATAAAGGTGCCAGAATCTCAGTTAGCTCGCAGCTGCCATTTGTTGTGTCTAAAAACGTTAGCCGATCAGTTCGAACAACAGCTACCTTGTTATGATGATCTTGACTGCTTCAGCATTCACTGTGCAGACTAGGGTCACGATGTAAGTCTAGGGATGTTGAAAACAAGCCTTTCTCATGTGAAGACATTCGCGCAGCCTAACATACAAAAACAGCTATATGCAGTGTCGTGTGCCAAAAGGCGCAAAAGGTAAAATGGCGTTTAGGCTCCTAATAAGCCATGCTAACATAGCAATGTGTGCAAACCAGGCCTAGCCCACACTAGACCCTCCCTTGATCGGAGAACATACAATAAAGGGGGCAATATTTGTAGAATGCAGAGTTCAAATTTGAATGAGACAGAACCAAGTTCAGAAATGTTGCCAAACATGGTAATTGGGAGTAAAAATCTGAATCATTAATTATTAAAGGTATTAAAACATGCATGGGTGACCCTGTTGTGAAGAAAACTCCAAGTAAAAAATTATGGAAGAAAAAATAATGTATCGGTTACAAAATCACAAGTACAATACGTGTCTATGAAGTAGAAAAAGTGTCACTTTAATCCAACAGCGTATAGGCACAGTATGTTGCAACCGCCTCCAATAGGAAGTTGTTATTATCATCCGTGAACATTTCAGCTATCCAATTCAGTAATGGATAAGCATGGGCGGAAAATACGTTCCACTCGCGGATTTTGTGGATTTTCGGTAAATTCGCAATCCGCGAACTCTCGCGAATTTACCGAAAATCCGCAAATTCGCACGCAGCGAATTTTTTTTCTTGGTGATACAATATTGCGGCGTTCACTTACCGTCATTCAGCATTTGCCGAGTTGTTTTTCTCGATATTTTGCGAGTGCTGCGCCATTTTGGTTCTTTCTGCGGGATCCCGTGGGAGTTTGGCGACCGCGATTACGTAATCGCAGCTTGCCACCATGCACAGCACGCATCGCGAGAGTTCGCAATTGCGAACACGTAGATGCGGCGGGCAGCAACAATCTCGCACTCGCGAAATGCAGAATTTGAAATTCTGCACAAGAAATCCACCAGCAAGCAGCATAAACCTTCTGAAAATGATGATTTTTATCAGAATAACTCCTCAGGTTGACATTTGCCTGCACTTTTTTTTGCAAGGAGTCCATTTGGGGGGGTGGGAGGGGGAAGGAAGTGCCCCACAGTCTCCAACTTCCTGTTCCTGTCCAGCAGGCTCCTCCCAGTGCTTTCTTCATGTGCTGATCACTTTCATTTGTATTCTTGACCTGGAAGGATTACTTTTTGTGGATGCTGCTGGATATTTGGATTTGAGGCCTTTTTGACTTTCTTTGGATCACTTTTGGATTAGAAATTTCACAAGTAAGTTTGTTTGGGGCATTACAGTTGCTGCAACTACAATTTTGGAATTTTCGATTTTTGGGCTGTTGTTGTGGCCTTTTGACCAGGGGTAGTGAGTGGTGCATGGGCCAAGTCATTCTGTGGGATGTCTTGAATTTAAACATCATGGAGGGCATGGATGTATGTATGTATGTATAGGCATTTATATAGCGCACTACTTACCCGTAGGGTCCCAAGGCGCTTCGACCGCTGTGAAACCCTTCCTGGCTTCCCTGAGAGATGGTCCCTTAATGGGTATCTCCAGGGTGAGACCAGGCATCCCCGGCCGTCTGGTGGGGCCGTTAGTGAAGATGAGGCAAGCTAATGCCCAGAGTTGCCGAGTGTGATTGCTGATCAGAGTGGGCACCGAGGCGAGAGAATTATCGAGTCCGCTGACCCTGGTCCAGAAACCTGCCGCGCCGGGAATCGAACCCTGGTCCCGGGCCGTCCTCTGCTCTCGGGTCTGCCGCCTCTAACCAGTGGCATGGAATTGTGCAGATTTTTCTGTGTTTTTCGATTTTTGGGCTGTTGTTGTGGCCTTTTGACCAGGGGTAGTGAGTGGTGCATGGGCCTAGTCTTTCTGTGGGGTGTCTTGAATTTAAACATCATGGAGGGCATGGATGGCATGGGATTGTGCTGATCTTTCTGTGTTTTTCGATTTTTGGGCTGTTGTTGGGGCCTTTTGACCAGGGGTAGTGAGTGGTGCATGGGCCTAGTCTTTCTGTGGGGTGTCTTGAATTTAAACATCATGGAGGGCATGGATGGCAAGGGATTGGGCTGATTTTTCTGTGTTTTTCGATTTTTGGGCTGTTGTTGGGGCCTTTTGACCATGGGTACTGAGTGGTGCATGGGCCTAGTCTTTCAGTGGGGTGTCTTGAATTTAAACATCATGGAGGGCATGGATGGCTTGGGATTGTGCTGATTTTTCTGTGTGTTTCGATTTTTTGGGGTGTTCATGGGGACAGGCCATGTGGGTGGGGGCCATTTTGAGTGCTGGTACAGGCAGGCCCTGGCCATGTGCTGGGAGGCAAGGGCCATTTTGAATGCAGGCAGTGTTCTCAGGCCTGCAACCATTTTGCCCAGCTTTTAACCATTATGCCCAGGGGTAGTGAGTGGTGCATGTGCCTAGTCTTTCTGTGGGGTGTCTTGAATTTAAACATCATGGAGGGCATGGATGGCATGGGATTGTGCGGATTTTTCTGTGTTTTTCGATTTTTGGGCTGTTGGGGCCTTTTGACCAGGGGTACTGAGTGGTGCATGGGCCTGGTCTTTCTGTGGGGTGTCTTGAATTTAAACATCATGGAGGGCATGGATGGCATGGGATTGTGCTGATTTTTCTGTGTTTTTCGATTTTTTTTGGGGGTGTTCATGGGAACAGGCCATGTGGGTTGGAGCCATTTTGAGTGCTGGTAAAGGCAGGCCCTGGCCATGTGCTGGGAGGCAAGGGGCCATTTTGAATGAAGGCAGTGTTCTCAGGCCTGCAACTATTTTGCCTAGCTTTCAACCATTATGCCCAGGGGTAGTGAGTGGTGCATGGGCCTAGTCGTTCTGTGGGGTGTCTTGAATTTAAACATCATGGAGGGCAAAGATGGCATGGGATTGTGCTGATTATTATGTGGTTTTTTGAGTTTTTGGGGTGTATAACTGAACTGATGTTCCTCTGTCATCCATTGCTTTTAGGTGCACAAGACTCGAGAGAATCACCAGTGCCAGGAATAAGTCCTGCAGAGGTGTGTGTGTGCAGCATAACGTCGCGCGACGTCACGTCTGGCCACAGACAACTTTGCAACTCGTGCAACTGCGGCCTGCTGTTCTGACCTCTGAAGAAGATGGCCCCAAAAAAAGTTCCCCGTAGCTCCTCTAGCAAGAAAGTTGCCAGTAAGGAGCAGAAGAAGCAAGTTACCAAAGAGACTGGTGTGCCGCACGCCACGTTTTTTGGGAGTAAAAAAAAAAGTAGGCCTGCAGCAGCAGCGGGATCTGCTGGGGACCAAGCTGGGAGCAGCACCCCCGCACCATTGAGCTCAGTGCCACCACCACCACGCCAACTTAAGTCCAAGCCCTTGAGTGCTCCATAGGCACTTAATCTAGTTGTTCAATCACCATCGACCAGTGATGTTGGCTCATCGCAAGAAAGTAGCAGCAATGTCCCTCAATCAACACAGGTTGTTGTAACTCATCTGACGAGTGTTGAACAACCACAGCCGCAACAACAACCACATGTGCAAGTACAAGCCCAAGTACAAGTGGAAGGAGAGGCAGCGCAAGGAGATGCGCAAGCAGAGGTGCATGGAGGGTCACAAGTGCCCACAATAGTTGTTCCTCCCGAAGTAGGGGCACATCAGGAAATCGACAATCAAAGCGAGGTATCATTTGAGGAAGCCACTCCTCCTGATGATCATTCATTGTCTTCCACATCCCTAGCAAGGAAAAGATCAAGGGTGGTGTCTACATCTTCTTCAAGCCCACCTCCTTCTGATCATACGGATCAAACTTGGGAACCACCACTGCCGTCTGAGAGTGAGGCACACCATGATCTGACAAAGGTAGTTAAGCGTAAAAGGAAGGTCGTCAAAAGTCTCATAGTTATGGAGTGTGATGAGGCTCAACAAGAAGTGGCGGATACTCCTGCTGATGAAGACTCTCACGACGATGACGCAGTCATCATAAATGTCACTGCAGCCCCAGCGGGCATGCAGCAAACAGACATTTTGACCCTAGCCTGAGAAGCTTCTGAGCGTGATGATGTTGTCGACGAGGGGGCAATGGAAACACCACAATCATTGAAGTTAACTAGTACACCAACACCTACTGCTTCCATATTTCTTCCTCGCCAGAAGGGACCTCCATCCACCTCGATCTCAATTAGTGGTGGTGAAAGTGCACAACGTAGTAAAGTTCGGCAATCCACATCCTCCACTTCATCTGGCATTAGCAGCATGACCACCACCAGTACCGCCGCCGCCTCCGGCCCCCACAGACATTTCAAGTCCGCAGTTTGGGACTTCTTTACTGTTTGCCCAAAAAAGGAAAACTTCGTCATTTGTTGCATTTTTAAGGTTGCAGTTAGTCGTGGTAAGTTTGGTACCAACTATGGTACCGGAGGCCAGAGAGGTCATCTTAAGAGACGGCACGCTGTCCAATGGTTTGCGCACCTAAAGTAGATCAAGGAAGCCCGAATTGCAAGTCAAGAAAACGTTGATGTTTCATCTGATGATGACTAGGAGGAAGAAGTGTCAAACACTTCACTTACACCCAGTACCCCTGTCAGCAGCACACCCCCTGTGAGCCACACTAAGAGTGTGGGAGAGAGTGGGACACCAATGCGAAAAAGTTCATCAGCGAGCGTAACTGGGTCGAAGAAGTCATCATCATCATCATCCCGTAAAAGCATGGTCCAGGCCAACATTGGAACCATGTTGTTTTCAGACGCGCCATATGATCGCAACCACCCACTGACACGTCTGTATAACACTAAGCTGGATAAAATGCTAGCTCTGGACCTTCTCCCTTTTTCTTTTGTAGAAGGGGTTGATTTTCTAGAATTAGTGGCAGGGCTCAGCCCTAAATGGAAGGTTCCTAGCCGGTTCTATTTTGCCAGAGTTGCGGTTCCAGCACTACATGAAGATGGGCTGGAGGTGATTGGGGCAGCTTTGCAGAAGAGTGCTCTTCACACTATAGATCTGACAACAGACATGTGGACCAGTGGCGCAGGCGCTGATTACATGTGCATCACTGCACACTAGGTCTCTTTTTCAGGGGTTAAAGCAAAGCTAAACGCAGGTGTTGACACGGAGAACGTTTTTAAAGCTGCTCGGAAACATGCAACACTAGCCATGTTTGGCTTGGAGAAACGTCATACAGCAGAAAACATTTTGAATGAGTTTAACACAAAGGTCTTTCACTGGCTCTCCCCAAAAAAACGCCAGATTGGTTATGTTTCCACGGATAATGGCGCCAATGTAGTTAAGGCCATGGATCTGGGTCACTATTTCAGAGTGCCGTGTTTGGCGCACTGTATAAACCTGGTTGTTAAAAAATTCTTGAGTGATGAAGACAGTCCAGCGTGCGAGTTAGTGGCCACCTGCCGAAGAATGTGCAACCATTTCAGCCATTCTTTTAAGGCCCGGAAGCATCTGAGGAACCTGCTACATGAACGTCGAATGCCAGTGAAAGCACTCATCCAGGAGGTGCCAACACGGTGGAACTCAACCTTCTACATGCTTGAGCGTCTGTATGAACAGTATACGGTACTCGATCACTATTTCTTAACACTGGGTACAGCTCAGAAGGACCTGAGGCTAGATGCGGCGCAATGGAACCTAGTTAAAAGCCTGACAGACATGCTTCGTCCTTTTGAGGTCTTCACACGTGCAGTCAGCAAGGAGGACTGTAATTTGGGAAAAGCTATCCCATTGTTGCGCATGCTGGAGCACCAACTGAAGGCGGTGTCTTCTATGTTTCAAAAGATAAAAAAAAGCAAGACGCTTTTGTTTTGGCGGAGAAATTATTAGAGCACCTACTTGGCGATGAACGTCTTAAAATGATCCACTCAGAACAGCATTACATTTGTGCTACTATTCTGGATCCACGCTACAAAAAGGCGCTGGCAGGCCGAGCATTCTTTCCTTTTGATGATGAAGATGTTACAAAGTACAAACATTGGCTAGCCTTGTCAGCCATGAGGTTTGAAAGAGAACGGCAGCAAATTGAAGGAAAAGGCAGTACATCAGCATCAGCAGGCCATCCCCAGTCAAAAGAATCCACTTCTGCACCTGTGGCTGTGGCACAAGTGACCTCTCAGCCGTTAAAAAAAATGGCAACCGGAACATCTTCTTCACCCAATGTTACTGTCGTGTCTGGTGCAGAGTATTGGCTAACTTGGCTTGGGTTTGGTTCTCAAAAGGTCCCAGCAAAAAGTAAGCAAAGTGGAGGAACCTTGGAGAACCTTGAGTCGATGTTGCCGGACTATCTGACTCAACAGAGGTCTATGTTAATGCTGACGTATTGGCATGGGAAAAAAAATTGTGGGCACAGCTCTCCAACCTGGCTATAAACTACTTGTCTTGCCCACTCGCAAGTGTGTCTTCTGAACGTGTTTTCAGTGCTGCTGGTGGCATTGTAACTTCCAAACGGACCCGCCTCTTGGCCAAAAATGTGGAGAGGTTAACAATGATCAAGATGAATCAGCACCTCATACCACCAGATTACAAAGTACGAGAACACACGCCGGATGAAGACGAGGAGGAAAGCAACTTAGATGCAGGAATTTCTTCTCTGTTAGGTGACACTGACCTACTCCTGCCTGAATTCGCAGAGTATGAGGACGAACTCTTATTCTTATTCCCTGACACCGAGCCCTGAAAATGAGCCAATGAATCAATAACTTTCTTTTTCGTCCTTATTCACTTTTATTCCTGTGTGTCTGTCTTTCTTTGTTGTGCACAGTTAATATAATTAAAACTTTAATCACCTAATCACAAAAACAAGCCCATCAGCAGAACTGTCTTCACTTGTTTGCTTATTGATTTGAAGGTGCCGCAGTCTGCATTCCTCAGGTTCACAAGAACATGCTCCTCTATCCTCCTCCTCCAGACTCCTATTTCCCTCAAAGCAGAGGGCTGGATTACGCCCAATGAAGAAAGACTGCACTTGTGGGGGTGTTCTACTTCTTTGCGGGTGAGTTGGCGGGTTTTGGGGCATTACTGGGAAGCTCTAATACCAGATAAAAGTGGTTTGGCGAAAATCAGACTTGGGGGGGTTCTGGGTATTTGTGGGTGGTTTTGCTTTTCAGGAAATCCGTGGTGGAAAACAGGAGTTATGACCTAGCTGCACAGCGCGTTTGGACCGAAGGCCGATAAATATTGTAAGTATGAGATTTTCCTTTTTGGCTGTTTGGGGGTGTTGTGCTTTTTGCGGGTGGGTTGGCGGGTCTTGGGGCATTGCTGGGAAGGTCTAATACCGGATAAAACTTGTTTGGAGAAAATCCATGCGGAAAAGCCTTTTGGCACTTTTTGTAACTTAGGGTTCGTTAGGGTTAGCCCTAGCAGCAGGATTGCATGTGTTTCGGGGTGTTCTAGATTTGGGGAAATAGAAGTTTTTAGGTAGTCAATGTGTCCCCCACTCGCACCCTATCCATGCACCCATGTTCTATGTATGTCGTGTAATTTCTTTTCCGTGCATGCCACGAAGACGCATATGCGTTTGCGTCCAACGTTAACATGTCAGTTATTCAGTCCTCCATGAAAACCACATTAATTTGGCTTTTAGGCCTATGGTGCCAACGTCTTTACATGGTGCACTTTTAAATAACGCGAAGCACACGTTTTCCACGTTTTCTGGCTTAATCGAGCCAGGCCCTTAATTGAGACTCCGAGTCTCTTCTGTCTCTGGCCCCGCGCATTGCACCAAGACACGTATGCACGCACTAGCATTCAGTATTGAACGGCCTCTGCTCAAGAGACCTTTTACTTCAGACAATACATCCTCCAAACATAAGATACCAGATATGCTATAGGTACAGGTCGTTCTGACATCCCCGACACCAGACTCTTCTACTAGAGATAAATGTCAAGCCCCCAGCTCTCCCCAGTTACACGTCTATACTACGTCATGCTCCGTTGCGCACGCACCCATGCCAAAGGTTTCTGCTGACCCTGCAGAATTTTCTCTATGCATCCACCCACTTATGACACTTCTGTGACGTTTTCCATTACACGCCTATGTGTACGCCCTCTTACACGCCTCCTGTTACGCACATGTGTTCTTATCTCTCTTTTCACTTGTTACGCCTACTATATTCATTTCAATTATACTGTTTTACTATATATAATGTGTGATGTTAATAAAACGTTGAATGTCCCTTCCTGAACCTTAGTGGTGATGGAACTCGATGTCCCGGTTCTCGAGAACCTTAATTAAAGCCCGTATGACTCAGATACCACGGACTCTGCCTCTCATTTATTGAGCTATCCTTTATTGTCATTTAATGTATAGAAAAATAGTCCGGTAATTTTATTTACCACATAATCTGGCGCCCGAATAGGGACCCCTCCCCTTCATCACACGCCGGTGATGTACGCAGGCCCCTGACCCTTCTACAGCTGTGACGGAATCCTGTGCACACCTGCGGGTTTTCCTGCAATCTCCCTCAGGCCCACGGAGGAGACGGAGACTGCGGTCCGGCATCCAGACGAGGCGGTGAGGAATGCGGAGAGTCCCGACCAGAGCCCCAAGCCGAGAGAGCAAGGTCCGAGGTATCCGGAAGCCCACCTGTTCCGAAGCGCATGCGTAGCAGTAGTAGCAGCATAGATGTCGTAGCAGTCCAGTCCAGTCCAGTTTCCGAGGCCTTCAGTTTTGCTTCCCGGTGAGTACCGTTGTTGGGAACGCATCTAGACGGGTTCATTAATTTGTGCCCAGTCAAGACAGGTCTGGGTACACAGACCTGGTCCAGACATGTTCACTTAGGTGAATACGGTAAGACGTGTCTCTTCATGGGACTGGTATTGTCTGTACTGTTTTAGCAGTGCATCTAGTAATCCAGTATTCTAGTATTCTAGTATTGTTTCTCGAGATTTTCAGGGTTTGTGTTTTATGTACCAGGTAATATCAGTCTGAAATGTTAAATGTGTTTAATGTCGTGGTATGAATGATTGTTTGCTATTCATTACTGTGTTTACTGTGTTCACGTTCAAGTCAATTAAAAAATGCCGCTGTTTTCGAAATTACGTCAGATAGGAACTAGGAAAGGGATACTCGAAGAAGCAGTTTCGGTCCCGCCTAGGGACACTCCAGGACATTTTATGTACCATAAACATGGCTTAGATGCCATACTGTACTTAGACTTGTGGGTGGATTATACTAGGGATCTGGAAGAGAAGTATAGATGGTCTGTCTCAGGGACATGGGATGCTGAATGCATCATGAGAGTAGAAGAAGCACTATGGAAAAAGAAAGCCAGACAATCCCAGAAAGATGCCATAGAATTGTGGCGTAAAGAAGCGCATAGAAGAACAGAGAAAGAAATCAGAAAAGCAGAGAAAAGTAGAGAAGAATCTGAAAAAGCTAAAGAAAGAGAGTTACTAGAAGAAGGTGAACGAGTTAGAGCAGAACAATTGGACAGACAAAGAAATGCCCTTATTACAGGCATGTATCCTGTTCTTGCCGAGGGCCTGCCCAGGGCGACCCCGGAAGTATCCCGTAACCTACCGCCACCATTGGTCCCGACTAAATTACGTCATAAACAGACCGCCGCGGAAATTTTCCTTTCCTCTTATTTAGATGACACTGTCCCAGAATATGCGAACAGAAATCCTCCTCCAAATGCTCATCCTCCCAATCCTGTTCACGTTCCTGTTGATGACACGACTCCTCCTCCCACTGTCTCATCTGCCACTGTTCAGGCCACTGGTCCTACCAATCCTTTTAATGCACCTGCAACTCAGGGCCCACCTGTATTACCTGCACCTACTTTACCGCCTACACTGCCACCAGTGACAGCACAGCCAGTAATAGTCAACGATCCCCTTCCAGGGGGAGCAGTAGGAGGTCTCCCTGTCACCCCACCTCCACTAAAACGAATCACACTCAGAGAAGCAGCATTACAACGCACACCGAAAGTAGCTACATACGCAGCCCTTAGACAGTACATTACAGATTGTAGATATGATCCAGTACCAGGCGAAGAAGAGATGATATTATATTCATTACGTATGCGACGTGTTACAAACTATTTGACTATTTTACCAGAAATGACTAAACATTTAGACAACATATATCACTTTATTAGAACAGGGGAGAGACCAGAAAGTATTCACGAGGCCATGGCGCACCAAAAGGTGGAGACTCAAGGCATGATTTTGCAGTTTTTGATAAATTGTTTGATTAGGGAACAAGACCAGCCAGGTAAAGACAAAGACGAAATGAAACTTCTGATTAAATGGAGTGACAACATAGCTGATGGAAAACATAGTAAGCAAGGTTGTATAGAAGCCATGTACAGAAAGATTCGTAAAGAAATTCCAGACATACACGAAAGGGAAAAAGCAGCGAGAGAAACCGAGAAAGCCGATGATGACGTCTCAGAAGACGATGATATAGAAACAAGAACACAAGGCAGAATAGCGTACGTAGGTAGAGCGAAACCTTTTGACAGACCCTTTGACAAACCCATACGTCTAGAAAACCAGAAACGTTTTCTTTCTCCCATACCAGAACAATGTTCTCTTGAACATTTATTCCAAGCCACCGATAAAATACTGAAAGAACGAATAGGTTACAGTGAACTTAGTACCATGCCTGAACAGGAACTGGCCCGGTCAGCAGTCCAATGGGCTGGCAATACTAGTGTATATAAAAATGACATAGTAGCACAAACATTTTTGAGTCTTTCCCCAGACGAACAGCGACTAGCTGGTATGTACATGATCCAACACCTCATTACACTGTATGAAAGTCAGTATTCTGATCCAGGTCCCCTATATAATATATTGGAAGAATTACTCCTAAAAAGATGGAGAGGCCTAGGTACCGATTTAATTAATATCATTCTAGAACAACAACATAAATACAGAACTTTCCTGACTCCACATTTCGTTCCTGTTCCACCCCCTGTAAGAAAACCATTTTACATAGACAGACAGAATCCCTTACGAGAAGTTCATCCCGTTCGGACCACAGGAGGTGAGCTAGAACGAGTATTCGTATACACCCCCTTGACTAAAATGGAATTATTGGAAATGAAAAAATTAGTGCCATGTCATGATAAAGATCCAGCAGGGTTCCACCGTGAATTAAAAGACATGCTACTCATGGGGGATTATACGTATCCCGATATTATTAAAATGTTAAAGGTATTGTTGCCAGCCGGCATTTACGAAAAACTTAAAGAAAAAGAATGGGAGGGGGAGATAAAAAGATTATTTGGGCAGAATTAGAAACCGAAGAAGATGGGCGAGTCCCAGGTACAGGTCTTGGGGACAAAGCTAAAGCATTACCAGGATTATTAGTACAGGTCTTGCCTAGGTTATTGACGGTTAAAAAGGAAGACTGGGATGCAATCTCAGCCTGCAAACAGAAACAAGATGAAGACACTAGTGATTTTTATTCCAGATTCGAGAAATGTTTCATTATTAATAGCGGCCTGAAAACAAGTAGTGAATCTTATCCACATCTTTTTGTGACCAAATTAGTCGAGAATTCCTTACCACAGGTTAAAAACAGAGTATTGAAAGTTGAAAGTACATGGCAAGCTAATACCCCTTCCCAAATGCTACAAATGTTATAGTACCACCAGAACCGAATCAGAGAGGAACACGAACATGAACAGAGACGTATAAAAGACACGAAAATGAAAGTACTAGTTGCCCAATCCGTCCCAGCAGATGGTCAGAAGAGGGGTACGACACAGACTAGTCATCCTGCAGCTCCTGTTAAAGGGAATTGCAACTACTGTAAACAGCCAGGTCACTATATAAACGAATGTACCGTTCTAAAATACAATATTGCTACAGGCAGGACGAAAGAAAGACCGCGTCCACCTAGACCAGAACACGTTCCACAGAATATTCCACAGAACACGCAACCTCCACAGAATACACAACAGACAGTAGCTGTACCCCAGCACCAACCCATTGCTGCCACACAACATGTTACACAACAAATGTACCAGTATGCACAGTCAGATTACCCCGATTATCAGCAGTATTCATGAAACAGCCTAGAGAGGGAGGTTGGCTTGCCCCTTATCGAGGTTCCTGTAGATCAAGAGGGTCCCTATGTACATAGTCAGGTATTAGGGAAAGACACAAAATTTTTGATTGACACAGGGGCGAGCAGAACTACCATCAGTCATGACGAGGTTCCAGGGGCACCCCTCTCAGGCTCACAGAATGTTTCCCTTGGATTTTCAGGAAAGTCTATTGTTAACGAAGTGTCAAAGCCCGTTTCCTTAGAAGTTGGTCCATTGTCTCGTACTACAGACTTGTTACTTACGAAATCATGTCCTGAAAACTTGCTTGGTATAAAAACGTTGAAAGCACTAGGAGCAGTGATATGTTGTTCTCCGGAAGGAGTGAGATTGTTTTTACGTGATTTTAAAGGACATTGTGTTGAGAGATTTTGATCCGAGATTGCAGAATGTACCACAGCATTTATGGGCACAAGGTCCTACTGATGTGGGTTGTATGCACATTACACCATATCGTGTCACTCTCAAACAAGGTGTTGTACTGCCCCGAATCCGACAAAACAAGTTGCCACCTGAGGCTGTAGCAGCCTTACTGAAAATTATTGACGAGCTCATTGCACAAGGAGTAGTTGTAGAAACTGACTCCAATGTATGTAATTCTCCGATCATCCCGATTCTTAAACGAACTGACCCGAATGCACCGCTAGTCTACCGATTTGTGATCGACCTTCGAGAATTAAATAAATGCATAATACCCCAGTACCCAGTGGTCCCGGATATTTCCTCCCTATTGACTGCCATTGATTCCGAAGCAGCGTTCTTCACTGTTATCGATCTTAAGAACTCCTTCTTTAGTGTCCCCATTCATCCGGAAAGCCAGTACCTTTTCGGATTCTGTTTAGATGGCCGAAGCTTCAAATTTGCACGTGCACCTCAAGGGTTCACAGAAAGTCCTAGTATTTACAGCCAAGCACTAAAACGACAACTAGACTGTATCCACATGCCTACTGACACTGCCCTACTTCAATATGTTGATGATCTGTTAATCACAGCAGGGACCGAACGTGACTGCGAACGCGCATCACTGACAGTCTTGTATTTTCTGGCCGAAAAGGGGCATAAAGTGTCCCCTTCGAAGCTACAATTCTGTGCCCGGCAAGTGGTATACCTTGGACACTTGCTGTCCAAGAGGGGTAGACAGTTTACACCAGATCGTATCCAGTTAATTGCACATCTGCCACAACCCAAGACACAAAAGGAAGTACGGGCCTTTATTGGCCTCACTTCGTACTGCAGACAATGGATTCCTCAGTATGCATATCTAGACAAGCCACTCATACAGTTGACAACACAGGAGGCAGCGACTTCGACTGTCCTCCCCTGGACTCAGGAACATATACTAGCTTTTGATGAACTGAAGAAAGCCTTATGTCAAGCACCTGTTTTAGCGACACCATGTTACAGCAAACCTTTTACACTTTTTGTCACTGAACGCGATGGCACAGCATTATCTGTTCTCACACAAGATCAAGCAGGAAAACACAAGCCTTGCGCTTATTTTTCTAGTACATTGGATCCAGTAGCCCAGGCTCTGCCTGCGTGCCTAAAATCAGTTGCAGCAACAGCTCTAGCGATCAGACAAAGCGACTCGATAGTGTTAGGACATCCTCTGACAGTACAAGTTCCACACTCCGTGGAAGTTCTTCTAAACCGAACCCAGACTCAGCACTTGACCATAGCACGACTGACAGGTTATGAACTGACACTGTTCCAGCCACACATAGAAATCAGACGTTGCAACATACTCAACCCTGCCACACTGTTACCATCGATTACAGCAGATCCAGCACCACATGACTGCGTGGAAGTCATTAATACCGTGACAAAGCCCAGACAAGACATGACGGATATTGCATTGCCCGACCCAGACCTGACACTATATGTGGATGGTTCATGTATGAGAACAAGTACAGGAGAGTTAGTGGCTGCATATGCAGTGACCACTGAAACTGAAGTCATAGAAACACATTGTATTGACACACTGTCTGCTCAAGCAGCAGAGCTCATTGCTCTGACCCAAGCCTGTATACTAGCCAAGAACAAGAAAGTAAACATATACACAGACTCTCAGTACGCATTCGGAGTCGTTCACGACTTCGCTGTTCTCTGGCAAGAAAGAGGTTTTTTAACTTCTCACGGTGCCAAGATACAACACGGTCCCCTCATTCGAGCCCTGTTAGAAGCAATACACTTGCCTACAGCCATAGTCATCATGAAGTGCAAAGCACATACTAAAGTCACCGACACTATTTCCCAGGGTAACGACCTGGCAGATCGAACAGCTAAACTCACAGCTCAGACTCAAACAGACATTCCGACTAACACGACAAAGACTGAAGTAACTTCACTGACACATTGCATGACAGTTAAGGATCCCACACTAGATGTACTCGACATACAGACACATGCAACCCCAGATGAAATCAAGAGATGGACTGAACAAGGAGGGACCCAGACAGATCAGGGATGGATGACGAAGGGAAGAGCCACATGGTTCCTCCCCGACTCTATGGTTCAAGTTATCATTAATACAGCACATAGTCCAGCACACTTAGGAGAGAAAGCCATGTTAGACAGCATTCAGAATCTTTGGTTCAACAAGCATTTACGTGCAGCAGCGAAACAGAAAGTGCGTACCTGCATGATCTGTTGTCAGTTCAATCCAGGCAAAGGTATCCCCGTGGAACAAGGTGGATTTCATCCTCCTGACCATCCTTTTGAAGTCCTCCAGATGGATTATATCCAGATGGACAGATGCCGAGGATTCAAGTATGTCCTCGTAGTTGTATGTGCCCTTTCCCGATGGACAGAAGCATACCCAGTCCCAGATTACACTGCTGTAACCACTGCCAAACAGCTGGTCCGTGAATTTTTCCCGCGATACGGCTTGCCCCGTGTCGTGTACTCTGATAATGGACAGCCATTCTCGTCCGAGCTCATGAAACAGGTATCACTCCTGTTAGGGTACCAGTGGAAATTCTACTGCGTACGACACCCCGAAGCCGCCGGTCTCGTTGAGAGACATAATCAAACCCTGAAAACACGGTTAGCGAAGGTCTGTGCAGAAAAAGGTGTAGATTGGATGGTAGCTTTGCCGGTTGCCCTCTTTTACATGCGAATGGTAGCCCATTCCAGGACCGGATTGTCCCCGTATGAAGTAGTCTTCGGACGTCCCCCAAATATGTGGGGTACGCCTATGCCCCGAAAAATCACAGATGTTGAAAGTACTATTCTGACAGATTACCTGGCTTCCTTGATGTCTGCACTACTATCTTGTCGTTCACAGGTCGCGGCTGCCTTCCCGGACAACACCCAGGTGAAACCGCATGAAATCGTTCCAGGAGACCTGGTGTTAGTCCGTAACTTTGACCGATCGAGCCCTCTGGAGCCCAGGTGGAAGGAACCCAAATTGGTGTTGATGACCACGAGGACCGCTGTGAAGATCGAAGGCAGGAAGGGGTGGCTACACTCCAGCCACGTTAAGAGATTTCATGGACTGTGTCCAAAGACTGTTCCCAAGGACTGCCCCGCTACAGACTCTAAACTCCCCCTGTTAGAGAAAACTCCACAACAGGAGTATCGAGCCAAGTTGAGGTCTAGTAAGTCAGACAGCGTTTAATTGTTTAAGTCTCCCTCGGGTGAAGCGGTTAGACAGGTTTCTGACATGTATAAGATAGACCCAAGTAGTCAGAGAGATAGGCGAATCGAAAAGAGAGAAAAATATTGTAAAAATCTGCACAGCAGATGCGTCATTACTTTAATTTTTATGTTTCTTCTGAGTCTTACAATCATATGCATAAGTTTAATGTTACATGTTTTCTTTCCTCTTGGTTCACATGTACATACTTCCTCTAATGACACTGTAGAGCACACTTTCAGTGACCTGCCCCCTCACGAGCTGTCTTATCGACTAGCAATGCGCAACAATACTTTTATCCGTATATTACACCATTCTCACCAGACCAGCAATGCCACCAATTGCTGGGTATGTGGCCGACTCCCTCCCTATCAGAAATACAAGGGAGCTCTGCCCCTCTTTCCTTATCCGTTTACACATAATGGTTCGTGTGGTGCATGGTTTACTTTAATGTTCTCCCTAGACAGTAAGTCCACAGTTTCCCAAGGCAATTGGATATGGGGGAACCTTAATACAGTCATGAATAAAATATGTTTCCCAGACAAGGAAGGTCTTCCCCAAAGGACAGGGACCGATCTAGAAAATGAAGTATATGGATTAGGTAATTTTACACTTAACCTCATGATTCTGAACGTTCAATCCGAGACTAATTCGGACTTGCCGTTTATTACCGTTTTGCCAGTGAAAGGCGAATTATGCGTCAGAAAGAATGGTTCAGTACATCTAGGACACAGTGATTGTAATACTGTGGTCGAATTCAGTGATAAAGGAAAGTCTACTTTCAAAGCCTCCCGCCATTCTTATTTTATATGTGGTCAGACAGCTTATGTACGTCTGCCATTAGATTGGGATGGAACGTGTTATATTGCGTTCCTATTGCCACCTGTTTTCCTAGCCCCACCTGATTATCATCGAAATCCACATCTTGTGCATGTAAGACATAGACGGGAGATCAAGACCCCGATTGTCGACCAGACTGAAACAACATGGGAGCAATATACAGATTTCAATAAAGGATTCTTTTTCTTTGTAGGTCCTGTCCAAAACAGTAAACTGATACGCAAATTAACCAGAACTTTGGAAGCAGTAGTGAATGAAACTACTTTTGCTTTAGGTAACCTGACTGAAGAGCAGTCTGCTATGAGACTTGTTGTTCTTCAAAATCGCCTTGTCCTTGAATGTCATCCTGGCCGATAGGGGCGGGGCTTGTAGAGTCATCGGATCCAGTTGTTGTATTTTCATTCCTAATAACGCACCGTCAGTATATAAAGCAATAACAAGGCTTCATGAGATAGCTCACTTGATACACCAGAATCCTGGCACCTGGACTTGGTCCGATTGGCTTTGGAGTGTGATATCCGCCTGGGGATGGAAAGTACTGTCGTTCCTAGGACTAGTATTCCTCATAGTATTCAGTTGTTGTCTCTGTCTGCAATGTGGGCCAGCGATTTGCGGCTTGTGCGCCACAGCTTGTATTCCCCGCCCAAGTGCACGTTCCCGTTCCCGAATGAAAAAAGATGAACAAATGATGCTATATGAACAGATAGATAGTCTCATGAAGATAGACATATCCTAAAGGGTGTAGTAGGGGCCAAGGAGGAAATGAGGAAATAGAAGTTTTTAGGTAGTTAATGTGTCCCCCACTCACACCCTATCCATGCACCCATGTTCTTTTCCGTGCATGCCACGAAGACGCATATGCGTTTGCGTCCAACGTTAACATGTCAGTTATTCAGTCCTCCATGAAAACCACATTAATTTGGCTTTTAGGCCTATGGTGCCAACGTCTTTACATGGTGCACTTTTAAATAACGCGAAGCACACGTTTTCCACGTTTTCTGGCTTAATCGAGCCAGGCCCTTAATTGAGACTCCGAGTCTCTTCTGTCTCTGAAAGCTGCTGTTTAGGTATGCATCCCTGACCTCTACCTTACTTCCTGCCCAGCGAAGCGGTGCCCGGCTCAGCCTGGCCTGCCTGCCAAGACAGTATTTTGCCTACAGTTATCTGCTCAGCCTCCTCGAAAACACATTCCAGTCTAGTGAAATAGGTAAACATATTCCCGGCTGCAGAGCAAAGTGCCCGGCCTTCCTGTCCTCCTTGCAAGTGATTTACAGAACCCGTTACCATGGTAGGCCCATGGCCCCGCGCATTGCACCAAGACACGTATGCACGCACTAGCATTCAGTATTGAACGGCCTCTGCTCGAGAGACCTTTTACTTCAGACAATACATCCTCCAAACATAAGATACCAGATATGCTATAGGTACAGGTCGTTCTGACATCCCCGACACCAGACTCTTCTACTAGAGCTAAATGTCAAGCCCCCAGCTCTCCCCAGTTACACGTCTATACTACGTCATGCTCAGTTGCGCACGCACCCATGCCAAAGGTTTCTGCTGACCCTGCAGAATTTTCTCTATGCATCCACCCACTTATGACACTTCTGTGACGTTTTCCATTACACGCCTATGTGTACGCCCTCTTACACGCCTCCTGTTACGCACATGTGTTCTTATCTCTCTTTTCACTTGTTACGCCTACTATATTCATTTCAATTATACTGTTTTACTATATATAATGTGTGATGTTAATAAAACGTTGAATGTCCCTTCCTGAACCTTAGTGGTGATGGAACTCGATGTCCCGGTTCTCGAGAACCTTAATTAAAGCCCGTATGACTCAGATACCACGGACTCTGCCTCTCATTTATTGAGCTATCCTTTATTGTCATTTAATGTATAGAAAAATAGTCCGGTAATTTTATTTACCACAGATTTTTGCAACTGAGTTCTGGGGTCTTAGAGCACTTGTGGGAATGTGTAATTTTGATTGCAAGTGATTTGAAGAAAATCCATGGTGGGAAAGGGGGGATTTGGCATAGTTAAAGAAAGCGTTTGCCACTATTCTTAACTTGGGGCTCGTTCGGGTTAGCAGTATTTGTATTGCATGTGTTTGGGTGGGGGGCTGTTTGTGGGGGGGGTTGCGAGTCTTGGAACGATGCTGGGTATGGATTCTTTTGCTTGCTTGCAAGTGGTTTGAATACAATCCACGGTGGGTAAGGGGGTATTTGGGCTTACTTTTACTTTTTGTCACCAGTTTTCTACTAGCCTCGTATTTTGAGATCTGATTGGGGGTCTTTTAAATTTTTGCGACTGGCTTTAGTAAGGGTCTGGGTGGGAGCACTGCTGGGAAGGTCTAATTTTGTTCTAAAACACAGTTTACAGTACACCTAGCTTGAGGGGAAAGATCCGCTAAATTAATTTGCCCATACTTATTTATCCTTCAAAAGGAGACTCAGACAGAGTACGCACTTTCAAAAATATTGTACTGTCTATTAGGAAACTCAAAGTGTGACTTTTTGCACTACACAGCGTACATACCTTATATTTATTTGTCAGTGGTGTTCTAATATCACTTCCTGTTTTTCCATCAATAATTACAGGCCGGGTTTCAGTCTGTGCAATGGGAAAAAAAGTATGAAGTCAGGCTTCACATTAGTGAGCCGCAATTCAGCATCCGCCAGGCAGGCAGTGGACAGGGTGTCTTCTGGTCACCAACATTGATGGACGAAGCGTCAGCTGGAATGGAGGAGTGCCGCTAATAAGAGGAATGGTTTGATGCGTGCAACTTACTTACCAAATTCAACTGGACAACTACAACAACATACAGATACAGTATCCATTCTTTTCAAATTATTTTTTAAGTAATGTTATTGCTGTGAACTTCTATGAGTGTGACTCTGCATTTCTTGGATCTCTCTCTGCTTCTAAATTGATCCCTACAGCCATTCTATAGGTTTTACTTCGGCTATTTTTTCAACCTAATTTAATGTAGCAAGTGTTTCTCTGAGTGCAGAGATAGACAAGTGAAAACGCTGCAGCCCTGTACTGTCGCATTCTGTCATTCACGGTTGTCGAAAGTACTACTTACTTTTCAGTAACAATGCATGCAGTGGTGCATGCACTTCCTTTATGTCACTTAAAAGATTTATGGTTAGCTTTGTACCCAAAGATTTCTTTATCTTCAATTATTGTTTGTCCATGCTGTGCTTTTTTTTTCTTCTCTCAACAAAACTTACCCAAAAAGAAACCCCCATTCCCATCCATTTTCCAAACCCTAACCCTCTTCCCCCGGGCTGTGTGGTTTTGATTGATGTGTGACTAAATGACAGCATTAATTCCACACACTTGCTGGGGAGGATAAGGTCATAGCAACAGGCTGGTGAAGGAATCAGAGGATATATTCTAGACTTACTCAGCTTCAGTACTATTTCTTGTAATAGTAGCCAATGTCAAAGAAATTCAACGCAAGTACTAGTTATACTTTCAATACTTTACCATTTGTTAGGCTACATTACGGCCCCTACACCTACTAAAACCCAGGCTCAATGCAACGAGCTCGCGGAATTCTTCTACGAAAAGGTTCAAAAAATTTACTCTACCTTCCCTATTGCAGCCACATCCCCGGACTCGAACAACTCACATCCCCCTAGACCACTCTTTCGTCCAGACCAGCCCTCCCTTGAGCACTTCCATCCTCTGGACCTGGACACTTTAAGCAAGGTGGCTCAACAAGTCAAGTCAGGCTCCCCCTGTGATCCTGCCCCCCCAGAGATCCTTATGCGAGCCAGCAAAACCACCCTGCCCGCAATTCTAGACCTCCTTAATACCTCCATATCTGCTTGTTCAGTCCCCATGGCTTGGAAACAGGCCATGGTGCGGGCACTGTTAAAAAAACCCAGCCTAGACCCAGACGACCACTCCAGTTACCGCCCCATTTCACTTCTCCCATGGGTGAGCAAGGTACTGGAGAAACACATAAACGCGCAGCTGGTCCAGTTCCTGGAGGACCACTCTCTACTACATACTTCCCAGACAGGCTTTAGACTGAAACATGGTACCGAAACCGCCTTGTTAGCAGTCACCGAAGAAACTAGAAGGATACTAGACCAGGGAGGATCGGTGGCAGTGATCCTCCTTGATCTAAGTGCCGCCTTCGATACGGTCAGCTATACCACCTTGCTAGACCGTCTCCATAACATCGGAGTTTCAGGTGACGCTTTAAGGTGGTTCGAGTCCTTTCTGTCTGGGAGGTCGTTTCAGATCTTTGATGGAAAGACGGTGTCCTCCAGGAAACCCCTGAGCTGCGGAGTGCCACAGGGCTCTTCCCTGAGCCCTGTATTGTTCAACGTCTACATGAGGCCGCTGGCGGGTGTTGTAGAACCATACGGCATTAAAATTGTGTCATATGCCGACGACACCCAGCTTGTGGTCTCGCTGGCAACGGAGAACAATACTCACTCCCCAGCAGACCTGTTAAACTGCCTAGTGGACGTGAAGGGCTGGATGACCAACTCCTCCCTTAAGCTGAATGGAGATAAGACGGAGCTCATGCTCCTGGGCCCAACCTCTCCTATGTCTTTCACATCCCTATGGCCCAGTGCTCTGGGTCCCCCGCCCACTCATAAAGAAAGTGTCAAAAGCCTGGGAGTATGGCTAGATGATAAACTTTCCTTCTCCACCCAGGCCAAAAAACTGTCTGCCACCTGCTTTAGCCTACTCAGAATTCTGAGGAAGGTGCTCCCGTTACTTCCCCTAGAGGCAAAAAAGGTGGCAGTCCAAGGTCTGATTCAATCTCGCCTGGACTCAAATAATGCTTTATACCTAGGGGCCCCGGAGATGACCCTCAGGAAACTGCAAATTGTTCAGAATTGTGCAGCACGCACTTTACTGAAAATTCCTCGGACCCAGTCGGCCAGACCTGCTCTGAAGAGTCTCCACTGGCTGCCAGTGAAGCAGAGAGTGTCCTTCAAGGCGCTATGCCTGGCACATCGCACCTTTTGGAAGACGGGACCTGCCATAAACACTGGCCTGGTCACCCCCTACCACCCTAAAAGGAACCTTCGGTCTTCAGAGGCTTTCCTGGCCTTTGTGCCTAGGGTGAAGCGAGCTAGATCTGGAGGCAGGATGTTTTCCTTGAACACCGCTAGGCTATGGAATGCCCTTCCCATCAAACTCCGCTCCAACCCTGACCTACTTGCATTCCGGAAAAACTTAAAAACACTGCTGTTTTCTCAATCCTATATACCTTAAGCTCCCTCAGTCACTTTCCCTCTACCCAGCGCTTGGACGCCTGCGGGCAGCAATCGCGCTCAATAAAAACTGCTACAATACAATACAATACACTGTTCTAGTGTACTGTCACCTGCTATATTCTGTATTGTACCGTTCTAATGCTACGGTAAGGACAAACAAGGTTTCATTTTCTTTTTTTTCAGATGCTGCAACTGCCACTGTGTAACACCACTAGTACCAACGCAATGATGACATTTCATCCGCCCAGGATTGCCATATCGCCATTTGACGTGCAGCCAGCCCTGTGCCTAGCCCTATTTCCAAACACAAATTACAGGTAAGATAAGCGTTTGGGGGGAGGAAGTATAATGGAGTATTAGGAGAGACGAGAGACTGACGCTAGTACTTGTAAAGTCCTAGGACTATTGAATTCACTTACTCTGTGAGAGGCACTTACTTTTGAAAACATTTGGGCAATTAATTACTGTTATGAATTCTAGCACACTTAAAGGTCTGCTAAAATGGTCCATTTTAGCAGACCTTTAAGTGCGCTAGAATTCATAACAGATTCCACAGCAGCACGAACGCCCCATTTTTTAACAATAGTCCAATTCCAAATTTAATAAACTTCCAAGTATTGGGTATCTGGACTATACTTTTAAAATCACTTATCACTATCCTGATCACCCTATTTCCACGATCACTACTGCCTTAAACTTAAGGTACAACCTCCTGGTGGAGGGTGCACACAAATGACTTGACCCAGTGATTACGCACGCACGTGTGATACAAGCTGGGACACCTCATATACCGCTAACGAAAGCAAGCAAGAGAGAAACACACGTGTATGAGGGTCATTTTATTGGGAGACACCCAGTTACCAACCTGCAGACCTGAGTTTTTCGCAGGACAAGTGATCCTTTCCCCATTTGATGAAGTGCATACGTTTCTTTCAACTGCTGTGGGGGGGGCAGCTGATTTCTTCGCTCCGCAGTGGCGGGTGGCTGCGGTACCCCGGCTCCGTACCGCTGGAGACCTGCGCCGTCTAGGTGACCCAGGGAGTGCGGAGGAGGATGCAGCAGTCCCTGTAGATGTAGTGGTAGACTGCGTGTCCCCCTCCTCCTAGGCCGCCAGCCGCCGATATTCAGCGACAGTGGCCTCCAGCCTCCGTTGCCGGGCCCGTGTAGCCATCTCCTTCCGGGTTGGTTTGGAAGGAGCATCTATACGAAGAAAGAAAGACATAGTCTATAACCACTGCTCTTTAACATTAACAAAAAATGATTCAGCAGAAAGTTGTGTCACAGTAGAACTAGCAACTTGCAAGTGCAGTACATAACTATTGTGGCCAGTATCTATCTAACCTCCCACTTCTTCACCCTTGCTCTAACATTAGTGGGAGTTTAAGGAATCAATTCTACGAGCACTATGGACTCACTCCATTAGAGTCGACTATGACAGTACACCAGTCTTATTCTTCTTCTTCTCTCTTGTTTAGCAAAATTGGTACGTTAACTTCTGCAAGCCGGCATCATGCCAGCGCAGTCAACTTGCACCCGAGGAAAACAGACGCCCGCCATGATGAGTGAGACAGACTTGCGTTACTGTACCAGTCTAGTACATACAGGTGGTGATGCTCTTACTTTTCTATTACGGGTAGCACTGAGAATACACTGTTACAAGGGCTACTGCTTCATTAATTTTAGTTTCACCCTACAGTGCCTATGAATACTAGAAAAGGAAAATGAAGAAGATAAATAATCTGATTATCTATCACTGCACATGGTATGTATTTACTTACACATGGGATGATTTTAGGTGCTTTGCTTTTTATTGAGTGAACAGTGATACATCCACACATGAATGACCGAGGTTCTACTAAACTTATTTACAGAGGTAGTGAGTGGCCATCGTAATAGCCGGATATATGCTGTGCTTGCAATACAAACTACTGCTACTATGCATGGTAGTATTCGGACAAAATTACAACTTCTTTTCCTTGCATTTCCTACACTGGGACGGACGTGCGGGTGTTACATGCTCTTCAAAGTAACACTTAGTTCATCCAGTGACCGTCTACTCTCTCTAGATACACATATGCTATCTAAGAGTCAGATAGTACCATGATCCAGGCATCCATCCATTCAAACTATGGGGCAGATTAAGATTGCAGATTTCCTGCATCCTCCGGGCCGGCGGAATCCACCGCCGGCCCGGAGAATGCGGGAAATCCGCAGCGGACTGAAAAAGACCCCCCGCCAGATTAGGATGGCTGGGGGATCGTTTTTCAGTCCGCAGCCTTTCCGCTGCGGTCTCCTCCCGTCCGCGGCGGAAAAGCACTAACATGGCTGGCGGCGTCTATCAGACACCGCCAGCCATATTAGGATGTCTGGAGGAACACATGCCTTTACACGGCGGCATTTCCGACGTGCAAAGGCATACAGATTTTTGTTTGGGGGCCTGTTAGGGGCCCCCAGAGGTGAAGTGGGGGTGGGGGGTGCACATGGGGGGTACCATAGGTACCCCCCTGCATTTGCCTTCACAAAGCGGCAGGCACCACGCGGTGCCTGCCGCTTTGTGCATGCAAATGCACAACTTACATTTTTATCATTGCGGCGGGTGCTGCTTCAAGCAGCACCCGCGGCAATGATAAAAATACAGGATGTGACCGCCAGGGTGGCGGTCACATCCTAATTACCACAGAGGGACCGCCACTGCACCTGCAGATGGTCCCTCCTACTCTATGGTGGCGGACGGACTCCGGTCCGTCCGCCATCATAATAGGCCCCTAAATGTCAATCATTCTTCTTCATGTCTCTCATCTGGACAAGCCTTACGTTTTCTCACGGGGAGCAGCACACTATGCAGTCTGCAATCTCAATAAGTAAGGAATATAAGAGCTTACCACTGCCCGCCACTACCGTGGCAACCCGCACAGCAGTTTGGTCCGGCACTTGCACCACCTCCTCCACAGAGCTTTCCTCCTCCACCTCCGCGCTGGGCCCAGCACCAGATGTTCCACCTACAAAGTACATTTAAGAATGTTACATGTCATAGACATACACCACCCACTAGAATTTTATCTAGGAATGAAGAAATGTGAATACAGAAACCAATCTAATAATTTGTGACTGTCTACTCTAAAGTAAAATTTTCCAGTGAAGGGTCTTGTTTTGCTGCACTTTTTGGCACAACTGATGAATGCTTACTTTTTAATACGCACCATTTTTCTCATAACAGACAGAAGATTCACTTCTAAGAAAAAAATCATCATCACCACTAGGACAGAGGGACCAACGATTCATCACCAAAAAGAAAAATTAAAGTTCAAACCAGGTGAGGGCTCGGCTCGCCCACAATAAATGTGTGAAATAAATCACTATTAGCACTTTTCCATTTTTAATCAACCGTTTCTGTTTTATGACGAACTTGATTTTAATAAATATTTTTACTTTTAATAAAGCTTTAAAACTTAAATAGACTCTGGTTTTTGGTCATGAGTGAATGAGCAAAAGGTTTTGCAATTTGCAAGCATGAGCCCGTGCCTCTGACTCTTCTGGACTCTGACTCCGTACTCTTGTCCTGCGTCTTGTCATCATTGGGGATCAATCATCGATGAATTCGGGAGCTAAATTACTCTGCCACACTATCTAGTCAGTAAGGAGATTGGGGGTTCTTCAAAGTCTGATATCACTGAGGTATGTGGAAAGTCTACCTGTGCATATTATAATAAACAATGCACTATTTAGTGTCCATAGTTCTGTTTGTGCTGATTTGTCCCTGCTACAGTAGTAGAATGTCCTCCTATCCAAACCAAAAGTAAAGTAGTATCTTATTCTTTCTTGGTCATTCAGCTTTTTATTGTTGGCAATTGTCAAAGCATAAACATTTAGAAGACTTGAAAAGACATTATGGACAATCCCAGTGGACTGCACTCAGTGCATAGAGATCTTGCTGACTAGAATGGGAGTCCAATGGAATTGCTAAATGTGCAATCTTACTTAGCTACACAGACAGACTAATAAGAATAATCTAGTAATACCATAGGGAGTCATAGTCGAGGCAGGATAAGAATTTAGATACAGTCTACAAGAAGATCCAAGACGATTTAGAAAAAATTGAATGAGGAACGCTAGGAAAAAATAGGTACTCTATATTAAACTTAAAACTTACCGGGGCCAGCAAAGGAGCCCTCGCCCGACCGATCCTGTTCAACAGCAGCCTCCTCCAATGCCCTCTTGCCCCGGGGGGGGGGGGAGGGGGGGCTGATGTACAACATGAAAGAAAGAAAGATCAGAAAACATGGATGATATTTGTCAACCAAATCAAACATTTCAAAAGAGCAATAACAAAATATTTTGGCGAAATAGCAAATAGACAACTTTTCCACTGGATATATTGACCTATCTCATGTGGTCTACTACATTATTAGTATTGCTTGATTTGCGGACCGTCGACTTGGAAAGTTCTTATGTAACTCACTAAACAAACTACTAAAAAGGTTCGCCTAGGACTGGCAGGCAGCAGTCTGCAGCACGCGAAGTGACAGACAAAGTCCATCGTGATTGCAGATCAGCGACAACACTAAAATGTTTCCTACTACATTAACCAGTCATTAAAATACTCAAACTATCAATCCACCACCACTATCTACTACATTCTGTCCATCAACTGTGTTTTTTGCAATTTTCACCCCGAGTGTGCTGAGTATACTCAGACGTGAGTCCCAGGCTCTCCACACCACTGGAGTCAAGCTATCCAGGCTGATGAAGGCTGATAGCCAGAAACCAGTCCTTGGATGCTTGATTCCGGTCTGGGAAAGACATGGCTTGGTAGTTCGGACTGGACTGTTCCCATGAGGCACAGGGTCAGAGCTGATTTGCATATAGCCAGTGTCTAACCCAGGGAGGTGTGGAGTGCAAAAAAACGATGGATTTAGGCCCAGATCCTTGTACTGGGGTGAATGTATGACATTGTTCTACATTCTGTCCATCAACTGTGTTTTTTGCAATTTTCACCCCGAGTGTGCTGGTTATACTCAGACGTGAGTCCCAGGCTCTCCACACCACTGGAGTCAAGCTATCCAGGCTGATGAAGGCTGATAGCCAGAAACCGGTCCTTGGATGCTTGATTCCGGTCTGGGAAAGACATGGCTTGGTAGTTCGGACTGGACTGTTCCCATGAGGCACAGGGTCAGAGCTGATTTGCATATAGCCAGTGTCTAACCCAGGGTGGTGTGGAGTGCAAAAAAACGATGGATTTAGGCCCAGATCCTTGTACTGGGGTGAATGTATGACATTGTTCTACATTCTGTCCATCAACTGTGTTTTTTGCATTGTAAATACGGCGCACCATGGGTGGTGGTGGCGTGGTGCACAATTACTGGCGCATTCCTGCTACTTTGCAGGGATGTGCCGGTAATTAAAAATCTTACCCTTAGTGTCTAGCATTACGCAGTTCTTTAAACTACACTCATACATAATTTCACAGGTCAATGAAATGAACACAAAATCGAAAACAAATAAGCATAGTAGCAACGCTACTGAGAAGGAGAGCAGTACACCTGAAATGCACAGAAGATTTTGAAATATAATTTACCTACAATGTAATCAGCAGCATTAATGCTCTTGGTAAAAAACTAAAATTTGCAATATAATAACACACAGAGCAGGAGAAAACAGAGTAGCAAAGAAATAGCTACTACTACTCACCAAGCCTGGGGATGTCAAGGCCGAGCAGGTCGAGCAGATCGCGTTCCCGGTCCAGGACATCCGCCCAACGGTGGGTGGCCTGGTTGTAGGTGCGCCGGACCCGAGAGTGTTGGGAGATGGCCCGGCACACCTCCCACCGCTTCCGGCGCTCCTGGATCCCGTACCCGCTAGCGATCTTGCCGCCTGCCATGATGGTCCTGGGGAGGCGGCGCTGAACATAAAAGAAAAGTGCGGCCACCTCCTCCGCGCTGAAGATCTCCCGGGCTGCGACCTGCTACCCCCTCAAATCCCGCACGGGAGCTGGGCACGGGGTGCGGGACCCTTCCCCTTCTCGGGATGCTGCCCGGCTCCCTTTACCATGGTCTGGGCAGAAAGGAAGCTAAATAATAAAGAAGAAATAGAATAGGGAAGAAGAAAAGAAAAGAGTTTAAAAAAGTAGTTTAAAATTAACCAAAAGTAGCAGAAAACACAAAAATATAGAGCTAGAAAAATAGAGGGATAGATAATAAGTAAAATAGATAAAAAAAAACTTCAAACAAGCAAAGGATGGCAGAGATTCAGAGAGGATACAAAAAGCATGCCCAGAACCATAGCAACGAATGAGAAACAAGATGGCCGCGCCCGTTTACGACCGCGTGGGTAAGTTCGCGCGAGATTTTCCTCGCGATCACACGCGAAATTGTACTAGCGAGTCGCACACTTTGCGAGATTACACATCGTGCCTGGAAACGGAAATACGTCATGCAAACAAGATGGCCGCGCCCGTGAACGACCGTGAAGGTAACTTCACGCCGTTGCGCTACAAGCGGCTTGCTAAAACACACAAAACCTTGCGAACTAACACGCCGCAAAAAAACAAATCTCATATTCGCAGAAATTTGTGGCTTCTGAATTCGATCTCGCGGAAGTTCGCGCCCCGCGAATCCTGCGAAATTGCAGAAAAACGAGTTTTGCAAAACTGAAAGCACTCAGCAGGTGCAAAAGTTCAAACTCCTCATTAGTAACCAATCCCTGTAGTGCTTCCTGACTGGGACCCCTCCAGAGTTCAGTTGCTAGTTGCAACAATTCTATGACCCTGCTCTGACCCTCACAGCAGGCTCATAGAATAGCTACAAGTAGGCCACAAAGGTCCTGGAAAAAAAAATTGCACTGCAACAGAAAGCAAATTACAGATAAGGAAGCAGGTGCCAGACTGGAATTTTAAAACAGTGGCACATTAATAAATCAACCCCAAATTAATTCATGTCAATTGAAGCAGGGCAGATGTGCTTGCTTTTCCCCCCATAATCTACAGTGATGAACCAGAGGGTGTCATTGATGTACCAGAGGGTGGCATGGGTGAAACAGGGTGGCAGTGGTGAAACAGAGGGTGCTGTGAACCTGTGACGATGAACCAGACGTAGAAACAACATCGTCGCGACCGTTGCGAGCCGACAAGTAGGTTCGCAATTGCGAACTGGTACAAAACCCTCGCGAACTGGCAGAAACCCTTGCGAACACAAAAAAAATAATTGCAAATTCGCGAGAATTCGCGGATTTTGCGGATTGCGAGTTCGCAAATTCGCGAACGCCAGATTCGCAAAATTCGCCCATGATTAGTAATGGAAAGGAACACACATGTTCTTTAACAGCCGGAACCTCTAGCATCATCAGAGGTCAACTCTGGTGTTCTTTGAGATAACTGCGTGCCAAGAAGTCATGGGCTGCAGACCATATATTCCAATTACCTAGGACTCCATGGGCCGCTGCGCAGGCCATAATCCTAATACCAGAACAATCTAGTTCATGAGCAACTAAGGGACTCATTAGTAGATCATAATCCTGATTGGGAGACACCGTACTGCAAGGACACAAATCCAGAGACCATTCAAAATCGCAATCCAGGCAGTGAAAAACTGGCAGCACGCATGTAAAATATGGAAACATCAAGGATAAACCATACGCCACGCTCAAAGTAGCGATCGGTAGCGATCCATAATATTCAAGCATCCGGTTAGGAAGCTGGAGCAGCTGGGGCAGGTTGTCGAGGGGCACAGGATGTGGAACCGTTTTTCAGTTAGAAAACCAACAGTAGTACACCGGCTCCCAGAGTGAGAATTAACGGGAATCATCCAAAGAGGCTAGAAAAAATAGAATGGAAAAATGCCGGTATCACACCAAATATAGTTTGGAACGAGGTCACAAGGCCAGAACTTACTACTTTAAAAAAGTGTGCCAAGCCCGAGGTGGAAGAGGCATTGAATATTTTGTGAATCAAAGCACTGAAATGCAGGAGCAGATCTGTATTTAATTAGGCATGTACCTCAGTACGAGTGTTAGCAACGTGAAGGACGAATGTTTGCCGTGCAGATTTAAGGGCGACATCTTTCTGCGACTAAAGAGCCCTTATTTGACTCATCTTGTTGAACTCTGTTTTCAAGGTCGGGATAGAAGGCCAGATGGATACATCGAGCCTCCCATGCGGAGAAGGAAACAGCACATTCTTACAGCAGACAACATATTGGGAAAAAGTTACAATGTTCGGAATTCCCGCAAGCATACCACAGCAATCTTCATTATTTAATAACAAATAACTACTGTTTGCAAACAACGTGAAAGTAGGTGTAATAGCCGGGGCCTTTCAAAACACACGCCAGATTCTGTGCTGTCATATTACAGGAACCGTGCAATTACAAATTTCTACAGACTAATGAGTGATCGGGAGTGGAAGTGCAGTCTTCACCCTTTAAATAAACTTCTTCTCCTTCCATCAAGCATCTATCTGTAAATGGGAGATTCCACACTTCATGGAGAAAAGCGCTACCTAAGGGCTCAAATCTGCCTATTGCATAGTGTTTCATGCATGCTTCGAATTTAAACAGAGGGAAAGGGAGAGCTATTAACCCATGGATAAGCCAAACTGCCAAATTTGACTCTGCCACTGAAAAAGGTAACAGTTCTAACTATGCAACAGAGAAAACGTGGCTTCTTTCATTGACATAAATTGTTGTTTAACAGTTAAATTAAAAGGCAAAAACAGCGGTCGTGTTCATGTAATCCCAAGGCACATTCCCAGCCTTTAACGTTTGAAGAGTCCATGTAAACTGCATAATAGAACGCAATTGATTTTGACCATGGTACAGAACTGCAACATCTTCTTGTACAATATCAACGACAGATGAAACAACATTATCTAGTGTGTAAATATGGGAAGAAAGGGTGTTAATGCTATTATCTACAATTGCAAGCACTTTTTCTAAATTGGCTTGATCAATAGCCCTGAGCCTAGAAGCCGCTTCAATTTGGGGCAGTTTCCAAACCTCATTGTAAACAGCATATATCTATCTTTTCGACCTGCCATATGCAGGGCCTTTCACAAAGTCATTTAAATCAACTGTGTCAGTTAATTTGGATACATGTAATTTCACTGATGCTAAGGTAGACTGCTTGAGCCAACTCTGACACAACTTGCCTACAGATTAGGTGGTGACCGAATGTTGACTCTCAAATCAGGGATCTATTCTAACCCCTGTATACCCAGGGGTCAGACCCAGAAAACGAAGCTGTCTGGAATCTGCACTTTTTTGCCACAGCAGCCAGCCTTCGGGATTCATGTTGGAAACAATAAAAGAGAAGTTTTGCAACAGGGTCTGTAAATCACTAAGGGAAGCACTGGTGTAATTATTCCATTGTGGGTATTCACCCAAATCAGGAAATAAAGAGGCATTTAATTTTGTAGACGTTGCCGATCCAAAGCAGGTGGTTTGTGAAATAGTAGCATTCAGAAACAACATATGGTTCGGGATGAGGCATGCAAAATGCAAAGCCTTGGTGCCTTGCACTTGCCAACTTTTAGAACCACAAACAGATTTAAGTTCAATGGTATCTTTCCACAGTTCATAGCCCACTACAGCCAACTGGTCAATCAAGGACTTGGAATACAGTAATTTTGTGTGGGTAAGTCTAACCTTGGAAGAGGACTTCTCAGTTATCCTAAAATAAAATGCATCGGGGTTGCATTGATTAAAATCAGTAAAATAAGAAAACTTCTTTAAAAGAGTTTTAGAACTTCTTCAACAGGTGCGGGACAATGTTTTCATTGTGTGTAATTAGCCACATTTCTAAACGTGTTTGGTTTGTGCAGAAAGTGATTTCCATAGTGCTGGTAACAGAATAAATTGGCATAATTAGCAGAATTTAGATACAAATCTTTCGCATCAAAGGCAGTATAATATTTCTAATCAGAAAATAGAGCCTCTACGACCTGGACATCCCAATCATCAGAGAGTATATTTTGTTTTACCACATCCCCCATGGAAACACAAAGTACATTAGGGACATTTATAACCTCAGTGGATTTGAAATTTAATAGCATCCCATACTATCCCATCTAGGACAGGCCTAGCAGTGATATTCACGAAAGTCTGGTCCCTCTTCATTCTGTGCGAAGAGGAATGGGGTGCCAAAGTTCCATCAATTAGTCTAATTGTATTTCTTTCTTTAACATAGTGTCCGTTTACAAGACGGAAAAAATACACCACAAATCCAAAGGACATGAACAAACAAATTGAAAAAAGCACCAGCCAAATGGAAGTCCCCCAATTTTTTTTTTTTAAACAAGGCAGCAAAAATTGAAACTTTTGAAGGGGACTTCGATGTGGTAGAGCCAGTGTCAAATGAAAAACACGATTGATTAGCCACACAAGTCTCCAAATTAGGCATAGACCAGTCATTGGGGTAAGTATATTCAGTATAATGAGGATCACCAGCCGGTGGATTCAATAAAGGATTCGTGATTGTATTCATCTCAATGGCGACATCAGGGCTGACGGTATTATCTGGGGCCAACACAGAGTTTCGCAGCATTGCTGGACAAGAAACTGCAGGTGTCATACTAAGAAGAATCGGACACTCTGTGTAGTTTGACATTGTCAATGGAGATGTACCTGTTCCCCTTTCATCCAGGAAGAGGAGGTAAAATGACTGTTCTTGTACCCTTCACGCCAAGCACAGTCAACGGATGTGGCCGACGCTGCACTGTCTAGACCCTCAAGGTCCGGAACAAATATTTCGATGCCAAAGAGCATTTTGTATGGGGTCTGCCCACCCAGAGACCTTCTAGGGAGATTATTAAGTGCACGCTGTAAGCTATTGAGGTGGGGTAGCCAGTTCTGGCCTGTACCTAAATACTCTAGCAGTCAAGCAGTCATCTTATAATGATGGGGAAAACAGGTCTTATAGCGCCTAGTTATAACACCCTCCCTATCTAGGAATTATGTTTTATAAACTAAAGAAGGGCTCTTAGGCTTATACGGGGGACCTCATTACCTCTCAGCTCAGCAAGAGTGAATCACATCAGGATCAGCAAAAGCTCTCTGCATCCCTGGAAACGGAAAATCTTCTAAGTGTGTGAAATCACGGCTACTGTACAATAATAAAGGCGCCAGAATCTCAGTTTGCTCGCAGCTGCTATTTGTTGTGTCTAAAAACGTTAGCCGATCACTTCGAACAACAGCTGCCTTGTTATGATAGCCTTGACGGCTTCAGCACTCACTGTGCAAACTAGGGTCTCGAAGTAAGTCTAGGGATGTCGAAAACAAGCCTTTCTCATGTGAAGACATTCGCACAGCCTAACTTACAAAAACAGCTATATGCTGTGTCATGTGCAAAAAGCAGCAAAAGGTAAAATGGCGTTTAGGCTTCTAATAAGCCATGCTAACATAGCAATGTGTGTAAACCAGGCCTAGCCCACACTACAGTGTCTGTGTGGTCCACAGCTGTTGATTTTCTTCTCTCTTTCTTTACAGTCTCTCCATCCACTATTATAACAAAACGTTCTTTCTAGGAGACAAATCTGTTTATCTTTAAGGGTATAAAATTGTGAGTAAAGAGCACAATCGGCACCAGCAAGACTAAAGAAACCATGGAGGTGGTAAGGCCTCGTGTGATGAAAAAGACAAAAAATATTTTAAGCAACTGTCTTAGAGAAAGATTTTAAATTACCAGCATACAGTCCTACAGCTCAGGTTGTAAAAGATACAAATTGTTTAGAATATGTAACACCTTTTTGCGCGATAGTGTGGACTTGTGAAGGGCGGTGGCCTAGATTTGGTTCTCTTGAGATAGATGATATTGAACGACTGACAGAAACTATACACTTGCAGGGTGACCCATCATGGGATTCACACTATGTAAAGACTGCCTACAGCAGAGCCTTCCAATTGCAAAAAATAAATCTCTCCTTTCGAAAAAAGAAATGCCAGGGGAATGCCTCCACTGAATACAATGGGAGTTCTACAGTAGCAATTGTAAACAGTGAGTGCAAAAAACCAAATAAAAAAGCGCTCGAACTAGCAAAGGATTGGCCCACATCTTAAAGCCAGTGTTTATTGGCAGTAAGTAACTATGTTCAAACAGAACAGCATTTTTATCACTATGGCAAAAATGTGGGTTTTCAACAATCGAAGCAAACCGGGTAAAAACAATACCAAATGCCACTACTTCTAGAAGGGCTGCCACCGTGCCATGTATTTGGACACACCACCAAGTAAATATTGACATAAATAAGTTAAAGAAACTGTTTATTGCCTCCAAGCCTCAAGGTCTTTTTGTCAAACTGGTAGAAGGAGCAGACAGTGAGCAAATAACTAGTAGCACATTGACTGAGGAGGAGATTTTGTTGTTTACTGAGGAAGAAAGGAAAAGACAGAGAGTGGATGCAAATAGTGAATTTAATTCCTGGATCACAGATAGAGCCAGCAACGAGAACAGCCACCCAACATTGGGACAAAACATCCAGTCTGCAGGGCCTGTTCCTCCTGCACCTCAATTCTCAGCCCCTCCTCTAGCAACTTCAATTTACTCATCACTTTCAGGCCCCTACATACATTGTGAAAAAAATAACACACATGAACAGGCACTGGTTTCACAACAAGGCTATCGACCCATATTTCCACATATCCCTGGACGGTGATTTAACTAGGATATCTGACATGCAAACTAGCCCCAGAGAAGGTAGTTTTAGAACACCAGTACTGAATGAGCACTTATCCTTAGGAAGGGACATGCTACAAGCCTTTGAATCCCCAGCCGAAACTTCCACTTTTGGTCTGAGGGAAGATTTAGGGCAAAGTGGAGAAGAGAGAAACAATGAGGAGGAACATGAACAGTTGGCACACCTGAGGAAGTAGGCAGATCTGTTTCAAGAAGAAGTGAACAATGATAGGGAGGAAATACAATGCTCCATTAATAAACTCCAGAATAAGCTAGAGAAGAGGGAACGGCTGATACATTCATAGTCACACACACCGATACTAAAGGGAAAGGGTGAGAACTCATGACATACTATTGAACACTAAAATAACTGCTCCAAAAATAGTGTTGGGGGACAGCCGTGCTAAAGCCATGGACACCCTTGGAGGCGACTCAGATGACTAAGGATGTACCTGACACACTACCTGCCAGTGTGAAATATTATGAGTGGCTTTATAAAATATGTATAGCCTATACCCTACTCCCTCAAGAGGTAGAAATGTTATTAAAATAGGATATGGAAGCACAAAATAGATTGATTAATTGGTTAGTGTCCATAAGGGACACAATTAATGGCCTAGCAGTTAAACATGGTCATTTTTGTTAAGTCACTGCCACATTGCAGAAGCCAGGTGAGTCCGTGGCTGATTACATTTTAAGGTACAATGAAACATGGGATAATAGTGAAGGGGTACCATGCACAACAGATGCCTATACGGTATTAGCTACTCAAACACTTATGAATGGATTGCTAACTTCTGTGGCCCACAGTTATAAACTATGCCACCTTGATTGGTCCACTAAAGGATATCACGAGTTGTACACGCTTCTCATAACCATGGACAAAGATGGTATTTTTAGGGTAAGGAAGGACACTGCTGAAAATGACAAAGGGATATTGTTGCAGCAAGTACAAAGAGAGGAGGAGCCTGAGGTAATGTACTATCAGAGGCCACAGCATAGACAGGATAATTGACAAGGACACCAGATAAGAGACAAGAGTAGGGATCAGTGTTATATTTGTTGGAGGTATGGGCACTGGGAACGCAATTGTAGAAATAATAAAGGTAGAAGGGACTGGAATTTAGAGAAGTGACCAGCATAATAGAAGTGATAGAAACAACAGGAATGAAAGCTTTGAGAGAAATGAGATCCAGCCATCAGCAACACCCATGCCCAGAGACGTGAAGCAGACCCAGCACTCCCTGAGGAATCTTTTCCAGGAGCAACATGGATCAGCATAGGACCACGCGCAGAGTAAGATGGGACAATCGGAAGAAACCAGAGTCCAGTACTTTATGATGAAGGTATCAGACACACCTGAGGAGAATCCCATGTTCCAAATTAAGGTAGGAGGTAAAGAGATCTATTTCCAAATAGACAGTAGTGCAACACTATAGGCAGTAAGAAACAAGTTGGGTCCTAGTAGTGGTGAAACAGTAACTACTATAGCAGTAAATAAAAATGATGATGCATGAAGCATTATCAGAACCTTTACGAGTTTCTGTTGATGACTTCACACTGACCAATCAGTTTCTCCTGTCACCAGATGCACCCATCAATTTGCTGGGGAAAGACCTCCTCTGTAAATTGTATGTGACATTATATTTTTCACAAAATAGGATTTACTTACGAGCCCCTGAGGACAGGTCGAATTGGTTAATAGAGCACTTACTGCATGCAAACTAAGTGAGGACTCTGTTATGTGCAGCGTATGTCTTGTCTCTTTCTACAACATGTTACCAATGGACTCCATGACATGGATATTTTCTTGAGAACATGTTTCTAGAACTGTTTAAATACAGCCATGACATTAAGAGTGACTTGGTTACTCTTTTAGTGCCGTTGACACATTAGTACCTGGGCCCAAACACTGTACTGCAGCATTTTTCACAGGAACAGTACCTGAATGGTACGATTACAGGGCAGAATAACATTTGTGCTGGACAATGGAGTTGCTTGAGCACACATTAGATGTAGGAAAAGCAGTAAGCATTGAACTAGGACCACAGGAAATGAGTTTATTTCAAGTATCTGAACCACATGTATCTATAGCTGTTGCACCAGGTTACTACCCTAATGATTTGGGCCCCATAGTCAAACACCTTCAAGACTTACCTAGAACTAAGTATTTTACATTTCCTTTAGAAATTGTCTCTGTGTTGGGAGATGGAGAAGGGTCGTGTTGGATGTTGTGTATGAACAGAAATGACAGGACTGCAAGCTTGAAGGGAATATGACTTTACAGCGGCCTAAAAACAAGGTTCTAGAGCAAGTGAACTCAGAGGTGTGGGCAAAACACAAAAATGAGGCAGTATTATTGAAAACATGCCCTCCCCATTGAGTGACACTTAAATAAAATGCTGAATTACCTTATGTCTTTCAGTACAGACTGTCACCTCAGGCAGAGGAGGGAATAAAGCCTGTGATTGAATATCTCTTGCAACAAGTTATCGTTAAAAAGACCTCTAGCCCCTGTAATAGTCCTATCAGTCCATTGCCCAAGGGCAATACTGGGCAGTATAGGTTCATATAAGACTTACGACCCATAAACAACATTGTGGTTCCCTTAGCACCTGCTGTGCCTGACACCAATACTATATATTTTTCTATACCTGTAGAGGCAGAGTATTTTTCAGTCATAGATCTCTCCTTTGCGTTTTTCAGTGTAAGAGTCCCTCCAGAGAGCCAGTACCATCTTGCCTTCACAGTGAAAGATACCAGAAGACTACCTCAGGGCTACACAGAGTCTCACAATCCGTGAAGAGAGACCTGGACAGTCTGCACCTGGAATGTGGTAGCATCATCTTGCAGTACGCTGATGATCTCCTTGTGGCATTTCCATCACTTGAGGCCTATGAAAAATACACTCTAGCACTGCTGAATCACCTCCAGGAGAGAGGACAAATGGCATTGCAAATGGCATGCTGACACAGCAGCATGGCTCAGGAAAAAGACCTGTGGCATACTACTCTGTGACTTTGCCTGCAGCAGTAACTGGGCATCCAGCTTGTTTGAGAGTAATGGCATCAGCTGCTGTGATGGTAGAGAGTAGGACTCCCATTGTGGCGGAATACCCTCGTATTGTTTATGTGCCACATTTGGTACAGTAGTTGTTGTCATCTGCAGCAACACATTTTTCTTTGGCCAGGCAAACAGGTTATGAGGTCACTCTGTTGTCTAATACCATTATCACCATTAAAAGATGCCCACCTGTTAATTTGGCAACATTATTACCTCCAACAGGCGATTCAGAGGAGGCCCCTGACCATGACTGCATTGAATTTGTAGAGACATGCACCACACCCAGACCAGATTTGCAGCAAACACCGTTAGAAAAGACAGACTATGAGTGGTAGACTGATGGTTCCTGCAGCAGAATAACAGACACTGATTACAGAGCAGGGTATGCTATAACAACATTAAATACTATAGTTGAAAGTGCAGCCCCCCCGGCACATCTGCCCAGCAAGCCTTGCTGTATGCAGTAACAAGAGCATGCATCCTAGCTGAGGGAAAAAATGTTAAGATTTACACTGATTCACATTATGCCTTTGGAGTTGTCCACGATTTTGGCAAGCTGTGGCAGTATTAGGATTTCATAACAGCATCAGGTCGCCCCATTCAAAATGGCCCCTTAGTAAAGAATTTGCTACAGGCAATACTACTTCCCAGCAATAGCAGTAATAAAAAGTGAAGCACATACAGGATCTAATACTGAGATAGCCAGAGGTAACACAATGGCTGACACAGCAGCAAAGGAGAGCATGTTATAGCCAGTACAGATGGTACCTTTAATGGCAAAAAGCATTCCAAAAATACATCTCATTCAGAGACAATTGTTGCTAGCTGATGTAAAGGAAGTACAATGGTCTGTACCACCAGAGGAAGAAAGAGTGTGGATTGATGCTGGATGTGCGCATAATGATGAAAGATTGTGGATCCACCGGGATGGGAGATCTGGGGTCCCCCCCGCAGTATGTTACTGACCTTTACAAGGTTTGCTCATGGATCCACTCACATGGCTCAAGGAGGGATGAATGCTTTGATTAGACAAGAATGGTTTGCACAAGGGATAACCTCTTTGACTGCACAATTCAGCTCCCAATGTATTGTCTCTGCCCAACATTCTAAAAGTCGATCCCCCACTACCCATTATCACTTGCCAGTACCAGAGGGTCCCTTTACCAACATTCAAATAGGCTTCACCTATATGCCCCCAGTGAATGGATTCAAATATTTTCTGATATGTGTGGATCAATTTTCAAAATGGGTGGAGGCGTTTCCCACAAGGAAGAATGATGCAGCAACTGTTGTGCGATGCTTGATGAAAGATATCAGACCCCGGTTTGGCATTCCCCAGAGCATAAACAAAGACAGAGGGGGTGAATTTGTGGCTGCAGTTGTGCACAAGATGTGTGACTGTTTGGGAATAGAGTGGAAACTGCATGCCCATTACCACCCACAAAGTTCAGGCCAGGTGGAGAGAATGAACTCCACAATAAAATATAAATTAGTCAAAATAACTGAAACGGCCAGATGTGCTGCCTTTAGTGCTGCATGCCATGAGAGAAATACCATCTAGAACAACTCTCTTTTCCCCCCATGAGGTATTGACGGGGTGGCACATGTCTGTGGGGTTGAGGTTGCCCCTCACAGTATCCCAAACAGGACTGCTGTGGACAGATGAGCATATTTCTGTACAATTGCCAGTGGTCTTGAGGCATCACCATCTCCAGGTGAAGGAAGCGTTGCCCCATCCTTCCTCAGAAAAATCAAACCCATTTAAACCTGGAGACATGGTCATGGTGAGAAAAATAAAAGATGTTTCTCTTAGTTGTAGGTGGATTGGACCCCACATTGTGCTCCTGGTTACGATAATGGCGGTAAAGGTGCAGGGACATCCGAGTGGCTCCACGGAACATGATGCAAGTCTGCACCAACAATGCCTGAGGCAGAGGCACCTTTAGCAGATGAGCGCCGGCTACCTGTGGAGCAGCGCGAAACACCGGACCAGGGGAAGACAGACCAGACCTTTCCTAACAACAACGCTGAGGGTCCATCATCAAGTGTCCCAGAAATGGTGACACCAACTGATGCTGTTGAGTGAAGCACACAATTCAGTCTAGAAAAAGGTGATGGTCTGCACCTGCCAAAAATAGGATGAAGAGGACAACGCAGAGCAGGGCAGGGCAACTGCCCCTGACCAAGACTACTACGGACCAGGAGGAAAAGCAGATGACCGCACACCACGAGAAGTCTCATTATTGACTAAGCATGGGCGAATTTTGCGAATCTCGCGTTCGCGAATTTTGCGGATTTGCGAACTCGCAATTCGCAAAATCCGCGAATTCTCGCGAATTTGCGGATTTTTTTGTGTGTTCGCGCGGGTTTCTGCCAGTTCGCGAGGGTTTTGTACAATTTCGCAAACGCAAACTTACCTGTCGGGTCGCAAGTTTCGCGAACTTGTTGTTTCTACGTGTCCAGCCTGTTTGGGACACTCTTCTTCATCACTGCCACTCTCTGTCACCACTGCCACTCTCTGACTACTCATGCCACCCTCTGGCCCACCCATGCCACCCTCTGTTTCATCACAGCACCCTCTGGTTGTCCAGTCAGTGTACATTATTGTGGCAAAGCAAGCACACCTTCCCTGCCTCAAGTGACCTGAATTAATTTGGGGCTGATTAATGTGCCACAGAATATTTTTTTAGCTGGCACCTGCTTCCTTAGTGCTTCCTGATTAGTGATCTTTTGCACTTGCTAAGTGCTTTCATTGTTGCAAAATTAGTTACAACACCTGCCCTGCCCCAACTGACAATAATGAATTAGGGGCTGATTAATGGATTTGAACTTCCAGCCTGGCTCCTGCTTGTCTCCCTTAGCTGTAATTCAGGACCTTTGTGGCATATGTGTAACTATTCTGAGGTTCAGAGCAGGGTCACATAATAGTTGCAACTGGCAACTGAACTCTGGAGGGGCCCCTCAGGAAGCACTACAGGAAATGGCTACTAATGATGAGCCTGAACTTTTAAACCTGGTAAGTAGTTTCAGTTTTGCTAAGATCGTATTTCTGCAATTTTGCGGTTACTCGCGGGGCGCGAAGTTGTACTGGGAAGCCGCGAACTCACGCGAACAGTGCGAGCAAGCCATAAAATCCGCTGCTCGTGGATTTGCGGATTTTGCGGGAGATTCGTGAATCTCGCGGATTGCGAATTTACCGAAAATCCGCAAAATCCGCGAGCGAAACGGATTTTCCGCCCATGCTTATTATTGACACTTGGAGAAAATGCCCAGGAACTGAGAAAGAAAGACACTGCCTAACAGTATTCTAATTCCTGAAAGTGATATTTACCACTGTCAAGAAAATGCATCGCATTGTGAAAACACTATTTCTTAGTACCTTAATTGTGTATGTGCTGCCTGTATTGCAACAAACTGCTGACCATCCCCTCATTGCAGTACATCGGAAAATCGCAGATGCTTTAGGTCTTCAAAATTGCTGGATTTCTAGAGAATTATCCAGACACCCCAGCGACCCAATTGGCCTATATGAAACACCTGTACCTATACAAAATTATGAGCAAGGAATAGGATGCCTCCTCTCCAACGTAATTTGGGATTGTGGAGAAGTAAGGATTGGATATTACCCACATTGTACTATATTGCCAAATATTCAAGCCCAATACCAAGTGTCACCTACAGTAGAATACAAAGACAAGGAAAAAGCATTTCTTGTATGTTTAAAGGATCATGTTTCAGGATGTAGCCAGCTTCCCGATACTTAGGACATTTAAAAAGAAACCAGTGTCCTAACATATTAGAATGTGATAATACCACAGGTAATTGAAACATAAGAGAGAGCAAGTTAGTAAGTAGGAACTGGACAGCTAAGGTACGAGGAAAAACAGTAAACTACACTATACATTAATGGAACATCACTGTAGATGGAGGGACACTATTAATAACACCTGATGGCCTTCTATAAAATCCATTAATTGAGCAAAAGAATAAGCATGCTAGGGCACCAAAAAGGGATTGAATACCCCTTGTGGTCAGCCCACTGCTCATACAGGGCACCATGGGCAAATGTTACGCTAATAAATTCTTCATGGATTGATTACAAATGGTGTGATCAATTCCAAAACACATTTCCTGAAGGGGTAGGCCTTCCTCTCAGTAAATATCACACATTGGACACACAGTTACAGGGCGAAATTTATTTTATTTGTGGCACTAACGCATACAAGGTGCTTTGCCGGCACTAGGAAGGGATGTGTGCTTTTTCTTATCTTACACCAAACATTTCAGTCGTGCAACATATTGCGGCCCATGAGCCACTAAATGTTGGGAGTTTTGCTCCTAAATATAAAAGAGATATACATGCACCTATTTTGGAGGCTAGACCACGTCTATTCTTTGAACTAATGTGTATATTTATTCCTGGATATGGAGTATATGATTTACAATTGGCCCTTGTTAATATGTCTGCTGAGCTAGCTGTAGCATTCAACAAGAAATGCACTTCAACAGTTGCAGATGGAAATTAATTCAGTAGTTGCCATGACTATTTAGCATTGAATTGTACTTAACCTCCTGACACTACAACAAGGAGGACTGTGTTTTTAATTAAATTCCTATTGCTGTTAATTTTTAAACAAAAGTGAAAACATAACAAGGGATGTGGCACAAATTAGGCATGCAGTTCGAATATTCCGTGGCGCTGAGAAAATTACAGATTCTGATGATTGGTCTTGGCTATTGTCATGGCTACCAAAAGGAAGGTTAAAGCACTTGGGGCCAGATGTAGGTAATTCCTATTTACTGACTCTTAAATACCGAATTTTACCGATTTGGTATTTAAGAGTCGGTAAATAGGAAGAGGGGAGATGTAGGTCATTAGAATTTAAGAATTACCGAATCGGTAGGATTCGGTATTTACCGATTCGGTAAATACCGAATCGGTATTGCCCATTGATTCCTATGGGACATGAAGCCCATAGGAATCAATGGGCAATACCGATTCGGTATTTACCGAATCGGTAAATACCGAATCCTGCAAAGGTGCAGGGGGTGTCACTTTGACACCCTCTAGCACCCCAATTCCGGATTTGTGTGCCATGTGGCACACAGACATACCCTAAGGGCATGTCTGTGTCGGTATTTTACCAAACAATAGGATTGTGTGGTAAAATACCGATTCTTAAGGGCCTGTGGCACTCTTAGGAGTGCCACCTACATGTGGATTTACCGAATCGGTAAATATACCGATTCAGTATTTTACTGATTCTATAAATTTACCGATTCGGTAAATTTACAGAATCTGTAAAATATAGGCCCCTACATCTGACAACCCTAATACCGGTCGGTAACGGCCGAATTTGGCCGTTACTGACCGGTATTAGGGCTCCTACATCTGGCCCTTAGTTCTTGCATGGCTGGGTATATTTATAACAATAATGATACTTTTCTGTTGTCCTCTGTGTTGTTGCTCCATGATATAGCAATTGCGTAGCAAAAGCATCTGTTCAGTTTCTGCAGTTAAAATTCTACCTCCTACAGACCCGGAGCTAGCCGGCAGATATCTTCAAATACAACAGGATGAAGAGAAGGCCCACAAAGAAACATTTGAATTAATGGCTATAGATATATAACTTAAAAAGGCATTGAGTACTAGTATGCCATTTTGTCTATATTGAACAATGAATACCTCATAGATGTGTCTACACCGATATATGCATGTTATTTAAACACTGTAATGCCATTCAAAGATCGGTACTTTTATATTGCCTATATATATATATATATTCACTGAAAAAACCATAGGTTTCACACACGTTGTAGTTAGGAATTAGCATTTAAAAAACCTTGCAAATTCATTGAAATAACTATAGGTTTCACACGTTATAGTTAGCGGAACATTTCTATCATACAAAACCTTTGAAATTCCTCCGTTATAGTTAGCTCAGCTAACTATAACTTGCGCGCCCGCAATGCACTGCTGATGACGTAGTGCACACCACTGCCTCTGTTACTCCCAAGAGGCAATTTGTTTATCCAAAACAATGAAAATTTCCACCCACTGTGGATTGCACCACCCAAATTCAAGTAATGTACGTATCAATAAAGAATGTCCAAAAAGTATTGCGTCTTTTTTTCTTTTCTTCTTTATTCAATTTTCTTTTAAGCAGCCAACGCGTTTCGTTCAATAGAACTTCATCAGGGCGTGCTGGCTGTGTCCAATGTGCACAGACATCACTTTTCGTTTTCTATATTTCAGCGTCCAAGATCAAATTAAATGGCTAATGTGCCGAGCGAAACAGTAGCGTCCTCTCCTCAGTCAAAGGCGTCCGGATGTGAGACACCACTTAAATGCGGCACTATCACAAATAAAATGTACAAGGTACACTGCACTCGTAAAACTGTAATGTAACTTTTATTTATGAAAGGAGAGACAACCATATTATCAAACCTTGGCAACAAATTTATCGACACTTTATCAGCACCAAACTGTCGCTAAAGTGGCCATAATAGGTTTGATAATATGCTCTATAGATTTCCAATCAAAGCTCATGTTAGATGTGAAGGACATCTAACATGACCTTCGATTGGAATTCCATAGAGCATATTATCAAACCCATTATCGCCACTTTAGCGACACTCTACTGCAGATAAAGTGGCGATAATTTTGTCGCCCAGGCTTGATATTATGGCTCACTCTCTGTTACATCATTTCTCTTTCTCTCTTAAACTTAGACACTGCTGTCTGCTTGGACGTGCAGAAGAATTGTTGAACTTAAGTTGTGAAGTCTACTTTCTAATGTGTTTGGCCGCAAGGTTTATACAACGGTAAGCACAGAGGCCTAGATCTACAAATCCTTCATAGGAATGCATTAGAAATAATTCAGCATAACAGGCGTTAGTAACGCAGTAGGCACTTCCATATAGACACCACTTGAACGCGGCACTATACCAAGTAAAATGTACCAGGTACACTGCACTCGTAAAACTGTAGTGTTAGCTTTATTTGTGAAACGAGAGAGGGCCATGTTATCAAGCCATGGCGACAAAATTTTCGCCACTTTATCGGCAGCAAACTGCCGCTAAATTGGCTAAAATGGGTTTGATCTATAATTACCTCCGAGCAATGACAACAGATAGGTTACAACAGTCTGACAAACAGATCCACAACCTTATTACGCCACCTTTGAGTCACTTTTAACATGAGTAAAGTGACGCAAGGAAAAAATCTCAACTCCAGACTCTGCGACACAGTTTTAATGTTGTTTTCTCTCTCTTTCTCTCTCTCACTCTCTGTGACATATTTTCTCTTTCTCTCTTAAACTTAGACACTGCTGTCTTCGACGTGTAGACATGTAGAAGAATTGTTCAGAATAAGTTGTGACACCAACTGCCTAAAATGTTTACCCGCAAGGTTTATACAACGGTAAGCACAAAGGCCTAGATCTACAAAGCCTTCACAGGAATGCATTAGAAATAAGTCGCCATAACGGGCGTCAGTAACGCACTAGGCACTTCCATATAGACAACTCTTGAACGCAGCACTATAACAGAACTGGAATGTACGAGTCACACTGCACACATAAAACCGTAGAGTTACCAAAACTTGTAGGGGCATATTATCAAGAACGGCGATAAAACTATTGCCATTTCAGTGGCAAGAAACTGCTGCTAAAGCGGCGATAATGAACTTGATAATATGCCCTTGTAAATTCCCATAGTAGCCCAGGTTAACACCAGACCCTTCACTGCTATGGGAATTCACAACAGCATATTATCAAGCCCTTTATCGCCACTTTAGCTGCAGTTTCCTGCCGCTGCAACAGCGATAATTTTATCGCCATTCTTGATAATATGCCCCGTAATGCTTCAGCTCATTTACTCACATCCACATAATTCTAAACTCTCATGTTCTTTTTCTTTTGCAGATTAAGAATCGGACACCTTTTGGAAACCATTTCACAATTTGTTTATAACATTGTTTAAGTTATTTTTCCAGTTCTAATATAGTTATAATTGAGTTTCGTTTATATTTATTGTTTAATAAAAGTTAATTAAAAAAAATACATACTTCTTTTATTTTGTGGGGGAGGGGTATGACGGCCCACAATAAAAATAATGTTGAAATACTATAGTAAGATAGTCAAGACTAGCATTAAAAACTACTGAGTTCTACTAAAATGGCGGTGGACGAAGTACGTAATCAACGTTTGGCTCCTCGGCACTACCATTCAAATAAAAATATAAAAAATATGACTATTAATACTGTACAAAAGTATAGCAGCGGATGACACGAACTGGGAAAAGAAAGCGACAGATTTACTAACTGATATAAAGAAAGGTTTGCTTGTTAAACTTGAAGAAAAAGAAAACGTGGGCTTCAAAACGACGCTAAGCATGCAAAGACAGTACAACTGCTACACCAAAAAAAAGGAAAGCGTTTGAAATGAAGGAGCATATTATCAACAAAAGGCGATACATTATCACCGCTTTTATCGACAGAAAACTGCCGATAAAGCGGCGATAATGTGCTTGATAATAGGCCCTTGTAACTTCCCATAGCAGCCCAGGTACTGGTGTTAACCTCGGCTCCTATGGTTATTCAGACAGGCATATTATCAAGCCAATTATCGAAGCTTCATCGGCAGTTTCCTGCCGATAAAAGCGACGGTAATGTATCTTCTTTTGTTGATAATATGGCTCATTGTTCTTCTTTTGACCAGTAAACTTAGGTGCATATTATCAAAGACCGGTATTAAAATTATCGCCGTTTTATTGGCAGGAAACTGCTGATAAAACAGTAATAATGAGCTTCATAATACAGCCTTGTTATTTCCAATAGAATATGACTATTAATACTGTACAAAAGTACAGCAGCGGATGACACACACGAACCGGAAAAAGAAAGCAACAGATTTACTAACTGATATAAAGAAAGGTTTGCTTGTTGAACTTGAAGAAAAGAAAACGTGGGCTTCGAAATGACGCTGAGCATGCGAAGAGAGTACAACTGCCACACCAACAAAAAAGGAAACCTTTACATACTATCATAGAAATGAACGAGCATATCATCAACAAAAGGCAATACATTATCGCCACTTTTATCGACAGGAAACTGCTGATTAAGTGGCGATATCGGGCTTGATAATAGGCCCTTGTAACTTCCCATAGCACCCCAGGTTCTGGTGTTAAACTGGGTTCCTATGGTTATTCACATGGGCATATTATCAAGCCCATTATCGCCGCTTTATCGGCAGTTTCCTGCCGATAAAAGCGACGATAATGTATCGCCTTTTGTTGATAATATGGCTCATTGCTCTTTTTTTGACCAGTAAACTTAGGTGCATATTATCAAGGACCGGTGTTACAATCATCGCCGTTTTATTGGCAAGAAACTGCTGATAAAACGGCGATAATGACCATGATAATACGGCCTTGTTATTTACCATAGAAGCTCATGTTAACACCAGAACATAGGCTTCTATGGCAATTAACAAGAACGTATTATCAAGCCCACCCTCCCAACATTAATAAAAAACCATAGGCCCTTGTAAATTCACATAGCAGCCCAAGTTCTGATGTTAACCTGGGCTGCTATGGTTATTCACAAGGGCATAATATCAAGCCCATTATCACCGCTTTATCAGCAGTTTCCTGCCAATAAAAGCGACGATAATGTATCGCCTTTGTTGATAATATGGCCCATTGCTCTTTTTTTTTACCACTAAACTAAGGTGCATATTATCAAGGACCGGTGTTAAAATTTTCGCCGTTTTATTGGCAAGAAACTGCCGATAAAACGGCGATAATGACCTTCATAATATGGCCTTGTTATTTCCCATAGAAACCCATGTTAACACCAGAACATAGGATTCTATGGGAATTAACAAGGACGTATTATCAAGCCCACCCTCCCAACATTAATAAAAAACTCCACACAATGCAGGTACCCGGAGCTAGAAGGTCATTTTACGTATCACTGTCCCAGAAATGTGGCGTTCCCGCGACGTGTACGGGGAGAAAGAGAGAGAGAGACCTCAAAACATATTTGTTTGTTTTAAAAGACCCACCCACCGAGACTGCGGGGAGTATGACCATAACCCCCCCACATACTTCAATTAAAACCAGAGGAGTTCTATTCCCCAGTGCTCCGGGCACCTTGCAAGCCCCCATTATGCAGAAAAATTGCCCCCATAATTTCCCCCCCCGGGACCTAATAAATAAAATGGACTTCTACTTTTTTTTCAACTTTTCCACTGCGTACAACTACTGCACGAGTACCCCACCATTTTTTATTTATTTTTTAATTAAAAATTGAGCCTAAAGATCCATGTACCACCCCCAGACCAAGACTATAGGCTCAGAATGTTTCTACCCAGCCCCGTTTCCTTATTTCTCAACTTTGTTTTACTGTTTTCTTCTGACTCTGCTCTCCCGACAAACAACATGGCTGCCAACACTTCCTGGTTTGGAGTATTAACAGCCAATCAGAATCCAACTCCTGCTCGTAATTGTACGTATTTCCATATACGTACGCCGTGATTTTTCTTTTTAAAAAAAATAAAAAAATAGAGCTTAAACATCCATGTACGACCCCCTGAGCAAGCCTAGAGGGCCAGAATGTCTCTACCCTACCCCCTTCCCTTACTTCTCAACTTTGTTTTACTGTTTTCTTTTGACTGGGTTCTAGCGAGCCACAAGAAGGCCGCCAGCACTTCCTGGTTTTGAGTGTTGACAGACAGTTCACAGCCAATCAGCATGCAGCTCGCGCTCGTAATTGAACAGATTGCAGTACACGTGCTGAACTCAGTCTCTAGATATCGCTATGATTTTACTTGCAATTTTCTCAGAAACTACTGAACGGATTTACACCATTTAACAAAAAGCACAATCTGCGAACAGAACTCTACCTGTCTGCCAAATTTTGTATAATTCCGTGTAGCCCTGGCTAAAGGTCCCTATGAAAAATTGCATGGGGAAAACACGTTTTTGGACCCCCTTTTTTCTCGGCCCCCGCTTGACGAATCACCCCCAAACTTTCAGGGAAGGAGCGGAACCAAGCAGGCCATTTTCTTGTCCTGCAGATCTAACCTGGGCTTCTATTGGAATTCTATAATGCATATTATCAAGCCCATTATCGCTGTTTTAGCGGCAGTTTCCTGCCGCTAAAACAGCGATAATTTTAACAAGGTTCTTGCTAATATGCCCCGATGTTCTCTGTAATTCTCCCCACCCTACTGCCACACATCACTCTTGAACTGCCTGATCCAGAATTCATTGCTACTGATAATCTGAATCTCAAGCAGCAACTCGAGAAATTGACGGCAATACTTTTAACGAGGTTCTTGCTAATATGCCCCATAGACTCACATTGTACCATGACGACATCTTACTGATTATTTTTTTTCCTTTTGTCTCATTTCATCTACCTTGATATTACTATTAAATGTTTCCCACCCCTGGGCTCTCCTTCTGGCCAGCAGCAGCAAGTGATGGCCCCCTAGACGTGTATGGAGATACCTCTTTGGATCCGCTCCTCACTGCACACCTGTCACGAGCTGCCAGAACAGGGCATCCCCTACTTCATGGAACTGGTGCTAAAGACTGTGTAGGCAAGCTGATCAATCTCTATTGACTTCACAGCTGATTAAATTATACCTTTTATTGTAGCAGGAGGAATCACTGTTTAAAACACCGGCAACTGAGAAATGTAGAATTAATACAGTCTTTCTTTCCAGAATACAACTCCACACACTTTTTTCCATTCTAGAATACAGCAAAATCATGATTAAAATGCTGGCCAGTCGGTCTGTGATGTAGTTTTAATTCACACACCATTATGAGCAGCTGAGGTTTCTGCAATTGAAGGCCATTAAAAATGTTGATTCAATCAGAGTTTAGAGATCTCCAGAGAGGTGTATTTCATAATGGTTGATAAATCTATGTTTTAAAATGAACAAGCACCACTTAAAGGCATCTGGATGCAGTTGAAGAACAACTGAATCCTTCTGACAATTGATGTCGAGATATGTGGAGCCTGCACATGAATTTCTGACTTGAAAGACCAGAACATTTAAGGGGAATGTTGTACTGGAGTTTGTGATGTACATCATACCCTATGTTTTGAATGTAGACGATTTAACACCTTTAAGATTCCAAAACGCACACCATCTCTTTTCCCATAACTTCATAAAACAAGATTCCTTATGGCCCATCACCACCTGTTCCTGAAAGGCCCTTTGGCAGTTACTGATGGTGACAATAAAGCGTGCTCTGTGTCAATTTACGGAGTAAAGAATTCATGTCTTGGCAAATTCCTCTCATGAAATCAACTTCAGAAGAAGACATCTTTTGACCTGTTGTGGTCCTGTGGACAGAACCGATGCAGCACAATGCAGCTCTGCTGCATAACCGCCACTTAGCCACGCATTCCTGACACAGGACTGCTCATCGCAGCTGCAGTCTCCTCAGAACTTCCACTGTACGACGCAGGCTTTTGCATTTCAAGCCCCTCATCGACGGAATCCTGGATGACGACACAGGACCTTGTATCGCAAGCACTGCACCTTCTTTAGAACCAGCCAGTGCATGATGCATATTTGATGCCTGGCTTTCCTTTGTAACCCCCTTGTCGACGGTATCCTGGACGACGACGCAGGATCTTGTATTGCAGCCTCGTAGCTCCTCAGAACAACCGTTCTGCGATGCATCCTCAACGCGGGATCTCGCAATCCTTTGCAACCAGGATTTAAGATACTCTTGTTCAGCGGTCTTATCCAGCCGGCTTTCCATTGCAGTCGGCCTGAACTTTTGACTTTGTCCTGGTCCGACTTGACCAGATAAGCACAGTGGGCCCTTTAGTTCTTGTCACTATTTTTACTTAAAACTTTAAAATTGTTTTTCTCTGATTCTACTGATTGGATTTTTGTTTTAGTCTGAATTTATTACGTTACTTTATTTTTCTAAAATGGTGTGGGGGTTTTCTTATGTTGTGTGTTCACTTAATTACAGTTTGAAGTGCTGCATAAATACTTTAAAAATTGCCTCTCAGTTAAACCTGATGACTGATTTGTGCTAAACCACCAGCGGGTTAAGCATTGTTTGATTTGGGGTTTACTTGTGTTTCACCCTGACAGAGATTGTGTTTGCTGCTTGAGTAGGGATTCAACCCCCTCAACCTTTACCCAATTTCCAACAGGTACAAACCACAATTTCGAGAGGAGCAAGTTCTCCAATTATCTAACCATCACATCACGTCACATTGGTCTCCTGTGTTGTGCATGTCTCTGAAAGAATCAAAACATCTGAAGATGAATGGATTGGAAAGGTCACAAGTACTGGCATGCCAAAATACTAGGTGACAGCAGGAACTTGACAATAAATGTGATGCTAGACCAATCTGGAAAAACAGACATTGCCAATGACCATTAGAGAGGTATCCTAAGTGGCCCACTAATGGATCACTCCCTACTGGAGCCACTGCACATGGTACACCCCTGTGACAGGGAATATAGATTTGTATAGCACAGGCACAAAAACATGCCTTTTTCTTAATAATAAATGCCGTGCCAAAAAGTACATTGGGTGCTACTATTCTGTAAGGAGGTATCCCCGAGCTCTGATACTATATGATTATAACTGGGCCATAACATGTTTAAGGAGGGGGAAACTATTAAATCACTGAAGTCACAGATCACACTGGAACTAAACATTACTCAAAGGTGTGCACATTGCAGTCTTGGTGCTCTGGTGCTAGAGTACCTTAGGGCTGCACCCCGTTGCCCTCCCTCTGAGTCTCCTCCTTTGGTCCAGGTGGGACCCTCCCTTTGGCAATGCATAGCGAGTTTAGTCTCAGGTTCAGATTTTCCACACCACTCTTGCACTAGTACTCAGCCTTTGCCTTTAGTCCCTGTTTCTCCCCAACAAGTCTGTGTTAGTGGATCGGGCCAGCAACTCAACAGCTGCCTTGCGGTTCCCTTACTAAGACGCTCATTATTTTCTGGAGCTGAGGCACCAGTTCCTCATGGCTTCATTCTTGGTCACATCTGCTACTGCTCAAGGCTAAGAATGGGTACTCGTGGGTGTGCTGGTCATTGGTGTGCAGTGCAGGTCCAGACTTGGGCAGGCAAACATTGGCAAGATCATGCTACAGTCTTAGGTTGAGTGATGGTTTTGGTCACACTGCCCCTTCACAGGCCAGGCATAGCGAGTCAGGTAACGCCATAGTTGCACACTTGGGGGGCAGCAGCTCAGACTACACTGTGTCTTCACCATTTGGGCATAGCAACTCAGGCCCTGCTACAACTTCAAGCATAGTTTTAGCATAGCCGCCCACTTCACACACCTCATGATTCAACTGGAATCACAGACAGCAATCTAGGGCCTGCTGACATCAATCCACACCTCGTCCTGTACTGTCATGCCTCCTGAAGGGTTGTCGGGCTCCTATCTCTCAGAAGGCAGGTCTGGCTTCTAGGTGCTAATAGACAGTTGTTTAGCTTTTGCAGCAATGGGTAGGCTCAGGTGAATAACACATTTAGGATATATAGACAATTCTTTATTTCTAATCATACTGGGCACTTAATCCATTATTAATTGGGGATGTGATGGTAGAAATTGTATCCCAGTCAAAAATATTGACAGATGGAGATAATATTCGCAAGTGGTATAACTTCTCTGGGCAATTAATAGATCGTTGAAAAATTGGTGAGCTTTCAAAGTGCTAATTAGTTATCCAGAGTAACTATTCTGAGTTAGTGAGGCTGGTTTAATAACCTATGATTTGGTCCATGGCCAAATACTTTTGAATGATTGCCAGGCTGGGTTAGGTTTCATGTTTCTTGGTTGATAGAAGATGTAGTATTTCTTGGGCACTAGAATGATGAATATGGGGAAGAGCAATTAGTCTGCAGTGTTTGCTTTATAAATAGAACTTGTGAATAATTATGCCTGGAATGTTCGTTGCACTACTCTTAAGCTGTGCATGCACTGATCAGAAGACCAAAGAGGTCATTTGCAGCTTGGAGTGTCTCGAGTGCCAGAGAGATATCGACCTTAAAACTCCAGAGAGCTCTTTAATCCAGTGTGACAAGCATGTATATTCTTTTTCTTTTTTTTTTAATAATTTTTTTTATTTTCCAAAGACAACAAAATACATACACATCAACAATGCGATCATGTATCATATCATCATTATGCGTGTATAGTGCTAAACAAAAAACTTCCCCACAAATCCAACACAAATACATAAAGACATCAAATTATAATACTGACACAAAACCACCCTCACATCATACCTGAGCAATATCTTCAAACTCGCATTGAAATGTTAGAGCATCCTCCCTCCATTCACGTAGACCGCAGCCCGGTGTCACCCGCCACACCACCTCGCAGCAACTAGCTCATGTCACCCTGCTCTACTTCCTCTGCCCTCTTCAGAAGGAATTGTCTCAGGGGCTCCCATATGTCTTTTGGTCTAGAAACTGTGGGCAACTCTTCTGCGTAAGTCTCCATGTTACCTTTGCAATAGACCAAGTCCTTGATCCAGTGATCTACTTTCGGACTGCGCCTCCCACCTCATTTGATAGCCACTCTTCGCTTAGCCATAAGCAGCGCCAAGCGTACGAATCTACCGCACACTCCTTTTACATGTTGAACGCAAGACAATAAGCAGACTAGCGTGGGACACTGTAGCTCTACACCTGTCATGTCCTTTATGTCTCTCACAACAAGCATCCACAATTCAACCACCCTACGACATCCCCAAGCAAGATGCAGAAAGTCAACATCAGCTTAAAATGCATAAGAGGCAAGTTCCCATTCATGACAAGTGTACCCGTTAATTCATATATATACTTCCAATCTTTCTCCAATATCGGAGCAGGCAAACAGGCATTCCATCTCTCCCAGCTTCTGTCTGGCTGACTCATACATTCTGCCTTTATTAACCTATATAACCTGGAGACCAATTTTTTATTAGTGGGGGTAGTAAGCACGAATTGTAAGGACATCAGTGTAGGAGGCTCAAGAGGGTAGGTGTCATAAAGAGCTCTAATTGCGTGTCTGAGTCTGTGCAGCGCAAATCTGAACAACAACGTGGGACTACGTATGTATTGTAAAGTGTCCGGCCTCAGAAATGACCCCTCCGGGTAGAGATCCTGCATCAGCTGGAAACCTGCCTCTTTAAGCAGTCGCATTGATGGCGCCTCATGGGTCACTAACAGTGCTGCATGATATTCTATATGCATGGCTGGTGCGTATACAGGTAATTTATGCACCAGTCGCCCAATCTCCTGCCAGACATCTATCGTCGTGTCTACCGCATTGATTTCTGTTCTCGGAATGCCACGTGTCCGATGCATGATCATGCTGTGTAACGGAACTGGACTGGCGTCCCTCTCCACCACCTCGACATGTGGAGTGAACGTGTGTGGTCTCATCCAATAATACACATAATGGGCCTGGGCACTAAGATAATAAACATAGAAGTCAGGTGCCCCGAACCCACCTTTATCATAATCGCTAGTAAGGACAGAGCAATTCACCCGGGCACGTTTGCCTCCCCAAACCAACCAGAGTAGAGTCCCACAGAGGGTGCTAAAAAACCCCTTCTACAACATTATCGGCATGTTTGTAAATAAATATAAAAACCGCGGCTAGACTACCATCATGATTAAAGCAATACAATCCGCCAAAGAGAGCGGTAGTGCTTCGCATAGATCCACCTGCTGTTCCAGCTTGGTGTAGGCCCGCCCATAATTCTCGCGTATAACTCTATCCGGGTCTCGGTGGATCCAGACTCCAAGGTATTTAACTGGGTCTACGGACCATATCAACGGGTAATCAATATCAGGTTGAGAGGTCGATTCCGTTAAAGGTATAACCACAGATTTTTCCCAATTTACAACTAGTCCCGACAGGTGTCAGTATCGTACGTACTCCCGCAACAGCTAAGCCAAATACCGCGAAGGCTCACGAACAAAGAGCACCATGTCGTCCGCATATAACAGATCGCAACTCGGCGATAATGAAAGTTTAGCGCAATTTCCTTATGTCTCTGCCTAATAATGCACACAGGCGGTTCCAATATAAGCACAAAGAGTAGCAGAGATAGAGGGCAGCCTTGACGCATGGCCCGCTTAATATCCAATCGGTCTGATGTGAAACCGGCAACACGCACCCTAGCAGATGGATCCACATACAACACCCTGATCCATTGTATATATATATATATATATTTATATATATTCGGAAATCCCATACGCTGAAGAATAAAAACATATATTTCCACTCTACCGAATCAAAAGCCTTTGCTGCGTCCAGCAGGACCGCTGCGGCAGACAAGCGTGGCTCCAATATATGAATCATGGAGAAAATAGTCCACAAATTGTGCGACGTGAATCGGTCAGGTATAAAACCTGACTGGTCCAGTACGATCAGATAAGGGGCATCAGGGGTTGTAGCTTAACGGCTGGAATTTTGGCCAGTATTTTGGTGTCTATATTGATCAGTGAAAGGGGTGTGTAAGAATCGCATTTATCTAGGGGCTTTTCTTTCTTGAGTAACGTTATAATCAGCGCTTGTCGAAGCGATGGTGGTAGTGTTCCCGAATCGTGCGCCTCTGCGTACACTTCCAACAGATACGGGGTAACCAGATCCGTGTATGTCTTATAAAATTCGACCGTAAGGCCATCCAGCCCAGCGCCTTCCAGTTGGGTAGAGCCAGAATAGCAGCCTTGATATCTTCCACGTCAATCGGCAAACTTAGATATTCCCTGTGATTATCTGACAGCCAGGCGCACGCCACGTCCTCCATATACCCGTTCATCTCAGCCGCTGTCGCCTCACCCCTAGACGTGTAGAGATCTGCATAGAAATTGCGGAATTGCTCGGTAATAGCAATCAGGTGATAATGTATCTCCCTGTGGGAGTCTGTGATCTTGTTGATATGGGGTTGCTCCATACTGGCCCTAATCTTGTTTGCCAACGTATGGCACGGCCCCCCCTCTCCATACCTGCGCGCTGTGTGCCTACGTGAAATGTAACGTATTTCCAATTCAGCTAGGGTGTCATATTCCAAGACCAGCTTGTGTATACAGGCCAGAGTGTCGGCTGAAGGGGCCACTGTGGAATTTCGTTCTAGTGTCTGGAGTGCAGCCTCAACTTTGGAAAGCTGCTCTCTGATGTCTTTCAATACGCCCGCTGCGGTACCAATGCACACTCCCTGAATTGTTACTTTAAAAGTCTTCCACGGAGTGGAGGCACTATCCACTGAGCCCTTATTAAGTAGGAAGTATTGTTCTATAGCGTCTCGCACCGCGGCCTCATACACCAGATCAATCACCGCTTCTGACCACAAATGCCACGTGAAAGGGCGATGTATGGCGGTCGTAATTCTAATGTCTAATTGAACTGGATTGTGATCTGACAAGGTGTGCGGTAAATTCGTGATCTCCAGTACCCAGTCAAGCGTATCTCCACCCAGCAGCCAGTAGTCTAACCGTGACCAGCTATTGTGTAGCGGTGTTGCATGTGTTCCCTCTTTCACTAGAGCACTGCGAACCCTCCACACGTCACTTAATCCAAATTGCAACCTAGCATTCCGTACACACTGGGTCACTCTGGGAGTTCGGTGCGTTAGTGGATTAGACTTATCTGGATCAGGGTTTGAGTATGTATTTAGATCACCTCCCCACAAGATATCTGCTCCCGGCCATTCCCTCAATTTGGCATACTTTTGCACGAAACACTCCGGGTCATCTAATATAGCCCCGTACATGTTGACTATCGACACTAGGGAACCGCCCAGCTTCCCTTGTACCATTGCACATCGTCCCTCTCCATCCACATATGTCCTGGCTGCCGTGTATGCTATACCTCGTTTAATCAGAATCAGCGAACCTCTGGCATACGATGAATAGGAAGAAGCAAGCTTATACCCCGCCCACCTGCTAGCAATGCCACGCTCCGCATGCCTAGCTAAATGCGTTTCCTGTAAAAGAGCGATATGAATGTCATGTCGAGTCAGATAAGCCAACACCTGGCGTACTTTTTTGGGGTATTGAGACCCCTCACATTTCACGTCAACAACTTAAATCTCTCACCCATAATGCAGTTGGGTACTCCATGATAACCTAGAGGTCAACGTGATCCAAGATAGGAGGGCGGACTCAGCAACACATGCGTCTAACATACCATACAAATCAGCTCTCAATCCAAACTACAAAAAAGCAACAATCATACAAATAAAAAACAATACAATTCCCCAATGTCACTCCCACATCCCCCCACCCACTCCAACCTCCTAATTAGGTTGAGACCATCTCCAACACCCCTCCCGCACATTTATCCAGACGTCCATACAACTTGTCAAGAGGGCAACACCCGCTCGGGGGGAGGGAACGGCAGCGAACACTCACTCTGTGGTGAGATTGCCAGACTATAACCGTGTGGCACACCTGTGCGCCACTAACCATGAGCGCAAGCAGTGTCCAAGATGCTGAACAAGCGTAAAACATAAAACTACATGCAAACACATGAAGAGAAAAAGGGGGGCGGTATCCCATCTACAGCATTTAGCAAAATCCATAACTGTCACCACCCGCTGCCCCAATATAATCCACCCTTGTCCACCAAAAATACAATGATATAATTATCAATCTATGTCCTCAGGATTCGGTGAAGCCGACGGGCTCCCCAGCCCGCTCTGTCAGGGTTTAGCCTTGCAGATATGCTTTGAGAATTTCAAGGCCGACTTTGAGTCCGTGAAGAAATGCGCCTGACCCTCATCAGAGATTTTCAATTTGGCAGGGTACAACATAGCATATGGTACAGAGGCAGCCTGACGCAACCTCTTCACTGGTACAAACTCCCTGCGTGCCGCCTGCACCGAGGGGTGTAATCTGGAAAAAAGGACAGGTTGTCACCCGTATAATTTATGGGGCTCTTAGCTCTGGCCTCTCACAACATGGCATCCATGTCAGCCTAATTCAGTAGGCACGCAATTATCGGGTGAGGTGGAGCACCTGGTTTAGGTCTTGGGCACAAAGATCGATGCGCTCTCTCCACAAGCATTACGGAGGATAACACAGAGCCAAATAGTTCGCGCAACAAACCATCTATGAAAGTCTCCATTTTGGAAACGGCAGTTGACTCTGGCAGGCCAATCATTCAAAGATTATTGCGCCTGGACAAAGCCTCCAAATCCTCATTCTTTGCTTTTATGACCTCTAACACCTTTTCCATTTGTAGAATCTGGGTCCGAGATTCCGCTCGCGAGTCCTGCGTATCCGATAGTCTGTTCTCCAAGACATCAAGCCTATGCTCATGAGTATCCACCTTCCTCTTCACCACATCAAGGCTGGTCGCAAGGGCATCTATTTTACTTTCTATGGATTTCATCCCAGATCCAATTCAAGCAGGATAGTCATGGTGTCATCCTCCAAGTCCTCCACAACTTCTGACGCACCCTGCGTCAACTGCTGGTCCTCCATGGCCTCACTTGCACGTGTACTGCGCTTACTTTCAAACTGAAGTTTCGGTTGCTTGGGGTCAGATTTCCCCATAGTGGAGTGGTATGCGAGCAGTGCGCAGGATTCCCTTTCAGCTGTACCTCTCCTCATGCTCAGATCCCAGGTTTCCAGATCTGCTATGTTTGCAAACTAGCGCACCAGCAGTGCTTCGAGAGGTCAGTGCCACACAACAGCCAAGCCAGTATAACCAACGGTGAGTGCGTACCCCCTAGTTGGTCTCATATGGTCAGCGTGACAGTAAAGTTTCAAGTTGTTACTAGCAGATTTGGCCACTCAGGCGGCCTCAGGTATATGCGCAACTCAGAATGCCACTTCGATATGACCTGCAGGGCCCTGACCAGAGCCGAGTGGTTCCAGAGCAGCACACCCCTCTGCCAGCTTGGGGCACAGCTTGAACACGCCACTTGACCTGCTCAGTGAAGCCCTCCTTCCAGCGTTGTAGCCCCAGTCTCTCTGGAAGCTCTCAGGTCGTGCCTGCACCCCCGCACATGCCTGGAATTCATTCGCAGCCCTCACCCCGCAGTCTAGAGGCACCAGAAGAGCCCTAAACTTCCCCACCCGCGAAAACAGGCCGGGCCATGAATCAGGGTTGTCAAACTAGTATCACCACTCCCCGGGGCGCCAAGCAGAGACAATCTTCCCGCTGGGCGAGCAGCAGCGACCCCCCCACACAGTTCAGAGCCCATCCAACCTGCTCTGGCTCTCCCAGAAACCACCCGTGTTAGAACACAAAGGCGTTCAGGCGAGGCCACGCAGCTGAACCCGCACCCAGCACAGCATGAAGCTTCCTCCCCACTCACCGCACATCCGCCGATACCTCTGGCACCCAGGGCTCCGTCTCCAGCTGGATCCTCGTTTACCCCGCAGCAAGGCTCCTCCGGTATGAAGGTGGAGAGATCAGGCCTCCGGGGCACTCTCCTCAGTAGCGGCCATACGCACCACAATGTTCACGGCTCCTTTGTGGGGGCCCAGCAGAGATGGCTGCAAGTAATCCAGTGGGGTAAGCAATGTGAGAACATCAGACACCGGCGCTCCAGCACCACAAACCGCGTCCTCGCAGCTCCTCAGCTGTACTTTCTCCCCTTGCAGGCGCGGCCGGGCGCCGTCTTGTCAGCGGCCGGTCTGCAAGTCTGACACGGCGCGAGGAGTTTCCACCGGTCTACGAAGCCGAAAGCGCACACGGATGGTGTCAGGTGGGATTCATAACCTCTGCATGCAGTTTCCAGCGACACAGTTTTTGCCGAATGTTCCTGTCTGGCTTATGGAGCTCCCTCAAGAGGCAGCCATTCCGCCTCGCGCCGTAGCCCCACCCCGACAAGCATGTATTTTCTCTGAGATTGGCTGATGTGTTTGTTTCAAAGGGTCAAAGATTCTAAAATGGTGGAAATATTGCTAACATTCTGAGGTGGAAGCTGTGCCATGCATTACCCAGTGGCTTATGGATCGTACCTGTGTTGTTAATGATGAGCATAATTTCTTTGAGAATCACATTTTATAAGTGTTATATTGTGGCAAATCATAAGTTAAATTCAGCAATTGGGAGCCCTTGTCTCTGTTGTGACATGTACACCCGAGACACAGCCATTGTGAAATCACTCTCTTGTCACCAAAAGTTCCCTATCTCACATAAACAGAACACTTTTTGTAACAAAGGAAGTGTTTTTCTGTATTGTTTCTAATAAAATGAGGAAACTCCGTGGGAACTTCAAGTTACGTTTATTGTACACCCACCACGAAGTCCATGTCAGCAGCCGGACGCTACAACTGAATCTCATCTAATGAAGTCAAAGTGTTCCGATGCTGACATGGTTAGTATTCTTTTAATTGAACAATAGTTAAAAGAACAGATTACAACACATCTTCCATTTATAAAACAAGGAAAGAAAGAAAACAAGAGAAATTAGGAAAGCATGGAAAATAATGAAGAGGAATTAAAGAGCACTGAACAAATATGGAATAACATCTCTACAGAAAGCTAAACAAAAAGGAATAAATAACATTGAAAATATGAGGCAATATTTCTATTTAAGAACCCAGGGCCCGCTGTAGGTGGCCCATTACCGGTCGGTAAACTGGAAATTCGGTACATTTCAGGCTTACCGACTGGTATTGAGCCTTTTCTGATGTAGGGGATGATTCGGTAAATACGGTATTTACCGATTCGGTATTTACCAAATCATTATTTACGATTCAGTATCTACCAAATTGGTAAATGGCATGTAGGAAGCACTTTTAAGAGTGCTTATGTGCTGTAAGGATTCGTTATTTACCACCAACTATTAGTTGGTGGTAAATAACGAATACCTTTAAAAATGCAAATCTGTGCATTTTGAACAGTGCCATGTGGCAGACATATGTGCCCTTAGGGCATGTATGTGTGCCACATGTGCACATAAGCACTTTTCAGGGGTGCAACAGGGTGTCAATGTGATACCCTGCCACCCTTGAATGTTTCCCTATTTTACTGAATCTGTATTTACCGATTCGGTAATTCACATTTATTCCTAGGGGCCTCCAGGCCCAGAGGAATGAATGGGAATTACCGAATCAGTAAATACCGATTTGGTAAATACCGAATCCTATCGATTCAGTAATACTTACCGAATTTTTATCTACATTGCATTTACCGATTCTAAAATACAGAATCTGTAAAATTCAGTATTTTAGAATCTGTACATTTTCATTACCTACATCAGCCCATAATCTTGAAGATGCAAAGGTGGAATACATAACATTTGAAATGTGAAGCAACATTTCTACTTAAGAACATAATTTTGAAGTTGTGAAGGTGGCCTTCTGGACCTAACAGAACGTCCAGAAAGATCAGATTGAATCTTACCATCAACACTCTGGAAAGACTGTCCGGAGATTGCTGGGAGTGTCTGGCTTGGGGTAATCATCCCCACTCCCACATTTCGAAAGACAGGACATGCTCCAAATACCACCACCAGAAAGCATGACAACATTTTTCATGACTTTGATAATGCGTTTCGGACCAAAATACTTAGGGGAGACCACACCCCCTTCATCACAAAAACGAGATCACCCACCTTCTAGCCAGGTTTGCGCACACTCATTTTGATATCAAACCTTTGTTTGTAGCCATCCTGATACCTTCTGACTCTCAAATCATCCACAGTCTTGTTTCTGTCAGGAACACTAAACCATACAGGGTTGGGCTTGGAACCGGTTTCCCTGCCCCTAAGCTTCCTGAAGGGAGAGCAACCCGTAATACTGTTGGGAGTGTTTCTGTTTGCCCAAAGTCTTTCCCTAAGAACATCTTAGAGGTGGCAACCAGTATCAACAGCAGACTGAGCATACGTTCTCATCGCACTAACCTGTTCATACTCTCCACCAAGCCATTTGCCTGTGGTGAGTAAAGAGCCGCATGATGGTGGGTGATGGAAAGATCCTGTAAGAAATCAGTCATCTTTTGAGAGATAAACTGCACTCCATTGCCAGAAACCAAGATATTGGGCACTCCTTCAGAAGTGAAACTATCCTTCAAGAACTCAATAATGTTTTTTGCTAACAACAGAACTCAAACAACATGCAGAGATCCATTTAGAAGTATAGTCAACAAGGACCACAACAAACATTTCTGAGGGCGCAAGCACTTCAAAGGGTCCAACAATGTCAAAGGCTAATTTAGACCAGGGACGTTCAGAAATAGCCACTGGAGACAGCGGGAAAGTGCTGACCTTCCTGCTCTTGTCATTAAAGGCACAAATGGTACAGTCCCTGACAACCTCTTCAACCTGCTTTGGCAACCTCAGGCCACCAGTAGGATTCCCTGACCCCATTCTTGGTCAAACTACGTCCCAGATGGCCCTTGTGCGCTAGATTAATGAGTTTTTCCCTGAGAGAGTGGGGATGAAGTAATCTGACCCCTCCGAAAAGCTCACGATCAATAATGTTAAGTTCCTCACAAACATTCCAAAATGGTTTGGCAATACTGGGAACAGTAGAGAGAGAAGGCTAACCCTTAACGGCTAGCTCCATATGTGCTCCCCTAGAATCATCACAAGCAGCACCGACCTGTCTGTTGAGGGCACATTCCTTAATCCATTACACAGCATGGTCAGGGGAAAATGGTGTATCTTTTTCAAGCTGCATCCTGGAAAGAAAACCTGCAGGAACATTCCTGAGCCCAGGCAAATATTAAATCATAAAATTGTACTCCCAGAGACCTTCAATCCACCTTTTGATTCTGGGAGTAGTGCTTTTGCCGTTCCTGCACGCAAACATATGTACCAGGTGCTTATGGTCAGTGCGGACCAGAAACAGTAACCCCCACAGGTAAAACCGGAAATGGTTGATAGCCCAAGAGCAAGCCAATGCCTCGTGTTCGATCACTGAATAACGCTCCTCAACTCCCTTTCAGTGAACGCAAAGCAAAACCAATGATCTTCTCAATGCCATCAACTATTTGGGATAGAACAGCACCCAAACTTCATAAACTGGCATCAGTGGTGAGAATGGTTTTCTTACATACATCGAAATGGCCTAGAGTTGGCATGCTGGCAATCTCACCCTTGACAATTTTGAAAGCAATTTCACACTCCTTTGACCACTCAAAGTCAACCCCCTTTTTAAGTAATAACCTTAAGGGTTGTACAACACAGGCAAAATTGTAAATAAACATTGAGTAAAACTCAGACAAACCAAGAATAGATCTAACTTGATCTTTGATAGAGGGAACAGTGGCCTGTAAAATTGCTTCAGCAAGATCAATTTTGGGACTGGTGCCCTCACTCAAAATAGAGTGTCCCAGATACGATACAGAATTGACCCTGAATTTGCATTTCTCTCAGTTGAGAGTTAACCCTCGTCCCTGGAGACTAATTAATAACTTTAAAAGTACTTCATTATGCTTGTCTCTATTTTTCCCAAAAACAAGAATGTCATCTTGGAAGAGTAGAACGGAATCTATCCTGAAAGAACATCCTTCATGATTCTCTGAAAGCATGCAGCAGCACTCGCTAACCCAAAAGGCATCCTAACAAACCTATAGGCACCCAACTGTGTTAAAAAGGAAGTTAGGGCCTTAGAATCCTCATGCAGCATGACTTGATGATAGGCTGATGACAAGTCCAATACGATGAATAGGCAGGCCCCACCTAACTTAGTCAGAGCTTCGTTGATGTTGGGTAAAGGTTGCTTATCGACCCAGATGCAGTTGTTGAGGCTTCTCAAGTCCACACACATGCAAATTTTGGTACCTTTATCTTTGGGGCCCAAAACAATGGGGGCCAACCACTCTGAAGAATCAATCTCCTCGATGACACCTAAATGAAGTAATTTGTTTAGTTCCTCCTGTAGTGGCTTAACCATGATATTCTGTACTTTACTGACTTTGTGTACAACTGGAGTTGCACAGTCTTTCAGAATTATCTTATGTTTGAAACAATTGAGAAGACCTATATTCGCACTGAAAACTTTCGGTTATTTTTCTGTAATATCAGTCAGCAATATCTCTTGATTGGGAGCATTAGGATTGAGCATGATTCCTAAATCACGTTGGTGATGCCAACTGAAAAGGTTGTCACCATGCTTAGCAACATAAAATTTGCCAACAGTCTGTCTATCTTTAAATAAAATGGTTTGAACAGAAAAACCAACAAGGTCAATACACTGGCCGCCATAACCCACCGGGTTGTTGTCAGGAGGCAAGAGTTTGACATCTTTATAGGCAGGAGGCGCATTCCAAAATTTCCCGCTAATTAAAGTGTACGGAGAACCAGAATCTGCAAGTACATGAACTAACACACTCCTAACAGCTATGTCACACTTCGGCATTGGTAATACTGTCTGAGTCAACACCTTTGACATCGAAAACTGGTTTGTCAATGGAGTCAGTGATGTAGTGAATGCTCTGTGAAAACAGTTGATCATCTTCATCCATGTTACCTTTCCCAAACTTACACATTCGGGCATAGTGACCTTTTTTCCACAGTTATTGCATATTGTGCTTCTGGCAAACAGTGTGGATAGTTGGGACCATGGTTTTCAAAGTAAAACCAGTAATAAGAGGATATCCTGATCAGTACAGAAAAACACAAAAAAACAGCCTTGTTTGCATGAGGGGATGGATATTTTGATGTAAGTAGATACGGGAGCATGGTCAGAAATGAAAAAATAAGCAATTTCTGATGAATAGGGACAAGGCAATAAGCATTTGGAAACTAAAATGTAATCAATATGAGAACTTGTATGGTGTACAGGAGAAAAGAAGTAAATTCTGAGGTATCAGGATTGCATGTCTTCCATGAATCAAACAAAGGACAAGATGAAATAGCAGATTGGAATGATTTGTAAGTTTTGTCTGGTTTAAATTTACATTTGGCTTTTCTGTCTGAAAAAGGGTCCAATCACTTATTAAAGTCACCACCAACCACTACGTTAGAATTAGAACACAGTTAATAATTTCATTTTTATAGATTGCCAAAATGCCGGATCAGGTTTAACGGTACCATAGATATTTAAAAAAGTAATTTGCATTTTTTTGATATTACTGTGAACCAGTTCCCAACGACCATAAGGATCACATTCTGACGATAATATCTGTGCATTAATTGATTTATGAAATAGTATAGCAACAACGCCATGACGATCCGTAGCAGGAGAAAAAAATATTTGATTAACCCATTGATGTTTGAGTTTAAGAGATTCTAGATCATTACAATGGGTTTCCTGTAAAAAAGTAATGGAAAAAGAGAGAAAACAATTATTAACAGGTGATGAACAAAACACGCTGGTAAAAATAAAACATTTACCATACAACAAGGTGGACATATAGTAAGAAAGAAGCAAAATAAAGAAAAGATTTAAAGAGAAAAAAAGAAGAAGAAGATAGATCAGGAAGAAAAGAAAACAGATCAAGGAGTAGAATCCAGATCTGTAAAGCAAGAAATAACCAAAGTTGGAGGAGCATAGTGACGTCGAAGGATATGGATAACAATAATAATAAAATAAAAGGAAGGAGAGCCTTGAATATAAGAACGCAACAGTGACTAATGATGGAATGTTAACGAAGTATAACATGTAAAATCATATTAACAAGCATTGTACTATAAGAACAGTCAGATGTTGGTATCCATTCCACTAGATGATATACTATGTAGATAAAGTTTAAGTTTGTCAGGGTCATCAAATGAACGTGAGCGTCCTTCATGTGTGATTTTGCAAAGGCATGGATGAAGAATTCCATATTGGATATTAAGCTGTCGCATCTGAGGATGGAGGGCAAGAAATTCTTTACGTCGAACATTTGTTGCATTGGAGACATCCTGAGAAGTGGTGATATTGTTGCCCGACCAGATGAGCCGATGTTTAAGTCTTACTGCCTTTAGGAAATGCATGAGTTTGGTAAATTCCAAGAAAAGCATTATAATTTCACGTGGCTTATTTGAAGAAGGATGTATACGACCAAGAAGATGTACCCTCTGTATATTGAGAGGAAATGCAGATGGCTGAAGATCCAACAGTTCGGGTAGAAGCTTCTGTAGGAAGGAAACCATATCAGAACCTTCAATATATTGCGGAAGTCCGTAAAGTCATAGGTTATTCCTTCAATTACGAGTTTAAAGATCCTCTGTGTGTATTTTTAAATTGTGAATTTCTTGTTCTAATATGGGAATTTTTGAAGAAACATCTTGTAAGTCGCTTTCACGTTGATCAAGTTTCAAAACCTTTCCCTCCATAACAATCTATCTCTCCTCAATCTGTTTTAGCTTTTCATTGGTAGTAGACATAAAAGGCTGAAGGCCACGTACTTCATCTAATATAGAGTCCAGGACAGGATTTTAGCAGGAGAGAAAAGGAGAAGGTGGATAATTTTTATGCCTTTTTGGCTTAGTGCCCGAGGAAGAAGATCTGACAGAATGAGGATCAGTAGCCATAGTGGAAACACTGAAAAGAGCGATTTATAAAGCACAGCACTGTGTGAAGGCGGATGTTATAATATTAAAGACCACAATATGTGTAACACTATTATAATAAAATTATTGAGCAGTAGTAGCAACAAAAAAACCTGAAGGACGGTTTATGAAATATCATAGTAGATTCTTATTTAAAGATGCATACTTTCTCCCTGTCACAGAAAACAGAAAATATTGGAATAATGATAAGGGAGAACTTTCATATGAAGAATCATTATCCAACTATGTCCTAAGATGAGTGAAAGAAAAGAAACATTATCTGTGAACAGATATAGCTGGAAGCAGGCAGAAGGAGAAAAATATGAGTGTCTCAATACCAAATGGTGGGAGCACTAGGCAACGCTGTTCTCTCTGAGGTGGTGGTGCTCCTTCATTTAAGTTCCATTCATTTTTGGTGGCGCCAATGTCAGGGTAACAGGGTAACAATGGCGTAGTTTGAAAGTGTTCTGAAAATATTAAAATATAGCATATTTCGCCAATATTTTGCCAATAAAATAAAAATTGGCAGTTAATTTAGGTGTGACACATTAAGGAGAGGTCAATTGACAAAGCTGGGCATTGGAACAAGAATTGCTCTTGTAGTATTCATTCCCCATGCAAAAAAGGCCCAGAAATGTGCTCACTGGAGGTATTTGTGTGAAGAAAAATGGGCCGTTGTGAAGAAAAACACGAGCGCCAGCGCCGACAGTAAAATGGTGGGCGCCCACGATTTTGTAGGCTGAAAATCACCGCCGCGGCAAAGGGGCTCAAACTAAAAGTCGGGAGCGTGAAAATCCGAAGAAGGGCTCACTGCATCCTCACCAGGGCCGGCCCAAGGCATGTGCAAAGTGTGCAGCTGCACAGGGCCGCCAAACCCCAGGGGCCGCCACGACGAGGATCGAATCATACACATATTCGTGGCACTGGCAGCCCCTGGCAGGATTTGGCGGCCTCCGACCCCGGCGGCTTTTAGCTTCAGTTTTTTACTGTCACTTCCGTAAGCCCTGTCACCCACCCCTCCACTCCCCCCTTTCACTTCCCTGGCCTCCTCTCTGGCTCCGCACCACCAACCTCCTGATTGGGCAGCAGGGGCGCCGGGGCGCACGCGCACGCAGTCTCTCAACCTAACCTGGCTGCTTCCCGGCGCGTGTGCGTAACTTGTGTGGCTTTTGTCTATTAGTCTCTGGCTCAGCTGCAACATAACAGCATTCTGTGGTGGTCGGTGGTCGTCGTCCGTCCGTCAGATCGGAGTAAGCTGAGAGTGAGCCTGAGCTGAGCAGCGCAGCCCCAGATTAAAGAAGTACTTACTGTACTGTGTACGCTGCGCACCTGTCCTGTGACCTGGCAGGTAAGGGCAGAATGATCATGTTATGTACAAATGTCATGTACTGAAAGATTCATTTCCTTGATTATATTTCATTGTCTGGACTGGATTATTTGTTTTTGACATTTGTGGCACTCACTTAATTTATGTACAAGCATGAGTGTGGTGGTGCTCGACATGCTTCTTGTAAACTAACTACTAGGCAGCCCGTTGCCCAATTTCGCGTCATGGCATGGCAGGCCCGCCCGGCCGACTCATGAGGCCCAAGTACGACCCTTTGAAATCACACGGGGAAATAAAGTCAACGGTAATCATAATCATATGCCTTTCATGCCAGTCTCTCTTTTAATGTGGTGTGCCTCAATTAACGGCTAGGGAGGACAGTGGCAGTGTCTCCCCGAACCGTTTTTGACGTCAGACAGCATTATCAGGTCAGCTTAAACGGAATGACCATCTCATGTTATTTGAAACCTAAAATTTTAATAATCACGCTACTTGCATTTTAAAAACGTTTGAACTTTGCCATATCATTTTAATTATTCCACACGCTGTTTAGGTGTATTGGGGGTGATTACAACTCACTTGCACTGGAGGAAGTCTGTGCTCAATGATATAGCCTGCCCGCCTCGGTCCGACTCGGCAATTAGTGCCGTAGAGCGGAGGGCGGACAGGTAAGAGCCTGAGACTTTCTACACTTCCGCTAGGGCAATCTGGTAGAGGTCTAGTCTCCCACAAGGAGGGGCTACTTAGCCCTCTCGTCGCCCTGAGCACGCAGCGGTTGCGCGCAGGGGAGCGCCAGAGTACGCGCCTGAGACAAGCCAGAGAGAAGCCCGTCTGTGCCCGTCCGTGACTGGGCGGGACCAGGGGCCATGGCATTAACTTCTTCTAAAGTAAGTGATCCCTGTAAATCGAGGGTGAGCTATTCCTCTCAGGCTTTGATGTTTTTAAGAACTTATCCACAGCCAGACTGTGGGTTAAACGCACATCCCCCTCCCGAAGGACCGTTCTCATGCAGGCAATGCCATTTTCAGGCGGTATGTAATCCATGTTCTAGAAGGATTGAGCAAATTCAACATCGTGCTACACATATTATTCATGGTGGGAAGAACTTGTTAAGTAATATAAGGTCCTTTCCCAAACATTACATCGAGGTTTGGGACCTTAATTCCACACATGAACCTGATCTGTGCTTTCTCACAGAGACATGGCTTAAACCCCACTCTTTCCCAGTCATCACTCTTGGGATCCCGGAAGGGTATAAAATTGTCAGATCAGATCGACCGAAGAAAGTGGGTGGAGGTATAGCGATTGTGCATAAAAGCAGCATTTCTGTTTCTGTTTTAGATCAGTGGTGTAATTCTGCTTTTGAAATGCTGGTCTTCAAAATCGACATGTCAGCCAATTACAGTAGGAAGGGATCTTTAGTCTACCGTCCTTCAGGCCCTATAAAAAAATTCTCTAGTATGTTGGTGGTAGCGCTCGCCCCGTATGTTGATTCAGATAAAGATTTTATACTGCTTGGAGATTTTAACATCCAAAGCGAGATAAAAGACAATAAGGAGGCACAATCCTTTTTGATGGATGTCTCTTTGCTGGGACTGAAACAATGTAACAGTGGGCCAACACATTTGGCGGGGCACACTCTGAATCTGATTCTTTCTAATTTTCCAGACATAAAGTGTCATGCGCCTATACAAACGAATTGGACAGATCATTTCATTTTAGAGTTTTCAATGCCTAAAATTGACACCTCCTCTAATCGTCCTGTACAAATCCCGGCGCGCCGTAGGCAATGGCACAAAATATCTGACGTAACCTTTAGAAAGGTGTATGTTGCTCCAATAATTTTACCTACTGAGGACATTGACTCTGCGCTATTTAAATATGCAGTAGAGCAGATTGCCCCACTTAAAACATTTAAAAGTCGTCTTGCAAGTAAACAGGAAGTCTGGTTTTCAGAAGAGCTACGGTGCCTTAAGCGTACTGCCAGGAAATTCGAGAAAGTTTGGAGAAAGTCGCACCTGGAAATGGATAAAACTAACTATCAGATGGCAATAAGTACTTACCATAAAGCCATCCGAGCTGCACGGAAGAGCCATGTTACCTCACAATTGGAGGCGGCAGGTAACGATCCGAAAGTGTTATATCAAATCATAAACACTTTTCTAAAACGAGTAGCATGTAAAAGTGCGGATATGTCGTCCCAATAATTATGCAACAACATCTCAAGTTTTTTCACCGATAAGATCGATGCTATCTATGAAAAAATTGAGGCATCCATTCCATCCAGATATAATAATCCTGACATTAATCCATCGGGTCAAACAGTTGCGGCCAACTCTGACTTGTTTCTTATCTTTCCAAATATTACTCTGCCAGAGGTAGAGATGCTGATTAATAACATCAAAAGTGGGAGCCCTTCCGATCTACTACCAGCAAGATCAATGGGAGAGTTGGGAAAAGTGCTCGGTCCGGACATTCAGCGCCTGATGAACCTCTCGTTGGAAACAGGACATGTCCCACGAGAGTGGAAAAAGGCTCTAGTTAGGCCCATCCGGAAGAACACCGCCATCCCTTGGACTAACCTGTCCAATCTCAGACCTATCTCCTTGCTACCATTTTTGGGTAAAATCATTGAAAAGCATACCAACAAGCATTTGTCCAATTTCCTGGAAATATCGGGAAGCCTTGACCCTTCACAGTCTGGTTTTAGACCAAAATATAGTACCGAAACGGCCCTGCTGTCGATAACTGACGATCTTCGTATGTACCAGGACAGAGGTATTTATGTTGTCCTGGTGGTGCTAGACTTATCAGCAGCATTCAATACTATCTCTCATAAGATCTTGATTGAACGCCTGACTGTGAAGGGACTGGTTGGCAAGGCACTGGACTGGATAAAGAGCTTTCTCTCTGACCACACCCAAAGTGTCACCATGGGTGAATATCGGTCGGATGAGGTTAAGATCACCAAAGGGGTGCCACAGGGCTCATGTTTGAGCCCAACTCTTTTTAACACCTATGTGGCACCCCTGGCAGATATAACGAGAGCCTTTGTTTTCTGTCCAGTGTCTTATGCTGATGACACCCAGCTGCTTTTCCCTTTTAAATCCTTGACCCCGGAGGTTATACAATCCTTCTCCGAGGGGAGGAAAGCAGAATCCCAATGGATGTCTTCCAACTTCCTTCAGTGTAATGTTGGTAAGACTGAGGTGATGCTTTTCGGTGAGGCCAAAATATTATGGTCCCCTGACTGGTGGCCTTTAGATCTGGGACCAGTCCCCGAACCAAAACTAGTAATCAAGAACCTTGCGGTACGTCTGGAGACGGAGTTGAATATGAAACATCATGGAAATAATACGGTGGGGTCCTGTTTTCATGTGATAGGGCTCCTCCATAGGATATTCTCGCTCCTTCCGGACTCCATTAGAAAAACTCTGGTTCAGGCTCTAGTGATCAGCCGACTTGATTACTGTAATGGTCTTCTGATGTCTGCAAACGAAGAGGTGTTGGGCCGACTCCAAGTGGTACAAAATACTGCAGCCAGGCTAGTCCTCAATGCTCCACCCAGATCCTCCTCTAAACCTCTGTTGGATAAACTTCATTGGTTATCCATCCGCCAAAGAGTGAAGTTCAAGACTTGCTGTATTGCACATAAAGGACTACATGACTTATGCCCTGCCTACTTAGCTAATAAATTTGTCCCATATGTCCCCACACGCTCCCTTAGGTCAAGTGAGCAGTTGCTACTAAGGATACCTAGGGTTGGCAGGACTAGAATGGGTGGCAAGGCCATATCAGTGGTTGGTCCTACTCTGTGGAATAGTCTGCCTCTCCAATTAAGACAGTGTTTTGACCATTTTGTTTTTAGGAAACAACTGAAAACCTTTTTGTTTCAGGTTTAACTAGTCAAGTTAATAAGAACCTAATTATCTGTTATCTGCGAGTCTTGGCCCTGTACGATTATACTGTCCCGGTTTTGCTTCTGTTGTCTCTCAGCGCGGAGATACTCCTTCGGGAGTTTATTCAAGCGCTTTATAAACACGCAAATAAATAAATAAACAACAAAGGTGTCTCTTGTGGCAAAGTACCTCTACAAAAGGAGAACGGCAATTGTGAAATGTCTTTCTTAGGCATGAAGGCGAAATGCTTTCCTAGCAGCACTCTACAATTTTATAGATTATTGGATCAACGTATTATTGAATACCGCCTTTAGCACTGAATACTCATCTGATGGTGTCTGTGCAATGGTGGGACGGTAGTGGGACAGGTGTTGAAAAAATGGGATGGGCTTGGGGCCAACAGTCGGCTAACAATCCAGCAATCACAATTCACTATTTCCTCTAATTTGGCATATAAACATAGGCCAGAAGCCTTTTCTCACACACCCTGCCTTCAGCTGATAGTTTCCCTAGCTATATAAAAATACATATAACATGGCATACTGTGCACTTGCTGTTGCTAGAGCCAACATATTTATCTATGTATACTTCATTTAAACCAAAAGCAAAAATGCTAAGAAAGAAATCCCCTAAAGACGGAAGACGAAATGAATAAGGTGGTCTTCCTAAAGCAGCATTTATTCTAAAGAGATGCTTTTATTATGAAACACCTTCCTGAGCTCCGCCCCGTCCGGACCCCCTCTTCCGGGGCCCCCACCTACGCTCCCTGCACAGGGCCACCATGAGCCTGGAGCCGGCCCTGTCCTCACGGAGCCATTTCTGAAGTTTGCAGTCATGAGAGCTGCCAGACGAGGCTCTAAATCAGTAGTGAAGTACCGCTTCAGAGCGGAGCTCAAGCGGGATGTGTCATGACACTTCGGTGCTTACGCCACGCCCCCCCATCTAATTTTGGTAAAATCAAAATGTTTTGGCCAACAGAGGAGTCTTTCACACTTACTCTCGGAATGCAGCTCTGTGAATCGTGCCCTAGCATGGATAGTTTTCTATATTGCCTCCTGATACTCAGAACAACTGCTGCGCTGACTCTAATTTCCCCATATGCACAGTCACAATTCCAGAACTAAGTACCTTGTTGGATTGTGCTTTATTAAGCACCTCTGAGGAAGACAGCAACTGCTATCCTCTTCGTGGAGCAGGAGGGGTGGCTTAACAATGCAGATTCAGATTAGGAAGACCCCTTCTTCACATCAACCTGCCACGCCGTCACAGATGTGTGACAAGGCCCCAACCCTCAGGTCTCCTTGTTAGTAGGCCTCCTCTGGATATCTTGCGTTAATAAAGGGTCTATTGTGAATTTCAGTCGTAATACTCCTGGAATGCAATTAGGCCCTTGTCTGCTGCAGGGGAGTGAAGTGGCTGACATTTTAAAGACATGCCTTCAGTGACACTTTATACAGGGCACTTTAAAAGCTGTACCGTTTGAACGCATGCTTGTTTAATGCTAAAGATTGTGTGTATTAAATCTACTGATTACATGACACTTGTCTTTGTATGCTGTTATTCTGAACTCCATTCAGCCATCGGGTTCTCCAATTTCGTATCGGTGTGCTGTGAAATAGATTTTAGAGTTGAATAAAAAGTACATTTGCTAACAAATGTCATTGCTGTGTTCATTCTTAAATATACAATAATACGTTGGTAGATGTTAAAAACGTGAAGGGAAGCTTACAATGTTTAATAACAATTTAGAGAACCCTTGTAGACAATATTGTGAGCTACAACAACATTTTCCACAACATTTATTGTGAATAATACTTTGCGGAGTCTATAAATCTCCAATAGTTACACTAATGCAAATGTTTGTATTTCTAATTAGAAATTAACTGCGTTTTTGTTCCAGATAAGCCTTGGCCATGGATTTCTCTACATTCTATTCTAGTTTTGTAGATCAGAAAAACATAAGGAATGGAGGGCCTGTACTTGCCCGATCTGTCTCATTCATTCACGACTGCTGTTAAAATAACTCAAGAGAATCATTCAATTGACATGTATCAGACTTCTGTACGAGCTCAATTTTCCAATAAACACTGAATCCATACAAGCGCTAAACCTTTACCTATTTTCCCATTATTTAAAGTGTATTATTGTTTTATAATAGATATGGCATGGCATTTCCTGCTCTTGCCATTGCTTGAAAATTCACTGGAGGGATCAGATTTTACTGCTTGATGCACTTTTGCTCCAGCACACCTCAAACACACGAGTTGCTTAGGTGAAATTGGACTGAGATTTGCACTTTGTGACAAAAGAAGGCATTCGTTATTTTCAAATGATGGTGCAACTGTCAGCTGGCTCCCGCGCATTTTGCATAATCTCAGCAAATGCCTTCGAGATTGGAGGGGAGACCTCCGAGGCAGGGTCATGCACCGTGTTCTGGAAGACCCGAAGCATCTTTGTGAGTAAAGGAAGGAATCGCAGGGGTGGCAATGACGGCTGTTTGGCAAACTGCGGATGTACATGTAAATGAGGGAGAGCGCTACTAAGAAGAACCTTCATTGACTGCAGTTGGGCAAGGCACCTTGAGAAGGTCTCTAATTGTCTTGACTCAGCGGCATAGTTGGAAGGAATAAACCTTGTTCTATGGTAAATGTGTTTGCAATCCGTGTTCCTTGACCTTTGTTTTTTTGACACAGGCACTCAGTCATCTACGATCTGTTTTGTTGTCATAATTGAAAGATATACTCATTTTATATATTTTTTTTATATTTACTCAATGTGTGTGGTTCAAGTTTTTTTTACATATAAATTATTAAAAGCCATATGCGACTAGTATGTGCATCGTGTTATCTTCGCGTTCTTACATGTACTTTCAAAAGTGCTATGAACCTAGTTACACTTATGCAGCGCGCTCACAAATAAACTGTTGATTAACCTGACATTGCTTGCCAAGTAAACCTTGAGTGCATGAGTGTTTTCTTCTATTGTCTAAGTAGACGCAAATAAGTGTATTTTGTAGGCAGATGCCCTCTACAGCTTTAACATTATTATAACATATTTTCCTTTCTATTTGTAATCGTGAATTCATTTACTCCAGCATTGTAACAGAATTTTCTATCCCACAGTCCACGTATTTAGGAAAAATATAATAGTTACAAATATGTCTAAAAGGCGTGTTTCATAACGAAAGGGGCTATTGTTCTGTTTCTGACTCTTGTCTGCCACAATTAAAATCCAAAGCTGGATATAGAACTGTACATTGTTAAAAAAAAAACTTCAAGAAAAAGACTGAAGGTAAACATTTGTGACGTTAGAGGGGTCTGCTGGTTCAGGCCAGAGTGTTGAAGAGTAAAGTATATCCTACAAAAAGATATTGCATTTTTTTTCATGCGTGATTGTCACATAGATCTCACACCACATTACACAAAGCATTGCCATTCACTATAGGCTAATAATGAGCTTGATATGTGATATTATAGCCTTATAGTTTGCCGTAGAGGGCTATACCGGCTATTAAAGGCCCTCTCCAGCGTTAAAGGTCCGAGCCGAAGGGGAGGGCCTTTAACAAGGGAGAGGGACTTTAATAGCCGGTATAGCCCAGCTACGAAGGGCTATAAGGCTATTAGAACATTACCTCCTCGTCCTGTCTCCCCGTCCCATTCCTGACAAGTGAGCAGCTAGTCTGCTCCACAGAAACCCCTACCTAGCTGAGCTGTTTGCACTTCCCCCTAGGATGACGTCACCATCATGTGACTATAAAGGGGGAAGTGCATCCATTAATCATCCTGTTCTTTTTTTTGTGCGAACGCAGTTGCCTGTTACCTGGCTGTGCTGGAGGTTTGCCTTCCTATGGGTAAGTTTCTTTTGGCTTCTCTGTTGTATTTCGGCAGCCTGCTTTAGCGGCCGCCCTTTGTGTCTTTTATGCTATTTCTCCCCCCCGTGCTGCCTGGTTTTCATTGCCGGCGGTCTGTGCTTTTCATGCGCGGCTCGCGTTAGCGGCCGTTTCTGCCTGTCCTCACTCACCTTGAATGTTGGGCCTGCTTCAGCGGCTGTTTCCTTGGTGTTGGCAGTCCCCGAGGGGCCCTGCTTTAGCGGGCGGGGGTTTCTGCTTGTGGAGGTTGAGGTGCACTGGATTTCCTGTGCTTTTGGGGGGGGCGTGTTTGGCGTTTGGCTGGGTTTTTATTGTTCTGGCCTCCTTTTACCTGCACACGTGTGAGTCCAGGTCCTCGGGACTTTGTGTCCTTTAAATGGGGTCCTTCCTGGCTGCAGTTTGGTCCTTGCTTCTGCCTGCTTTTGGTGTTTGAGTCTGGACTGGTTGCTGTCATGGATTCAGGGGCTTCTTCCTCTGCTACCCCTCTTGTTGCCCTGCGCATCCTTTTTGTTGTGGCTGTGGCTGCTGCTTTCCTGGCTTGGGACGTGGCTGGACCTCCTCCCAGGGTGCCTTGTGTCTCTTTGATTCTGCAGGCTGCTGCTGGGGATGTCATTGGTCCTGTTGATGAGGGGGGTGTACGTGGTTTGTTCAGGGTGCTGAGCTCGCTGGACTGTTCACCCATGTGCGGTCCTATTTGGACTTTTTCTCCTCCGGCGGAGACTGTCTTTTTTGCGCAGTGTGTCCTGCCTGCTCCTGACTTTTTTCCTTTGCACGAGGCGGTACGCTATGTGCTGTCTCGTGTATGGAAGGAGGTGGTCATGTCTTCTTTTCCTCATTTCCTGTCCCGGCGTTACCTTCTTGGGGGTTTTGCTACTGAGTTCCCTCAGGCTGTGCAGGTTGTGGATTTGATGGCTGGCTTTTCCTCTCAGGGTTTGGTCGTTTCTATGTACGCCCTTCCTGCGGACGCTGTGGATAAGCGTGTTGAGGGGGCATGGTGGCGTTCCTGTGCTGCTTCTATAGTTTCTGTCCGGGCGAATACGGATTCTTCCTATATGGTTCGGTCGCTCCTTATGGATTTCCTGTCCCTGTCAGTTTTGCTGAGACAACGGCGAGGATACTACGCCTCTTTTGTCTCTGATGGAGTTGCGGGTGCGTTCCCTATTGGACTGCTTCTGGCGCTTCCGTTGTTGCCAGTCGTCATGTTTGGATGCATTCCTTGTAGTGGGATTCTTCCCAGGAGTCGGTCCTCCTTTTTGTTTCCCTTTGTGGGCTCCAGGGTGTTCGGTCCTCAGCTGGAGGGTATGGTCGAGCGGTCTGCTGGGTACCGCAGGCTCTTTGCTCCGGTCTGCCCTCCTTCTCGGGGTCGTGGGTTTGATTACCGTCGCGTTTTGGGCCTCCTGCTCGTGGCGCTTCTCTGCCTTTTCGTGGCAGGGACCGTGGCCGGGGGGGCCTCTGGAAGTGTCAAACCCCGCTCCGCTGCCGGTGTTACCACCCTCGCTTCCTACTCTTCTCGGTGCCTGTCTGCCTTTGCTGGTTGGTGGTCGCCTCCAGTCCTTCCGCGCCCAGTGGTTGTCGGTTCCGGATGCCTGAGCGGTTCAGACTGTTTCGGAGGGTTGCCAGATAGAGTTTTCCTCTCCTTCTCCTCCGGGTTTTGTACGGACTCCCCTGCCCCTTCTTCCTCTGCGTAGAGTTGTTTGTTGGCAGGTGTGCAACTCCTGTTGGTGTTGGGGGCTGTTGTGTGGGTTCCTCCGCTGGAGTGGGGCTTGGGTTGCTACTCAATCCTCTTTCTGGTTTCCAGGATGTACTCTTCGGTTCTTCGTCCTGTTCTGGATCTGAAGCGGGTCGTTCGCTTCATCCTCCGTCTTCCAGTCTGGATGGTGTCCCTCCGGTCCGTCCAGCCTTTGGTCCTTCCGGGTGGCTTACTGCCATCCCTGGTTCTGTTGGATGCGTGTCTGCACGTTCCTGTCCATCCGGATGACCAGCGTTTTCTGCGTTTTGCTGTGGGGACCCTTCGCTTTCAGTTCGGTGTGCTGCCTTTCGGCCTGTCTTCAGCGCCCAGGGTTTTCACCTGGCTCCTGGCCCCTCTGGCTCTATCGGTTGTGGGCCGGGTGTGTCTTCTGCTGGGTTCCTTGTCGGCCCCCGGTGGTCCTCCCTGGTGCCCTCTCTGTCCCTGATGTTCCTGGGGACTCTCTTCCGGATGGACCTTGGCATGGTGTTCTTCTCCCGGGGACGCCGGTTTACTTTGTTTCATCTCCTTACCCGGCTTCTTTCCCTGACCCGGGTGTCTGCCCTTCTCTGGTTGCGGTGTCAGGGGGAGTTGGCGTCCGCTCTGCATCTCCCTCCTTGGGCCGGGCTGCGTCTGTACCCCCTGTTGCATCGTGTTCTGTCGCACTGGGATCCTGCCTCCTTGGACTGCGAGTCTCTGATCCCTGTCGCTCCGGGGATTCGGGCGGTTCTCCTGTGGGGGTTGTTCTCTCTCTCTCTTTCCCAGGGGTTCGGTCTTCTTCATCCTCAGTCTGTGGTCGTGTTGTCCACGGATGCCAGTGCTTTGGAGTGGGGTGCCATTCTGGGTGCCTCCTGGGCTCAGGGTCGGTGGTCCCGGTCTCTGTGCAGACGGACATTCAGGTGGTTCGTTCTTAAGTGCGTCACCTTGGGGGGCATGTGTCGTGCTCTGTTTCTCCTGTCCCGGGTGATCGGCTTTTGGGCTGAGTCGCATCTCTTGTCTCTGGCGGCGGCCTGTCTTCCGGGGAAAGAGAAAGGGCCTGCGGATTCTTTGTGCGGGGTGTTCCCCTCCTCGGTGTCCCTTTGTCTGTCCCTGGTTCTGTTCAACCTGTTGTCCTCCGGTTCCGCCTTCCTTGGCTGGTTCTGTTTGCCTCGCAGGTGTCCGCCCTTCTTCCTAGGTTTTGCGGCATGGTTCCCTCTCCGTTGGCGTGGGCTTCCGTTGCTTTCTCGATTCCTTGGTCGAGGGGTCTGCTGTTTGCCTTCCCTCCGTTTGCCTTGCTCCCGAGGGTCCTCGGGAAAATTCATTAGGATCGGGCGGAGGTTCTCCTGGTGGTTCCGGCGGTCTTGGTACCCCCTTCTCCTGGCCTTCTCTGTTTGCCCTCATTGGAGGTTTCCCCTGTCTCCCTCCCCCTGCGGGCTCCTCTTCTCAGTCTTGCCTCCCTGCGACGCCTCCGGCTGGGGGTTTGGCGCTTGAGAGGTTGAGTCTACTGGTTTTGGGTTGCTCGATGGAGGTTGCCCAATGTCTTCAGTTTTCCAGGCGTCCTTCCACCTTGCATTCTTTTGCCCGCCACTGGAAGTTTTTTTCCACTTGGTGTCTGGGGTAGGGTCTCTCTTCTGCCTCCTGTGTGGCCGTTGTGATACTGGACTTCTTGGGAGATGTTTTCGTCCTGGGGCTTGCAGTGTCTTCCCTACAGGCGCAGTGGGCTGCCATTCTTGCCTTGCGGGGTTCCTCTGTTTCCTTTATCTCCCCGTTAGTGGCTCGCCTTCTGTGGAGTTTCTTGCTTCAGCGTCCTGTGTCCCGTTCACCTGTGCCTCCTTGGGATCTTCCCTTGGTTCTCGGGGCTTTGACGGGTCCTCCTTTCGGGCCTTTGGTCTCCGTGGCCCTGAACTTCCTTTCTGCGAAGGTTATTTTCCTGGTGGCCATTACTTCTGGGCGGAGGGTTGGTGAGATTGGTGCTCTGATGGCTTCTCCCCCCTTCTTGCGATTCTGCGCTGACAAGGTCATTCTCCGTCCGAGTCAGTTCTTTCTTCCTAAAGTGGTTTCTTCCTTTCACTGTCAGGAGGATATTGTTCTCCCGGTGTTTTTTCCGGTTCCTTCTTCTCCTGAGGAGGTGCTCCTCCATTCATTAGATGTGCTGAGGGCTCTCAGCATCTACTTAGAGCGTACGGCTGGTTTTCGCAAGGTGGATTCCCTGTTCGTCACCTATGGCCTGTCGGGTCTGGGGCTTCGCCCTTCTCTGCCCACCTTGTCTCGTTGGGTCAGGGGCGCTATGGTTGCTGCTTACAATTCTGCCCACTGTCCCCTGCCTTCTTCGGTTCAGGGTCGGTCGACTCAGAGTGTTTCTTCCTCCTGGGCCATGTTCAAAGGGGCCTCGTTGAGGGACTTTTGCAATGCTGCCACATGGGCTTCTCCCCGTGCTTTTGTTGCACGTATCCGTCTTCAGTTGGGGTTGGCGACCTCTGCTGCTTTTGGGACTTGTGTCCTGTCTTCTGTACATGATTTGTAGTCTGTACTGTTTTTTTCTCACAATCACCGTGTGCTTGGGTATGGGCTCACTTGTCAGGAATGGGACGGGGAGACAGGACGAGGAGGTAATGCCCGGTTACTTACCGGTAATACACATTACTCTGAGTCCTGGTCTCCCCGTCCCATTCCTGAGCCCTTCCCTCCCTCCCTGGTTTGGGTTTTTCTTTGGGTGATTGTTTGTTTTTTCGTTCTGGTTTTCTTTGGTATTTTCAGGATGATTAATGGATGCACTTCCCCCTTTATAGTCACATGATGGTGACGTCATCCTAGGGGGAAGTGCAAACAGCTCAGCTAGGTAGGGGTTTCTGTGGAGCAGACTAGCTGCTCACTTGTCAGGAATGGGATGGGGAGACCAGGACTCGGAGTAATGTGTATTACTGGTAAGTAACCGAGCATTCTGCCACTAGAGGGCAGAATGTTCTAAAAAAAAAAACCCTTATGGGAGTGTGAGGGGATTGAAATCCCCTCAGGCTCCCTGAAGCCTTTGTTCACAGCCAGAGCTGTGAACAAATAAAGAATGGAATGTTGGAGCTCCAGGCTTATACCAGCCATTAGAAGCCCGGAGCACTGCATTGTTTTCAATGGAGCTCTCAACATTCTAATGTTCTAATAAATAATCCTGATGTGACTGTACTGTTCAATGAGTTAAAGAGCTCAGGACTGCAATACATTGTAAGCTCGGATATAATACATTGGGAGCGCTAATCACCAGTTGCTTCTTTTAAGATAAGGTCTGCTGCTGTGCAGTTAGGTTAAGAACCTCCGGCTGGTTGCTTGTGAACACACATGGTCCTGTGTGTGTACTGAGCGCGTCTAGTTCAGCCTGATATCTGCACACAAGGATAGCCTGTAAGGAGGACACTTCAGTGATTGGTGCTTACCAGGTGTAGGCTTTATAATGTGAGTGGACAGTAACAGTGTGAGTAGGTACATCTGCAGTGATTACTGAAAAGTGTGGGCATTTCGCTGTATTGTACTCTATGGGTGAAATCTATACCAAACAAATATTAATTATCATGAGGACTAGAGGCTAGCGTGATGCACTAATTGTGTGGTAAACATCGACCCCCAGTGTGGACCTATTGTCCCTTTGGCATACCTGCACTCCTTCTAGGACTTGAGGATTTGTTATATCTCTCTGACTACACTTCAAATTAGATTCCTGTTCTTTGTTCCTTGTGATGGGCCAAGTTAATTACTCCACTGGCCAGCAGAAGAATAAAAGATGTTCCAACACAATAGGACCATTTGCAGGCTATGGACGGATCCTGGGAAAGGAAAGGGTGAGGAAGAATCTACATGTAAAAATTAATTATTACACTGCACCAGGCTGAGAAAATTCATCCCAAGGAGAACGTTCAGGACTCTGAAGCCAATCACAAGTGAGGTTCCCCTTCGAGGTATTGGAGGGAAAGGACTAGGCAGCTGTCGAAGTTAGGGGCAGGGTTTAGTCTCCCGGGGAAGATCTTTCAACTGACCACTTTAAGTTGCCATGTAGGAATGTCCCAAGATGCTATGTAGGAGGGTGAGATGGGTGGAACGATGATGTGCCATCTCTGCGTTGGACAGATGTGACTACTTTCTGGAACTTTTCACCCCGCCTAAAAAAGAGAGAGAGAGGGAAGGAGAGAGAGAGAGCGAGGTAAAAAAGAGAAAACATTGATTTTGCTATACCCGGATGAAGACAGGACCAGTGGCTAGGATGCAGGTGCACCCTTGATTAGACTCTGTAAATTTACATCTCCAGCACCAGTGGTGCTCGTCCCCTTACACCCTATGATGGATAGCATGTGCCTGCTGGGGAACCCAGAGGAGAAGAGTTCCCCTAGAATGGGACTTGGCCTGCAGATCAGTCACCCTCATCTGAGGGCCAACCTTTGGCTTCTGCTATCACACAGGTTCCCTTCATGTAACCCTGGACGCTATGGAACCTGAACAGTGCAAGCATAGAGAGTATTCTGCCCTGAAGGTGCAGGGTACCCCTGGAGTATATCTCATATTCTACTGCCCTACTTAGACCTGTTTTGCCTACTATGCCCACACACCACCATCACATGCCAGGAACATCCACAATAAGACAGGTGTGGGCAAAAGATGCCAAACTGGCAACCTGATGCTATTGATGACTTTAATAACCAAATATGCTGACTTTATAAAAGGAGTGGCCATCATTGCACAAGTGTAATCATTATGCCAACAAGAGACAGTGATAGAGCGCGCAGGTCACCCGACTATAATTTTACCATACTCACCTAGGCCCAAAAATCAATAACTCAATAATTTTGTCAGGTAACCTTAGCTCTACTACCAGTCTATTTTACCTACTAGGTCCTATACTATTGCCTTACTTATCCTTGTCTTAGGTACCTGTAACCCTTTTGGATCAGGGAGTTAGTTTGAAGATAGATAGATATACAATAACATTTTCACTCATTTAATAACCACAGACTCGGGAAGGTTTAAAACTCTTTATCTAAATTTCTTAAATGGTCATGATCCAAAGATTAAACACCACAAGACTCTCAATAATGAAAATCAGAACCAGAATGTAACTATGCAAAAGATGTATTAAACGTATTTCGATCATTTAGCAATAAGGGAAGAAAAAGGAACATGCTATATAATCAAACGATTTGAGCAGTTAATTAAAGGGAGGGTAAGAAAAGGGAACACGCCAAGTAATCAAAACAATTTAGCAATTTTCAAAAAGGAAGGTGAGAAAAGAGAACATGCTAATCAAAAACAATTTGAATATTTATTCAAAGGGAGGGTAAGAAAAGGAACATGCTATTCAAGAATTTTCTAGAAGATTTTAACTATAGGGTGGGTAAGAAAAGGGAGCATTTATATATATATATTCAGAACTTTCATGTATAGGGAGGGTAAAGAGAAGGAACAATATATATGATGACAAACCCACACAGATTTTTATATTTACCTAGAATGGTGTGAAGACCAACCCTGGCCATGGGTCAGTTGAAAGACAGGAGAACCCCAAGAAGCTGCAGTTGCCAGTAGGCCAACAGGTGCAGATTAGGATCAGGACAGGGAAAGCCAGATTAGGATCAATACAGGACCACCAAAGTTTAAGACCGGCACCCGCAGTTCAGTTGCAACACCTGCACTACTCCCTCTCGTCTGGTTATTGTTTGCTTGGCTTACCTGTTGCACTTGCTGTTCTGCTAACTTTACTTGTGCCCACATTACCTTTTCCTTTAACTCTGATCATTTATGGTCAAGTTCGACCTCACAATATTTTGCATATTTAAGGATTTTGTCAATTAGTTTAGCCTGCCAACAAATGTTGTGGTCTTTAATCCATTGAGAGATTTCTGGCCTAAATCCTGCCACAAATCGATAGATGAAATGCGTCATATCCTTTATATTAATGTTGTCTAAACAGCTATACTGTTTAAAAACTTGTAACAGTCGTTCATAATATGCATGCACAGATTCACCCTTAATCTGAGATGTTCTGTCTATCCTAATCCAATCAGTTTCCTTTGCAGGCACCTTTCCTTTGAGGTATAGTATTACCTGGTTATATTTTTTCATCACCTCATCGGAAGGTGCCCCTGTCTTTGGGTCTCTAGGGTACTCATCACTAGGCCAGTCAACAGCAATTTTACCTTCTGTCCACAAATCGACTGGCACAACAATGTCAAATAACCCATCTAAATCTTTCAGACGGCATTTTGAAACTTTCACAAACCTTTCAACTTGTCTGTACCATTCTACAGGTTTTTCACGAAGTTTCGGGAAGTCATTTGTAAATGACAAAATATCCTGTCGGGACATTGGACATGTACACAACCTCCACCTGGCACTTCTCTCATGGGACACAACCTTTCCACCATTTCTGCTTCTTTTAATACATATTCAGATACTGTTTGTTTAGATCGAACCTCTTCTTTTTTCTTGGCCCATGTAGTTTTCCATTTTTCTAATTTACCACATTTTTTAAAATAAAGTCATCAGCTCCTTAATTATTACCTTTTTCCCTGACACATTCATGTTTTCTAGATCTTTGTCAGAAAATTCAACTCAATATGGTTTCTGTAATACTTTAGATTTGCCAATGTCAATTCCCATACTAGCTGCTGTGTCGCTTAATTTTTTATGAAACACCATGGTATTTCTAGTAATACTTTTACATATAAATAACAATTCATCTTCACTAAATGTATTTAATCTGTCCAATCCCACATTTCCAGCCATCATTTCTTCCAATTCAACTCTTAATCTATATATCCAATGGCTTTGGCTGTGATTTTGGTTTCTCTATTTCTCGTGTCCATCTCTCTATTTCTTCTGGGGTTACTACTGTGGCACTTCTTGTACCTGAAGATGCCTCAATTTGTACTTCTCTCGAACTTACAGGAGTGGTTTTCCTAATCGAACTACTTTCTGGTTCTCTTATTGGTAAATCCATTAAGGAGATTACTGATTCACATTCACTTGCTTTATCATCCACTATTAATGTTTCTTTTTGTGGCTGGACTACAGGTGTAGTCAAAACAGGGGGCTTGGGACTAATCTCCTTATCTCCATACAAAGGAACAACTGGGCCAATAGTTACCGGTATTGTCAGGGCTTCGGGACTTGTATTTAATTAGGAAATCTTCTGAATTAATTCACTTCTCTGTTTATTTAATGCTTCTCTTTCTCTATCTTGTAATACCTTTTCTGTTGACATCTCATGTACCACTTGCGGAATCAGAGGTGGTTTCAGAAACAGTGCATTTGGATTTACTGTGCTTGGTTCCTCATTATAAGGTGGTGGATTTTTTATTAATAAATCCTCCAAATAATCATCATCTGACTCACCACTCGTCATTAAATGTTTTGTTTTCTCAGTCCTTCTACTTCCAGTAGGTTCTTCTAAAGTTAACACAGGATATAGTCCTTCCACTATCATGTTCTGTCGCCATTGTTTCATTTGTTTATCTCTAGTTTCTCGTGGAAACTTAAGGTAAAATTTACTCAACCCGTTGTCACTTCTGGGTCTGTCCCGCTCAAAAGCCTCAATTTTCTATTCTACTAGTGCCTCATATTGCGTTAGTCTAGGTCTGGGATTTAAGTCATTCATTTGTGTCCTTAAATTAAATAAAACTCTTCCATTGAAAGTGCCATATTGGGGAAATGCCAAAACTCCATCATTTTTAGTGTATTCTACCCAATTCTCTAACCATACACAAGTGTGGTAGCCTCTGTCAAACATCATGTATGATGCGGGCATATTCGGTGGTGGAATAATAATTTCTTCTCTAGTTTTAATTGGTTTACCCTTTTTAAAGAAATTCTTAACTCTTTTAACAAACAACATTTTTCTTTCACCTCCTTACATAGTATAAGGTCTGCCTCTTATCATCTGTTCTTTAGCAAAAAATAAGTATTTCCTATCAGATCTGTTTCCGTTAAGTGGACCTATATGACACATATAATTTTACCAGATTTTGAAATTTTCCAATTACACTCAATCGTTTACCTAAAATGCTTCCAATACCAGTGCGTTTCTTATTTTTCTTTAACCGATCAAAAATGTCATTTCAAATTACAATAGCCAAAGATTGCGCAACTTTTCTTGAGAGACGAGTTCCCACGCTCCTGGGCTCACCCCTACTTTACAATAACTACCGCAGCTACACACCCGCTGTCTCAACCAATAGCAGCGCGGATCTGAGTGACGTCAGTGCAGCACCGCGACCGACTCCCTCCTTTGCAAGGTAATACGAAAACCTTCTCTTTTTTTCTCTTAAAAATGCAAATGTTATTATTCAACAATGTAAAAACATTCGCCACTGTACCTGAGTGACTAATTCAACGGAAAGATACATTTCACTCACTAGGAGTAAATCTCTTCCGCTTACTCTTCATATACTACGAGTAGATCCCTTCCATCTACCCTTCACACAAGCATTAGAGAACCTGCTACTCCTTCAGACTTATCCATTCTGGGATATACTTAAGGCCAAAGTTTCACCAGTGAGCCCCTTTGCTATCAATCAAGCTCAGAAGAACCTGCTACTCCTTCTGTGTGACCCTTTCTAGGTGATATCAAACAAGAAGTTTTGCCAGCAAACTCTTTACTGTCATTTATTCACACATTTATACAGAAAACCCTCAATAGTGCTTCCAGTTTTACTTAACCATGCACTAACTTCCTCTAGGTAAGTGACCTCACTGCAGTATAGCTTCAATTTACCACCCGCTATAACAGGTACGAACAATTTTGGTTAGTACATAAAATCAATACAGTATCCACAGAACAAATGAAATTTCAATAATATGTCAATAATATCACATTTGATCGATCAATAGTAAAATCATAACCAACTAACTAAATACCTATCTTTAACTAAACCCTAACCATCTTGCTGCTACCAAAAGAATATACTGATAGAGCGCACAGGTCACCCGACTATAATTTTACCATACTCACCTGGGCCCATAAATCAATAACTCAATAATTTTGTCAGGTAACCCTCGCTCTACTACCAGTCTATTTTACGTACTAGGTCCTATACCATTAACTTACCAATCCTTGTCTTTGGTACCTGTAACCCTTTTGGATCAGAGAGTTAATTTTAAGATAGATAGATATACAATAACATTTGCACTCATTTAATAACCACCGACTCGGGAAGGTTTAAAACTCTTTATCTAAATTTCTTAAATTACCTTTTCCTTTAACTCTGATCATTTATGGTCAAGTTCGACCTCACAATATTTTGCATATTTAAGGATTTTGTCAATTAGTTTAGCCTGCCAACAAATGTTGTGGTCTTTAATCCATTGAGAGATTTCTGGCCTAAATCCTGCCACAAATCGATAGATGAAATGCGTCATATCCTTTATATTAATGTTGTCTAAACAGCTATACTGTTTAAAAACTTGTAACAGTCGTTCATAATATGCATGCACAGATTCACCCTTAATCTGAGATGTTCTGTCTATCCTAATCCAATCAGTTTCCTTTGCAGGCACCTTTCCTTTGAGGTATAGTATTACCTGGTTATATTTTTTCATCACCTCATCGGAAGGTGCCCCTGTCTTTGGGTCTCTAGGGTACTCATCACTAGGCCAGTCAACAGCAATTTTACCTTCTGTCCACAAATCGACTGGCACAACAATGTCAAATAACCCATCTAAATCTTTCAGACGGCATTTTGAAACTTTCACAAACCTTTCAACTTGTCTGTACCATTCTACAGGTTTTTCACGAAGTTTCGGGAAGTCATTTGTAAATGACAAAATATCCTGTCGGGACATTGGACATGTACACAACCTCCACCTGGCACTTCTCTCATGGGACACAACCTTTCCACCATTTCTGCTTCTTTTAATACATATTCAGATACTGTTTGTTTAGATCGAACCTCTTCTTTTTTCTTGGCCCATGTAGTTTTCCATTTTTCTAATTTACCACATTTTTTTTAATAAAGTCATCAGCTCCTTAATTATTACCTTTTTCCCTGACACATTCATGTTTTCTAGATCTTTGTCAGAAAATTCAACTCAATATGGTTTCTGTAATACTTTAGATTTGCCAATGTCAATTCCCATACTAGCTGCTGTGTCGCTTAATTTTTTATGAAACACCATGGTATTTCTAGTAATACTTTTACATATAAATAACAATTCATCTTCACTAAATGTATTTAATCTGTCCAATCCCACATTTCCAGCCATCATTTCTTCCAATTCAACTCTTAATCTATATATCCAATGGCTTTGGCTGTGATTTTGGTTTCTCTATTTCTCGTGTCCATCTCTCTATTTCTTCTGGGGTTACTACTGTGGCACTTCTTGTACCTGAAGATGCCTCAATTTGTACTTCTCTCGAACTTACAGGAGTGGTTTTCCTAATCGAACTACTTTCTGGTTCTCTTATTGGTAAATCCATTAAGGAGATTACTGATTCACATTCACTTGCTTTATCATCCACTATTAATGTTTCTTTTTGTGGCTGGACTACAGGTGTAGTCAAAACAGGGGGCTTGGGACTAATCTCCTTATCTCCATACAAAGGAACAACTGGGCCAATAGTTACCGGTATTGTCAGGGCTTCGGGACTTGTATTTAATTAGGAAATCTTCTGAATTAATTCACTTCTCTGTTTATTTAATGCTTCTCTTTCTCTATCTTGTAATACCTTTTCTGTTGACATCTCATGTACCACTTGCGGAATCAGAGGTGGTTTCAGAAACAGTGCATTTGGATTTACTGTGCTTGGTTCCTCATTATAAGGTGGTGGATTTTTTATTGATAAATCCTCCAAATAATCATCATCTGACTCACCACTCGTCATTAAATGTTTTGTTTTCTCAGTCCTTCTACTTCCAGTAGGTTCTTCTAAAGTTAACACAGGATATAGTCCTTCCACTATCATGTTCTGTCGCCATTGTTTCATTTGTTTATCTCTAGTTTCTCGTGGAAACTTAAGGTAAAATTTACTCAACCCGTTGTCACTTCTGGGTCTGTCCCGCTCAAAAGCCTCAAATTTCTATTCTACTAGTGCCTCATATTGCGTTAGTCTAGGTCTGGGATTTAAGTCATTCATTTGTGTCCTTAAATTAAATAAAACTCTTCCATTGAAAGTGCCATATTGGGGAAATGCCAAAACTCCATCATTTTTAGTGTATTCTACCCAATTCTCTAACCATACACAAGTGTGGTAGCCTCTGTCAAACATCATGTATGATGCGGGCATATTCGGTGGTGGAATAATAATTTCTTCACTAGTTTTAATTGGTTTACCCTTTTTAAAGAAATTCTTAACTCTTTTAACAAACAACATTTTTCTTTCACCTCCTTACATAGTATAAGGTCTGCCTCTTATCATCTGTTCTTTAGCAAAAAATAAGTATTTCCTATCAGATCTGTTTCCGTTAAGTGGACCTATATGACACATATAATTTTACCAGATTTTGAAATTTTCCAATTACACTCAATCGTTTACCTAAAATGCTTCCAATACCAGTGCGTTTCTTATTTTTCTTTAACCGATCAAAAATGTCATTTCAAATTACAATAGCCAAAGATTGCGCAACTTTTCTTGAGAGACGAGTTCCCACGCTCCTGGGCTCACCCCTACTTTACAATTACTACCGCAGCTACACACCCGCTGTCTCAACCAATAGCAGCGCGGATCTGAGTGACGTCAGTGCAGCACCGCGACCGACTCCCTCCTTTGCAAGGTAATACGAAAACCTTCTCTTTTTTTCTCTTAAAAATGCAAATGTTATTATTCAACAATGTAAAAACATTTGCCACTGTACCTGAGTGACTAATTCAACGGAAAGATACATTTCACTCACTAGGAGTAAATCTCTTCCGCTTACTCTTCATATACTACGAGTAGATCCCTTCCATCTACCCTTCACACAAGCATTAGAGAACCTGCTACTCCTTCAGACTTATCCATTCTGGGTTATACTTAAGGCCAAAGTTTCACCAGTGAGCCCCTTTGCTATCAATCAAGCTCAGAAGAACCTGCTACTCCTTCTGTGTGACCCTTTCTAGGTGATATCAAACAAGAAGTTTTGCCAGCAAACTCTTTACTGTCATTTATTCACACATTTATACAGAAAACCCTCAATAGTGCTTCCAGTTTTACTTAACCATGCACTAAGTTCCTCTAGGTAAGTGACCTCACTGCAGTATAGCTTCAATTTACCACCCGCTATAACAGGTACGAACAATTTTGGTTAGTACATAAAATCAATACAGTATCCACAGAACAAATGAAATTTCAATAATATGTCAATAATATCACATTTGATCGATCAATAGTAAAATCATAACCAACTAACTAAATACCTATCTTTAACTAAACCCTAACCATCTTGCTGCTACCAAAAGAATATACTGATAGAGCGCACAGGTCACCCGACTATAATTTTACCATACTCACCTGGGCCCATAAATCAATAACTCAATAATTTTGTCAGGTAACCCTCGCTCTACTACCAGTCTATTTTACGTACTAGGTCCTATACCATTAACTTACCAATCCTTGTCTTTGGTACCTGTAACCCTTTTGGATCAGAGAGTTAATTTTAAGATAGATAGATATACAATAACATTTGCACTCATTTAATAACCACCGACTCGGGAAGGTTTAAAACTCTTTATCTAAATTTCTTAAATGGTCATGATTCAAAGATTAAAAACCACAAGACTCTCAATAATGAAAATCAGAACCAGAATGTAACTATGCAAAAGATGTATTAAACTTATTTCGATCATTTAGCAATAAGGGAAGGTAAGAAAAAGGGAACATGATATATAATCAAACGATTTGAGCAGTTACTTAAGGGAGGGTAAGAAAACGGAACACGCTAAGTAATTAAAACAATTTAGCAATTTTCAAAAGGGAAGGTGAGAAAAGGGAACATGCTAATCAAAAACGATTTGAGTATTTATTCAAAGGGAGGGTAAGAAAATGAACATGCTATTCAAGAATTTTCTAGAAGATTTTAACCATAGGGTGGGTAAGAAAAGGGAGTATATATATATATATTCAGAACTTTCACGTATAGGGAGGGTAAAGAGAAGGAACAATATATACGATGATAAACCCACACACACAGATTTTTATATTTACCTAGAATGGTGTGAAGACCAACCCTGGCCACGGGTCATTTGAAAGACAGGAGAACCCCAAGAAGTTGCAGTTGCCAGTAGGCTAGCAGGTGCAGATTAGGATCAGGACAGGGAAAACCAGATTAGGATCAAGACAGGACCACCAAAGGTTAAGACCGGCACCCGCAGTTCAGTTGCAACGCCTGCGCTACTCCCTCTCTGCAGCTAACAGCCAGAACCCCGATTGAGTTATCAATTTCACTGACAAAGTGCTTCACCAGCACCTCAGCTTCCCAGACCCCGGTTGGGTCAGCGAATCTTCTGACAGTATGCTTCGCAGCCCTCTGTTCTTGGTCACCTATTGAATGCGTTGGTTCAGTGACAGGTCAGCTATTCGGACAAGTCAAACAAATTAACTAACTACGCCTACTCTAGTTATACTATTTTCCAGATCAGTGTACCACCCCCCAATGTTGCAAGTGTAAGAATCCCCAATTTTGATTGGACGAAAAATGAGGAGAGGTCATCACAACACACACCAATTTTTGATACTTCAGTGTTGAATATGAATTTTAACGTTCCCGCCCATCAATATTTTTAACATGACATTTTTATTCCACCTATCAATGGAGAATTTGTCATTAAATACATTGTAATACATTGGGCACAGTTTAGCTTCCTCTGGCAGGGTTAAGGGTCAGCTTCTCAGGCACATCTTGGCTGTGACTGTCTTTGGCTCCAATTCAATGACAAATGTTTTCAGCTTCTCTCTGGAGCTTTTCATGTGCTGAAGGACTTTCAAGATGGAGTAATAACGTCTCCCAGGCCCAAATTTATAGTTTCATAAAAGAATAGAAAGAAACAGTTTTAGAACACAGAATAAATGAATACACTCTATACCATGTATCTCTACTCTATACCCATTACTTTATTTTTAACTATAGCGTTAGGATTAGGCAGAACGAACAGCTTAGCAAAAGCAGCAGTGCAAGCTTCTCGCATGTGAGAACACAGAGCAGCTATATTAATACTAGTGCGCAGAAGCGACAGATTCCCTCCAAAGCAAAGAAAACGTGAGTGTGACAGACGCATGCGCAGTAGAAACCCTCGCGCAGCAGTAGCCATTTTAGATGCAAGCGTATTACAGTTAGTAAAACACATAAGCAAGCTTCTCTCGGACATCCATTTAGAATTGTGTAATGTAATATTAAAAAGACAAACATGTTGATTAGTGTTTTTAAAGTTATTCGAGGTTCTTGAATACAAGCAAGTCGGTTCACGCACGAATCCTTGCTCCATCAACAGCACTGTTCTTCATGGAATGGCCACCATTATGCATAGGTTGCTCCCGAATTTTCCAATGTTGAACACATTAGCCCAGGACCACCATTATTATCGTCATAACCATAAGTATTCTAGGAATGCCCACCATTATGTCCGGATGCTCACTATGTACCAGGGTTACCCTCATGACAAGTAGGGAGAAAATTATAACAATGGTAGCTATAACCACATCCTGGAAGGACAGAGCTATGAAAAGAATTGCCACCATAATGTTAAGGATTCTAGCAATATCCATCTACTATCACATGAATATTCACCATTATTCCGGTGTTGACCACAGCTTTGCTTGGAACATCCCTGATTGTGCTTAGCAGAGTCAAAATATTCCAAGGCCACCACATTTGCAAAGATGGCCATCAAAAAGTTCAATATATGCCAAAACTATACCATTGCAGCCACTATGTCTTTGGTGCCGACCGTCATTCCAAGTAAGACCCCAATTTACTAGTAATATACTGAGAGTACCAATAAGTCAAGGTAGTTGTCACAATGCTGAGGAAGACCAATGCCAATGATTCCCACAGTATGTCACAGCTACGATTATGCTAGAAGCAGAGACCATAAGAACCACAATATGCCAACGATGACTGCAGTATACATGGGACAATTATGCCACGCTGTCACAATGCTATGAAGATCCATAATTTACCAATGATTACCAATAATGACCAGAATATCTGAGGAACACTACCATGGCAGGGGGCCACAATAAGAGCCACCATCCGGAGGAATGGCTTGAAGATGCCAGAGCGACTATTATGCTAGTAATCATTATATTCTGGAACATAAGCAACATGTTTGATGGGAAAACATGAATTCTTCACACGGTCTGTCAAAAATGTAACTGGTATAACATTCTACACAAAGTACGTCTTTTGTATGGGGATAGTAGAAAGCCTGTCTATAGGGGACAGTGCACATTTTACAGGAAGAGTCAGAAGGCCACCACCCACAAGGGCAACAGGTAAAAACTGAAAAAGCTCATGCAACTCTACTAACTCATAATTCCCATATTGTGGTATTATGTGAGAATACCCACACTCAATTATCAGTGCGGAATCATTTGCCAGCACGTTTGCTATTATGCAGCCTAGAATTTGGATGAATGTGGATAGTTGTGTTAATTCTTGACTACAAAATATATGGTTCACAAGTTTTTGACAGATATTTGCTTTTATTAGGTGATTCTACCAACATCTTCTTCATTTTGTTGTTAGGTTCCCAAGCACTAGAAATCTATTATACCTTGTGCCTAATTTAGAGTTAGACACTGAGTAGTGGAGAAAGCACAAATTCCATTGGAGAAACTGCTGTAAGAGTTTACTCCACAGTACTATCCCTTTGTTGGATTTCAGTAGTTTGAATCAATCAATCAATCATCAGGGTTTCTATAGCGTGGCTTGTCACCCCGGGGGATCCCAGGTGCTGTGTGGTTTGATCGGTCCTCGGTCGGAGAGAGGTGGAGGACGAAAAGCCATTCCTTCAGCTGCTTCCTGAACTCCCTGAGAGGTGGACATGTGCATTTGGTGGGGGAGGTCATTCCAGGACTTTGCGGTGAGGTAGGAGAGGGCGTGGACCCCTGCAACGTATGTGTGGGACGTGAGCTAAGGCGAGAGTGGTGGAGAGGAGCTCTTTGGTCGGTTGGTAGAATGTCAGGCGGTTGTTGATGTAGGTGGTACCGAATTTGTGGAGGGCTTTGTAGGATGAGGGAGGAGTTTGAAAAGACATCTTTTTTGGGACGGGAGCCAGTGGAGGGCTCGGAAGTGAGGGGTGATGTGAGCTCTGAGGGAGGATCCCTGGGAAACGCCGCATATGATGTCTTTGTTTGCAGAGGCAAAGGGTGGGAGGTGGATACTCTGGGTTTATCCAGAGAGGAAGTAGTCGATCCAGTCGAGAGCCTTGTCTTGGATACCTAGGTGGTGTAGTGTGGTGATGAGGCTGTGGTGGGAGACCGTGTCGAATGCTGCGGAGAGGTCGAGGAGAATGAAGCCGCCTTGGTCGAGAAGTAGTCTGAAGTCGTCCGTGGCTGTGATCAGGGCAGTCGGAATCCTGACAGTGAGGGGTCGAGCAAATTGTTCTCTTCAAGGAAGTTGGTAAGCTGAAGGTTGACGGTCTTCTCCACTACTTTGGTGGGTAAGGAAAGAAGCGAGATGGCTCCCTTATTTTTTGAGTTGTTGGGGTTGACTGTGGGTTTATTTTGTAGGGGTTTGACCTCGGCATGCTTTAATGCGTCGGGTATTGTTGCTGTAGTGATGAAGGTGTTGAGGAATCCTCCGAGGAGCATTCCAATGGCTTCTCTTTCTATGTTGAGGATATGATGTGGGCAGGGGCCAGAGGGGGGTCAGGAATGGATGGAGTTCATGATAGACATTGTATCTTCTGGTGAAAGTTACTTCCATCCTGTGATTCAGTGGAGAATGGTCTCTGTTAGACCTAGGGATTTCCTAGCCAACACGTGGGTAGTATGGCACAGAGGGGAAGACTAATTCCAAAGGCTAAATGTGTAAGCTTGCGTGAAACCCCTAAGGAACTCAGCGCCCATCCATTCCAAAAATGACACTACACCTTGTTAGGAAAATAAGGTTCGTACTTTATAAAAATAGACTCTGTTCTCATTGGTTTGATAGCTCTCTTATTACATTAGTACATCACCTTTAAAATGAATGCAGTTTTTATCACTTCTTACATTTCATTACATTACATGTTTCAGTATCAGTTTATATGACCCCCCTTTTTCTTCTTAGAGAAATCAATACAATTCAGTTGCTTACAGAAAGATTATTGAGTTAGACGATTCCCAAGAAGGAACCAGAGTATACTTCACCCCCGCTGCTTCAGGTTCAGATCACTTTTAACATTCACTGTAGTACACAATACTTCACAAGGGTTGGCACGGCTGTTTCACTAGGAAAGAATAGGCACATTAACATCACATTTCACTTTGGCCCCAGTAACATCACCCCTGCTGACATACATGCAGCTTAGTAGGTTCTGCTTACACTGTTACCTCAGACTGTGGGATGGTAACTACACTCTCCCCTATGATAGAGATTGTGCCTATCTCCCCACAACTCCTTGATTTCTAACCCACAGCCCCCCACGAGTTCCACTCTAACCTCTCACTCTCCTCGTGTTTATAAGGCTTGGTCCTTTACTGGCTTACTAGTATCGTGAAAGTCAAGTTCAGGGAAATACTCTGGCCGGCTTCTAGTTCATACGGGAATCGCACGTCACCCTTTCAAGCACCGCTCCTCCAAGAACTGATTCCACCCTTCTCCCCAGCAATGCCCCAGCTTACTTTTGACACTGCCGGAGTTCGTCGGCCTGTGCGAAACAGTTTCGGGAACCGCCTCACCTCAGGGGTCAGGGGGCCAGCATGCGACGCTTCTCCACAGCGACCGGGTCAAGGGCGGGATGTCCACCGATGGTGTTGACAGAGCGCGTCACAACTCCTCCCGATCTCCTCACCAGTGCGAGCGCTGTACCTCCCTCTTCATAGGACCACCTTCACCGATGAGGCTCGGCTCTCATTCAGAAGGTCTTCCTCGGCCCCGCCTTCGCTGGCGTTGGTCCGTCTTCCATCACTACAGAACCGCGGAAGTGCCGGCCCTCAGATACACCAATGCCACTTCAGGTGATTCCGAGTGGGACGGATGATCTCTTCCTCGACCGCTGCCACAGGCTACTCTTCCTTTTACACGGTAAGTGTGCCTCGCCTGTTGTGAAGTCAGTCACAGCGGTCGTAATTTCAGCTCCTCTTCCTTCTTCACGATAATGCCGTTTCAAAAGGGGTAATTAAGATGAATGTTGACAGGAGCGACCCAGGGGTGTATGAACCCCCGCTAAGATCAAAGTACACCAAGGGGATTTCCGGTGCCTTTGAGGTGAAAGTCCAGGTGCGAAGATGATACTCAGACTCAGTGGGATTTGGTCGGATCCAAGGGGGTCACATCCAAGTAGGACACAGTCGGCCACAGGACAATTGCGCCCCTACTGGTGCAAAGCTCTCCTCTGTAATTCGCCTCTCTCCACACTGATCACTGCTACCTCTCTGGTCACAGGCTTACACAAAATGGCCACCTGAGTACTGGCCTTTTATAGGCTGACCCTAGTCCGTTGGAACCTGCCAGTTGGTTCCAGAACCTTCCTCAGGCAACTCAATGGGTCAGCTTGGCTGTGATGACCGTTATGACAGTTGGTGGACTCCATTTTAGGTTTCTGGGATCTCACTAAATTTTCATGTGGATGACTAGGCCTCAAGGGTAAGGCACAACGTCCTACTCAAGGAACACCTAGCCCCACAGTCAATGCTTATAAACCAAAAATCTGGGTGGACATAAAAAAAAAAGAATAATAACGCTCAGAGGCCAAAGGGGACAAAATAAATCATAGTTGTGAGAGGACCCTCAGAAGCAGACAGGTCTAACAGTCTCACTGTTGGTGTGGGGGTGGGTGAGGTTGGTAGGTTGAGGGTCAACGTTGCTGTAAATGTCAGTGATCTTGTGGTGAAAGAAGTCTGCCAGTGTGCCGCAGAGGGCTTGCAAAGGGCGGATGGTGTTCTCAGTGGTGGAGGGACAGGCAAACTCTCGTACAATGTCGAATAGCTCCTTGGTGTGCATTGGTGCTCGCCTCAAGACAGGAGATGAAGGATTCTTTCTTGGATTTCTGGAGCCGTCGGTGGTAGTTGCTAAGGGTGGCCCTGAAGGAGTTGCGGATCGAGGGGGTCCATAGTCTTTCAGTTTCTTGCCGTGGCTTTTGAGGGCCTTGAGTTCAGGTGATGAACCAGTTGGCTTGCTTGGTGATTCTTCCCCTGGGAGTGTTCTTCAGGGGGGTGAGGTGATACAGTTTTGAGGAATTCTAGATGTGGAGTTTGAAAGAGTCTGCTGGTGTGCTTTAGTTTAGGGCGGTGGTCAAGAGGGATTTGGTTACCTTTCCCCAGTTGCGATGGGGAGGGAGGGGAATCTTGTGGCAGCTTCCATAGGACCGTAGATGGTGAAGTGAACGATGCTGTGGTCTGTCCAGGACTGATCTGTGGTGTGGGAGAATTTTGCGCAGTTGGTGGAGAATAAGATGGGGTCCAGGGTGTGTTTTGCAATGTGCTTGGGGGCGGTGACCAGCTGTGCGAAGCCGATAATGCTCATGTTTACAAGAAGCGTGGTGGAGTTGGAGTCGACGTGGCCTTCGAGGTCGAAGTTGAGGTCTCCCATGAGTATTTAGTGGTGGAGTCTAATGCTAGGGGAATTATGAAGTCCAGGATGGCATTGCAGAAGCTGGCGCAGGGGCCTGGTAGTCTTTAGGTGACGGTTCCTTTAATGGTGGTTTTGATGTTGGGTTTGATCTGAAATTTAGGTGTTCCATGATCAGTGTGGTTTCGTCTTCTAGGGCTGTGCAAGCGAGGAAGCCTTTGTGGATGACTGCAATGCCTCCAACAGGTCTGAAGGGGCGGTCGTAATGGATCATCTTGTATCTAGGGGCATGGCAGTGGCGATGTCGGGTGCGGACAAGAGGGTGAGCCAGGTTTTGGTGATGAACATTACTTCGGGAGCAAGTGAGGTTCCAGACCTCCATGGCGTGCTTGCAGAGGGACCTGATGTTGAGTAGCTCGTAGTGGAGCTATAGTTTTTGAAGGGTTATTGGGGTCTGAATGGAGGTTGCATTGGATCTGACGTTGCAGGCAAAGTGTCAACCTGGGTACATCAGAGCACACCCAATCACTATATCTATAATCCAACAAGATGGTGAGACAAAAAATGGTGGAGATTCCTTCAGATAATTTATTCCAATTATTCTTGTCAAGTGTCCTTTCAATAAAGTTTCAAGCACAGTCTTGAATCAGGTCTTTTCTGTTTAGCGTTTTATTTCCAATTTTTCAAACACACGAAGAACAACAGCAGCCAACGTGCGTTTCGCTCACTGGGCTTTTTCAAGGCTCTGAGCTGAATGTGTATTGTTTTATTTCTGTTGTCAATCAATGCTGGCCTGGCTTAATGAATGGAGTCTTCCGTGTTAGAGTGTTGCAGATACAATAGCAGGTAGCGTGTGGCCCGTGGTAGAACAGCGATAAACAGTGTCCAAATTTACGAAAGCTGCCTCCTGATCCTGAAGATCGCTACCAATGTCTAAAAACTTGTGTGCATTTTTCGGACCTTGATAAAAGTGGCAGTGGTGGAGGGTAAAGGGTTCTTTTGTGTGGCAGGGGAGGCAGTACAGCAGTTGTTTTTTCGTGGTTTGGGTTTGAGATTCCAGAGTTCCTAGATGGAGTAGCGATGGCAGGCTGTCGGACCAGTGTTCCTGAGCTGGGCGTGGTCCAGGTGCAGACAGGTTGCCCTTAACGTGCCAGAGGCGCATCCAGCTGCGCACCCATGCAGCGGCCTCCATTAAGTAGTCCCGGGGAGGAGGGAGTGGCATGAAAAAACAGCGAAAGTCGGTTTGGTGGGGCGGTGAGAGTCTTGGCAAAATACAGAAGAATCAGCAGAAAATAAGCATGGGAGGATCAACAGGGGCACAAACCGGTGCTATGGGGATCTTGGGGAGTGTCGACCTTGACTGGCAGTCTTGGGCTACTCAATGTAGCCATGCAGCGTCCTCCATTAAGTTGTTCTGGAGAGGAGGAAGGGGCAGGAGAGTAGCGCAAAGAACAGGCACATGCCAGTTGGGAGGGGCAGCAAGAGTCTTGCTGTGACACTAGGGGGAATAAAGTAAATACAGGTGATAATGGGTAAAAACAGGTGACATAAGTGGGCAGCAAGGAGTGACACAGGAAGTAAACTACTTACACAAAATGCCAAAAGACAAAAAGCAATACAGAAGATACAGCAGAAAATAAGTGTCAGAGGAGCTGTGGGGGCACAAACCTGTGCTTGTCAGGAGCGCAGGCAGCAGCAGTGCCTCTTCGCTACAGGGATTGGCGACCTTGACTAGTGGTTTTGGGCTACTCCAAATTTCTAAATCTAAATTGGGCTTTTGTCGCTGGATGCACTAATAAAAGTACAACATCCACATTCATTGTTCTCCCAGCCCTCTTATATAAATGCCTGGGAGGGAGGCTTGGGATGTAAAAGTATTACAGGAGGAAGATAGGAATTTCCAGATTAATGATCATTGGTTCTCGCTTCATTTTTTTGTTTATTGTTTTTAACTCACACGCACAACCAATGTGTTTCCCAATTGGGATTTTGAGTAATCAGTAACATAAAACAAAGAAGAGGCAGCTTCTCTCTGTAGTAACACACAGTGTTTAATTTGTGCAGGTGGTTGCAACTGGTGGACACTGAATCTCATTTTTGAGGACCAGGACTAATTTGTCATTCTCCGACATTGACCATAAACGCAAGAGGAAAAAAGGAAGATCCGCCTGGGAGAAAACAGTGGAAAACAGATAAAGTAGGGATGAAAAAAAGAGCCTGCAATGATAAATAGACAGAAAGCATAATTTGGTAGAAGAAGAGGCATGAGGTTGAATTAGGACGAGACAGGCTTGGTATTTGACAATGCTGCCATTTTGCAGTGATTGCTTATAAGAAAAACTTTTGGCCCTCACACTTATTTATTTATAAAATTAAGCCATGGTAACAGAAAATCCCAAAATCCATGGGAGCCTTTGTTCCAAATGCTGTTTTGTCACCTGAGAGCTTCCGTTGAACAGTTTAATACTGGCTCATTGCTGTCAATGTTCACTTATGGTAGACATAGGTCTTGCATGGAAGACTTCTTAAACTTTTTCAATGCTGTGCATCTCTCTATGAGCTTGAGAGTAGCTTCCAGGACCTCACATTTCCTGAAAGATTTCCCAACTAATCTGCTTATTTAGTTTTCTGCTGCAGTGGTATGAATGTATTTTTTTTAAAAGTGTCATGCATGACAGGTCACTAGAGGGATGTTGTAGGTTAATCATTTATTCAATATATAGTCATAGTAGGAGAAAATATGCTCTCCTCAATTCAAAGTTTCCGGTCAGAGTTAGAGATGAGAACCTAAAGTCTTGTTTTGGTAATGGGCCACTCTTGGTCCTGGTAAGGTTTGAGGAGGAAAAGGAGTGTCTAAGCTCACCATCTTAGATTCATTATGGTACTCTCCACTGCCTGTTTTTACTACTCTCATCCTACAGCCATCCATGGGATATCAAACACTCGTATGGGACCTTCCCAAATCCCCATACTTATGTAAGAGAGAGAGAGATAGAGATGGTCCTCTCGACACATCACCCTGGACCCCTTTTGGATAACCAATGCATGTACTCGCTTCTAACTTAAATAGAGGAGTAGAGCTGAAGCCTTTCCTTCTGGTGTGTGATTGACTGTTTCCCTATTTCCAGTTTTTTTCTGTTAGTGGAGCTGTATTGTTGGACCAGCACTGTAACTGAGGGTGCTTTAAATAGAGGAGCTCCTTCCTGCCTCATCTAGTGCTGTTCAAGGTGTTGCTGAAGAACATAGTGAGACACCCAGTATGTATCCACAGACAAAGGGGCATGATTAATCTAGGTGGCTTTGATAGGGATTGGCTTCCTGAAACTCCAACATGTGCTATGATGTATCTGGGAAATTACAGTCAATACAGTGCTGAGGCAGTGGTGCTATCAACTTTCAGTATCTGCCTCTGCACAAGGTCATAGGAACAGGCTAGGTAAGGCTGTTGAAAGGGACCTGATAACTGCCACAAGATGGCGTGGTAATTGGGTTACTGCACATGTCTACCAATCTTATACACAAACAGCAATACTACATTAGGGCACTGAAATACTGAAAGGTCTACTGAAGACAATGGAATAGCTGCAAGCTATAAATATGGATATAGACTTGCTGTTGTCAACATTCAATGTTCAAATGGCAACCTCTGACTACATCTCCGACTCCGTCTCTGCTGCCTCACCTCAGGGGAAGTAGATTGTGTACGGGAATGATTGGTACTTGACTGCCCATTGTACCACTATAATAAGTAAGTGGTTGTGGTAGCAACTTTTGTAGCAAAACAAAAATAATATAGCATTCACCACACTTGCTATTTTTATGATGAATAAATCCACTTTAATTCCTGGATTGTAGACATCCAATGCAATTATTAGTCAAAGCATTAGTTATTGGCAACACAGTTGCTCAAGCAAATAACAGTGCAGTACGTATTTACAGTGCTCTTGGTGTAGAGAGAAAACGGAGGGTTGGGAGACAGGTGATGAGCGTGTGAGTGAAGGACAGGGAAAGAGTTTTGTGATATATATACATCAGCTGTACATGATATAGAACCCCTCCGACCTAACATAGGTCAATTGTTCCTAGGTATACACAGAACTCTAATTGAACATCAACTGTTGGACAAATCTGTCATCAGAGCTTGTGGAGGAAATGTGTGTTGTCAATGTTTCGACCCCTAGATTCGAGGGTTAATTCAGCCCTCATGGTGGGTTCTTCATCAGGACAAGGCTGAGAAGAGCACCTGTGAATAATCAGAAATGTGTGTAAGAAATTACAGACATTAAAAATGGGTGAATGCTAAAGTGGTCAGGTAGCGAATACCTACTTTGGTGAATATCTCCCTGGGAGAAATACAATAAAATATGAGAGGGGGCACATGGCCCCAACCCCAAGCCTTCTTTGGTCCCCGGGACCCCTCCACAGAGGTCAAAGTCTATGGCCACCCCCTCCCTGAGTCTTAATAGGCCTTGGGGACACCATCCTCAATGGGCAAATATAATTAAATGGGGAGGGGCCACACAATCCCCCTCCCCAAGTCTTATTAGTTCCTGAGGATCATATTGCCTTGGGCCAGACCAGTAAAAAAGGGAAGGGGGCTGCACGCCCCCCCTCTCCGAGACTTATTAGGCCCCAGGGACCCGATCTCCAGGGCGAAAGCCAAAAAAAAGGGGAGGGACCCATCCCCTCAGGGCGATTAATTAATACAGGGAGGGTGTGCATGTCCTCCCTGAGCAGGTGAAGCCATCCTCCAGTCCGATGCCTTATTAAAGTCTGCGTGGCCCCCCTCCCTGAGCCTCATTAGACCCAAGGGACCCCATCCCCCAGTGGCTGTATTTCTTTTTGACGGATAGGCATGTGCCCCCCTCCCAAAGCTGACACAGGTCCCAGGGACCCTATCCCCTGAGGCCACCCATTTTTGTTTTGGGAGAGAGGCCACAATGCCCGCCTCTTTAGGCCCTGGGGACCCCATCCACCAGGACTGTCTTTATTTTAAAGAGGAGAGAAGGGACCCGCAGGGCCTCCCTTCCTGAGCCTCATTAGGCCCTATGAACCCCATCCCCCAGTGCCTTATGTATTTTAAAGGTGAGGGGGCTGCGTGGCCCCCTTCCAAGCCTCAGTTGAACCTGGGGATCCCATGTCCCAAGGCCATATTTTTTTAAAGGGAGGGAGTGCACCACCCTACCCTTAATTAAAAAATGCCGTCCTAGGTCATCATTTTCTGTTTTATTTTGCCCCAGTCGCACAGGATTGCATTTTGGCACCAGAGGGGGTCCCTCTGGGTTCTCCTATGGGGCCTAGGGAGGTCGAGTATCCCAACCCTGCCCCTTCAGGTTTTTGTTTCAACTTCAGGATAGAAGACTAGGGGCCAGACGAAGGTAGCCAAATACCGGTCGGTAAAAGCCGAAAATACCGAATTTCGGCCGTTACCGACCAGTATTTGGATAATGAGATGTAGGTGTCAAAAAAATTCCGAATCAGTAAATATGAGTTGGTAAAATACCGATTCGGAATTTATCGAATCAGAAATTACCGAATCAGAATTTAAGGATTCGGAATTTACTGAGTCGGAATTTTCCGAATCGGTATTTACCGATTCGGTAAATAAGAAATAGAAAAAAATGGGTTTTGAGATGTAGGAGACTTCTAAAATACCGAATTTCATGAAATTCGGTATTTAAGACTCTGTATTTACCATGGATTGTAAGCAGGTGGTAACCAGGTGCAAGTAATAAATATGGACCCAAAATGCAACAGTGTGACCAGAAAGGCGGCATTTTACGTGATAGCAAGGCGGCTACGGCTACAGGAAGCAGAAGAGAGGGTCTGGCTAAGGGAGGAGCAAATGTACAGGCAGAGGATAACACTATATCAATTCACAGAACCAGAGATCCTGGAAAGGTACAGGCTACACCCGCAAACCATCCTGGACTTGATCAGGGACCTGCACCCACTTTTGAAGCACCCCACCCCAAGGGCCAATGCCATCCCATCTCATCTCATGTGCAGGTGCTCTGTAGCCTACACCTGCTTGCGTCTGGGAGTTACCAGGGGGTGATTGCTGTTGCAGGTGGGGATTCTCAGAGCTGCCTGTCCCGTTTTTTCAGGAAGTTCCTTGACGCCATGATGCAGAGGATGCATCATTGCATCAGCTTGCCAGACACACACGTGGAACTACTCAAAACCAAGACTGACTTTTATCAGATGGCACATTTTCCACATGTGATTGGCTGTATTGATGGCACCCACATCCCCATATGCCCACCTGCTACCACAGAGTACATTTACAGGAACAGGGAAGTCAACCCACTCCATCAAAGTTCAGGTAATCTGTGATGCCAACAACATCATCACAGACATTGTGGCCAAGTTCCCAGGAAGTACCCACGACTCCTACATCTTTCAGAACAATGGGATCTACACACGGCTGACAGCGGGGGAATTTGGTGAAGGATACTTGCTAGGTAAAACACTGTGACACACCCTGATTGATATTGCCAATGCATGTGTATGTGTGCATGTGAGTAATGGCTTTCTTCTTCTCATACAGGGGATAGTGCATATGCCGTCCGCTCATTCATCCTGACACCCTCCCTTAACCCTTCAACCCGCAGCCAGAGACGTTACAACCAGGCACACAAATCCACAAGGAACGTCGTGGAGCGCACCTTTTGGCTATTGAAAAGCAGGTTCCGCTGCCTCCACAAAAGTGGAGGTGCACGGCAATATTCACCTATAATCTGCTGTAAGATAATTTCAACCTGCGCAATGCTACACAACCTTGCAATGAAGAAAGGCACAGAGGTGGAATTGAGTGACTATGAGGACCACGATGATGAACATGCACTGCCTGACCCAAACATAGCAGGATTTGCCCCACCAACAGATGGCAGACAGAGAAGAGCAGAGATCATACCGAACTTCTTTTGAGTAAGTAAACACACATAGACAGGTGGAGCATGCACCCAATGTAGTTTAATATTTGGCACTACGCAGGAACTCAAATGCTAAGATTTCCTACAACAATGTCAGCCATGTAATAATGGTAGTCCTGTCTCACTTCCCCATTTAAATTCATGAAGAGTGGTCTGTACAAGTCATTTCCGGGCACGCCTACCAGTGCCAGATGAAAGTGGCTGGCTGTCCTCACTGGGTGTTTGGGGTGTTGGATCACCATGGCGCCTGCTGCTCCTCCATGTCTCAACTACAGGGGGTTTGTCATGCTGCTCATACTGTTGATTTCCTCACTTTCCGGTACATCGGGATCAGAAGTTTGTGCTGTGTGTGCATGAAGCGCACCTCTGCAGCACTGGTCAACCTTGCATGGCTCCTAGACACCTCACTGCTGCTGTGTGATGGTCTCTCTTGCATGTTGATGCATTGTCTGCAGAGAAGGGATGTGGCTGTTGCCAGGCGGTTCATAGCCTTACTTCGTTGCTGCGCATGTTGTCTGTCCTTGCGCCTTGCTAACCTGCCCTGGTCGAGCTTCCCGCACAGGAGTTGCACTGATTGTGTCATGTTCCGCACACCTGTGGCCATCTCCCTCATACCTGATGCCATGTTTGTATTCTCATCTACCAGTGCACTGATGCCCTTCCCTATGTTTTCCATATGTGTATTCAGGGTCCTCATCTGGCGTTGCACAGACTGGATTGCCTTCCCCTGCATTCTTTGGATCTTAACTATGGTACCCTCCAGTCGAAGAAAGACACTGGGACGCTTCACATGTTGTGCATCACTGCTATCTCTGGCCCTGCGGTGTCTCATACCTCTACGGCCAGCCTCTGCACTGGACTGCTGTGTGGCAGTGCTTCTTTCCCCAGCCAAGGTTTGAGTGTCTTCACCCACCATTTCACCAGCAGAAGTTTCCATTTCTACCAGTGGAGCAACTACATGCCTCCTGCTCATTTGAGGTGCAGGTGTTCTTTGCGGCAGTGACGCAGGCAGTTCAGGTGAGGACAGTAGCAGAGGGGATCCTGAACGTTCTGGGGACGCCTGCAGATGTGGAGACATTTTAAGGTCTTGGGATGGTGGCAGTGGTGATTGTGCACCAGTGTCCTCTGTGATATTCGCTGTACTTGTGCTTGCCTCCTGGCTGTCATACCTCTATGAAGCTGTGCCTTCCTCCTCCCTGGTGCGCTTGCGAGATGCCTCGCCTGTAGACATGAAAGCGTACATTAGCTCTGTGCTCCTGTCTCACTGCTTCTACAATTAATTTGTTTTCACTCAAACACTGTACATATTGCCTCAGTCTCATTATGACAGATATGTGGTGCCTAACTTCTTCATTACTGTGCTGTATGACATGGTAGGTTTTTAAAAAACTACATGTCCCATGATGCGTTGCTCCTGTCTAATACTGCCTCTACTGCAGTGGGGTTACGTTTGCCACATGGGGAAAAGGGAAGGTGATGGGGTAGGAGTGATTGCTGTGCATGCATCTTACCTTTTCTTGCTGCAGATCTGGCTGAGCTGTGTGCATCTCCCACTCCACAGACGCTCTCTGGTTCAATGGTGGACCCCACCAACTCCTCCAGCTCAGTCAGGGGTGGTGCACGGTTTTTCCCTCCTCCAGTTTTGTTAGCCTCTTTGTGGAGCTCTGCTATTTTCTTCTTGGTAATGCTCCTGAGGTCATACCACCTCTTTTTCAGGCCGTCCATGTCCCTTGGAGTCACCCCTACAGCATTCACCTTATTCTGTATTTCCAGCCAAATCTTTCTTTTTGCAGATTCAGCCACAGTCAGGGACTGCTTGCCAAACAATTTCTGGTGTTCTTTTACCACCTCCTCCACAAGGACCTGCAGCTCCATGGTGCTAAATTTAAGTTTTCTCTTTCACTCTGTAGGTTCTTTTTCATTGCTGCTTGACATTTTCACACTTTAAAAGCACAAATAAAGTTTTCCTGTGGCTCAGTGACTCAGCTCTGCTTGCTCTCCCTTTCAGCAGCTCTTAATTACTTCCACCTGTGTGGATTTGGGCAGTTACTGGTTGGGAGGGGGTGGGTGTTAGCAGCTGATTGGCTGACTACTAGGTTTCCCTTTTTTTCCCTTTCCGATTCGGTATTTACCGATTCGTTATTTACCGATTCGGCATTTCCCATTCATTCATATGGGCCAAAAGGCCCATAGGAATGAATGGGAAATACCAAATCAGTAAATAGCAAATCGGTAAATATCGATTCGGAAAATTCCGATTGACAGATACCGAATTTTACAGAATCAGTAAAATTTGCTGATTTTTTACCTACATCCAGAATACCGATTCTAAAATACCGAATCGGTAAAATTCGGTAATTTAGAATCTGTATTTTTGGATTACATACATCTAGCCCTAGGTCCTCGAGCCCTGTAATGGCTGCCAACAATATTTTTCTCATGTTGCTGGCAGCCAATTAAAGCATTTGCTACGGCGGGATTCTGACTCCTGTGGCAGCAAGATGGGCCGAGTGGGAAAAAAACTCCCTTGGCCAATCAGAGTGCGCTAATTTTAAATTGGTGCTCCTGTAATAAACTCTCGAGTCTCTTGCTGATGGAACCGTCCAGATATGAAATTATGTTTAAACCTTAATTTCAAAAAAACGACTGAAAGGATTTACACCAAATCATAAATGCACAATCTGCGGATTAAGATCTAGCCTCCTGCCAAATTTGGTGTAATTCCTTTCAGCAGTTTTTGTGGTATCTTCTTCTGGGGGTCATTGTTCAGCATTCCGTCCATCAATTGTTAGTTTTGCATTTGTCGTCCTAAGGGGAATGGGTATGCCCAGAAGTGGGTGCCATGCTCACCATTCCACCAGAGTCAAGCTATTCCGGCTGATGAGGGGTCATACCCTGAAAATGATCCTAGGATTCTTATTTCCGGTCTGGGGAGGACCTGAACTGGCTATTCGGGCTGGACTATTCTGATGAGGAGCAGGATCAAGGCTGATTTGCATAAGGCTACTTCCAAACTGGAATGGTGTGGTGAGCAATTAAACAATGAATTTAGGTCTAGGTGTTTGACATTGTGCAGCATTCTGTCTATCATTTGTTCTGATTGCATATATATATATATATATATATATACACATATATATATATATATATATATATATATATATATATATATATATATATGGAAGCTCCCTTCTCCTCCTGTTATAAGGAAAATAGCACTTGCGGGGGCCATTGCAAAAGTTTATTCCTCACAGCATACCCAACAGACGCATTTCGGCTTGCCCCTTCTTTGATGTTGCCGGTAGTTATAGTTAGGACCTAGTTTCCATAGAAAAAGCATTTTTTGACTTCGCTATAACTTTAACGTCGTTTGACTAGTCTTCAAGAAATTTTCCCCAAAAAGATTCAAGGTAGGTTCTGGTTGTCTTGGAAAGCTTGGGGGTGATCCATGTAGCGTGGACCGAGAATTTGGGGAACGCGAAATAAGGGTGCGTTTGTAATGTTAATTCCCTTAGGAACCCGTAGCCAGACCTACAGCCCCAACTGCTAAACACATTTACACCAAATTTGGCAGAGAGGTAGATGTTGGTTCAAGGAAGTGTCTTTTGCTTATTTGGTGTAAATACTTTCAGTAGTTTTTGAGAAATGTAAGTTTAAATTTATAGTGATATCTCTGGTCGCAAAGTCTTTGCGAACAAAGAGAGCTCGTGCAGGGAAATGCACTGTTGTGATTGGCTGCCAAAGCACATCAACCAGAAAGTGTTGGCAGCCATCTTGGGACTCAGCTTCAAGCTGAGTATGCCCCCAAAAAATGGAAAATTAAAAAAGAGGTCAGGGTAGGAATACCCTGCCCTCTAAGCCATGGTCTTGTGATCCCCAGGGACACCGCCACAGCATAAAGGCATTAAAAAAAAATTGCACTTTTTTTTAATAAAAGCAAGCGCAGGTTTCTGCACTTGCTCTAAAATAACCCTGAGATGGGCCAGGTCCCGGGGCATATGATTAAAATAGAATAGGTGCACACGGGCCCCCTCCTAGGGCTTAACAAAGCCCCTGGGACCGGCACCTCCTTATTAATGCTGGTGGGCCCACTAGCCTCGCCCACAGCCCCAGGGACCGCCACCTCAGCAGAACTATTGAAACATTATAGGGGGGCCTTGCAGACTCCCCATGCACCAGGGAGTGCCATCTCCACAGGGCTGTAACAATGAAAATGCGGGGGCTCACTCGACCCCCACAGCCCCGGGGACCAACTCCTTCTCGGGCCTTACAAATATGGGGGCTCTCAGCACCCCCTCTGCACTGGAGACTGTTACCTCCACAGGGTAAAGATATGCAAAGGATGCGGGGGCCTGCTCGGCCCCGGCGCTGCCACAGGGACCACCACCTCCCCGGGGCACAACCATTAAGTAATTTTAAAAAACTAAGCAAGGGAGGCCCTACCGCTCCCTCACTTAGCTTCGGGGGCCTCCACCTCCCCGGGGCTATACAGAGGATGGGAGGGGGCTGCTTGGCCCCCCTCCAGGAGCCCTCCATGTCCCTGGGGACCATCACCCACCCCAGGGCCAGCTCCAGCAATGTCCTAGGGTGCCCATCCTCGGGACAATGCAGTTTCCTATGGCGCTCCTGCCAACCCATAGCAAACTCTGCTCCACTTCATAGAAGCGAGAGCATTAAAAATGCTCTTGCTTCCATGAAGCGGAGCAGAGTTGCTTTTGGACAGAGGGAGCTGCATGTTTGCAACTCCCTCTGTCCAAAAGCATTTCCGGGCTCCTGCAGGAGGCAGAGAGCCAGCAGGGACTGCGGGGGCCTTGAGGCTCCCCCATGACCCTCAATGAGGTGGCCATGACCCGGGTGATGGGTTTCCCAGCGCAATATCTGCCTGGGGAGGTGGGCTGAGCTGGCCCTCCTCCCCATTTAAATGAAAAAAATAATGTTATAGGCCTGCCTTGGGGATGGGGTTCCCCAGGGCCGAAATGGGTCGGGGGGCAACACTGCCTCCTGTCCTAAAAAAAGCCACAACTCGCGGGAGGTCTGCCCCCTTCCTCCATGAGATCAAGCTGAGTGGACAATGACCTGAAAGACCGAGCTTTGATCAAACTGAATGAACAATGATTTATGTACCAAGCCTTAACAAGGTCACCAGCTACAAACATTGTCTGGATCTGGTTATCAACTGCAAATACTGCCCTGATTGAACAATGAACTAACAGCCAAAAGATCAGAATGAAAAAGTATAAAAGGCTTGTAAGCTGCGGAGTGAAGCAGCTGCTTCCTCTGTCATGTTTCTAACAAGCTTGGGACTCTGTTCCATAGCCCGGGCTATTTCAATAAATCTGGGTTCCTCCTGCAGACGAAGGCTCCTGTGTCTCCTGTTACTACGTATCAAGGGTATGGAAGACTTGGGCCGTTCCCCCGCCGCCGAGACCCAGTAAGTGGGTTATTCCGGTTCTTCGAGCAGGAAGGTCAGGCCCCGTGGATGTGAGGAATTGCATGGAGAGACTCTGATGGAGGTACCCTACCCGAGGGATTCTTGCAATCCAGTAAGCCGAACGACTCACCCGCTTTTCCTCCCCACCCGGTCTGGGCCACATGACGCGATCTCGCTGGAGTCCCCTAGCAAATAATTTCTGGAGCAGGACACAGCCCTATGTCTACAGAAGAGAACTACCCCTGTAAGGTAAGGGTGGACTGATCACCCACCAGGTCTGTATGATTCTGTTATTAACTTTTGCAAAAGCCAAGCTGTTATTGACTTTTGCCAAAGCCAAGCAAGCGGGGTGAGTTTTTTAAAACCCGCTGGTGTCTATTATCTGTTTCTGTATGATTCTGCTGTTATTGACTCTTGCAAAAGCCAAGCAAGTGAAGTGAGTTTTAAAAACCCGCTGGTGTCTGTTATCCGTTTTTAAGCATGCCAGTCAGTAGTAAGTTCAAGAAATTATGTTGTTGTATGGATACGCAGGACTCCCAGTTGGAGGCGGCTTTTCCGCTTCCTCCAGAAGGGATCCCTGGCCATACGATTTATGTTAAACATGGCCCTTCTGCCATAATGTTTTCCTCATTCTGGGTAAAATATACGAAATAAAGTAACAGGGAATTACAATGGCCACTTTATGGCTCTTTTAATTTCCAAGTTCTTGCCAACTTAGAGGAACAATTCATGAAAAGAAAAATGCGCCCTTCTATGTTTGAAGCTGTACGATTTTGGAGGAAAGAGATAGAGCAGACATCTGGAAAGTAGAAGGCTCAAGAAAGAAAACAGGAACGTATGCCAATGGCCGACCACGCCAGAGAAAATGTACAAAATAAAATGACAAAGTCAGTAAAAATAGCCGATAGGGAGCATGGGACCCAGGTACAACCATGTTATCTAGCTTGTGAGGAAAAAGGAAAGGGCCATATGGAAGGGGGAGAAGAAGGTGATTCCTTGCTTGATGCCATGCTAGAAAGCCCTCCGGCATATGCCCCAATGTACCCTGCCCTGACGCCTCACACCCCGCATATCCCCCCTCCACAGCCCACTCCTGCCCCCACTGCCCCTCCTACTGTTATCCCTGTCACACTAACCCTCCCAATTTTTCCTATGACACCTACCACGCCAGCTAGCCCTGTTCACGCTGTGGGAATGACAACAAGTCACCACCCGCCCAACCCCTGCGGCTTTACCGCTACACGCCCTTTTCCTACTTCCCCGTGGTCTACAGTTAAGCAGGATTTATATAAATTGTTGAATTCCTCCCGACTGGCCTCCTTGCGCTCTGCAGTCAGCTTTTCGTCCCTTCGAGAAAATGACATACAGAGGCAACAGTATGAATGTTGGATAAATAACGGGAATATTTATGCCTTTAAAGAAATATGGTCCACTTTTTCCCAGTGGACGATTATGGAACAGACCACCTGGGCTGAATACATGTGTACCCTGGTCATGCAAAGATTTGAGAATACGCTTATGCAGATACCCACCAGATTAATGGACCTTAGGTCACAAATAAAAAGAGGCGATGTTCAGGGAGAGGGGATGTTTGGTGCTATGCCTGCTTTAATGTCTAACCAGGATATGACCGCTTTTCCCAACACCCCTCCAGAAACAGCTATGCCAATGAGAGACACGGCCCCTGTCTTTGTTAACACATTTACCGATGCCCAAAATAATGGCCGAGGGGCTGTTGAGGCACACTGGCGCAATCTTTGGGTTCATGTTCCTTGGAAAAGGCCAGAAGTAATGTCGTTAAAAGGACAATTACCAGATCCCCGGAAGAATCCGGCTGCTTTTCACAGAGAATTAGGTCAGATTATATCTGCAGGTACTCTCGTTCTTGAGGATATAGATTTACTTTTTTGGTACGGTTGTCCTCACTGAAATTTGGGACAAGATTTGACATACTGATAATGAAGTGGTGTTGGGAGGTAAATGGGCTGACCTAGAGGCCATGGAGGAAGCAAGGGTAGGAGGGACTAAACCAGAAGCTGCCATCCTGACTTTACCCGGTAAAATAATGACGTTTATGAAAACACTTTTGCCTGAAACTGTCATTGACGGGGATAAAATAAACGCCTGTAGGCAGCGAAAAGATGAGAATGTGGCGTACTTCTTTACCGTTTTAAGACAGAATACAAGGGACATAGTGGTTTGGATCCCCAGACCCCAGGTTCTGGCCCAGTGTTTGTCGATAAGTTTGTCAGCAACTTGCTTCCTGAGATTTCCGCCAGGCTTAAGAAAGTTGAAAGTACGTGGTCTGCACAAACTATGACTGGTATCTTGGCCATGGCACAATATCACAAGAATAGGGAGAATGAAGATAGAGACAAGGAGAATAAGAAGGTTAGGGATCTTAAGACTAAGGCACTTCTGCAGCAGGCTTACCCTCCCTGAGGTCCCGATGCCCGCAGGATTTTCAGACCTCAACCCCAACCCCCTCTGAGGGCTCGCCAGTCTACCCCCTCCAGCCCTCAACGTACGGGAGCCCTCCAAACAGATCAGTGTGCCTATTGTAAGGGGTATGGTCATTGGATAGATGAGTGTCCTGAGTTAGCTGAAAACATCCGAACAGAGAAGACTCAGCCTCGCGCTCCCAGGGAGGGGAGGCCAACTAGGGACCATGGCCCGCCCCATCTTCAGGATAATGAACGAAGGCCCAAGGATGACGCTCCCATCCGGCCAGTAGGTTTAATGGGTACGAAGCAACACGTACTTATTACAATGCTGATTATGATGAAGGTGATGAGACAGGGTCCTACCAAGCATAGGACAGCCAGGAAAGGGGTATTACCAGAGTGCATATTCCAGTGGATCAAAGGGGCCTGTATGTTTAAATGTCAGTTGTGGGGAATGATCAGAATTTTCTTTTGGATACTGGGGACACCAGGTCTTCTATTGCATGTCTGTCAGTCCCGGAGGCACCCCTTTCTGGCAATACGAATGTCTCTGTGGGTTTTGCAGGAACACCTGTGACCAGCCCTGTTTCTGAAACCCCTTCCTCTCGATATTGGCCCTGCACATGTTGACGCTCCCTTAGTCCTTACTACAGGTTGCAGTGAAAACTTGTTAGGCATAGATTTACTGAAAGCTCTGTATGCAACCATATCATGTAGTCCCCAAGGTGTATCCCAAACAATTTCTCCCACCGCAGCTTCCTATATGTACCAGTCCGGTCCCCTCTCACCAGAGTTGCAGTCTTTACCTTCCTCCCTCTGGGCATCATCAGACACTGATGTAGGGTGTCCCAACATATCCCCTCATGTGGTACGCATCCAGCCAGGTGCACTTCTCCCCCGCCTCCGGCAGTATCAACTGCCCGCGGAAGTAGAAATGGCCCTTTTAACAATTAATTAATGGACAAGGGCGTAGTGGAGGTAACACGTAGCAATATCTGTAACAGTCCCATTATTCCCGTTCTTAAAAAGACAAATGGAGATGCTCTCTCCCCTAAAATATACTGATTCGTGATTGACCTGAGAGCCCTTAACAAAATAACAATATCCCAATATCCTGTTGTCCCCGCCCGACATTACAGCCCTCTTAACGATGGTCCGTTATGATGCAACACACTTCTCTGTCATAGACCTGAAGAATGCTTTTTTCAGGATTCCTATACATCCTGACAGCAGACATTTTTTTGGTTTCTCCCTTGGTAGGCGGAGCGTTAGAGTCTGCCGCGCCCCTCAAGGTTTCACCGAGAGCCCTAGTATCTATAGTGAAGCCCTAAAAAGTCAACTAGATTCCTTGGAACTACCTGATAATTCCACACTATTACAATATGTAGATGACCTCCTCATTGCTGCAAATTGTGCCCCAGCATGTAAAGAAGCTACTCTCTCTTTGTTACGCCACCTTGCCCTCCATAATCACAAAATCTCTTTGAAAAAGCTTCAGTTTTGTTAAAAAAAGGTGACCTATTTAGGTCATCTCTTCTGGAAGGAGGGAAGGCAGCTCACCGTTGATCGTGTAGCCATTATTAATGCTATGACGGCCCCACGAACACAAAAGCAGGTGCAAGCCTTCATAGGCCTAACCCCATACTGTAGACATTGGATTTCCAATTTTTCAGCCATGGTCAAACCTCTTCTTGCCCTCACCACTAAAGACATATCAGACAGTTCCTTTCCATGGACTAGAGTGCATGCACAGGCCTTCCAAGATTTAAAAAAGGCTCTGTGTACTGCTCCAGTCCTCGGTACTCCTCATTATACCAAACAATGTTCTTTTTGTACATGAGACAGACGGCTGTGCATGCGCTGTCTTGACCCAGATGTTCGGAGGTCACCATCGGCCAGGTGCCTATTTTTCAGCCACCTTAGATCCTGTTGCAAGGGCTCTCCCAGGATGCCTACGGGCGATCGCTGCGGCCGCCCCCATGGTCCGTCAGAGTGCAGGGATCGTCATGAACTCCCCCCTGACTCTGATGGTCCCCCATTCTGTAGATACCCTCCTTAATAACACCAAGACACAGTACCTCACTAGCGCACGACTAACAGGATATTAACTGACACTCTTTGCCAGCCACATTAACATCAAAAGATGCACTGTACTAAACCCCGCCACATTACTCCCACTGGATACTCAGGATGCCCACTTAGACCCACGTGACTGCATATTAAGGACAGAGGAGGAGACGAAGGGAAGGGTTGACTTACAGGACACCCCAATAGCAGAACCAGAAGGTACACTGTATGTGGACGGATCATGTGTCAGAGGGCGAGATGGTAACACCTCAGCCACCTACGCCCTCACGACCTTAGGGCCACGCAGCCCTCAAGGATGCCACACCCATAAAGACACCACCACCTCATCATATCAGCCAAGACATACTCCTTCAAAGACTGCCTGGATAACAACGCACACGACAGCAAAGAGCTCTTCCGCATCGTAAAAGAACTCTCCAACCCCAGCGCCAACACCAACGACATCCCGCCCTCACAAGAACTGTGCGACTCACTGGCCATCTTCTTCCACCGCAAGATCGCCGACATCCACGAAAACTTCAACACTACGACCGTCCCGACCACGCCAGACTCCACCCCTCTCCCAAACACCAACAGCGCCAACCGCCTGACCACCTGGTCCAACGTCAGCGACGTCGAGACACGCAAAGTCATGAACTCCATCCACTCAGGATCACCGACAGGCCCGTGCCCACACCACATATTCAACAAGGCAGACGCATCCATCGCACCCCAACTACGGAAGATCATCAACATCTCCTTCGAAACAGCGACATTCCCGGAAAGCTGGAAGCACGCTGAAATCAACGCCCTCCTCAAAAAGCCCAAGGCGGACCCCAAGGACCTCAAGAACTTTTAGGCCCATCTCCCTGCTCCCGTTCCCGGCGAAGGTCATCGAGAAAATCGTCAACATGCAACTGACCCGCCACCTCGAAGACAACAACATCCTGGACCCGTCCCAATCCGGTTTCAGAAGAAACCACAGCACCGAGACAGCCCTCATCGCCGCCACAGACGACATCAGGCGCCAATTAGACAACGGCGAAACATCTACCCTCATCCTCCTGGACCTCTCAGCCACCTTCGACATGCTCTGCCATCGCACTCTAAAAACACACCTCCAAGAAGCTGGTATCCAAGAGAAGGTCCTCGACTGGACCAGATCCCTCCTCTCCGACAGATCCCAGAGCGTCCGCCTCCGACCTTTCTGATCCGAAGCCACCAACATCATCTGCGGCATCTCCCAGGGCCCTCCTCGCACAAGTGGCCCGCCACCACAACCTCAACATCATCTCCTACGCCGACGACACTCAGCTCATCCTTTCCCTCACCAAGGCCCCACGCACCGCCAAAACCAACATCCACAACGGAATGAAGTCCATCGCTGACTGGATGAGGAGCAGACGTCTGAAACTGAACTCGGACAAGACGGAGGTCCTAATCCTCTGACCCAACCCCTCAGCCCGGGTCAATTCCTGCTGGCCAACCACTCTGGGGACAGTACCGACACCCACCGACCATGCACGCAATCTTGGATTCATCCTCGACTCCTCCCTCTCCATGTCCAGACAGGTCAACACCATCTCCTCCTCCTGATACAACACCCTCTGCATTCTCCGCAGAATCCACAAGTGGATCCCGACCGAAACAAGAAGAACGGTGGCACAGGCCCTCATCAGCAGCAGGCTGGACTACGGCAACGACCTCTACGCTGGAATCCCAGCCAAACACCTACGACGACTACAGCGCATCAAAAATGCCTCTGTCCGACTGATCATCAACGTCCCCCGCCAGCCACATCCCCCCCCACCTGAGAAACCTACACTGGCTCCCCGTCGACAAGAGGATCACCTTCAAACTCCTCACCCACGCACACAAAGCACTCCACAACGCCGGACCAGCCTACCTGAACAGCTGACTCAGCTTCCACACCCCGACCCGCCAGCTCCGCTCCTCCAGCCTCGCCCTCGCCGCCGTCCCCCGCATCCAACGAACAACCTCAGGCGGCAGATCCTTCTCCTACCTCGCCGCCAAGGCCTGGAACACCCTTCCTACCCACCTACGGCAGACCGAAGACCTACTCGCCTTCAGAAGACTCCTCAAGACCTGGCTCTTCGAACAGTAGCGAAGCTTCCCCCCCGCCCCTCTCCCCCCTTCGGCGCCTTGAGACCCTAACGGGTAAATAGCGCGCTCTACAAATAGATTGATTGATTGATTGATTGATTGATAGGGCGAGTAGTATTAACAGCTCAGATTCCGCAGTGCTCCGCTCAAGAAGCAGAATTAGTGGCCCTCACTAGCGCTTGTGAGTTAAGCAAAGGGATGACGGTAAATATTTATACTGACAGCCAATATTCCTTCGGGGTGGCCCGCAACTTCAGGAGGTAATGGAAAGAAAGGAATTTCCTTACTTACCATGGGACCAAGATTCAACATTGCCCCCTAATTCACCGATTGTTAGACTCACTGACACTCCCCAGAAAGGTGACCATTATAAAATGTAAGGCCCATAAGAAAGTGAATGATGATGTTGGGAAAGGCAATGCCCTGGCTGACCAGACGGCCAGACAAACAGCTCTTAGGAAAAGGGAAGGAATGTATGTAGGAGGTCCCGCTAGGTGGGTGGATTATAAACACAGTACAGAGTGTGATTGATATTCAGTCCCATACTACTCCTGAGGAGCTAAGGGTGTGGAAAGAGCAATTAGCAAAGGAGGGAATTGATGGTTGTTGGGTCCGTACGACTATGGAAAGACAATGGATGTTACCTGACAGTCACGTGCTACCAGTAGTTACAATGGCCCATGGTCCTGCTCACATCAGTGCAAAAGGGATATGTAAACTGTTGGAACCTACATGGTACAACTCTAAGATATCAGTATATGCTGAGAAACTGGTTAAAACATGCATGATTTGCCTAATGTATAACCCAGGAAAAGGCACAGTTTCTCCTAAGGGAGGATTCTCTCCCCCTACCTTCCATTTTGAAGTCCTCCAAGTGGATTACATCCAGATGGACCGATGTAACAATTTGAAATATGTCCTAGTGGTGGTCTGTACCTTCAGACGAAGGGTGGAGGCCTACCCCGTCAAAGACTGCACCGCTATCACTACCGCCAAAGTGATATTAAAAGAGTACCTCCCACGATTCGATTTGGCCCGCTTGGTCTGGAGTGACAACGGGACATACTTTACTGCTCAAATTATGGAATATGTCTGTACAGCATTGGGTATAAAACAAAAATTTCATGCAGCTGACCACCCCCAGTCAGCAGGTCTAGTGGAGGTGTACAATGGCCTCCTAAAAACTAAAATGACCAAAATAGTAGCTGAGACAGGTGTCACTTGGGTTGATGCTCTGCCCTTAGCCCTACTGTCCACAAGAACAACTGCGCACACTAGGATAGGGCTATCCCCCCATGAAATTGTACTCGGGAGTCCTGCCAATGTATGGGGTGTCCCGCGGCCTAAGAAATTGTCTGATTTTAAATACCCTGTATTAACTGATTATCTGTACAGTCTGACTAATACCTTTCGTACTCTTTATCACCAGGTGCATGAGGCTATACCTGACAAAAGCGAGGGCCCAGGACACGTTATCCAACCTGGTGACTGGGTCCTGATCCGGAACTTTCAACGGACTAAGAGCCTCGAGCCCCGCTGGACACAGCCCTGTCAGGTGTTGCTGGCCAGAAGGTCAGAAGAATTGGGTGCATTAGTTGCACTGCAGGAGTGTGCCTCTGCCCCTCCCCTATGATCAGTAGGTGCGGGAAGGACAAGGAGATGCAGAAACCGAAACAGTCCCGACGTTTGTCCCATTCAGCGATGCCAGACTGCATTCTACATCTATGGAAGCAGAGAATGACAGCATACTGAAAGGAAGGGTGGAACCCTCCCGTAACTCTGCTTAACACCAAGAACAATTGTTTCCCGACCATACAGTCCCTACTTACGACCGATACAATTTGAGCCCCCGAGGGAAGGCTTGCCCTTGACTTCACCAGGTGCCTATAGGCTGTAGGGCTGTGATCTTCCCCGGCTGAGAGTAGTGCTGGTGTGTCAGACTAAGGTACGCCATAGGGCCCTTGGCACCTGCGCCCAATGAAGCAACCACCAATCACAGACAGCCACTAGAGGTCCCTGGCTTAGCACAATGGCCGCCGTCCAAAACACCCGAATCCAGAAACAAGATGTCAGTCTCCAACACAGTAAACGCTTCATGGTCACCGTGCTGACGCTGTTTGCCTCCCTTGTCCTGTCTATCCTTGGTTGGCTGTTACTAATCTACCATCCTGTTACCTCACAAACTCCTACCCCGACTCCTGCAGAACACCAGTATTTCACGCTACCAGCCTACGAATTACCCCGCTGTGCAGAATTCTTCAATAACAACTTCATCCAAATGTTGCATCATCACCATCTGATCATGAACACTTCCAACTGCTGGGTGTGTGGACTGATGCTGCATTCCATGATACACCCTGTCCCATTCTTTCCCTACCCCGTTTCCATCTCTGGGTCTTGTCTTGCATGGTGGATGTTGATACAGGAGGCCTACACTGTCAATGGCACTGCCAATTCTGCCCTTGGAACATTTTGGGATGACTTCTGGCGGAACAGATCCGGCCATGCCAATGCTCCTTTTTGCCCGACCAGCTCATCCACACCGCTACTATCACCAGATGAACTCGGTGAGATGGTAGTATTCAACTCAACTAATCGACGAACATTTTCCAGATTCCGCACAAGAAGGATACTGCCTGATTAACGAGACACTGTGAATGTCATAAATGTGCAAGGCCGTGTCTGCATTCATGGCCTAGGGACTAAGAAAGTTGGTACCAGTACATGTGATATCACAAAAGCTTCAAACTCCACATCTCCTCCGAAGCAGGTGACATTCCCCAACACCTATTTCATCTGTGGCATTCCTGCCTACACTTGCCTCCCCCGTAACGGTCTGGTACCTGCTATCTGGCCTTCCTCCTTCCACCAACATGTTCTACCCATGGAGGTTATCACCTGTCAATGAAGGGAGCTCTGCGCCGCTCACGTAGGGGCGTCATATCAGCCGAGGAAACAGCAGGCCAGGAAACCGTGGGCTTCTTTAAAGCTTTCCTTCCTTTCTGGGGCCCCATGGCCAAAAGTCAGGCTGTACGAGGACTGACCAGGGTCCATGAAGCCACCATTACTGTAACAGCTAGTGCCCTCTCCAACATCACTGCAGAGCTGCAGGTGGACCACCTCATAACGCTCTAGAACAGAATTGTCCTAGATGTCATCCTTGCTGATCGTGGTGGTGTGTGTAAATTGATCAGCTCCAGCTGCTGCGTGTACATCCCAGACAACGCACCTACAGTGTACGATGCCATCCAACGTCTGCATTGCCTTTCTTCCGAAATTCATCTGGATGAAGGCAACTGGTCCCTCAAAGGCTGGATCTGGGGCCTCCTTTCCCAGTGGGGGTGGAGGATCCTCATCTTCCTTGCTTTGGGAGTAACTGTCCTGGTCTCCTGCTGTTTGTGCTTTCAGTGTCTGCTAGTGCTCTGTACAATGTGTGTCGAGACCATCAAGCCTTCTCCCTCTAACATTCACAACACCAATACGATGATGATGCTCCAATAAGAAATCGATGGCCTTATGAACATTTGTCACTGAATGGCAAAAGGAGGGTCTGTGGAAAAGTGTTCTTCTGACCAGCATAATTTGTACCAGGACTCCGTTGCTTCTTCATTGCCATCTCGTGTCAAACACTTCCACGCGACCCACCTGGTCATTTCTGCTGATGCCTGAGGAAAATCTAACTAACACGACAACAACCATCTTGCACCCTGCATTTCTGCCCAGGAACTGTTGCCCACCCAGCCCACCCTGTTCTTTGCAGTTCACCAGAAAGCGACAAGACACTCAAACCCTGTGTAAATGATTTGTTTTCCATCTCCTGCTCCCAGCCTGGTAAATATCCTTGACACTGTGATCAGATTATCTGGACAATGGTCTGACTGCTGGCCCTTGATTAGGGTGATTAAACAATGACCTGAAAGACCGGGCTTTGATCAAGCTGAGTGGACAATGACTTGAAAGAACGAGCTTTGATCAAACAGAGTGAACAATGACTTGTGTACCAAGTAGGCATGGGCGGAAAATCCGTTCCGCTCGCGGATTTTGCGGATTTTCGGGAAATCCGCAATCCGCGAGATTTGCGAATCTCCCGCAAAATCCGCAAATCCGCGAGCAGCGGATTTTGCTCGCACTGCTCGCACTGTTCGCGTGAGTTCGCGTGAGTTCGCGCCCCGCGAATAAGTGCAAAATTGCAGAAATACGATTTTAGCAAAACTGAAAGTAACTACTTACCAGGTTCAAAAGTTCAGGCTCATCATTAGTAGCCATTTCCTGTAGTGCTTCCTGAGGGGCCCCTCCAGAGTTCAGTTGCCAGTTGAAACTATTATGTGACCCTGCTCTGAACCTCAGAATAGTTACACATATGCCACAAAGGTCCTGAATTACAGCTAAGGGAGACAGGCAGGAGCCAGGCTGGAAGTTAAAATCCATTAATCAGCCCCTAATTCATTATTGTCAGTTGGGGCAGGGCAGGTGTTGTAACTAATTTTGCAACAATGAAAGCACTTAGCAAGTGCAAAAGATCACTAATCAGGGCGCACTAAGGAAGCAGGTGCCAGCTAAAAAAATATTCTGTGACACATTAATCAGCCCCAAATTAATTCAGGTCACTTGAGGCAGGGAAGGTGTGCTTTGCTTTGCCGAAAATAATGTACACTGGACAACCAGAGGGTGTGGTGATGAAACAGAGGGTGGCATGGGTGGGCCAGAGGGTGGCATGAGTAGTCAGAGAGTGGCAGTGGTGACAGAGAGTGGCAGTGATGAAGAAGAGTGTCCCAAACAGGCTGGACACGTAGAAACAACAAGTTCGCGAAACTTGCGACCCGACAGGTAAGTTCGCAATTTGCGAAAGTGTACAAAACCCTCGCGAACTGGCAGAAACACGGGCGAACACAAAAAAAAAAAATCCGCAAATTCGCGGGAATTCGCGGATTTTGCGGATTGCGAATCCGCAAATCCGCAAAATTCGCGAACGCGAGATCCGCAAAATTCGCTCATGCTTAGTACCAAGCCATGACCAGGTAACCATCTACAAACATTGTCTGGATCTGGTTATCAACTGCAAACCCTGCCCTGATTGAACAATGAACTAACAGCCAAAAGAACAGAATGAAAAAGTATAAAAGGCTTGTAAGCTGCGGAGTAAAGCAGCATCCTCCTCTGTCTTGCTTCTGGCGAGCTTGGGACTCTGTTCCATAGCCCGGGCTATTTGAATAAATCTGGGTTCCTCCTGCAGACGAAGGCTCCTGTGTCTCCTTTTACTGCGTATGAAGGGTATGGAAGACTTGGGTGGTTCTCCCACCGCCGAGACCCAGTAAGTGGGTTATTCTGTTTCTTCATCCACTACCCTGAAAAATGTGCCTCCTGGCATGCTCCTTGTTGGGGATGAAGTCCCTTTGGCTGCTGAGGTTCCTTAGTGGCCAAGAAGACCTCCTATTACCTCCAATAAGCCCCAATTAGTGGGATTGCCGAGAGGTGGTCAGAGGCCACGCCGCTTTCTCCACCACAAACGCAACTCTCGGCACACTGCTGGTGGGAGAATGATGTCCCCATGCCTCCTGTGGGCCTCAGGACTAACTACGGTGGACTTCCCCCAAGTAGCAATGCGCCCAGAGGCACGTTTGCACATTGGTGGAGAAAGGGGGTTTGGCCTTTGACCACCTCTTAGCAATCCAGCTCTGTGGGCCTTACTGGAGGTAACAGGAGGGGAAGTTGGCCCCCAAGGACCCTCAATAGCCAAGGGAACATCATCCCCCTACTAGGAGTGCACCATGAGGTGCGTTTGCAGAGTGGTAGAGAAAGAGGGCATGTCCTGCTATCATATCTCAGCAATCGTGCTTTATGGGACTTGCTGGAGGTAATAGGAGGGGCAGTTGGCCCCCTAGGACTTTCAATAGCCAAAGGGACTTTATCCGCCTACTAGTAGTGCACCATGAGGTGCGTTTGCAGAGTGGTGGAGAAAGGGGGCATGGCCTGCTATCAAATCTCAGATATGTTATTGTGTGAGACTTACTGGAGGTAATAGAAGGATGCCCTTGGGGGCCAACTACCCCTCCTGTTAACTCCAGTAAGTCCCACACAGCAGAATTGTTGAGAAATTGTCAGAGGCACACCCCCTTCCTCCACCACTCTGCAAACGTGGCACACTACTAATTGGGGTCCAGAGGGACGTTGGAGGCCAAGAAGCCCTCCTAGTACCTCCTGTAAGTCCTATACAATGGAATTCCTAATAGCTAGTCGGAGGTCCGCCCCCTTTCTTCACTACTCTGCAAACACGATTGCTACTTTAACCATAGAAATGCACTGAAAAAAACAGAGGTTACAGGGACGTCATAGTTAGGAATTAGCATTTAAAAAACCTTAGAAATTCACTCAAAAAACAAAGGCTACAGGGGCGTTATAGTTAGGAAATTGAATTTAAAAACCTTAGAAAATCACTGAAAAAAACCCAAAGGTTACAGGGACGTTATAGTTAGGCTGACATTTCACTCGGACAAAACCAGAAAAATTCAGCCGCTAACTATAACTCCCGTCCCCGTAATGTACTGCTTATGACCTCACACATATACATCATTCATGACATAGTCAGTGACATCACTGTGACGTCTCAAACTACATCAATTATGACATCATTCAGTGACTGTGAGTGTTTCTAAAATGTTTATGAGTGTGAAATACATATACACCCAGGTCTATGAATCAGTGGGTGTATGGCTGCGTGTATGGATGATTTAATGGGTGTGTGACTAACTGTATAAGTGAGTGATTGTACATGTCTGATTGAATGTATGGGTGAGTGACTAGGTTGTGTGACTGTCTGTATCAGTATGGGTTGGTGAGTAGGTACATGAGTGCTGTATGGGTTATTGATTATTTGTTTGAGTACCTTTATGGGTGTATGAGTGTCTGTGTGAGTAGGTGAGGGGTGTGTGACTACTTGCATTTATAAGTGAGAGGATGAGTCAGTGGCTGTATGGGTTTGTGAGTGCATCTGTGAGGGGCTGTATGGGTGAATGGGTGTGCGCACAATTGTGTTGGTGAGAGAATGGATATGTCATTGCTATATGGGTGAGTAACTGCATATGTGAAAGACAGTATAGGTGAGTGTTGGAGTATATATGTGACTGTATGTGTGAGTGAGTCATTGTGAAAGTGGATGTAGGGGTGAGTGAGTGTGTGATTGTGTCACTGACTATAGGTGAGTGAGTATGAATAAGTGAGTTGGTGTTTGTATAACTATAGGTGAGTACGTGGCTGTGTGAATGACTCTATGGGCGAGTGACTAGGTGTGTGAGTAGCTCTATGTCTGACTGACAGTGTGTGAGTGGTGGTATGAGTGAATGAGTGGATAAATCAAGGGCTGTATTAGTGAGTGAGTTGGTGTGAGTGGCTGTATGGGTGACTGAGTGGATGTGTGTCTAGACCTATGAGTCAGTGAGTCAGTGTGTACGTATGGTTGTGTCAATGGTTTTGAGAATGGTAGTGTGAAAGTTGGAGTGGGTGAATGAAAAGTTATATTGAGGTGTGAATGTGTGTGTGAGAGGTTCTGTGGATGATGTCATGAGTGATGTCATTTGAGATGTCATTGGTGATGTCATCAGTGATATCACTGACCATGTCACGAGTGATGTAATATGTGATCTCATAAGCAGTGCATTGCGGGGGCGCAAGTTATAGTTAGCACACCTAACTATAACTGCTGAATTTCTCTGGTTTTGCATGAGTGAAATGTCAGGAGGACTACAACATCCCTTTAACCTTTGTTTTTTTAGCAAATATACATATATATATACATTTTGGTTTGCTCCCTTCTAATGCATGCCCATTGCAGTTGGGTTGGGACACCATCTTCATTTGAGTGACATGCTCAAAGTTGAAATCAACACTTAGATCCTCTTTTAAAGTTTGTGCAAAAACACTGTACATTTTCCATTTCCTAATTTATTTTGGAACCAAAATGGACAATAACGTGCACACATGGTATTTGCTTCCATTTTCTGCACATTATGTTTGAATTTTTGTAGTTTTGTGGAAAATGCAAATGCAAACCATGATCAAGTGAGACTTGGAGTCAAACCTTCGTCGGTGCTAGTGTCATAAGGGAAGTAAATGAGTTTTGTTTACTTTTATAGCCATCACTAGGCTCTAAACAGTACCTTTAGGTCTTTATTAAGTAATACTCTCTCCGGTGATTAGTGCACTATACAAATCAATATACATAAGGTAACACTTAATTCCTATGGCAACCGTATTTACCGACCCCAATGGAATTAAGAAATCAGAGGGAATCAGGTAAAGAAGTGTGGCTCACTGGTTAGAGCAGGCAGACCCTGAAGCAGAGGTCAGACCCGGGACCAGGGTTCAATTCCCGACGCGGCAGGGTCTTGTTCTCAAATGTCCACGGACTCGATAATTCTCGCTTCGGTGCCTGACCTAATCATGGGTTCACACTCTGCAACTTTGGGCATTAAGCTTGCTTAATCTCCACAACGGCCCCCCGCGGCGGGATGCCTGGCTTTCACCTTGGGGATGCCTGTAGGGGCTATCTCACAGGGAAAAAGCCAGGACGGGTTCCCAAGGCAAGCTCTTAGAGAACCCTGGGTGATAAGCGCTATATAAATCCAATATACAATACAATACAATACAATTCATGCAGATTTGTGTACTTTCAAGTGGTAATTTAGGCTTTTAAAAGCAGACGAAATGTCTAGTTGAAAATCGTGCCAAAATGAGGAATTACTGGGGAATTTTACTAGAAATTCTCAATTCCCCTCATATTTCCGATTTTCTTAGGGAACCCTCAGAGTTCAACTCTTAATCGGTTGAATCTTCCCTGCCCCTTGAAATACAGGTACTTCTGTTACTGATAACTCCATGGATGGAGAAATCCATTGCTTCTTTGTTATGGCTTTCTTCTTCAGGGGAAAGTCATACCCACAAAAGTAAGTCCGAATGAGGTCGCACACTGCTCGTCCCATCAGCGTGTGACCCCGGAGAATGATGGTCGATGTAGTAGGTATCAGCGGGTGCGCTTCTACCCGAGTCTTGAATCTTGAGGGTGTTCACTGGTGTGCTTGCCATCCCTGGACACGTGTATCACGTTCATTAACGCTCATCAGCAGGGATTAGGCGTGTGCACGGGGTTGCTGCGTGGGCTGCCAAAAATATTCGTAGGTCCAGATACCTCTTAAGGCGAGCAGGTGCGTTGTCTCGAGGTTGTCACCTCCACCGGCTCAAGGGAGCCTGTATAAATAGTAAGTCCAAATGAGGTCGCACACTGCTCGTCCCATCAGCGTGTGACCCCGGAGAATGATGGTCAATGTAGTATGTATCAGCGGGTGCGCTTCTACCCGAGTCTTGAATCTTGAGGGTGTTCACTGGTGTGCTTGCCTTCCCTGGACATGTGTTTCAGGTTCATTAACGCTCATCAGCAGGGATTAGGCGTGTGCACGAGGTTGCTGCGTGGGCTGCCGAAAATATTCGTAGGTCCAGATACCTCTTAAGGCGCGCAGATGCGTTGTCTCAAGGTCGTCACCTCCACCGGCTAAAAGGGAGCCTGTATAAATATTTAGTCCGAATGAGGTCACACACTGCTCGTCCCATCAGAGTGTGACCCCGGAGAATGATGGTCGATGTAGTAGGTATCAGCGGGTGCGCTTCTACCCGAGTCTTGAATCTTGAGGGTGTTCACTGGTGTGCTTGCCATCCCTGGACACCTGTTTCACATTCATTAACGCTCATCAGCAGGGATTAGGCGTGTGCATGGGGTTGCTGCGTGGGCTGCTGAAAATATTCGTAGGTCCAGATACCTCTTAAGGCGCGCAGGTGCGTTGTCTCGAGGCCGTCACCTCCACCGGCTCAAGGGAGCCTGTATAAATAGTAAGTCGGAATGAGGTCGCACACTGCTCGCCCCATCAGCGTGTGACCCCGGAGAATGATGGTCGATGTAGTAGGTATCAGCGGGTGCGCTTCTACCCAAGTCTTGAATCTTGAGGGTGTTCCCTGGTCTGCTTGCCATCCCTGGACACGTGTTTGGCATTCATTAACGCTCATCAGCAGGGATTAGGCGTGTGCACGGGGTTGATGCGTGGGCTGCCAAAAATATTCGTAGGTCCAGATACCTCTTAAAGCGCGCTGGTGCGTTGTCTCGAGGTCGTCACCTCCACCGGCTCAAGGGAGTCTGTATAAATAGTAAGTCCGAATGAGGTCGCACACTGCTCGTCCCATCAGCGTGTGACCCCGGAGAATGATGGTCGATGTAGTATGTATCAGCGGGTGCGCTTCTACCCGAGTCTTGAATCTTGAGGGTGTTCACTGGTGTGCTTGCCTTCCCTGGACATGTGTTTCACGTTCATTAACGCTCATCAGCAGGGATTAGGAGTGTGCCCGAGGTTGCTTCGTGGGCTGCCGAAAATATTCGTAGGTCCAGATACCTCTTAAGGCGCGCAGGTGCATTGTATCGAGGTCGTCACCTCCACCAGCTAAAAGGGAGCCTGTATAAATATTTAGTCCGAATGAGGTCGCACACTGCTCGTCCCATCAGAGTGTGACCCCGGAGAATGATGGTCCATGTAGTAGGTATCAGCGTGTGCGCTTCTACCCTATTTTTGAATCTTGAGGGTGTTCAGTGGTGTTCTTGCCATCCCTGGACACGTGTTTCACGTTCATTAACGCTCATCAGCAGGGATTAGGCGTGTGCACGGGGTTGCTGCTTGGGCTGCCGAAAATATTCGTAGGTCCAGATACCTCTTAAGGCGCGCAGGTGTGTTGTCTCGAGGTCGTCACCTCCACCGGCTCAAGGGAGCCTGTATAAATAGTAAGTCGGAATGAGGTTGCACACTGCTCGTCCCATCAGCGTGTGACCCTGGAGAATGATGGTCGATGTAGTAGGTATCAGCGGGTGCACTTCTACCCGAGTCTTGAATCTTGAGGGTGTTCCCTGGTCTGCTTGCCATCCCTGGACACGTGTTTGGCGTTCATTAACGCTCATCAGCAGGGATTAGGCGTGTGCACAGGGTTGCTGCGTGGGCTGCCGAAAATATTCGTAGGTCCAGATACCTCTTAAGGCGTGCAGGTGCGTTGAAATGAAATGAATGAAAATAGATTTCTTAAGCGCATGGCTGCCCAAGAGCGTCCCAGCGCTAGTACACACCATAAGCTTCCATGACCTCAAACAGCGGACTCAACCTCCTCTTGGAAAAAGGAATGTCTTTAGAGATTTCCGAAACTTCTGGAGGCAGGGTTCCAGGCGGAGGGCAGCAGGAAGATCATTCCAGGTCTTGGCAACATTCACAGAGAACCTCCGCCCTCCTGAGCGTGCTCTCCTCACTCTGGGGATGGTCAATAGATTGCTCCCATCGGAGCGGAGGGCACGGATGGATTTGTAGGGACATATAAGGTCTCTGAGAATAGGGGGACCCATTCCCTGGAGAGACTTGAAAGCGATGGAAAGGGCCTTGAATTTAATTCTCTCACGGATGGGGAGCCAATGGAGAGCTCTAAGAGCTGGTTTGGCTGAGGTTCTTTTCGCCGTGCCGGTCAGTACTCTCGCCGCCGCATTTTGTACTCGCTGAAGGGAGTTAATGGCTGATTCAGGGGCACCGAGCAGCAAGGCGTTGCTATAATCCAGCCTAGACAGTATTAGCCCCTGGATCAAAAGTTTCCTAGAGCTAAAGGGCAGAAGAGGCAACACCTTCCGGACAGAGCGTAACAGACCACAGCAGATCCCTGCCACTTTCTTAGTTTGTACTCTGAACGTTAGATCGGGTTCCAGCCATACCCCCAGGCTCTTAATTTCATTCTTAGGTTGGGGCGCCTCCCCCAGACAGGGGGGCCACATGGTTTTGGGAAGGGAGGTGGAAAGATTACCCAACATCATAAGTTCCGTTTTGGACCCGTTGAGTTTCAGCCGTGATTCTGTCATCCACGCCATGATACTTGTCAGACAACACCCGAATCTTTCTGCCGCGTTTTCATGGTGGGATAGCGAGACGACAAGCTGGGTGTCGTCCGCGTAGGTCACTATTTTCACCCCGAAGGGTGAAACCACATCCTCCAGTGGGGCCATATAGATATTAAAAAGAGTCGGGCTCAACGAAGAGCCCTGTGGGACTCCGCACTGGAGGGGGATCGACTCGGAGAGGTGCGTATCATCGCAGACCTGGTAGGACCGACCATTCAGAAAGGAAGTTATCCAGCTTAAGGCTTGGCCGGATATTCCCATCCTAGTAAGGCGTTGAATGAGGATACCATGGTTGATGGTATCAAATGCCGCGCTGAGGTCAAGAAGGACCACAGCTGCGGAACCTCCTGCATCCAGAATGCGTCTGGCTTCCTCTACTACTACAATCAGGGCAGAGTCAGTGCCCTGCCCAGGGCGAAAGCCTGTTTGCGAGTTCTTGAGCAGGTTATGACCTTCTAGGAAGGAGGACAGCTGGCGATTGACAACCTTTTCTGCAATTTTGCTCAGGCCTGGCAACAAAGAAATTGGGCGAAAATTCGCCAGGTCGTCCAGGTCAAGTCCCGCCTTCTTAGGTAGAGCCTTAACCATCGCCTTTTTCCAGCTGGGGGGTACTTCTCCGCCGCCGAAGGAGGCGTTCAGAAGGCCCGTAGCCCGCGGGGAGACGGTATGAGCTATCCGTTTAAGAATATGGATGGGCATAGGGTCAGAGGGGGAGCCACTTTTGAGATTGGCTAATTCTTTGCGGAAGTATTCCTCAGTTATGGGAGTGATAACTTCCCACAGAGGGCTCACACCACTCACGACCTGCGTTGAGGACTCAGAGGGAGGAGCACTGAGGGGGATACTTTGTAGGATTTTTCTGACCTTATTGTCAAAGAAATGTGCAAGTTCATTGCACCGTGCTCTACTCGAAGATTGAGGCAATGAAGGAGAGGGGGTGTTCAAGAGTTCCTTGACTATGGTAAATGTTTCTCTTGAAGAATTAGAGGCAGTCCTAATTCTCTCTTCATAAAAGGTCGCTTTCGTGCGGTTACATGCTAGCTTGTATGCCCTCATGGCTTCCTGATACGGAACTTTACTATTAGTAGACCAGTCTTTACGCCAGGCGCGTTCCAGGCGTTTGCAGACTTTTCTAAGGTCGCGAAGTTCAGCTGTGTACCAAGGGTTTTTAAACCCATTACTTTTCTTGGTACTACACCTCTTGGGAAGCACCAGGTCCAGTGCTCCTAGTAGCCAGTTGTGGAAACTACAATCTGCTTCAAGGGGGTTTGAGAGGGGGGCAGGAGTAGATTGCTCAAGGGCAATGGTTAAATCATCAAGGGACAATTTAGGCCAGGGTCTATGTGAGGATCGAATAGAGCTGTTACAGTCAGACCTACATTCAGTCAAGATTGTCAAATTAAAAGGAATAAGAAAGTGGTCTGACCAGGGGAGGGGGCAAGGCGGTGAGGCCTTCAGAAAAGGAATGTTAGAAATTAGAGGGTCCAGTAAGTGGCCCTTCAGGTGCGTGGGTTCATTATTGTGTAAGGACAAATTACATGCTTCAAGATCAGCTAGCAGATCAGTAGCCACCTTGTCTCCCAAGTCCTCCAAATGGAGATTAAGATCTCCTAGAAGAAGGAAATTGGGGACTGAGGCTGCCAGTGTCAGTGCTGTCTCCAGCAGAGAGCTAATGAACTGCTTGACCCCACCCGGAGGACGATAAATCAGCAGCCCTGACAGCGAGTAGTTAGGAGAGAGTTGAATGGAAAACCTCATGCTCTCTGCGTCAGAGATCATGCCATTTTCAATCCTGCAGGCTAGAGTCTCCTTATAAATTATAGCTAGCCCTCCACCTATGCCATTAGGCCTATGAAGGCACTGTATCGCGTAGCCTTTGGGCAGAGAATTGACTATATCGAACTTAGAGCTGTCAGAGAGCCACGTCTCTGTAAGAAACAGAACATCAGTTTTATTATCCTGAATCAGTAGATTGACTTCAACCGAATGCTTGACCAAGGACCGGCAATTTAATAGGGCAAAGGTCAGGGAAGAGGACGTAGGCTCTTTCTTTTTGGCGACATTACCAAACTTAGGGCAGTATGCGCACCGTCTATATGGTACGTCCGGTATGACTGGGTATCTACAGTGTTGTATAGTAATCGGACGGAGTGCTAACAACTCGTCCCTAGAGTAGAGACGGGGGCTCAATTTATCTGTGGCTAGTAGGGTACGATCGAGCAGGGGTTTTGGCCCTAGGTCCGTACTGGCCCGTTGTCTCGAGGTCTTCACCTCCACCAGCTCAAGGGAGCCTGTAGAAATAGTAAGTACGAATGAGGTCGCACACTGCTCGTCCCATCAGCGTGTGACCCCGGAGAATGATGGTCGATGTAGTAGGTATCAGCGGGTGCGCTTCTACCCGAGTCTTGAATCTTGAGGGTGTTTAGTGGTGTGCTTGCCATCCCTGGACACGTGTTTCGCGTTCATTAACGCTCATCAGCAGCGATTAGGCGTGTGCACAGGGTTGCTGCGTGGGCTGCCGAAAATATTCGTAGCTCCAGATACCTCTTAAGGAGCGCAGGTGCGTTGTCTCGAGGTCCTCCCCTCCACCGGCTCAAGGGAGCCTGTATAAATAGTAAGTCCGAATGAGGTCGTACACTGCTCGTCCCATCAGCGTGTGACCCCGGAGAATGATGGTTGATGTAGTAGGTATAAGCGGGTGCGCTTCTACCCGAGTCTTGAATCTTGAGGGTGTTCACTGGTGTGCTAGCCATCCCTGGACACGTGTTTCGCGTTCATTAACGCTCATCAGCAGGGATTAGGTGTGTGCACGGGGATGCTGCGTGGGCTGCCGAAAATATTCGTAGGTCCAGATACCTCTTAAGGCGCACCGGTGCGTTGTCTCGAGGTCGTCACCTCCACCGGCTCAAGGGAACCTGTATAAATAGTAAGTCCGAATGAGGTTGCACACTGCTCGTCCTATCAGCCTGTGACCCCGGAGAATGATGGTCGATGTAGTAGGTATCAGCGGGTGCGCTTCTACCCGAGTCTTGAATCTTGAGGGTGTTCACTGGTGTGCTTGCTATCCCTGGACACCTGTTTCGCGTTCATTAACGCTTATCAGCAGCGATTAGGCGTGTGCACGGGGTTGCTGCGTGGGCTGCCGAAAATATTCGTAGGTCCAGATACATCTTAGGCCCGCAGGTGCGTTGTCTCGAGGTCGTCACCTCCACCGGCTAAAAGGGAGCCTGTATAAATAGTTAGTCCGAATGAGGTCGCACACTGCTCGTCCCATCAGAGTGTGACCCCGGAGAATGATGGTCGATGTAGTAGGTATCAGTGTGTGCGCTTCTACCCAAATTTTGAATCTTGAGGGTGTTCACTGGTGTGCTTGTCCTCCCTGGACACGTGTTTCACGTTCATTAACGCTCATCAGCAGGGATTAGGCGTGTGCACGAGGTTGCTGCGTGGGCTGCCGAAAATATTCGTAGGTCCAGATACCTCTTAAGGCGCGCAGGTGCGTTGTCTCGAGGTCGTCATCTCCACCAGCTCAAGGAAGCCTGTAGGAATAGTAAGTCCGAATGAGGTCGCACACTGCTCGTCCCATCAGCGTGTGACCCCGGAGAATGATGGTCGATGTAGTAGGTATCAGCGGGTGCGCTTCTACCAGAGTCTTGAATCTTGAGGGTGTTCAGTGGTGTGCTTGCCATCCATGGACACGTGTTTCGCGTTCATTAACGCTCATCAGCAGGGATTAGGCGTGTGCACTGGGTTGCTGCGTGGGCTGCCGAAAAAATTTGTAGGTCCAGATACCTCTTAAGGTGCGCAGGTGCGTTGTCTCGAGGTCGTCATCTCCACCGGCTCAAGGGAGCCTGTATAAATAGTAAGTCCGAATGAGGTCGCACACTGCTCGCCCCATCAGCGTGTGACCCTGGAGAATGATGGTCAATGTAGTAGGTATCAGCGGGTGCGCTTCTACCCGAGTCTTGAATCTTGAGGGTGTTCACTGGTGTGCTTGCCATCCCTGGACAGGTATTTCGCGTTCATTAACGCTTATCAGCAGCGATTAGGCGTGTGCACAGGCTTGCTGCGTGGGCTGCCGAAAATATTCGTAGGTCCAGATACATCTTAAGGCCCGCAGGTGCGTTGTCTCGAGGTCGTCACCTCCACCGGCTAAAAGGGAGCCTGTATAAATATTTAGTCCGAATGAGGTCGCACACTGCTCGTCCCATCAGAGTGTGACCCCGGAGAATGATGGTCGATGTAGTAGGTATCAGCGTGTGCGCTTCTACCCGAGTCTTGAATCTTGAGGGTGTTCACTGGTGTGCTTGCCATCCCTGGACACGTGTTTCACGTTCATTAACGCTCATCAGCAGGGATTAGGCTTGTGCACGAGGTTGCTGCGTGGGCTGCCGAAAATATTCGTAGGTCCAGATACCTCTTAAGGCGCGCAGGTGCGTTGTCTAAAGGTCATCACCGCCAACGGCTCAAGGGAGCCTGTATAAATAGTAAGTCAGAATGAGGTCACACACTGCTCGTCCCATCAGCGTGTCACCCCGGAGAATGATGACCGATGTCGTAGGTAACAGCGGGTGCGCTTCTACCCGAGTCTTGAATCTTGAGGGTGTTCACTGGTGTGCTTGCCATCCCTGGACACGTGTTTCGCGTTCATTAACGCTTATCAGCAGCGATTAGGCGTGTGCACAGGGTTGCTGCGTGTGCTGCCGAAAATATTCGTAGGTCCAGATACATCTTAAGGCCCGCAGGTGCGTTGTCTCGAGGTCGTCACCTCCACCGGCTAAAAGGGAGCCTGTATAAATATTTCGTCCGAATGAGGTCGCACACTGCTCGTCCCATCAGAGTGTGACCCTGGAGAATGATGGTCGATGTAGTAGGTATCAGCGGGTGCGCTTCTACCCGAGTCTTGAATCTTGAGGGTGTTCACTGGTGTGCTTGCCATCCCTGGACACGTGTTTCACGTTCATTAACGCTCATCAGCAGGGATTAGGCGTGTGCACGAGGTTGCTGCGTGGGCTGCCGAAAATATTCGTAGGTCTAGATACCTCTTAAGGCCCGCAGGTGCGTTGTCTCGAGGTCGTCACCTCCACCGGCTACAAGGGAGCCTGTATAAATATTTAGTCCGAATGAGGTCGCACACTGCTCGTACCATCAGAGTGTGACCCCGGAGAATGATGGTCGATGTAGTAGGTATCAGCGGGTGCGCTTCTACCCGAGTCTTGAATCTTGAGGGTGTTCCCTGGTCTGCTTGCCATCCCTGGACACGTGTTTCGCGTTCATTAACGCTCATCAGCAGGGATTAGGTGTGTGCACAGGGTTGCTGCGTGGGCTGCCGAAAATATTCGTAGGTCCAGATACCTCTTAAGGCGCGCAGGTACGTTGTCTCGATTTCGTCACCTCCACCGGCTCAAGGGAGCCTGTATAAATAGTAAGTCCGAATGAGGTCGCACACTGCTCGTCCCATCAGCGTGTGACCCCGGAGAATGTATCAGCGGGTGCGCTTCTACCTGAGTCTTGAATCTTGAGGGTGTTCACTGGTGTGCTTGCCATCCCTGGACGCGTGTTTCGCGTTCATTAACGCTCATCAGCAGGGATTAGGTGTGTGCACGGGGTTGCTGCATGGGCTGCCGAAAATATTTGTAGGTCCAGATACCTCTTAAGGTGCGCAGGTGCGTTGTCTCGAGGTCGTCACCTCCACCGGCTCAAGGGACCCTGTATAAAAAGTAAGTTCGAATGAGGTCGCACACTGCTCGTCCCATCAGCGTGTGACCCCGGAGAATGATGGTCTATGTAGAAGGTATCAGCGGGTGCGCTTCTACCCGCGTCTTGAATCTTGAGGGTGTTCACTGGTGTGCTTGCCATCCCTGGACACGTGTTTTGCATTCATTAACGCTCATCAGCAGGGATTAGGCGTGTGCACGGGGTTGCTGCGTGGGCTGCCGAAAATATTTGTAGGTCCAGATACCTCTTAAAGCGCGCAGGTGCGTTGTCTCGAGGTCGTCACCTCCACCGGCTCAAGGGAACCTCTATAAATAGTAAGTCCGAATGAGGTCGCACACTGCTCGTCCCAGAGGTAATGACCTCGAAACACGTGTCCAGGGATGGCAAGCACACCAGTGAACACCTTGAAGACTCAACACTCGGGTAGAAGCGCACCCACTGATACCGACTACATCGACCATCATGTTCTGGGGTCACACGCTGATGGAACGAGCAGTGTGCGACCTCATTTGGAAAGACTATTTATACAGGCTCCCTTGAGCCGGTGGAGGTGACGACCTCGATACACCGCACCTGCGCGCCACAAGAGGTATCTGAACCTATGAACATTTACGGCAGCCCAAGCAGCAACCCCTTGCTCCCGCTTAATCACTGCTGATGAGAGGTAATGACCTCGAAACACGTGTCCACGGATGGCAAGCACATTAGTGAACACCTTGAAGACTCAACACTCGGGTAGAAGCGCACCCGTTGATACCGACTACATCGACCATCATGCTCCGGAGTCACACTCTGATGGGACGAGCAGTGTGCCACCTCATTTGGAAAGACTATTTATACAGGCTCCCTTGAGCCGGTGGAGGTGACGACCTCGAGACACCGCACCTGCGCGCCACAAGAGGTATCTGGACCTATGAACATTCACGGCAGCCCAAGCAGCAACCCCTTGCACCCGCCTTATCCCTGCTGATGAGAGGTAATGACCTTGAAACACGTGTCCAGGGATGGCAAGCACACCAGTGAACACCTTGAAGACTCAACACTCGGGTAGAAGCGCACCCGCTGATACCGCTAATCGACCATCATGCTCAGTGGTCACACGCTGATGGGACGAGCAGTGTGCGACCTCATTTGGAAAGACTATTTATACAGGCTCCCTTGAGCCGGTGGAGATGACGACCTCGAGACACCGCACCTGCGCGCCACAAGAGGTATCTGGACCTATGAACATTTACGGCAGCCCAAGCAGCAACCCCTTGCACCCGCCTAATCCCTGCTGATGAGAGGTAATGACCTCGAAACACATGTCCAGGGATGGCAAGCACACCAGTGAACACCTTGAAGACTCAACACTCGGGTAGAAGCTCACCCGCTGATACCGACTACATCGACCACCATGCTCCGGGGTCACACGCTGATGGGACGAGCAGTGTGCAACCTCATTTGGAAAGACTATTTATACAGGCTCCCTTGAGCCGGTAGAGGTGACGACCTCGAGACACCGCACCTGCGCGCCACAAGAGGTATCTGGACCTTTGAACATTTACGGCAGCCCAAGCAGCAACCCCTTGGACCCGCCTAATCCCTGCTGATGAGAGGTAATGACCTCGAAACACGTGTCCAGGGATGGCAAGCATACCAGTGAACACCTTGAAGACTCAACACTCGGGTAGAAGCGCACCCGCTGATACCGACTGCATCGACCATCATGCTGCGGGTTCACACGCTGATGGGACGAGCAGTGTGCGACCTCATTTGGAAATACCCACAAAAGTACCCTTCAGTCATAACCTGGAATAACCATGGCACTGGATTCTCATGCTCTTTCTGTAAAGAATGTATAATCCATTTCCATTAACATTTGTTAGTTCGTATAGTCCAACAAGTTCCAATATGAGCTGTAACTTCTGTTTATGCACATTTTGCAGTCATGACCTTTGCTGTTTTTATTGCTCCCAGTAGTATACACTGGGTGGGGTTTTCACAGTTAAATTTCGACAAGTCAAATCGCCCAAAATGTAAAGGAAGAAAAATGCCTGCAAAATACTAGGAGACGTATTTTGGTGAAGTAAGCACCAAAATGTGCATATAATGCCCCTTTTTAGATGAAAAACTTGTAATAGGTGCTATTCATTGCACCCGATAAACAACGAACCTCGAGGTATAGTTATCCACCAAGCTGTGGCGACTCACTGTAGGTGTGCTGCATGGCGGTGGGGCGGGGGAGCGTCAGGATGAGGGGTAGTGGAGTCCGACATACGGTGGACAGGAGTAAAGTAAGTAATTAAATAAATAAAACAATTTACCTTGAGCGCAGCATCGCCGAGTTGGCGATGCAGCGCGCAAAGTAAATTGTTTTATGTATTTAATTACTTACCATACTCCTGTCTGCCGTATGTCGGACTCCACTATCCCCCCACCCTGCCCCTCACCCGCCCCGCTCCGCCTCACCGCCCCAAGCACTCCGACAGCGAGCCGCCACTGACATTATGTGCAATAAAATATCACACCTCTTAAAAGGCCACTGTAAAGAGGGCCAAACAGGATCATTCCCTATACAAATATACACATTCAAGAACTTTTTCTGTAGTTCTCATTTTTTTTAACACACTTTTTGTGTGTTTCTCTTTAAGCGAACCTGTTTCTGAATATTCTTCTTCTCCTGAGTTCGCTGGTTGTTACACAGTAGCACTGTACCTTCATCTGTATATCCAATTTCCTTTTTTGTTTTTATTTACTAGTGGCTGCAATGGAGTTATCCATGCTTTTCTATTAAATATGCATTCTAAATGGAAATGATTATGCATTACAAATAAGAAACTGCTTCTGAAATGTTTTTCTCAGATGGTTTCCAGTAAACAGACAGGCGAAAATAATCAGACCCTGACATTTGGATAATCTCTTAATCATGAGAGAAGTATGCATTTCAAACATGATTTAATGCAGTGCGTGCCTTGGCAACATTACTTGTTCCCTGACTGTTGACTTTGGAACGCCTAAAATATACTGGCCTTGTGGCTGTAACTCTGACTTGGATGCTGTATTCTGTGTTAAACTATGTGATATGTTGCTTCAATGCCTTAGATCTATGGGAGCTCAGCGCCACATGGGATTGCAGGAACACTGATGTGGTGTTGCTGCACCTGGAATTACAGATACTGGAAGAAACAGTAATCCTGAAATGTGGAAATAATGCAGCATGAATATTCTCTGAGTGACTTTTGAGAAATGGGTAATTGCCACCGGAATCTGGAAAACTGCAACCGATTCTTGTGGTAATTCCCCCATTTCAGACCCATTTCCACTGAGACACTAACCTAGTTAACTGTCCAAGTGGAGGAATTACCAATTACTCCACCTGGATTGTTGTATTCCTGCAACACTGTTTCCAAAGGAATTGGGAATTGCATAGAACCCATATTGGGGTCGTTTATATCTTGTGTGGTGTGTGTCACTGTGAGTTGTGTGCATGATTACCGGACGCATGTCAAAGTTCTCTTTTTAATTTTCGTTAGTGCAGTGGCGGCTGGTGACATTTGAAAGTGGTGAGGCGTAAAGTATTCCCATGCATCGTGTATGCACCACACCATAGGACCACCTATTCTGATAAACCATTAGTTATTATAATAGGGACCTGGTCCTGTAGAAAGCCAAATACACCATCTGGGGATTTTGTATTGGCTGAAACATGATGACCTATTGACTCAAGGGCTAATTACTACCCTCAGTGTCTCACCTGCTTTTAACTTTACCTTAATATTGAGGTTTGAGTAGAACAATATTGTGTACCACTAGTTAATTTTATGTCAGTTTATGCCGAGTGTTTCCTGTTTAAAATACACAATATTCTCTCCAAATTGTCTCCACACTCTCACGTGAAGATTATCTATCACATTTGCATTAATTTCTTTCTAAAGGAACACAATGTGTCTCTGAGGCAATCCACTCCCCTGGAGAATGCTATTCATTCCAGACCCAAAATGTCCATCATTCTTTGTTAATAGGATAATCACTTCCAACCTAAAAATGCTATTCTTTCTGTTCTCTCTGTTCATGCATTCTTACTCCGTCTAAGCCATAGCAGCATTTGCTATTTCTGTGTGAGACCACCATATTTCCCCAAAGTGTCATACACTGCATTAAATTAAGGCTTAAAAGGAGAGATGGAGGAGGGAAGATGGAATGAGTAAATGGGAAACAATTGTGCCAAAGAAACAGCAAATATTATTTGTATGCGAGCATGCAAGGCTTCGAACAAGTTCCAATAGTGATTAACAATAAACTTAAACCTCCCCAAATTCAAAACAGCAATAAAACTCGAATGCCCCCAAAGCTGAAGAGACACTGTTTGTAAAACCTGATGGTGAAGTTACGTCTTAATCTCCCTATGCATGAGTGGGTGTATTTTTTAAGTGTAAAATAGTCCCTCATACACTGAAATGAAAGCACTCCATGGGAGCGGACCAATACACCAAACAGCGAATAGTACAAGGTACCACTGCCATACTCACGTGCATAGAACCCACTCTATCTATACTTTTAATCAATCAATCAATCATGGGATTATAGGCACGCTACTCACCCGTGAGGGTCTCAAGGCGCTAGGGGGGTGGGGAGCGGTTCCGGAACAGTCTAATTACTAACAATATATGTTTTATTTATTTAAATGTATTTTTTTTAAATTACTAGCAATATATGTATACGGCAGTTGAGTTCTCATTACAGATCAATGAAGAGGGGCCAGTGAACACAACATGAGGAAGCTAACTGGAAAGAAAGTGAACTGGCAAAACGGAATAAGCCCCCTAATACGAGAACCTATTTTGAATGCAAAATTCCACAAATGTGGCACAGGATTATTAACTGTAAGCCTAAAGTTAGCATTATTGGTAAAACTGGAAAATTAATTGCAAAAGAAGCTAAGAAAAATGAACAAACACTATGATATTGGCTCACCTGTGAAAGGTGGACAGTAGTAAAGGGGTAGTGCTAAAGTAGGAAATTGTTGGGAGTTTATTAAAAGGCGCAATCTGTGACAGGAGCTGTCAGGAAGTTCCCCCACCTTCTCCCAATGCCTGTGCCTCTGCCTGGCCCCTAACCAAAGCATCTACCCGTGGCCGGAGGGCTGCTTTACACAAGCCTTCTTGGGAGAGGAAGGATTGAGCAGATATTGGGGGCACTGTCACGGGGCACATTTTTCTCCAGCTGGCTGTTGTAGGGGCCCGTGTGGGCGTGAGAATAATTGGCAGTACAGGTTCAAGGTATATGAGGGCATGTACTCTTAGCATGCGCAGGATTATACAATAATAATGACACAGACTCTCGCTATGCTGAAGTGGACCGGAAGTACCGTGCTACTCCCGTCCGTTTATTTATAGCCTTCTGGCCACGCCTGGCCAGAAGGTGCTACAATGTGTGGTAGTGCTTCCGGGGCTCCGTGAAGACCCTCGGAGCACTAGAGCGCTACATCCCTTCCCAACGTGGTCTTTTGAAAAACAATTCAACAGTTAACATGCAAAATCAGCCAGTCTTTGATTTGGCCTTGGATTGGGCCTGAGGCTGTAACGCCACTTCCCCCTCACAGGAGTGTGTCCTTGACTGCCTACCTGTGGCGATGATGGTGTTGCCACTGGTGTGCTCATAGATGATTGAGGGGTAGTATCTTCGGGTCTATTATCTTGGTGAAGCAGTCAATTAGCACCACCGTGACTCTTCCATCCGGGAAGCTGCCAAAATCTAAACTGACCCACGACCAGGGAGATGGAGCAGGGTCTTCTCTTATTACAGGAGCCGGTGAGTCAGATGTGCTGGTTATCTGACATGCTCGGCAGTTTCGTACCAGGTCATCAACACATGTTTCGAGGTTGGGGAACCACACCTTTTCCCGCATTCGGGCTTTCATCCTTCGAGTTCCTTGGTGGTCTTCATGCGCCAGCGTTGTTGCTTCCTCTTGCAAGGTGACAGGGATCACCACTCGGGACGCCCTCAGTATGAGTCCATTGTCCGCACTGCTGAGCTCATTGTGAATCCTCCAGAATTGGGTTAGCCGTAGGCGATCTGCCTCATTCCACCCACCGACATTTTGCAGGAAGTTTTCCCAGGACCCCGTCCGTATTGCTTCCCTAACTCGCTGGATGACTGCATCATTGGCATATTGGGCTGTGATTACACCGGCTGTGAGTGCTCGGGGGCAAGCTTCTCTGGATATAATGTTCACAAACCCTTCTGTTGGCATTTCTTGGTTCGCCTCGGTACTTTCGTCAGTTGATGGATGTCGCAACAGGAAATCCGCGGGGTTTTTCGCTCGGGGCCTGTACACAAGGTCCATTTGATATTGTTGTATTTGGATGGCCCATCGTTCGATTCGAGTTGGAGGGTGAGGGGCAGTGCCCCTGAATAGTGGTAGTAATGGCTGGTGGTCAGTTACCATCTGAAACGGATGTCCGGAGATGTATAGGTGGAAGTGATTACACACCCACTTTACTGCCAAAGCCTCTCTTTCTGTTTGGGAGTACCTCGACTCCGTCGCAGTTAGTGCTATGATTGCAAGCGACAGGGGAGTCCATACTCCGGGTTCTGTTTCTTGTGGAGCAAAGCTCTGAGGCCAACTGGGCTTGCATCCACCAATATTTCTGTGGGTTTGGTTGTATCGAAGTACGCCATGGTGGTTCAGTCTAGTAGTGCTGTCTTGACTTTGTTGAATGCTTCTTCTTCAGTATGAGTCCACTTCCACGGGCTCTCCTTTTTTGTCAAGTTTCTTAGAGGTTCAGCGATCGTGGCTAGATTTGGGATGAATCTGGTACAGTACTGCGCCAGGCCAAGGAAACTCCTTACCTCGGACGCTGTTGTGGGTGCTGGAGCATGTTTGATTGCTTGGGATTTTCGGGGGTCTACCTTTACCCCTTCGGAATCAAATACGTATCCGAAGAACTCTATGGATTTCTTGAAGAATTGGCACTTTTCTTTGTGTAGTGTTACTCCATGCTCGGCCAGCCTCTGAAGTGTAGCTTTCAACATGTGATGATGTTCTTCACTCGTTTTCGCATGTATCAAAATGTCATCACTGACATTGAGCACCCCTTGTAGTCCTGATAGAATCTCTTTGATGGTATTTTGAAATATTTCTGCAGCGGATGATATGCCAAAGTTTAGCCTCTTATATCTCCTTAGGCCCAGATGTGTCGAAAATGTTGTTATGTACCGGCTCTCTTCTGTCAGCCTTAGTTGGTGATATCCCGCATTGAGGTCTAACTTGGAGAACCACTGGGCTCCATAAAGGTCTGCCAGGATATCATCGACCGTGGGTGTGAGATGTCTTTCTCTCTTTATGGCCTTGTTAGGCATCCTCATGTCTATGCATATTCTTATCTTGCCTGGCTGTCGGGGTTTTTCTGCTATCACCATGGGGGACACCCACTGGGTCGGGCCCGTCACCTTCTCTATGACTCCTTGGTCTTCTAGTTGTGCTAGCTCTTGTTCCACTGCTGCTCAGAGGTGGAACGGAAAAAAAAATGATAATAACTTGTTATTATCATTTTATTTGTTCCTGGTCTGGCAGCTTTGTTGGCGGGGCTGCTCTGATGACAGAGGAACAGGATGAGGAGTGGTTTGCCTATTCATGCACACTTTGCATGTTTCCCACCCAGTCTGCATTATAGCCTGGGTGGAGAACATGCCCAGGCTCCATTCCCTGGCTGAGCACTGAACCAAGGCGCTCACACCAATCACAACACTGCATTGCAGCATTGTGATTGGTCAAGGGAGCCTGGGTGCTTCCTGTTTCTATCATGATACGAGGAAAGACGAAGGAGAGATGCAGCAATAAGGTAAGTGTTTTTTCACTTATTTTTAGATTCCCCCGCCTCTTGCCCCGCCGCTCCCGATCCTTGCTGGCTGCCACTGTTATATAGAGCATGGACAAAACCTGATGGGTTGCTGAGGACTTCTCATATTTTTATTTATTTTGTTTTTTTATCATGCATAATGCTATAAAAGAGGAGTCTAGTTTCTAAGCACAGTAAGGCAAATTTAAAAAGGATAGGAAAAGAGTGAGAGCGTAAAATACTGAAGTAATTACACCACACAGGTAAGTGGAAGAGCACAGGTTTTTTTGGCTGATCATCTCCACAGCTTCCAGGAACTGACAAGATCATCCTAGGATTCAAATCATAGTGTTCTATTACCATGACAATGACATCATAACCAATGCAAGCCATAGATATAAACAGAGAACTAAAGGAGAAACTATTACAACATCTCCTCTCTTTCCAATGATACACATGGAAATAGAGAAATGAAAATACAGCAAAAAAATGGAAGTAATACAGAACGAAAAGAACAGGAAAAATTGAGAAAGAAAATGAAAATAAAAAGATGAGTAAAACACATTAGAATTAAAGTGAATGAAACAAAGTATCACACTGCAGATTTAAAAAATAAAGCAGGACACACGACCTACTACTACTACAGATTTAAGCTATTTGGCGGAATAATCGTCCTACTACTACTTCGTGGAGGGACATATTTCAATGAACTTTTAACTCTGGAAGGTCTTTGCTCCCTCTCTTTAACTGATAGTTTTCTTAAACCAGATTGGGACTGAACAGTATTTTCCGATTCAAGACGCAATTGCATCAAAACCTTCAAAGGAATTTTATAAACTCTAGATATGTTCCACCAATTTTTCCCATTGATTCTTATGGCAAAATGGTGATGTTGCATCTACCCGAATAGGAGGACCAAACTGTGACGGCCCCTTAGGGACATTATGAGGGGACTTACAGCCAGATTCATGAAGCTAAATTGCGATCGCAATAGCTGCGAATTAGCAATTGCGATCGCAATTCGAAGAAAAGGAATTCATTATAGTAAAAAGTTCAAAATTGCGAAATCGCTAAAGAATAATTGCGAGTTCGCAAAGTAATTCGCAGAATCCTGGAAGAAGGCCTTTAGCAAATCTGAAATTGCGAGAAACCATGGATTCAGCGAATTAATTTGCAAAATCGCAAAATATCCGCAATCGCTTTTCAAGAAAAGTTGCAAAATGCGAAAAAGCCGAAAATCGCTATTAGTGACGCGCAATTTAAGGAGAACCAAACCAGGTGGTAACCATGAAGGAAAAAAAAAAATTCAAACAAACTACCCACAGGTGCAGGCCTGACCAAACACACTTAAGGATTGGCAGCTGGAGCATGAGGACTCTCACAATGCCAGGACTCTACATGGTGGTCAGGCGGCGAAGGCTTCAGTGATCAGCACGGAACAGACGCAGGATACAGGAGCGAATATTTCGCCAGCGGATCACCCTACTGGGCCAAACTGCAGAGCAAATCTACTCCAAGTACCGCCTGAATGAGGCAATGATCACTAAGCTGACCCGGGACTTAGACCCCCTGATGAAGCACCCAACAAGGAGGACCAATGCCGTGCCTACCCATGGACAGGTCTTGTGCAGCCTACACCTCCTGGCCTCCGGAAGCTTCCAGGGGATAGTTGCATATGCAGGGGGGATCTCCCAGAGCACCATGTCCCGCTGCCTAAGGAGTTTCCTGGAGGCAATGCTGACCCGGCTAAACCATTACACCACATTCCCAACTACCCAACAGGACTTGATTCAAACCAAGCTGGATTTCTACAACATTGCACAATTCCCCCAAGTAATTGGATGCATAGACTGTACCCACATCCACATCTGCCCACCTGCACAAACAGAATACATGTACCGGAACCGCAAGTCCTACCACTCCCTGAATATCCAGATGGTGTGCAACGCTAAGACAATCATCACGGACATAGTGGCACAAAACCCGGGGAGCACACATGACTCTTTCATATTCCGGCACAGCGGCATGCACACACGACTGGCCAGGGGAGACTTTGAAGAAGTACACCTTCTAGGTAAGTACACGTGTAACTAAATGGTACCTTATCACCATGTTGCTGCGCAGAACAGGCACTCACCCTCTGCTCCTTTCATTCAGGTGACAGCGCCTACGGTCTCCATGAGTACCTCCTCACCCTATACCTCAACCCTGCCACACCACAGCAACGGCGTTAGAATGCTGCACACATCCGCGCTAGAAATTGCATTGAGAGGACATTTGGCTTTTTGAAGAGCCACTTCCGCATACTGCACAAGACTGGTGGGGCCCTCAAATACGAACCTGAGGTCTGCTGCCACATCGTGGCCGTGTGTGCAATACTCCACAACATTGCTACCAAACGCAAGATACCTGTAGAGATATCTGGCAGTGAGTCGGAAGGGGACAACCGCCCACCTGCACATGCGTGTCATGCATGCGGGGAAAATCCAGCTGAAGGACACAGACGGCGCAACCAAATCACAATGAACTGTTTCTAGTGCACCCACTCCCCTCACCCAACACTTCACTCATGCATGACAATTGAAATAATGACATGAGTCTGATGTACTGGTATTGAATAAATATTATTGTTGTTTTCACAATAATATTGCATTATTTTCTAAAGATACATTTGAGGTATATTGCGTCATACATCTCCTGATTTCTTAGTGGGCATGCTTTTCTCATCAGCATGTCCCTGCATGATGAACAAAAATGTCATTGGCTCCTCCGGCCCGAAGCTCTGAGTCGCCTCTCGACCTCTTCCTCCGGATTCGCACGTGATGCCGCAGTGGGCCTGCTGCTGCGACGTGGAACACTAACCAGTGGCAAAGAAAGGCTGCTGTGGCTAGATGTTCCTTCACTAGTGTCATCCCCTCCTGCAGAGCCTGAACTGCAGTGGTTGCCTGCTCAAGTGCCCGTGCCACGTCCTGGCAGCATTGGACCATCTGGATTTGCATGCCCAATGATCTACGGGACAGCTGGGATGTTGCGTTGCCAATTAAATAATTAGAGCGCGTGTGAGCCGAGAGGCGTGTTAGGAGCTGCCGGTGGCGGCGCCGGGTGAGGTCCCGCTGGCTCAGCATGGCCTCAGTGTTGGCCTCCACTGCTGTGGTCATTTGGTCCATCCAGTCGGACAGCTGGCCAACATTCCTGGCTGTATTGTGCAGCTGCAGATGTATTGCTGCAAGGTGTTGTGCCTGTTGTTGGTGGACGCGCAGCATGCGGCGCTCTATTGAAAGACCTGGCACACGCACAGTCATCCCCCTCCTGCCGATGCGTGGTGTACTTTGGCGCCGCTACCTGACCTGTCCTCTGGACTGGGTGGGCACAGTAGGTGTGCGTTGTGTTGGTGGCCTGGCGGCTGCTGGTGTTGCCGATGCCACTGGCATGGGTCTCACAGTTGGCGATAGTGGTGCACCTGTTGTCGCTGGCGTTGCAGGTGGTGGTAAGGCTGCTGGCGCTGGTGCTTGCCCTGATGGACCTGGTTGTGTGGATGGATGTGCGTCACCCTCAGAATCCTCATCATTATCGTCAATTTGCAGCCCCTCACTGTCGCTGCTGGTGTTATCAGCGCCACCTGTGATGTAAAGTGGACGTTGATTAATTACATGTTTCTTTCACATGGAAGGTTGCTACATGCATGCAGGCTAGCATTCCCTGACTGGCTGTTGGATTGACTCTATTTGGACATATCTGGCTGCATGGGGCTGAATGTAAATTGAGGTCAGACTACATGTCCCACAATGCAATAGGGATATTCTGGTGTGCATGGGCTGCATGACTGGGGTTTCTTATGGGTAGCTCTAGGGTCATGGCCATTGTTAGGGGACAGGGTCGCAGTCGCATGGCACTTACCTTGGCTTTCTTGGGTAGGTCGGGAGGAGTCCAGCCGGGTTATCCCCACGCATGCCTCTGGTTGCAATGTGTCCTCAACGAGGTCCTCCAGTGGGGTGTTGGGAGGGACTGTTGGCTCTCCCCCTCCTGTTGCAAGGCGCTCACTCAGCCTCTCGGCGATCCTCTCCTTGGCACGACCTCAGAGGTCGTACCACCTCTTCTTGAGATCGTCGATTGAGCGCTGGGTGACTCCAACTGAATTTACTTGTACGCGAATGCGCAGCCAAATTCGCCCTTTGTCGGCCTCTGGCACCCTCCGGGAGTCCTTCCCGAACAGTCTGTCATGATCTTTAAAGACTCCCTCTATCAGATGTTCAAGCTCCTGTTCGGAGAATTACATTTTTCGCTTTCTCCCTGTGGAAGTGGTCCCTGCTGCTTCATGTGACATTGCAGCAGTGGGGTGTATCCTGAATCAAAGCTGGAGGTGGTTTAGAGTGGAGCTCTGGGCAGTGCTGCTTCCAAATCAGCCTCAGTATTCAGAATGAGGGAGGGAACTGCCTGCTTCCTGGTTGTGATGTCATCACTGTGCTCGAAATGCGAATTCCCGTTTTTGCGATCTCGCTATTAGCGAGATCGCAATTTGCGATCTCGCTAATAGCGAGATCGCAATTTCAACACAGAAATTGTCCGATTTTGGGATTATTCTACGATTTTGGGTAAATCACAATCGGCTTTTGCGGCCGAATGCGAATCGCTATTTTTTCTCGCAGATTTTCATGAATCCCATTATGCGAATTCTAAATTGCGATTCGGTATTTATCGCAATTTAGAATTCGCAGAAAATGGGTTTCATGAATCTGGGGGTTAATTCTCACCCAATCTCCCACCTTAATTGTATACTTAAGACAATTCTCATCAGAATCTGTTGGTTGGGGAGGTGAAGTACAATCATTTTGAGACAGAAAAGCAGGACAGGATTGTATGTTTTTTTTTTCTTTTGTCTCAAGACATTCGGATAACAAACCCCATTTCTTCATCCAGGCAAGACACATGTGAAAAGAAGCCTGTCTTTCTCTAAGTAGTTCAAAAGGACTGGAACCAGTGATGGTACTTGGAGTAGTGTGATGTGTCCACAACATACTCTGAATAGCATCTTTAATATCAACCTTGGCTGAAACATCCCACTGAACACATTCAACCAGAATACGGTTGGTGGGCTCAATAAAACCAGTAGCCTGTGGGTGATATAAAGCCACACGCCGGTGAGAGACCCCAAATTGGTAAAGAAAATCAGACACTTCCTTGGATGTAAACTGTACCCCATTGTCGGATACAATCTCCTTCGGAAAACCCTCTCTTGCAAAGAGACTTAGTAGAAACCTGAAGACTTCTTGTGAGTTAGGTACTGTCATAAAATGAACTTCCCACCACTTGCTGAAGTAATCAGCAACAACCAATGCAAACTTGTATTTGTTGGGTAGAACATTGAAAGGTCCCACAAAGTCAATGGCTAACTTCAACCAGGGATCCTCAGGTGCCTCCACAGCTCTATAGGAGGTGAAACTATCTTAATAACCTTATCACTTGTACAACATGTGACACACCCTTCCACAACATCATTTATTTGACGGTCCATGGAAGGCCACCAATACACAGAACAAATTATTTTCTTCGTGTTGGTCTGGCCAAGATGTCTCTCGTGACCATAATCAATTATGCAACTTCTGAGTGACTCAGGAGGAACAAACGTATCCCCCCGCATGATCATTTCACCACCCTCCAGAGTAAGCTCATCAGCAACCTTGGCAAAGGGATGAAGTTCAGTGTCAAGATGTTTTTCTTTAGGGCAACCTGACACAATAAAATCTTTCACTTTTTTAAGTATGGTATCAGATTCCATCCCACAAAACCAAGCTACACAACAGGCATCCACTGCAGCAATTAAACTCTCATCATCAACATTGACATCGCAATCATCTTTCCCTAAGGGCAAAGGATACCTTGAAAGATAATCAGCCCTCATGTTTCTCCCACCTGGGATGTGAGCAACCACAAAGTTGTACTGCAGCAATGTTTAACTTAACCTAGCAATTCAGAGAATGTGATCTTTTACAATCCGACCCTCTAGAATGGGAATGAGGGGCTTAGAAGAGTTTCTTCCCCCACAAAAAACATTTGAACCGCTCAACATCCCAGCAACCTTCAAGTAATTCTCTCTCAATAACCGAGTAATTTTTTTCACTCGGTTGCAGAGCTCGAGATGCACATCCTACAGTATACTCCTTACCCTGCTTGACTTGAGAAAACACTCCCCCAAGACCATCTAAACTGGCATCAACAGACACAGTACATTGAAAAGAAGGGTCAAAAGGAGTAAGAATTTCACAAGAACCTAACTCTTTCTTGATCTGCAAACATTCCTCTTTGACAAACATCACTCCAAATAAAAGCTGTTTTCCTTTTAAGCAGGTCTCTTATGAGAACAGTCTTGGCAGCAAAATTAGAAATTAATTGTGTCAAATTCACACAAACCCAAAAATGAAGAAACCTGTTCTTTTGAGGTAGGACATGGAGCATTAGATATGGCTTCAATGAGACCCTCTCTAGGCACAATTCCATTACCAGAAGTTCGGTGACGTAAATACTCTATGGACGCAACACCAAAGACACACTTGAGCTTGTTAACCACAAAACCTCTATTTTCCAAACTCTCCAAAACTTTAGCAACATTCCTGTCATACTCGTCCTTACTCTTTCCAGCTACCAAAATATCAACTTTAAAGACAACCCTATCAGAAACAACCTCCAACACCTTTTCCATAATATGCTGAAAAATGCTCAAACTCACTCTGTACTAAAATACGTAAAGCTGCTACATAGGATACAATGCTTTCATCACTCTCCTGTTCTCTCATAAAGAACTTGTGTCTAGAAACAACAAGACTGCTTTCCAACTCAAACTGTTTTCCCAACATGCCCACAGCTTGGTCATAAACATTTAACTTTTCCTCTCCCGCAATCACAACAAGAGGAGGTAAATGTTCTAAAACAGCTTGACCTTGAAAACCTAGACTGTGCTCTAATATGAAACGCTTCCTCTCAGCACTGAATCTAGAAACCCCTATTCCACCTAAATATTTTTCAAATACTCTATACCCCACTTTCCATTTCACTGGTGGATCACTTGGAAGCTGTAAAAAAGGGGGAGGGGCTTGTACATTCTGCATGGTGAACACAATAAAAAATACAGTGAATTCCTAAGCACAGACGAAAATTAGGAGAATACCTGTGACACTCCTGGGAAAAAAAAAGACAAAAGCAGTCCACCTGTGTAATGCAGAGAGGATCAAATAATAAATGAGTACCAAACTAGAATACTGGACCACCACAAGAAAGTGATAAAAGGCAAACGTTGTTGAAGATAAAACTAGCAATGTAGATGGTATCTCTAAATAAATACTTGGTCTCTACTGCAGTACATCAACGATAAGATGGCAGTCAAATAGGGAAAAATTCAAAGATTCAAATCATAGTGTTCTATTACCATGACAATTACATCATAACCAATGCAAGCCCTAGGCATAAACAGAGAACTAAAGGAGAAACTACTACCAATACATTACAATGGTACATCGAAGAAGAACAGGGTAAATAGGATATTGGCCTACATATCTTGCAGGAAAAGTAGCTGCTCAACAAGATGTACAATTCCAAGGAACTAGAGAGTGTAACAGAAGGGTGATTATTCTGGAGCAATGTTATTTACTAAGTGAGTTTTCAGCTCGGTTTTGAAGCATTTGATTAATGGGGCATTCTTGCAGGTAGGAAGGCTAGAATTCCAGAATTCGGTGCCCTAGAAGAAGAGTTTCTTCTTTCTAAATTGTATCCTTCTCTGTTTGGCTTTTGAGACCTAAACGTCTTTGTTGGAGTTCGCATTTCTTTTCAATGTTTTTTTTAATGATAAACAGATCAGAGAGGTATTTGCAGGAGCTAAAGCAATCAGTTTTCCAAAAGAAGAAAAGGGTGTTTAACTTGATTTGTTGTCTGATTGGAAGCATTTTTAGTTTGGCTCCATGCAGAGAGAAATGTTAATATTTTTTTCAGCTCAAAGATAATTCTTATTGCTCTGTTTTGGACCATTTGTAGTTTTCACTGGACCGTTAAGATGGAGAAGATTAGAGTAATGTGAATGATACTAGGGCTTTAATGAGGAGGTTCCTTTGTGGATAAGCCAGCATGGAGCAAACGTTGGATATGTTGTTTAGAACAAATTATGCCTTTTTGGTAATTTCTTGAGCTTGATCAGAAAACCAGAGGTCTGATTCGAGATTAACTCCCAGATGTTTCCCTGCTTTGAGAAGAGCACCAGATGTTTCCAGTTCTGCTGGGCAATTGAAAGGACGCTCTGAGGTATATTTTACGCCGGGTTAGTAATTCTGATTTTTCATTTTTGACTAGAGGACGTTTTTATTTATCAAGTGTTTAGTGGCAGCAAAGAATTGACCAGTTGGTTAGAAATCAGAGCTTTATTGGTGAAGTGCAAATTATAACTTGAGTGTCTTCTGCCTACATATGGTAACTCAGACCGAAAAACGGGATCATATCTGCTAGACGGAATCCATATGTTGAAAAGCATCAGCGAGCGAGGCGAACTTTGCAGCACACCATGCACAACTTTGGTATTTTTGGCAGTGAATTGATCTAATCCAGGGGTATCCAACCTTTTCTGTAATAAGAGCTACTCATTGTCAATGACAATTATACTGAGATAGTAATATTATGAGAGAGCTAATAGTGACCAAATCATGCAGGATTACATTAGTGGCCATGCCATGCAAAATTGCCAGCAGTGATCACATCATATGGCTGAGATACCCGCCACCCCCTCTCAACACACTCCCCAAGAATGGGAAACCGGAAACGGTTCTGAACTTTTGGAAGACGGGAGGGAGTGACCCTCCCGGCCGTATTTATTAAAATATGAAACAAAATTAAAACATTAAAATAACAGTTTCATATTAATGTACAATTTCATTTCCACATTTCGATGTTTGGCTAACCTTAACATATTCTCTAATACAAAGGTTCTCCTAGCCGAACTAACATCCTACAAAACGTTTAACTTGAAATTGTACATCCTAACGTTTAAGGGCCAACGGCAAGGTCGTAACCGGTGTCAAGATCCCTAAACCAGACATATCACCCTCACTTGTGAGGGTCGACCGCACAGAGGCGTACCTCAAGTGCATTTACCAATTTCCCTTGACTTGACGGGGGCCCCAATAAACTCGACGCCATTTAAAGGTCGTCCGAGGACTCGTGTGAGGTATCTAGAAGGTAGCGTAGACCCCCTCCCAAACCCCACACAACTTACCACATCTGCCGTCGCAGATGTCCCGGCCCCGGGAAATTCCCCAGGAGGGGGCTGTAACCCCTCCTACCCAGGAAGGGGCCTTGACCGCCTTTCCTTTCCTTTCGGCGGCCCATCCTTAGAAGGGACCGCCTCCCCGTTGAGGGGCCAATGGCCACCTCCCTCGAGCGCTCCCATCCGTAATGGGTGACGCCCACCCCTAGGGATCTTCCAATTACTGCTCACCGATCATGACCTTACCGCCCGACCAAAATAAATACGACAATTCTAACTAATTACTAAACGACTAAATTACTAAGAGACAGTAACAATTACCATTTATTAAGAGGCATGATTACTGATCAACACTACTACTTTATTTGCACAACATATTACAATTTGACCATTCTTTATTGCATATTCAAAATTATCACGATAGTTATCAACCTGCAAAAAATTAGTGTTAACACATCAAACTTTATTCCAAAAACCACATGCTGTCCTCAGGGGCTGGTGGGTGGGTCAAAATTGGCTCTTCGTTCCGTCTCGAGCTCACGTGCAGCGAGGAGGTGCAGCTTCAGAGCACAGGAACAAGAGGATGCTTTCTTGGCTTGTTGCTCCTTTTATCCGTCTTCAGGGCGGGCGTAAACCCGCCCCTGCCTGCCCCAAAGGGCGTGGCCGGCCGCGTCAGTGTCTAGGCCAGCCCACTCCAGGGCGGGAAAAAGCGCGCCCCGGCTACGCCGCTTCGGGCATACCAGGCGAGACTCGCCTCCCGCCCAAGATGGCTTCCCGGGGGGATCGTGGTACTCCGCCATACGTTCGGGGGGACCGAATGGTCGCCCCTTTCCATATGGCTGAGATACCCGCCACCCCCTCTCAACACACTCCCCAAGAATGGGAAACCGGAAACGGTTCTGAACTTTTGGAAGACGGGAGGGAGTGACCCTCCCGGCCGTATTTATTAAAATATGAAACAAAATTAAAACATTAAAATAACAGTTTCATATTAATGTACAATTTCATTTCCACATTTCGATGTTTGGCTAACCTTAACATATTCTCTAATACAAAGGTTCTCCTAGCCGAACTAACATCCTACAAAACGTTTAACTTGAAATTGTACATCCTAACGTTTAAGGGCCAACGGCAAGGTCGTAACCGGTGTCAAGATCCCTAAACCAGACATATCACCCTCACTTGTGAGGGTCGACCGCACAGAGGCGTACCTCAAGTGCATTTACCAATTTCCCTTGACTTGACGGGGGCCCCAATAAACTTGACGCCATTTAAAGGTCGTCCGAGGACTCGTGTGAGGTATCTAGAAGGTAGCGTAGACCCCCTCCCAAACCCCACACAACTTACCACATCTGCCGTCGCAGATGTCCCGGCCCCGGGAAATTCCCCAGGAGGGGGCTGTAACCCCTCCTACCCAGGAAGGGGCCTTGACCGCCTTTCCTTTCCTTTCGGCGGCCCATCCTTAGAAGGGACCGCCTCCCCGTTGAGGGGCCAATGGCCACCTCCCTCGAGCGCTCCCATCCGTAATGGGTGACACCCACCCCTAGGGATCTTCCAATTACTGCTCACCGATCATGACCTTACCGCCACAGGCCGGATAGTTGACCGGCTATCCGGACCCCCCACAACACTCCTGCCTAAAGGTCATGTCATAAAGTCCTTAGCCAAGCTATCAGGTCTCCTATGAGTAACTCGTTCCCCACCCGGGACAAATGGACACCATCCCCTAAATACATACTGTCCCCTTTAATACAACCATGCGAAATAGAATGCAGTGTATCTGAACGGAACAATCTACTCATTTTATTATTAATTTTCCTTACTGAATGATTCAGAGCTGAAACCGAGAGAGCCCCCCGCCACACTTTTCGTGGGATCATATGGGACCATGCAATTGTGCACCCTGGAACTCTTCTCGCTAACCAACTTACAGTGGAAAGCATCGCCTCAAGAAGAAGTCGTCTACCAGTGGTCACCAAATCGTTGCCCCCAAGGTGTACTATGACTATAGACGGCGGTGACCCCGTCCGCCCTAACAAACCCTCAAAAAATGATTGAAACTGGTCAATACAGAGCCCGCCCCTTCCGTAGAAGGACACACTGTACCCGTATTCCCCAGCCACGTGAATCATGTCACCTGCTTTGAATACGTCCGCGGCACGCCTCACGTATGAGTGGCCCACAACCCACACCTCCTTTTTCACAGCCGGTGATGTCTGACCGCTGGCCCGGTGTTGGGTCGACTGCACAGTCCGCCCCGCCTCGTAAGCTTGCGCAACTGAAACCAAACAAAAACAAGAAGCGGGAGTACATCATTACAGCTTCACAACATGTGCAACCGCACATACCTTTTATAACAATTCGAGGACCAACGCCCCACACGTTTTACTTGATCGACATTCAGACCCCTGGCTGTAGCCTCGGTAGCAGCCCCTATCCGAAAGGAATGGGTCCCAAACTCGCCGGGGTTCATGCCCGCGGCAGAAATCGACATCGCAAGCACCCGCTGAAACTGAAACCTCGTCAGTGGGGTGGCGTCAGCGTGTCTCAACAAGGTCCCCCCCATGATGCCACCCTTTGCGCTAAATATTCCTCAACGCAACCCACCGGGCACATGGACGACCCGGGAATCCTTTGTATGATTATGCAGTCCCCCATCGAACCCTGATCGGTCTTGGACTTGACAAATGAGACGGTCATTGTCTCCCCCCTGACCTGAACGTGCTCTCGGCACAGTCCCCCCATGGTATCCTGCTTGTTCCTTGCCACTAGTTCGCTTACCCGCATAGCCCCATGGAATGCTAGCACAAAAGCGGCTCGGAATAACACTGCTTCATACTGTGATGAACACGTTGCAGGAAGTACAGATACCAACAAAGCCAACCTATCCAGACCTATCGGGCGCCTTTCATCTACTCTGCGACCCTCAAGGCGTTGCCACCCACGTAGCGCTTTTTGCACAACGAAAGACGCAGTCGGGTCCCGGATCCCATGAGCCCTCGCCATAAAGGAAATGGCGGCCCGATGCCTCTGGGCCGTAGCCACTGATTTGCCTGCCTGATGTAAGGACAGCAGAAAATCCACTACCAGTTCTTCCTGGCCCCAAAGCTCCCTCCTAGCATCCCCCACAAAGGCCCAGTAGGATCGGAACGCCCCTTGGTATGCCTTCCGCGTCCTGGGTGCTAAACTCTCTCCCACGAGGTTCTGTAATTCGGGGCACCGAGAGACCAGAGAGCTTCGGGGAAGGGTGCCGCCACCGGGTCCGCTGTGGGCAGAAAACCCCAGAAGGCCTGCATACGAAAACGAGAAAGCGCATCAGCCGCTTTATTCATTACCCCTGGCACATGTCTTGCTTTGAATAGTACGTTCAACTGCATGCACAATAACACAATTTCTTTGAGCAATCTCAGAATCCATTTGCATCGTGCTGCCTGGCTGTTGATACACTCAACCACGGTCATGTTATCAGACCAAAACACCACAGAGTGATCTCTGAACCCTTCGGGCCAAGTTTTCAGGGCCACAAGAATGGGAAAAAGTTCCAAAAAGGCAATGTTACTTGTCAGTCCACACTCATGCCACCATAACGGCCATTTTTGAGCCGACCATCGTGTGCCGAATATGGCACCAAAACCAGTGCTCCCTGCCGAATCTGTCCACAGCCCCAGCTCCTCGGAGGACACCGCCGGTTTGTTCCAGACAATTCGACCATTGAAATCCGCCAGAAATGCCAACCAAATGCGCATGTCCTGACGAACCTCTGCCGATAACCGTGTGCGATGATGACCCTCCTTCAGGCCGACCATGGCTTGAGCGATCGAGCGGGAAAAGGGGCGGGCCATCGGCATGACTCTCAGGGCAAAATTCAGCTGTCCCACCAATTGTTGCAACTGATGCAGCCTGACCTTGGACTCGCTAATACAAGCTTCCAGGGTAGCCCTGAATCTTATCACCTTCTCTTTAGGTAATCTAAAACAACCTTCCACAGAGTCGAGATCGATCCCCAGGAACTCAAGGCAAGTCGAGGGACCCACAGTCTTACCTGGTGCCAATGGCACACCAAAATGCTTCATTAAAGTACAAAATTCATTCAAAGCCTGTCCACATTCCGGACCCCCGGCCGCCCCCAGAAACAAAAAATCATCGAGATAATGCATGACATGCTGTAAACCCGTCTTCTTTGTGAAGACCCATTGCAGAAAACAACTGAACTGTTCAAAATATGCACAAGAAATAGAGCAACCCATTGGCATACATCTATCCATGTAATACTGACCCTGAAACATGAAACCTAGGAGACGCTGATCGTCTGGGTGTACCGGGAGCAACCGGAACGCTGACTCAATATCTGACTTTGCCATCAGCGCCCCGGGCCCTAGGCGATTCAACATGGCCACGGCCTCATCGAAAGATGCGTACCGTACCGAACACACATCCGGGTCTATTGCATCATTTACGGACAGACCACGTGGGGCTGATAAATTATGTATCAGTCGGAACTCACCCGGGTCCTTCTTAGGGACCACCCCCAAAGGAGAACAAACAAAGTTAGCACACGGTGGCTCATCAAATGGACCGGCGACTCGACCTCGAGTAACCTCTTTCCCAATCTTTTCCTGTACCACGGTCGTATGTTGCAAGACCGATATTTGATTTTTACATTTTCTTACACCCCGAAACTCCCCCACTGGGATGCGGAAACCATATGAAAACCCGTTCCTCAACACCCCAGCGGAAGCGTGATCCGGGTATTCGCTGAGCCAAGGAATCATTGCCATGGTATCAACCGGAGTAGGTAAAGGCGCCCCTCGGACTATTTTAGACCTGTTTGGCGCCTCCTCTCCCCCCGTTATCACCCGTTTTGGCTCTGCACATGGACTCCGGATGGGATGGCTGCCCACACCCTCCACATTCGTGACGGAATTTACATGACCCCTGGGGCCTCGCACATTTACCTCTGTTGAAGTTCCAACAAATCCCCCTTTTACCTGTGTTGCCGTTCGGCCTCGAGTTGTATTCGTTACCTGTACCTGATCGAAAGGGGGTCCCGGCATATTGGCGGGAGGATTCACCCCCGCTACTCCCTACTAATGGTACTTTTAACATACCAGTACTCTCCATTTTTGACCACGAAACAGAATCGTAACAATCCCAAGTTAAGTTTTTATCGTGTTCCTTTGCTTTTCTAAAAATATTATCGTAACAGAACCACTGATTGCCCCCATATGATACGGAATATTCCATGATCCGTGTCTGGTATATCGGCAATTCGGACAGCAACTCGGGTCTACGTTCGCCCATGATGGAGGTAAAAATTCCCCACGCCTTCCCCCAAGTGCCAATGTTTTCATCAACTTTAAAGGCGGCCATCTTTGCGCGCCAAACACTCGGATGCATGAGCTCCTTTTGGCTCTTAACATGCTCCATCTCATAATGATCGGTAAGCAACGAGAAGATGTTTATATACTCATTTGCCCATATCTTCTCCTTAATAGCCAGAGGGACATGTTGACCCAACTATTCCCTTCGTGAAGGTGCAGACTCATCCCTCGCAATCGGCAATGGCCGCTTACCTGAACCGGAAGCTGTATCTGCGGCTGGACCTGTTCCTGGTGGTTTTTCTACTGCCGCAGCCGGCGTGATAACTGGCGATGATGCCTTCGCCGCCTCCCTCGTTTCACGTAGTTGCTTCATCAACACCCGTGCGTCGTCAGCCGTGGCGCCCTCGCTTTCTTTCCCCAACCACGCTGCTAATTGTGCTGCCAGCTCGGGCGGCATATCCCCCCCGGACACGGGGGTGATCACCACGGGAATCGGATTCCCCTCTGCCGGCACCGGAGTTGGCTCTTCGAGTGGGGCAAAGGGAACCGGGATGTCCCCCCCAGCTGCTCCCCTTCTGGGCCTCTTGCCTTTTCCTCCCGGAGCTGCTCCTGCCAAAGGTCGTTTCGGTCCCCCTTCCCCGTCTCTATCCGCCATCCGTTTCTTCAGATCGGTCACTTCTTTCATGAGTATACGCAGCATCTGGTCGGTAGTCATTCGCTTTCCGACTTTCTTAGGCATTCTCCGACAGAGACAATCTATCTCTATATATCTATATATCTATCTATATATCTATCTGTAAGACAAAAGAAAGATTACCACGCTCAAAATTGGCTCTTCGTTCCGTCTCGAGCTCACGTGCAGCGAGGAGGTGCAGCTTCAGAGCACAGGAACAAGAGGATGCTTTCTTGGCTTGTTGCTCCTTTTATCCGTCTTCAGGGCGGGCGTAAACCCGCCCCTGCCTGCCCCAAAGGGCGTGGCCGGCCGCGTCAGTGTCTAGGCCAGCCCACTCCAGGGCGGAAAAAGCGCGCCCCGGCTACGCCGCTTCGGGCATACCAGCCGAGACTCGCCTCCCGCCCAAGATGGCTTCCCGGGGGGATCGTGGTACTCCGCCATACGTTCGGGGGGACCGAATGGTCGCCCCTTTCCAGTGCATCAGGCAGGGTTGCCAGCAGTAATGTGAAGAAGGCTTTATCAATTTGAAATGCCCACTCTACATGGTTAACACCTTTTAGCTGTGATGCCCCTAGCACAAGGGTTATAATTTTAGGAATATGTTTCCACATGCCCCTATGATTTACCATTCAAATACCTTAAATATAGTTTAGAAATCCATCCATTTGGTTTTTAAACATCACCTTATGAGTTCTGAAAATACACAGATTGTCATCTTGAATACACACCTTTCAACTTTGGGCTGCATATGTTATATTCATCCAAGCAAAAGCTTCTTATTTAGTAGGCTGAGGTGCACATAGGTGAGCTACTTACAGGTAGCTGGAGAGCCGCCAGTAGCTCACGTGCTACTCGGTGGAGAATCCTCGTCTTTATCTGACATATTGTTTGCTGTTTTTTATGAAGGATTTCATCAAATCGAGGGCATTTTGAATGCCAGTGTCCAGGCATGCTAAAAGAATTTTATGATCTACTATTACAGAAAGGTCCAATATTAATTGTGCTGCGCTAAGACCTTTGCCGCGGATACTAAGCAAATGTTCGTAAATGTTTAGGATTGCCAGTTTTGTTGTTGAAGCTGCAGCAAAAGCCAGATTGGATGTCTGATAGTTGATTTGCTTCTGAGAAATGTATAAATTGAGAAGAGACACATGATTCAGTGAATATGGCTGGAACGTTAAGGGAAGAAATTGATCTAAAATTGTTACATATCTGCACCAGTTTTTTTCAGCATTGGCATCATGATCGCTTGTTTTAGGGTACTGTGTGTTCCTCGTTTAAGAAAGTCAGTAATAACTTGGGAAATGTGATCTGCCAATGGAAAGATGGACGATTTTGTTAGGTGTGAGGGTTATACATTATCATTTGATCTAAAAGGCATGGTTTATAGACAGGCATACAGGATACTCCATCAGAACCTTCTGTTTGCCCACACAATTGTGAGTTAGGCGGGCCATCAGCTTCCTCTCGACGGTGAAACCATTGGCTCAGTCCACTGAAAGCATATACTTTGACACTATGATGAAATGCTGGTCGTCGAAGTGAGGGCGTCAGACCACCATTTATTTGATTTTCAAAATCAGACTTCCACTTTGGGAAAAAGGGTTGTGTTTGCTTTTTCAAAATATAATATGACACATTAAAGAACTTTCCATTTGGCAACAATATTCACATGCCCTGTGCACCTTCTTGGGACCAGTCAGGCTTATACATATTAAAAAAAGGCTTAAGGAGAAAATCAGAAAACATAAGATGATGAAGTGTGATGTTTCTTAGCTGTTTTTAGGTATCAAGCAAGAACACATTTACAATGTTGAAATTTGTTCATTCCACCTTGAATTAGTTTACAAGTATGTTATGCAGTGTGAGCTGATCACAGACTGGGCTATGACATTCGCACCTCAAACTGACGTAAGTAATTTGGAACGAGCAAAGATATTATAGAAAATCTCGTAACACGTGTACTAGTTTGTTGACAGCATCTTGTTACCACTTTCATGCATGCTGTATTTTGGGCTGCCTTTTGTGTACAGCCAAACGTCTGACTTTTTTGCCCCCCCTACCAGTTTATATTTAGATCACACAGGAAGAGGCTAAACTTCCATGTCAGTGCCATGGTGCTTACTGATTTTTTTAATATGTCACCTAGTAATCAGAATTAAGCTTAGCCCAATACGGATGGGCTGGGTCAAATGTCTATTGAACGTGACTTATAGCAGTAAGTAAAGACCATCAGCAGTTGGCAGGCACCGCCACCTGTAGCTGGGTGGTTAATCCTCTAACCAAAGCAGCCTAGCTCCGGCAACCACCAAACAGCTCGCAAACAGGCATTTATCATGATCCTCTGGTGTCATGCTCATGTCCTACCAATTGTCCTGTTCACATGTTGCCTGCAGCAACACTCCTCCACCACGACTCCACAGCAAGTACCGCAAACTCCTCTACATTTCCAAACGCCATTTCCTCTGACTCAGTAGCATACATTGCCACATCACTCACACTTCCTCTATTACCTCAACCTGTGCAACCTTTACACTATTCATCAAACACTATGTCAGCATTGGAGCACACCCGAATTACCCCTCAACTGAAACGAATACAGAACTATTTACTGTGGAACCTAAACAGTAGGAAAAAACACACCAACGGTTGCACAGTTTATCACCATATAATAAAAATGACAAAAGCAAAAGTGTCTGATATCAACCAAATTCAATAAACAGTGTTTTTCCATCAAAGGGTTTTATTCTTAACGATAGAGCTCATAAACATTCACGTCTCTACTACTTTCCTGAAATCCTACATTCTGCTCCTCTTTTTACTTTATTGAAAAAGATACACAGAGCATATCATCAAGGGAAGATGATAAATAACGCATAGCACGCTTAGCGCTTTTTTATTTATCGCCGTCTATCTCTGGAATTTATCACCTTGGTAGCGCGTTATTAACAACGCGTTTCTCCAGGGCTATAAAAATTCCAGCAATATCGTGGAAATCACCGTTTTGCAGTGAACATCGCTGGCTTTCCAGCGATGTTCCCTGCAAAATGGCGATAACCTTGCTTATACGACCCTGTGGTCATATCAGCATAATCCACCCCCAATGTTAGGGAAAGGTAAGTCTGCATTTTAGTAGACGTTAGTTTTTGGCGAAAACAGCAGTTATCTCCCAAAACTAACGTCTGCTTAAATGGTGGGGCAGACTTGAAAATATCGCGATGTGCACATCAGCGATATTTGCAAGGTTGTACTGCCCAGTGATGCCCACTTTGCATCTCATTAGAGATGCAAAGGGAGGCGTCCAGTAAAAGGGTGCTAACATGCGCTAATGCATGTTAGCAACCACTTGTAAATAGGGCGAAAAGATTATCTCCGCTTTTTTGGCTAAGCAGAGATAATGCCCTTGTTAATATGCCCCACACAATCGCACAAACTGTGGGTGGATCTTTCATTTGCATAAACACTTAGTTTTAAGCACTTAATATCAAACTCTAGTTCCCAAAAGGAAGTGGTTTCAAATATTTTTTTGGGTCGAAAAATAGAAGGGTAAAATGACTAATAATATTCATATGATTGCCTACCCAAGAATGGTGTCTTCTCTCACGCTTTGGCGACTATTCTTTTTAAAAGGAAATCCATTCGGAATGGATGAATTCCTTTGAATTTGTTCAAATACCACTCACATTTGGCCTCCCATCAATCCACTCCCATTTAACTGAAATCTGCTTACCTCTACTACAGGGTTTCCCACATCACTTACTAAACATTACCTGCAAACAGCCACTGGCTATTTCCCAGTGATAACTTGAAGAGATATTTTAAGCAACCCACCATAGTGCCGTTCTAGTCTTATTGCTGTCATAGGTGTAGTTCTTACCACCAATAATTGATTCTATTTTAATGTTACATATGAGTATAAGACACCCCTTATATTTAGAATGTGTGTTAATATAAAATAATGGGCTCTCTAGGTGCAATGCTAAATCCAGAGGCAAACCACTGGTAAAATATGCTCATTCATACCAGTCCTATGGTAGAGGAATTTCTACCAGCAGTTCCTTCTTTGGAGTTTGTTAGTCCTCAAGAAATAAAAATACTCTGCAGCACCACCTAACTCTACACACAACAGCAGATTTGTGTTGTTCTGCAATTTGGTAGACGTCAACCCTAAATATGGATTCCCAGCGCATACTGTTTCTAAATACATGTACTCTTTCACTATAATCTGGTGGCATGAATTAGTCTTTCCTATAAATCTTGTGAGACACATTTCGACAAAGACCACACGAACATGCATGAATGAAACGCACAATTGGTGTATACCCATTACTCATGTAAGTGATTATATAAATTAAGTATTTATTATTGGCATACCGTCAAGCAAAAAGCTGTATAATAATAGACAATAATATACAAATTAAGTACATATGAGCAAAAGAAGCTTAGTCATATGCGTTTAATATAATTGAAATAAGGTCAAATAATAATATGAATACCTATTCTTGCCCCATATTTTCACAATAAAGCTTATAGCAAAGAAAGCTGTAGCAATGCACCCCAAGAATACACCAGACAAAAATAGGACAACAAGCAGCTTTTAACATAACTCTGTTCTGTATCAGTTGTTCTCACAAGGAAAAACACTTTATTTTGTATTATGAGAAGGTTTTTTTTTAATCTGTGCAGTTGTGTTTCCATGGAAAACATGCCATCTGTTCCTGGCATCAAGAGGCATTAGTTAGGAGACATACCCCGAACCACGTGTCTATGCCCCGTGGCCATGGAAATAACAAATCGTCCTTGTACTTAAATGTCGACTTTCAGATCCACCCCGCTGATTATAAAACCCAAGAATCTGATCAAATGTGCCAATTAAACAGTTCATACACACTGCATTGTCTTTGTAAAATTATACTTCACCTTATTCCCAGTAAAGTGCTTCTACTGCTGGCTAGCCATGGCATGGGGCTAATACATTTGACTGCTTATTGAAGATCTAAAATAGTAAATAGCTCCTCCATAAATGCCTCTTGACTGTTCCATATTGTTCCATATCCTTCATGTCTCATATTCTACTTTTGTATTTTGCACATTGCATATTTCATATTACTGTTTTCAATTCCCTGAATGATTTACTGGTATACATTTCAAGATTTTTCAGTCATGCTTACTGTTTATGACTTAATTTCAGTTGTTTTCCTTTTATTTCCCCCTTTCTTTTTGACCTCTACCCAATTTTATTGTATTAATTATGTAATGTCTTTTTTGATTTATTGTGCTTATTTTGTCTGAAATTACTTTAATAAAAAAAATTTCTGAACTAAAATAGTAAATAGCTATAACAGTGTAAGGAATCCATTCAGTTGCATAAATATGTAGGTTAGGTACATTTTAGTGACATATGATTTAAACATTCATAGTCCAGGAAATGTGTCTCTGGCCCAAAATGCAATAACACAAGCTCAAAGCCTGTAGCAATTCACTGTCCTAAAAGCCTTACTAAGCTGTTGCTCTAAACTCATAGGCAGTTGTAGATGGCAATGACAAATTGACATATTTTAGTGTATTGATAGTTTTAGGTAAAAAGCACAGCTCTGCAACCGAAATAGAAATGTACTAGCTTAAAGATGTTTTATCTCTCACAGCCAGGGCTCACTTATGAAAATAGGTGCATTCTGTAGTGTGGACGAGAATTTAATTTACCTGTGGCTTGAGCTCTAAATGCACCATAGTTCTAAAACTTCCTTGGTCAACGGTTAGAAAAATGGATAGCTTTTGGAGATTAACGTGCTTTGTCCTGAAAACTGCAAATGGGCCAAATATTATTTTAACTGAGGGGGGCTGATATGCAGACTAATTGTTGGGAGTCTTTCTGGTTTCACACAGAACTTAAGCACAGTTTTGTATAGTAGGTTTCTTTTCTGGGTAGAATGAAAGAGGGTTCAGGCATGGGTGAGATCTCATTCCTACCATCTGCCATTTTCCTTGAAACCTTCTGTGAAACTTGCCTGGCATGAAAGCACAATTCCACAAGACTTGAAGTGGTCTGCAGCTGGAGAGAACACATACAAAGAGCAGAAATGAAGCCTCACCCCACATGTGCTCTTCACCACCTGGACACAAAGATGGCATTTTTTCTCGAAGCAGGTACCCCTAATGTGGAGAATGCCTTTCCCCCACTTCATCCAGACAACAGTGAGCTACACCCAATACCGTTGAACTCTTAAAGCCAAATCCAGCTGAGTGCAACAAAAGCATTAGTAAAAAGAAACTACTGGAGATTAAGCTGGCTTTTAAAGAATGGAGACATTACCTACGAGATCCTCCTCCTGCTGTGACTGTCTTCAAGACCCACAAGAATTGATGTTTCTGTCATCTCTGCCATGTCATCTGCCAACCAATATGTGATGGCTGTGACTTTGTTTTGATATAGCATCCAGTTTGGCAGAATTGAAAGGCAAATTCCATGTTTCACACAGAATCACAATCAATCGAAGCAGTTGCTCCCGTTTTAATCGTTCAAGAGAGTAAAATAGCAACTGCAAACACTCATAATTTTATTTGGGAGACAGGTGTATCAAGAAGGATGGAAGCACCAGCAGTAAAGTCATAGGCTAAAGAAAACCCAGATCTAACAGGCAGCCAGAACATTCATCATCATGGGAAACTTTACCTACCCATATACAATCTACTGGTAAACACTGGTGACACTCCATGATTCTAATTTAACTGAACACCAGGGATTCAACAAGAGTGTCTCTTTGTACAGCATCAGCAACCTACTGGAAAGAGGGGCCAGAAGAAGACCATGCTTCCAGCCTCGATGGGCATGTTATGCAACAAGACTACAGCTTTGAACAGCGTTATTTCTGGTGGAAAATATTACTCTCAGATACAACAGAGTACTTCCCCATGTTGTACTTTTGTTTGCATTTATATGGCGCTTACTACCCCTGACAAGGCATTTGAAGTGTTGTTCGGTGAGAAGCACACTACCCAGAACCCAAACTGGATTAGTGATGGATTTGTATGGTGGAATATGTTGTCAATTCGAGCGATAGATTAAATGGGATAAAAGATGAATAGAGGAGTCTAGAAAGTGTTATTTGGGCGATCTTAGTTGTGCATTGCGGTTTGGGATGAGTCAAAGCAGGGATGGAGGCGGGAAGAGTCTAGAAAGTGTTATTTGGGCGATCATAGTAGTAAAAGGAGGTATGGGATGAGTCAAAGGGATAGAGGAGGGGAAGTCTAGAAAGAGTTATTAGGGAGATCGTAGTAGTACAATGATGTGTGGGATGAGTCAGAGTGGAGGTAGAGGATATATTGAGAGAGCTGTAGGATGAGATATAGAGTAGTGCATTGGAGAGAGTTGAAGGCCCTTTTGGATTTCTACTATATGAGTAAAGTAATACATATATAGATGCATAACTGCATAGAAAGGTATTATATATATGGGAAATAATAAAGAGAATAATAAAGCGATATAAAGTAGTATTATAAAGTCTCATATGTGCTGGTATGGATAAATAGTTAGAAACTCAGACTTTCAAGTGATGCTGTACGTAAAGTTAGTTTATTGGTATTAATTTTTTTTGTGTGAAATTGTGTGCATTTTTTTGTTTATTTATTTATATTTATTTATTTTTATTTTACAAAGGGGCCAGTAGAAGACCATGGCTCCAACCTAGATGGCCATGTGATGAAACAAGACTACAGCTTTGGAACATATTGCTCTCAGATACAACAGAGTACTTCCCCAGGTTGTTCTTTTGCTTGCATTTATATGGCGCTTACTACCCCTGACAAGGCATTTGAAGTGCTGTTCGGTGAGAAGCACACTACCCGGAATCCAAAATGGATTAGTGGTGGATTTGTATAGTAGAATATAAGTTGTTAATTCGAGCGATAGATTAAATAGGATAAAGTATGAATATAGGAGTCTAGAAAGTGTTATTTGGACGATCTTAGTTGTGAATTGCGGTTTGGGATGAGTCAAAGCAGGGATGGAGGCGAGAACAGTCTAGAAAGTGTTATTTGGGTGATCAGAGTAGTAAAAGGAGGTATGGAATGAGTCAAAGGGATAGAGGAGGGGAAGTCTCAATAGAGTTATTAGGGAGATTGTCGTAGTACAATGATGTTTGGGATGAGTCATAGTGGAAGTAGAGGATATAATGAGAGAGGTATTGGATGAGATATAGAGTAGTGCATTGGAGAGAGTTGAAGGCCCTTTTTGATTTCTACTGTAGGAGTAAAGTAATAAATATATAGATGCATAACTGCACAGAAAGGTATAACCTTAATGGGAAATAATAAAGCGATATACATTATAGTATTATAAAGTCCCATATGTGCTGGTATGGATAAATAGTTAGAAACTCAGACTTTTAAGTGTTGCTTTAAGTAAAGTTAGTTTATTTGTTTTCATATTTTTTGGTGCAAAATTGTATGCATTTTTTTGTTTATTTATTTATATTTATTTATTTTTATTTTACATTTCCCCCAATATGTTAATAGTGAAGCACTTATAGATACTATTGTTATGATTATATTTACACATTGTGGTGGATTAAATAAAATAAAACAGAGACCCATCAGCATCTAATCAAATAACATATAACTTATCACACATTGTGATAGATAAAATAAATAAAGCAATGACCCATAAGCATACGATCAAATAACTTCTATGTAAACTATTCAGTAACCTATATGCATGTTAAGCATAAATATTATGTGTATATATATATATATATATATATATATATATATATATATATATATATATATATATATATATTTAACCATAAGTAATATATACATTTGTTAAGCAAACCTATTAGAATATCTGTATATTTTTAAACAATTAAATATATATATATATATATATATATATATATATATATATATATATATATATATATATATATATATATATATATATATTATATATTCATATATTCATACAAGGAAATGCTCATATCTAAATACATACATATAATTAAATTATATTTGTTTGAATACACAGGCATATGCTGTACGTTTGTGTGTTGAGTATGGTGGTGTAGGAAAGAACCAACTCGAGATTTTCTCTGAAGATAAAATAGTTATATGTGGATCTTATGTTTGGGGTAATGAATTCCACAGTTTGACTGCTAGAACAGTGTAAGATATACCACCTATGGTTTTATTTCTTGTATGCTGGGGTTTTGAGGCATGTTGCCAGTCTGGAAGGGAGATTCCTTTGTCGTACGTATTTGGTGATTTTATTCCTGATGAAAAGTGGTCCTGTTCCATGTATTGCTGTGTGGGTGATACACAGCAGCTTTAAAGTGGATCTACTGGCAACTGGTAACCAATGGTGGAGGCCATTGGCATAATCAAGTTTAAACAGTACAAGAGGGATAGTAGATTGGACCTTGTGTAGAAATCCTTTGTGGAGGAATATGCATCTCAGTTTTCATAATATTAAAGCATGACCTTGCTACCTTATCCACTCAGACATTTATTGATAGCTTGGAATCCATGGTAATTCTAAGGTTTCTTACTTCCTTGGATATTTTAGGAGATGGTCTCAGGTCGTCAAGCCAAGCGCAGAGTGGGTCCTAATTTTTTCAATAACCACATGAGAGTATTTCAGTTTTGGACACATTCAATTTGAGATGGCTCCATGTCATCCACTGATCAGCAGCTTGGAGGCAACTGAATATTTTTGAGTTTGAAATGTCTTAGGAGATTTCCAGTTTAAGAAGTATTTGGGTGTCGTCTGCGTAGTTATAGCATGTGAGCTGAAATTCATTGATCATTACCGTTAATGACTTCATATGGATGTCTAAAAGCATGGGCGAGATGATAGAGCCTAGAGGAAGCCCTATTTTTGTGAAGTATAGTGTGGCTGAGAAAGATGGAGCATGGATGACATTTGCTCTATTTTGAAGGTAGGATGTGATCCAGTCTAAGACAGTTCCCTCCATGCAAACTTCGTAGATTCTTTGATTAGAGTGTCATGATGAACTGCGTCGAAGGCAGCTGAAAGGTCCATGTGAAGTAGTGCAGTAACCTTGTTCTGTTCTCCTATGTTTTTAGGTCATCCCATTTGGCACTGAGGGCAGATTCAGTGACTCTTCATGAATGGATCCTGTCAAGATTCGGAAAGTATTGAGATATCTTCAATTTATTGTGACATCTGGGTAAATGCTGCTCTTCCTATCAGTTTACATATTAAAGGCCCATTAGTAATCAGTCTGTAGTTGTTTGGGATATGTGGGTCCAGGTTTGTTTTCTTTAATAATGGGCAAAGGTATGCCTTTTTTAAGTACTCTGTAAAACTCCTGTCAATAAAGAATTATTGATGATTGTTCTTACTGGCGTGGCAGTAGAGGTAGTTAAAAGAATGCTGTTGAAGATTTGTTGTTGACAAGGGTCAGGAGGGCAGCCGGTTGGCCTGCTTGATTTGTCAAGATCTATTAGTTCCATTTCTGATAGTTGTTTGAAGGAATGTAGATACTGGGTTAGCCTACCTTTTGTTTTAAATAGGAGTCTAACATGTCTGCATTGGTTGTGTAATGATTTGCCAGTTTGTCAGTAAATTCTTGAGAAATGGTATGAGTACCATCTGTGCATTTAGGTTTACGGAATTCAGTGAGAATTTTGTACGATTTTTTATTTGCACATTTAAAAAGTGTTTTGAATTCTGTTTGAATAGTAATTGTTTTCAGCTTTTTTGATTGTTGACTTGTATATTCTGCTAAATGTGTGTAGGTGGAGTCTGTGTTGATTGTAATTTATTTTGGACCAGGTGCATTGCAACTTTTCAATTTGTTGTGCTTGTGTTCTTTCGTCCTGTTTTGCTTTTCTTAGTGGCATTAGGATATCAAAGGCTTCCTGGAGCCACTCATAAAGTTATCTAATTGAATTTATTGTGTCAAGATCAGTGTTGGATGTTAGTTGGATTTCTAAGTTTCAAAATAGAGTTTGTTCCACAGTCGATATGTGGTTGCATGTAATGGTGCCCTTAGGTGTAACGATTTGAGCTGGTTTGTGTCATGTGATGAAAGAATCCATGCAGCCTTTGCTGACATCTTATGAACCATGGCTTAATGTTGAGAAATATTTCATTACTTAAATGGCAGTTCTGCAAGGCTACACTATAATAACAATAGCACTGGACCACCACACCAAACAGCACTTTATATTCCCATCAAGGGATTAACATCTGCAGCTTTTACTTCACAGTTGTTCCAAAAGCATGCAGTGTGTTTACATGGCTTACCTTAGAAGGTGATCTCTGATTTGTTGAGCCAACTCATCCTAAAGGTCTGGATTGCCTTTGCTTATGCTTTATGGCAACATGGTGCCCTAGCAAAGCAAACACAAGGAGATGATGGACGGAGCGCTGAAACCTTTCAGACACTCACCCCCTGTCACAGATCTGGGTTGAATACATCATCATTCTTAGCTCACTTCGCCACCTCAGTTCAGACCCAGCTATATGCAAATCAGTCTTGACCCCGTGCCTTATGGGAACAGTCCAGCCCGAACTGCCAAGCCATGTCTTCCCTGAACCGTAAACAAGCATCCTGCGACTGGTTTCTAGGTAACACCCTTCATCAGCCAGGCTAGCTTGAATCCAGTGGCAAAGTGAGCAAGAGAACCACGTCTGGGCATGCCCTTCCAACTTTGGGTGAACAAAGCAAACACATGGAGATGATGGATGGAGCGCTGAAACTTTTCAGACACTCCCAGATCTGGGTTGAATCCATCAGGGAAGACGTGGCTTGGCAGTTCGGGCTGGACTGTTCCCATGAGGCACAGGGTCAAGACTGACATGCAAATACCTGCGTCTGTACTGAGGTGGCGAGGTAAGCTAAAGTATGATGATGGATTCAACTCAGATCTGTGACTGGGGGTGAGTGTCTGAAAAGTTTCATCGCTCCGTCCCTAATCTCCTTGTGTTAACATGGTGGCCTTGGTCTGCATATCAAAAATGGACATAGAGACAAAAGGGCCAGCTAAGAACTCAAATATATTTTCACTGCTATTACAGTGAACACGATTCCATAAGAAGTGTTTTGCGATTCTGTAATCAGTCACAAACTGGTTACAGATCACAAAAAACACTATTTTCTTACGGAAACCACAAACTGGTTACAGATCACAAAAACACTATTTTCTTATGCATAAAAGGCATTCGCATAGATTTATTTTTAGATACATTTTCTGCGATCCTATATTTTTGCCACTCATCATAGTGAGGCGGTTTTAAAGATTCTGTGTTAACGATTTGCTATCCTTTTGTTCAAGCCATTCGCAAATTGCAGATAGTATCAAAATTACCAATTTGCACATGCAATTTACCACCAACTCGAAACAGGCCATAACTACATGCAAACGATAAAAACCAACCCAGAATGCATCTGTAACTTCTACAATGGCTGCAATATTTTTGATGACAAGACAAATGCGTATACTGGCTGGCTGTCAGGCAGAGGAGGAGGAGAGAGGAGAGGATTTTTAGACTCAGAATAACTATTTTCCAACAGAATGATTAAGAAATCTATGCAAAGTACAGGCTACTTAGCACTGCAGTTTTGGAGCTCATACTTGATTTAAGAACACAGCTTGAGACTAATAAGCTACTAAGTAATTCAAACCTCACCCCTGCACAGTTTTTATGTGTTTTGGTTTGGTGGCAAACATCTATTGTTCCCCTCAATCTAATGCTTTGTGTTTGCAAAGACATCTCCCATAATGCATTATGAAAGTAAGTTAAACTTATGTTGTAAACTAATATACTGAATACATTGGCTGTTTAGATTCACAATAACCTTAAAGGTTGTCAAATGAATAAGTCTTTTTACAATGTCAAAACTAAAAAGTGCACTATAGATTTAATGTTACACTTACTCCAGTTGCTCTGGCCTAAGTTGCTGGCTTTTCACCTTCTCTTTTGTCATGGATCTGAGATCGTCAAATTGCTTTCTTATTTCTACAATGGATCAGTATGTCACTGCAACAGTTGATCTGCTCCTCATTACTTGCTATTTTTTGTTCTCAGATTCAGGCACTGTAAGAGATGGGTTATCAAACAGTTCATCGTGGTGCCCAAAATTTACATTTGTTTTTCTGATTTGTTTTTTGTTTTTTAGGCCGTAGCCTCCTTCTTGATTCACTTTCTTGCCTTTTTTTTCTTGGAAGGGTGGATGGCAAAAACTCAGGAAGATTTCAATTTGATCTCAACTCAATCGCCAGCATAAATACTTGCCAGAGCAAGACTTCCTGGTTGTGAGGTCGCCAGTCAATGTAAAAAAACGACGTTTGCTAATTGCAAGTTGATTCACAATTTAGAGAATCGCAAAATGCGATTTCCATAAATTGCATACACAATGAATAATGAATCGTACATACCAAATAGTGATTCCCAATTTTCAATTTGCAAAAAATTACAATTTGGAAATCGCTATTCGCATGCATTGTACATCTGGCTCCTAATGGGAAGAACTCCTGGCAGATAGTGTAGTCACCGTAATGTGTTTTAAACAGCCTTTTTACACTGGCCTCATGATTTTCCTGATCAGACATTTACAGAGAGTAAGGGCCATATGTATGAAGCGTTTTTCTTGTCGCAAACGCTGCAAATCGGAAATTTGCAGCGTTTGCGACAAGAAAAACGTGAAATGCGATGTATGAAATTATCGCATCGCAAATGTTAAGGAATCGCAAATGTTGCGATTCCTTAACATTGCACAAGCATTTAGGAAATCGCAAAATGCGATTTCCTAAATGATATGTATGAAATATTTAAAAATTGCGATTTTGGAATAAGATTTCGCAAATTACCACCAACTTGTAGTTGGTGGTAAATTGCGATATTCTTTGAAAAAAACGTTTAAAAAAAAAACAAAAGGTGCCATGTGACGCTCATACATGCCCTTTGGGCATGTATGTGCGCCATATGCGCACACATGTCATTTTCAGGGGTGCAGCAGGGTGTTCTTGAGACACCCCTGCACCCTGGAAAATTCGCATCATTTGCGATTAGCAAATTGCTAATCGCAATTTTGCCTTTCATTTCTATGGGCCAAGAGGCCCTTAGAAATGAATGGGATGTATTCCTTATTTGCGAATTCGCAACTTGCGAATTCGCAAATAAGGAATTATTGGAAATCGCTAAAAAACAGCGATTATTTACATACATACCGTTTTGCGATTTCCAAATAGCGATTCCTTAAAATTCGCTATTTGGAATTCGCAAAATGATAGTATGATACATATGGCCCTAAGAGAGGGAAAACACACAAGGGCAAAAGGAGGAGGAAGAGTAAGACAGAAAACCGCCACAGAAGGAGAAAGGAGGAGCCAGTAAGAATAAGATAAAGGGGAAAAGGGTGTTTGGTAGTGGATTAAAGAGGCCTGGAGCAGATTAAAGATTACACAGCCTTGATATACCACACACTAACATTTAATAGCGCCCGCTGCCAACTTCTGAGCACTCATTCGTTTACAAAACAACCACTACAATGGCCACTCTTCTAGACACATTTTTCAGAACATTTGTATTAAAAACCAATAAATCATTCCCTGATGTTTACCTGTCCCGTTGTTAAAATAAAGGCATCTTAATAATAGGAACATGTCAAGTTGAGTTATCAGTGTGGCAAACTTACATAGCCAGAAAAGAATTCAAGGCATTTTGATATTATAATTGGTCTGTTTTCATAACTGGCCCTTTCTAATCTCCATGTACTTTGAGCTGATGTTTGAAAATCAAACTCATTCTATATCAAAAGCAGTAACAGGGCATAATGTGCAAGTGGTGCGCTTCTTTTGATCCCGGTAAAAGCATACAATTCAGGAATCCTCAATGTTTGCAGTTTTATTTTCGGACATGAGTGATAAGTGATCATTCCCAGTCTTTCGACCAGAAGATAGCCCTTGGCCAACAAAGTACAGTAAACAGGAAGCTTTTTAGGTTTCCAGTGAACAGTTTTGAAAAATGATTTTCATATGTTAGCCTTTTGAAATAAAGTACTGTTTGTTCATCTGTTTTACTATAATTATTTGTGCTGAACATTCATTAAAAATATAATCATAGCTGAACCAGGCATGTCTAAAAGATCCACTTACATACATGACTCTTAATGGGGCTTATCATCTGGCTGCATGTATTTCACAATGTAAATGTTATGTTTTAACAAATGCTACTTGAAAGTCACATTTATTATGACTGAATATAACCTACCTCTTTTTGTAATATGTGGTCATGACATCCATTCACCAAAATACATCTGGCTGAGGAAGTCACATCTAACACTTTATGTCACACAAAAACACCACAAGAATGACCACTTGTCCTCTCTTGGGGTCCACCAGATTCGGCAGGTGGGCTGATAAATAGCAAAACATGAAAATTACAGAAAGCAACAAGCATTGGTGAAGTTAGTAGGTCTACCGCAAGTATCCAGAATAAAAAGTAGGGCACACATATGAGGCACAGAAAAAGAAAGATTACACAGAAACACAACACAAATAGCCTCTCTGTGTTTGCATGGGTTAACACACGCCTGATGTATTAACTTTGCTAATACTTTGTGTTAATGTATTCAGGGTCTATTGATGTTAGTGTTTATGTCATTAGTTTAGCAAGAGAATCATGTTTTGAGGCCAGGTTTTGAATGTTTTTATTTATTTTTATTTTATAAAGTTTTATATAGCACGAACCAGATCCCAAAGGATATCAGAGCGCTTTACAATATGAAGAAGATAGAGTAATACTCTAGTATCAATAACAAAAAGAATGCCTAACAGTTGTAGTAACCAAAGATCAAATACAAGTGATATATCACGAGAAGAGAAGGAGAATACAGCTCCAGTAACAATATCAGATAAGGATACAAAACAGTTATTGTCACAATAATCACAGACAGGTGGTAGACAGCGAGTAATACAATAAACAGGTCAATACCAAGCTGCTACGGTGGCAAACCTTACATCCGAGAGGCGCCGAGAGCAAAAACACAGGATGATAAGAAGGATGTAGAGTTAATCAAATCCGCCAAGTTAAGGTAAGAATTTGTTCAATAGGAATCTTTTGACTTCCAGTTTGAAAGCATTTAATGATGATATTCTTCGCAAATCCGGTGGAAGAGAGTTCCAGATCTTTAGTGCAGCCCCCGAGAAGGCTCGACGACAAGTTCTCTTTTTATTCATGATACGTGGCTTCAGGAGGAAGTTGTTAGCGCTTCTTGAAGATCTCTCGCCACACGATAATTCAAGCTTTTGTGCTAGGTACCTGGGGGTGTTGTTGTGCAGGGCTTTGTGTGCAAGAACGATAATCTTTAGGACTGGGGAAATGTGCTCATTACTTTTGTACCAGTAACTAGTCTGGCCGCACCATTCAGAGCTGACCTCAGTGGAGCCAAGGTGTACTTGGGAAGGCCACAAAGTATAGCGCTGCCATAGTCTAGCCTCGGTAATACCAATGCTTGGACTGCATGTTTGAAGTCATTCTGTGGAAGGAATGGCTTGAGATTTCTGAGTGTCCTCATCAAGTGATTAGTTCCCTTACATATGTTACTGATATGAGTTTTCATATTCAAGTGTTTGTCCAAGGTGATTCCGAGGGATTTGGCAAAGTCTATGATGAGAGGGGTGAAATTGAAGGCAGTGAGGTGAGTCAACCAAAGGTCTCGCTTGAAGGGGTGGTTCGGATGAGAGATGAGAAGAAATTCAGTTTTGGCTGTGTTGAGCAGGAGGTGGTTCTCAGTTAACCAATTTTGGGTAGACGTTAATGTAGAGTTGTCAGAAATGATGTTATCCAGGGATGAGATTTTCAGGTAAAGTTGTGTGTCGTCAGCGTACATATGGAAGGGAATGTTCATGTCATTTAGAGAATTAGCAAGAGGTTCCAAAAAGAGGTTGAAAAGGATAGGAGAGAGGGCGGACCCTTGGGTGACACCCATGAGTACTGTAGAGGGCTGGGAGAGGGAGTGGTTTGCCTTAACTCTTTGTGTTCTGTGGTGGAGGAAGGAGGAGAACCCTTGTAGCACCAGACCCGAGAATCCCATCCTGTTCTTCAGAGTGGAAAGGAGGATGTCATGATTAATCGTATCGAATGCAGAGGAGGATCAAGAGGCAAGAGTCATTTTGATCGAGTATGTTTAGTATGTCGTCCATAACGTGCATGAGTGCAGATTCAGTGCTGTGCCCCTTCTGAAAGCCTAATTGATGTTGGTTAAGAAGTTGGAAGTTCTCCATGTGAGCGCAAAGTTGGGTTTGAACACATTTTTCAAGTAGTTTAGCTAGAGTGGGGATGTTAGAAATGGGGCGGAAATTTTTGAGGTCAGATTTCTCAGCAGTAGTTTTTGTTAGTACAGGTGATACCTGCGCTGCTTTTAGACAGTCTGGGGTCGTGCCTTGGGATAGAGAGGCATTTACTATCCTTGTCCAAGCGAGGATGAGCGCATTCTTCAACTCTTTGAAAATGATCGGGGGCAGTGGGTGATTGAAGTGGTTGGATGGGTTGAGGTTCTGAAGAATCCTATTGATCTCCTTTTCACTGAAAGGGGTAATGGTGCTCCATGAGGCCTTATTCTTGATGATCAGCCTAGTAAGGTAGGACTTATCTGTGACAGGAGGTGCTGTCGACCCAGAAATTGGCAATAGAGCCTTTTTGGAGGCAAGATCGCTGGAGATGAGTCTCGATTTCTCAATGAAGAAAGACGAAAATTAATCACCAGAAGGTGGGCAGACATTGAAGACAGAGTGATTTGTAACCCCAGTTGATTGATGATTTACCAATTCAAAGAGTTTCTTGGGGCGATTAGCGGCTTGCTCAAGTGTAGTCTGAAAGTATCTGCCTTCATGCACTTGATTTGCTTGTTGTAAATACTCCTGACATCTCTAAGGAATTTTAGGTGTTCCAGGGAGGGATTTGACTTCCAGGCTCGTTCAGCAGCCCTGAGGTTGCGTCGCTCCGTGTTTAGATTGTCGTTTTTACCAAGGTTTGTATTTTTTTGTTGAGGTATTTTTTAGTTGTAGTTGTGCAATGTCATCCAAGATGTTAGAGATAGCTGAGTTGTAAGCGTCGGTGAGTAACTGAACTTCAGTCAAGTCGGCTTGGGAGGAGAGGGTAGTTTTACAGTGGGCAGCTAATTCCACTGGGTTTATTGATCTGAAATCCCTTTTCCAGATCTTAGATTTCGTGGGATGAGCCTTCCTCAACTTTACCTCCAAGTTGATATAGAAGAGAATGCAGTGGTGATCTGGCCAATCGCAAAGGGTAATGGAATCCAGTGGTGGTTTGACCAATCGCAAGGGGTAATGGAATCCAGAGTGATGGATTGCCCTTTCGAGATAATGAGGTCTAAAGTTTCACCTTTGTTGTGTGTTGGTTGGTCAGAGTGCTGCTTAAGATCATGATCCTTCAAAAGGTCTTTAAAGCAAATAACCGCTTGGTCCTTGGGATTAGACCAGTGTTGATTGAAGTTGCCAAGAAAGATTTAGGAAATGGCTGAGTCAACATTACTCGATTTGATCTCCAAAAGTTGTTCAATGAAGGGGAGGTTGTCTCCCGGAGGGTGATAAAAGGTGTGAAGTTTGCAGACCGGACGGATGTTACTTGCGATGTTGAGACAAAGATATTCACAAGCAGGAGGCGGAGAGGACTCTATGTGGGAAATCGAGAGTGTGTTCCTGTGAAAGCAGGCTAGGTCCCCTCCAATCTTACTAACTCTGTCTAGACTAATTATGTCTAACTTGAATATGGTGTTTCATTGCAACAATCAAGTCAATGGCACAGCCCTTACTGTGGTGAACTACTGTGCATTGATTTAGTACATGGCCCAATAGGAAGTATTTAAAGAGGGATTTGGTAGTGTCTTTGTCTTTCCTAATGGAAGCTGAAATCTCTTGGGAAATCTGACCACATAAGGAGATGAGTTGACTAGTGCTATGCTAAAGGAAAACACCAATACAATGATTTTTGCTGGCAGGTAGATAGCATAACATATTTACATTGAAGTTTGTTGGTGTTATGTTTGTCACCTGCACAGGGATATTCAAAAGAGGGGGTTTTATTGAGTAAACCAGTTTATGTTTGAGGGGCTTTTTGTGGATAAAGGCAACTCACCACTAGTTTTGTCATTTCTTTCAAAGTGGATGATGTTCTGTCCTAGAGGTAGGATAAGATCTAAATGCAGCATGAAAAATGATCAGGACGAGGATTCCACAAGTTTAGTATCATCAACTTCACAGTCTTGCATGAGGGCAGATATGGAATTGGGCACAAGACTAAAGACCAAGATCAGGAACGTAGTTTTGATGTTGGTGTGCATGCTGAGCTCTTTAAGAAGCGATGTGTTGATTGAGGAATAAGGGTGACTTATAAGAGCAGTCCCTATGATGAGGGTTTATGGGGAAGGCACATTGAAGATCAGGGTTGCAAAAAGTGTACAATATCTTACGGATGTTCCAGTTTTATTTGAAGTTTAATTTGGGGAGTGGAAATGACATTTGTGCTGAGTATTTGCTGTGAAGAAGTATGAGGAGAGTAGCCATACGTCTCACATGAATCATGCATGTGGGTGGTCAAATTCTTCTGTTTAGGGTCAGTTGGGGTGCGGATGTGTTTGTGTAGCTAGAATGAAGTGGGAGCTTGGTTAACATAGGGAGAGTGTTGAGGGGCAGCGGTGGCTATCAGGAGATTTATGGTTTATGTTCTTGACAGTATTTCCGTCTTTATCAATGTAGGAGTGACTTTGTTTCAAGTTCTGGTCCAAACCATCTTGATTTATGCAGGTATTATACTGTGTGGCTTCATTTCTGGGAAGTGTTTGAATGATAATAGCGAGGGTATGACTGAGTGATATAAACAGAAATATATATTTGTGTTTGATAATTAGTATGTAGAATAATACTGGCTTCTTGGAGCTAATATCACCAAGTAATGGTAATGCCAATATGTCTACTTTGTATTTTCAGATATAATCCAGATCTATTGGTGAGTGGTTGCTTCATATATTATTTTTTCTAGGTTAGCGGCAAGGTTTTTTTTGGTCTCACCTACGCACAGTTTTAGGTGTCTGAGGAAAGATTGTGTCATCACAGAACAGACACAACAAAACACGCACATTCAACATATACATACATATGTACAGAAAGGTTTGTTTTTTTACAGCCCCATTTAGCCATTGCCTACAATGGTTCATCTGTCTTTAGTCATTGGCTAAGAGGGGTGGCGGTCAGTACTGGTATCAGCCAACATCATTTCATGGACATTAATATCTCCTCATTCTCACCCACACTAGCTGCACTGTGCCCCCGCCTGTTAATATTTAATGTAAATACCCACCTCTGTGCTCTTGCCAGCCACCTTCCCATGTAGGAGCACCCAGCACAGCTGTTATTCATTTCACACTGCTACCGCAATGGGCGGCTCCTTTCATTCAAGCACCCACAGTGGGGCCATCATAAGCCCAGACTCTCCTCTTGTTCCTTTGCTGGTCAGCTCTTGCCATATATGCATGCTTAGTGAGGCTGTCATAAGACCCAAGTGCTTCCCCTCACCTTCCGCCGGGAAGCTCTTCCTATTCATTAGCACCCAGCAGAGCTGTTACAGGCCCCCAATGGTTCCCCCTCCCTCTACTTGTCCCCTTTTGCTATTCATGTGGGCCATGCAGGACCATTAAAGACCCCTGCTGCTTCCCACTTCCTCCTCTGGGCCACTCTTCCCATTCATGATCACCCAATAACGATGTCACACAACCCCCCTTCATCTACCGGGCTGCTCTTATCACAGTACAGATGGAGGTGTAGAGGAACAGTGACAGGGACATTCTGCACTAGTTTGTGGAACTCAGCCAAAATGTGTGTCATGCACTGGCCTTATGAAGGACAGCCCAACTAACCCTCTGGAACATGAGCTCAAGTATTTTTACCATAGGGTTCCCTGAGGGATGAATAAGGCAATTGCAATTCAGAATTATGCATGGTGAATTGGAACACATTTTTCACAGAAATGTTTAAAACAATTGAATACTCAGCCCTTGATTTATCCTATAAGGACAGTTTTTATTCAGGTATAGCCAAAATTCATACTATCCGCTAATTTGCACAGTGTGCATGAGATTTATTTAAAAGTACATTGTACTCATTTGAAACACATACGCAAAAACGGAAACATTTTTGGTGCTACATATTCCTTGTAGTTAGTCACTAGTGGGATCGCACACCGCTAACACACCAGCGGGATCTCCCCTAAGGAACATGGAAATTGTAGTTACCTTTTCTACGGTGCATCTTCTTTCGAAATCTCAAATATCTTCAAAATCTTCGCCATTCCTGTACACATGTTTCGGGGTATTTACCCCTCATCAGCAGGGATTAGGCTATCTTCTGGGGTTGCTGCGTGGCTGCCAAATATCACCAGGTATAGTACCACACAAAGGCGCGCAGGTGCGGGGTCCTGTGCTCGTCAGCACACGGCTCCAAGGAGCATAAATATTTACTAGTGGGGTCGCACACCGTTAACATACCAGCGGGATCTCCCCTAAGGACCATGGTAATTGTAGTTACCTTTTCTACGATGCATCCTTGTAGTTAGGCGGGGTGTATTTACATATTTCACGTGCCTACTAATCCACCCTGAGGTAGGTCATGGAAAAAAAGCAGTCTATTAGCTTATCTTATTTAAAAGCCATTATCTTTTGCAATGTAAAATAAATCCATGATTTTTACTTTGTTTCCTTTTTTTAAATGTATTTTTATTTTTATTAAGCTTTTATCTTTTTAAGCACAACAACATAATACAATAAATGTACAGAAATCATCTGAGGTATATACATATTTTAGCAAATAAAATAAAAAGAGGAGAAAAAGAGTAAACAGAGAATCGCCAATAAAAATAAAAGCCATATTAACACATATTAACATTACAGGTGTGGCTATTATGCTTAACAATTCTATTCCTAGGGACACCCATATGGGGGAGTTGAGAAGAACACTAGTCTTTACTGCTTTTCCTGTCAGCTGTGGATGGGTCCCCATTTACCTTTCCCCAAGCAGTCTCCCCCTTTCACCCTTCCTCACATAGATCCCCTTCTCAAGGGTATATGTGGACAACAACCTAGCAAGCCATCGTTGGAAGGTTGGAGGCACTTTGTCCAACCACACCGAAGCAATATAGATATGCAATACCGCCATAGCCATAAAAAGAAAGTATTGTGACGGATCTTGCTTGTCTTCACTATTTATCCCCAATATTAATACAGACGGAGTGAGACATATCTTAATTTCCAGAGCTCTGTCCCAAAAATGTTTTATCGCACTCCGCAGGGCCTGTAGCTGAGGGCAGGATGCGAAAATGTGTATTTTTTCAGCGTAAGTGCTATCACTTCTGCAGCTACTACCTGTTTTTTCCTGAGGGCGCTTGCACTTTCTTGGAGCTTGTTGCCTTTCTGTGGGTCCCTGGTGTTGGAGCTGAACGGGGACTGAGCCACGAGAAGTGCTGACTGAAGCGGGTGTGGGGGACTGCGAGGACCAGCATTCCACGGTGTCATCAGCTGGTGCCTCTTCCCCTAATTAGCCCGCCTACTTCCCTACTTTATCAGGCTCCTCCCATGCAACGCGGGACGCACCCGGACGAAGCCCGGGCCAAGGGCAGGCCCGTTTTAGCCCGTTATAGACCGGAAGAGACCGGACCGGGCCACCCCCCTTGGCTCTATTTTCATTTTCCCTAGACACGCAAAAACTGTGGTAGGAGTTGGGCTTAAAAGAAATCCTTGTCATTTTGCCCCACACTAAGTGTACTTTGTCAGGGCGAGAAACTAGGAGTAAAGCTTTGTCCTCAGCCACCCATACAGTTGGTACAATGGATAATTTTATAATTAGAGCTAGTTCGCTCTTATCTCATGAAATTACAACTCTAGAGCGGAGAATTTCCCAGGCAATAGACATGGCCAAAAGATCTTCTTTGGGTGCTATAGCAAATGCTAGAACACCTGATAGATGGTTGGTCCCTGAAGATGCCGATATAACTCTACCTAATTTGCCAAACTCTGGGACTAGTGACATATCCAATAGAGATTTCTTACTGGCTATCTCCGAGCTTACAGTAATACCTAGTGCCTCTCCCAAGCCATTAGCTGACAGACAGGATAAGTCTAACGATCGCCAGCTTAGAGGGAACCGGAAGGGGGCAGTCCCAAAAAGGAAGCGTGGGCCACAAGCATCTGGGGGGAAAAAGACGAAGGTTGCCAAACACTTAAGCCACCCAGTTAATAAGACTGGGGGCACTAGTAAGGAGCCCGCTCCCGCCACTTTTAATTCCATCCTTCCCCCAGACCCAAATCCATTCATGGTGCTTACAAGTAATACCAATTTTAGTGGCCTACCGGCGCCTGGTGCAGACACTTTAAATTCTAATCTAGGTACCCTAATTAAGTCTTTGCTCAGCCCAATAGAAGCAAGGCTCACCCAAATTGGAGCAAGGCTAACAAACATAGAAGCAACTACTGGGGCTGCTGTAGATTACATAAAAACTGTTAGACCCATTCAGGGGAACCCGGATAGGAATAAGGGAGTCACCTTTATAGTTAATATTCCTATAACTAATGCCCCTTCTACGCTAACTACCTCCTCCACCTTGCTGGGCACTTTGAACAAGAATAGTATTCCCCCTCCTGTCAGTGCTTTAACAGTGACTAACAAGGCAATTACGCCTGGCGGCTGCCAAATACCGGATGGTACAACTTATCTAAAAAGTTGGCAATTGATCTGCCCCCAGATGCGCCCCCTCTAGTGGTGGTTTTAACAGGTATCCCTGAGCTTGTTCCTCCTACTAGAGAGTCATTCGCATCATTGAAAAACAAAGTTGTATGTTGGTTGAATAAGTACAGACCCCTCCCCCCACAAATCTCTAGTGAAATTGTACTGGTAAGGAGGGTGCCCTGGGTGGGCAGGACTCAAAAAAACATTAGCGGTGACTGTGTCCTGGCAAATTTCAGGGACCCAAGGACGGTCTCCCATATTTGTAACTGGCCAACTGCTAATCCTGAGATGTTAATTGACGCTATGCCACTGTCTGCTTTCTATCCCTCTGATAAAGTGTGTTCAAGGGGGGGACGCGATGACGGCTGGACTAGAGTGGTCCCTAGGGGGCAGCACAGGGGGGATTGGAATAAATATCATAACGCCCACTGGGCTACCCAATTCCTGGACTATAATAGGTTCAGCTGCCTGGACTCGGTAGATTGACAGCAAATAGAGCGGGACTAGTAGGGGGGCGACATGTAAGCAATGGATTAGCCAGGAATTCAACTCATGTTAGGAGGATTACTTGCCCTTTGTGGGAAATAGGGTCCCAGGAACTTATCTTCGAAGAGGTCAGTTACCCAAGGTCTCTTGAATGCTCTTATGGTACAAGTGATGGTGACTACGTACCTGTAGGTTCAAACACCTTAAATATTCCCTTGCTGAGCCCTGTGACAGGAGAAAAAAAAAACCTTGAATAGGAGTACTATGTCTGTTGCAGACTCTGGTTCCTTGTCTATCCTGTCCTGGAACATTGCAGGTTTACGTAGCAAAATGGCATGTCCTTATTGGGGTTTATTTATAGACAAAAGAGATGTGCGCCTGTTCCAGGAAACCTGGGCCATGGATGATGCATTACGTAGTGGATTCACCACATACTCTATCCCTGCCAAGTGGGGGGGAAGGGGCGCCCGTCCGGGGGATTAACCATTTGGGTGGGTTCCCATCTGGGGTGCAAGGCTAGGACATTGAATACGCCATCTGAGGACATTCAATGTGTCCTTTTAGAGTGGCCGAACACTGCTAAACTAGCTCTGGTAAATGTGTATTCCAGATCTGTGAATCCAACAAATGAGTCTCGAACTATTGATGAGCTTTACTCATTCCTTAGTTCCATCCCGCAAGGTGTCCTGTTCGTGGTTGGGGGCGACTTAAATTCCCATTTTGATCCACTTCCGTCTTTGATGGACGGAGCGTCCATGGAAGAGGACGACCAGTAGGAAATTCCATCGGTAGCGGGCCCTTCACCCAGGGCCTGGACACCATTAGCGGTCCAAATTATGGCTCTGACTCTTAACTTTTCTATCAGGGCCTGTAATGGACGCTCAAAATCAGATATTCCACCAAAACCCACATTTAATAGACTAGGGCAAGAGTCACGTCTAGATTACATCTTTGTTGAGACGCGAGCATGGGACAAGGTCATCGACTTTGTGGTTGCTGAAAGAACCGAGAGCGACCATAACGCCTTGATCTTGGAATTTTCTATGCCAGGGGTACCTAATACTGACCAGATGGCTGATAACCCCCTTGATTCCAAGGCGCTCCTATCTAACGACAGAAGAAGGGTCAGATGGGCCAAAATAGTAGAAAATCCTGAAGACGTGGCTGAGCTTTTTGCCCAGATCGTCCTGGTACTTCAAGCCACGGGCATTCTAATCTCCCAAACGCACCACACTGATACCTATTGAGAACTGGGGAACCTCTATTCGGAATTGACACATAAAGTGGCGGGGGTGCTATACCCCATAGTGCCCAAAAGGATATCTAAGGGGAACAGAGCGTCATGGTTCAATTCGGCTTGCAGGAAGGCAAAACTAGACCTTCTTGGGGCCATAAAATAACATAGTAATAGGGCACTGATCAGAGCAAAGAGAACTGAGTATAAACGACTAACTCAGTGCGCCAAGGTGGAATGAGACCAAAACAACTGGACCAATATGTTGGCGGCCTTAAAATCCAGAGACTCACGGAAATTTTGGCTGATTGTAAAAACGGGGTCTTGGGATCCACCACCGGTAGTTGAAGCTAACATTGCTGCCATCGTGAGGGAGGACCATTTTCGCACTCTATATGAAAGAGCCAATATTGATCAAGATGGGGCCATAAAGGGTGCTTTCCCTTGTTCTATTTCCCAGCATGACCGGGACGACTTCTTAGAGGAGGAGGTTACCGCAGTAATCTTAAAACTCGCAGCAGAAAAGGCACCAGGCTTGGATAAACTCCATGGAGATCTTTTCAAATATGAACCCAAGGTATGGGTCCCTTATCTAACGATCATTTTCAATGCAGCTCTGGGGGGGATGGCGGTGCCCGGTACTTGGCTGCGGGCAGAGATTGTCCCCATTTTTAAAAAGGGCTCTCCTCTGCTTCCGGCCAACTACCGGCCCATCAGCCTCATAGACGTACCGCAAAAGATTTTTGCGAGGCTGATCTTAAACCGCCTACTGGATTGGATTGAAGAGCACGCAGCTCTGAGCCAGTACCAGGCAGGCTTTAGAAAAAATACATCAACCATGGTCCAGATTTTTCGCTTGACCCTGTTATGTTGGAAAACGGTGAAGATTGAAGGGGGCAGCCTTTACACCGTTTTTGTAGACCTCCGTGCGGCCTTTTATCTAGTCCCGTGGGGGAAACTGTGGTCTGTATTGTCTGACCTGGGCATTCCTCCCTACCTCCTAAACATAATCATGCGGCTCCATGCTGATAATTTTGCACAGGTGAGGTGCGGCAAGAATGGCGCACTTTTGAACAGATTCCCCGTTGACAGGGGGGTGAGACAGGGTTGTGTTTTGGCACCGACCCTGTTCTGCCTCTGTGTCAACGGGGTAATCGGCCACCTGAATGCGGTGGCGGACAGTGACTCCCCAAAGCTTGCAGGCAGCAGGGTGCCAGCGATTATGTTCGCGGATGACACCCTGCTGCTGTCTAAATCCCCCATGGGGATTCAACGTGTTTTCGACGGTTTTGGGGCATTTTGTCTTGAGCATGGCCTGGAGATTAATGCTCTTAAGACCAAGTTCATGATTTTTAACCCTCCACCAACAACATGCCCAAACCCTAGTATAGGCTTAACCAGATTGGAAAGGTCCATACCTTTGAATATCTGGGGGTGACTATTAATGAAAATTTGACCTGGATCCATCACGTAATTAGATCCCAACTTAAATTGACCCAATTAGCGGGGGATATAATCAGGCTGGCAAACACCAATAAATCTACAGTTAAACCGATCGGCCCACCACTTGAAATCTATAGACTCCAGGCCAGGGGTGCGGTAACGTACGGTGGAGAACTCTGGGGTCACGTGAGCAGACACGAGTTGGATGTTACTGAAAATACATTCCTTAGGCAACTCTTAGCCCTACCCCAAAGTACACCTCTCATGCCTCTGAGGCTTGATCTTGGTCTCAGACCGCTTGATGAGGACCTGGGCCTCAAACCTTTAGCTTATTGGCAGAGGCTCTGGACAACTCCAGAGCTTCGTATTTATAGGACGGAGCTACGGGTAATCCTAAGCCTTCCAAATGCGGGGAAAATGCTGTGGCTCATCTATGTAAGAAGTAAACTTGGAAAACTGGGGCTCCATTCACTATGGTCCGAGCCGGAGTCTGGCTGCTCCAGGATACACGTAAGAGTCTAGCAAAACTGTATTATGAACATAAACGTATGGTTTCCATACAAAATGCGCAGATCGGCACCCTTCCAGAAATATTTTTAAGGATCAAAGATGTTTATCAATTTGAGTATGTTTTAGATGACATGTATCCCAGTGCTACTAGGAAACTGTTTTTGCAGTGGAGGTATGGAACACTTCCAAACAGGAGTTTCACAAGCAAATGGAGTTCTTCTACTCCGAAAAATTGTCCTGGCTGGGGCAGTGTCGTGGAAAAGGATTTGCACATATTGTTTTTCTGTCCAGCTTATTCCAAATCCAGAATACACTGGATCGTACCATACTGTAAACATTTGGGTTTTATAAATTGTATGCAGGCGTACAGAATTTTTAAAACAGATTTAGCAAGTGTGACTCTCTTTGCTGTTGCCAAATTCTTGGAAGCCATGTGGCGTAAGTGAAGGATTTTAATACAATTTAAATGAAAAATCATTTGCTTATATTATCACCTGTAGGGATTTTGCTACCCGATTACCCTACTTGCGAGAGATCTTACATTTTAATTAATTGATATGCATAGTATAAACTGTTTAGTATCTATATTGTGTTGTACACGGGACACTGCCATCTTACTTCTTTGCTCCTAATGTTTGACTGTATATATAACCAATTGATAAGTTTGTTTTAACTTGTATGTATATTTATATGATATCTTTTATGGCAAACTTTGCCGAAATAAAGTAATACAAGACAAGGCTATCACAGCGCCGGCATCTAGTACCCGTCCCTCCCCCCCATTGTGCTAAGCTTGCAGGCGTGTAATACAAGAAGTAGATTGTTTTGTACTGCTGAGCTTGGAGTCCTGCAGAGCATAAAACGGTTTGACCTAATTCTTGTGAGTCTTGATTTATCCCGAGTTTATCTGCCCACTTCTTTCCATATTTTCCAAGGTCATCGCCTTCCAACGCAGATAGATCAGCATAAAACCTTTGTATTGTACAGCCTTCACCACCCATGATAACATCCGTTAATCTGTTGTTTTCAAATCCGCAAGGCCCCCCCTTTCCCCCCTAGAAAATTCTGAATTTGAAGATGTTTAAAGAAATTCCTATTGCTAATGCCATAACTGTTCTGTAAATCTAAGAACTGACGAATTCCACGCGGCCCCAATAGATCGCCCAGTTTCCGGATTCCACACCCTCCCCATTCTTCCATTATTGTGTCTGCAAAGATTTCCCTCGGGAGGGTTGGATTCTTACATAACTGAGTATAAGCATTCAGCCTCCTAAGTCCACTTTTTTTGCAGAATGCTGTCCATACCTTATAAACAGCAATCAGAGTTTCAAACCTGGCTCTTTTAAAATAGCTGGGGTCGGTGTATTTTTAAAAAGCAGTTCTCCGCCTCCCCACCAATCAATATAGAATACATATCAACTGATCCCCACTTGACCTGCGAGTCTGACACATCCCCAACAATCAATCCACACATGTACTGAAAGGCTGCTGCCCAATAATACATTTTGAAATCGGGAATGGCCCATCCTCCCCTTGCCCTAGGTAAAGACATAAAGCGTAATGCCCTCCTAGTTTTTCAATGTGCCCAAATAAATCTGTTGACTAAGTGCGCCAGTGCTGTAAACCATTTGCCCTCAAATTCAAGTGTGATCGCCCTAAAGAGATAGGGGATTTTGGGCAAAAAGATAATTTTCACCACATTACAATGCCCCACTAGCGATAGATGCAAATTATGCCTTCTGTCCAGATCTTTTTTAGCTTTAGATATTATTGGTTCGATATTCCTGTCCACAGTTTTACCCAGATCCTCTGAGATATTGAACCCTAAATAGATAGCAGAGTCAACAACAAGTAAGTCGTTGCACATTGCCCCCTCATTCTTGACTATCTGAGTTCGAGGCCTATTTAGCGCATATCCTGACACACAGCTAAAGGCAAGAGCTTCTGACTCTACCACACCTTAGGCTTTTGCAGGAGATGGGGTCACTAGAGCGATATCGTCTGCGTACACCAAGGTTTTATATTCTAAACCATGAACCTTTATAGGAGGAATGCCACCATTTGCCTCCAACATACGAATTAAGGGGTCAATATAAATCGCGAAAAGCAGTGGGGAGCATGGAGATCCCTGGCGTGTGCCGCTCTTAATTTGCAAGGGCACCGTATGTCCTCCATTAATTCTGAGTTGGGCTGTGGGGTCTTTATATATAGCCTAGATTGCCTTTACAAATCCTCCCTCGATACCACTCCACTTCAAAGCTGCCTAGAGATAGTTCCAGGAGACCCGATCAAATGCCTTTTTCAGCGTCCATTAACATGACAGCCACGGCTTCTCCTGAGACTTCGGTGGCATCGAAGAGAGTGATGAACCTGCGGACATGCTGGGCAGTACCTCTCCCATGGAGGAAGCTGTGCTAAGTGGGATAAACCATCTTGCCTATGACCTTGCTAAGCCTGAATGCCATGGTTTTAGAGAAAATTTTCACATCAGAGTTCATTAAAGTTATTGGTCTATAAGACCCCAGTTCTGTAGGAGGTTGGTTTCCCTTTTTTTAAAAGAATTACTATATCTGCCCCTGCCCAGGATCCCGGGACGGAGGTACCCAGCTGGGCCAGCTGTATTGTTTCAACTAAGTCGGGACCGATTACCTCCTGGAACACTTTATAAAATTTGAGGGGAATCTGATCAGGCCCAGCGGCTTTACCGGATGGGAGGCTACTCAGCGCCATAAAGATCTCATCGGCAGCCAAAGGTGCTTCCAACACCTCCCTATCTCCATCGGTGATTGATGATGTAAGAATATCCCTAAAATACATTTGTATTTCCAGGAGGACCTTCGGCTGCTCTTCATTATATAGGCAAGGATAGAATTGCCTAAATATCTCTCGGAACCCATCCGGGTGGTTAACTATACCACACTTTCCATCAAAAATTTCCTTGACCTCCCGGATAGCCGCTTTCTGTCTCGTGCGTACCACTAGTGTATGCCCAACCAGTTGACTGAGCTAATAGCATTGCTCCTTTCTTGCCAAAAAAGTAGCAGCTGTTTTGTTAGCTATAAGCTCCTGAGCTTCAGACTTTGCTAATGTCAATTTAAGCAGAGCCTGATCGAGAGGTGCCCCCCTGCAATTGCGTTATTCAATTCCTCCTCTGCATCAGCGACCGCCTGGGACAATTTTTTAGATCTTAATTCCTCTTGTTTCTGTCTATGTATGATAAAGCTCAGCGTCTCACCTCATATACCAGCTTTAAAAGCATCCCAGGCCACCCCTGAAGAGGTACTACCTCTATTAATGTCCCAAAAACCCACTATCCATTCCTTCAAATGCTGCACATATCTTACGTCTTTCAGCAGCCCTCTCTCAAAAGTCCATACATGCTCATGCCTAGTCGCCCTTGCATATAGGGTTGTGGTCGGAAATGATCCGGGGTAGTTTCTCAATCTGACATCTCGACAAGAGTGAGTTAGATGTAAAAAAGTAGTCAAGCCTGCCACAAACCTTATGAGGAGCTGAGTAGTAAGTGCTACCAAGATCATTGGGCTTCAATCGTGCCCACACATCTGTTAGAGAGTTATTCTGAGCCAGGTTAGAGATTGCTCAGACGGTCCTTTTCTTTTTACCCACAATCGGTCCCCGGTCCCCGTCCACAACCCCCCATCTCATTTATATTAAAGTCTCCACTCAGGATAACTGGTATAGCCCAGGAGGCTAGCTCTAAGAATTTAAATATGTCAGGGTCGTCGTCGGTAGATCCATACACTGAACACAGAGTGAATGTTTCGTCATTTATCATGCACTCCACCAAAACCCATCTGCCCCACTGATCTTCCATCTTTCTCTTGACTGTAATATGGCTTCACCTAGAGAGTATGGCAGCCCCTCTAGTTTTAGCCCCCTACTTAGTATTTGCAATCAAGTGAAACCCCAGACTCCCCTTTGTACCCTCTATGTACGTCTCTTGCAAGCATAAGAAATCCAGCCGCATCGTACTCTTTTAACCTGATCATTCAGGCCACATACATTGACTGAAGCGATTTGCATACTCATTAATACACATCAATAGTCTGTCCGAAACGTTTACCCTTAACTTCAATACTACATTTTCCTGCCTTCATTTCTGAACTCTCTCTTTGTTTGCTTTTTGTTACTTTGCTATACCTCTTGTGTCCACCCACAAACCTCAGATACCATGCTGTGCTGTATTCTACCCCCTCTCCAACCTTCCGAGTAACCTACCCACCCCTCAGGACCCACCCCCAAGACATCCACCTCCCCCCTTATGGGCAAATAGATCAGCAATGACCTATGTTTGGCAGCTTGAGCCCGCTGTTGAGTTGAGGAAATATGAATTTTTATGATCAATTGTGTCCCCTATCTTAGACCCCAACGGTTCCATGTACGCGCTACAAGTACATGTATGTTCCCTCCACTTCCAGCTATGAAGACGCAAATACATTTGCGTCCAACGTTAACATGTCCTCTTTCAGATCCACCATGAATGGGTCGAATATTCCGTTTCTAAGTATGCCTTGCCAACGTCTTTATGTGGTGTACTTTACACGTTTTTCAGCTCTGGCGAGTTAGGCCCTGAATTCTGCCATCAAGCCTTTTTCTGCCTTCTGCCTCTGAATGCTTCACGGTGCTTGGCACGGCCTGTTGCTTGCCAAGACTGTATTCAGCCTTCAAGTTATCTGGTCCGCTCCTCGAAAAATACATTCCTGTCTAGTAAAGTTTAGGTAAACATCCTTCCAGCTGCAGAGCCAAGGGCCCGGCCTCACTGTCTCCGTGCAAGTAATTCATAGCTCCTGTTACCATGGTAGGCCCATGCCCCCTCGCATCTCATGCAGACACGTAGACGCTTATACACGCATTAATAGTCAGTATAGAATAGCCTCTGCCCAAGAGACCTTTTCCTTCAAGATAATACAGTTCCTTAAACATAAGATATTAGATACGATTTGGGATTAGGTTGATCTGACATCCCAGACTTCTGTCTCCTCATGTAGGGCTAAATGTCAAGTCCCCTTCACCCTCCAGTTACACGTCAATCACACGTCATGCTGCCTGCGCGCGCATCTCTGCCATATATTTCTGCTGACACTGCAGGATTCTTTTATGGATCCACCCACTTGTGACATCCTCTTAATGACGTTTCTAGTACACGCCTTCATGCACGCCTATTGTAATGCCTTTTCATTACGTATGTGTATTCTTATCTCTCCTCTCAGCTGTTACGCCTTCTGCATCTGCCTTTACTGTAATGCATTGACTATATATATATTTAACTGTCAATAAAGTATTGTCTGTCTGTCCCTTCCCGAACCTTCGTGGTGACGGAATGGTGAGCAACCTGGTTCGAACCAATTCCTTTTTAAGGAATAAAACCCCTTTGAGAAAACCTCAAATATCACGGATTCTGCCTCTCATTTTTGACTGAGTTATTCTTATTGAACTTTACCGCATAAATTAAGCATAGGTAATTTAAATTTACCACATAATTGGCGCCCGAACAGGGACCCCTCCCCCACCCCACGCGCCGGAGGTGCGTTGCAGGCCTAGCCCCCTGCCACAGCCGGACGGACAATTACGCGTACCCGCAGGATTTCCTGTACCTCCCTCAGGCCAACGGAGGTGACTGAGGCTGCGATCAACACCCAGACGAGGCGGTGAGGAGTGCGGAGGATCCCGACCAGAGCCTTGCTGAGAGTGCAAGATCCAAGGTATACAGAGGCCCACCAGGTTCCGAAGTTCCGAAGTATCTAGTCGAGTCCAGTCCGGTCCAGTCCAGTCCAGAGTTTCCGAGGCCTTCCGTTCCGTGCTTCCCGGTGAGTACCATTGTTGGGGACGCATCTAGACGTGCGCATTAATTTGTGCCGGTCAAGACGGGTTTGGGTACACAGACCTGGTCTGCACTGTTTTAGCAGTGTATCTGTACTGTTTAGCAGTATATCCTGTCTGCACTGTTTTGGCGGTGTATCTGTACAGTTTAGCAGTACATCTAGCATTATGCAGTTAACTAGTTTTATTCTAATTATTGTTGTTCGTTTTAAAATGTTTTAATGTGTTTCAAAATGTCGTGGTATGAGTGATTGTTCGATTTTCATTATTGTGGTTATTGTATTAATTGTGTTCAAGTCCGAGTAAGGATCAAGTAGGCAGATTTTTAAGATGCCGTTAATCTCCAAATTAAGACAGATAAAAACTAGAAAAGGGATACTCGAGGAAGCCGTTCCTATTCCACCTAGGGACACACCAGGGTACTTTAGGTACCACAAACATGGCCTAGATGCCGTATTATTCCTTGATTTATGGGTGGACTACACCAAGGATCAAGCAGAGAATCAGAGATGGCCCGCTGCTGGGACATGGGATGCAGATTGCATCATGAGAGTAGAAGAAGCATTATGGAAAAAGAAAGCCAGACAGTCACAGAAAGATGCCATTGAATTATGGCGTAAAGAATCGCATAGACGCACAGAAAAAGCACTCAGAAAAGAAGAGAAAAGGAGAGAGGATTCTGACAAGGCCCGAGAAAACGTATTAGTTGAGGAAGGTATCCGAGTAAAAACAGAACAAGTAGACAGACAACGAAACACCCTTATGAATGGTATGTATCCTCATCTGACCGAAGGTTTACCTAAGGCCACCCCGGAAGTACCAAAAGATCTGCCACCTCCATTGCTCCCGACTAAAATGCATCACAAGACCGCAAAGGACATTTTCCTTTCTTCCTATCTAGACGATATAGCCCCCGAATATGTTAATGTTCCACCGCCACACACTCCACCTACCGGCGGCGCTCGACCCCGAGATAGTCAACCCCCACCTCCACGGCAAGCTACTCCTCCTCCCGTTCCAACCCTTCTGCCCGTTCTTCCACTTCTTCCTGCACCTATTCTCCCCACTTTACACCCAACGAATCCTTTTGGATCCGGCATCTCAGGAGGTGCGGCAGGCGGTGCGACAGGTTTCCAAATGCCACCACAAGCACACCGATGGACCTATAGGGATCTAGCACAACAACGTACACCCCAATCAGTCGATTATGACATATATAAAGAACGTCTCGCCGACTGTAGATATGATCCAGTACCCGGTAAAAAGAATGACGACAGAATGATGCTCGCATCAATACGATTACGACGAGTTACAAACTTTTTATTGACACTGCCCGGAATGGTTGATCATCTAGATAGAATATATCATTTTGTTCAAACAGGGGAAGGCCCTGAAAGTATTGGCCAGGCCATGGCTTACCAAAAAGTTGACACTCAAGCCAAGATATTAAGTTTTTTTATAAACTGCCTAATAAGAGAACAAGACAGGCCGGGTATAGACCCGGAAGAAATGAAAGCACTTAATAGATGGGGTCAGAATATAGCAGATGGGAACCATGATAAACAGAGTTGTATAGAAAACATGTACCGTAGGATCAGAAATGCAGTAATAAAAATACATGAAAGAAGACAGCAAGAACCAGAAATAGATTCAGACAAAGTTGAATCCTCAGGGGAGGAGGAAACACCAGAAGAGACAGCAGGACAAGTACAATTACCAGCTAGAGAAATGATAGCTTATGTAGGTAAAGGAAGATCCTTTAATAACTCAATGCGTCCAGTACGTCCAGAAAGTAAAAGAATTTTTCAGGCAGCCATGTGTAATCCGAGAACTCCTGAACACTTATTCCAGGCCACTGACAACAGACTTCGAGAACGAATGGGGTACCATGTACTCGATTCTATGGACGAACAAGAATTAGCTAGGTCAGCAGTGCAATAGGCTGACAGTCCTGAAAAATATAGTGATGATGCGCTAGCACACACGTTTTTGAATATGTCACCAAGCGAACAGCGTTTAGCTGGTATGTATATGATACAACACCTACTCATATTGTATAGAAGCCAACATTCCGATCCAGGTCCCCTGCCTGATATATTAGCAGAACTACTCACGAATAAATGGAGAAGTCTAGGTACCGATCTAATTAAAGTAATTCTAGAACATCGGCACAGATATAGTGCCTTCCTGTGTTCACAGTCTGATTCAGCACATTCTATGGAAAGAAAAATGTATTACATAGACAGACAGAATCCCTTACGAGAAGTGCACCCAGTTAAGAATGATGATACTACTTTCAGACGCGTGTTTGTGTACACGCCCATAACTAAAATAGAATTATTGGAAATGAAAAAATTAGTGCCCAGCCATGATAAAGATCCAGCAGGTTTTCATCGTGAAATAAAAGACATGTTACTCATGGGTGATTATACCTATCCAGACATTATGAAAATATTGAAAGTATTATTGCCTGCCGGTATTTACGAGAAACTCAAAGAAAAAGAATGGGAGGTGGGAAACGCAAAGATTGATTGGGCGGCATTAGAAAATGAAGAAAATACCCGAGTCCCAGGCCTAGGGCTTGGGGACAAAGTTAAAGCGTTACCAGGATTGTTAGTACAAGTATTGCCACGTTTATTAACTACGAAAAAGGAAGACTGGGGTGCAATCTCAGCTTGCAAACAGAAACCTGATGAAGACACTAGTGAGAAACCTAGGCGTCATCCTGGATTCTTCACTCTCAATGAACAGACAAGTCAGCGCCGTATCCTCGTCCTGCTTCAACATTCTTCGCATGCTCAGGAAAACATTTCGCTGGATCCCCTCCGAAACGAGGAAAACAGTCACCCACGCTCTGGTCACGAGCCGACTGGACTACGGAAACACCCTCTACGCAGGCACTACCGCAAAACTCCAGAGGAAGCTCCAACGAATCCAAAACGCCTCAGCCAGGCTCATACTAGACATCCCACGCAACGAACACATCTCCGGTCACCTTAAAGACCTCCACTGGCTACCCGTCAATAAGAGGATCACTTTCCGTCTGCTTACCCACGCACACAAATCACTCTACGACATCGGACCAGATTGCCTCAACTCACGACTGTCCTTCTACACCCCCTCCCGCCAACTTCGCTCCTCCAGCCAAGCCCTCGCCACTATACCTCGCATCAACAAGACCACCATGGGAGGCAGATCCTTTTCATACCTGGCTGCCAAAACATGGAACTCACTCCCCGCGTACCTTCGCCTTACCCAAAACCACCTAGCATTCAGAAAACAACTTAAAACATGGATATTTGACAAATAACCCTCCTCCCCTTCCTAAGCGCCTTGAAACCCTCTGGGTATGTAGTGCGCTATATAAATTCCATGACTTGACTTGACTTGACTATTCCCGATTTGAAAAATGTTTTGGTAGTGGAGAAGTGTGGCTCAATGCTTAGAGCGGCAGACCTTGATGCAGAACACTGGCCAGGGACCAGGGTTCGATTCCCGCCTCGGCGGGTTTCGGGCTTAAATTCCTCTGACCGGATATTCTCGCCTCAGTGCCGATTCTAAGCATGGGTCCCACGCTGCAACTCTGGGCAATAGCTTGCTTAGTCTCCACAAAGGCCCCCGATGCTCAAGGGATGCTTGGTTTCACCATGGGATGCCCAGGAGTGGACACCCCACAAGGAAAAGCCAGGAGGGGTTCCCTTGTGGTAGGAGTACAAGCGCCGGGATGCCTCGGGGTCACTGTTCGCGCTATACAAATACGCCACATTTACATTAACAGCGGCCTGAAAGCAAGTAGCGAATCATATCCACATCTTTTTGTAACCAAATTAGTCGAGAACTCCCTGCCCCAGGTTAAGAACAGAGTACTGAAAGTCGAGAGCACCTGGCAAGCTAATACCCCTTCACAAATGTTACAAATGTTACAGTACCACCAGAATAGAATTAGAGAGGAACAAGAACACGAACAAAGACGTATGAAAGACACGAAAATGAAAATGTTAGTTGCTCAGTCAGTTCCAGCTGACGGTCATAAAAAGGGTGCAACCCAGCCCAGTAATTCGACGGCTCTCGTTAAAGGGACATGTAACTATTGCAAACAGCCAGGTCATTATATAAACGATTGTGCAGTTCTGAAACACAATATCTCCACGGGTAAGACCAAGGAGAGACCGCGTCCACCTAGACAAGATCAGGCCCAACAACAAGTACCCCAGAATATACAGAATATACCGCCTATGCCCGTTTCACAACAGACCGTAGCAGTATCACAGCCACAGCCTATTGCCGCAACACAAAACACGACACAACAGATGTACCAGTATGCACAAAATGATTACCCCGATTACCAGCGATACACATGAAACAGCCTAGAGAGGGAGGTTGTCTTGCCTCTCATTGAGGTTCCTGTAGATCAAGAGGGTCCTTATGTACACAGTCAAGTATTAGGGAAAGATAGAAAGTTTTTAATTGATACAGGGGCAAGCCGAACAACGATAAGTCATGACGAGGTCCCAGGGGCACCCCTCTCAGGCTCGCAGAATGTTTCCCTTGGATTTTCAGGAAAGCCTATTATTAACGAAGTATCGCAAACTCTTCCTCTTGCAGTCGGTCCTTTGACACGGACTACAGATTTATTGCTTACAAAATCATGCCCAGAAAACTTGTTAGGTATAAAAACACTGAAAGCTCTAGGAGCTATAATATGCTGTTCTCCGGAAGGAGTACGATTATTCTTGCGAGATTTTAAAGGTCACTATGTATTGAGAGACATGGATCATCGGTTACAGAATGTCCCTGCACATTTGTGGGCGCAAGGCCCCACTGATGTAGGTTGTATGCACATTACACCATATCGAGTCACACTCAAAGCAGGAGTGGTATTACCACGAATTCGACAATACAAGTTACCTCCAGATGCTCTAGTGGCTTTACTGCAAATCATTGACGAGCTCATTGCACAAGGAGTGGTCGTGGAAACCGACTCCAATGTATGTAATTCTCCTATCATTCCAATTCTTAAACGTACTGATCCAAATGCACCACCAGTTTATCGATTAGTTATTGATCTGCGCGAATTGAATAAATGCATTATACCACAGTATCCCGTGGTTCCAGATATCTCTTCATTATTGACAGCTATTGATTCAGAAGCAACGTTCTTTACTGTAATTGACCTCAAGAACGCCTTCTTTAGCGTCCCAATCGATCCGGAAAGCCAATACTTGTTCGGATTCTGTTTAAATGGACGAAGTTTCAAATTTGCACGCGCACCTCAAGGATTCACAGAAAGCCCCAGCATCTATAGCCAAGCACTGAAAAGACAACTTGACAGTATCCACATGCCTGTTAACACCGCCCTGCTTCAGTATGTCGATGATCTGCTGATCACCGCCCGAAGCGAACCCGAATGTGAAAAAGCATCACTGACGGTTTTACATTTTCTGGCTGACAAGGGGCACAAGGTATCCCCTTCGAAGCTGCAATTCTGTGTTCAGCAAGTTGTGTACCTTGGTCACTTGCTGTCCAAAGGGGGGAGACAGCTCACACCTGATCGCATCCAGTTAATTATAAACATGCCACCACCCAAGACACAAAAGGAGGTGCGGGCCTTTATAGGCCTCACTTCGTACTGCAGACAATGGATTTCCCAATATGCATTTCTAGCAAAACCACTCATTCAGTTGACAACCCAGGAGGCAGCGACATCGACTGTCCTCCCTTGGACTCAGGAACATACACAAGCTTTTGAAGACTTAAAGAAAGCCTTATGTCAAGCACCTGTTTTAGCAACACCATGTTACAGTAAGCCTTTTACACTTTTTGTCACAGAACGCGAAGGTACTGCATTGTCAGTACTCACTCAGGAACAAGCAGGTTCACACAAACCGTGTGCTTACTTTTCTAGCACATTAGATCCAGTGGCCCAGGCTCTGCCTGCGTGCTTGAAATCAGTTGCAGCGACAGCTTTAGCAATCAGACAAAGTGATTCCATAGTATTAGGACATCAATTGACAGTACAAGTTCCACATTCTGTGGAAGTTCTTCTAAACCGTACACAGACCCAGCACTTGACTATAGCACGACTGACAGATTATGAATTGACATTGTTTCAGCCACACATAGAAATCAGACGCTGTAGTACATTAAATCCTGCTACACTTTTGCCATTAAGTGGAATAGACCCATTGGCACATGATTGTATTGAAGTCATTACTATTACGACGAAACCCAGACAAGACTTGACAGACATTCCATTACCAGATCCAGACCTGACACTTTATGTGGATGGTTCATGTATGAGAACAGGCACAGGTGAATTAGTGGCCGCTTACGCAGTCACGACAGACACCGAAGTCATTGAAACCAATTGTATCGACACCTTGTCAGCTCAAGCAGCAGAGCTCATCGCTCTGACACAAGCCTGTATTCAAGCCAAAAATAAGAAAGTTAACATATACACAGATTCACGTTATGCATTCGGAGTTGTTCACGACTTCGGAGTCCTCTGGCGAGAGAGAGGTTACTTAACTTCTCACGGTGCCAACATCCAACACGGTCCCCTCATTCAAGCTCTGTTAGATGCAATACATCTGCCTACTGCGATATCTATCATGAAGTGTAAAGCACATACAAAAGTCACCGATACCATCTCCCAGGGTAACGACCTGGCAGACCGAACAGCTAAGCAAACTGCCCAGAATCGGACTCATGCAACTGACTTGACAAAGACAATAGTTCCAACATCGACACACTGCATGACAGTTAGGGATCCCGCCCATGATGTAATTGACATACAGACACATGCTACACCAGAAGAAATCAAGAAATGGACTGAACTAGGAGGGATCCAAACAGATCAGGGATGGATGACGAAGGGAAAATCTACATGGTTTCTCCTCGACTCTATGGTTCAAGTCATCATTAACACGATACATAGTCCAGCACACTTAGGAGAAAAAGCCATGCTAGACAGTATTCAACACATATGGTTCAATAAACACTTACGAGCAGCAGCCAAACAGAAAGTGCGTACTTGCATGATTTGTTGTCAGTTCAATCCAGGTAAAAGCATTCCTGTAGAGCAAGGTGGATTTCAACCTCCCGATCACCCTTTTGAAGTCCTCCAGATGGATTATATCCAGATGGAACGTTGTCGAGGATTCAAATATGTCCTCGTAGTCGTATGTGCACTCTCCCGATGGACAGAAGCATATCCAGTCCCAGATTACACTGCTCCGACCACTGCCAAGCAGCTGGTTCGCGAATTCTTCCCACGGTATGGTTTGCCCCGTATCGTGTACTCAGATAACGGGCAACCATTCTCATCCGAGCTTGTAAAACACATTACACTCCTGTTAGGTTATCAGTGGAAATTCCACTGTGTCCGGCATCCCGAGGCAGCAGGTCTCGTGGAGCGTCATAATCAGACTATGAAAATCCGACTTTCAAAAATCTGCAGAGAGAAAGGCGTTGACTGGATAGTAGCTTTGCCAGTTGCGCTCTTCTACATGAGAATGATAGCACATTCTCGAACAGGGCTATCCCCGTATGAGGTGGTCTTCGGTAGGCCACCAAATATGTGGGGGACGCCTATACCTCGTAAAATAACGGATGTTGACTGTATTATGCTGACAGATTACCTTGCTTCCTTGATGTCTGCACTACAATCTTGTCGTTCACAGGTAGCTGCAGCCTTTCCCGACAACACCGAGGTGAAGCCCCATGAAGTGGTCCCTGGGGACTTTGTTTTTGTGCGTAATTTTGACCGAAGAAGCCCGCTGGAGCCCCGCTGGCAAACACCGAAGTTGGTTCTTCTAACGACGAGGACCGCCGTGAAAATTGAGGGCCGGAAAGGATGGCTGCACTCGAGCCACATTAAAAAGTTTCATGGACTTCCTTCTGATTTGAACTCTCAGCCTTGCCCTCCTCCACAGACTGACTCAAAACTCCCCCTGGTTGAGAAAACCGCTTCCCAAGAGTATAAATTGAAACTACGGTCTAGCAAGTCAGACAGTTTAATTGTTTAAGTCCTCCCCTAGGTGAATCGGTTAAATTAGTTTCTGACATTTATCCCCTAGACCGAGATAGAGAGAGAGATAGACAGAGACAGCTCAAGAAACGTGCATATTGTAAATCACTTCGTAGTCACTGTATAGTGACATTATTGATTATGTTTTTCCTAAGTCTTCTGATTATTGCTGCGAGTATATTTTTGCACATCTATTACCATATTTTCAAGCGTGCACATTCTGCTTTCAACGTCACCGCCGAACATTCTTTTAGCGAATTACCTCCGCATGAATTGTCCTACAGACTTGCGCTGCGCAACAACACATTCATTAGTATGTTACATCACTCCCATCAGACCAACAACGCTACAAATTGTTGGATATGTGGCCGACTCCCTCCCTACCAGAAATACAAGGGAGTTCTGCCCCTCTTTCCGTACCCGTTCACACACAATGGTTCATGTGGGGCATGGTTTAGTTTGATTAATTCTTTAGATTCAGATACTGTAGTTTACGATGGAAATTGGGTTTGGGGAAACCTGAACTTAGTTTTGCTTAAAGCCTGCTACCCTAACAAGGAGGGACTTCCCACAAGGACAGGAACTAACCTAGAAAATGAAGTATATGGATTGGGTAACTTTACACTTAACCTCATGATTTTGAATGTTGAATCCGAAGCTGCACCAGTCTTGCCTGCTATGTCAGTATTACCAGTTAAAGGTGAATTATGTGTTAGAAAGAATGGTTCAGTACACCTAGGTCATAGTAAATGTACTACTGTGATCGAATTCAGTGATCAAGGCAAGTCTACATTTAGAGCTACCCGTCATTCCTACTTCATTTGTGGTCATACCGCATATATACGCTTACCTCTAGATTGGGATGGTACCTGTTACCTTGCATTCCTTCTGCCACCTGTTTTCCTAGCCCCTCCTGACTATCATAGAAACACTAATCTAGTAAACAATAGACTCCGGAGAGATCTCCCGATTGTCGATTACACTGAAACGGCATGGGAGCAATACACAGACTTCAATAAAGGTTTCTTTCCCTACTTAGGCGCTGTCTTTAATAGTAAACTGATATGCAAATTAACTAGAACCCTCGAAGCAGTAGTGAATGAGACTACTTCCGCCCTAGGCAACTTAACAGAGGAGCAGTCTGCTATGCGGATTGTTGTTCTTCAAAATCGTCTTGTCCTTGACGTCATCCTAGCCGATAGGGGCGGAGCCTGTAGAGTCATCGGGTCGAGCTGCTGTGTTTTCATTCCAGAAAACGCGCCATCAGTATATAAAGCTATAACCCGTCTTCATAAGATTGCAAGTTTGATACACCAGAATCCAGGCACCTGGACTTGGTCCGGTTGGTTCTGGACAACGTTGACAGCCTGGGGATGGAAGGTCCTATCCTTCCTAGGTATTGCCCTTCTCATAGTATTCAGTTGCTGCCTATGTCTACAATGTGGGCTAGCGATTTGCGGCCTGTGTGCCACATCATGTATTCCACATTCAAGTTCCCATTCAAAAAGCCATAAGAAGAAAAAAGAGCAAATGATGTTACGTGAACAGATTGATCGATTCATGAGGATCGATATATCATGAAGGGTCTGTAGGGGACAAGGAGGGAATGAGGAAATATGAATTTTTATGATCAATTGTGTCCCCTATCTTAGACCCCAACGGTTCCATGTACGCGCTACAAGTACATGTATGTTCCCTCCACTTCCAGCTATGAAGACGCAAATACATTTGCGTCCAACGTTAACATGTCCTCTTTCAGATCCACCATGAATGGGTCGAATATTCCGTTTCTAAGTATGCCTTGCCAACGTCTTTATGTGGTGTACTTTACACGTTTTTCAGCTCTGGCGAGTTAGGCCCTGAATTCTGCCATCGAGCCTTTTTCTGCCTTCTGCCTCTGAATGCTTCAGCCTGGGCCTGCATCTGTATCCGTGACCTTTGTCTTACTCCCTGCGCGGCTAACGGTGCTTGGCACGGCCTGTTGCTTGCCAAGACTGTATTCAGCCTTCAAGTTATCTGGTCCGCTCCTCGAAAAATACATTGCTGTCTAGTAAAGTTTAGGTAAACATCCTTCCAGCTGCAGAGCCAAGGGCCCGGCCTCACTGTCTCCGTGCAAGTAATTCATAGCTCCTGTTACCATGGTAGGCCCATGCCCCCTCGCATCTCATGCAGACACGTAGACGCTTATACACGCATTAATAGTCAGTATAGAATAGCCTCTGCCCGAGAGACCTTTTCCTTCAAGATAATACAGTTCCTTACGATTTGGGATTAGGTTGATCTGACATCCCAGACTTCTGTCTCCTCATGTAGGGCTAAATGTCAAGTCCCCTTCACCCTCCAGTTACACGTCAATCACACGTCATGCTGCCTGCGCGCGCATCTCTGCCATATATTTCTGCTGACACTGCAGGATTCTTTTATGGATCCACCCACTTGTGACATCCTCTTAATGACGTTTCTAGTACACGCCTTCATGCACGCCTATTGTAACGCCTTTTCATTACGTATGTGTATTCTTATCTCTCCTCTCAGCTGTTACGCCTTCTGCATCTGCCTTTACTGTAATGCATTGACTATATATATATTTAACTGTCAATAAAGTATTGTCTGTCTGTCCCTTCCCGAACCTTCGTGGTGACGGAATGGTGAGCAACCTGGTTCGAACCAATTCCTTTTTAAGGAATAAAACCCCTTTGAGAAAACCTCAAATATCACGGATTCTGCCTCTCATTTTTGACTGAGTTATTCTTATTGAACTTTACCGCATAAATTAAGCATAGGTAATTTAAATTTACCACAGAGTCACAGCCCCCCTGTACCCTCCTTAAACCCCCCTGACATATTCATGTTTACATTGACAGAGCGGTCGGACCCCTTCATTACCCCCCTTTAATTCAGACATATATACTTGAACCTTAATCTCAGAGAAGAACATTCAGACTTGCCCCTTGGCTATTACTTTGAGCCGGGCTGGATACAGTAAATAGGCCTCACATCCGAGTCCCTGAAAAGGAACAATCAGCTGTCTTAGCCTCCACCTCCTTTCAACGGTGGCATGGCAAAAGTCTGGACGGGTGAAGAATGAGCTACCTTCAAATGTTCGTCTGGCATCCGGCCTTGCTTTGTCCATAATTGCCTGCCTGAGAAGATAGTTGCCGACGTACACAAGGATCGCCCTAGGCCTATCAGCTTGAGTCGCTGCATGTCCTTTCCTTTGGGTCAAAGGGAATCTATGTGCTCGCTGCACCTCCTTCTCCTAGTTCCATTAGGCCAAATTGGGGAAGGCCCCCTTCAAGAGGGAAATTACAAAATCCATTACTTCCTCTCCTTCAACCCCTTCTGCCACCCCCAGTAATCTGATGTTGTTTCTTCTCTGGTGGTTTTCAAAATCCTTGAGCTTCCACTGGACATGCTCCGCCACCTTCTCCTGTGTCTGCCACTTGTTAACCTCATCCCCTAGTCTTCCGGTTCTCTCCTCCACCTGGGTAACTCTGTCTACCATATCGTCATATAGTTTATTCATCTTTCTGAGTGAGCCCTGTATTTTCTTAGTCACCTGTTTCACTCTCTGGCTCTCTGACCTGGCCTCCCCTGCATCTGTTTAAGCGTAGTGAAAAGTAGATCCATTGAAGGAGTCTGCTGTGCACTGCACAAATTGTTATGCCCTTCTTGAACAGCTAAAGCTCCATCTTCCTGGTATAGCTGAGAAGTGGCTGAGTAATCCCATAGAAGCTTTCTAGCAGCAATTTAGATTTAGAACTGCTTTTATGGGGGTTGGCCCTATGAACAACGGGCGCTCTTTGCACTGATTAATTTTCTGCTGAGTCTGAATCACCAGAGAAACAACCATCGCTTGAAAGTGAAGAGTCTGTGTCCTTGTTAAGGGAGAAAAAACCATCCCCTTCTGGTGTGCATCCTCAGTACGTAAATGCAAGGAAACTTGTAAAGAAACCTTCAATCCAAGTGATCCCACTAAGCTCTAACTGTTATGCCACAACAGGAACAATCCTTTCGTGATCATAAATAACGCTGGGGCCTGTGTTACTTCTTTAAAATAATTACATGTGAGCTTGGTAGAATCGAATTAGAAAAATTAACCATGTATCAGGGGCCCTGGTGTTTATTATCATTTGGGGGCAGTGGCTGCTCCGCTGCTAAGGCGTGGACTGTCACCCCACTGTTATTTGAGCAGTGTAAAAATAAAAATAAAATGATAATAGCAAGAGGTTATTATCATTTTATTTATCTGTGGAAGACTGAAGCCAGGTTGGCAAGGCTGAGCTCACCAGAGTAAAGTGAAGAGTAGTTTGCACTCCCTAAGTGCGCATGACTGTTTAGCTGTTCTGCTTGAGCCAGCCAAATAGTCATGCGCACTTAGCCTGTTCTCTATCCGACTGTGGTGCACAGCCCGATGGAGAACATGCCCAGATAATACCTGAGCAGCCAAAGAGGCCGCTCAGACCAATCACAACGCTGCTCATGCAGTGTCCTGATTGGCTGGGAGAGTCAGCTCCTTGTCCTGCCAGTGCAGACGAAGAGGGCAGAGGAGAGGCGTGTGGCAGTGAAGGGAAAGAACGTTTATTTATAGTATTTTAATAATTCATTCCCCCTCCACCCCACCACACCCGTTACGAGGTAGCTGCCATTGTCTGGGGGTCTCGTAGTCAAGTCGCTTGCAGAATCAATATGGTATTGGTTTAGCGCAATGTAGGCCGTGCTTCAAGGTTGGTATTTCAGTATGACTTTCTTTTTTTTGTTTATCAATTTTTTATTACATTTTCAGAAAAAAGAGAACATATGACAATTAAATGAACACATTATAAATCAAATACAACAATTAGTTAAAGAGAAAAATATGAGCAAGAAATTCAAAAGAGTAAAAGAGAGAAAAAAGAAGGAGAAAAAGAAAAAAGAGAAAAAGGAAGAGATATAAAGGAGAAGAAGAATAGAAAGGAAGAGAAAAAGAAGAGAATTAGAGATTGAGAACAAGTAAGAAATTAAGATGCAGGTGCATGTATAGAAGACAGGAAGTAAACGTAGCTAAAGTAGGTCGGATTTAATTTCTGAGAGAGAGTAAGAGAAGAAACAGTAGCAGTTCTGTGTTCATTGCAAACAAAGTTCCACCAAGTTAATAATGTTAATTTAAAGTTATTTTTCCAAGAGGACAAAATCACTTTAAAAGCTATAGCAATAAATAAATCAAACAACAGAGTAATATGATTAGAAATATCAAAATCAGGTGAGGAGGAACCAAGAAAAACATTTTGCATTGTTAATGGAATAATACATTGAAATATTATCATACATTCAGACCAAATAGATTACCAGAACTTTAAAACATTCGAACAATCATAAAGTTGATGAAGTAAAGTCCCAGTAGATTCAAGGGAAGACCAAAAAGGGATGAGGAAGTAGGGGAAAACTTGGATATATGAACAGGGGTAATAACAGCTCTACTATAAATGAAGTAAAGGGATTGAGTAATACATGCGGCAATAGAAGTTTTAAAGAGCTTGAGCCATAATTTATCCCAAGAACAGACAGGGAGTGTCATAGATAAGTCTGTTTCCCAGAGTAATTCGACATGGAATTTAGGTTGTTCAGTAACATGAGATAACAACAACTTGTAAATAAAAGCAGCCTTAGGCCTATGCTCTTGAGAAACACTATATAACGGTGAGGGTGTAGTGAGTGATGAAGAGGCTAAAGGGAAATTATTGGAAGATAAATAAGACTGCAAAGCTGTTGATATTAAAAGGAATTCATTAAGAAATGAATCAGGTAAATTATATTGTGACTGTAATTCCTGGAAGGGAATAACAGAATTATGTTGGATTAATTGATGGATAAAAATAATTCCCTTCTCCTTCCAACGCTTGTAATAAAATGATTTACGTTTATATTTCATAAATTTGTTATACCAAATAGTGGAAGACAAAAAACATTGATACATATCTAAACCATGAGAAATAATATATATAATAATTATCTGGAGTATTTTAAAATAGGATTATCTGATATGAAGGAGCAATTAGACATATATATTATATCTCGAAAAGAAAAGTCTTTTAATAGGGAACGCTCAAAAACAATCCAAAGAGGGATAGGGATATCAGCAAAATGATGAGTTAAAGAAATAAATTGACAAGTTCAAAATACAGATTGCTAAGATTTGAAATCTTGAAAAATGTACACCGCCTTCTGTTTTGGGACATTTAAGTTTCATAATAGCAATGCAGGAGTGTTTATTATTCCATAAAAACTTTGTACAAATAGAATTAATCTGTGAAAAATATGAAGCAGGAATTCGAAAAGGTAGCATGGATAATGTAAAAAGGACATGGGGTACAGTCATCATTTTAAAGGTGTCTAATCTACCCCACCAAGACAAATAAAGGGGGGACCAAGACAGAAGTAGTGGTTGTATTTTGGTAATTAGAACATTAAACGTATAACTAATGGTGGTAGATAATGTAGAGGAAAACCAAATACCAAGGTATTTAATTTTTGTGGGGCACCAAGTAAAATTAGTATTATTAAACATATATTGATAACAAAGATAGTTTAAGGGTAAGACTTCTGTTTTAGAAAAGTTCAACTTATATCCAGAGACACTAGAATAAAGCCGTACTTCATCCAAAAAAGGTGAGAGGGAGAATTAGGATCAGACATATATACCAGGATATCATCAGCGTATGCTGACAGTTTGGTTTCTTTAGAATTATGTGAAAAGCCAGAAATACCTGAATTAATTTGAATACGCTCAAGGAAAGGTTCGAGACATAATCCAAATAACAAGAGCGATAGGGGATAGCCTTGGCGTGTGCCTCTATATAATGGGAACGATTTAGAGAAATTATTATTAATAAAAATACTAGCACAAGGACAAGAATATAACAATTTAACATAAGAGATAACATTTTGACAAAATTCAAACCATTTGAGTGTACTAAACATGAATTTCCAGTTTATGCGGTCGAAGGCCTTTTCGGCATCTAAACACAATGCTGCAAGTGTGGATTTGTACTTTTTACTGAAGGAGATAACATTAGCAAACATGTGAGAATTGTCTGAAGCCAATCTGCCCCCAACAAAACCAGTTTTATCTGTTTTAACCAGTAGTGGAATTATAATCTCAAGGTGAGTGGCGAGGATTTTAGCAAATATCTTACAATCATAATTGATTAATGAAATGGGGCAATAGTTTTTACAGAGGTAACGATCCTTATCTGGTTTGGAAATAAGGACAATCAAGGCCTCCATAAACAAACCAGATGCTTTAGAGTCAACAATGAATGAGTTAAAAAGGACCAGAAGTTTCGGCGCAAAAATAGAGGAAAAAGTTGAAAAAACAATTCAACGGAAAGACCATCAGGACCTGGTGCTTTTGATTTTTTTTTAAGGATTTGATGGCTTCCGCTATCTCTTGAAGAGTGACCTCACTTTCTAATGAGTCAAATTTATCTGGAAGCAAAGGAGGATTAGGGAGGCTGGAAAAAAAGGTATGTACATTTTGAGCAGAGGGATTTGTATTATTAGTATATAATGATTGATAATAATCATGAAATGCAGAAGCAATATCTTCATCAGAGGATACCAAATTATTAGTGGATTAATTTCGAATATGGACTATATTTTTACGTTTCAGATGTAATTTTTAAATAACTGGCCAACATTTTACCGGCTTTATTTTGACCACCATGGTATTTAGCCCTAATTTTAGGAAGTACATTACATGCATCAATTGTGGCAAGTTTGTTGAGAGCAGATTTGGCTTTAATCAATTTATGAAGAGCAGAGGGAGATTTAGAAGAAAAGTAATTATGTTCCAACAGTTTGAGTTGTTGTAGTAAAATGGCATACTTGGCTTTAGCAGTTTTCTTCTTTTTTGCTGAGTATGAAATAGCAAAAGCACGGAAGAAAGCGTTAAAGGCATCCCAGTTATTAGAAATTGAGGTGTGCAAAGGGTTGTTAATAGTAAAAAATAATTAATAAAGGTAGTAGCTTCCGTAACAAAAGAACTGCCTGACAACAAAAAAATATTACGTTTCCAGCGACCAAATTTTGGCGAACTGAAAGAGAGATCTAGGGCAGAAAAAACGGGGCATGATCAGAAATAAACATAGATCAAATCTCAGAGGATTGAATGGATGGGAGTAGGGGTTTACTAACTAAAATATAATCAATTCTAGAACGAGTATGGTGAAAGAAAAGTAAACTAAAGGGTATCAGGGTTACAGGTATTCCGAACATCATATAATGAACGAGAGGCAATGGCAGATTGAAAACATTTGCATTTGGATTGTCTATACGAAAATGGGCCTAACTATTGATTAAAGACCCCAGCAACAATAATATTTGAACATCAATAGAAGATAGTAAGATCTTAATGTTAATCCAGAAGTGTGGGTCTGGTTTAACAGGGCCGTAGATATTCAGTAAGGCAAGTTCTTTATTTTGTATAACAACCATAGCCATTACCCAACATTCAACCCTATCACATTGCGTATATAAAATGTGTGCCTGAATCAATTTATGAAATAGATTAGCTACACCACCTTTCTGATAAGAAGCTGGAGAATAAACAACTTGACCCATTCATTGCCTTTTCTATTTAAGTGATTCTACATCATTGCAATGCGTTTCTTGAATAAATGAGACATGAGAATTCAATTTAGACAAATGAGAAAGTACCTTTTGTCTTTTGATGGTGTTTCCAAGACCACAAACATTCCATGTGACAACATTACACATAATGGAGGGAAGGAAGGGTAAGACATGAATGGAGATGATATACTTCTGGAGAACGACTGGAAGTAAAAAAAACACCATATATTAGATGAATACAGAAAGCAAAATGTACAACAACAATTAACGGTAATAAACACAAGCATCGAAGAACAAAATAAAGAAAAATAAGCACCAAAAAGAATATAATGAAAGACACATATATAAACAAAGGATCGATAATGAAATGCGCCATAACAAAAAAGTAGAAAAACAATAGGATGATAGAGGAAGAGAAAAAGAGAGAAAAGAGAGAAAAACAAAATAAATGAAGAAAGTAAGCAGATCAAGGATTAGAATCCAGATCTGAAGATAAGCAAGCAACAAGAGAATTGGGACATGATGACGACAGAAGCAGAGACAGCGATACACATAAATAAAAAATGATAATCCTCAGAAATAAAAGAATGAGCACTAGTAAGAGTAAATTAAGAGTAAGGGTAGGATAAAGGAGAAAAATATTTTAAAGGCGGAACAGGTAAGAGAAAGAAAAATAAAGGTATAATTATAGGAGCAGCATCAACCAATTAACTAGTAGAACAAAGTGAATATATAACATTCATTTTCCATATTTCGAGGAGAGATATTGTTGAGAAAGAGTCTCAGTTTGGCAGGGTCATCAGAAGAACGTGACCTTCCTTTTTGAGTAACTTTGCAGAGACTTGGGTGAAAAATACAATATTGAATGCTCAAGTGTCTCATCAGGGGATGAAGAGCCATAAATTCCTTACAGCATGCATTCGTTGTATTTGAAAAATCTTGTGAAATAAAAATATTATGACCTGACCATGTGAGCCGACGTTTGGATTTAACCACTTTTAAGACATGCATCAATTCAGTAAACTCTAATAAAAGTATGATGATACCACGTGTTTTTTTTAGAGTTAGGTTGAAAACGACCCAAACGATGCGCTCGTTGTATTTTAGGAGGTGATGAAGATTGAATATCTAAGAGGTCTGGCAGGAAAAGATAACATATCTGGACCGTCAATATTTTCTGGCAGGCCATAAAGGCGAAGATTGTTCCTTCGATTATGGTTTTCAAAGTCTTCAGTATGAAGCTTAAGTTTGTGCATTTCTTGTTCTAATAGAGGAATTTTAGTAGAAATATCATGGAGATCCCCAACACGTTGTTCAAGTTCCAAAACCTTGCCTTCCATAACTAATCAACGGTCTGCAATTTGTTTAAATTTTTCATTAGTGGTGACCATGAAGGGTTGAAGACCACGTACCTCCTCTAAAATTGAGTCCAGAACAGGGTTTTGTGAGGAATGAATGGGGTAAGGTGGGTCATTCTTATGCCTTTTAGGTTTAGCACCTGAAGAGTATGATCTAGAGGAGGTGTGGAGATCATTCGAAGGTCATTCGCCATCTTGGATTGTAGAAGAGATCAATGAGTAACAGTTAAGAGTGGTTGAATGCGACCCATACACAACAGGAGAGAAAAGCAGGAATATTGAACATCCACGCATAAGTACAGGTGTTGCATTTGAAAAAGAAGCATAATAATATAGTACTGTAGTCAAAAAAGAAAAAGTAGAGCAAAAAGTTCCAATATTACCTCAATAATAAAAGGGCACCGTCACATTACAAAAATACGATAAATGTTGTGTAAATACTGTGTGAAAACATGGAAAATGCCCCTTTTAGATATCAGAAAATGTAAGGAGTGCATTCATTGGATAACCGAATCCGCAAGGAGTTCTTCTTCACGCATGCTCTCAGTAACAGCCAAAACTTTGGTAGAAGAAAGCTGATATTTAATATTTAAAGGCTGCCTCCATGGTAAATATCATGAAAAAATGAAAAAGCCTTCTCTGTTGTCTTTATTTGACATCCCTTTTTAGTGACAGTTGTGCAGAGAGAGAGAAGGAGCAGCCTTTATTTTTAGAACAAAAAAAAACAACTTTCTGATTCGTTATTTGGTTCCCTCTTGTAATCATTAGGGAAGAGAAAGAAAATAAATATGGGCAGCTTTCATTTAAAAAAGAAGAATTATGCTGTGTTAGACATACCAGCTGTTTAGAGGAAAAACAGTACTTGAAGGAAAGCAGAGTTAAATGCGGGCGCTGCAACTTAAAATGGCGGGCGCCCGCGCCTCTGTGAGGAACACATTACCATCACACGCTCCAGGTTTCATGCTGCAATAGAGGGCAAGAAAAAGCAGTTTTTAGATGCGCCACGGGTTCAGGATAACGGGGCAACCATTCCCGCCCGCAATGTCCGATGCCTCGATGTGAAAATAAGAACGAAAGCTCCGCGTTCTGGCGGAGCTCAAACAACGTCCGCCATCTTGCCGCGGCATCCAATCCACGCCCCCTCAGAACGACTTTCTGAGTAAGTGAATGTCACTATTGGTGGACTGTGTGGCAGAATCCAGTGCATTGCTCAACACCTTTCGCTTCCGGCACCCGTCTTCGGAATTGATGCATCATCGTTACCGCATGGAGAAAATCGACACATCTTGTTATTTGCGACCAGAAAGGGTACTTTGTTCACTGGGGTCTGCGTGAGTCCTGCAGCGTGCTGGCGCTCCATCATGATCGGCCTGAACTTTGACTTTGCCCCGGTCCAGCACAACCTAAAGTAAGCTTTTTAGTGCTACTTGCTTCTAAGCACTTTACTGCATTTATTCCTTTAAATTGTATATCTCAATATCTATACATTGAATTTTTGTCACTTTGGTCTTGTTTTGTTCAAAATATAATAATCTATTTTCCTAAACCTGTATGGGGGCTTTTTGTGGTGTATTCATTGTGTTACTGTTGGTATGTGTTGCACAAATACTTCACACATTGCCTTTTTATATAAGTCTGAGTGCTCTGTGCCAAGCTAACAGATGATGAGCACAGGCTATCTCTTATTGTGTACTTAGCTTACCCTGACTAGAGAGATGTTTCCTGCCTGTGATGTGATTGGCTGCAGAGGCAGAGATAGGTCAGATTGTCTTTGGTGCTTTGGAAGAGAATGAAGTCTGTTTGAGTTGTGCTCAGCAGATGTGACTTAATTTGGAACTGAAAGAGGCTGATGTCTTAAGCAGCATTTAAGAAAAAGCTTAAAGTTCAGCTATTAAATAATATACTTTATGTTAGTAAGTGCACTTCTGTTGGTAAACTTATTCTGCACAAGGTTTACTGACTGAAAAGCTGTTTGTAGGGGTTGTGATCTCTCAATATAGCTTTTGAGAAGTAGACATTAGAATGTAGAGAGATATCAGCAAGTATTGCATGTTATGTTGAAAAATGAAGGGCTTGATTCACAAAGGGCCTCTGTACTTGTGACGGGGGCCCGCAGTGGTGGGGACATGTTCGCGTTCTGGACGGAATATCTGCAGTGAGAATTCACATTGTGAAGATTCATCCCCGAGTGTGGAGACTCCCCCACGACTACTGGGGCTTCACTACGAGTGCAGAGGCCCTTTGTGAATCAGGCCCGAAGTGCACAATCTGTATGTAATTGTGAGTGAGAGAAGCAGTGTTTCTCACATTATAAAACAAAGAATACGAAATCTTTTAACACAAGGCCTAGTGTTTTAATGAACTTTACTGTACACATACCTTACCTCTATGAGATTTATGAGTGGAGATATTGCTATTCCTAGAGAAAACACCATGCTCACTGTTAGGAAAGGTGTGTCAAAAGGAATGTGCTACTTTATAAACTGCTATGGAACCATGTTTGATGGCATGTTATAATTTAACTGTGAAAAGAAAAATGCATTGCTTGAGGGTGTGGAATTTTTCAAGAGAAATGTGCCCTACATATAAATATGTAATTGTGGTTGAAAAATGTTGAAAAGTTTAGAAAATCTGGTAATGTATCAATGTTATACATTATTACTAAGTATGTAACTTTACCTTTTTTGGTTAATTTGTATTTTTCTAGGAGGAAAATGGAAAACGAGAAGTTTTGGAAAAGAACGGTACCATGTCACACAATATACGGATGAGGAAAACAAAACTTGTTAACTTTGGAAGAAACATTAAACAATAACTGTGCGGAAAGTGAGAAAGAAAACGTAATTGCAGAACTGATTATATTCCTACTGCCCAGAGAGACATTTGTGGTCTTGCAGAAGCTTGTTTTTTGCAGTTCTACTGGAGGGAAATAAGAGCCAGTTTTGCATACTGGTGTCTAGGTAGATCGCTCAAGGCCTGAGCGGCAGAGTTCTGTATCATTTGTAGTTTTCTTATTGTGGCCTTTGGGGCTCCCAAGGAAAGGGAATTATCGAAGTCCAGGCAGGAAAGAATAATAGCCTGGACCATCAGCCTCTTTGAAATGGGAGGGAGGAGGGGAAGAATGCTTGGGAGCATTCTTAGTAGACAAAACATAAGGCAGAAACAGTTTTACGGCTTGGGTGTTAAAGTTCAGGGATTTCTCTAGCCACATTCCTAGGCTCTTTATGGCAGTTTTGGGGGTGGGTGAAGGGCCTAGACAGCTTGGCCAGCTCAGATTACATGAGGAGGTCAAGTTATTGCCCAGCATCTTGAGCTCTGTTTTTCCTCGATTTAGTCTAAGGCAGGAGCTGTTCATCCGACCTGCAACTTTCTCTAGGCAGGGGTCTAGTGCGGAGGTAGGGGAGTTCTGGCTTTAACCCTTTCGATGCTGATGACGAGCTCAGCTCGTCATCACCCACGGGTGTCGTGTGCTGATGACGAGCTGAGCTCGTCATAGTGCCACTAAAATGGCATTTTCCAGCACACAGCGGGAAAACGCCTAGCAGCCAAGAGGTTAAGTGAAAGAAAAGACCAATTGAGTGCTGTCTGTGTAAGATACTATCGACATCCCAAAGAGATGGATGATATGAGGTCATAAGCAATGCATGGGGGGGGGCACAAGTAATAGTTAGCACTGCTAACTATAACTGGTGAATTTCAGTGATTTTTTTAGTTCAGTACATTAATATTGTCACTGATAAATTCACCTAACTATAACGTTACTTTAACCTTCTTTTTTAAGATGTGTTGATTTGATGCTTAACATTGTAAAGCTTTAACTATATCAACTCATTTTCTGCATGAACCAGTCTGCCTTGGGTGGACATTTTGTGAAGTGCAGTGGGTGTGATTTAGGAAATAGGTGAATTTCACAAGATTTTGCGCCTCTAACAAAAGGCTTCCACAATGCCTAGTCATAATCCTCTCCTGCATAAATAGATATGAAAACAAATAGGTAAATGAATGTACTTTAAAAGAGAAAACAGGCTTTAATTTTTAAATGTTTATAACATATTCATGAGCTCGATAGGGTCAATTTACGAATGTTTTATGAATGATCAGAACTGTTTCCAATCTTTGGTTTGGTGTACTCCTACAATTTGAGTAGATCTATGATATTCTGAAGGATTCTCAAAAATCTTATGGATGGTTTTGGAAATCTCAACAAGTAAATCATTTCCACGAGTACTCCTTCATTATATCTGCTGAGTAAGCATGCCAGATTGTTTTATTGACACAAGGAGCAATTTGTTTTGTTTTTGCTTCACAAAGAAAAAACATTTTCCTGTGAAGAAACCTCTCTTATGCATCTTTGTGATTACATGGTGTTTTCCCTTCATTTTCCCAACTGTTTCTAGCCTGTTTTAAAGTACATGTGCATGTGTTTAGAGAAGAAACATTCAGGCATAAGTGTTGTGAATACCCACTACATTGTGACTGTTTGGCCAGTTCATGGGATTTTTCCAGTTTTCTCCCCCATGGTTCCCATTGGCGCTCCTAACACTAAATCCAGAACTGCTAAAATCCCTCACTGTTATATATTTTTGAAGAGGGGCAGATTTACTAAGATTTTAACAGGGTGAAGTCACATTGAACAAATATATTTATATTTATGGATATATTGACCTATATTCATGCCATGGTGTTGGGTAAACAATTGCTTCCACAGTACAACCGTCCACTTTGCAGCAGTGTAATTACAAGATGCCTTTATTAAGCGGTGGGTTCTGACTGTTGAGATCAGGAGCAGTGTCTGCCACTTTCCCATTAAATCTGTGCCCTCCACATCGCATGCAGAACAATCTGCTCTCAGGTGTAAATTGCCAGGTTGCACCGGTATGTGGACCATCGAGGAGTTCACCTCAGAGCAACAGTCCACACGTGTACTTTGCTCACATATATGTCGGTGAGTAAATAAACACCAGCGTGGCTGATTTGCAGAAATGCCCCCTTGAAGCTTGGCTGCTCTCTGTGGGAAGTGCTGTGTAGTGGTTAAGTTATGAGCTGCAGACACAAAAGCCACAGTTTCAATCCCGGCTACCCTCCTAAGCACCTTGTGTGAATTTAGGTAATAACTTAATATTGTTAGGCCTCTGATCTCTCAAAATATAAATATGCCTAGAAACTGCTGCACACTACTAGCAAATTCAACATTTATTGTTGCTGAAATGCTCCTTAGGGCCATATGTGATGAATAATACCCACTCCCCCAATGGGCTACTTTATTTTTTTTACATATCTCTAATGTCTCTGGGTGGCCTCTCTGCACCTCATTTTTTTACTGATATACATCCACTACACTCCAAACCAAAATACATTAGCAAAACAACATTATAATTTAGAACGCCAATAGCTCCAACTCTCCAATTGCAAATGCTTGTTAACATTGTAAGTTTTAGCATGTGTTGAAAAAATCACACAGTCTCACTCACCCCAGTTGGCAGTTTCTAACTGCTAATAGTGTTTCATGCAATGCTAGGCTATGCTGCTTTGTGTGGCTTTAGTTGATATAGGTTTCTATTGAATCCTGTGGCCCGATTCACAAAGGTAAACTGAGAGGAAAGTCGAACTTTCTGTTTTTCAGTATTCACAAAGGGCATTTACTACTTGTAAATGCCCTTTGTGTTTATCGAAAGTCAAACTTTACGACTTTTGGCATTCAAAAAGGGCATTCACGATTAGTAAATGCCCTTTGTGAATACTGAAAGTCGTAAAGTTTGACTTTCCTCTCAGTTTACTTTTGTGAATCGGGCAGTGGGCATTTGTGCAGTTACCACCTGTTACATTATGTTATGTTACATGTATTTGTTTAGCACTCTCTCACCCGTGAGGGTATCCTGTGCTCTGCCCACAACACACACTGTGTATCCATTACCTCCTTGCTAGACCTCCCCGTCACAGTCCTTACATAGATGAGCAATAGCTCCTCCCCGCAAACATTCCCAAGCTAAAAACTCCCTTGATTCCATCCCTACCCTCCAGACCACACCTACATCCCGTGGCACATAACCCCTGACCTTACCTTCCAACATTCTGTTGTTTTTTTCTGCATCTGAAGAGCAGGCTGTGGAACTCTAAGGTGTATTGGGGTAAGTATGTTTGCGGTTTGTTGTAGCAGCTTTTTCTTGTCGGAAGGGGAGGCATGGCTTAAGTCCCTGCTGTAGCGGGACTGCCGTGGTCTCTGCTCCTTCCTCGTCAGAGCCGTGTTAAAGTGAGCCTCGCTTGCGCATGCTTGTATGGCAGGAGTGGGCATTTGGGTAGCACACCCAGCACGCCTGGGGCGTGGTGGTGTGGGTTAAAGGTTGGCTTACCTTCTCTGCTGTAAACTGGAGAGAGGAGGTGTGCTTCGCTTTGATCCGAGTCGCGGCATGCATCCCTGCTACAGTGGGACAACCATGGGCTCTGATCCGTTTTACTTTGATGCAGTGTGTGTGCCCGGGTTGGCCTCTTCTGCTATGGAACTATGATGAACCTTCTCTAGGAGTTCATGGCTATGTGAAAACCATGCAAGACTGCCTGACTGTTGTTTTAATGAGCAATTTTTCGACAGTCGAGTCAGGCGTGCACTGTGAGTGGCCGGCAGAGTGCTGGTAGTTCCTGCTGCATGGCAGTTGGTTTGTGGGCGTCTTGGCAACCAGTGTTTGCATTCTAATTGAGCAGAATTACATGCCAATTAGCTTGGATATTTAGGAAGAGGTGCTTCATCTGGCTTTTGACTCGTCATGGATGGAGGAAAGACGTCAGAGAAGTGTAAGCACTTGGAGGAGGTGGGTGCTGGACCTTCTGCTGCTCCTTCCTTAGCGGATGTCCAGAGGATGATTGAGGCCACTGTTTCTGCTGCCTTTCAGGCTGGGGAGACCTTGGGGGCTAAGACGCAGAATTTGGATGCCTCTGATCCCCCTGATCCAGACTGTGATTCAGAAGAGGAGGTGAAAGGGCGATATATTCATGGGGCTGACATTCTCAGTATTTTACAACATGTGGGGGGCAATTTGGTTTTCCCTATTCCCTTGGTTGCGGGTGAGTCTCAAGATTTCTTTACCAATTATCAGAAACAGGAGCCTTAATGTCTTCCTATCAATGAATCTGTCCAGAATGTGCTTGAAGGGGAATGGAGGGATGTGGATAAGCATGCTTTTCCCCGGTTCCTAGCAAAATGTTATCCGTTACAAGGTTTTTCAGATGAGTTCCCTTCAGTTGTGAAGGTTTATTCCCTGTTGCTGGGCCTTTCCTCGCAGAGCCTTGTGGTATTGGAGAAAGGAGTACCTTCAGATCATGGGGAAAAGAGGGTTGAGGAGATCTTTTGTGGCTTCCAATCCAGCTGTTAACTCTGCAGAGTACACCAGGTATCTGGTTCAGTCACTGCTGAAATACTGCCAGAGTATCTTGGAGCAGCTACTTCAAGGGGAGGATCCCTCTGGTCCTTGACTATGTTGGAACAACAGTTGTGTTTCTTGTTCGACTTGTCTATTGACTCCCTTAGTGCTTCAGCTGCAGCTCCTGGGGCCTCAGGAGCAGCTAGGCATCAGTTATGGCTTAACCCTTGGAAGGCAGAGGCAGCTCAAAAGAATGCTATTATGAAGATTCCCTTCACAGGCTCCAAATTGTTTGATGATCCCTTGAAGGCTTTGATTAAGAGAACTGTGGAAGATAAGACGTTGTTGGCTCCTGTCTGGCCTCCACAGAAGGGCAAGTTTGCTGGCTAAAAGTGGGCATTTGGTCAGGCGTTTCAGTCTAAGATGGCCGTTGAGCACTTTCGTAGTAAGGGACGTGGCCTGGGTGTCCCTTCCTTCGATAAGTCCCAGGGCCAGCAGGGAAGTTCGGATACAGCCAGTCAAAGTGAATCATGACTATCCTTTGTTTTGGGGGAGGGCCCGGTGGGGGTGTTGCCTCAGGAACATTTCCCAGGCTGGTCGGTATTTGTCAGGGATCAGTGGGCCCGGCAGATTGTCAGACTGCGGTATTGTATAGAGGTTGTAGAGCCTCCCTTGGAAGTTTTCCGTTCTACCACTACTTCACGTTCACTGATGAAGAGTCGAGCTCTGTTGGATGGGGTCCGGACGTGTTGAATAAGGGGGCCATTGTTAGGGCCCCTGTGGTGGAACAGGGAAAAGGGGCTTACTCTATGATTTTTCTCATCAGATAGCCAAATGGAGATTACCGACCTATGTTGGATTTGAAAGTTGTGAATTTGTGCATTCCTTGCCGGTCCTTCAAGATGGTGATGCTTCAGTTGATTCTGCCCTACCAGTCGGTTGGAGACTTTCTCACTTCTCTGGATCTGAGGGTTGTGTATTTTCATGTGCCAATTCACAGGGACTCGTAGCAGTTTCTGAAATTGTGTGTGGGCGGTGAACATTTCCAGTTCAGGTATTGTCCTTTTGTCTCTCTGCTTCACCTAGGGTGTTTACCAAGGTGTTTGCTACTTTGGTGGGGTTGTTACATGCACTGGGGATCTCAGTGTTTCCGTACTTGGATGACTGGTTGATTTCTTCCTCTTCTTTCCCTAAGGCTCAATCTCAAACTCAGGATGTCTGCAGTCTCCTACAGAGGTTCAGATGGATTCTGAACTTAGAGAAGTCCCATTTGATTCCCACTCAGGAATTATTGTTCATTGGAGGGGTCTTCAACACGAGGATGGGGAAGGTGTTCCTTTCTGAACCTCACAGGGTGACTATTGTGAAAGATCTGATGGTGGTTTGGCCTCTCCCTCTATCACAGCACGGCAGTGGCTGAGGGTACAGGCGTTGATGGCCACTACTGTCTTGATTGTTCCGTGGGCCAGGTTGCACTTATAACCCCTGGTGAATCACATCCTTTGCCTTTGGTGTATGGGGTCTCTGGATTATGACCAGTTGATTCCGGGGGTTCGGGATATCTCCCAAGAGTTGGCCTGGTGGTTGGATGTGGGGAATCTCACAAAGGGCTCTCCGTTTGTGCTCCAGGACAGGTTGGTTCTGAAGAGGGATGGGAGCAAACTGGGCTGGGGCGCTGTGATGGCACGGGATTCAGTTTAAGGGATCTGGTAAATCCAGGAGGCTAGGATGTCTTCCACTGGAGGGAGTTGAAGGCCGTCCAGCTGGCCCTGGTTCATATTCTTCCTTGGGTCCTGCATTGAAATGTTCTGTTGAGTACAGACAATACTGTGGTGGTGAGCTATGTGAACCACCAGGGGAGTGCGAAAGTGGCTTCACTGAACTTTTTAGCTCAGCAGATTTTTCATGGGGCAGAGATGAATCTGTTGTCACTGAGGGCGGTGCATCTTCGGTGTTGAACTCAGAGGCGGATCATTTGAGCAGGCTGTTTCCCTCCCTGTTGGAAATGTGTTTGGACAAAAGGGGTTTTGATGTCCTCATGCAGATGTTTGGACTGCCAGTGGTAGACCTGTTTGCGAACCAGTAGAATGCCTTGAAAGAGAGGTTTTGCTCTCTGTGCCTGTTAGAGGATTTTTAGAGGGTGGATGCTCTGTTGTTTCTGTGGGGGGCGGGGTTGATGTATGCATTTCCTCTGATTGCTTTGATTCAGAGAGTTCTTCTAAATGTCAAGCTGGACAGGGTCTTTGTGATCCCGGTGGCCCCAGTCTGGAGCAGGCAGCCTTGGTTTCCTCTGTTGTTACAGTTGCCGGTGTTGCCATGCTGGAGACTTCCCATGGACCCCTGTCCACTGACATTTCCAGGGCTGTCTCAGGACTACCTGGCCAGGTTGCACCTGGTGGACTGGCTGTTGAAAGGATGAACCTTGTGGCACTGGGTCATTCTCCTTAGGTGGCTCTCTTTATTCAGCAGTCTGGCAAAACATCTACACTAAAATAATATGCCAGGCATTGGGTTTCCTTTCAAGGCTGTTGTTTTGACAGAGACTAGTCTGCCTTGACTGTGGATTATGTGCAGGTTTTTGAATTTCTGAAGTTTGGTTTTGATTTAGGTTTGGCTGTTTCCTCTTTGAAGGCTCAGTGGGTGGCTGTTCATGCTTTTTGGGGTCCTAATTCTAATGCAGTAGTGCCTTTAGTGTCCAGGCTGTTGAGGAGTTATTTTCTCAAGAAGCCTGTGGTTAAGTCCATGACTCCCGGTTGGGATCTACTGTTGGTGTTAATGGCGTAGCAGTCTGCTCCGTTTGAGCCTCTGGAGGACGTTTCCCTTAGGTTTCTGACTATCAAAGTGGTTTTCCTGGTGGCGATTACCTCAGCCAGACGTGTGGGAGAGTTGGGCTCATTGATTTGTTCTGAGCCTTTTTTGAAGTGCTATCCAGACCGGGTGGTTCTCATGGCTGAATCTGCGTTTGTTCCTAAAATTGCCTCCTCTTTGCATTGCTAAGAGGAGCCGGTGTTGCCTGTTTTGTGTGCTGATCCTTGGTCTGAGGAGGAGGTTTTGCGACACTGTTTGGATGTCAAACGGGCTCTTGTGGTGTATTTGGATCATACCCGCCTGTTTCGTAAAGTGCAGGCCAAGGTCCGAAGCCTTCTGTTGCTACTCTGAGTCGCTGGCTGAGATGGGCTTTTCTGGCAGCTTATGAGTCCAGAGGGGTGCCGGTGCCTGGGTCTGTGCAGTGAAGATCTACTGGGGATGGCTGCTTCCTGGGCTTGTTTGCACGTGGCTTCTATGGCAGAGATTTGCAGGGCCGCCACTTGGAGTTCTCCACACACCTTTATGTCGTATTATCGCTTGGTGGTGGGTGGTGAATGATGTGACTGCCAGTTTTGGTAATGCTTTGTAGCAGTGTGTGCAAGGGGAGTAACTTTGCTGCTTTTTTATTGTAATGAAGTCTATCTGCAGTTCTGTTACTGAAGCCGATTCTTGCTTGGGTATCTGCTCATTTACTCAAGGGCTGTGACTGGGAGGTTTGGCGAGGAGGTAATTACTGGTTACTTACCGGTATTATTCATTACTCTGAGTCTTAGACCTCCCTGTCATAGTCCTGGTTCCCATCCGTCCCTTCCTGTTGTCGACTTCTTGTGCTTTGTGGTGCTGGATGTTGGAATGTACGGTCAGGGGTTATGTGCCATAGGATGTAGGCATGGCCCGTAGGGTAGGGGTGGGAGCAGGGGAGTTTTCAGTTTGGGAAAGTCTGCTGGGAGGAGTTATCGCTCATTTATGTAAGGAGTGTGATGGGGAGGCCTAAGACTCGGAGTAATGAATATTACCGGTAAGTAACAGGTCATTACTGGGCTTTTCACTCTACGTGAGACTATGCCAATAGCACTGTGCTCTCAGAGTGCCTTCAGAGAGAAATGCATTTATGAAAGTTGATCAACCCAATAGTTTGCATCGTCTGGGCCAGAATTCCATCCATGGGCTAAATGTCCGCAGATCATGGTTCGATTTTTGTTCATGTGGTATGTGATGTATTCTTTACCAACACTTCACCATTGATTTTGCCCAATTGAAAACCATTTCCCCTAAATCCCAATGTTTGAATTTGGTGCCTGCATAAATTCAGAAATATTCCAATCAAAAGAAGCCTGGATTATCTGGAAAACAGGAAAAAAAAGATCTTGAAAGTCCATCTCATCAGAGGGTGAGATTAATCTTCCTGAAACTACACATTATTTGAACAGCGAAGGCCGATTCAGGGAAACTCTGATCCTAATGGGGCTCAGTTATGAGGAAGGCTCTTTGATAATAACATTCATTTGGCAGGCGGGGCCTGCTTTATGTATCTTCTCGCCACGTGGTCCTACTCTCAATTCACCTCCGTGACGTCACCCTTGAAAGTCAAGTGTATCCTCTAAAGTGCGGCCAGCCCAGCTGCATGACCAATAAAAAGACAACAACAGCACAACGATTAATTCAAATTAAAGCATTGAGAATAGCTGCACATCTGCCAGATAACAGGAGAAGTGCGCTGGAAACCTGCGGCCTTCATGTCAACAGCAGCAAGCACTGCTCAGTGATTTACATAAACTCTTCCAGATGAGGAACAGCCCCCTCCACAGATTCCCTTTCACTGCAGCTCGAACAGTTGCATAGGTTTCTGGTGTTGGGATGAAATGCCGGCAGGACCACCGTAGACTGCAGCCCTTCCCCTAGGCCACATTAAAATTCCACCCTCTTTAAGAACAAAGAACGGGATGAAATACAATATTTTCGCTCTCCAGCTTACGTCGACAGGGCTCTTTAAATTGTGAGCCTTCCGCATTAAGCCATTTCCTGTAGATTTACGGGCTTCCACAGCATGGGTTCGCAGTGTTTATTCAAACCTTCGCTATTTATATATTTCCTAATTTATAACTCTTTTATAATCGAACAGGTGTTCCAAACTCTGCTTCACTTTCCCGAATTTTGTAAGGACAGGATAATGGCGAATGTACTTTGTCTCTGTTACAAACATTACCCCAGAAGTGAGAGTCACAGCATCCTACAGGTGGGTCTGCCATTCACGCTCGCACACATGCATTCATATAAATGTCTTGCTGTCATGTTGTAATTACCTGTTATTTACATGCTATCTTTTGTAACGAAAATTTCAGAAGACAGCAAGGGTTGGTCCTGGCTCTGGAGCACACTCCTGCTGTTACTCTGCCATTTTGCTGACCCGGATCCATATGTTATTGCTCAAGAACATTTGGAACCAATTTAAAACGTCATTGCTTGAGAAGAGAGTTCATTTTTCACCATCAATAGGTAGGACACGAGTACCCTGATTGTAAGAAGCTGCTTCTTTTGAGGGCGAAAAAGGAAGTAAGTTAAACAAACCCAGTGTGGCATGAAAGATTAAGGGTCCATTGGTGCTCTGAGGTAAAGTGTGAACTATGAAAAGAGGTTCACTTCTGTGTCAGGGTGAGCTGAGCTGCACAGGCACCGCTGAAGAAGAGGAAAGCAGGTGCTGAAGTGACTCCATAAACTGGAGGCTTGGTTAAACAATCTTCACGAATTAGACACCACTTCCTGTAGGCCAAGAAAACAGGAAGTTGAATTATAGGGAGGCTCAGCACAGAGTAGAATACAGCAGAATTCGAATGGTGTCTGAGAGACTCAGAGAATTCAAACTTGTGGCCGGAGCAGCGTAAGACAATATGGGCACTGGCCCAGGACCCCAGGCTTTTAGGGGGCCCTGATGGAGCAAGCTCTGTTCTGTGGAGTTTTCCTTGACTACCTTGAATAATTCTTGAACAGAATGTTTTAATTACCGTTTTTTAAAAATGTATTTTGAATGTAGGTGATGTGTGACGGTCTATTACAGAAATTTTGCAGTGAAATGTGATTATGTTTCATGCAACTTCCATAATAAAGTTTCTTTTAGATCAAAACGGGACCTTACAATGACAGATGGGAGGGTGTCACAGAGATTATTTGCAATAATATTAGTGATCTGCAGTTGTGTTACAATCTTAAAAACACACATCACTGTCCCTTAATTTTAAATGTAAACACATTTAGAATTTGGAGGAGTGTGCTGTCAGTGACCTAACCTGAGAGGGCATGAAAGAGCTGAAGTTGGAAATAAAGTACTCAACTCCTCCCTCTCTATGACCCGACAGGTCAACGCCGTTGCCTCCAGCTGCTTCCGCATCCTCTGAAAGACCTTCCAATGGATCCCCCGAATTAAGAAAGACCATCACCCATGCACTGATAGCCAGCAGGCTCGACTACGAAAAACGCCCTCTTCCCCGGGATCAACAAGTCTCTGTTCCGCAAGCTCCATACCATAAAGACCACCGCAGCTAAACTTGTACTTGCCATCCCTCGGGAAGAAAACATCACCTTACACCTGCAAAACCTCCACTGGCTCCCCGTTGAGAAGAGAGCCACCTTCAAGATACCCGCGCCTACAAAAGCCTCCACAACACCGGACGCAATACCTCAACAAAAGAATCTCCTTCCACATACCCAAAAGAAACCTCCGATCTGCCGACCTTGCCCTCGCCGAAACCCCTCGCAACCGCAGAGCCAGAATAGGTGGAAGAGCCTTCCTCTACATCGTAGCCAAGACCTGGAATGAGCTCCCGATCTACATCATACATGCCCCCTCCCTGAACATCTTCAAGAAGACACGCAAGACCTGGCTCTTCAACTGTACAGAACTGCTGCCCCCCTTCAGCGCCTTGAGACCCTCACAGGTGAGTAGTGCTCTTACAATTCCCCTGACTGATTGATTGATGGAAAGCTGTTCTGAATAGGGGCCCCCGAAGTACCTTTGGCCCAAGGCCCCCAAAATCCTTAAAACTCCCTGGCACAAGTTAGACTCCACCCTTACATGTCACAGAATGCAATTATATGTCTGCATTTGACATTATATATCGTTGTGCCTTTACTTCATATACATGCGTGAAGCATTAAAAGCATATTAATGAAATGTATTCACGGTAGAGACTAGAGATTTACACGTGTGCACTAATGTTCAGTTTAAACATGAAAGTATGTATTCTTTATTCACATTTTTACACCTACATTTCATGTTATATTTGCATATGTAAACATGTACTGACTCTTTTGCTCACGCTTTACATTGATTTTTCAAATTAGGCGCGTGCATGTATAACCATGCATTCAAAGTGCACATAAAATGCTTAGCTAAAGTTAGCCTGCCTACAGGCCTCAGTTGAAATGCTTCGTGCTTTGCCAGCATGTTTTCCTTTTCTTGCAGGTTCATCATTTTGTTAGTTGGAGAAAGGTTTATTGTTTGTATTAGACTGCTGATAGAGAGGCCTGGAGGGAAACTTGGCAGTGAATATGGAGAAATAATGGTAGAAAGAGGCTTTCTATTCATTATGTACCAGGATGGCAAGATGTTCAAGGTTGAGAACCGCAGTCTCAGCTCAATGAGTTGGGAAATTGGAGTTATGTTGCAGATGCACTTAAGTAGTGGTCTGCTTGGTCCCTGGTGGTGTGAAGGGAGTTAACGACTTTCTGAGTCTCCTGTTACTTTTAAATTTCTAAATTGGTGTTCTTGCTGTTAAAAGACAGGCAGATCCTTTTTAGACTTAGAGAGGTACAGGGCTCTCTGCTTGTTTTATTTTTGCAAGTGTGAACTTTTAGGCTGAATAGTTGCTTCCTTTTTCCAAGACTTCTACAGAAGTCTGGTCATGCTGACACCTTCTATGCTCCAGATTTAGAGACCATTGATAGATGACCCTATACTTGGGTTTTGTTTTGAAGAGAGAAGGGAAGTTTCTTTATGGAACACCTGTTCACATTCATTTATTTCTATATTTTGGTGGCTATCACAATTATGTATCTCACTCTGTTGAGCCTTAATTTATTGAGATATTTCAGCTTACCTATTGTAGTGATGCAGTTATTGAACTTACTTTTAGCTTGTACATATACTGGATTGAACGGTAATCTAAATAAAACCCTTAAACCATATACAGCACTTCCTGGTCCTTATTGTGGAGTTACATGGGCTTCACAAGTTAGAAATGCAGTATTAATGTCTATTAATGTCTTTTCCCTTTCAATGCTTTATGTCACCTAATAAAGGTCCATACAACCAATTGGGATTTTTTTTTTTTTTGTTAAAGATATTTTTATTGAGAATACAGGAAGACAGAAATAACAGAACAAGGAAAAAACAAAAACCCCCACCCCCCTCTGAAAAAGAAAAACTAACCAAATCCCCCCCCCCCCAGAGGCTCCAACCATCTAGCAACCCCCCTCCCCCCAGTGGTGGCAGCCTAGCAGCAGGCGTTCGCTCAAACAGTCTTCACACCTGAAACAGATGTAAGGCGCGTAAGGTGGGTGGGCAGACCGCCGATGGCAACCCTTGAGAAAGAAAGCGAACTAACGGGCCCCACCTGAAAATGAAGTTCTTAAAGTCATTTCTGAAAATGTCCGCCATACGTTCCACACTCAACAGCTTCCACAACTTAGCAAACCAGAGGGAAAGTGCAGGGGCCTCCTTCTTCTTCTATGCCGCAGCCAAGGTCAACTTGGCCGCACCTATGCAGAGCCAAAGGATTTGTTTGTCTGCCCTGGTCTGGTGCTCCAAAAGTGGGTCCCGAAGACCCAGGAGCACGAAGCCTATGGAGTCCGGAATCGGGTAGCCCAGCATTTCCCTGATATGAGACAGTATCTCCTCCCAGTAGGGGCGTATGATGGGGCAGTCCCACCAGATATGGCGAAAGTCCCCAAGGAAACCACAGCCCCGCCAACACCTATCTGATGCAGAGGGAAAGATCTTTTTCAATTGGGTCGGGTACAGATACCAATCCAGCATAGTCTTCATATGGGCCTCCCGAAGATCAATAGAATGATTGAATTTGTGTAGGTCACGCCAGAGGCGGGACCACTCCTCGTCGGAGATATCTCGCCCCAAGTGCTCCTCCCACAAACCCATATATCTAGGGTGAGGCGAGATAGCAGTGGTCAATAGCAGATCATAGAGGAATGAAATCACCCCCTTCATAGATGATGTGCGGGTGATATAAGATTCGAAATCTGTGGGAGGCCTCGTCGCAGCATCCCGTACCTCAGGTGACAATGCCCAGCGAAGCAGTTGGGCGTGTCGGTAACGCTCAGTAGGTGGCACCGCATAGTCACGCATGCAAATATGGAAGGTGAGCGGCTCATACCCATGAAACAGGTGTGTGAGTGCGTGGCAACCTCCCGTCCTCCACCTGTCAAAGGGCCCCTCAACAAGAGCCGGCGGAAAGGCCGGATTAAAGTGGATAGGCGTGAAGGGGGAGGGGAAGGAGGTCCACCTCTCGTCACTAGAGACCGAGTCCCAGACCTTCAGAGTGGTACTTGTAGGGGTGCTAATGTAGGCGTTGCGAGGCCGATCCCCCTTCGCCTTCCAAACCAGCACCCGGAGTTGCGCCGCTTTATAATAGAGATGCATGTCTGGGAGGCCAACCCCGCTCCTCCTCAATGGCCGACGTAGCGTAAGAAAGGAAAGCCTAGCTCGGCCTCCCTGCCAGATATAGCGCAGAATCATAGATTTAAGACGCCTAAAAAAAAACCCTCCAAAGTAATAGGGAGAGCTTGGAACAGGTACAAGAGCTTGGAGAGCATCGTAATCTTAATGGCATGCACGCGTCCCAACCAGGAGATAAACATGGGCTTCCAACGATTAAGCTCGGTCTGTATCTGGGTCAGCAGGGGAGGGAAGTTGGCCGCATATAGGGTAGTGACGGACGAGGTCAGCCGGACCCCAAGATATTGTATGGAGGAGCTAGACCATGACAGGGGCATGAGCGTTCGGATGCGAACCACCTCAGCGGGCGGCAGCGTGAGGTTGAGGATGTAGGATTTGCCAGGATTGACCCGAAAACCCACCACCGTTTCGAATTGGGAAAGCACGTCTTGCACACGTGGGAGGGAAGTCCCCGGGTCAGCTAGTGACAATAGGACGTCGTCAGCAAAGAGAGATATTTTGTGCTGTTCCCCCGAAAAGGGGAGACCAACAATATCCGGGTCCTCCCGTACCCTAAGGGCAAGAGGCTCGATGCTGAGCGCAAAAAGTAGAGGAGATAGGGGGCAGCCCTGCCTCGTACCCCGGGAATGTGCAAAGAAGGGTGAAACATGGCCATTCACTATAACCCTCGAGCGTGGACCATGGTAGTTGGCCCGAAGCATATCTATAAATTTAGGGGAAAAACCAAAGTCCTGCAAAGTACTAAAGAGGAAGTTCCAATCCACCCGATCGAACGCCTTTTCAGCGTCGAGGCCTACCAAGACCGCTGGGATCTTAAAGCGATTAGCTTTCTCGATCAGGTGGATCAGCCTTCTGGTGTTGTCATGGGTCTGGCGACCCTTTATGAAGCCCGATTGATCGGGGTGAATGAGGGCAGGCATGAGGTCCTGGAGCCGGGCAACTAAGATAGAAGAGTACAATTTAGCATCTACGTTTAACAGGGCTATGGGCCGGTACGATTCACATTTAGAGGGATCCTTCCCGGCTTTGGGAATAATCGAGATCATTGCTTCCGCCATGGTGCCCGTAGTTTGGCCTGCCTCCCTCATGCCATTGAAAAGAGTCACCAAATAGTCCCCCAGCTCAGACGCAAACGTCTGATAGAAGGGAGCCGTAAAGCCGTCCGGGCCCGGTGCCTTCTGCGGCTTAAGGGACCGAATGGCGGTCAACACTTCCTCCCTAGTGAAGGGGGCCTCCAAGAGGTCATTCCATTCTTTGGAGACCTGCGGGAGTGGCAAAGCCTCTAAGTATTCCTGCTGATCATCCGGCGCCAGGCGGTCTGCCGAGTAGAGGGCGGCATAAAAGTCGCCGAAAAGCTCGGCTTTGACCGCATCCCTATGTTCCACAGCGCCGGAGGGCGTCCGAATGCCACCCATATATTCCCTCTCACGCTTATCACGGAGCTGCCGTGCCAGATGTTTCCCCACTTTGTTGCCTTGAGCATAAGAGAGGCGCCGTAAGCGCAAGAGGGTATACTCGGCCCGATTATTATAGTAGGCCCTGAGTTTCCCCCGCACAGCAGCAATAGGGCGAAGGGTCTTTCGAGAAGGATTCTGCTTATGCGCAGTTTCTAGTGCCGCCAGTTCCGCCTCCAGCGCCTCCCTTTCCTCGCGCCTAAGCTTGTCAGGGCGGAGTTCAGCGCAATGCACGTGCCCCGTGTCGTCGCCTTTAAGGCGTCCCATTGGGTGAAAACCGAGGTGTCTCCAGCTTTGTTAAGCTCAAAAAACTCACCAATGGCTGCCCTAAGTTTTTTGCAGGATTCCTCATCACGCGTAAGAGAGATAGGGAAGTACCATTTGCGGTGTGGGGACGTCTCCGGGGCCCAGGTCAAGCATGTCGCCAAAAGGCTGTGATCAGACACCGAGAGCGGAAATATTTTGCTGTCCCGCAACTCACCCTGCAAAGACTGATGTAGAAAAATGTGATAGAGACGTGAATATGTGTGGTGAACATGGGAATAGAACGTGTAATCCCTAGTGTGGGGGTGGAGGGAGCGCCAGCTATCAATAAGGCCCAGACTGATCAAAGTGTTGCGCAATTAAGGGGAGAAGAGACCCGCCTCCGTCCTCTGCTGATGCGAGCAATCAAGACTTTTGTCCCAAACCAAATTAAAATCCCCCATCACTATCAACGCTCCCTCCCCAAAGTCCCCCACCACCCTCAGAAAGACCTCAAGGAACCCATTTTGGCCCGCATTCGGTGCATAGACAACCACCCACGTGCAAAGCTTACCCAGGAGCATCCCCTTCACCATCAGCCACCGTCCCTCCTTGTCACCCCGCACCCCCACGGGCTGAAATTGAAGTGTAGAACGGAACAGAAGTGCCACCCCCCGGTGCTTAGTAGTGGCAAAGGATTTGTAAATCAGGGGGTACTGCCTGTGCTTAAGTCTAGATTCATCTTCACGGGCCAAATGAGTCTCCTGCAGACCCACCACATCCAAATGATGATCAAGAATATACTTCCACATTTTCTGACGCTTTTGAGGAGAATTAAGGCCCTTAACATTCCAGGAGCCTATCGTAACAGGCATCATTTAGTCAACGCCCTCCCCCCCACCGCTCCAATCAGTGCCCCCCATAATGCCAGAATCAAACCAAACATTCGCGCAGTCACACCACATCCCCAGCCGCCACCACTGACCCCTTTCCCAAACAACCCTCCCACAATCCAAAGGAGCCTCAAAACAATATACAAGAGAGAAAGAATCAGAACTAGAAAAAGAACAATGAAAGTCGGACATGACCCTAAGGGTCGGGGGTAGAAGACCCGGGTAATGCCCCCCTCGAGCTCAGGGTCGGGGTAACCCTCCAGTGGAGCACAGTCCCACAGAGTACCTGAGATGGTAGAGCCCCCCCGGCCCCCACGGGCTGCTGTCTGGGGAGCCTAGGCCGCTAATGAGCTGTCCACCCGGCTCGACTCAGTCACCAGGGCTAGCGAAGCCAAAACTTCTCCCCTTTCACTTTGGCTCGCCGATGGAGTCGGACCCTCTGCCACACCATGTCGGCCCACTCTCTGCCACGCTGGGGAGCGGGAACGGCGACGTCTTCTCGGGGAGGCGCTGGCGCCCGCCGACGCGCCTGCTTCCTCCATGCCCAGAAGTTCCCTGGCGGCTGCTAGAGATCTCACTTGCACCAGTCTATTTTGCCATCTGAAAATGAGCCGAAAGGGGTGACCCCAGGAGTAGGACACCCCGCGCTCCCTCAGGAAGGCTGTGATCGGGCGGAAGTCCCGTCGTTTTTGCAGGGTGGAAGCCGCCAGGTCTTGAAAAAGCTGAGGGTTGTGCCCACGAAAAAGCAAGTTGTTGGTGTCCCTCGCCTTCCGCAGGATTGTCTCCTTCAATTGAAAATCATGGACACAAACAAGAATGTCGGGAGGCGGCGAGCGCGCGCCACGCGGCAGGCCAACCCGGTGTACTCTGTCCATGCGGACCTCCGTGCGGTCATCCTCTGCCAGAATTTGCAGAAACAAGGCTTCCACGTACTCCCGCAGGTTCTCACCCTCACCTTCCCAGGGTACCGCTCGGATCCGAATGTTATTACGGCGGGACCGGTTTTCCAAATCCTCGCAGTGGGCCTGAAGATCCAAATTTTGCTCGCGTAGCTGGAGCAAGTCCTGCTGTAGCTGATGGACATCACCATTGAGGCCCAGATCGTGGTCCTCCAGGGTCGCAACCCATTCTCCGATGCCGTCCACGTCCAGGTGGACCTCACGGAGATCGGAAGCCAGTTGCGATTTCAATTCTATGATATCGTCTTTGATAGATGCAAAAAGCTCAATCAAGAAGGCCTTCATGACTGGGCCCTCTCCGTCATCCTTGGCCGGGGACTTGCTAGGGCCGGGGGGCGATCCGGACGGCCCTTTCCCAGGACCATCCTTCCCTGGCTTATTCATGCGATTCCTCGTCGTCATGTTGTGGCGCCTCAGCCTACTTCTGGGCTCCTCGCGACCTCCCGGAGCGTCTCGGGCAGCAAGCCACGCTCCTACACACCCTCCGCGATCTCCACTCCGTAGTCACCGGGAGGCCGATGCGATCAGAAGGCAGCATTGCCGTGTCGCTCAGCGCCCATTGAATCGCCCCCAGGGCATAGAGGGTTGGAGGCAAGATGGCACCTCCTCTTCTTCCCACAGCCTTCTGCGCTGTCCAGCAGCCGCCAGACAAGCCGGCGCCTCCTCGTCACCTCCGCTCAGGCGTCAATAGCCAGATGGGTCACTGGGGCACTAGGCGGGCTCACTACAATCCCAGTGGGGGGAACCCGCAAAGCAAGCGCTACACTAGTCAACTTGCTAGAGTTCAGGGTCCCCTCGTGCTAAGAGCCGATGCAACCCAGGCGAGGCTCCGTAGGCCGCTCCAGCGCTCGTGCGTCACCACTCCAACACCTCGGCTAAGTCCGCCGTTCTAGGTCGTAGCTCGACGGGAGAAGGGTCAAACGGATTCAGGGCACCTTTGTGACCCCAAGAAAGTCAAGTCCGGGGCTGAAATCGCCCCAATGCAGCTACACAAAGCTATGAAAGGCTCGGGGTGCCGGAGGAGCTCGCAGGCACGTCTTACTCTGTCGCCATCTTGGCCACGCCCCCCCGGGAACATTTTTTAATGACTTAACTAAGACATTATGTTGTAGGGCCCAGCACTCTTAAATGGCCAAGACAGCCTCACCAAGAATGACACTCCAGTTCGGTGGTCCTTCTGAAGCTCAAGTGCAAAAAGCTCAGAGCGAGACAAACCCTCAAATCCTGGTTGCCTATGCTCTGTCTTCCTCAGTTATGCTTTGGCTCCTTTTGGATACCTTTAGTCTTACATACCTTTCTGCCGGTCAGATTCAATCACAGGGTCAAAACTGGGATCTGTAGTTGGCAGGAATACACAATGCTGGACACATGTTTTGTGAGTTTCTTGAAGCTTTGTTTCATGTGGCAAAGCGTTCAATGTGGGAAAAATCTGGAAACCTTGCCCGCCAAAGATGCATCTTGGTTGTAAAACCTCTTACCTTAACTTGATTACCTGAACAAATCATGACAGAATTCCTGAATCTGTGCCTGCCATTCTGAAGAGTATTAGTCAGTTCTTGTGACTTTCAGTAAAGTTTGTAGTCCACGAGATTATATTCCAGGTTTTCAAAGACGGCGTAATGTAGACTTGTCTAAATTCCTTCTGTGCACTACCTAGTTACATACAAAGATCTCCGGTTACAGCCCATTGTTAAAATATAACTCCCATGTCAATATTACCCATAGAATTCCAATGGGTTAGTTTCCTATTGAGGTCCAGTTGCTAAGAACTAGTCATGGTGCTCTTTCCTGAAAATAGTCCTTTTGAGAAGTGGCAAAATTCCTCTGTTAGGAGGTTGCCACAACAGAAGCCAGATGCAGCGGTCAGTTATTTGTTTGAGCAGATTTTTGATCAGTACCATTTTTCTTTCATAAGGTGGGTGTCAGACATGAAGTAGATGATGGCAAGGTACCTCCAGGAGCACCATTAATTTGACCACTATTCACACTTGCCACTCAGTTCTGCCCACTGACACTGATTTTAGTGTGATAATGAAAAATTCAATGGACAAAAGGGAAGGGAAAGAGCAAGCATGCACTAACATTGCTATAAGGAGAACCACTGGTGCCTATTCACAGAGCTGAAGGACTGCACTGAGTCTTCAGTCTTCCGTTAGGTTACCCAAGACAAACACATGTAACAGCCCTAAGACAAACACAGGTTATAGTTCAAGGTAGATTTATTCACTACCCCGAGCACCTACCATCTGATTCTACTAAGCTGTGTACAATCATCTCTATTAGGCAGTTCTTGGCTATGAACTTCTCTGTAACTTTGACTTCAAAAGAATCTGTACAATAAACAACATCACCTATTACCTTCTATTTCCTTCTTCTTACCCACTATCTCTCCATGTTGTACATCCTAACTTTCCTGTGTTGGTCTTGTCTAGGTCATGTGTTTTTACTGTCAGATGGGTTCTTCACCTCATTTCAAGTCTATTCATGAGTATCAGACAAAGCATCTTGGGTGCGTAGTGCACCCCTATAGCTGGTCCCTGCCATACCATCTCCACAATGTAAAGGGTATGGAGCAATGTAGGATATGCATGCTGCTGTGCAGTGATTCTGGTCATTAGATGGGTGTAGGAGGCTTTGCTGAATGTCTCTGTCTGCACGATGCTCTGCTTGTTGCTTCCTACAAATGAGATGGCCAGCTGGAGTGCCTGTGCCTGTAAAGCACTTAAGATATAGAGTAGCATGCTTGTGGTGGGCGCAGCTTTAAAGATCAGCCTCGGCCTTAATGTCAGTACAAAATCCTTCTACCTTGCTGAAACGCACAAAGCGAGATGCCATTGACCTGGGTACAGAAATGTTATGTGGCTTGCTCTTCCTTTGTCCCACTGTTGTACTGGCCTTTGGTGCCTTAGGCTGTGGGTCGAAATTCAAGGTAACAAGTCATGTGTGTGCTGATCCATATTGTTAATGGTAATAAATGCTGTGGAGATGACTTCAGTATTCACACATGTAGTTGTGCCCACATGTGCGCCTGTACCTCTACATGTGTTTCCATGCTGTACCCTTGATATTGCTTCCCCCACAAAGGACGAGTCTCAGGGCCTGGTTTAGTGGGATGATATTTGTGGAACTCTTGAATGGAGCTGATCTATAATGTGGTGTTTCCAAGATCTTTCTCCCAGGCTGTATCTCCTCTACTTAAAGAGGTATAGTAATATATTGCAATGTTCCGTGAACCCAACAAGAATCTAGGACCTTTCTGAATTCAACAATCTGGGGTGAAGAGTGACTGGTTTTACCAATGACACATGGAAAACAGAGTGTACGTGCAATGTCTGGCTACATCTAAAAGTTCAGCACTGGTTGCGACCATGGCTGGAAAGAGACCAATATGCTTTGATGGCAGCTTGCAGTAGCCATGTATGGAGGTGTTTTGTACATGCCTATGCTGACAGTCTGTTTGTTTGATGTAATTTGATATAAGCTTTATTCGATAGAAATGTCATAAAAGCTATGGTTAAAATACATTTTTTCCTTCAAAATGAGAGTGCAAAAATGCAACATTTCCAATTTACATAAGCAATTGATAGAGCGAAATGGTAAATTGCGCCCTAAGTTCAATAAAGCATATATCATTTTCAAAGTATTAAAATACGGGGTACATTAACAAGTGCACAATTCAATTTGTCAAATATATTTCTACAGATAAGAAAGTATAAATCGTCAAAATGATGAGGGGCCAGTATTTTAAAAAGTTGTTAAAATAGCCCTGACATAGCAGCAGATGTTTCACAAATAAATAAAGTGCTTGTGCAAATAATTTTGATAATAAATCATGAATTTGTCGCTAACCTAGTTTTACTTAAAATTATACCGATCTTGCAAGGGCTCTCCCCCTTATGAACCATGCTTGTCCCTGGAACTTTGCTACACATCACACAAAGAATGGCTTAGGATCAGACCTGAAGATGCGTAGTGCTAAATGATGGTCCCATGTGCCCAATTGCTGACAAAGCGGTTTTAGCCATTTGGCCCGTGGTGTTTTATATGCTGGGCAGGCAAACATTAGATGGGCAATGCTTTCTATAAGGGCTGTGCCGCATGGACAGGTTTTTCCATTGTTAGTGGCCCACTTTGCTGTTGCCTCCAAACGGGAAGAGTTCCAAACCTAAAATGTAAATGCAGCATTCTATCTCTTGGTACCTGGATTGCATCAAGGAAGGGCTCAAGATGTCTTTTTTGTTTGTGGGAAATAAATTCTGTTGTTAGTTTGCCCACAGTAGGTTTGGCATTCTCCCGTTGGTCGACCCAATCCCAATATAGGTGTTTGCGTTCTTTTCTCCTTGGGGGTTCCTGGCCGTCCCTAATGCGGGCCCAGAAAAGTACAGGGCGTAACCTAGCTATGTCGTTATTGACCGCCTTCTCATATCCAACAGTAGAGGAGTGAGGGGAACATATCTAGGTGCCATAACCAGGAATTTGTGTTCCGATCTACTAAGCTCTTAAAGTTTATCAAATCCCCAGACCTCTGCTTCGTAAAGGGCTGAGCTAACTGCTTTAGTGTTGTACACTTGGAAGGCGGGAGCTACAGGCCTAGTGTGTGAAAGGCGATGTTCTTTCCCTATTACCCCGGCCACATGCTTATGTGCCATCAGCACCTTTGCTAAATGAGGTCTCAAAGACATTTTATCACTAAGTCCTACACCAAGGTAATCACAGGTGTCAACCTTTTCAAGGGGTACTCCTCCCAGCAAAGGCCCGTTCTTATATGGCCTGAGGCAGTTGAAGGCCATATATTTCGTTTTCAAGATGTTTATTACCAATCCCCGGTTGTCGCAGAAGGTTCGAAATCTATTGATAAGTTGTTGTAGTCCAACTGGGGTCCTTAATATCAACAGGGTGTCATCTGCAAACAACAGGGTTGGTATCTTATTGCCCCCCCCCAGAGTGGGCGAGTCCGCAGGCTCCTCTAAGAGAAAATCAACTACTCAATTCACATAAAGGGAGAACAGAGTCGGTTTGTTGTAAACTTGTGTAGCTACTGCACATGCTGTTGGCAGTTTTGTATGTAATGTATCATGGTCCATCTGTCATATGTCTGCAGACATCTCCAGGTTTCTGGAAGGTACATCTTCAGGTATCATGAATGTTGACCCTGAAGACAGGATAGGAAAGCAAAGCCTGTTGTATTGTAGTAGGTATTGTTATAAATAAACTCAGACATTTAATGGTGCAAGACCCAGCTTCTTGGGCCATTTATATCCAAATTAGTAATTGTGTTTTCCAAGTTTCAATGTTTACTGAATTGCAATTTGAAAATCACAATTACTAATGTATCGGTCAGAGTCTTTGATTTTGTGATTCTCTAGGATACACATTCACAAATTTGTGATTACCAAAGTGTTATTTGCTAAATAGGTATTTGCAATCTGTGAATGCCGCTTTTTGGAGAAGCATAATGACATCACGGTGAGGAAGTGAATTTTCTGATGCTGTTTCCAGAACCCAGCATCACAGAAGAAGGCAGGCTGTGTCAGCAAAGCAAAATGCACCCTTGTTTAGGGACTTTTCTGTACAGTCTGGTCACCATGTCCACAGATGGCAATGCCACAGCTGCAGGAGGGCGCAATAGTAAGCTCAAATTCAGTGAAAAAAAACTTGAGGTGCTCAACCAAAAGTGAGTGCTGATCACCATGATGAGCTTTTTGGAAAGAGCTCACTGCAAGCTGTGGAAAGTGAGCCCATATTACTATCGATGCCCGGGCTGCCGGCGCAAGACGCCTCTTAGTTCCCATTCTGAATAGTTACCAAATAAAGAGATGGGCGCTGGAAGCAGGAATCACAAGAACAGGATTTATTACTCATGAGGAGAGCCTGTCATTTCGGACACGAAACACAGTGTCTTTTGGGAGGTGCTCTGACAAGTGAGCTGAGACATCGTCTTTTATACCTTACAAAACACTTGGCATTACAATCATGACATTGTGAAACAAAGAAAAGACATCCCCATAATCCTCGTGTCAATCCCACCCCACATATGTTTACAATAGAGACCCTTAGACTGTCGATAAGAGAAGGGGCAATGACGCAGCTGAGTGTTCCGCTGATTATTAGGATATGTGCGCCTGATCGTATCCCAATGGGTGGGGAAGCCAGGATCAATAGTGGGTTCTTTGAAGAGGAGTGACTCCATACAATAAGGGGCAATAAACAGTATCTTCCGGCTTAGGCGATGGCCTCGGACATGTGTGGACAGTCCATCGCGGAGGGAGGGTTTACTAACAGAGGGGTTATTCATAAAAGGAAAGGAGGTGTTGGTCAGGCGTGGCCGTGACTCCCAAGGACAGGGTCTTGCAGAAGAAGAAGGTTTATGACTTGTCCATGTGAGGGAGGAGGGGATAGCCAGGGTGCGCACAGGGACTGAGTTGCACGCATAGAGAGGGGTCTTATGACCCGCACATGAGAGAAAGGGGGCAGACCGATACCACTGGGGGGGGGGGGGTTATGTCAGCTGAGGCGAGGGATGCTTCTTCAAGAGGAAATGGGGGACTTTGCGTGGGTCAAGCAGGAGGGTTGCGTTTCGTAGCAGGGTCGCGCAGAGGGAGAGGGTTTCGTGGCCTATGTATGAGAGAGGGGGGGGGGGTTCGAATACGCGCAGGAGGGAAGCCGGGGATTCCGGTGAGCGGGCAAAAGGCCATGGTGCCTAAAAATGGCTATCAGGTACATGTGGGCACGGGCTTTTACTGGCGGAGTGGTGTGGTTAACGTACAGGGAAGGGAATGGGGAAGGGCAAATGAACACTGCTTATGTACATCACTTTTCCTAATTTTCCACAGTCGCCGCTTTTTACATAACAGAGTTCATTTTCCTAATTGATGGGGGGTGTACATATGCTGTTGAAGAATTAGCATCTGTCAATACTAACATTTGGCATATATTCATGGACAGTTGATGTGATTGGCAGAATGTGGCACATAGGAAATTGCATTTTGTTAAGTTCCTAACATTTAAACGCACTACATAGCATAAATGCTTCTGACTTTCTCAAAAATGTGACCAATGAATATTTTATCAAATAGTCGAGGGAGGAGTCCAGTTCAAATAAGATCTCTTCGTCACAGTGTCTTTTTAGCAGTGAGCCATCACTGGTAGGCTCTAGTCCGTGTCCTTTTGTTGGCGCTGTTGAGCACCGGCGGTGGAGCTATAGGTCCAGCTCGGATCCATCCTTACGCGTTGCAGGGTGCGGTCAGTCCTCTGCTGTTAGACCACAGTCCTGTTCCCTAACCAATCCTTTTAGTGGCGCCTTATGCTCGGCACCCATATTCCTGTGGCGTAACCCCATTTCCACCTGGATGCTGTTCTTCCTTTCGACAAAAAGTCACGTGGAAAAGAGGGTGTGTGGTTTCGATAGTCGATGGGAGTGAGAGGGCGGAGTGGGGGCAGATTTTCCTGGGACACACCAAAGGGACCAAGGGAGCAAAGGGTAACAAGCAAGCAGGCCCATCAATCGGGCTTGAAAAGGGGAACGGAGACTTCAGGCACGCGTGGGTAGGTGGACAAAGGGCTTCAGGACAGCCTTTCATCCTTTCGTTTACCACATTGGAGAGTGCTGCCTCGTCCCGTATTCCTGTTGTGCTGTGGCTCCACCTTGGGTCGAGGTCGCATGTATCCCATGATCGGCGGCCAGGCTGTGTGTCACGTCCGACCCTCCTCCTCCAGTGATCGTATATCTTTGAATAGGTACAAAACAAGCTTTAGAGAACTGGCAGGAGAAGACATTTATGCATGTGAATTCCTCCTTCAATCCTACGCACTTGGGAGATACGTTCATCGGTCACAGTCAGAAGTTTATTATCAAGCAGTGCATATGTCGGCATTCCTACTGAGCTCATGCCAAGCTTATTCATCGTCTATTCATGACATAAAAATAGATAGAAATTAGACTCCTATCAACTGCGCATTTCGTTACATTCATCCTTCCGGAACCTCCAGCGGAGATTTGTCTTTCAAACCCGGGCCTTAACAGTCTAACATTTCCCTCCAAAGCTGGCTATCCCTTTCAAAACTGGGGTGGGGGCGCTATCGTCGGGGGTCAGGGTAAAAACAATGTTTTCCTGAGGGACGACAGTTACTCATGGTCACTATGTATATATCGGGGACAGCAGCTGGGGTCAATCAAGTGGGGCGGGGACGCTTCGGCCATTCGCGCTTGGGTGCAAAGGGGTGGGGCAATCTGGGCATTGGGGGCCAATCTGGCTTGAGTGCAAAGGGGTGGGGCAATCTGGGCATTGGGGGCCAATCTGGACATTGACGCTTGTCTCTAACAAACTGAAAAATAGGGTGCCATTGACATATAGTTCCCCTATGAAAGGCCAGATTAGGGGACCTTAGTCGTCTTACCTGTCCTTTCTTTCTTAGCCAATTCTAGTTTATTCGTTTTGCAGAAAGGAGAGGTAGTAATATGGCAGATTACAATCATTTTAGTTTCTGTCAATTTCGCTGAACACCTTCGTGTTCGATAAGTATCCAATCAGACCGGTGCCAGCGAGGCACAATTTTACCATAAAAAAAGATGGGACAGGGGGGACTCTCGTAGAGAGTGAGAGTCGCCCGCAACCTAAACGAGCCATTCGGTACACGTATGACATGTAGAGGGAGAGAGAGAGAGAGAGAGAGAGAAAGAAAGAGAGAGAGAGAGAGAGAGAGAGAGAGAGAGAGAGAGAGAGAGAGAGAGAGACGTGTACGGCAACAGGTCATTTAGTGCATTCCTAACACAGAACGGTAGGGGTCAGGTAACACGGAAACACAAAACAGAGGGAGGACATAAATCCCTACACTACACATACACAAACTCAAACAAAGGGGGGGGGGGCAGTACGTGTTTTACATAAAAAGAAAGATTCACGACAAAACATAGAACAGTTGCTAGCCAAAAAAGATCTCCTTGCGCATGCTGCGTATCTTTAATATCCTATTTATCTATGGGCTGAGCTCTGTTTTTACCTTTTTATCCTTTTTCCTCTTGCTTGCTACGAGCGTTCTTGATAGTCAATACTTACACCTCGGTCAGCCGGTCAGAAATTAACCTGGTCGGGCTATTGCCCACGGTTGGATCTTAAACCACTTTTGAGTTTCTTCTTTTGGTGGGAAGTTCTCCAGGTTGAGGCAACAGAGGGTATTGATCAGGAGAACAGTCGGACAGCTTGGTTATATCTATAAGAGTGTGAGAAGGAGGTGGTACATTTTGAACATCAACGACGTTTCTAATCTTCCCAGACGGGTGGTGCCTGGGAACCCTTACCCCAGGACTCTTCTTTGTCCTTTCCCTATCTAGTTATCCGTCATAGTTACATTATCTAACGTGCTAATTCGAGTCAATTTCCGTCATACAGTACCCGTCAAGTTTCTATGTCAGTCCATCCTCCCAGTCGCTACGTTCTAGAGAGGAACAGTCATCTCTAAGTCTAGCATAAGTACTATGCTCAAATCCCCTCCTTCCCTTTCCGTCGGTTGTTCGATCGTCACTCCTCCATACTTCAGCTGATGTTCCGACGTGACCTGCAGAAGGGAGGAGAAGGAAGGTGGTGGGGGCAACATTCAAAATACATCAACTTGCATAAATCCGTAAATGTTTTTACCTACCACGTACTCAACCTATCTCCACGGGCCGCATTCTCTACAATCTCGGCATTTAAGCCCAGAGGGATCAGTAGCATCAGATAGATAATCATCGATGGTCTGTGTATCTACATGGATCACACGATTGTGGCCTTATAGGTCGTGTGCAAGGGTGGCGGTCAGGTGGTATTTCTGTGGTATCGCTCAAGGGCGTCTAAAAACACTTTTCCAGCTGTCCGTACATTTCAATAACATTCATAAATACAGACACTACGAGAATATTTGCGTGTTCAAAAACTTTAATGAAAAGGTTGGCGCACAAATACGGGCCTACAACCCAGTGGGCCGGCTACGGAGCAGACTGGAACTGTGCATAAGAGAAACGAAATTGGTGGCCATTTATTTCATAAAGTGCAGTAGTGTAATGAAAATCATATCGAACTTTCTTGAGGTGCAAGTATAATGCATGTCAGGCTTTCAATAATATCATCTCATTATCCTACTATTTACTCGAGACCTGCGTATATCAATTCATCGTTCATATGCTCAACCCGTGCCTATGTTATATCAATTCATTGTTTCCAACCCATAATTAGTACCCACTATAAATCAGTTCATCGTCCCAGCACGTGATCAATATCCATCTTATATCGCTTTCTTTTCCAAACACATACTCAATATCCATCTTATCTACTTTCATTGTCCAAAAAAAAACTGCATACATATCTTGGGGCATCAAGGCTGAGCAATCAGGGCGCAACAAACATTTTTGAAAGTCTTATTTTGTATCAGCGCCATTTTGGGCGAGGTCAGGCAAGTCCCAGTATAGTCAGATTGCCTCCACTGACTCGTAGTAGGACCAGGACCTTCCGTTGGTAGTTCAAAAGTTTTTCGCAATGTGGTAACAGTCTAGCTATATAGACCATCAGTCAAAGGGTGGGGAGGGCGGCAACAATTTTTCCTACCGGGTCATTCTGATGTTCCACCGGAACTGAACAAGTCTGTACCTCTGCTATATTTTAGCCATTTCCAAACTGAGGCTGGTGCTGGCGGGAGTGCGCCGATGTCGCGGTTCCCAGTGAGGGGGACGGAGGCGCCCATGTGGAGGGGTCGGGGGCCCCCCCGGCTCTCATAGAATCTTCAAAGTTGAGGAGAGAAGGCACGTGGCGTGTGCCCGTCCCGGGCAAAAAAACGCTTTTCGATGTGGACCCTCTTTAAGCAGGAGCGTTGGGGTGTCGCTGGAAGCCTCCACCTGAAGGGAGGTGGGGGAGGCTCGTTCGCGCCGCCTCCCCCTTCCAGCGACCCTGCGCCGTTCCTCGGCTCCAGCGCTTCGGTATCGGCCATGCCAGCTGATGATGATGGGGAGGGGGGTCGGTGGCTGAGGCAAGACATCCCCCCCTTTTTGACATGTGGCGGAACTACCTGAAACTCTCAGGCGTGGCCATGTGGCGGGACTACCTGCAACTCTCAGGCGTGGCCATGTGGCGGGACTACCTGCAACTCTCAGGGTTGTCCGACCTCGCCTTGGCTCCGGTCCTTGACGATGGCCAGATCAGGCAAGAGAGGGGGTGGGGGGTGGTCGGTGGCTGAGGCAAGACAGCTCCCCCCCCCCGTGGCCTGCAGGGCAGCAGAAGAGGGGAAAAGGAGAGACCTCCACGATTCCTCGGGCCGTCCACCCTACAGCCTCCCCCTCCGATGGCGGCCAGCAAGGCCCTGCTCTGCACACGCTGAGGCCTCGCCTTCCGGATGGGCGTAACCGCGGACCTGCAGCACTTCGGGAGCTTCCGGAATGGGGGTAGGTGTTTTATTGATTTGTATCTATTTCATGTTACCGTTCTTTGGGCGTGGTGGGCAATGAGGCAGACATGTTGGGAGCAGGAATAGGCAGTGGAGCCTAGCTACCTCGTGGCTGTCTTGCTGTCAAACTTTTCGCCATTTTATATTTCTCATTACGAACTATTCCTAATGTTTCTTATTTTTAGTGAAGTCGGAAGCTCATCAGGGGGTTACTGACTTAGCCCGATTTCTTTTTATTTTTCCTTCTTTTCCTTAGCGTGTTTCGAGCTAAAGTTTTCTGTTAGTAGGGTACGGTGATCACTTCATTTTTATATGTCCTTCCATTAGGGGTACTCCTGGACGGACCAGGTGAGTTACCTCCAATAAATGGTCCGGGTGGAACTAGATTATCAATCAGAGGGGAACACATATCCTTCGTTAGGGTATCATCCTGGACGGACCAAATGATGTACCTCCACTTACTAGGGTAGCCTCCTGGACGGACCAGATGGGTTACTTCCAATAAATGGCCAACAAGTGGGGGCATGTGTCCTCCATTAGGGTAGCCTCCTGGACGGACCAGGTGAGCTACCCCCCAAATAATAGTCAATCAGTGGGGAGTGAGTAGGACTGACGAATCATAAAGGGGCATAACCTACCCTTTACTACTTGCAAAGACTAGTCAGAACATTTCTATTCCACGTTGTTTGCAAACAGAAAATACCTCAAACAAACAATTCCTTGGACAACAATGTCCAGTCAATCAATCAATCAGTGGGGAGAAAAACAGGCATGACGGATTACAACGGGGACAAACGTCTGCATTACCTGCCCTTCGCTATCTGCAAAGGGAGACAGAATATTTCTATTCGTCTCTGTTTGTGGACAGGGAAGATCTCAAAGAGCAAAAATCGATTATTTAATCGATTTCAAACAATCAGTGGGGAGAAAGGCAGGCATGACGGATTACAACGGGGACAAAAGTCTGCATTACCTACCCTTCTCTATCTGCAAAGAGAGACGAACGTTCCTATTCGCCGCTGTTTGCAAACAGAGAATGTCTCGTTCTCAAGAAGAGAACCAATATTTCAAGTAGCAACCAAAGCTAAATGAACCCATAACCAAACAATATCAGTATTCAAATACCGATTCCAATACAATCAATCAAACAATCAGATGGATAAAACCATCCTACCAATCAGGCGTAAAATGCCCTACTTAATCTTACCCGGACCGGACCATACGAACAGTTCTTCGTCTTCCTCCTCCAGCGCCCGATCGTTCTCTTACTCTATGCAGCATTCTTGTGGGATTCCAGTCAGGACAATAGGTCACTCGAGAGAGGTCCGTTCAGAGTCGGTGAAGTTCATTCGATCGGCAGCCGGACGAGGGCCCTCTCAAGGCAGGTATACTCCGATCATTTAGATGTTCACCTCTCCGTCTGGATCTCTCTTACTGGACCTTATGTCACTGATGGGCCCCGCGTTGGGACGCCAATTGTGGAAAGTGAGCCCATATTACTATCGATGCCCGGGCTGCCGGCGCAAGACGCCTCTTAGTTCCCATTCTGAATAGTTACCAAATAAAGAGATGGGCGCTGGAAGCAAGAATCACATGAACAGGATTTATTACTCATGAGGAGAGCCTGTCATTTCGGACACGAAACACAGTGTCTTTCGGGAGGTGCTCTGACAAGTGAGCTGAGACATCGTCTTTTATACCTTACAAAACACTTGGCATTACAATCATGACATTGTGAAACAAAGAAAAGACATCCCCATAATCCTCGTGTCAATCCCACCCCACATATGTTTACAATAGAGACCCTTAGACTGTCGATAAGAGAAGGGGCAATGACGCAGCTGAGTGTTCCGCTGATTATTAGGATATGTGCGCCTGATCGTATCCCAAGGGGTGGGGAAGCCAGGATCAATAGTGGGTTCTTTGAAGAGGAGTGACTCCATACAATAAGGGGCAATAAACAGTATCTTCCGGCTTAGGCGATGGCCTCGGACATGTGTGGACAGTCCATCGCGGAGGGAGGGTTTACTAACAGAGGGGTTATTCATAAAAGGAAAGGAGGTGTTGGTCAGGCGTGGCCGTGACTCCCAAGGACAGGGTCTTGCAGAAGAAGAAGGTTTATGACTTGTCCATGTGAGGGAGGAGGGGATAGCCAGGGTGCGCACAGGGACTGAGTTGCACGCAGAGAGAGGGGTCTTATGACCCGTACATGAGAGAACGGGGGCAGTCAGATACAGCTGGGGGGGGGGGTTATGTCAGCTGAGGCGAGGGATGCTTCTTCAAGAGGAAATGGGGGACTTTGCGTGGGTCAAGCAGGAGGGTTGCGTTTCGTAGCAGGGTCGCGCAGAGGGAGAGGGTTTCGTGGCCTATGTATGAGAGAGGGGGGGGTTCGAATACGCGCAGGAGGGAAGCCGGGGATTCCGGTGAGCGGGCAAAAGGCCATGGTGCCTAAAAATGGCTATCAGGTACATGTGGGTACGGGCTTTTACTGGCGGAGTGGTGTGGTTAACGTACAGGGAAGGGAATGGGGAAGGGCAAATGAACACTGCTTATGTACATCACTTTTCCTAATTTTCCACAAAGCTTCATAAAGGGAGAAGAGAAAAATATGAAAGGACATCCAGGCCAACATCAGAACTGTTGGTGTGACACAGTGCACTTTTGAAGAAATTTGCAAGCGCAGGTACAATCTGCGTTTGCGTACCAAAGAAAAGGTTGCTGGAAGACTTGCAGAGACAACGGGGAATAGGCGGATGATCAGCCACTCAGCCACCATCTATTCAGCTTGAAGACATGATTAAGGCCACGTTTCAGCCAGATATCAACATTGATACCTCTTCCACAAACAGTACATGCCAAAGTAAGACTTTCATTGTTTAACATATAATCATGTTCTAGATTTTTGTACTGTTAGAAATGCATACTTACATCTGAACTTAAACCCACTCCATTCCACAATTTGACATTACCTTATTAATGCATTATTGGATTTGCAGTAGTCTAAAGTGAAATACAAAATGACATTAAAGAACTCGATAAATGATTTAGAAATGTTATTTTATAAATAGTTAAAGTAAAAATAAAAAGAGTGAACCAAATTATTTATCATATATCTCATAGATCTACCTGCAACAGATACTAATGAAACTGAACAGGAGGACAGTCAAAACAATCAGCAAGGTACACAGGATCATAACATCCCTACTCCCACATCCACACCACCTGCGGCACCAAGATGCAGAGCAGCAGAGTCTCTTCACCCTGATTTTAAGAAAGAAAATGAGAATGTAGTCAATGTACAAGCCTACAACTCAGAGTGCCACATGATCTACACAAAGGCATCAATCCATTCATCCAAGTTGCTGCAATGCAATTAGAAAGCATAGAAATGGTGTTAGAAGGGCTTCTGAGTAGGTAGACAATACTGCTTTGTTTTAGTGGTGTGGAGGTATCTGTGAATCGGTAAAGTGCCTGCAATGTCAACATTTGAAGTCAGTAAAGACATGGTTAGTGTCAATGAAAAAGAACTGTTCAGAAATGAAGGGTGGCATAAACCAGCTGAATCATACTGTTGGAGGAGGTAAAAAACCTGCTTCTGAAAACTATAAGACGCTGGCAGATACCATTAAGGAATTATGCACCGTAATGCAGCAATATAAACTAACACCCAGACGCCGCCATCATCCACTCAGAGGCAGATTAGATGGTTTCACAAGATCTGTGTATTGGTTGTAAAATTCTACTGTAACATGATCTCGCTGCACAGTCAACATGCTGGTTGAGATGGCACATTGCAGTGGCGATTTAGAATGTAGTTATGTACAAATCACCAGTGCTATTGAAAACATACAAACAGCACAAATCGCAGCAACCTATGATTTAGGTGGAGGGAAAAATTAGAAGCTATTGAGCCTAAGTAGTATTACTGCCCCCGAAGTTATGTATCTGGGTCATAGTCGCAGACAAAGTGCATCTACAGAGGGTTCCCAAAGTCAAACTGCTGAGCACACTGAATATAGTGGAGTGAGAGGAAGAAAGAAGTAGTTTGAAAATAGTTTTATGTTTAAAGGTATATTTGCAAAATGATAATGACTAGTCAGAAGGGGGATGTAAAGGTAGATAACTCAAGTACCCAAGCAGGATCTGACAATCCCACCGTAGAAAAAAGCCTTAGTCCCAGGGCCAGAGGGGTAAGGTTCCCCCTACCGCAGTAGTAGTAAAGTTTATTGATTGATTAATTAAATCTTTACAAAAGACAATTACTCCGTTAAAATAATAATAAATCATTAAAATTACATTTTTGAGTAACAGTAAATCTTAAAGTTGTGGACATTCTTTAAAAACTACTTAAAAAGCAATTCATATGTTCAGAACTAAGGAAAATATATAATCATTGTAGATTCAAAAATAGCAAATTTTCCAATTTTTTCCATACTATTGTTAAAAATTTTGTCAAGGCAGAGTTAATGGATAGATCGTCTGAGCAAAGGCATCGCATCAAAGCTTGTCTACATGTCCTTATCCCTCTCTCGTTAAATAACCTTTTTAGTATTGATAGTCTTTCATTTCTCAGTTCAGGACAGAGACATAAAAAATGTATTATATTTTCCCCACCAGATTTGCACAACCTGCACAGTTTGTTATTATCGAGTTTTTTCCATGGTGCTGCGTGGGCTTCACCCGGCCATGTTCCAAATCGTGCTTTGATGAAAAGCTGTTTGCTTTTCAACGACCATGCCGTGTCCAAGTATTGTTGTGGCCTCTTTTTCGTATAGCCATTTATTATGGACCACGCATGTTTCCTTTTGACAAAGGTAGCTTTGTCACTAATCATTGATAGGTAATCAGTTGTTTTGTTCACAGCTTTTTTGAACGATTCCTGTGTTATAGGAGAGGTCCAAATTCCTTTAACCTCAAATTCCTCCAAAGCCATGTCCAAGTATTTCCAGGCAGGCGATTTATTGTTTCCTTCAATTTCTTTCCATAAAAGCTGTGAAATTAAGTTGTCCTTATCATTTTTTACTCTGTTCCATACTTTAATAGCATTACCCTTTCGTGCGATCAGCTGGTTATTCAGACCGAATTCCAGCCTGATCTGGGCTTGTGAAGCATTTTTTGGAAGGCGGAAAAGGGATTTAAAAGTTTTTGAAATAGCGTTATTAAAGATCATTGCATCTTTCCCATTTAGGGCCTCGCTGCCATAAGTTAAAGATGGTAATAATTTAGCCGATATCACCTTAAGGAGAGGTTGGTAGGTTAGGTTACTCGTTGACTTTTTGATGATCCCAAATGCAGCTGTTAGGGCATTTGCTTTCCTAATGATATCAAGTTTTTGGGGGGTAAAGTTGCCGTTGTCGTTGAAAATGACTCCCAAGTATCTATAGGTTTCAACTTGTTCCAAGTTCTCCTTCCCCAGAAACCATTCTGATTTATATTTCCGTCTTGAGTTTTTTGTAATAACCAAAACTTTAGATTTGGTTTCATTTATTACCATATTGTTTTCTATGGCATATTCCATTGTACGAGTTATTAAGCGTTGTAATCCGCCTGTAGGTGGTTCGCTCTGCGGCACAGATGCGGAAGATGGGATAGTCCCTACATCTGAGCTACGTATCCTGGTGTGGAATATTGCTGGGATTCAAAAGTCACAATCAGACCCTGATTGGTGTAGTTTTGTGGACACTTTTGATATTATCCTCTTCCAGGAAACATGGAGCTTGACTACCCCGCACAGGAGTGGTTACTCTGTATATGCAATTGATGCGAAAAATACAAAAAAAGGTAGACCCTATGGAGGCCTGGCAACCTGGGTAAAAACATCTCTGGGGACTAATATTAGGTTGTTAAAAGCTGATACAGAGACTATTCTGGCACTGGAATTGACTTTATACTGTGGCTGGAAGGTCAGAATATTTAATGTTTATAACAGAGTAGATTGTGCTACAGAGGAAACAGCTACCATGTTCAAGTTAGACGATGCCCTAACCAAATACTCAGATAGCATCCCTACTATAGTTGAAGGTGATTTCAACTGCACTTTCAAACCTTTTATTTCCACTCCCCGAGAACTCACTGAGGATTGGGATTGCCTATGTTCTATTCCCCCTTTAGATTTGCCCACAGTAAGGTGGTCAAAGAGAGGGGCACAGGTGCTTGCATTAACTCTACAACACGAGCTTAGAGCCACAAACGGCAGGACAAGATCTGATCCAAAAGGGGAACATACTTTTAACAGACCAGGCAAAACCAGTAGAATTGACTATTGCCTAATTACCCCAAATATATGGCCCCAACTATTAGATATGAAGGTGGTGAAAAGGATAGAAAGTGACCATCATGCTCTTGCCCTAACCCTACTGTCTGAGGCCACTTTCCAGTCTACCCCCAGGGTACACCCCGATGTGGGTATACTATCTGTGGCAAATAATGAGAAAGCTTTAAAATAGACCTTGGTAGAGAAACACCCAGAAGCCCTAGAAATAGTAAAAACTAAAGCAAAGCAGCTGATTGAGGATCTGAGTGGTCTTTGCCTTAATGAGGCTATTATAACTCTAGGGCCCACCCATGACCTCTTTTTCAGCGAGATACAGAGTGTACTGAGCCAACCATTAAAAACCAGAAGCAATGAGGGTCATCGTATAGCCCTAAGGCATGATAACAAGAATTCCTGGTTTAACCAGGACTGTAGGAAGGCAAAGGGGACACTCATTGGGGCAATTAAAAGAAGGGTCCATGAAGAAATTTCTACTAGTAGAGCTGGATACAAAAAGAACATTGATAAAGCAAAAAAGGAGCGGGAAGACTCGCTCTGTGAATCTTTACATGTGGCCCTGTCGGAAAGCGACCCCAAAGGATTTTGGAGACATGTGGCATATTGGTTAAAAGGGGAAGGACCCACACTGGAGTATACTATACAACCGGAGGAGTGGGTTGCACATTTTGGCCCTCTCTATGGAGATGATCCTTATATAGCTAGTAATACATCGGTGGACATGGATCTCTCCAGGGGGCATGAAGAAGGAATTTTTGTCATCTCACTAGAGGAAACATTAACAGCAATATCCTCTTGTGTGTTGGCACGTGCCCCTGGTCCAGATAGAATCCCTAATGATCTATATAAAGAAGATAAAATGTTATGGGGTTTATATATAAATTTGATATCCAGCCTAATATTGGCTGGTGCCCCTATTCCATTTTCCTGGCAGATAGGTGAAAAAAAGAAGATAGATCTGTCCCATTGAATTATAGGCCTATTAGCCTTATTGACTCCCTTCAAAAAATCTTCTGCAAGCAGGTCTTAGGTAGGTTTCAAAATTGGATGAGGGAAGCTCAGATTTTAAGTGATTTTCAGGCAGGTTTTCGTTCTAAAATCACTACACTGGACCAGGTGTTTGGATTGATTTGTATTTATTGGAAGGAAGTGGTTGTAAAAGGCGGAAGGCTTTATGTGGCTTTTGTGGATTGGCCCACAGTTTTTGATCTTGTTCCACGAAATAAACTATGGGAGGTGTTACTAGGGATGGGCATCCCCAAAAATATCTTAAACATTTTAATTCGATTGCACTCAGATAATTCTGCACAGGTTAGATGGGGTGCCAATAGTCAAGTCACTGAAACTTTTCCAGTTAAGCGAGGAGTGAGACAAGGGTGTGTGCTGGCTCCAACACTTTTTAACTTTATTTATTAATGGAGTGGTCGAGTTTTTAGATAAAGATGGCTGTGACGCCCCAAAAATAGGGTTAGGTAGAGTCCCGGCATTGTTATTTGCCAACGACATTCTTTTAATTTCGAAATCACCCCAAGGATTGCAGTAACTTTTAAATTATTTTTTTAAGTTTTGCAAAGAAAGAGGCCTCAGCCTAAATGAGTCCAAGACCAAATTTATGATCTTCGACAAAGGTAAAAATGTAGCAAAGACCAGACCAATGTTGGCGGGTAGCACTAAACTGGAGAAGGTCGAAGCTTTTGACTACTTGGGGATTCGACTTACCCCTTCAATTAGCTGGGCCCTACAGGTAGAAAAAAGCAAAACTCCAACTAATTCAACAATGTACCCACATAAGTAAGATACACAGAAGGACAGTATCCAGGCAAATAGCCCCCGCTCTTCACATTTACAATACTAAGGTTTTGGGCGGGGTACTTTATGGGGTGAAACTCTGGGGTGTTAGTTCTCTGGCCTCTTTGTCCACAGCTGAAAATCAATTCCTAAGATCGCTTGTAGATCTCCCTGCCAGATCCCCTTTGATTCCTTTTTACTTTGATATTGCTCATGAAAAACTAAAGCATAAAGTAAACTACAAAATAATATCATTCTGGTTTAGACTATGGACAACAGACTAGCTGCATCCTTATCGGGATGCCCTAAGAGATCTCTTAAGATTTCCTCAGGCTGCATCTATAAGGTGGTTTTCCCACTTGCGTGATCTACTAGGGAAACTGGGGATGGACAGCTTTTGGTCTAGCCCAGGAACCATGAGCAGTATCTCGAGAGACAAGCTGAAAAAGATGTACTGGGAAACAATAGTACAATTGGAACTAACAGCACATGTCTCAGGCCAAACTAAAGCTTTTTTAACTTATAAACAAGTTCCATGTTTTGAAACAGCAATTGATGAAATTACTTCTCCGTTGGCCCACAAGCTCTTTTTGCAGTTTAGATACAAGACCCTACAAACTAACTCTTTCTGTTCGAGATGCTGCATGTATCCTCCTGTAGTTGATCTATGTCCTGCGTGTAAATCCTCAACAGAATCTATTGTTAATTTACTTTTTTTTCTGTCCCCATTATGTATTACTGAGGAAAAAATGGATACTACCACTATGTAGAGCTGTTGGTCTGGGCCACTCTCTTGAAATCCTGAGGCTGCTGTCTATGGATACCCGTAGATTGATAGTCTTCGGTATCTCCCGTTTTCTGTATGCTATGTGGGTCAGGCGGAGGAAGTTATTACTCTGATTTTTGTCTTTTTATCCTTGAATTTATACTTATTGTATAATAATTTGCTGCAATGTTTACTGATAACCCTTTCTTAATGATTTTATTATATGGTTTTATTGTTTTTTTAATGAAACCTGTGCTGTGATGTACTTTTTTGAATCTCTGAGATTGTAATAAAGTTTATATGATGATGATAAAAAACATTTGTAATGTCGAAGATGACAATTTTGAAGATTTAAAAAAATGCACCTGGGTAAAGGTAATAAATAAGAACATTATAATTTACAAGACTATCTATCATTATTTTCTAACTTACTGCTCAAAAAATGTGTGAGATATCTGCATGTCATTCTCTCCCTTTTCCTGACCTCTTCAACAGACTCTGGCTCGGACAGGGTAAGGGGTATTCACCTAAATGTGTCAAAGGTTTGGAATATAGCACATATTGCTACAATTTTGCAGCATGTTTCTAGTCTGTATTGGAGTACTCCACAGCTCTTGTGTTTAGGCATCTAAAGTGACTTTACAGCAGTCCAAAAATCCTTTCTATCACATTTGATATTGATTTATGTGAAGCATTGATGCAGCGTTCACTTTCCTGAAGCAAGCTTCACAAAGCAGACGCACCTGTCTACAATAAAACATTGACAATTAATGTAGTGACACATTAGAAATACATCTCCACTAAATACAAACACTAATAGAAAAATAATTACCAATTAAATATCCTTCACTAATTCTCCTCTATGAAGACGGTGTAAAGTCCATTATGGAGAATTATGAACAAATTGTGTTCTTCCTGCGAATCTGGCCACTATATCAGCAATCATATTAGAAGCATTGCACACCACTTCAATGGTTAATGAATGGGTATCCTTACTATTTCTAAAGATATACTCATTCTCTGATGGAGGACATAATGAAACATGTGACCCATCAATGCAGCCTACGACATCGGAATTAAGCTAACTGATTAAAATATAATTGCGTCAGCTGTAATTCCTGTGCTGTATTGGGAAATGTAATGTAATCTTAAATTTTACTGAGCATTGCATTCAAAAATGCTTGAAAAAAATGTGCAAGTCCACTTTGGAAAACCCCACCTGCTGCAGCTATCATACCCTTGCAACTCCCCGAGGAAAAGAGGTGCAGGGAATATACCTACACATGGCTTGGGATAGAATTTGTCCTGCAAGTGTTTCTCTTTAGTGGAGGATTAATTTCAGCAAATAAATCTAAGATAAGGCTACTACTTATTCTGAACTTCTCAAAGATTTTCTCTTCCGTCTCATCAAAAATAGTAATGTGACTTTTAAATATGTGCTCCTGTTTCCTCCTTATCTGCAAACCTGCCAGTATTCTCATCCTTTTCAATTGCATGTGCAAAATGAGCATTTTGCGATAATATTCAATTTGTGAATGTTTAATATATTGCAATAGCCATTCCTAATAGGAAATTGCTAAATGTGATTTCCAATTTCGAGTTGCAATTTTAGAAGTATGCTCAAATCGAGATTCCCTAAAATTGTGACGCAAATCCCTTACATAACAAAAGCCTATTTTGCGTTGACAAATAGCCAAATTTAGAGAACCGTGCCATTTGCAAAAGCAAAGAAGCGTCTTACATCTTATTGCTTTACTTACATTTGGGCCAACTATATTACCCCACAAAGATCAAATAAGAGCAAAACATTATAACAAATGTCCCATTTCAGGGAAATATATATTTATATTCTGTATAGCTGCCATTTCACTTTTGCAGTTGCATATTGTAAGAAACTGAGTTACTGTTTGAGGAGGGTGTAATCTTTCTCAAGCAGCAACCACAATTCTTCTGTTGGTGAACTCACAAGCAAATACCAAATCTACCTATACTCAACGCTCAGATAGCTTGACACAGAGCAGTGAGGCTTAATTCAGAGGCAATGTGTTAAGTACTTGTGAAACACTGCAAACAGTACACAGTGAAAACACACCACAAAAGGGACCCACTTCAGTTTAGAATAATAGAGTATTTTTTTATAAATAAAACAGCAAAAATCCAATCAAGTGGACTTTTGTAAAAACAATGCCAAAAAGAACAAAGCAGCAACTGTGGATATCTAATTGCACCACACCAGGACAAAGTCACAAGTTCAGGCCGGCCAAGATGGAGCACGGGCAGGCTACAGGAACCCAGTTAGTCCAGCTGAACCAAATACTTTAAATCCTGTTTAGCGGAGTGTTGCAAGGATCTGTGTCGAAGATGCATCACACTGCCAAAGCAACTTGTCAGTTCTAAGATGCAGAGAGACTGCGGTATGAGGTCCTGCTTTGTTGTCTAGTATCTAGTTGATAGGGATTGCGATGAAAAATTCGACATGGAGGAAAAAAGAAAGAAAGAAAGAAAGAAAGAAAGGAAGAAAGAAAGAAAGAAAGAAAGAAAGAGGTAAGAAAGAAAGAAAAAGGGATGAAACAAAGGGAAGACATCAAAAAAGAAGGAAAGAAAGAAAGAAATGAAAGAGAGGAAAGAAGGAAAGAAAAAAGGCAGGAGAGAAAGAAAACAAAAAAAAGAAAGGTGAAAGAAGGAAGGAAGAAAAGAAAGAAAAAGGAAGGAAGGAAAGAAAGAAAGAGAATGGAAGGAAGGAAGAAATGAAAGGAAAAAGAAGGAAAGATAGTACCAAACAAATAAGGAAAGAAAAAAGCCACAAAAGTAGGAAAGAAAGGAAAAAAAGAAAATTAAAGAGAAGGAAAGAAAGAAAATTAAAGAATAAAAGAAAGACAGAAATGAAAAAGAAGGGAAGGAAGGAAGAAAAATATGAAAAGAAGGAAAGAAAAAAGCAAGAACAAAGGAAAAAAGACAGAAAGAACAAAATAAAGAAAGGAGAAGAAGGGTAGAAGGAAGGAGAAGGAAGAAAGAAAGAAAGAAAGAAAGAAAGGAAGAAAGGAAAGAAAGAAAGAAAGAAAGCAGAAAACAAGAGAGAAAATGGCAAGAAAGAATGAACAAAGGAAAGAAATAAGCCAGAAAGAAAGAAAGAAAAATGTGTTACAACTGCTGAAAATTAAATGCAATAAAGGCCAGTTTTATTTCTTGGTAATGTTTATTAAAAACACGTTGATGAAAGTAAGTACAGAATAAACATGTATGGCCGGGATGCCTATCACCCCCTCCCAACACAATCCCCAAGGATGGGAAGACGGACGCAGTTCTGAACTTTTGGAAGGCGGGAGGGAGTTACCCTCCCGGCCGTATTTATTAAAAATATGAAACAAAATTAAAACATTAAAATAACAGTTTCATATCATGTACAATTTTTCATTTATACATTTCACTGCAGTCACGTTTATTGGCTAACCTTAACAAATCTCTAATACAAAGGTTCTCCTAGCCGAGTCTAAACATCCTGCAAATGCATACTTTCTAAATAAAAATTGTACATCCTAACATTACGGGCCAACGGCAAGGTCGTAACCGGTGTCAGATCCCTACTACCAGAACTCCCCCCTCACGGTGTGAGGGGCGGTCGCACAGAGGACTGTACCTCTGGGCCAACTTCCAATTTCCCTTGTCTTAGCGGGGGCCCCTTATTTAACTCGACGACATCTTAGTGGTCGTCCGAGGACTCGTGTGAGGTGTCTAGAAGGTAGCGTGGACCCCCCTCCCACCCCACACTGTTCACCACATCCGCCGTCGCGGATATCCTGGCCCCGGGAAATTCCTAGGAGGGGCATCGAGCCGCCTCCTCCCCTGGGAGGGGCCTATGACCACCTTCCCTTCGGCGACCCCATACTTAGTGGGTGCCGCCTCCCCGTGTGAGGGGCCAATGGCCGCCTCCCCCCAGGCGCTCCCATCCATAATGGGTGGCGCCCCCTCTAGGGATCTTGAAATTACTGCTCACCGATCATGACCTTACCGCCCGACCAAAATAAATACGACGTTTTTGAACCTAATGAAGAGAGCGATAAAGCGGTTAACTGGACATTGTACTATTCATCCACTTATCTACACATGCCACACATTTAATTAGACTGTGATACTCCGCTCAACTGGATGAGAAAAATTGTTATGAAGCAAATCACTTTATTGCAGTTCAAACATTGACATCTTTATTACACACTAAAAACCCTGGAAAAAAGATACTATCAACGCAAATCAACTTCATTGCATTACTAACGTTGCCATAAGGGGCTGGTGGGTGGGTCAAAATTGCTCCTTGTTCCGTCTAGGGCTCACGTGCAACGAGAGGGTGCAGCTTCCAAGCACAGGAACAAGAGGATGCTTCTTTGGATTGTTGCTCCTTTTATTCCTCTTCGGGAGGGCGTGTACCCTCCTCTGGTACGCCTACGGGGCGTGACCAACGGTGTAGGTGTCTAGGACAAACCCCTTCTTGGGCGGGGAAAGGCGCGCCCCGGCTACGCCGCTTCGGGCATACCAGCCGAGACACGCCCCCCGCCCAAAATGGTTTCCCGGGGGGATCCGGGCACCCTACCATATGTTCGGGGGGACCGAGTGGTCGCCCCTTTCCATATGGCCGGGATGCCTATCACCCCCTCCCAACACAATCCCCAAGGATGGGAAGACGGACGCAGTTCTGAACTTTTGGAAGGCGGGAGGGAGTTACCCTCCCGGCCGTATTTATTAAAAATATGAAACAAAATTAAAACATTAAAATAACAGTTTCATATCATGTACAATTTTTCATTTATACATTTCACTGCAGTCACGTTTATTGGCTAACCTTAACAAATCTCTAATACAAAGGTTCTCCTAGCCGAGTCTAAACATCCTGCAAATGCATACTTTCTAAATAAAAATTGTACATCCTAACATTACGGGCCAACGGCAAGGTCGTAACCGGTGTCAGATCCCTACTACCAGAACTCCCCCCTCACGGTGTGAGGGGCGGTCGCACAGAGGACTGTACCTCTGTGCCAACTTCCAATTTCCCTTGCCCCTTATTTAACTCGACACCATCTTAGTGGTCGTCCGAGGACTCGTGTGAGGTGTCTAGAAGGTAGCGCGGAACCCCCTCCCACCCCACACTGTTCACCACATCCGCCGTCGCGGATATCCTGGCCCCGGGAAATTCCTAGGAGGGGCATCGAGCCGCCTCCTCCCCTGGGAGGGGCCTATGACCGCCTTCCCTTCGGCGACCCCATACTTAGTGGGTGCCGCCTCCCCGTGTGAGGGGCCAATGGCCGCCTCCCCCCGGGCGCTCCCATCCATAATGGGTGGCGCCCCCTCTAGGGATCTTGAAATTACTGCTCACCGATCATGACCTTACCGCCACAGGCCGGATAGTTGACCGGCTATCCGGACCCCCCACACTCCTACTAAAGGTCATGACTATACAAACCCCTTAACCATGCTATGAAGTCTCCTATGAGTAAGACATTCCCCTCCCGGGACAAATGAACCCCATCTTCGAGATACATGTTATCCCCCCGGATACATCCATGCAGAATACAGTGCAACTGTCCTGAACGAAACAATCTACCCAGCTTGTTATTAACTTTCTTTACTGAATGATTCAAAGCTGACACAGAGAGGGCCCCCCGCCACACCTTCCTTGGAATCATGTGTGACCATGCTATCGTGCACCCCGGAATCCTCTTTGCCAACCAGCTAACAGTGGATAGAACCCGCTCGAGGAGTACTCGCCGACCGAACGCCACCAAGTCATTGCCACCCAGATGCACTATGATTATAGACGGCGGTGACCTTGTCCGCCCTAACAGTTCCTCGATAAAACACTGAAACCGGTCAATACAGAGCCCGCCCCTTCCATGGAAGGTCACCCTGTACCCGTATTCCCCAGCTGCGTGAATCATGTCACCTGCTTTGAATACGTCCGCGGCACGCCTCACGTATGAGTGGCCCACGACCCATACCACTCTTTCCTCAGCCGGTGATCTTTGACCGCTGGTTCCCAGGTGTCGGGTCGACTGCACAGTCCGCCCCGCCTCGCAAGCTCGCGAAACTGTAAACCAAACAAAAGACAAGAAGCATGAGTGCATGACATTAGCTTCACAACATGTGCCACCGCACATACCTTTTATAACAGTTCGAGGACCATCGTCCCAATTGTTTCACCATTTCCACACTTTGACCCCTGGCTGTAGCTTCTGTAGCAGCCCCTATCCTGAAGGAATGGGTCCCAAAATCGCTCGGGTCCAAGCCCGCTGCCGCGATTGCTAAAGTTAACACCCGCTGAAACTGAAACCTTGTCAGTGGGGTGGCGTCGGTGTGTCTCAGCAAGCTTCCCCCCCATGCTACCGCCCTTTGCGCCAGGTATTCCTCAACGCACTGCACCGGGCACATGGGGGACCCTCGCATGCGCTGGACCACAATACTGTCCCCCATCGCACCCTGGTCGGTTTTAGACCTGGCTATTGTGATTACCATTGAATCACCCTTGATCTGAACGTGTTCCCGACATAGACCTCCCCCCACATCCTTCTTATTTCTTGCCACCAGCTCGCTCACCCGCATAGCCCCATGGAATGCTAATGCGAAAGCGGCCCGGAACAGCACTGCTTCGGACTGGGAGGTACATGTCGCGGGGAGCACTGACATCAACAGGGACAATCTTTCTAACCCAATCGGGCGCCTCTCGTCTACTCTATGACCCTCGAGGCGTTGCCGCCCTCGTAGTGCCTTCTTAACCAAAAAGGACGATGTAGGGTCCTTGATGCCGTAAGCCTGCGCCATGAATGCAATGGCGGCCCGGTGCCTATTGGCCGTCGCTGCTGATCGGCCTGCCTTGTGGAGTGCTACTAAAAACTTCAGTACATACTCCTCCTGTCCCCACTTATCCCCTCCTGCTGGACCCAAAAATGCACAATAGGAACGAAACGCTCCTTCGTACGCCTTCCATGTCCTGGGGGCTAAGCTGGCTCCCACGAGGTCCTGTAATCCGGGGCACCGAGTGACCAGAGAGCTTCGGGAAATGGTGCCGCCACTAGATCCGCAGAAGGTAGATAACCCCTGAAGGCCTGCATGTGGGAACGAGAGAGTGCATCAGCCGCCTGGTTCAGTACACCCGGCACATGCCTTGCCCTAAACTGAACGTTCAGTCTCATGCACAGTAGTACAATTTCCTTTAACAATCTCAGAATCAACTTGCAGCGTGCTGCCTGGTTATTTATGCATTCAACCACGGTCATGTTATCGGACCAAAATACCACAGAGCGATCACGGAAATTGTCCGGCCATGCCTTCAGGGCCACCAAAATGGGGAACAATTCAAGAAACCCAATGTTACCTGTTAGCCCACTGGTGTGCCACCACGTCGGCCATGTTTGCGCCGACCATCGATTACCAAAGATGGCGCCAAATCCCACGCTCCCTGCCGAGTCGGTCCACAAACCCAGCTCGTCCGAGGATGCTGGTGGTTTGCTCCATACCTCTCGACCGTTGAAATCCGCCAGAAATGCCAACCATATGCGCATATCCTGGCGAACCTCTGCAGACAGTCTTGTGCGGTGGTGTCCTTCTTTGAGGCCGACCATGGCTTGTGCAATAGAGCGGGAAAAGGGACGGGCCATTGGTATCACTCTGAGGGAAAAGTTAAGCTGGCCCACCGCTTGCTGCAACTGATGGAGAGTTACCTTCTCTTTGCTAATGCACAATTCTAGCGAGGCCCTAAATTTCATAACTTTGTCCCTGGGTAAACGGAAGCATCCCTCCACTGAATCGAGCTCGATTCCAAGAAACTCGAGTGAAGTAGATGGCCCCACAGTTTTCCCCGGTGCCAATGGCACGCCGAATTGTTTCATGAGATTGCAAAATTCCAGTAAAGCCTGTGCACATTCCGTGTCCCCGGCTGGCCCCAAGAACAAAAAATCATCTAGATAGTGCATAACCTGCGTATAGCCCGTAGCTCTGGTGAACGCCCATTGCAGAAAACAGCTGAATTTCTCAAAATAAGCACAAGAGATGGAGCAACCCATTGGCATACATCTATCCATGTAATAGCGTCCTTGAAACACAAAACCTAACAGACGCTGATCCTGAGGATGTACCGGGAGCAACCGGAATGCTGACTCAATATCCGATTTAGCCATCAGCGCTCCGGGCCCCAGGCAATTCAACATGGCGACGGCCTCATCAAAGGATGCGTACCGCACCGAACAGACTCCTGGATCAATCGCATCGTTTACCAAAAGACCCCTAGGAGCCGACAAGTTATGAATTAACCTAAACTCACCTGGGTCCTTCTTGGGGACTACTCCCAACGGTGAACAAATGAAATTAGGAACAGGCGGGTGCCTATATGGGCCAGCGACCCGGCCCCGGGCAACTTCCTTCGCAATCTTGCTTTCTACCACCATCGGGTGCTGCTGAACGGACAGTTGATTTCTGCACAGTGAGTCCCCCCGAAAATCCCCCGCCGGGATGTGGAAACCATACGAGAAGCCGTCCCGTAACACCCCAGCGGAGACATGATCAGGGTATTCGTTTAGCCAGGGGATCATTGCCATGATATCTACGGGGGTAGGTAGTGGTACCCCTTGGCCGATATTAGACCTGTTTGGTACCTCCTCTACCCCCGGTATCCCCATTCTTGGCTCTGCACGAACTCTCCGGGTGTGAAGAATGTCCGCAACCTGCACACTCATGCCTTAACTTACATGTCCCATGTGGCCTCGTGCACTTGCCTCTGTTAAAATTCCAGCAAACCCCTTTTCTACCCCCATTCCCACCACTCCTGGGTTGGTGATCACCTGCAGGGTTTGTTCGAAAGGGCGCCGCCGATTGATGGCGGGAAGGCGCCGACCCATACTCGCCAAGCGAGGACGACTTCGTCGTGCCCGGCAAGAGCTGCTTCTGCCAAGAGACGGAGTCGAGACAGTCCCATGTCAGAGACGAATCGTACTCCTTGGCCTTACGAAACTTACTATCATAACCCCTCCATTGATCGCCTTCATATGTTTCATAGAAATCCATTATACGTGTCTGATAACAGGCTAATTCAGTCATAATCTCTGGCTTACGTTCACCCATAATGGCAGTAAACATCCCAAAGGCCTTGGCCCAATTAGAGATCGTCTCATCCACCCTGAAGCCCGCCATTTTTGCGCGCCACACACTCGGATGCAACAACTCCTTCTGAGCCTTAACATACTCAATCTCGTGATAGTCAGTCAGGAGCGAAAACATATTTACATATTTATCAGCCCAAATCATCTCTTTCGTGGACAGAGGAATATGCTGAACTACTTTCTCCCTTCTTGAGGGCAAAGACCCCCCATTTGCCATTGGCAATGGCTGCTTACCAGACTCCATAGCTGGTCCTGCTGATTTTCCACCGCCAGCCGCTGGTTCTTCTGAGGAAATCTGTGAGGGGACAAGAGGGACATTCGCCTTCGCAGCATCTCGAGATTGCCGCAACTGCTTCATTAGTAACCTAGCCTCTTTGGCCGTGTCTCCGGGCGCCGCTGCACCCTCGGTATTCTTTCCAAGCCATGCGGCCAACTGGGCGGCCAACTCAGGAGGCATTTCCTCCTCGCTGGTGGCCGTAACTACTACCGGAATCGGTTGGCCAGCATCCGGGATCGGTACTGGTACCCGGGCCTCAACCGGACTAACCGGGCTTACCGGGGGTGACTCGGGGACTGGGGACTCCCCCCCTGCCGCCCTATTCCTGGCCCTTTTACCTCTCCCTGCGGGGACTACTCCCGGCAATGCTGGTCCGATGACCTTCTTCGGTCTGCCCGTATTATTCATCGCCGCCATTTGCTTTTTCATGTTCGCCATGTCTTTCACCAGCATGCGGAGCATCTGCTCCATCCCTGCCTTCTTTCCGACCTTCTTGCCAGGCATCATTGTCAGATACTCGACCCTTGCTGCTTAGCTGCTCGACGAGGTCCTGGATCCGGAGGTCCGAAGACGCTGGGAGAGAAGGCTCCTGGAAGAGAAACACAAAAATTACAAGTTCTCAAAATTGCTCCTTGTTCCATCTAGGGCTCACGTGCAACGAGAGGGTGCAGCTTCCAAGCACAGGAACAAGAGGATGCTTCTTTGGATTGTTGCTCCTTTTATTCCTCTTCGGGAGGGCGTGTACCCTCCTCTGGTACGCCTACGGGGCGTGACCAACGGTGTAGGTGTCTAGGACAACCCCTTCTTGGGCGGGAAAAGGCGCGCCCCGGCTACGCCGCTTCGGGCATACCAGCCGAGACACGCCCCCCGCCCAAAATGGTTTCCCGGGGGGATCCGGGCACCCTACCATACGTTCGGGGGGACCGAGTGGTCGCCCCTTTCCATTCTGCTTTGTGTACTGCATGCAAAGCTAAAAGATGATACATTAATACAGAATAAGTCCAAATGGACACAATTTGGCATAGTGTGAAAAAGCAGCAGTATGGTAAGCAAAGGGCACTCTAAAAGAAATATACAACAGCAATTGCATGAAACCAGAACTGATACATCTGGAATGTGCTCTGTGCATGAAGAGCTGGTAGGAAGCCTCTTGCTATAACATCAGGTTCTAAACACAAAGGCAAAACTAAAGTAATAAAGTAAAAACAAATACACTGGCAGTGAAGAGAACTACCTTGTGTGCGCATGTGCTCATTGTGAGAGAACAAAATCCAGTCACTCAGAGTGAAGTTAACCTGTAGGCTGATTCATTGCCCGATGCTGTCTTCTGTAATGGGTGGAAGCAAAATGTGAATGAGACAATGACAGACCAATGGATGAAGAGAGCTGGCTCGAAGCACCTTTAAGGAAGTATATTATACATATAATTCTAATAAAATCAAATATTTTGGCTAAAGCAAGGCCTAACAAGTGTCTTCCTCCCTGTTTGACTAAGACTTTGTCATTCAACTGTTCAGTGCTGGGCCAATACTTTTGAAGATCCTCACACTTACAGAAAAAACAAGGCTAGTTGTAGGCAGGGAGGTAAGTAGAATCTCTAATCAGTAGCACTCAGGGAGTAATATACAAGTGGATAAACCGCTCATAGAACCAAAATAAATTCCGGGAGGGTTAGCCGAGGACTGGAGGCATTTTCAGTCATGCTAAAAGCACAGTACCCTATAAATCCTTGAGAAAAGTGGACGAAAGCTAAATGTGTCTGGGAAAGGAGTTATTTAATGTGTATATTGTGTATTTCAACTGTGCTATTAAGTGGAAGATAAGTTTACGCTGGCACTATGCCAACCACAAGCAAAGATGGAAGAGGTGCAGGCATAACGGCCACAGTAGCTGTTTTCAGAGCGTGGCACTTGTGGGCCAGCTCAGCTCAGTATCATGTGACTCTAGGCAATAGCTCACTTAATCTCCCTGATGACCTCAGTGCCTTGAAACCATTAGGGGTGATTAGTTTGCGCTTTACAAAAACGCCAGATTTAAGCAATGTGCATTAACTTTTACCTGCCCAATTAATGTAGTTTTAGGCCTCAGTCTTCACTGGAAAACTCAAACGTTTTGAGACCTAGTCAAAGGTCCATAACCACTGCATGTGATATTCCAGTGAATCAAAAAGCAAAGTGTAATATGTTTCTGTTTCCTAGGCTTGCAAGAACAAGCTGGTTTCCTTCACTAGTGATGTAAGCCAAATGTGCAGTGATAGGTAGTATGAATCAAGCATGCAACTCTCTGACATGCCAACCAATTGTCACTCTTCTATAGATAGCCGATGGTCTCTGCAAAATCTCCATTCTAAACGCCTGCAAACAGTAGGCCTTATTTATGGCATTTTGGCGTAGGACAGCGCAGCAAAGCACCTTGCTGTTCCACCCTACGCGACAGTGAAAGGACAGGATTGCACCGTATTTAAGCAATACAGTGCATTCCTTTCATTTCTGCCTTCGCAGACACTGGTTTGGCAGCCTAGCGTCAACATGCACAATTGTTCATTTTTCATTATTCAATGAGTATTTGAATTAATCTACTCTATAGAGTTAATCAGTAGAGATTGTTTAACAAAAAAGCAACTACCTGAAAGAAACTGATGTTGAAGGTAACTATGCTAAACTGAAAGTTGATCCCACAAGTGAGCTAGCTAAAAAAATCAACTCTATAATGACACAAGGACTTGGGTCAGGCTTTATTAACAAACAAGAGTCCGACTATCTTAATAACAAACATCCCAGAATACCGACCATTTATACTTTGCCAAAAATCCATAAAATAATGCAAGATCCTCCTGGTAGACCCATAATTTCGGGATGTGGCTCTCTGCTCGAGCCATTGTGTAAGTACATCGACACTTTTTTAAAACCTCTTGCAGAGGAGACGGCCACGTATCTTAAGGATACGATGCAAACCATCTTGTTGCTAGATGGTCGTCTACATGACCCCAATAAGAGTCTTTTGGCCACAATGGATATTCAATCTTTGTATACCAATATTCCACAGAATCAAGCTTTGACAGTGATTGAGCTAGCATTGAATTTGCGCCCTGCACCCCATCGTGTACCAACAGAGTTCATTATTGAACTTCTAACTTTGGCTATGACTAAGAACTTCTTTACCTTTTTGGGTAAGTATTATATCCAAACGAAGGGAGTGGCGATGGGGGCAAGCTTTGACCCCAATCTAGCCATAATTTTTATGGACGCATTCGAACAAGCAAATGTCCTCAATGAAATTAACCCCTTTCTCAACCATATTGGGTTGTGGCGTCTCTATATAGACGACGTCTTAATCATATGGAATGGAAATGCAGAAGAACTTACTTCCTTCCATGAGTGGTTAAACACACGTTCCACGGATATCCAATTCACTCTAGAATCCGATAGGTCTAAAATCAATTTCCTTGATATCACGGTCAATACGGAATTGGGAATGTTATACACTGGTTTGTACCGTAAAAGCAGTGAGCGTAATACCTTGCTCCGCTATAGCAGCCATCACCCCCGCAACCTCAGGGATAACCACCCATTTGGGCAATTCCTGAGGTTGCGGAGGAATTGTGCTAAAAAGGAGGACTTTTTTAATGAATCAGCAGGTCTCCTAGCTCGGCTGCTTGAAAGAGGATACCCAATCAGGCTTCTAAAACAAGCACGTAAACGTGCCTGGCACAATCACAGAGAACATCTCTTGGAACTGACAAATAACCAAAGACAAAATGAGGACCGAATAGTGTGTGTTACTACCTATTCTACAAAAAGCAATAAGATCAAGAAAATAATTAATCAACATTGGCATATGATAGCTGACGAGATCGGGAATGCCCCTTTGCCTTTACATGCTTTCAAGAAGGCAAAAAATATAAGGGACTATGTTGTGAAAGCTTTACTACCCATTACTACTCCTCCAAGCCAAACGGTCCTATGGGGGATTCCCACAGTGAGAGGCCATGTGAAATGCGGAAGCTGTAAAGCATGCCCTTTAACCCAAGAAATTAAACATTTCAAGCACAATAATCACACGCACATGTTAAAGGAACATAGTAATTGTAACTCCAATGGAGTGATTTATGCGATTACATGCCCATGTGGGTTTTTGTACATCGGGCAAACAATCCAAAGGGTAAAGTGCCGTATACTACAACACATAAGCCGGATCAAATGTAAAACCCAGGGGGCACCACTTGTGGAGCACTTCACTAAATTTGAACACGCACCAGATAGCCTGAAATGGTGCGTCCTTGAAAAGGTGACACCAAATCCCAGAGGAGGGGATTTCAATCATGCACTGAGCCTTCGAGAGTGTCGTTTTATACATTTATTTGACACCATCAAACAGGGCCTCAATGAGTACGAAGAAATTAGCTAACAGGTGGCAGTGCTGAATAATAGATAACATTTCTAATATGTGAATAAATCTTTCGCTATTAAATCTATGCCTTTCATGAACCCCTTGGCGACATCCCCTTGTGTGTGTTTGTCCCACTATTATCCACCAGTGATGGGGTATTGATGACATACTGAGAACTGTAAGCTATTTACTCCAGCCACTATTGAGAGCCCGACTGAGCTCATGTTTTGAGCGAGTCCTTTCTTTATGTCCTTCTCCTGTCAACGTCAAATACGTCTGTAGAACGTCATCGCGTTGCGGCAGTATCTGACATTGTGGATTCCCCAGTAACGGACACACACTTCGGGAAGGTACGTCTCTCTATGTTTCGAATTTAGGACCTTTGTAGGCACAATGCATGCACACCCTTTCTTTTGAGGTTACACTATTTATGTTCTTTTCCAGCGCCCACTGGTGCCGTTTAGAACAGTGTCATCCTCGAGCAAATACCCCAGCGAGTGATGGCCGCATAAGATACGATAAGGTAGGCAACACCACGTTATTTTGAAAAACGCGAATCACATATAATGGATCGGCATCCTGTTAACACCCATTTAATGTGTCCCATTACAGTAATTATCGGTGTCCGGGTATGAGCAGTGTATTACCCTAGCAAATATCTCAGCGAGTGATGGCCGTGTGAGACAATTGAAGGTAGGCAACATTACGCTTGTCTTACAAACCATGAATCACTTTAGAACGGCACCTTGGTAATACACCTTGAATGTGTCCCTTTGTAGTAATTGATGGTGTCCTGTTGTGAGCTGTGTCTGCTGCCTCTGGGTCCTTAACTTTTAACTTTTCTGGTACGCCCATGACCACCAATTCGGTTGATAAGTTTTTAACCTTGAGTAAAAGTCTTACAACTATGACTGTAGATAAAGAATTGATTCTGATAGACCGATTACACCTTATTAATTATAGGTGTTGGACAACGGTCAAGCAATTATATCGTCCATCCAGGTGTAGGAGGACCGTGATCACCCCATAAAAAAAGAAACCCTTGGGTAAGCGAAGAATAGAGGTTGGTGTCCCATTCTTTATATTTCTAATCTATGCAACTCCCTGAACATTACCTTAATTTACCCTAGGTCCACAGTTTGGAAATCGACGGTAAAAAGGTTATGTCATACACGTCCTGAGGAAGAGCCGCAGGTCGAGGTTCCCAGTCACCCCTGTACCCGAAGACGGGTCGAAACGTCGACGCTTCTTTTAATAAGCAAATAGGACCACTATTTATTGAAAAATTTCATTATACATGCCAGTTGAGACTGTATAAATGGGAAAAGATTAACAAATAACAGTGGCCTTATTGCATAACCAGCTGCACTTTTTACAGCTTTGTGTTTCAATTTACCACAAATCTTGTGTCACTTTTCCGTTGAGGCTTACACCCTTTTCTTTAAATCACTTTTTTTCTCTTTTTCTGGCACTCCCCTCTTTAGAAGCAGATTGTTCCCCTTTTTTACCGTTTGATTTTTGAAGATGTATAAATGTATATAATTAATTTTGCTGTGATGGAGTAATTTATTAAAAACTCCTTTTTGGAATAAATTCAGTTTCTTTCAGGTAGTTGCTTTTTTGTTAAACAATCCCTACTGATTAACTCTATAGAGTAGATTAATTCAAATACTCATTGAATAATGAAAAATGAACAATTGTGAGCGTATTATTTATTGATCAAATGATCAATTTCGGTTTAGACCATTGTTTTTTCTGATAGTACTGATTACCCAGGTCCAAGAACCGTTTTGGGTTACCCCATTTTTATAATAGCGTCAACATAGGCACCCTAGCACCATGGAGAAAGTGTCCCTTTTTTGCAGGCAGAATAGTTTCTGTACAGGAAGGGGCATGTTCTTCCACAAAAGAATTCTACGAGGCATTTTCCTCTTCCTATGGGTGCTGTATAATGCAGCACACATGGAAAAAGAAAAAAACTAGGAGTAATTAACATATTTCTCCTCATTACGCCTCACCTCAGGAAGCGTATGGATTTGATGCTTCCCCAGGTTTACATCACTTTGTAAATCTGGGGAAGCATCAAATTCCGTGGGTGCTATGAGGGAGCATTTGAGCAAATAATGCTTTCCTCCATCAACAAGATGGAGCGAATGAAAAAGTACGTGCCCACTAACCTAAGTAGGGGACAAGTGCAAGCGATACAAAGCCTAAAGGAGGACTCCTCCTTTGTCATAAAACAGGCCGACAAAGGGGGAGCGGTCGTGGTCTGGCCACGCGAAAAATATATTGCTGAAGGTCTCAAACAAGTACAGAATACCACATGGTATCGAGCCTTGAAAGAGGATCCCACTATTGAGATACAGGGGATATTCAACAAAGTATTGGCCCAGGGAAAGGAAGAAGGTTATTTGGGTAGTAAAGAATTTGATTTTTTAAACAAACAATACCCCCGGATACCAGTTCTATACCTTCTACCAAAAATCCATAAAACCTAGCCGAACCACCAGGGCGCCCGATCGTGTCGGGTTGTGACTCGTGCTTGGAGCCTATATCCAAGTATGTGGATTTCTTTTTAAGACCATTCCTGAAAGAGGTCAATTCATACCTCAGGGATACTACGGATTTCCTTTTGAAGGTGGAGGGAACCAGGTTTGACCCACAAAATCAAATTATGGTCACTATGTACGTTACGTCCTTGTATACTCAAATTCCCCAAGAGGAGGCTCTCGAGGTAATTGAGTTATACCTGGACAAAAGGGACAGGCCCCACAGAGTGCCGACTTCATTCATACTACAACTTGCAGCCTTAGCATTGACAAAGAACTATTTTGTGTTCAACGATCAATTCTACATGCAAATCAAGGGCACTGCCATGGGGTGTCCTTATGCCCCAGAAATGGCAGTGCTCTACATGGCACAATACGAGTCCATGTTTGTGGAAAATAATAATCCATACAGTGCCAACATCGCACAATGGTGGCGCTATATAGATGACGTGTGGCTCCTGTGGCAGGGGAGCCACACCGAACTATTGGCGTTCCATGAATGAATTAATTCCAGACATAGAGACATTCAGTTTTCCATCGAGACAAGTACCAACAAAATGACGTTTCTAGATGTGGAACTGTCCTGCATTGATGGTGCACTTCAAGCATCTTTATACAAAAAGTCTATGGACAAAAATACAATCTTGCACCACAAGAGTTACCATCCAAGAAGCCTGAAGGCAAATTTACCGTATGGGCAAATGCTACGCATTCGTAGAAATTGCACCGAGGTAGGTGATTTTGACCAACATGCACAGTCATTCTGCAAGGAAATGCTCCACCGAGGGTACCCAAAGAAGATGTTGAAGCATTCTTACAAAAGAGCCAGATACACCCCACATGAATCACTTCTGCAAACCAAAGACAAGAAAGAATTGGATTGAATAGTGTGCGTTACTACTTTTGGTCCAGACATGCATAAACTGAGGCAAGCCGTTTTAAAAAACTGGCACCTCCTGGATGAACTCGAATGCCCCTTCCCGCGCCCCATTTTCGCGTACAAGAAGAACAAAAGCGTGGGCCAGCAGATAGTGAGAGCTGATCTGCCTAAACCCAAACAAAAGCATGATCTTCTTGCGCTGTGGACTTTGAAACCAATTGAAGGACACCATAAATGTGGCAATTGTGTTTCATGTGGCAATACCTTCGAAGGAAGTGAATTTGAACACCAAGGAGTGGTATGGAAACATTCGAGTTTCTCGAATTGTAGGACAAAGAATGCCATCTACGTAATAATCTGCCCATGCAATAAGATCTATATAGGTAAGACAAATCAGCAGGTCAACCTCCGCATTTCCCAGCACAGGTCTAGAATTAAGAAAAAGGTATTGACTGCCCGAATAGTTGAGCACTTTGTTGAAATGTCCCACAACGAGAACGACTTTAAATGGTCGGTTTTGCACACATTAAATAACGTACAACGCCCTGTTGATATCGACAAAATGCTCCTGGAAAAGGAAGCCTACTTGATCCTAAAATTTAATCGTACAATGTCCGGCTTGAACAGCATGTCAGAGTTATCAAGAATTTGAATCTTGGTGTTATACTGTCGAATTGTCACTGCCCATGCAAGCAATATATCATGTTATGCCACACAACCACTCTAGAAGACAGTGCGGCAATTCCATTTTTCAGTAAGCGGCTTGATTCCACAAGCCGGACTATGAATTTGTTAGGAAGAATCAAAATTGGGTAATTCCAAACTACAGCCCCCATAATGCCTCAGTCGTTTAATTTTAATTTCCTACCAATCCAATATGGCGATCGCAACAAGACGCGATCGGTAAAGGAGCCAGAAGCAAAGCTTCGGCTGAAGAGTCAGTAGCGTGGGTCGAGTGCAGCGGAAAAAAGGAATTAGGTAAGCGCATCGCGTGTAGAAAGACTTGTCAATCCTTTGTGTAAGATTAGCGGGTTTGCACGCGAGTAACACTCTATCGTGCTCCCGTTTTTCAGATTGACTGGACAGTCAGGAAGCCCCGGCTGAGTGCTCCAGGATATGTACATGCCCCTGCACCTTTCTCGGCATTGACAGAGAAAAGAAAGGTAGGGACTGATTAAATAAAACACACACTTGTATCACGGGTTGGTTTTATGTAATAAGACCCACGGTCGTGTGCACTGGACTTGACGTTTGTTTTGTCCAAACTCGGTGCAAGTGACTCATGAGGCATAACAGAAGAGGCATAAACCACACTGGCTAAATTGGAGTATAATAAAGGTAGGCGCCTCGCTGTGTACAGGTACGCCATTAGCGGGTAATTTAAGAAACAGGATGTGGCTACAAACAATATGTCTTTTCATTAACAGGACGACTACAGGATAGGAATTCCTCCACCCTTTTGGTCAAGTCAGCCTGCATAGAGGTACGAAAAAACATTGACACTCTTTTGTCTTAAAGAAAATTGTTTATAACCTTAGTAGAAAAGAGTGTTTACAAAGACAACATGTTGTTGTTAATCCCTAGACACCCCCTTATTATTGATGGATGAAGCTCAGTAATCAGCAGCAGTTATTTAACGGTGAACTACTGGAATAAACAGGTATATATATAGAATGGCCAAACGGATTAATAGAGAAACGAGATATGGTGAAGGGTCATTAAAACTTTATGTTTTTTTGCATCCTTAACAGATAACTAACAGAGCCCTGATGAGGGTTTGGGGATTTACGACCCGAACCTGAAACGCGTCGGCATATTCACCAAGAGCAAATTGTCGCATTCTGTGCTCTTGCTTCAAATTCAACTGAACATTTGTACTGTGTAACTTTTGTACTGTGTAAATCACAAAATGATGAATTGTTATGTTTTGTTGGATGTATTTACGTCTTTTTGAGTTGTTTGTTTAATATAATTTTTTTGTATTTTTTTTAATGTATTTTGTCGAATAAGAATGTAATCATGGTTTGACATGTGTATCCCTTTTTGCCAATTTAAAACTTTTTTCTAAAAAATAAATGAGTAAAGGGTATAAATAAAGATACCAGACTGGATTTGATGAATGCGAATATTCAGTCTTGCTTAAAGATAGCTTTCAAATAAGATGAGAAGAGGGCCCCTCTTTTGTTGATACCTTGTTATATGGTCCAGCCCTCCCTCAGCCCCAATTGCGGACCTACTTCCTTTTTGACTAGGAGGGAAAACCCAGCGCAACGACCACGGAACACTTCCTGTGCGCAGAATAAAGCAGCGCAGAAATTTGCGCTGTTGCCTTACTCATGATTTATGAAGCCACTCAGAGCCAGGCAGAGAGGCTTTGCATGCTTTCATAAATCTTTATGAAAGCCCTGCGTCACACGTGTGCCACTTTACTTGGTGCAAAAGTTACACAGGGCTCTCATAAGTAATCCCCTGTGTTTGTAAATATATGCGTTTTTGCATGGGCAATTGGAGTTTCTGCTAGTGCAAAGGTGCACTTGGCACAGTTAAAATGCTTTATGAATATATTTCATATCAATAACATTTCGGGCCTTTTTTCCATATTCCTGGAACCTTGAGTCTGCTGGCAAACTTTAATTGGCTGATGTATTTGTTAACACAGCATCATACTATTGAGAAAAACTCACTTTTAACTAGGCAGCAATAAATCCTTTTGTAAAGGATAAGTCTGCAGGTATGCCTTCAGGCACAGTGTAACTGCACAGCTGAAAAGTTACTTTAGTGCTTGACAGTGAAGTCTGATTTCAGTTTGATAACACGTCTCATGCTGTGCATGACTTTCAACAAACATCACAGGCTATGTCACATTCCACGCTGGTGTTGCAGTTTGGCTGGCAGTCTTGTAAAAACATTCTGTTTTCTTGTTGCATACTTTCATTTGTGCTGTTCAGAGGATAGCTATGCACTTATTTTGTGCCCTGGAAGTTCACTTGGAGTACAGATGTATATCTCCCCCCTGCATAAGCATATCATTCTGTCCTTTTCTAGTGCTCCAAGAATATTGCCAGCATCCAGCACTGACAACCGAAGGCCACCTTCCTTAAGTAAAAGTCTCTTCATTCTGCTTTTAAGTATTTGAAATAAACAAGTAGGTTTAATCAAGTATTTGCCGATTGGGCTACTTGTTCTATTCATTAGACATTTCAGGATAATCTTGAAATATCCTATAGAAATTCAAAAATATTGTTATATATATGATTATGTTTGTTTCGAAAACATCATTGTATACATGTAGATCCCCCCAAAAATATTTCAAGTTCCATTCATGTGTTTTTTATACAAGCGACCTCTATACAAATGATACTTGAATTGCTTATCATGATACTTGTTGCAAAAAAGTCCTGCAAATCTCAACACGTGTTTCGCAGTTATTCTTCCGCTTCTCCAGAGCTGCAGGAAACAATCATAAATAATTCCTAATCACTTGACATTAAAAAATAAAATCACTAGATATACATGTTCATAATATTATACATATTCCAAAAACATGTACTATTTACACATCCTTATTATGAAGATATAAATATTAAATGATTGTAATGAAAAAAATGATAATGAAAACTCCTAAGTTGAATACAGTATACTTTGCAGATATAACAGTACATGATACCTGAATTATGAAACATTTTCTACCTATTAACACCTCTCCAAATGGTTCTTTATGTCTATTGAGTGTCTGGTTTTCAGGTATCATGTACTGGTTTGTCCCCAAAGTATACTAAATTTTAACTTATTAATTTCCATTATTATAATTGCTTTCATTACAAACATTTCATATTTAGATCTTTATAATAAGGATGTGTAAATAGGACATGTTGTTGGCATATGTATAATATTCTGAACATGTTTGTCTAGTGATTTATTTTTTAATGTCAAGTGATTAAGAATGATTTAAGATTGTGTTTCCTGCAGCCCTGAAAAAGCATAAGAATATCCGCGAAACATGTGTTGGCATTTGCAGGACTGTTTTGCAAAGCATATTATTTTAAGAAATTCATGTCATTAGTATATAAGTCAATTGTATAAAAACAACATGAATGGAAGTTGAAATATTTTTCTTTGGATCTACATGTATACAATTATGTTTTTGAAACAAATATAATAATGTATATAACATGTTTCAATTTTGCACGATAAATTATTGACAACTCGAGTAAATATAATAGAAAGTATTTGACACTAGTTGTAGTTTTTTTGTTCTGGCTGTGCTCCTTCACTGTGTTGATATTCCCCACTTCCCATTGGTTAATATTGTCATTTGCATGCCAGATGGATAACCGGCTTTGTGGGTGAGTGTGCCGGGCTACTGTCCCTGGATTATCCGTGAAATTAGGAAACACCATGGTGATATGATAATAAGAGACCATGCTTTCAATGGCCCGCCCCTGCACTGGCATGCCAGGTGACCTCAAAGGTCCATTGCAATTGGATGAGACAGACACAGGGGTTGTGTTGCACCAATTTATTCATTTTGACACCAACTCAGGACATGCCATCCATTCTCTTACTTACATTGCCACTGACTGTTCCGGATCATGCACCCACAAGTGCACACAAAGTCACGTCTTTGCAAACACACACCCACACCTCCTATAGCACCCCATACAATCATGAACACACAAAAAAAATATTATTTATGCCAGCACTGAAAGCATTACCGTTTTACTTTGCACTGTTGGGATTTGGATCACACTGAAATCTACGTTCCAACCCCTATCTTTGCCATCTAAACCAAATACTGAATTTTGAAGTAGGAAATGCACCACTAATCATAACAAAGTGCTCTTACAAAGCAGCCCTATTAAAAAAAATCTCCTACTTATTAAGATATGTGCATGAGTAAAGTAGGCCCTCAGGAGGTCATCATGCATTTAGTGGCACAGTAAATTTGTTTCAGCTCACAGCTGAATATTCTGGTACACCAAATACCTGACCTGTCCAATCAATCTATGACTTTAAGAGTTGTACAATACTTGCTGCACAATAATTACTTTGCTAAAAGTAAGACATCAGCACTGACCAAAATTGCATCCCTTGCACTGACCCAAATTGCATCCCTTTGTGCCACCAAATCCTAAGAAATTCCTTCTCTACAAAACAAATCTACTAGCAAGTGAAATAGCTTTCGCATCACCACCCCCCTGTCTCCTCGGGTGGGGTATTTGTGATTTTGGGAGAGCGTTCCATTGTTTTTAGACTCAACAAGATATTGTGCTTTATGAAGGTTCTGGAGTTTGGGGACCTGCATTGGTTGACCCTAGGGCTGCATTTGTAGCATGGTAAAAGTAAAGAAAGATGTATGCACACATTTTTATTGAAGTTCAAATTCTTTATTGACAATGACAGAGATGACAATGAATAATCATATGTTTTACTGGAGGCCACGGTAATGCTTTCTTGACAATCACAAAGGTTCCAGCAAATTATTATATACTTTATTAAAGAGTGTTGAAACGTTTTGAAACATTTTATTGGCAGTGAATCATTGCATGTCCTACTGAAATGTCATTGTAAGATGGTACCATCCATACCAGTTGTAATGTTGTGGCAGTGGTTTACTATGACATAATTTCAGCTTTTATCAATGTGGTTACGCCTCAACAAACCCAGTATATCTACAGTTTCAATCCCACTATATTGTGTCTACCGTATATGGGGGAGGAATATTGTGATTATCATTTTCAGGGCTCACTAGGGGTGTAAACGGTTAGGAGGGTGTCACCATATATGTTTCCACCTTCCATTATACGTATATTTGTAAATTAATGCATAGTATTGAATAGTGTGTGTAATAAAGTAGTTCTCCTTTTTATAAGTAAGAGCACTGACTGCCCACTGATTTATTGGGTATGTATTGTGTGTCCATGGACTGGGTACTAGCCTAAACCGAATATCAAATGTTAATGGCATGCGTTTACTCCAGTTTTTACACTGCATAGCTTTACCCTGCTATTACATTTAATTTTATGTAATTGTATTTTACCACATGTCTTTATTCTACACATTTTATTTTACGCGACTGTTTTATGAAATATTTAAAAACATTTTTTTTGATAATCCAATTTATTGAATTTTGGTACAAGAAATTTCATTGATGACAAGTCACACATCATAGTTGAAAATAAAAACCCCTCTCCCTCCCCAATGATAGCATAAATCACATTAGTCCTTCCTTCTCATCACCTCCCACTGAGGAATCAGGCAAGGGCCCCTCAGGGTGGAAGTAAGCCAAACCATTTGCCCCTCACTTTGTTGAACATTTCTGGGCATCCTCGGGCCTCAAAGAGAGATTCTTCCTGCATCCCGCACCAGTCCACCCCTCTCCTCCACCTCCGCAGTGCCGGCGCCTCAGCTTGGTACCATCTAGCTGCTATATCCCGCTTCGCCACAGCCAACGCTGTTCCCAGGAAGCGCTTGTCGGCCCGGGAGCCATCTAGGCCATCAAACACTCCCAATAATAAGCGTCTCAGGTCGTGGGGAACCACCCATCCCAAGGCCCGTGTGAGCTCATACTCTACCCCCCCCCCAAAACGTATCTAAGGCCAGACACAGCCACACCATGTGATAGAAGTCGGCTGGGGCACCAGCACAGCACGCACAGGTCGGGGATGCTCTCAAACCAGCTCAAAAGAGAAGCGCTGGGGTGAGGTATGCCGTGTGGAGATAGTAAAGCTGTACCAGACACAGCTTCGAAGATGTGGTGAGGGTTTTAAGCGCCATTAGGGCATCACACCAATCTGCCTCATCCTGCCTGGTCCTGGGGGCCCACCCACCGTTCCCTAAGCCGGTCCAGGGATGTGGGACAATTGTTCATCAGAGCTCGATATATACGGGACACCCCCCCCCTTTCCCCAGGTTACCCATCATGACTTGGGCTTCTAGAGGACTGAACTCCGGGAGGGAGGTGGGTGTTGGGAGGTGTATATGGAGGGCGTGACGGAGCTGCAAATATTTGTAGAACTGGGAGGGGAAGAGATTGTGTCTATGCTGTAGGTCAGCAAAGGAGCGCATGTGATCTCCCACCCACACGTTCCCAAGTTGTGATATCCCCACCAGGTCACAGCGGCAAAAACCCTCCAGGGATGAGACCTCTCCCAATCAGGTGCCATGCCAGAGGGGCGTCTGTCTAGTCAACTTCCGGTCCCAGGTTACCTGGCGAAGGGCAGCACACCAAGCCATGAACACCGACCTGGTGATTGGGGGTAGGGTTTGTGGCACATGGGAGCCGTACAGGTAGCCCTGAAGCTGCGCAAAGTCTAGGACAACAAGCTCTACCCGATAAGCAGGGTCAGACCAACCGCCCACAAACCAATCATGAAGCACAATAAGTCTTTTAGCAAGGTAATAGAAATGAAGGTTGGTGACACCCATACCGCTGTCAAAGGGGAGAACCCGGCAATGGGACAGGGACAGTCGCGACCGCCCGTCACCCCACATAAACCGGGTAAGTGCGCCGTCCAGTTCCCTGAACCAGCTACTCGAGAGGTGGACCGTGGTGTTTTGAAGAATGTAAAGGAAGCAGGGAAGGATCATCATTTTGAAAATGGTACTCCTGCCCAGCGGGTTAAGGGGAAGAGACTGCCAGTTCTTAAGATAGGTTTTTATCTGGGAGACCAGGGGGTCAACATAAGGGCCCATTCTAACTCCGGCAGGAAGGTCACCCATACTCCCAGGTACTTAAATGATTGTCTCCAGAGGGGGATCATCGCCTGCCAGTCAAAGCATGCTCACGTGAGGTGTAGAGGAACTAGAGTTGACTTCGCCGGGTTGAGACGAAGACCAGAGGCCTGCTCAAAGTTGGACAAGGCTGTCAGAGCTCTAGGGCTGGAATGTATCGGGTCAGCCAAGTAGAGCAGAACATCGTCCGCATATAGGGTAATTTTATCCACTTGGCTCTGATCCCATACCCAACCCTGGATAAGGGTGTCCTCCTCACTTAACGCCACCAAGGGCTCTATCGACAGGGCGAATAGGAGGGGTGAGAGAGGGCAACCCTGTCGGGTGCCCCTCCGGATCGAAAATGGCTCAGAGATCGCACCGTTGATGAGTACGCGTTATAGAGAACCTGAACCAGGCGGCGGAAGGGAAGACCGAAACCCATACGCTCCAGGACATCCCTCAAGTACCCCCAGTCCACCGTGTCAAAGGCCTTCTCGAAGTCAACGAGGAGAAGGGCCAAGTACGGGGACAATCGGTGCTGATTGGCCAACGCCAAGTGGAGGCGGCGGACGCAATGGCGGGTGCCCCTGGCCTGCATGAAACCGCATTGGTCAGGGTGGACCAGGTCTTGTAGGAGGGGTCGGAGTCGCTGAGCTACGGCAGTAGCGAGGATTTTGATTTCAGTGTTTATCAGCGAAATTGGGCGATAATCAGAGCAATTTAGGTTTTGTCTTAGGGATGACCACGATGGTCTCTACACCAGACTCGGATGGGAAGGACCCGTTTTCAACCACCTGGTAGAAAAGCGCCATTAAATGGGGGACCAGGACATCATGGAATACACAGTAGTACTCCTGGGGGAATCCATCGGGTCCGGGCGTTTTGCCAGAGTGCATCAGGGTGATAGCTCCATGGATTTCCTCCGGGTTGAGAGGGCCGTCCAGTGTGTCTGCAGTTTCTCGGGAGAGACACGGAAGGCAAGTCCCAGACCTCTCCATCAATTCAGCGAGGGAGGCTCTGGGGGGACGTGCCGCATATAGAGCCGCATAATACTTAGCAAAGGTTTGTGCAATAGCTCGCGATGTCACCTGATGGGTCCCATTGACCGTTCGGAACTCTGGGATGATACGGTGGGCCCTAGGGTAGGATGTCAGGTTATGGAACAGTTTGCCATTCTTGTCACCCCAGCCATAAATACGGGCCACGGAAGAACGCCACAACATTTTGGCCGATTCCAGGGAGAGCCGACGAATCTCATCACGGACAAGCACCAGCTGCCTAGAGTAGTCGGCTGTATCATTAGCCAGTTGAGCCTGTTCTAGACGAACTGCTCGGGATTCCAGCTGCACCAGTTGAGTGACTTGGGCCGCGCGCTTAGCATGCACTAACCCCCTGACCACCTCTCGAACCACCGCCTTGCCCGCTTCCCAGAGCGTTCCTTGCGAAGGGACGTATCCAATATTTGCGGAAAAGTAGTGGCCGAGCTCCCGGCCAAGGGACTCCACTAACTCAGAGTCCTGCAAAAACCATGCGTTCAAGCGGCAGGTTGTCCTAGGGCCTGCGGAGGGAGACCCGATGCGGAGGGAAATGGGGGAATGGTTGGAGATTCCCCTTGGAAGGATCTTCACCCCGGACACCAGCTTGCAATCCAAGGTAGGCATCAGAATGAGGTCTATGCGGGAGTGGGTGTGGTGAGCGGCTGATGTGTTTGTATATTGTGTCTTTCGGGGGTGCCACACTCTCCATACATCAAAGAAACCCATTGCCGAGGTCCACCCCCCCGGGGCTCTTCGCGGAGGTCAACCGATGTGGCGAAGGAGGGCCCATCACGTCTCATCACATCTCTAGAGGGCTGTAGGACAGCATTAAAGTACCCTCCGACTAAGACCCTGGGGTAGGGATGAGACCACCTGCATGAGACGCCGAAGGGTGGATAACAAGAGCGCTGGGGGAACATAGGTGCAAAGGAGGTTCACGGGTTTACCCTCAACCATTCCCGACACGGCCCCAAACGTCCCCTGTGTGTCGGTGGTGACGTCAACTACGGTGAAGGGGAGCCCTCACCTCAGAAGGATGGCCACCCCCCTGGAACCTCTAGCAAATCCAGAGTGCCAGACCCGGTCAAACCCGTAGCGGGCCAGGAAGTGGCATTGGGAACCCAGAAGGTGTCTTTCCTGGAGAAGCAGGGCATCAGGCCTGTGTCGGCGAACCGCTCGGAGCACTGCAGTGCGTTAAATGCGGTCCAGGAGGCCATTCACATTCTAGGAAAGGATGTGGAGGGGCGTGGTATTAGTGCGGGTCATGTGTGAGAGTGAAGATCGGTGTGAAGCCGGTGGACAAAAAGGACCCCTTACATTCAGGAGGAAAAGTGCAGCCGGGTCTGGGACACCAGGGCATAGTAGACGGAGACAGGGGTGTGCGTGACAGCTGAAGAAGATAGCATGACATGTGACTAACAATGGGAAGGGAACACGGCGGCCCGTCGGCGGCCAAAAACAACAAACTCCCGGGAGACAACTGTCTGTCCCCCTTCCCTTACCCCCCAACTCCCCCCACCCTATACTTCAGAGCGGGATTCATCTGTTGCCCAACCAGTCACAAACACCTCACAGGGAGGCGAACAACTAAACTAAAATGGTTAGCAACCACAAGATTGGGACATGGCTGAGTCGGACCCCTCCTCCATGCGTTCAGATGAAATACTAACAGCAAGTTACATGAAAAGAGAAGAAACATGCATCTGTGGGAGAAAGTGATCAACACTCAGGATTATGACAATGTGGATACCCCGACAGACCAGATTGGTGAGCACCGTACGAGCTAATTCTCAGAGTCAAGGACACGCTCGTTAATGATGATGAGTCTCTGGTTGGAGCCCCAGTCGCAGGCGGCATCGACCCTCAGAACTCGGAGTCTACATCAGAGCCGCGGATCACAGGGCTCCCGGACAAGTCGGAGTCTTACCTGGCCCGTCTCAGAGTGTCACTAGGCCCGGGGATTTAATATTTTTCATTTATGTTTTTTATATATTTAAGTCCTGTACATTAATAGCGTGTTTAAAAAGTATTACATTTTTTTTACAGTTTCCCACACCAAGATGGCACCCAAGTAAAATAGAATAGAATAGCAAATAATACTGTAAAATTAATGTAATCCATAGATACAAGATTAGTCATCAAAAGCTTTAGAATAAATCATTAAGCAAGATCAAATTTTCTTTAAAAGTATGAATAATCCTTAAAAATATATAAGACACCGTCTTCCACCATTTTGTGCCACTAAGGGAAACGCATGACCTTTCCAGAACTCGATAGATACTGTGATCAGCTTGAAAAAGGGGTAAGAATGCTATAGTAAAAATAAATACTATACTATTTTAAGTGTTATTGTACTTTACCCAATTAATTGTTCTTTTGGGATTTCCTGAGGTAGTTACAGTGTGTTATGTAATTTATTATTATAAAGAGTTAATGTATTTAAAAAAAAAATTCTATCTTTTTGTGGAAAATACAATAAATCAGTACATATTTAAAAAAATCATTTTAACTAAAATATGCTAATTTGTGTATAGGTGAAATGTAAAACAAATCTTCTAAATCAGTCATTCATCAAAACGCATGTGCAAAATATTCTAAATGTAAAAGGTAAAGATTTATAAAACATTTCATGAAAACAAGTGTCTTCAAACTCTTTTTCCTAAATAATCTGGTTTTGATTCAAGTGAACAAAAAAATTCAAATAAGTAAAATGCAATAAACATATTTTTTTTTCAGGGAAAAACAAGGTTGACAAGCATTTTTTTATACTAAATAAAAATACTATTCTTCTTTTTTAGCCAGAAAAAACAGAATTGACTGTTTTTAAATCAAAGAGCCTATAAAAAATTCAGCAATATTTTGCTGCTAGATTCACAACCAGATAACAATCAGTACACGAAAGTCATTCAAATTGTTGAAATCCAGAACAAAGAATTTAAAAAAAACACAAGGTAAATTTAAAATTCAGCAATACCAAAGCAATAAGTTTATTGTATTATCTTTCAATTTTATAACAACAATGTAAGTAGTAAGTAAAATTAAATGTGCAATTTTCCAACCCAGAAAACACAATTTGTTTTATACTACTAAAAACTATTTTTCAAGAAGCATTTAACAGTTGTTCAGACAACAATTAACAAAACATGTTTTCTGCACTGCAGGAATAAATGAAAAATCTACGTTTTTGTTTTTATCAGAGAACACTCATTTCTTTTGCTTTTCTATTTCCCCTACAATCTATTATTTCTAAAACTTAAACAATTTTTAGATACAACGTAACAGAATGGGACTTCATAATTTACAATACTTTAACAATTCGATTTTTTCTTTAAAAACTGGAACAGAATTGAGAATATGCTTCTTGCATCCTATTTCGTTTCTTTGAGTGGACATATGTTGTTGAAATTTAATGGCTATATATATATAGTAAGGACAGAAACGCTGGACTCACGGAAGGTGCGTAAATTATTCATCGGGGCATATCCTCAAGGAGCTATCGCTGAGTTAACAGCACTTTTGTGCAGTCAAAATCGAAATAAATACATCACCCCATTCACAAGCTGGTGCTAACAGCCCATAGCACCAGTTTACCTGCGATAGCAGCCACAAACAACATCGCCACAGATAACCCCGCAACTATCACTAATGAGATGCAGAGTAGGCGTTCCCATGCCAAAACCTGTGACAACACCACTCCCCAACAGTCTCAATGACCATCCAGATAGGCGATAAGAACACAAAACATGCGATAAGGCGCGTTAGCAGCAGGACACTAACACCTGCTCTGACCTGGTGCAAAGTCGGACCACAGCCTGCACCACAAAAGGGAGCCCAGCCCAGAGCCACACCTGATGCCATGGAGCCACTGATCATGCGGGCCAGACACCCAAGAGGGCCACAACACCCACCGCCACCACCCCCAGGATCAACCCGCTTCCCCTACAGGGCCCCACCCCGGGCACACCCCACCACCACCAGGCCAAGACACTGCACATCAATGACCTAAAAACATGGATAAAAGCACCCGCCTGATGTCGCACAATTGCAGCAATCAACACATGTGAGTAGAGAAATCCCGATTCACTCATGCACCAGTGAAAGACCAAACAAAATGTCACATACTATATTCGTCTTCAAACAACTATTGTGAAGAGTCATGGTGGGGCATCCCTGAACAATCTGTGAGTCACAGCCTGCAAGACAATATCCAAGATAAGAAGGTGTGTTAGGCACTAAGAAAAGGACAGAGAGAGAGAGAAAGAGAGAGACTGAACAAGGAGCGCAATGCCAATCGTGCCCTTGGCTCATGCAAACATGCCAACAGCTGTGTGTGTCTCGAAATTCGCTCACCCCGAAACACAGGCCTGGAATCAAAGTCAGCACGCAGGCCACATCACATCTCAGAAATGCAAGCAGTAGTTAGACTAAAATTAGGAATGAAAGCTCCTTTGTCCATACACACAAGGCAGAAGGCCAACCGACCCTCTGACCTTGGGCCTGAATGCAGCTAGCACACCCTATGTGAGATACCAAACCAGCCTCCGACGACTCCCACACCACGAACAGCGCTAATGAAAATCCAACATGCCTATAGCCCACACACACTTGTCCCTGCATGACTTACACCTGCAAGGGATGCCCTTGACACATTGGTCAAAAACTACCAATACGTCCATACGTTGCACACACATATGACTCATTGCCCTGTGCTGCGGCATATCATCCACAGAATGCCGCCGGTCTGAGGAGTGCCGGTGCTACGTGACCAACAGACGCAATGGCAGGCATTCCCGGACACATGCACAACCCCTGTCACGTGGAACTGTACCGTGCACGAATGCTGGATCTGTTGGGATCTGTGCCAATGGCAGTGTTGCAAATCAATTACTGTCTGAGTTTCCGCCTTGCCTAAGTCACCCGCATCCAGCCCTGGTTCCACTGTCGATCATGCACATTTGAGTGCCCCATGGAGGTCTGCCTATCCCACGCAACGGTAGCAGAATTGGATTATGACCTGACAGTGCGCCCCCTGTTTGCCCATGAACAGAAGTGTCACCGGGATAGCCGTGCATGGGATGCACTGATCTTTGGCATATGTGCTGGCAGTTGTGCATGGGAGATTGCACAACTCCTTGTGTGCAGTGACCACATTGAGGCGCTACCCTATTGGGCTGTGTTGCGGATTGGGGAAACAGCATGGACAGTGCACATCTACCCAGACCAGTTAAAGGATTGGGTCACCCTGGTGTTCCTTGAACCTGACAATGACGTACTATTGGAACATTTTGCCCATGTAGCTGCGCTGGCATTCATGGAGGAGTAACTACGTTCCTGCAGCCACATTGGATTGTCTCTCACAGCACAGGTCCCAACACCTGGCGGCATTGTGGGGTATGCTCACATATCCCACCATAACAGTGGACATGTCTGTCTTCGTCTGGGCTCAAAATGCATGTGCGTGGAACTACGCGTGTGTACACACACCTGTGCAAGGTGAGGCACTTCCATGGTCGGAGCAGCACCGCGTCATTTGGCAACATTCCCAAATTGGACATACAGCTGGGGGAGAGTACACACATGGAAATGTAGCATGACATGTTACCTTGTCCGATCCTTCTACCTGATCACTGTCAGCAGACCAGACAGTCAGCGCAGTCCGTTGGCGCAGGACTATGCAGACCCCATGTGCTGTGAGTCGTGTCCCCTCACACAGGGCAATGGGCAGGCGCCAAACATCACATGCCTCGTCTAGCAAGGCAAGAGACCATTGCCATCCTTAATGATTTGCGTACATTTGTGCACTGCCATGTCTTGCACCTCAAAATTTTCCCATGCTGTGTGTAAGTGTCTCAAGCATGTCCCTGCATGTAGTGGCCCTTGCCTTGTCCGTACTGACACGCACATGCCAATAAAGTCTACACATTTTCACTACTGTCCAACTATGATGAGCGTTGATTAGATGTGCGAATCGTGTGCCACAATGGGCATTGCCCCTACACAGGGAGGGACTGAGTGACGCCTGTCCAATGGGCAAGTGTCCCTTTTGACTGCTCCACCTCTGTGAGCCAAACTCTGTGTTTGGTATAGTTGCTGGCAGGCCTGTGCACTTGCATGTGTCCAGCAATGTAAGTATGGTGTCTAACCTCTGACCATGTGGAGCAATGCTATGAATCACAACAGAATGTGTCCACACAGATAGGTGTGAGTAGGTATGCAAAGTGAACTTCTGGTGTCACATGTGATGTAGGATGCCACTTCTGATCTGCTACCGATTTGGTCATTCCTACACGCATCCCTATGCAATACATGGACATATGCCTACCTTGGGGGGTTGCGAGATTGACGTTAATGTGCAACGTGGCCACAGCTAGTACTCACCATCACAGACATCCAACTGGACATGTGGCTCAGGGTTCAATATGCGCATTGATGTCATTTACAAGGGTGTACCTTCTTGTGCAATCATTGTCCATACATACATACTTTCACACTTGAGTGAACATAGTCATGACACATCTATGTGATTTTGAATGTTTTATTCACATTCTGGTGCATTCGGAGCTGGAGCTGTACATGGCCATGCCAAGCCCACATGACATGGGAGCCCAGTGGCGGGCCAACAAGTGAACATAGTCATGACACATCTATGTGATTTCGAATGTTTTATTCACATTCTGGTGCATTCGGAGCTGGAGCTGGACATGGCCATGCCAAGCCCACATGACATGGGAGCACCGTGGTGGGCCAACAAGAGTCCTCTGGGGATTGTTAAGTGATTTGTGAGAGGGAGAGTGTGGTCCGCTGCAGGATTGCTGTGTTATTGTCAACCAGTGAAGATATGCCAGTCCATGTCGGTTTCGAGGTGTATGTCGCAGAGTGTTCTGGGGGTCAGTGGAAGGTGTTGTCCCAGGGCATGCTGCATAGGGCAGAACCAGGCAGGGACAGGTCATATGGCAGTGATGGATGCTACTACCTCCTTCCTCACATAGTAATTACCATCCATATCTTAGTTGTGTAATACTTCCTCAGTGTTTGGTGTGTCCGGTGTGTGTGGTGGAGTAATGGCTGCATCAGTGGATGCCACTGAAACATCAGGGTGCGATGGTGCTAGAGCTGCATCACTGTGTGCCACTGACAGATCGGGTTGCAATGGTGATAGGGCTGCATCACTGTGTGCCACTAACAGATCAGGGTGTGATGTTAATAGCTCTGCATCACTGTGTGCCACTGACAGATCAGGGGTCTACATCTCGCTGGTGTTCAGTCATGGCAGCCATACTTCCAGCCTCCATCTGCTCCATGGTCACAATTGTCCTGTCCATCTGTGCCAACTCTGTGCTGTCATCACTGGTGCCTGTCTGACTAGACAGTTCTTGTAACCGAGAGATGGCCCCAGCGATGTCAGCCAAGGATTGTCATGGAGCATGGTACAGACAGTGTGTGTCCGTTAGGGACTGTAAGTGGTCCCTGATGGGACTCAGACACCCACGTATGGCATCGAGTTTGGCTGCCACGAGTTCGAATCCCACCCGCAGCTGATCAGCCAACTCCACCTGGCAACCCAGCACTCAGAATTGGAATTCCATGTGTTGCTCATTGGTATCCTGGGAGGCAGCCGTGATGGTGTGTGTTTCCTGCTGTGTGGTCTGTGCAGGTGGTGGAGTCACCTCGAGGCAGCTGGGCTGCCCTGCTTCTGGGGGTGGGGTGCGGAGGCTGTCCATTAGCTGTTGGAGGGTGTCTGAACATATGTACAGGTTGTCCTCTTCATCATCACTGATGGGATATGTGGTCTGCACTGCAGTACATGTTGTTTGTCCCCCTGCAATGTTAGGGGGAGATGCATGTTAGCAGAGGTTCCCATGTATGTTGCCACTTTGCAGATGTTCACATGCAGACTGCATGACAATGCACATTGTGACTGTTTAGGTGGAGTTGGCTATTTGATGGCAGACAGTGGGTTTTCCAAGTTCATGACGGATGTGTGGTAGTACCAGTATATTGTCATCACACAGTGTCAGGCAATGCCAGATGTGAGTGGCCAGTTACTACGCACAAGCGGAACCTGTTGTGTCCTCTGTCCTGTGGTGTAGGTGTTGCACTTTGTCCCACATTGCCGTCATTGGTGATGTTCTGTGGTTGCTATGTGTGTGATGCATTGTGCGGGAGTCGAACCTGCAGCTCTGATTTTGTGGACCCTTATCCCTTTGACGTGGTGTACCTTTGAAGTGTGTGCTTTTCGAGGGCTGGGATGTTTGCGACGTGGGTCGTTTGTGCTCTTGTACAGATTTTGTGGCCTTGTGCATTGCTTGTCTGCTGCATGTATTGGACGGCATGGGTTATAGGTGCACGTGGATATGTCAGAGTTTGACCTACTCCTTTACGGATGAGATACACACTGGGCCACCTCCATCTCGATTCGTGCACAATGTCATTTATTTTGGCTGCTTCCATGCTATCGGTCATGCAGTATCAATTGCTTAGTAAGTGTGGCTCACACAGCAGCTGCTTTTCTGGCCATCTCACATGTGCATGGATTGATAGTGTCGTTGGTTATTCGGAGGGGGCCCATATGTACACATGTTGGACGGGGGCCTACTTGGTGTTTGTATGTGTGCTGCAATGTGCCAAGGTTATCATGGACATGTTCCACTGTCATTGTGCGTGTGCGGTGTGCTACACATGATTGTGCATGTGTGCCATTGTGCCTATCGCCTCCTGTCCCCCCAGTCCCTGGTCATCACTCACCCTGTTGCTGTTGTCTCAGGTCGTATCGTGATGTGTCCAGGCCCCCTGCCACCGTCTCCACACTGGTGACTGTGGCCACCTTTTCCTCCAACTCATCCTGTGGTGCAGGACTCCCACCTCCAGTCGCCGTTGCTGCCTTCCTGTTAGCGGCAAGTTTCTGTTTGGTCTGCTTTGCACATCATGCCAGCGCCTCTTGACCTCCTCCATTGACCTCCTTGCCACTCCGACTGCATTGACGTTGGTGACGATGGTCTGCCATATTTCCGTTTGTGTTGCCAGTGCCACATTGGAGGTGTCAAACAGTTGTTGGTAGTGTCCTCTCACCTCTGTGACGATCTGGTCTTCCTGCGGACTGAACCCCGTCTTCCCCTTCTCCTTGCCCTTCCCCGAACACGGGGTTCCATGTTGGTGCTCCATGGGGCTTGTGGAGTTGGGCTTCTCCTCTGAACTCAGTCCGGGTGCATCCATGGTGCTTCGCCATTAGAATTGTTTTGGCTTTTATAGTGCATTTTCCCGCATGACGCATGGGTATTGCAGGGCTGTTGCTGGTTATAGATGATTTTAGTATTGTGCGTTGGGGCAATGCAACTTTTTAGGCATTCATGTTTTGCATTTTTTGTTAGTCGCGTTGATTTTTGCGCAGTCATTTGGCACGTTATCATGCTACTATCGCATGGTGCCGTCGGTTTGGGAATTCGACGTTAAGACGGTCTTATTTTCTGGCGATAGACTGCGATAAGCACAGTTGCGTTAAGTTACTTTTGCTATGGTTATCACACGTTCTTGAGACTATGCCCCATCTATTTGCAGAGGCAGAGTGGTTACTGTTGGAGTTTGTGTTGAAAGAAGTGCTGAATATAAACGACTCTGCCTCTACAACAAAGTTAAAATTAAAGGTCACTGGGGCAGGAGCTACGCTGGCAAACAAGATGGTTGCTTAGGCTCCCAGCTCCGCCAACCTCCGTATTCCGCCACAAGATCTTGTACATTATCCTGATTTTACGCCTAGCCTCTGTGTGAATGAACTGTTCTGCACTCCGATGGTGAAATCTGGAAACTTTTATTGGCTGGTTTGACGAAGTTGTATCGAGTTGAAGATTGTGGCCTACTCCAGCGGGGAAGCCGGGACCTCAAATACTTTCACAGCCGGGCTGCAGTGCAACAACATCGGCCGGGAGACCCAGGCAGGGTCCGGTCCATCGGAGTGGAGGCTTCTTTTATGCCCGAATTTGGCGGCGATCGTTTCTATTGCTCAGCATTGATGGAGGAGTGACTTTGCTTGCTGTCGACTGTGGGTGGGGGTTCCCGTCCCGCGGACCCGGTGTCAGGCCCCGCCGGGGTTCGGTGGGTCGGGGTATCTGCCCTGTGGCGTTAACCGGGTTGACCGTGGCTGCAGATAAAGACCGGTCACCCTCCGCATCTGCCCGTTCGTGATCCCGTTTGTCCCCCCCAAGGATGCCAGATTCACCGGGGGAGGTGATTGTGATTGGTGTAGGGCGTGAGACTATGGATCGAACGGTGCTTGAGCCATCGCGGAGGTCAATGTTGGCAGAGATTTGGGTGTTTCATTCACATGTGGATGTCTTATTGAAAAAATTGGATAAGCGCCTATCTGAGATGCCCCTTGTTGAACCGGACCCTGCCACACTGTTGGAACAGCAATCTGCGGTCATTCAAGCTACGGCCATTTTGACTCCATGCAAGGACCCCGTGAGAAAGTAAATACTGAAACCATCGGATGGTGCCCTGGAGGACGAGGTTCCCGCGGTCGCCAGTGTACCGCCGAACCTTCCATCACTATCGACTTTGGAGATATCGAAAGGCGTTCCCCTCCCGGAGACTGTTGTTGTTGACTTTTCTTTCACTTTGTGGTTGTCTTCTCCTTTCTTGGTGACTTTATGACTCCGGGGTAAGATGCATTGGGACTGTCCATCTAGGAGAGAGATTTTTTCTGCGTCTGAAGTTCTTGTGAACTCACTGTCTACGAGTTGCCACAGATTGATTCTTGATGACTTCCTTCTCCTCTATGACTCCTTTGTGTGCCTTTGTGTCTCGCTGGGGGGCGTTTGTGTGCTGGTTCGGAAGGGTCAAGGCTAAGATCAATTAGATCGGGACGGTTTGGAGTGGCTTTTACAGGTGTTCGACCTGCAACTGCTTGATCTACGAGGCTGGGCGGTGTATCACGGTGCCCCCTAATTTCTCCTATAAGGGTTGTCATACGTTGGTCTTTTTGAGATAGGGGGTGTCTGTTTCTGGCGGGGGTCTAAAGGGCTGGGAGCCCATATGGATAAGCCCTCCTCCATTCTTTTTTCCTACTTTGAGGGTTTTAGTTATTTGGGGCGACAGGCACGCTGCTAGTGGGGTTAGGCTGTAGCCATTTGCAGGGGTGCAGGGTGGGGGGTTGGAGTTTTTTTTATTTTGCCTTTTTTAATTTCTATGGCCTTTTTCTTCCTTCCCTTTTTCTTCCTTACAGGATCAGTATAGCTTGCGAATCATTCGGATTTTTATCGTGTACTTGTATTTAGTGCTCATGCTTTTTACGTTATCCTGATTCCCGGGTGGGCAGGCCCTGAGAACTGGCGCTCAACATAGAATGTATATTGTATTGTCCTTTACACCGATTCATATGCTTTGGCGCCAATGTTCCATTATAGGTGTTATTACGTGCATATCCTGTCTGTTGCCCTGTCCCCCGTATTCTTCTGTTTGATTGTATGGCACCTGATCCTTTCTTTAGATAATATAAAATGAAACCTCTGTCTCATCCTGTGACTTAGTTGTGCGTTCTAATACAAGTTCTATCCTGAAACGCTGCCGGACCTCAGGGTTGTCGGCTGATGAGCTGTGTCGTACCGTGATATAGTGGTTCTTAATTTTGTTTAGCGGCCGGCCCCTGCGGTCGTAGACTCATGCTTGTATTTTTTATTGAACGCTACAATAAAGGTTTTTAAAAAAATATATATATAATAAAGGTCACTGTTCAACAAATAAAAGTATTAGCAAAATCCTCCAATGAGTCCTCTGGGTCAGTGTAAGTGAGGTTTTAATGAACATTTCTACATACATGGCGGAAAACCTATCCACCAATACCAATTTTAAAAGAAAGGTTGGTAGTAAAAGACATGCTAATCTCTACCTACTCAAACTAAAGCATTTGGTGGCAAACTAATACCTCCTGATCTCAAAGACACATTCCCATGAACTCTTTCTAATATATGAAAATGAGAGCCCTCTTAAAAACATGCTAATTATTGCAACTCTCCACAACCCTGTAACACTTGAGTACAGTGATACTTAGATGATGGATGGGACGCTCAATACAACACTCCATCCATTCAACAAAGTATACACTATTCATGCAAAAATTAACCCAAACCGAATACTTTTGAAATATGATTTACCATCTCAGAAATAATCCTCTACATCTATATATATTATTAAGAACATGAGCAAAAGTACTGAGAATATAAAAATGTATTTCAAATTGGCAATAATTTTGATTATAAACAAACAATACACCAGTACACACATTCAACAATGTTTTTCTAATTTCACACAAAGTTTGGGGTAAAATACAAAAAGCATTCTAGCAGGGATAACATTTCAGATAGCAACCTACAATTTGAACTTAAAAAACGATCTCCATTACTTTTTAAAACCTGTTACTCATGCAGATCAATTCTGCATTACAATTATTCAGGCACCTTATTTTACCTAAAACGAAGAAAATTGGCACTGTTAAATTATTTTGAGAAAAATTGGATTGGCCACCTAAACAGGTCAAGCCATATATGACTTCCACATTATAGTATTGAATGGTAAACTACTACTTAACCAACATAGAGGGGTTTGAAAAAACTAATAATGCTGTGGAGGAATGGTATATCTTGTTCTCCTGCTCTTTAGGTACAGATTTCTATAGTTTCCTGAAATTTTAAAGAAGGAACAATGTTTCCTGGAAATTAGACATGGACTATCTTTGTTAATAGCCTGGAACCTGAGTAAGTAAGCACAAAACAAATGAACAGCTCCTTTTAAAGGTTCAACAATTTGCATGTTTAGGTAAGTAGAATACTTCGAAAGTATTACATATATTCTACATTACTAACTAACACAAAAATCCTACAGGCATTTTTTTTTACTCTCCTGTTTTGACTAATTCCTATACAATTAGCTGCACATTAGGGGTCAGATGTACTTACTTTAAGATTTGCTTTGAAGATGTGTCACTTTAAGTGCACTCCTGAAGCAAAATCTATTTGGCTCGTACAAAGCCACACGAAGCCTGATTTGCATGACTTTACAAACAATATCCCTTCCTGAACAAAAGCAATTTTACCCACAACCTAGACACTTTTGGACTATGGTGCAAGAGTTCTGCATTGGTGCTAGGCAGCACACACCGTGCCAGCGCAAGGAGGGATGACTATTCTGCCTTATCTTAATTGATATGGTGCATTTCTTCTCTCTGTGTAATGCAATGCAGCACAGCAACTTTCCTTGCTGTACTGCGTTGTGTCAAACCTTTCAAATTCTGTCTCTAAATGTACAATACTTCTAAGAATCCTGTGGTATTGTGTAGTTTTATCCTGCAGTCTTTGTGGTGTGTGTATATGTGTGTGTGTGTGTGTATATACGGTATGTTCTTTCCTCCACCCCACTTCACTGGTTCTTTAAGGTTTACACCAGATGACAGTTACTGTGAAGGCATCTTGATGGCTGTGGCTGGAGTTTCTTTCTCTGTGGATTAAACCTCTTGAACTTTCGGCCTGCTGGTATTTCATTGGGATATTTGAAGTTTGCCTAGAAACATCACCTTTGACCATGACTGTACATGTTTGGGAAGAGACGTCAACACCTACCTTTCTTGGATCTACATCGGGTTTGTACTTCCCATCTATGAGGTACTGGTTTCATTGGTGTTTTGATTTCTTGCCATCCTTTCATTCTCCTTTCATTAATTGTTTTGAGTATTCCTTTTCTAATGGCTTATTTTGCCTTCCCTACAGGTAAACTTAGGGCCCGATTCACAGAACTAACTTAAGACAAAATCCTAAACTTACTACTTTTGGTATTCACAGAAGTTAGGATTTTGTCTTAAGTTTGTCTTAAGACAGACTTAAGACAGACTTAAGATAGGATTTTGTCTTAAGTCTGTCTTAAGACAAACTTAAGACAAAATCCTAACTTCTGGGAATACCAAAAGTAGTAAGTTTAGGATTTTGTCTTAAATTAGGTCTGTGAATCGGGCCCAAAGTTTTTAAATCACGTTCATGCCGCTACAACTGCATACTTCTACGTAGTACAGCATTGGGAATGGTACTGACTCTTTGCAACCATATAAATATATATTTTTTTTTCGGTTCCATGTCAACTGGCCCCGCATTCTCCAAATGACAGTTGTGAAAGATGTTTCTGGCAGTGTCTCTGGCTCTGTTCAGAGCCGCATGAGCACCGTTTTCTCTGTGGCCATCATGCTGTTCTTGGTGCACTCCCCAGAGTGCCAGCCTTTTTTTCCAAGAGAACGTGTGCTTTAGGATTTCTACCTACATTCCCAGTGCGGGCTGCACTAGAGCATTTCCTTGTATCACTTCAGGATTCAACCTACATCTCTGACATTCACCACCTGGTAACTTTCCTTGCATCTCTTCCTCCAAGTGAGTATTGCCGGCTAGCCCGCCGTTTTTTTCTCCTGTGTTGTATTGTTTTGTGGCATTTTAAGCTCTAAGTGAATTTTCCCTATTCATGCCCTTATATAGGTATAATTCACATTGCCCTAATATTGGCTTAGCAATAAAGCCCTTATTTAGACTTAGCCCATGCAGAACATATACAGGCATGGCTACTTTCACCTGTACCAAACGTCACAACGATTTCTTGGAAAATCAGCTTAAGCAGTTAGGTAACTTCCCCTTCCTTAAATATTTATTTGTCCAACAACTCATGTACTTTGCATAGAACGACTATTCCCTAGGGGTTCTTGCCTGACGTTATTATGCCCGACATTACGTCAAACTGTGTCATTCCTAGACACCTTTAAGGTATAAATATACCTTCACTTGCTCTAGCAAGACACAGTGGTTCGGAGCAGTTCGACTATCTACTTGCCCGGCGCAGCTGCCTACAGCAAGTGCAGAAAGAATCCGACCCTCCAGCTGACGCCCTGATCAAGAGGTTGCCTTTCTCTCGCCTTAGAATCCAGCTCCAGTGCTTCCAAGCTCCCCTTGCGGGGTGTTGAGAAATCGAGTACCCGAGACAGAGATACCAGACCTCCTTCATTCTAACTAAGGTATGGAGCTGATTAGAACCTAACGAAATCTTTGATAGATTCTTGGCAAAGAATACTAAACCTATGCTACACAATTCTTACTTCTTCCCGCATACTAGACTTAGGTTAGGTACATTGGGGTAGGCGTATTTTAGAAAACACCACTTGAGTATTTTTAGTCATTTTTATTTATGCATGTGTTTGTATATGGCTCAGAAACCATACAATGCTTTTACAGTATTATTTTATAATACTATTCTTGCTGTACGCAATATACTTTGCAGTCTGCTTAACGATTGTAGTAGTTCACTTCTCTTGCATGAGAATGAAGAGTGTTCAATGCACCTTTTTTATTGAAAACGCCCGTCTCTCTATTTCTCCGCAACTCTGTTGAGACGAAGTATGCACGATTGACTGAGTGAAATACTTATCTATTGTTTCCGCGACTCTATAGATATATTTCTTATTCTTGGAAAACAAAGTTGTCATGTTTATGCGGTTGTCAAAAATTAATCCCTTCATTGTGAATTTGAGAAAGTTTCTAGTGATCTCTGAGCTGGCTGGCATTCACTATTAAATTTAATATATTCGATAGAGACCTAGTCAACCTCAGTCCTACGTCTAATCAATAGGATACACTATTCTAATGCGCAGAGCCTATTGGGAATATAGGAACTACACTACAGTGTGATTATCATGCTATGCACAACTGGAGAAACAATAGAAGGACTACGTTTTTGTTTATTTCTCTTGCATGGAAAAAGAAAGATCAGTGAAGGAAAGAATGATTTTTTTAAACTTATTTCTTTTTTTTTTTTAATTATCGCCGCTAAGCGGCTAAGAACGGCCGTTAAAGCTGCGATAATTTCCTATCGCCCCCTTGATAATATGCCCCATAATATTCCTAATTGAGGCAAGAGGAGAATTGTTTTTTTTATCTCCAAACCTTTCTAACTTCACATGTGTGCTGTATTGTACAGCACTCAAAGGAAAGTGGCAAAACGCAAAAAGTAAGTGTAAACATAGTATTCTGCACTGGAAGGCACCCTTCATGTACAAACCTATGTGAGACTCACACTGCAAACTTGGCATTATGAAGCCAGGTTGTGGCAGTGTGGTACAGAGCAGCCAAATTGTGTCAGTTCTAGGTAAGAGAGCAGCAGCTCCTATACTAGGTATGGCGCTGCCTTCTCTCTCACTTCATGCAGCTCAGTATCGCAGTGTTTCATTCCTCTCTGGGCTATTGTGAATTTGTGGAAGATCTGCTCTAAAATACTTTTAAAGTGAAAATTTACAAGGCAACCAATTAATTTATAAATGAATGAATGAAAACATCTGTGTATGTATATCAGACTGCATATTCCAGCAAACTCTTTATCATAAAACCAAATCTGCTAGAGCATGTAAAAGAATTATTACTTCAGAAACAAGTTATTTACACTACATGAGAAGGCCATACTATCACACCATAGGCATGGTGCAAAAACAACTACAAAAGGAACACATGTTCATATAAAATGTTTGAAATAAGCTTGCTTCATTGATCTGCGATGAAGCCAAGGGCCTCATGTACAAAGAATTTTAGTGTTTGCAACCCCTCAGATTAGGTAACTCAGATGGTTTGTGAATGCTAAAACATGTTTTAAGTGCAGTAAACCCATTAAACAATTCAGAAAAGTTTTTCTGGATCCTTTAAAGGGTTTAGGAAACCATTAGGAATCGCTATTTGGAAGGGGTATGATAAGGGCATTCGAATGCTGCTTTCTGATTGTATGTATTAATGTTTTGCAAACAAAATCTGATTGCAAATCATTAGTATTTTACCATCAACTTAATGGAGCTGGTAAATCTTTCACAAACGCTTTGGGAATATTGACCAAAAATGTTTTTTTAGGAGCAGGCAGTGTTCCATTGGACCACTGTAAACTCTTAAAAATTGTTTTGCATTTTTACATTTTTTTACTAAATCCTATTTTTCTTTATGAAAAATGGGCTAAATTAAAAAAAGGATTGCTTTATTTAAAAGCAGTCAAAGGCATGGTGGTCTGCTGACCTCTGTAGGCCACCATACCTGTGATTGTAGACAATCTTAGTGGGTTGCATTTTGAATATTGATGAGGTAGATCGCGATGCAAACCTATACAATTTTGCATTTTATGAACCCACCTGTTAGTAGGTACATCGGTTCAGTTCAGTTCATAAAATGCCAATACATTTGGTGGAAGTTGGTACACAAATTGCAACCACTTTTAGCAAAATCTATTTTAGTACATTCCAAATAAGAAATCACAAACTGCCAATTGTTATTAGTCACAATTGATGAATTCTAATTTGGAAGTTTTGTACACGAGGCCTCAATTTCCTAGAAAATTCAAGCCTATTGCTTTATTGAACCTTGTCTTTTTAGGACAGGTTAGTCAGTGAGATATGTGTATTTTTTTTTTTTTTTTACAAATCTTTATTGAGTTTTTAGCCCTTCCTCTTTTTTAACAGCGTGGTTCCCCCCCCCACCCCCTCCCCCCCCTGACAACCCCTCTTCCCGGTACAGGGTGCATTTTGAAATATTTGAAATTTAACAATAAAAAATAAAGAGTTGTAAAGGAAATTAGAAAGATACAGGCTTCGAAGAGTAAAAAAAAAACAAAGCAAAAAGAAATACATAATAACATTTATAGAGCATTCGATATATCTCAACCTAGTTTATCTATGCTGGGTTCCCTAGCCATAGTCTAACTGGTTCCCAAATTTTCAATCCCTTTGCTTTTTTTCTGATACCTTTCCGGCTATAAATGGAAATTTCAAGATTATATGTTGCTAAGAAACGCATCAGCCACTGTTGAAATGTGGGTGGGCATTGGTCCAGCCATGCGGAGGTTAAACAGATTCTAAAGACTGCCATAGCAATATATATGAGTCCCTGCATGGCTATAGGTCTAGTAGCTTTATCTACCCCTAACACGATTTCTGCTATGCTGATCTCTATATCAACTTTGAATATTTCCGATAGGCAGTTGGAGACTTCTCGTTTAAAATTATCTAGAAAACAACATGTCGCCAACATATGTATCAGATCGGCTTTAGGTCTATTACATCTGGGGCAGAGAGTCCCCTTTCCCACTCCCCACTTTGAAATTTTTTCGGGTGTGTAATAGAGATCGAAAAAGGTTTTGTAAAACTGAGCTTGTAGCTTGGTAGACATTAGAATAGAACTGGATAATTTGAGTGCTTTGTGGGCTAGATCCTCTGTGATATTAATACTGTTTTGCCAAATATTTGCATGTTTATCGATATCGTCAGGTAGTGCAGCGATTAATTCTTTATATATGTCCCCAATTTTTACCCTATTAGATCGAACTACAGTGTTAATTGTTGGGATTTTCCTAAAGCAACCATTGGGTCCCCCTTTTTTGATAATAAAATCTCTTGATTGTAAAAACCTAAAAAATTGTGCGGATTCAGCCCATATTTAGTTTTTAACGATTCAAATGAACAAAAACCCGTTGAGTCAAAAAAAGAGCCGAGTTGTGAAATTCCCAAGCTAACCCATCGCCGCATGCAGGAATCTGAAAAAATTTCTGGCAGGTTGGTATTATTATCTATCGGAGTGTAGAATGAAAACCTGCCTATCGCCAAATGCTTCCAAACCATATTCCAAACAGTATAGATACCCTTAAGTGTTTTAAATCGTTCTTTTTTAAGATGGCATTCATAGGATAGCTTCCAGAGATGATTATTGGCATTGTTACCCAAAATTAATTCCTGTGGGGTTGGAGTCAAGCACGTTGAAGTTGAGTCTTGTTTGGGGATTAGCAGTAAGCGACTGTATTTGATGGTTGTAGCCCACCAATATAGTTTGAAATTAGGAAGGGCTAGGCCACCTCTGTCCCTGGAGTGTGTGATATGTTTGTAGGCTCTTCGTGTTTTTCCATAGCCCCAGACAAAACGAGATAGCATATTATCTATTTCATTAAAGAGTGATAAGTCAAAGTTAAGACAAATTGCTCGGAATAGGTACAGAAATTTGGGCAACAAAACCATTTTAATGAGGTTACATCTTCCGATTATTGTTAGATGTAGGTTGTGAAGTCTCAATAGGGTTTTTTTTGTTTGTTTGACTAAAGGGTCTAGGTTCAGAGCCACCAGTTTATTTAGGTCGGATGTAATATTTTTTTTTTTTTAAATCTCTTTATTAGCATCAGATTGGTCCGTGCAAGCATACAAGTACACAGTAAATTGTTGACAATGAAAACGTTAATGATCATTATACAAAGGAAATAAATGGAGGACTGGACCAATGATATTACAAGCAGTGTAACACAGTCTAAAATCTTATTTTCACTTTTCCATATCTGAAGGAATAATGCACACTCGGAAAGATGACACAAAGAGATATAACCTTCTTCAAACAAAACAAAAATGAGTGAGCCTTCGTGACAGAGAGAGCGGCAAGTAACACATCTATTTGACTGGCAAGATGGCATAACCAGAGGCATAGGCAGTCAAGGGCAGGTAAAACGACTAATGTAAAGACTAGAGTGAAGCAACCACTCCAGCCGGGGCAAGGTGTGTAAAGGAACTGAGGAGAGAAACGTCCCGGCCCAAACCAGCATACAGTCCACAAATCAGCAGCTCACGCATATCCCACTCCAGTAGTGTGTGGACGCTAGGCCCTGCATAACTCAATAGGCAGCGCACGGCGGGTCGGCCAAAACCACCTAGCCCACCCCCTCTGGGACAATAGAGCTAGCAGCCTGGGAGTGTGTGTCCCGTGTAATCTTGCTAATATACTGTCGGTATGGGCCCCAGATGTCGATTGGGCGTGAGGCTGTGGGGATCTGCGTGGAGTACTCCACACTATTGGTATTGCATTGGGAAAGGCTGCGCATCCAAGTCTTGGAATCAGGGATCCGCCTGGACCCCCAAAGTAAAGCAATTTCCCTTTTCGCCAGCAAGAAACCTATGGCAGCAAGTTTACGCGTGGTCCGGGGGAACTCAGCGACATAGCCAAGCAGTGCAATCTCTGGCTTATGTTGCAATTCGCATTCCAAAATGTCGCCCAAGATATGGTGCACCTGCAGCCAGTAGGTGTGCAGTTTCGGACAGGTCCATGTGAGATGTGCAAAATCGGCATGGGGAGCTCTACATTTAGGGCAGTGATGAGGTCTGGTCGGGTCAATTCTGTGGGCCAGCGCCGGTGTGAAGTATAGGCGCCTCAAAAATTTAAAATGAATTAGCTTATGCCTACTGTTGACTGACACCTCTTTAGTGGAGCGGCAACAGGCATCCCATTGGTCATCCGTGATGGGGCCACCCAAATCAAGTTCCCACGCCGCACGAACTTTCGCATCCGAGGCCGGGAGGGCCGCCACACAGAGTCCATACAACCTGGAGACCATATGGGCTCCCGTTTGCGACTGGATTAGGAAAGTCAGTGCTGCCATGTCATCCGGCGGCAGTGGGAACGACGGAAACTGCGCTCTAAGCATGGACCTCACCCTAGTCAGGACGAAGGAATCCATAAACGTCCGGTCCGTGAATCGCGGGTCCTCGGACACAGAAAAAACATGTCCGTCCGGGAACAGATCCCCTATTGTGGCGAGCTGGTATTTGGACAGCGTTCTGCGGACCACCGCCTCTGCAGTGATGGGGAGCCAATGCGGGTTAGGTAGTGGAAGAGCCGGGGAGTACAGCACGTCCAGCTGGAGCAGCCTACGCAACTGCATCCAGGCCCATGAAGTAGTGGACACAGTTTGTATGTCAAGTGGGTCTCGGGGGAAGCCTGTGGGTAATATCGAGTTGAGGGTAAGTGGTAGTACCAAGTCCGCTTCAGGTCTCAAATATGGAATCCGAGCGTCTGGATGGAACCAAGGATGCGCATATGCGCACTGCGCGACTAGGTAATAAATATAAAAGTCTGGCACTCCAAAGCCACCCCGTTCATAAGGCAGCGTTAAGATGCGCCAAGAAACTCGCGGATTCTTATTCCCCCACACTAAACGCAACAACAAAGATCGGAGTTGGGTGAAAAAAATTCGAGTGAGTGGGATCGGTATGTTATTAAATAAATACAGAAAACGGGGAAGTATAATCATTTTAATTATGGCGATACGGCCGGCCATCGAGATAGGGAGGCGAACCCAACGTGTAATATTATCCTCCAGAAAGTCTAACGCCTGTCCGTAATTAAGACGAATCATGGATACCGTGTCCAGATGGATGTGGATACCCAGATATTTCACCGATTCAGTATTCCACTCCAGCGGGAACGGGCAGTCCCAGCGGGCAGTGGAGGGGGTGAGCGGAAAGATCTCAGATTTGTGCCAATTGATACGAAGGCCGGAGTATCTCCCAAAGCGTTCCACCTCAAGCAGCAAGGGCGACAGGTTGGACTCCGGAGATCTAACATATAGAATGGTATCATCAGCGTAGAGGGAGATGAGTACCGGGCCCGTCCGGAACTGGAGCCCGCGGTGCAAGTGGTGCTCCTGAAAGTGTCGTACCAAAGGGTCCATGGCCAGGATATACAACAGGGGGGACAGGGGGCATCCCTGTCTGGTTCCCCGGGAAAGAGGGAAACTATCAGAGAGCGTGCCATTAAGGCGCAGCCTCGCTCTGGGGGCAGTATAGAGCAACTCGACCGTGGAGACAAACAAGGACGGCATGCCCATACGGTGCATGACGGACAGAAAAAACGACCATTCTAAGGAGTCAAATGCCTTCTCGGCGTCTAGAAATATCGCAGCTGCCGGCGTATCCGGCTCAATCCTGTGAAGGACAGAAAACAGCGTCCGCAGATTAAAGGAGGTGGATCTATGGGGAACGAATCCGGACTGGGCAGGCGAAATGATAGATTCCATAAGTAAAGATAGTCGAGTGGCAAGGACTTTCGCCAAAATTTTATAGTCAAGATTGAGTAGGGAAAGGGGCCTGTAGGAACCGCACCTAGTGGGGTCCCGACCTGGTTTGGGAAGTAAAATGATAACTGCCTCCCGCAATGTGGGTGGCAGAATCCCTGTTTCGAGCGCCTCCGCATACACCTCGATCAGGCGAGGTACCAGCTCCTCCTTGTACTCCTTATAAAAGTCGGCCGAAAAGCCATCCAGACCCGGCGCCGAGGAGCCTTTCAGCGCATCAATGGCTTCCACAACACAGTCCGGGTCGATAGGCATCGCCAGAAATTCCTGCATATGTTTTTCCAGGAACACCATAGAGATTTCGTTAATATAGGGGCCTGGGTCGCGACAGTCAGCCGACAGGCCCGAAGTGTACAATTCCGTATAGTAGGAGAGGAAGGCACCGCAAATGGCAGGGGTGGTCTGATGACGAACACCTAGATCATCAACCATGTCGGAGATGAAAGATGCCTGGCGGGGGGGTCGAAGCAAATGGGCCAAGAGCTTGCCAGGCCTGTCACCTTCACCATATTGCCTAGCCGAGTGTTGTGTGCAGAGATACTTCAGTTCCCTGTCTGCAGTGTCTCTGAACTCTTGCAGTAGTTCTAGCCTTTTCGCCTCTACCCCAGCAACCGTATCAGTGAGCGTGTCAGTGTCTAATGCAGCAATGTCCTTCTCAATACGGGTCAGGGAGGCACGGATGTCGCGCAGAGCCCCTACATGTTTGTCGATGCAAACCCCCCTGATAGTGGCCTTGAATCCCTCCCACAATGTAGCCCAAGTGTCCACCGTGCCCTCGTTGAACTCAAAGTACTCCTCAATGGCAGTACGGACGTCTTCCTTGAAGACCGGGTCAGATAACGCCCTTCCAGGAAAGCGCCACTGCCTCTCATACCCTCCCAACCTGGGGATTAGTAGGGTCAGCACTACGGGAGAGTGATCAGACAGTGTGCGCGGGAGTGTCGAGTGGTCACTTACCCAACCGGCCACCCCTGGGGAAAGGAGCCAGTAGTCTATTCTGGTACTAGTGTTGTGATACCCCGAGTGGTGGGTGTAGATGGGAGCGGCGGAGTGTAAACGGGCCTCAATGTCAATCAGTGAGTAGTGAGCGCACATATCCGCCAGCACAGCACGTGAGCGGGGCTTACAGTCCGGGGAAGAGGAGGTGCTGTCCCTGGCAGGGGTCATCAGCAGGTTAAAGTCACCCCCCACTATCATCATATCAGTGTCTAATCGCAGCAGAACATTCTGAAGACCCTGGAAGAAGGCAGGGGAGTCCGAGTTGGGGCCATATATTCCAACAAAGGTGACCTTGAAGCCCAGAAGCACCCCCGTAACCACAACATACCTGCCATCTACATCCAATACACTGTCTGAGAGCACAAATGGGACGCGTCGATGTATCAAGATCGCAACCCCCCTCGCATATCTGCTATAGCTAGAAAAAAATCTGTGCGTGCCCCAGCTTTTCGCAAAGGAGGAAGAGTCAGCACCCATTAGGTGCGTCTCCTGTAGAAATAAGACATCCACCCCATGTCGCGCTGCATAGTTTAGAACTTGTCGCCTTTTCCTCGTGTCATTTAAACCCCGGACATTCCAAGACATGGAGGTAAGTCTGGAAGGGCCAGACTGCTGCCCTATCCTAGCCATTCAAACCGGTGGAATCGTAAGGAAACATGTGTGTGCAGAACCGCCGGCTCCCTCCCGCAAAGTAGGCATCACTCAAATAGAAAAACAGTGCGTGTGCACGAACAACAGAACCAATGCGTAAACAAACCCATCCCAACCACCCACCACCCAGCCACTCCTTAAACCCAAGGAGGCTATTCCCACCCACTCGGAGACAATCTAGAGCAACAGACAACAACAAGTGTCCGCTAATGTACCTGTAAGATAAAAACAACGTTAGAGAAAAGTACAGCACGGCTCGCGCCATGGGGGTAGGCGACGCTCCGCCATGCGAGAACCACAATCGGGGCAACGTTCAAATGTCAGCAATTATGAAAAGCACTGCAAAAAAAAAAATAACAGCATTGCAGATGCAGAATACTGGGGCTAATAGCCTGGCATGAAAAGATGGAGAGGAGATAAGTCAACCCTGTCCGGTGTCATTAAACAGGTCAGCACTAGCCTGTGAGTCAATGCGTGGCGGAGACTGTTGTGCGTCATCCGACTTTCGAGGCGACCCTCTGTTTTTGTAGACTCGACAAAATTCCTGTGCCTCTGTAGGGGAGTCAAAAATGCGAAACCTGCCATCCACGTCCACTCTGAGCCTGGCAGGATACAGCATCCCATATCGCAACCCTAGTTTGCGCAATGCAGCCTTGACACCAGTGTACTTACGGCGCGCATCTTGGACCATGATCGTGAAGTCCGGGTAGAAAGAGAGCACATCTCCCTGCCACCGAACCTCGCCCGCTTCCCTGGCAGCTTTCAGCGCCGTGTCTCTGTCCCTGAAGTTCATGAGCCTGGCTATAATGGGCCGGGGCGGCAGGCCAGGGTTAGGCCGGGGCCCCAGCGATCTGTGTGCACGCTCAACCACGAAGCCAGTGGTAAACGTGTCTCGACCAAAAAGTTCGATCAGGAGGTGCTCCACAAAAGTGTCAAAGCGTCCGGTGGCTGTCGTCTCCGCCACGCCAATTATTCGGAGATTATTGCGCCTACTGCGTGCCTCCAAATCCTCGTTCTTAATTGCGACGTCTTTAAGGATCTTCTCCACACGTTCCAACCTTTTCAGCGTCGACGCGGCTCCATCCTCGATGTCGGAAACTCTGGATTCCGCCAGGTCCAGGCGCCTATCGTGCAGTTGGATCGTCGCGCCCATGTCCGCCATTTTCTTATCGAGGGTATCAAAGCGAGAATCCAAGGCCTTGAATCCAGCCCGCATCTCACCCATCATCTCAGCGACCATACCCGCAGTGTCCCTCGGCGCCGCCTGGCCCCCAGTGTCCGCCTCAGTTGCCGGCGATACCGCAGAAGCACGGGTGGGCGCAGAACTGAAGGTAAGTCTCTTCTGGGTAACATCTTTCTTCACCATGTTGGAAGCACTGTCGGAGAGATCACCAGTGGCACAGGACTCTACGATCACCGCGACCTCCAGAAAGTCGAGCACAGCGACAGGGCACCCCTGCAGCAAGGCGGTCAGGTCGGGACCGGAGGAGTAGGGGTACTCGTTGTTCCTCCGCCTCAAGGCCGAGTCGCACACAGGACGTCGGGGTGTCAATCCGGCTGGAGCAATGTATCAGAGGTCAAGAAGCAGGGTCAGCAGGTGGCCGCGGCAATCCCCCGGCGGCAGCCGGCGGATCAAGGGACCCGCTGAGTGGTATAGTGGGGGGACCAGGTAAGTAAGGCCTCAAGATATCAGCAGCCCAGATGGGCGAAGCCACGCAGGTCCCGCAGTCAGCACCGGCCACGAGGAGTTTCACAGGCGTCCGACACTCCAGGCCACCGCATCAGCAGGAGTGCAGGAGAGTTTGTAGGTACTGGGTCTGCAGGGGGACAGACGCGGGCTGGGGTGCACGGTAGCGGTGGGGGCAAAGGTGGTAGACCCCCACCAAGTGCAGCAATGCCAGGCCGTCTGCAGAGCGCCCAAGAGCCCGCCGGCCACACCCCCCGCCAATCTCCCCCCAACCCCGGAGCCCGCCGCCCGCGCCCCCCGCCCGCCGCCGCACTTCCCAGGCAGTCCCCGAAAATCGAGGCCCCGGCTCCCAAGGCCGGACCAGGCCGCTAGTGCCGGTCGCGCACCGAGGGGCCGCACCTCCACCAACGGACACCACCGGGGCCGAGCAGCGGACCCGGGAGAGCACAACAGCGGCCCCAGGGCCGAGGGGAATAACGAGGGGGCAATCAGAGAGACTCACCAGGCGCTCCGGCGCTGCAATGGAACGGCCCGCGAGGCTCAGCCGGCCTCAGCACCTCTCAGCTGTTCCGCCCTTTCGCGTCGTCCCCCGTCCTCTAGACTAGGCAGGCTGCATCAGATGGCTGTAGGGGTCAGTTGCAGGCATAATTCGACCCCAGCGCAGTGCCGGATCACTTGTGAACGGCCCCGTTCCTCTCTCGCCCGGCGGAGCTCTACAGTCAGGCGGCCATTTCGTTCGCCTGCGTAGCCACGCCCCTCTCGGATGTAATATTAATGCCAAGATATAATGCATTATCGGTAACTCTTGCATCATCCATATTGATCTTATTATTTATAATAATCTGGGTTTTGGTTTGATTTAATTTGTATCCCGAAATCTATCCAAACTTTTTGGCTTCTTCCTCCATTATCCCCACAGTTGTAATTGGATCAGATGTCACAATCGCGATTTCATCTGCGAAGGCTAGAGTTTTAGTTTCATCATTCGATGTCTTCATGGGTAGTATGGTCGGATTCATTTCTAGCTTGGCGATAAAGGGGTCGATGTATATGGCAAAGCGTAGGGGAGAACATGGACACCCTTGTCTTGTGCCTCTTGTCACTTTGATAGTATCCGATGTGACCCCGTTAATCGTAACGACCGCTTCGGGAGAAATGTACATTTTCTATACTGCTTTGATAAAATGCTCCCCAATCCCACTCTTTGCCATGACCGACCATAGAAATGGCCAGGAGACCCTGTCGAATGCTTTTTCAGCATCTAATAAAATAAGCCCCATAGGGTCTCCTACGACCTTGGCGATGTCGAAGAGGGTTATCACCCTCTGAACGTGGTCTGTGGTTGATCTCCCGGGAACAAACCCGTGTTGTCTAGCCGATACAATTTTATGGATCAAAGGTGCCAATCTGCTTGCTAGCAGTTTGGAATATATTTTGGAGTCGTTATTGATTAAGGTAATTGGACGATATGAACCTAATTCTGTCGGATCTTTGTTTTTTTTAGGGAACACTGTAATTTTTGCACGCGCCCAAGACGCCGGGGGATTCCCGTTCATAAAGACCTGGATAAACAGCTGGGTTAGGATGTCTTTAAGTGGGCTACTAAATCTGACATAAAATTCCACGGGGATACCGTCCAGACCTGATGCCTTGCCTGATGGAAGACTATTTATGGATAGTAAAATTTCTATCCAGTCTGGTGCTTCAGCGAGAGTTTCCTCATCTGTTTTAGATAGGCTGGTCCTTATATCCGAAATTAAATACTGATCGATTTTATCTTGTTTAATAATTGTTTCAGAATATAGCTCAGCATAATATCTCCTAAAGGCATCTCTGATGTCGTTAGTGTCATGAGTTAGGCCCAATATTGGGTCTCTTATGGCTTTAATCGTATTTTTTGTATTTTGTTCTCTTACACTAATGGCTAATTGGTGCCCTACCTGTTCACTCCATTAATAAATTTTTTCCCTATTTGCTGTAGCTTTAAGAATTGCTTTGCGAGTGTATATTTCAGATATTAGGTTTTTTGCTATCACAACATCTCTATTGGCCTCATCGATATTGTTCCCCCCTTGTAGTACTCTGATTAAATATTCTTCTTTCCTGGCCAAATTCTCCGCAAGATCTTTTAAGTTTTGTTTATTTTTTTTGTTATGTTGAATAGAAAATCTTAGGGTTTCTCCCCTTATCCCTGCCTTTAATGAATCCCATACAACCTCTAACGGGGCGCTACCCATGTTGAAACTTAAAAATTCTGGGATCCATTGATCCATATGTGTGCAATAATGGTCATTAATTAGTAGAGCTCTTTCAAAGGTCCAGTTACTGCGATCAGATTTGATAATGTCGATATCGACGCTCATAAGCAGGGGATTTTGGTCTGAAAAAACCCTTGGGAGCTTATTTATAGAGCATTTGGATAATATTACATTAGAGATAAACATATAGTCTAATCTAGCCAGTTTGCGATGGGGGTGGGAAAAAAACGTATATCCATGGTTTTGCGGCGCTTTCATCTCCCAGCAATCAACCAGCCCATGAACCTGACAGAGATCCACCAGGGCCTTGTATGTTCTAGGTTTCCGGCCATGATATTTAAATGTTAATTCCGAAAGCCAAATTGGTGGGAGATTGATATTAATATCCCCACACATAATCATTGGAACTGGCCAGTGTGCTAGTTCATTAGATAGAAACTGTAACAATATTGGATCATCTGTGACATTGCCATAGATTGAAGAAACAGTGAATTTTTTCCCGCTTATACATTGACATTCTGTAATAGCCCATCTGCCCAATGGATCTGAAGCTGATCTTATAAAGCTCAAACCACCACCTCACGCTAAAATAGCTACCCCACGAGTTTTTTTTGGTTGGGTGGTGGCAACAATAACTCTATATCCCAAATCTTTAAGTAAATGTCTTTGTGATCCCTCTATATGTGTTTCTTGAAGACATATTATTTCTGCTCCTATCGAATTTAATCCTATTGCTAATCTTTGCCTTTTTTTGATGTTGTTAAGCCCACATATATTCATAGTTAATACTCTCAATTTAGCCATTTATTTTGTATGTTTGGTGCACTAGAATTAGTTTTTTTTTTTTTTTTTTTTTATTCATTTGACAGTGTGCTCTTCTTGTCCTATACCTTATCCTGATCATTAGTTCCACCCTTTCAATATGCCTGTACCGTTGTCCCCTTTCCCCTCTCCCGTCTTCCCCACAACAACTAAAACCCACCCCCCCTCTCCCCTCCCGCCCTCCATCTGATAAGGCTACCTATTGCCCGTAGGCCCAGGTTGTGGGCATCTCGCAGGTCCTTCGGAAGTAGGTGGCTCTAGGCCCTGACCCCTGTAACTTCTGAAGAGCTGTTTGCCCTAATCTGTAATTTTTTGTTCAACGGCTATCTTTTATAGGCGTTTACTTATTCCACAATAAACTTGCCTGTCAACCCATTTTTTGTTTTTTGTTTTTCAAGGAGAATCTAGGCTCTCACTCTCTACCTGTCTCTCAGCACTTTAACTGTAGACGTATAGTCTCTATTTATTGTGTTTTTTTCCTTTCGAAAGATTAGTTTTGTCTTTGCTGTGGTCGGAGATCTCTTCCAGATAGGTTTGCGCTTGAATCTCGCTGGAAAAGCTTCTTGTTATGCCATTAAATATAACTTTTAGTCTTGCTGGATTCAGTAAGAAGACTGTTGCGCCAATCTTTTCGAATGGGGAAAAAAGTTGCATTAATCGCCATCTTCTCTCGACAGTTGCATGGGCAAAGTTGGGTCTGCTAAAGAAAGCATATCCTTTGTATTGTCTTTTTTTGGTCGGTCTTGCCAAATCGAAGATTGCTTCCCGTAGAAGAAAGTTACCGAAGTTGACAAGCATTGCTCTGGGATATTGCTCTGATCCTTGTGACTTTTTGTTGATGGTAAAAGGAAAGCGATGGACTCGTTGAATCTCCTTCTCCCAATCCCATGAAGCAAGCTCGGGGAATGAATCTTTAAACAGGGATAGCATATAGCTCCTTGGATCGTTCCCCTCTAATCCCTCAGGGATCCCCAAAATGCGAAGATTATTGCGGCGGGCTCGGTTTTCATGATCTTCTACCTTAGTCATTAGATCATGGATGACCTCTTCTTGTGATTGACCTTGTTTCTGGAGAGCCAGCACATCTGTTTCAAGATTCTCAGTTCGTTGTTCGACCGAGGCCATTCTGTCTGAAATTTCCAAACATGTTTGACCTACTTTACTGATAGCTCCTTGGAGTTTCTGGTTATCAGCTTTAACATCCGATTGAAACTTTTTTATTGAATTGAATACGTCTACCAAGGATGGTTCGCTAGCCACCATGTCGTCGCCTAATGATTTTGGTTTTGTTTTTGAATGTGGCTTGGTAATAGCGTGTGGGGAAGTATTCCTATGTTTTTGATCAAGCCGACAACCTAGTTCTACGTTGCTTCCTTGATCTGTAGTATCTTCGTCCAGCAATTTGTTTTGTCTCCTTTGTCTTCTTTTTTTTCTTTCTTGTTTTTTTCTTATAGCACTGTTATCTTTAGGAGAAATGTTCTGTTTTTTGGAACTAGAGTTGGAGTTATATAAATCAATAGAGTCTGTGTGGATTTCTTCATATCTTAATCCTGGGGGTTCGCTTGAGGTTGACATCCCAGTCTCGTAGATTTCGGACTCTGATATTGATTCAGGCTCGGATTCCATTACCGTTCCCGGCTTATTTGTATTAGAGATGTTTGATTTTGGGTTTGACTTAGAATTTAGGTTTAAATCGCTTGAGTCTTCTATATTTGCTGTGCTATTTGTCACTATATTGCTCACATTTATCGATGATAATGCGTCGGGGGCACAATAATCGGTAGACGGGTCCACTTCTTCATCCGCTTGTTTGCCCTCTTCAAAGAATTCTGTTTTATCTTTACAATCTTTCGAATCCGAGTATAATTTGGGGGTACACGGAGATTTATTCTTGATACCCGCCTCTGAAGTGCCATGATGCTCACTTGAAATATCTATAGTACACTGAGTTTTAGATATATTATTTTCGTTGGTTTCTATTTCAACCGGGTTCTCTTGGTAGGCGGGCTCTTTAGAGACGGGACAGAATATTGTTGATATCCGCGGCTGGGATTCCTGTGACAACCCACTTGACTTTACTGCCGACTTTAGATTTCTTATTGCCTGCAATCGCTTTGCTTTTTTGGCCTGTAGTTCCATTTTGGCCTGCGTCAGTTGGTATTCCGAATCATTTTCTTGTTCGTCACCTTTATGTTTACTTTTTTCTTTTTCTTTGCCTCTATCACTGTTTTTTTTCCTTTTCTTTATCTTTCGATCGATATTTTTCTTTCTCTTTCTCTTTCTCCTTTATTTTTTCCCGGTTTTTATCCTTTTCTTCTTTGCTTTTTGCCCCCCTGGTTTCAACCCGCCGTAACATATTTCTCTGGCCTTGCACTTCAGCCTCCTCCGGAGTCTCCCGGGTGGTTACATCTTGTTGTAGGCTAGTTGTGGTTTTGTCTTTGGCATTAAGGTCGTGATGTTGGCTCTGATTACTTAGACCAGCTCCGCTGTTCGACTCTTCGCCTTGTATCATGCCTGTGGTCGCCATATTATACACTCGACTGAGCTCCTGCCTCTCCTTTTTTTTTAGGTTGTACTTATACTTATGCTTATGCTTGAATTGCACCGGAAAAATGAAAGCAATTGTTACAGCAGCCGCTGAATCCTTAGACCCCCTAGGGATAATAGGAGTCTTAGGTGCCCTGCTCAAGGCCCCCCCGATTGCAGTCAGTAATCCAGCGCGGCTTCGAAATATTTTCCAAGCTGTCCAAGCCGTGAATGACAATGATGTCCCCTGCATCCGTCTTTTCTTTCCGGATTTTTAGACGCAATCATGTAGTCGCGCAGTCGTGCAGTTATATTATAGAATTGGGATCCTGAGAACAACCTGCAACAGCAGGTCGGTAAACTGTTAAGTAATTTAGGCAACCAGTTTTTAATAATTCACCTAGTCAGTTAATCGGTTAGTCATCTAGTAGTTCTTAACAGTTTTGGACAGTCTTAGCGATTTTAGCAATTTTCTCACAACTGCTCACAGTATGCTCACAGTATCGCAGTATCACGTTATAAAGCAATTTCTCGTAATTCTCATAGTTCTCATAATTTTCTGTTGCACAGTTGCACAGTCTTGTATATTTACTTCCCCCAAAAATATCCTTTCTCGGTTTGAAACTCTGGGCTGGAGATTCTCCGAGGTTATTTTGTTATATTAGGGGACTGAATTGTTATCTTCTGTCTTTTTGTAATTATACCCTTTTGTAAAAATTTTTTTTGTTCTTGCCCCCTCCAAAAAACCTTTCGGCCTCCTCTAGACCGGTGATTTTCACACACACACTGTCACCTGGGAGAGCATCTCACCGGCTCAGTCCGTTTTGGCTCCGTCGCTTCAGCTGCTTCTGCACGGTTCGTGCGTTAGACTCTGATTGAGACTCCTCTCCTCCCGTAGCAGGGACGAAGTTGAGTGGAGCCAGGTGAAGCCAGTAGCGTTTCGGGAGAGTCTGGAGCCCGTCACTCTCCCCCAGCACGACCTTATTTCATGGAAATTGAAAGAAGACTTGCCTACATATTTTAATGACATTTTGAATTTATTTAAATTTTCGCTTTACAGGTGGACCTAGGATGCAGTAAGATCATGTATCAGTGCTTTCTTAATTTCAGTATTCATCTAAAGTTCCTATTACTTTATCTTTTTTCTTGCTTACTGTTTTTTTCTATTTTCTTTCTTCTTTCGTTTTAATTGTCTTGTGTTTTCATTCTTTTCCCTATCTTTTATTTGCTTTATTCTGTTCATTAATTTTTACTAGCATTAAATAGTTCTTTTGGGAGGGCATTTTCAGTTTTTCTCCTGATATATTGTAATAATTTTCATCACGAACATGCAACATATATCTCCAACTCAATTTCTTCGAACATTACCAGGTAAGCCTACGCCATGCTGGTCCAAATGGAAGGACGTGTATTTAAATTACTTACGGTTGTGGAACAAATTTGTCTACAGAGAAAAAAACTTCCATGTTGGAACATTATCTGGGTTGGAGGGCCAGGAGATTTTGGAAAATTTACAAGATTTAGGAACTGATGGTGATAGTTTAAATGAATTTAAAATGGTGATAAGAAATTGGATATTCATTTTCTGCCAAAAGTGTACATCACTAGACTAGACTTCGTTCTGCCCGCAGTTTTTTTCTGGTTCTCTGGCGGCGGCCTCTCCCGGACATCGAGCTTCCTGCTGATTGTGCCTTGATAATCCCTGAAACAATAACCCCGTCCACACCTGGGTTTTTGATCGGACTGCGGTTCCTCATCTCTCCACTCCCTCGTTTGATTTCGACATTGTAAGATTAATCCTGATCATTATCCTGACAGCGGAGTCCGAGCATTGTGGCTGATGCCCGGTGGAGCTGCCTAGACAGCTATAGAGGAGATCGGCCCAGGTTCACCCCCTCGGCCGTCACCTACCTAGCCGTATATTGGGCACAGTTTCTCCCTGTCTCCCTGTTATGTCTCCTTCCTCCCCCTTCCTCCGACGAATTACCGTAACATTGATTTTTTTATCCTATGTTTGATTATGCTCTTGTAACAGATGTAAAGCGCTGTGATACCTCCGGGTCTAGACAGCGCTATATAAAACTTTCCAAATAAATAAAAAAACACTTTTATTGGAAAAATAAACAGAACGACAATTACTCCATAGAAGACTTTGTAACGGCTCTCAGAAAATGAACCTCCCCATGCAGTTTTGGTTAGTACACTGAGGAAAGGATATGTGATCAATTCATGCTTGAATGCAATAATGATAAAAGTGTGTGAAAAATTATGGTCAAAAAATTAACTTAATCTTTTGGAGGTATTAGTGATTGCTAAAGAAATAGAACATGCTGTGCAATATTTAAAAATGCAAAGTAGGTTTGGCTCCAGTTCAAGTAGCAGTATCTTTTTGCAAAAAGCAACAGAGTACTTTAAAAAGTATAAATGTATGTTTTGTTTTTGGCAAATTTTTAATATTGTCATGCAATTCGAGTGACATGTAGATTGTAGCAGGAAAACTCCACTTGCCAAATGTTGCACATTGGCTACTGCCCAGGATAAGTGAAGTAATTGCGGAAGAGATGAAGTTTGTTTTACAAATTGGTAATAATGTTAAATGTGCTTCAAAGGTGCAATGTGAACATCCATCAGACCTGGTTAGCCTAAATTGTATAGAGCGATCCATGATGATGGATTCAAGAGAATGTGTTTAATTTGTTTCTGATGAAGACTACACCAAGTATTTTGATGGTAAGATATATCTGAGAGATCCGGATGTCACACTGTAAAGCTATGGTGGTAAACCTATTGCTAATAGGTCACTTTGAGGATGATTTAACGTTTCAGCGAATTAGAACTCAAGGCAAAATTGATGTTTCTGTGAAAGGTGACACCATGCTAAGTTGGCGTTATCAAAAACTCTTAGGTATTTTCCTGGATCCAAATGTAAGTCCTTAAGTAGAAATACACAATGATAGACACTGTATCTGATTATTTTCTGTGCAATTTTCCCCAAAACACACTTGATAGGCAGATAAGGTCGGATGTGTCTAGAGGTATGTTCATTGCATCTGATTGAAGGCTGGGGCCGTACCACTTACGTTTAAGATGAGGAATATTCCCTTGAAACTACAGAGAGTGGTTGTAGCAGAACTGAACAGGATCAAGAAGAAAAAGAGAATAGAACCTGTAGAAGACTCACAGTGGGTGACTCCCACAGTTGTGGCCACCAAAGCTCTGGGGATATATGTTTCTGTGTAGATCTCAGGCACCTGAAGAAGGAGGTTGTGGAAGATATATTTCCTCCACCTAATATAATGGAAATGGTGTCTGTGATGAGCAACACAAGATTCTTTAACACCTTTTATTTAAAATCTGCCTATCACGAAGTTTGTCCGTGTGAGTAATCCAAAACTTGAACTGCCTTTTCAAGTATTCAGCTTCAATTGCATGCTCTTTAGTTTGTGCTCATCAGCATCAGTGTTCCAAAAGCTCATATCAAACTTGCTGAAAGGAATATCTAGGATAAAGTTTTTTCAGGATGATGTGGTGATTTTAAGTGGGGCATGTGCGCTCACGTCGATAAAATCAGGGAAGTGTTGAAATGTTTTAACAAAAAGATATCATGCTCAAGATTAACAAATGTCATATTTTTGGTACATGATTTCAAGGCATGGGGGGAGCCCAAAGAGGATTTTGTCAGAACGATTGTGAACCTACTGTCAACCTCCAAGAAGGAAAACGCACAGTACTTTCTAGGTATGGCTGAGTACTATTCAAGATTTGTCCTGGATTTTGCTAGTGGCACGCTCGCCATTATGAACCTTCATTAGAAGGGAGTGTAATCTGTGTGGTGAGAGGACTGTCAAAGGGAAATTGAGTGGAAAACTGCTTTGTCATCAGCACAGATCTTGAAAAGCTTCATTCCTGTGCAACCTTGTGTGATTGTGGGTGATGTGAATGACATAGGGCTTGGTGCTGTGTTAAAGCAAAGGCAGGGAAGTGAATAGGTTACCATAGCTTTTGCCTCTCGATGGTTGACTCTTGCTGTGTATTTGGCAGTCCGGACATATTGACAATTTGTGTGGGGAGCCGAATGTTGTGTACAAACAGATAACAAACCGTTGCAAGAGGTCTATGGTAGGAAAGGTCTAGATTGTATCTCATCCCGGATTTGCAAATGGTTGGTGGCACTCCAAGATTTTCAGTTTGAAGTTTCCTATGTACCGGGGATAAAACACAAGGTGGCGGATTGTTTGACCAGATTGGCAGTTGATTCAAGTGACAGTGGGGAAGAAGATGGTATATGGTGCAAAGACGATGAGATTAATGTTTGCATTGTGACTTTGGGCTACGTTACTGAAGAGGAATGGTTGAAGGAACTGGAAAAGGATGAGATTCTCAATCTTGTTCATCAGTTAATTTTGGCAGGGCATGTTGAGTGGAAAATAGATAGTAGATTTGTAGTATTTAGCAAAGTGTGTGAAAACTTATTCGTACTCAATGACGTTGTGCTAAGGGGAAGCAGGTTGTTTCCTCCCTTGGGAATTAGGGATCATCTCATACAGCTTGCCCATGAGGTGCATCAAGAAATAAGAAAGACTAATGAGAGACTTTGGAATGTTTAAGGGGCCTGGAATGGACATAATGGTGGAACGTGTGGCGAGAGAGTGCAAGGAATGTATAATGTCAGACAAGAGTATGAAGGTGATAACTACTCCTTTGGTTTGTAGAGCAGCACCTGCAGAGGTTTGGGAGGAGATATGTATGGATATTTGTGAGTCCATCAGCATAGTAGCATCCATTAAGTATTTGCTGGTGGCCAGGGACATGTTATCCAGGTGGCCAGAGGTTGGTGTTACAGATTAAATTAATACCCAGGCTGTCATCAGGTTTTTAGCAGAAATTTTCACAAGAGAGTGTAATCCCAAGGCTATTCTTACTGACAATGGAGTGCAATTCACATTGAGAGGTGGAGAAAGTTCTTGGAGACAGGGGAATTCGTCATAAGATATGAGATCACTGAGAGATTTAACCATAAGTATGGTGGTGGTAGTTGGATTCAGACGGTAAAGAAAAGAGTGAAGGAGTATAGATCTATCCCTCAATCCACTATAAGGGTGATTCCATATGTGATGTTTAACAAACGTAAACCTTACACTATTGTGTGCCCCTCCCCCCCCCCCCCCCCACCCCAGTTGGAATCCTACTGAAAGAATTCTGAGACTTTAAAGGAACATGTGTAGGAGATGGAAATAAACATTTTGATGTTCACAAAGCGGTGTATGCTGGAGATCTGGTCAAAATAAAGTTGCCGGAAAGAGTACAAGGGGTCACTTGCTTCAGCCAAGTTTACAAAGTGACAAAAGTATTTATAGAAGTGGCAAAATGGATTAAGGTTGCATTTGGAATTTCAACAGATTTGTAATCAAGAATCAAATATTTAACCAACTTTTGCTGAATTACCAGATGTGCCTTCTCCTCTGTTTGGTTATTGGGGGGAGGGTGGGGTGTATTTTGTAGTTTTATCCTGCAGTTTTTGCTCTTTATATATATGTATTGTATGTTCTTTCTTCCCCGTCCATCTTAGTCTTACAGTCCATATAACATGTTTATTCTTTAAGATGTGAACCAGATGACAGTTACTGTGAAGGCAACCTGATGGCTGTGGCATGAGTTTCTTTCTCTTTGGATTAAACCTCTTGAACTCAGCATTCTGCCTGCTGGTATTTCATTGAGCCAATTAAAGTTTACCTAGTAATTTCACACCTCCTATTTTTTGCTTTTTGTAATATTAAAGATGTCAAACCTAAAGTTTCCTTTTTTGAGGTTTGCAAATACTTTAAATGACTCCTTCCAACACACTGCAGTAATCCAAGATAATTCAAATTTTTAGTTATCCTTTACAAACCCGAAAATATATTAATAATTTTATTTTACGGGCCTTGTTACAAATGAGCAATTAGCAGAGAACAAAACACTGCAGGTACTTTCATGCAATTCATCCAATTTTTGACAGGTTCAAAGGAATACTCTTCAAACTTTTCAAAAACTCGATTTTAGCCAGGGAAAAAAACCCAGAAATTTTTTAAAAAGGGATTAGAAATGCAATAGCGTTAAAATATATAATACATTAATTACATCTGACAAAAGTTAAAAAAGCAAATTCCAGCAAAACACCAAGAAAGAAAAAAATAAAGTATTCCGCATCCAGTGTGCGTACTCTATGATGGCCTCTGTAACAGTGAAAAATATTAACCAAATTGAGCACTACAAAAACCCTTTCACTAGCCAACCTCCCTTAGTATGTCCTATCAATGAATTATACCTTAATTAATGTAATTGAGTACATTTTAAAAATACTGACCCTGAACTCTGCTGCATGCCTCCGTTCTTCATTGCACATTCTAACTGACTGTTGAAAATGATGCTAAAACAGCAAATATGTCAAACAATTTGCTGTGGTCATTGACATAAATGAAGGACAAATTCCCCGACAGACCGATGTAAAACCATGGGAAATTGGGGGCATATTTAGGAAGATTTAGGTTGCGCTTGTGACATGCAATACGGTGCAAGGGCAACTCAAAACCTAAGTTGGATTCATCAAGTCATACGAGGCCACCTTTTGTGCCCTGTGAGGCTTGATAAATCCAGAGCAACACAAGGCAATGCAGAGCAAATCGCTGTGTTGCATTACTCTGCATCAGGGAGGCATTCCATGGTTGAAGCGTGGGTGTTCCCACACACCCATTCATGGATTTTGTTCACATTTCCAGATTCACCATTACTGGTAGACCTGGGAATGCATCAAAAGGCTACACCTCCCGAGGTGAGGAGTAACTAGGAGAAACATATTTATTTCTCCTTGTTACTTCCTCTTTCTATTTGTGTTGCACACATAGAAAGGGAAATGTGCCTCAACGATTTGATTATGTGCAGGAAGGTTTCCCTTCCTGCACAAACACAATCCTGCTTACAATGCAGGCACCCTTGCACCATGGTGCAAGGGAGACTGGGGTGGTACTAGGAAAACACTCCAAATGGATACCACACCAGTTTGGAAAAATAAAGTATCTTTCTTTAAATCAAACAAGACCAAAACAACAAAAATCCAACATACACAATTCAAAATATGACTTTGGAAAGGTTTCAAGCAATTCTGTCCACAGAAAACAATGGATGTGGGACTTTTACACAAAGTAACTCAAATGCGTAAAAATCCCCAAGGTAAAACAGCCGCGGAGAAGGGAAGCGTTGGAAAACACAGCGATGCGTCAGTTCCTGAGTATGTAGGGAGGCGATGCAAAAGTTTGGCTACATGTAGGAGAAGTGATGCATCAAATCCAGACTGTAGGGGTAAGTGATGCGTCCATTTCGAGTTGGTTGTGGTCTATGGGTGATGCATCGGAAAACTGTCCGCACAGGTGCAATGCATGGAAATCTGGATACACTGGAGGACGATGCGGTGGCAATCAGGCACCGCGTCTATTTCTTCAGCTGTAGTCCCATGATACGTCGATTCTTTCAGCCACACGGCAGGGCCTGTGTCAGAGTCGGTGTGGTGATGTTGGACTTTTGGAGGTGTCTCCTACCGGACATATCCAGCGGTCCCGAGACAGGTGCAGACTCGATCCTCCTTGCACAACCAAGAAGTCAGGTGGAAGGGAGGAGCCTAGATGCCCAATGGGAGGCTGTAAAAGTGGAAGAAGAAGCCCGATGGGATACAACTAGAATGCAAAAGAGAGAGGAGGCATGCAGTGTGGAAATAGCAGCGGGAGAGGTGAACTCAAAAGAAGCCCCAGACAAACCTAGTGCACAGGAAGCGGAGCTATCTGGGAGAACGACCGGCACAGAATTGATACCGGAGGCAAGTGTCTGAGAATCCAGAGGAGAAGAGGACTTTCCTGCCCACTTGGAGCTACAGTGACCACGCTTTGCCACTGGAGGGACATGGCTGCCCCAGGTGCGTGTAAAGTTCTCTAAAAAGGGCTGGAGGGCAGTGACTAGTGTTGATAGGGGTGAGAAAGGACTGAAGATCAAACAAGTTAGTCAGCAAACAAGATAGTGAAATACCCTGTTGTAAATGCTGACCATACAGTAGATGGAAGGAGAGGCTAATATATAAATCTCTGTTTTGGGAAACTCTCATTTGTTTTTTACAGAATGTCCATCTACTTTACTCCTCTACCTCTCCAAATACCTTTTTGTTTGACTCCTTGCTACTAACCATCACATACCCTTTTTCTGCAAAAGAGGAAGGAAATCCACACAACCCCAAATCTTCTATACTAAACCATACGGAAAAAAAAGATTGAGTTGGTATATGAACAAGTCCTTACCTACATTTCTGATCTGTCATGGGTCTTGGCGGACAGGATGCCATGAAAATAATGAACACGTCAATTAAATACTGTTTTGAGGACTCCCATCTTTTGACAACTTCGCCTAATTCCAAAGAAAGGATGGATAAATATATGTTTTGTTTGATGCAATAAAGAGACAAAAGGACTATATCAGCCCTTCTAGAATTTTCCTTGGGTGCTTATCGTCTCAACGGCTGACAGGAGGTCAGTGCACAGAACTCGTGTGCGGTTAATTTTTCAGCTGATGGCAGACTGCGGCGGTTCTTAACTACACAGCTACAGAGAGTGGAAATTTCTCCCAATGGACGTACTGCATCAAAACAACCAGTGCTGGAAGGTAATGCATTGATTTTCTTGGTTCCTTCAAACTTTTGTAGCTCCCAGCAAGAGGAACAACTCCCAGAGGCCCAGAACTGGAACAGGCACCTCCCGGCAGGTTTGAACTCCTAGCAGTGGAATTCAAGGAAGCTGGTGGTGAAGTCTTTGGGTCCCTGAGAGTTCAGAACAGGAGGCAAGCACACACAAGCCCTTGGAGATTCTACACAAGCAGGTTCACAGCAAAGTTTCAGTCTTTGCCCTCTCCTCAGCATAAGCACCAACTGCAGGTGAACCTGGCAAATCAACACACAGCAAAGGAGCAGATTCCTCTTCACCATTCTTCATCTCATCTTTGATGGCAGAGGTTCCTCTTGATTCCAGGAGTGATCTAAAGTTCTGGGGTTTTAGGTCTAATATTTATGCCCTATTTTCTCTTTGCAGTCTTTGTGGCAAGAGTCTCTGAGCTCAGTAAAACCCAGTTCTGTCCTCCCTGGTCCAGCTTCGCTATAGGGGGTGGAGACAGCATTGTGCAGAGCTGACACAGCCTATTGAGGTACTAGTGAAAACTCTTCCCACAACTGTAAATGCAGAAAGGTCTATTTAGCCTGGCTATGAGTCAACCAGGAAAGGCAGGACATACCTCAACCCCCCTCATGACTGCCTAGAGTGAAGGCACATCCCCGGTGCCTGTCATGCAAAAACGGTGAATACACAAACAGGCAGAGGCACATAGGATGGTTAACCAAGAAAATGCCCTTTTTCTAGAACTGCCATTTTCAAACACACAATAGAAAAACCACCTTCACTAAAAGGTATGCCATTAAATTCTGAGTTCAAAGAGCCAAACTTCATTTCTCTTGTCCCAATGGAAAGTTACACTTGTAAGATGTTATAACACAGCTCTCATGTTCACCTATGGGACAGACAGCTTTCCATAGTGAAAAACGAAATGCGCAGTATTTCACTTTCAGGACATGCAAAACAAACCAGCACATGTCCTACCATTCGCATTCGCTGTGCCCTGCCCATGGGGGTATCTTGGGTATACCGGAGAGGTGCCTACATGTAAGAAAAGGGAAGTTAGGGCCAGGTCGACATGACAGTTAAAAACTGCCTACGCAGAGACTGCAGTAGCAGGTCTGAGACACATTTGAAAGGCTACGGGTGTGGGTAACACAGACAGTGCTGGAGGCCCACTAGTAGCATTTGATTTACAGGCCCTGGGCTCACACAGTGCACTTTACTTGGGGCTTACCAGTTAATCAAATTTGCCAATCATGAATAATCAATCAGATTTAAAATTTACCGGGGGAGCACTTGCACTTTGGCTCTGATCAGCAGTGGCAAAGTTGCTAGAGTACCTAAACCAGCAAAAACTGAATCCAGCACATAGTTAAAAAATATAGGAGTTAGATTAAAAAAAGGACAGGGTGAACAACGTCAAGGATGCCAGGTCTAACAAAGGCCTTGTAAGAGTGAGTTAGCATATTGAACTGGCATCTTTTGTGCATCGGGAGCCAGTGTTGTTTCTTGAGGTGGGATGTGATGTTAGTCCTTCTGGAGAGGTCAAGGATGAGTATTGCTGTTGAGTTTTGTATTTTCTGAAGTCTCTACAGGAGGCATGCAGTGATTCCTACATAGAGTGTGATTCCATTAGTCAGTTTGCAGGTGATGAGGGCCTGCGTGATGGTCCTTCTGGTGTTGACCGAGAGCCACCTGAAACTCTGACTGAGCATGCAAAGCGTGCGGAAGCAGGCGGATGAAACTGCATTGACTTGTTTCTTCATAGATAGCTTGCTGTTCAGGATGATGCCAAAGTTGCAGACGTGGTCTGTTGGGGCTGGAGGGGTGGACCAAGTATCACGGGACACCATGGGTTGTTGCATGGTGAGGTGTTGTTCAAAAAGATGAGGACTTCCGTCTTGTCCATGTTGAATTTAAGACATTTGTCCTTCATCTACGTTTATCATGAATCTGTGGAAGCTGGTTTTGGTGGTAGAGGTCTTCGGAGAGTGAGAGAATGAGCTGGGTGTCGTCGGCATTGAAGATGATGTTGAATCCATGTGATCTGACGGTGTCAGCCAGGGGTCATGTGTGTGTTGAGGAGGGTGGCGCTGAAGGACGTTCCTTGGGGGACTCTGCAGATTATCTTCTTGGGCTCTGAGATTAATAGTGGAGACCGATCTTCTGGGTTCTACCAGTGAGGTATAAGGCAATCCATTTGAGGTTGTCTCCCTGGATCCTGTTGTGGTGAGGTCTGTTGATCAGGATGAGATGAGAGAGGGTGTCAAACATGGCTTAAAGGTCCAGGAGGATGACGGCTGCTGTTTCTCCATGTTCCTGGAGATCCCTGGTGTTGTTGGTTTCTGCTGTCTGGTCTCAGTGCTATGGTTAGCTCAAAATCTGGATAGGGAGAGGACCAGGAGGTTTTGGTATTCTTGGTGTTTGGCGAGATGCTGGTTGATTGCTTTCTTGAGGACCTTTGCTGTATAGGGGAGCAGAGAGAGGAGCCCATCGTTTTTTGGTTTGGCTGGGTCGGTGGATAATTTCTTCAGGAGGGGATTCACTTCAACGTGTTTCCAGTCCTCAGGGAAGGCAGCAGATGTGATGGAAGTGTTCTGGACTTTCCTAAGCTTGTCACCGATTGTCTTGCTTCCGAGGTTTAAGACGTGGTGGGGGTAAAGCTCCATGGGTGCTCCTGAGTGCACAGAGTTCATTAATGAGATAGTATGTTGCATGGTGAGGAGATACCAGTGGGTGAGCAGGTGTTCAGGGTTTGTACTCATGGGTATAAGGTAATTGATACTATCAGCAGTGGAGGGTTGGCATTCAAGTTTTTGTAGATGTCCGAGATCTTATCATTGAAGAAATCAGCAAACTTGTTGCACAGTTCCTGGGAGGGTGTAATGTTGTTCTCAGTGGCAGTGGGTTTGGAGAACTCCTTCACTATGGTGAAAAGTTCTTTGCTGTGGTTTGAGCTGGCTTCAATATGGTCTGCTAGTTCATTCTTCTTAGTTTCAGTCAGGAGGTGGTGGTCCTAGTTGAGAGCTGTCCTGAAGGCAGTGCATCTTCCGTCTCTTTGCCGATGCGCAACTTTCTTTCTAGTTGCTGGCAGTTGCACTTAGTAGATCGCAGTTCCTCTGTGAACCAGCTGGCTATTTTGGTTGGTCCTTTGAACTTGGCTATCTTGGTGGCTGCAATTGTGTGGGTGCATTCTGTGATCCACCGGGTGAAGGAATTTGCTGCTTGTTCTGGGTCAAGCATATTATATGGGAGGTGGGAACAGAGAGAGTCGCTCCACTGGCCTTCTAATATATTTTTCAAGTCTCTGCACGTGGATCTGGGGGGCAAGGTGGAGAATTGGTGGGTTCTGAGAGGGTTAAGTGGATGCTGTAGTGGTTGGGCCAGGTGTGTTGTGTGTCATGGTTGTACTTGACTCTGTCACTGGCGGTGAAGATGAGGTTGAACGTGTTTTCTTCCGATGTGAGTAGGGTCTGTGACAAGCTACTTGAGGCCGATGTTGCTCATACTCTTCAAGAGGCCGGTGGTGTTGGCATCGCTGGGGTCGTAGAGGTGGGGGTTGAGGTCCCCCAGGAATATGTAGGGCTCAGAGTAGATAGTGCTGCCCAGAGTGTCAGAACCACCTTCTAACAGACACGTGTTGCTGATCTGTGTGACAAGACCGCCTGGCATCCCCTTGGAGCTGTGATCAGTAGAGGCACTCCTGCGCAGTGACGTAGGGAGGTCTGCCTTGCATAACACACGCCAATGCTACACGGGGGGCATGGAGGAGATTGCCAATGTTGGACCACACCGCTCTGCATCACTGGCTGCAGGATTTGGCGCTGCCCGGACCCTGTGGAGGGTTACGCCATTGAGTTGCGCTGAACTTGTGTGGCAGGAGCGCTGCAACTTCACGCCTAAGGTTGCCCTTTTGCATCACCTGCATCAGGAGGTCCCCCAGTGGACTTGGTTGCAACAGCTGTACTCAGGCTTGCGAAATTCCGCCTGGCTGAAGCTCCTGCTGGCTGAGTGACCGATTCAGAGAGAGTGCCGCGATTGAGCCCCGGTTTCAATGTCCAAGTGAGGAGAAGGAGGGATGCAGAGTGGAGGAAGCCCAGGCCTAGCTCCTGTGGGTGGCGCACACCGTGCCCTGAGCAATCCCTGCACAGCTTGAGCTGCTGTCAATCACTGGGACACTGGGGAACACGGAATCTGGTCACCACTGTTAGATGCGAGGAGGCGACCGTCTGGTTTTGCCTTTCCTCACCCCTGATAGTGAGCTCAGGATGTACAGGGAATTTCCATCAGTGCCACTTGAACAAAAATTCCTGGCTAGCATAGACCTGAGAGGAGGAGAGGGGCCAACTGGCCACATTGTACTGCACCACATGCCATACATAGTGCCTGGTCATCTGGCGCAATGATGGCCTGCCTACAGACGGGGCAGCATTGACATTTGACTGCTCCTCCGTGTCAGTAAACCGAGAGGCTGGGTATCTCTGGCCGCCGGGGCAGGTAACAGTGGAAAGCCTGATCTCCAAACTAGACTCTGTACTCGCAGTGGGTACCTCCCTCGAACGAGCGGGCACTTCCTTTGAGCCCCACATAGCTAAAATCACAGGCAACTACATCCTGGAGCACACATATCATCACAAGCTGAATTACAAGGTACACAATATTGCACAAGAACTGGCCAAAGTCTGCCTGAGTACCCTGAGCCCAGCGTTGGAGGTACAGCACTGAAGACACTAGCAATAACAGCGGAGGATGTGTAAGGCCGCTTGCTGCATAACAATGTTAGGGTGTTGGGACTGCCTGAGGGAGCTGAGGCAGTGGCATATACTGCGGCATGGTTGCGTGACCTACTGCGAGCAGGTGCAGTCTCCCCATTCTTTGTTGTGGAGCAGGCCCATTGAGTGCCCGTGAGCCACCCGCTGCCAGGGACAGGTCCTCGACCCTTTCTCTTCCGCCTCCTACAGGGATCTTGACACTTCCCTGAGGGAGGTACGCAAGCTGGGGGAGGTGAAAGTGGAGAACGCCACAGTTATTTTCTTCCCTGACTACATCATGGGGTGCAGAGGCAGAGGGGCTCATCCCTAGTGGTTAAGAGATGCATCAGAGAGTTGGATATCAAATACTCCCTCCTCTACCCATAATGGCTGCGAGTGATCACAGATCTTGACATGCAAATCATTGACACCGCTGATAATGTCTCGACCTGGCTGCAATCTTCTGGTCTCCAGGTGCTGCGGACAGGGAGTGAAGGGTCTGTGGAACAAGCTGTCATTCCCGAAGCCAGTCATACTGGGAGGTGTAGGAGGAGCAGGCATCCCCGCCACAACTACCAGCCACCCCCAATCTGCAGCAGGTTATACAAGAGAGGGGTAAGGTGCTGCATCCAGAAGCGAAGATGTGCAATCGCCCTCAGAGAAAGGATACAGACACTTCCCTGAATGCTCCCCTAGTGACGTGGGCTCCACTGCGACGTGGTCATTCCGTACGGAGTTCGTGCAGCCCCCGAATGTGAGTCCTCAGATGGTAGATAAGCTAATTTAATGTTGACTGGTTGTGCGGCTCTTCTTCTTCCACTGTTACAGACCGCTCCAGGGAGTCTCTGGCTTTCTGCGATTCCTGTTTTTGGTGTACCAAAGTCTGAATTTAGAGAGGATCAAGTCCAGTAGTCACCCAAAGGGAACGAAGGAGCTGTTCAGATGAGCAATGCATGAGAGGGGTGGTGGTCTCCTTGATGCTCCGAGCTGCAATGGCAGGAGGTCCATGGCGTCGCTGACCTTGCCAAAAATGGATTGGGGAGTTCTTACATTATCCAAGGGCCTCATTTATGAGGCCCTAGAGGCACTCTTCCAACACTGTGATGTCACTTGTTTGACATTCCGGTGGCTCAATGTGCCGCAGCATGTTTAGAAGCCCACATAAAGCCACTTTACATGGCTTTTCATGGACTTGTAAATGTGGGCCCCTTTCACTAAAACAGTGTGCACGGAGCATTCAATGGGTGTTGCTGTGTACATTTCAACGCCAAACTAATGGAATCTGAAGCATTCCCAGGTTTACAAGAAACTGTAAACTTTCAGAATGTGTCAGAATCTAACATCACCCCAAGCGTGGCGTTCAGGAGGCGCTATGAGGATAAATCATTTCATTTCTCCTCTTTTTAAAAATGTTTCAATGTGTGCAGCATTCTTCAGCACACAGAGAAAGGGGAAATACCTTGGATTGATAGGTTTTGTGCAGGTAGTTTTCCCTTTCTGCACGACATCAATCAACTCCGTAACACAATCCCCCTTGCACCATGACACAAGGGTGCCTGCGTTGGCGCTTGGCAGCCATTGTGCACCAACGTAGGGGAAAAAGACAGGGGAGATTATTTATGAGCCCCTTCTGGCAGTTTAGCGCTGCAGATGCGTCATTTTCTTTATATACTTGCAGCATGAAATTTGCACCACGTTGCGCCATATTTATAAAGTGACGTATCTAGGCATTTGCATGACCTTTTAATGCGCTGTACCACATTAGATCTGCATCAGGTATGCTGTTTGCAGGGTGGGCATTCCAATGCAACAAAGCCTCGTAGGAGTGTTGCAGTGAAATCTATCAGATTTCACAGCGACAATTCTAGGACGCCACTGCATCAAAACCTTACGCCTGCCTCATGGTGACGCAGTGTCATAGAGATTGGCTGGCCCCATGCATTGCTGGAGTTGCGTCATGCTTGTGACATAATTGCAGCAATGTGTGACTTTAGCGCTGACAGATACACCAGGATTCCAGACGTATCTGTCATTGATTGCGACAAGGAGCGGCATACAGTAAATACAGCGCAGCTATGGTGTCGCAAGGAGGGCGCAGTGAAAAGTGTCCAATTGCTGTTTCATCGCAGCGATGCAACACTTTTTATGAATGGGGCCAAGTAATGCTCCCTATCTTAATGATAGGGCGCATTCCTGAAATTTTGTTTTGATGCAGGGCAGCACAGCAATATTCCTTGCAGTGCTGCCCGGCATCTAAACATCTTGTATGTGGGCCCAACTAGTTGCACCAATTTTAAGACCATCTATTTTCTGGCATTAACAACTGCCTTTTTTGGGTTTATCAACGTACAGGCATTTCCTTGTAAATGTTGCGTTGTGTGTTTAGAGGCAGTTTTTTCATGGGAACGCCTACCTTGCATCTCATTTTTGTTAAGTCCCACTAACTAAAGTGGTGATCTTGAAAATTCCTGCCTATGCTGGAAAATTGCACCTAACTGGAGTTAGCAGCAACTTGTAATTACGGTGTTAAAAAAAAAAAGCTGCCATAACGTAAAAAAATTGACGCTACAGTGACATTAAGTTCCTGTAAATATGCCCCTAAGTGTCCTAGATTGTTTATAAACAGATACTCTGCTGTGCAGGTTGTAGGGAGCCTGTGCATAAAGGCTTCTGTGGATATGGCAAGAAGATTAAAGATAGAACACCTGTTTACTGTCAGCTGATATAGTGACCTAAGAGTGGGAAAGAGGTTGTGAGAGATTGCTGTTCATATGGGCAGCAGTTTTCTTGATGGTTTGCAAACATGAGAGCAAGTAGTCCTCCATGCTCCCACATAGGGCATTCCCGTAATCCAGGACACTATTGATAAATGCCTGGATGGTCGTTTTATGGCAGTCAAATGAAGATTCTGTGGACAAAACGCAGGATTCTATCAAAGGTCCCGTAAGCAGAAGAGACCTTTTTTTTCTTATAAAGCATATGGTTAACTATCATGCCAAGATTCCTAAAATTTCTTAGGAATAGGGGCAAGACTGAATGTATTGGGCCACCATATGTCCTTCCAAATGAAGTCCGTTTTTTGTACTACGATTACTCAAAGGCCAAGTACATTCTGTAGATTACCACAAAGAAGAAGTACAGATTGCGCTCTGGCACTTGACAAATCATACTTTTGATCTAGCTTAGTTCTCCACTTCCTTTAATTTGTTGTCCACTTACTTTCATTTTCTCAGTATTATTTCTTATCATTACAAATTGTTAATATTTTGAAATATGCTGGTCACAATTTTGTTGAAGGTCAGCAATTGCATGTACAGCACTGTTCAGAGAGGCCAATTGTGCGTGCATAGTACGGTTGTTAACCTTTTGGTGTTTTTTTCCCCGGAATTTTATATAGCACAAACGTGGCCCGAAGGTATCAGGTATGTGAGTGCTTTACATGCACACCAGTTGCGTTACACAATGAAGAACCGAAATAACCCACTTACTGGGTCTCGGCGGCGTGGGAACCACCCAAGTCTTCCATACCCTTCATACGTAGTAAAAGGATACACAGGAGCCTTCGTCTGCAGGAGGAACCCAGATTTATTCAAATAGCCCGGGCTATGAAACAGAGTCCCAAGCTTGTTAGAAACAGGACAGAGGAGGCTGCTGCTTTACTCCGCAGCTTACAAGCCTTTTATACTTTTTCATTCCTGTCTTTTGTCTGTTAGTCCATTGTTCAATCAGGGCAGTGTTTGCAGTTGATAACCAGATCCAGACGATGTTTGTAGTTGGTGACCTGGTCAAGGCTTGGTACTCAAATCATTGTTCACTCAGCTTGATCAAAGCACGGTCATTCAGGTCATTGTTCAATCAGCTTGATCAAAGCTCGGGCATTCAAACCAATTTCCAAACACCCTGATCAAGGCCCAGCAGTCAGACCATTGTCCAGATAAGCATATCACGATGTCAAGGATGTTTACCAGGCAGGGAGCAGGAGATGAAAAACAAATCATCATTTACACAGGGCGTGAGTGTCTCATGGCTTTCTGTCGAACTGTAAAGAACAGGGGGGGTTGGGTGTGCGACAGTTCCTGGGCAGAAATGCAGGCTGCAAGATGGTTTTTGTCATGTCAGTTAGAATTTCCACAGGCATCAGCAGAAACGACCAGGTGGGTCGTGTGGAAGTGTTTGACACGAAATGGCAATGAAAAAGCAATGGAGTCCCGGTACAAATGATGCCGATCAGCAGAACACTTTTCCTCAACAAGGACACATTCATTTTTGTTAGGCACGGGGAGATTAAGTGATTTGACTAAAATCACAGGATGTTGAGAGCCATTACCGAGACTCAAACCCTGTTCCTCAGATTTGAGGTCGACCGTCCTAGCCATTAGGCCACATCCTCTCCCTAATTTGATTTACCTACTGCTATGCAAAATGTTGCCCTCTCATGCACCTTTCTTTCAGGATACTGGAGTCCATTCACTTAAATAGGTTAATTGGATAAGATTGTTAAATGCTTAACTTAGATGTCATTGATGGCCACAGATTTCAACCTGACAGAAAACAATTGTTGTATTGCTATTACCTAGACAATGGAGGCCATTTTATTTAACCATCTTCCACCTTATGTTGAAACCCTGAGGAAGACTTAGACAAACTTAATGCTATTGTAAAACAACTGGAAAATACTTGGAATGACAAAGGAACTTGGTTAAAAGAGTTCAAGGCCCTAGTTTAGCAGTTGAAGCCCTAGTCAGTGCCTTAAAGGTACTTGGAAAAGACTATCAGCCACATGCATCAAGTTAAAAACCGGTCGCAAACGGGCAGATTCTCAGAATCTGCCCCTTTGCGACCGGTATTTTTGCATTTGGGATGCATCATCCCAAATGCAAAAATCGCAATTCCAGGAATCTCTAAATTGAGATTCCTTAAATTCTGATTGCATTTAAGGAATCCCAAATTGAGATTCCTTAAATGCAATGCATCAAAGTAAAAAAATTAGCGATTTTGCTAATAGGAGTAGCAAATTACCATGAAGTTGAACTTCATGGTAATTTGCAAAAACTTTGAAAAATGCACTTTTGTGCATTTTTCAAAGTTTCATGTTATATGTAAATGTAAATTGATACTTCTATAGTGCACTACTCACCCGCAAGGGTCTCAAGGCGCTTGAACGAATACCACTGTGGAACCCATCCTGGCTTTCCCTGTGAGGCGTCCACTCCTGGGCACCCCCAAGGTGGAGGCCAGTCATCCTTAGAGTTGTGGGGGCCATTGTGGAGATTAAGCAAGCTATTGCCCAGAGTTGCAGAGTGGGACTCCATGATTGGAATAGGCACCGAGGCGAGAATTATCAGGTCCGTGGAATTTTGAGCCCAAGACCCGCCGAGGTTGGGAATTGAACCCTGGTCCCGGGCTAGACCTCTGCATCAGGGTCTGCCGCTCTAACCATTGAGCCACATGCCTTAGGACATGTGTGCGCGCAATATATGTGCACAGATCAATTTCAGGGGTGCAATAGGGTGTCCTTTTGACACCCTGGCACCCTTGAAATTGCATTCTCAATTTGTGATTCTCTAATTGACAATCACAAATTGAGAATGTCTTCCCATTCATTCCTATGGGCCTCTAGGCCCATAGAAATGAATTGGGAGGTATTCCTTAATTGCGATTCACAATTTGCGATTCGCAATTAAGAAATGTTTAGAAATCGCTATTTTTTAAGTGATTTCGACATGCATAGGCTTTTGCGATTTCTTAATTGCGCTTCCTTAAAAATCGCAATTAAGGAATAGCAAAAGCCAACATTGATGCATGTGCCTGTAAATTTGTAGGTTTCCCCTAACTATGAATCCTTGATAATCTGGTAGCTATATGTAATTTGAAAAAGGTTCAAAATCCTCCCTCCAACTGCCAAGCTGACCTCCTGCACTGGTCCTGCCTGAGCCATGCTGGTCTCCTCAGGTCCTGAACCATTGACTGACTGACATAAGTTAAGCTCCTCCTTTGAAAAAAGGTGAAAACAATGGGCCTGATTCACAAAGGGCCTCCGCACTCATGGAAGCGACCCTGTAGCCCTGGGGGAGTCTCCGCAAACACAGAACACAAACTTCAAAGACATAGACACTAAATCAGATTTGTGCCTTGAAATGCATTATAGAAAGAGTAGTGTGGGACTTCCAAATTGTCAAATTAAAGCTGTGCATCAATGTGGAGAAGCTCAGCACAAGTTCTGTTTGCACCAGGACTGGAGACTAAGGGTCTGCAAGTGTCCCTGTTGGTTGAGAGGACATCACCAATAAGAATCAAGACCATTTGCCATGGAGCCTGGAGCACCACGTTCTGCCTGACTCAAGACCAAAGAGCAGGAGATTGTCTGAAGGGAGCGAGGTCCAGTGGGGATCCTGTCAAGTGGATCCCTGAAGCAGAGTGTGAGATTTGAGTCTACACTGAAACTGCTACACCAATTAAGAAGTCCACCTCTCTGCATTATACACAACACCTATATGCCAGGTGGGGCCCATTATGATGGTTAAAAGCCATTGTCTTGAAGCAATGCTGTGGGAAGAGGGCTGCAGTCCTGTGCTGCATTGCGACCGAAGAAAGTTGCCACATGAGCTGTGGTTTAAAACCCCCGAATGCCAGCTGGGGGCCATAGGAATTACAGACATCTTAAGGGTCGTCAACCTGGTACAGTGCTGTGGCAAACATAGTCCCCTGTACAGCACTAAGACCCAAAGAAGGACACCTCATTAAGTGTGTGGCTTATGACCCCCATATGCCAGTAGGTGGCCATGTTGAATCTTGAGGACCATTACCCTAGAGTAGCACAGCAGAGAAAAGATGGTCATCGTCCTATTCTGTGTTATAGCCTGATGAGAGATGCTGCCTTAGCTGTGGTTTGTGACCCCTGCATGTCAGGCTGTGGCTTCAAGAAATCTTTTAGACCATTGCCCTGGTGCATGGCTGTGGTGAAGATAGGGCCATTCTCCTGTACAGACCATGCCAGAAGAAGGACGCCTCCTTAAGTGCATGACTTTTGACTTCTGAATGGCATGAGGGTAGACCCGTAAATCTTGAGGGCCTTTCCATATGTTGTGGTTATAAAAGAGGGCCATCACCCTAGGCAGCACTGTGACCTGAAGATGGACGTTATCTTGAGTGCTGAGAGTGTAACTCTCTCTATGCCAAGTGAACCTGAGGATCATTATCCATGAGCTGTATGCAACAAGGAGATTGGAGCTGCCCCTGTGTCATTGGAACTCGCTTAGCACCCCAGATCTGGTATCGGAGACAAGCAGTACTTACTGTGACATTGAATCAGAGTCTTGGTGGTCAAGACCCTGAGACAATCGCAATGAGACCACTGCTCTTCACTGGCACCAAATGAAGTCGACTTCGACCCAGGGTTGATGAACGCTCCCATTCCTTCTGTATCATCACCAGCAGGAGCAGGTAGGTCTGCACCATCTGCTCTGACTGAAATGCTGAGGGTGCTGGGACACTTTTGACCATGAATAGCCACGGTGGGATTTCTAAGACTTGTATTCTCTTCCGGGGCCTAGCCTGAATGTTTCTGCAAGTGAATGTGGAATAACACAGTCCGTAGCTAGAAGAGTGGGACGCTGGTGCCTTCAGGGACTATGCTTGAATACAGAGCTTAAGAAGAGTGCATAGTTGACAGGGCCGCAGAACATCAGGAGAAAAAGGCCTCAACCACCACGGTTGGGCCCCGTAGCCCTGCTTGCCCTGTGGCCCACTGAAAGGAGTTCTGACAGCCACAATTGGATCAAAATGCAAATCCAAATTACCTTTCAAACAGGGTACTAAGTGCTACAAATGTGGGTCACCTTCAGATCTGACTAATTTTCAATATTGTCCTACTTCTGGGCCAGTGTATAGGAAATTTGGGAGGATGCGTCATTTTACTCAAGTTTGTAGCAGAGGGAAAGTGTGGAAGTTAGGTTCATTACAGAGGAGGAGGTTAAAGATGAATGCAAGGACAATAATCATAGTTTGAATGATTTAGTGTGTGTAGCTGATATAGACTGAGTTGGCATCGGGAAAACTAGCAGGAAATGTGATGATCCTTGTATCCATCATTTTACTCAAGTTTGTAGCAGAGGGAAAGTGTGGAAGTTAGGTTCAATACAGAGGAGGAGGTTAAAGATGAATGCAAGGACAATAATCATAGTTTGAATGATTTAGTGTGTGTAGCTGATATAGACTGTGTTGGCATCGGGAAAACTAGCAGGAAATGTGATGATCCTTGTATCTATCAAAGGTAAACCTACAGAATTGGAGGTGGATTCAGATGCTAGGATAACTTGATAATAATGAAAATTGTTATTGCCCCATGATGTCACCACTGTTTTATAGGAGGGGAGTAAGATTGATCTATTGGGTTATTTCTGGGCACTTGTAGAAGTTTAAAGAATGTTAAATTACATGAAACTCTTATGTAGTAAATAAAGACCTGAAAGTTCTATGTTAGTGACATCAGGCTGACTTAAAATGGTCCTGCTACCAGTGAAGAGTCAACAAGACTCAAATGTTGAATGTGACAAACTTGAGCAATGGTGCAGTAGGTATAAAGGAGTGTTCAATTCGAAATTAGATCAAATTAAATGCTATGAGCTTGAGATAGAGGATAAAAAACAATAATTTTCATTTCAGGCACAATATACCATACAATGTAAAAGGTGACCTACATAAGCAAATCACAGATATGTTAAAGAAAAGTTTTAAGGAACCCATTGATGCCACATTGTGGTTATCTGTATTCGTTTTGGCACACTAGGAGTTGGGTGACTTATCGAGGCAATAGGAGTCAAGAGGGTTTTCTCTATGGAAAATTGAGGTTTTATTAGCCACTGTTGGGCAGGCTAAATAGTACATCAAGTTAGAGCTCAAGGCAGCACGCCATCTAACAGTGCTACTACATGGGTCCAGACACTACATATCACTTTTATCATTCCTGAGGGTACTTATCAGTTTTGCCACTGGCCTTTTAATTTGGCATGACCAGCACTGACTTTCCAAAGAGTCATTTTTGAGATGCTCAAAGATGTTGACAATGTTGTTGTTTTCCAAGATGACATATTGACTTTTGTGAAAAATTTGCTACAGCAATGATGGGTCAGTTTTAAAGATCCTGAAAATACTTCAGGAGCAGGGTGTGGCTTGCACAAGATAATTCCTGGGCATACATAAATGGTATGCAGTTGATACAATAATGAAATTATAAGGTGGTCGACACCGGGAGTTCCATGAAAGTTGTTTTATGCAAGTAATGTTCATAAGAGAAAATAACGCCAGCCGACGCGTGTTTCGTTAACAGGTCGCTACCTGTGACTATTCAGGGCTGATACGTGCGCTTGTGTGTATGGATGAACCAGTGATAATTCCAACCCGGTTTACGGGTAAAATCAAGAGCCGCGAGTGGGCAGTCAAAATCTATGATTATCTCACGGGCGGGTGTGTCCGTGTCTTGGCGGGGCATGAAAGTGCAGGGTCCAGCCTGTGCTCATTTCACCGTGGACACAAGCACAGGCTGGACCCTGCACCGGGTTAGAATTGTCACCGGTTCATCGATACACGCAAGCGCACTTATCACCCCTGAAGAGTCACAGGTAGCGACCTGTTGACGAAACACGTGTCGGCTTCCGTTGTTTTGTTTTACGAACATTACTTGCATAAAACAACTTTCATGGAACCATCGGTGTCGACCACCTTATAATTTTATTAATGTATCAACTGTATACCATATACGTGTGCCCAGGACGTGTCTTGTGTTTGTTTTGTTATGGGCTCATAGCTCATAACTCATGCAGGGGTTTTGGGTCTTCCCCTGACCTGGTTGCACCGTGAAGCACTTGTTCTTTGTTCCCTTATAACATTGCACCGTTACCTGCCGGATCGCCACTCACCTGCTACTTTAAAACCCCTTGCAGAGACTACAGGGTGTGGCTTGCATTTAGGACCGATAAGGTAGGGTACTTTTTTCATGTTTTGACTGTGTCATACCCATAGTTTATTTGATGGTATTGTAAAGGCATCTACACCTCTTTTACCTGTGGATAAGGATCAATTACTCTCTTTTCTTGACATATGCATGTTTTATTATAAATATATTAAAGGTTTTGCCAAAATGACAGATGTTTTTAGACATATGCTATAGAAAAATGCCTTATTTGTATGGGACACGAGATGCAACAAGGATTTTGAAAAATTAAAGAGACTGATCCCTTATGCTCCCACTTTACAACTCTTTGCGAAGGATGCACTAGTTACTTCCTGTTGTAGACTGTGCATAAGACAGCGGACCCACTGGAAGCGCACCTGCTGCCCAGACCCAACGCCAGAGGATGGCATTCCCCACTACAGGCCCGATAGTCCAACCATCTTCCGCTTCCTGCCCCACATCCCCCGCCTGCTGACGGTCCCAACCCAGTGACCAACCAACAACCCTCTACAGACAAAGCTGCCAGCTGCGCAGCACATGCCGGCCTCTGGTACCATCCAACCCACAACTACCAGTGGGGCTTGTGGGGTTGTCTGGTGGCTCGGGTTGCATTCATTGTGCGTGGCTGTTGTTTTCTTTTGGTTTGTCTTTCATTTTCAGGCTTTTATTGTGCTTATTCCCGCCTGCCATGTGTCCCGGGCCTGGTGGGGCTTATCCCTACTTTCCTCATCGCAAATGGGCTCATCACATTTTTTTTGTGTTTTGGTTTGTGTTTTTATCTCCGTCGAGTTGGTTGTATCGCGGACATTGGCTGCGGTTTCAGCAGACTATCGCTTGGTACCGCCTTGTCGTGAATTCCACGTTAACATAGGATTATTTCACTGCGATAGGCTGCGATCTGTAAAGTTGCGTTCGCATTTTTTTGTGATGTTTAGCACAAATTCTTGTGAATATCCCCCTTAGACCTCTAGAGCAAAGATATTCAGTTATTGAAAGGGAAATGTTAGCTTATGTTTGGGGAGTGGAACAACATTGTAAACATCAGGGGTTCCAGATTGGCAACCAAATCGTTAGAGTTCAAGTTCAAAATTGAATGCATTCCAGATAAATGGAACTTAAGGGCCAATTGTCTATCTAAGTTACCTTTTGTGGAGGATCAGAAGAATGTGGTGAGGACAATGAAACCTTATTATCTTTGCTGTTTTGGGAATGGTTCTGGTATATGTGTAAGTGAGAATGAATAGTAGGAGGAGATCAATAAAGATGGCATTATGCAGGAGGTTTTAAAAATGTTTACTGTTAGCTGAGAGGGAAAGCATTACAAGCTAACCTGCATCCATTCTTGAATATTGCAAATGAGTTGTCAGAGGAAAACAGTTTTCTATTTTGGTATGAAATGTTGATTGCCCCAATAGGTCTGCAAGAAAGAATTTTGAATACCGCACATGTGTATTAGTTTCACTAAAAGGAGGATACATTCTGAATTTTGGTGGTCCTTTATTGAGAGGGATGTAGAAAGGAAAGGTTGTTAGTGTGCCCAGTATATTTGCAATGACTAATTGTTAACAACAGATTCTTCTCCAGAGTTCCCTGTGGTCTGTCTTGGCCGTATATTTATATTTATTAGTTATTTTCCAGATTCTTCCAGTTCACTTGAATTACATTATTGTGATGATAGATCACTTGACTCATTTGGTAGAAGTTAGGTTTGTGTGAGCCTACCATTCGGGAGGAGAAGTTGTGAAGTTTTTATGGGGCATGTCTGTAAAAGAGGAGATGCCTGACATTTAGAGGCGGCAGACCCGAGAGCAGAGAACGGCCCGGGACCAGGGTTCGATTCCCGACGCGGCAGGGTCTTGGACCAGGATCAGCGGACTCGATAATTCTCGCATCGGTGCCTACTCCAACCAGTGATCACACTCGGCAACTCTGGGCATTAGCTTGCCTCATCTCCACAACGGCCCCTCACAAACGCCGGGGATGCCTGGTTTCACCTTGGAGACTCCCAGGAGGGACTATCTCACAGGGAAAGCCAGGACGGGTTCCCCAGCGGTCTGTAGCGCTACGAGGCCTGCGGTGCGGGTAGAAGTGCGCTTTACAAGACACACACAACAACAACAACAACAACTGTTTTATTACAAATTTCAAATCACCATTGCATGACTCTGAAATGGAGTGGTGGAGAGGTTAATTGTGTGCTGGTTAAACGCATGCAAAGAGGCACCCTTGCATCAGAGCAAGACAGATGTAGGCGAAGAATTGTAGACATTATAATGGGCATACCAAACCACTTCTCATGTGTTCACAGGGAAGACTTCCGTAAAATGAATGCCTGGGAGGGCAGTGAGCTCAGAGAAATCCCTATTTTGGATAGTGTCAAGAAGAGATATCAACAGGTATGCGCACACATTGTGGAATGAGACTAGGACAAAAGTAGATGATAAATCCAGAAGAGTGTGTGAGGTGTGTGGAGGCAAGACCAATTGTTTTCAAAGTTACTGACTGGGCTAGGCTCCAGGAACCAATTATTCTGAAAAAAGGGGTTGTCAAAGTTCTTGAAACCGGTACAAGTGTGTGGAAATGCAATTATGATCAAGGATTATCTGTGGTGGCATGCTAGCAAGTTGGTAGAACTGATAAAGCTTCTCTCCATAACAGTTGCGACTGAAAAAGGTGCATTTTAATGAAGGCAGCCAATGTAACGAAAATGCTGGCGGATGATGAACATCTCAATGTGAGTGTGGGCAGCCACTGCAATGGGAGAGTTCAAAAAGAGATTTATGGAGTGATGGAACAATTTATACAGAGTGTTATTGTTTCAATTATGTGTCACCAAAACACTTTTCAACTTCTATCTTTCATGTTGTACTATTGTTATATATATTTGTTATTTTGTTTTTGTTGTTTACTAAACATGTAAAGGGGAGAGTTGTGTTAACTTTAGAGTGTTATGTGATGTCACTCATCGAAGAACACTCTGACATCAACACAGAAACGAGTAAATGAATTATAGTTCGTACTGGCCATGGGAGTGAACCGTGCCACTTTAAATCTAGATGCTTTTCTACTTTCTTGTGACTTGTGCCTTTACATCTCTACTTAGGGACTTCCCCACCAGAGGTGTGATGGAGCGAGATGTTGAATAAAATGTTGTTCAAACTCGCAAAGTTAAACTTCCATAACCAATGTAACTGTATTAATAAGAATGTGTTGAAATCATTAACCAACTTAGTTTAAAAACTGCATACACTCAGAAAAACATGTGGGACTAATTTATATGCTCTATGTTGCAAACGCAAGTGTGTGAAAATAATAAACTAACCTTGTCTATTGTCTTCGTCAGTATTAAATGCGGCTGATTAATTAATGGCATGTGCCTATTTGTGTGCTTATGTTCTGTTATGTCTTTTCTGTGGCAAAAGCTCATGGAGAATCATTGTGGCCTAAAAGAAAAAGGTAGATATAAATGCTGCTTTGTATGCTCAGCTAGGTAACATAGTCTAATAGGTTTTTAATAATTAGCAAAAGGGGGTGGGTAACAGAATGGGTCTCAATTCTCTAATTAATCAATGTTTTGTGTTTGTTTAAATACTAGTTTCCGAGAGAGGCCTTAGGCCTACAAAAGATGGCATTTAGAATCCTGTTCAGAAAGGAGCCTTGCACGGAAGTGGAAACTTTTACCACGTCGACAATTTTGTCAGAAAAATACAGTTTAATAAGTTGTGCTAAACGTGCTCCTGGAGAGAAGGATTGATTCAAGGACAGGAAGCGGCAAGATTGCCAACGCAAGGAAGTCATGAACTGTAGCTCGAATAAAGATACATTTTCGAGGACACGAAATGACACGAAGGCAAAGGACAATAGGGCTAAAGAAGAGCCCGTTCTTGGTTTGAAAACGGTGATGACACGCTATGGTCTGACATAAGACAGCCAATGGAAACTCTGGATGGCAAAGAAATATGAACAATTTTGAGAAGATTAGCTAGTTAGAAACGCATAAAACCTGGCCCATGGGGAGGAGGGAATCTCTTCTTGTTTCCCGATTCCTGAAGGCGTGACGTGCTGTTGGACTCTTTTTGGCGCACGTAAGGACAGCAGTCTTTTGAGATTATTCTTTTTAGGTGAAGTGAGTTTTAGACAGGGAATTAGGGAATGGAAACTTATATTTTGTTTTAATTCATGCTAACTGATTTATCTTTGAAATGTCAGACTAATAAGTCTTTACCTTAATAAAATGATACCTTCACTTTGCTAATAAAATAAATATTTTTGATTTAAAATGCTATTTCTTTGAATGATAAAGTTATTAAAAATTAGATTTGAAATGACAAGCTGGTCTTATTTATTCATGGTCTAGTTACCATTAGTTAATCCGTCGCCTTAAGTGACTTAATTAAATGACTTATGTATAAATCCATGGTAAGAAATGATAAACTGCAGTTGTATATAATTATGTAAATAGATTGTGAATGGTTCTGATTAATTAGGTCACATGATTCAGTCGCTCAAAAATTGTCTCTTTAGTTTATGGGCCTTGGTAAGTGATTTATGATTAATGGTGAGTATTGTGGAGGTAAGTAGCATTAGTGAGACAGTTTTTCATTAGGAGCGCTGGATCAATTACTTGGTAGCAGAGGATGGTTACTATGGTAACTGACATGTTACATGGCAGTTACATAGGATACATGTCTAAGTTTGTTCAGTTGTTACATGTAGTTGAAAGGTTTTTTCCAGCAGTGTGAAAATTCCTAGAAATACTGGCAAGTGTAGAGTAGTGTGACAAGTGAAGTTACACAGTGCATTTGTTCTGTTTCAAAATAATGGTATCGTCGTATATTACAAGTGTTGTGGACGTACAGCACAAGTTTAGGGATTAAGGTGTGTTAGGTAAAATGTATAGTGAGGATTGTCTATGAAATTGTAGCTTTTGAGTATAGGGACACCTGTTCTGTTTTAAAATTCACTGTGAAAAGAGTAATAGAATTTATTTAAGCTTGAGTGAAGGGTAAGGAAGCGTTGTCTATTCTTACTGGCGAGTGAGGATTTTATTAGAGGGTTAAAGTCCTACCAAAAATGTCATGTATGAATGTTTAGGGATTCTTTCTATATGATTGTGTGTGTTAGAAGGGTAGGGCAAGGCTACTTGCTTTATCAACGAATTTAAAAATTCTGTGAAAATAGCGTCGTCTATTTTCACGCAAAAGAATACTTGAATGATTGAAAAAGCTATCGCTTTATTTTAGTGAAACAGACAAATGGTTTGCTTTTGTGGAGTTACTAACTAAATTCTATTGAAAGTTTTGTTAAAAATATGGCGCTGTGAAAATAATTTGTAAAGGAGGTGTCAGTATCAGAGCAGAGCGAGGACAGTGAAGCTGCAGCGGCAGCATACATCACAGAGGTCGCGCTGTGATTGGCTAATGTACGTCAAAGTATTCGCGCACTGATTGGCTCATGTGACTAGGTAGGCTTGCAGCTGATTGGTTCATCCTGAAATACAGTAATTCTATTGGCTGAGTAGAATAGTGACGTAACTTAACCTGATTGGCTTGTTGGTGATTTTCGCACACGGATTGGCTAGTGTAGCGGAACAACAAGGAAATATTTACGATCTTTTCAAAGTAAGCAGAATTGTTTAAAAATATGGATTATTATTACAAGAAAAAAGAAAAGAAGCTTTCTTGGTTTCAGAAATTGAAAAATATCTTAAAAATAACAAGAAAATTGAAACGCGAGGTGGAAGATTACTTCATAAGTACAAAACACCTGCAGCTTATATGTTAGGTGAATATGGTTATCATACTTGCATTTGGATGGAATATACCAAAAATGATGGTGTATTGGAATGGCCGGAAGATGGGTCATTTAACATTAAGGTGTTGAAAAACTTGAGAGAAAAAATTATGACTCTTGTACCAAAACCTACACAATTTGAGGCTTTAGTTGAATGGGAGGATGAGATGATAGAATTAGAATGAGAAAACAGAGTTGTAACAAGAGACACTACATTAGACATTAACAGAGAAACTCATGAAGACAGAATGCGTAGTTGGAGACGTGTAGATATGTGTGATGGTTTGTACCCGGCAAGATTTAGTGAGGGATCTGGTCAAAAGAGTACTGAAAAGAAAAATAATATTGGTGAGGATAGTGAATTAGAAGATTCAGTTCTAGAAGAGATTTTTATCACAAAATCAAAACCGCCACCTTATCAACCAGTTTGTTCATGGTCTACCCCGAGAATTCCTCCAGGAACTTCTCCAAGTGCTCCTCCTAGGGAAAAAATGATGAAACTCCACCTAGATTAAATCAGAACAATGCAAAATTTCCTGAGAGAGTAGAAACAAGAACTGATTCTAGTACATCTGGAGAAAATAGAAATTATGCAGAAACTCCTGTTCAGAGAAATGAAATCCCAAGAAATGTAATGAGAACAGAAAGATGTCGGAGATACCAAATGCCTCAGAATATTTCCGATCAAAAGATGAATTAATACAACAGTTAACTAAAAGCATGGAAGCAGTAACAGTACCAGTAACAATTGGACCTGTTCTTCCAGTCTTTGATCAATGGGAAATTAGACATTCAGCTCTGACTGTTCCCTTGAATGCAGAAATTCAGAATGTGGCTGAGAAATTTTATTTAGATTTAACAGAAATTCACCGAGAGAAAATGATGGCCGATTTAACCTTTAATCAAAGTTTGTCAAATGATTGAACTCCATATGTTGCAAGATCTGATTCCGGAACTCCAGAAAAGAGTATAAAAATAGATTTAACACAGACTCCACAGACCCCAGAATTTAAATTACTTGATGTCGCAAAATTGAAGGTGGATTTGGAGGAATTGATTATTGGCACAATTGGACCTGACAGTTTAAAGCTATATCAGGATGATGAATTATTGTTTATTTGTAAAAGTATACAATGGAAAACGAAAACCAAATATGATCAATTAGAGGAAATGGCTGCTGAATTAGAAATAGATTTGAGTAGACAGAAGAATTTGCAGAAACATTACAGAGTGGATTTCTCTGAAATATATATTGAAAATATGAACACCACAGGAAGAATAATTCATATAAAAGAATTAATAGTGTTTCTAAAAAGATTAGGTGAATTAAGTAAGTGGAGAGTGAAATGGACAAAGAAAAGAGAGGAAGACAGAAGAGAAAGAGGGGAAATAGCAACTGAGTTTCCTATGAGAGAAATAGCTGGTGGTGGTTATGTACATGTTCCATGGACAAGACAGGAAATTTTACAGTTTACAAATGATTTTCCTCGTTTGAGAGAAAAACCTGTGGAATGGTATTGCCAGGTAGAAAGATTTGTTAAGGTTTCAAAAGTTCTGTGGATTGCTCTTGATGGATTCTTTGACATTGTTGTTCCTTCGGATCTTTGGACAGAATGTAAAATTTCTATAGATTGGCCAAAAGAAGAACCTGCTTGAGATAAAGTAACAGGTGCACCTTCAGCTGATGTTATAAGTCTGTACGATAAGGTGATTGTGTGGCTGAAAAACAAGATTCCCGCAAAAGAAGTAGATTGTGTTAAAATAGACAGAACAAATCAGGAGCCAAAAGAATCAGTACATTCATTCTATGAAAGATTGCTGCTGGTATTTAAACAATACAGTGGTTACGGGAAATTGAGTGAAAAGTATATGAGCCATTTTATATACAGATTTGTTTATGGCTTAAGACCTGACATTGGTGAGATGATTAGATCAGGAATAGTTGGTTGGCAATCATTCTCAGTTGATGACATTTTGAGTAAAGCAATTTGAATTGGAAGGATGCACAGCTTTTGTGTTTATTTGTTTGTTTGTTTGATTTTTAGGTTCTCCGCAGGTGGCGTCATAACCCCTCAGACGCCCCACTAAGTCAGTCACACAAGTGATTCCAGTGGGTCACTGGAACCATCCTTGAGGGAACACCAAATTCTCCTCTCTAATCACAACAGGATTCCCACACAATTTTGTTAATCTTGAATAGATTTCCAATGTTTATTCCTTATGATATTTTTCAACGATATTCATTTTATTCATTAAACTTTCCACAAATAAGGCATTATCAATTTGATTTCATATCCAATGCATTTCGGACATTTACGATGCCCTTCATCAGGGAATGATACTGTCAACAAAACAGACATAAAGCATGTTTACAATTCAGTACTGTATGATCATTGTATCACATTGTCATTCTGTTACACAGTGATTCTTGTGAATATGATTATGTTCACCAGCTAACATCCCTCGTGAGAAAAGTGAAAAAAATGAAATTTTTTTTTGTTTGGTTTGAAACTCACATGCCTGCTCTTGACCGTGGTTGTTATGTGCTAAAGAAAAAGCATGAAAAACGGAAAGATTAACTATCTTGCGTTCGCGTTTAAACCAGTTAATGTCATGGCTTGTTCTATAATCTCGTTGTTTACTGACCTTATGCGCATAGTTGAGCGGCCTCGTGGCAGCCTGTCAACTTGTGTTTCTCCTATATGAAGACGCCACTCGAGAAAGTGTTCGCCATTATATTTACTGGTTTGAAGTCTATTGCGGTCACGTGATGTGCTTCAACTAAAAAAAGACTATCTCTGTGTGTTGTTATCGAACTCAGGAAGAAAGGTTGATATGTGTAAGGGTTAAATTGAAGTTAAATCGTAGGGCGGTTTCGTGGGAACATATAGTGCTTTGGTGAGAAATCATAGACAGAAAAAGAAAAGAAAAACAATATATTAAGAGAGATTGAAAAAGCGTTAAGCTGGAATCGAACCCTGATGTTTGTGAATTCTATCTGTGAGTGTTTTAGTATGGTGAGCTATACAGCGGTATATGACCCACAGTGGTAAATTACTGTATGTTAACAAAAAACCAGAATAAGTTCCATATTAACAGCAATCACAGTTGTACCAATTGGTACCAAGGGAGCATTGTTATAGATAACATGAAAATTCAATTCAGTCATTAAGTCCATTTGGTTTTTGGGTAGATAATTTATATATCCAAAAGTTTTCTCTCTGTAGGAGGTATTTTGTATTGTCCCTTCCTTCTGTTTTATTGACACTTTCCAGAATCATAAATTTGAGTTGTGAGATGTTGTGTCTCTCTTCCATGAAGTGCGCAGCTACTGAAGATTTGGTGTTGTTTAGTTGAATGTTGGATTTGTGTTCTGTGAGTCTGATTTTGATGCGGCGTTCTGTCTTTCCAATGTACAGTTTACCACATGGGCATTTTAGTGCGTATATAACATTTGACATGTCGCATGTTGCATTTACTCTGAGTATAACTTCATGACCCTTCATGGGATGGTTAATTTTATTTCCCTTTATGATATTATTACAATGGCCACAGTTTAGGCACACTTTTGTGCCCTTGAAGATTCCTGATGTTTTAACTTGTTGTTGAATCATTTCACCCATATTTCTTGCTCTGGTGAAAGCGAACAGTGGGGGATGTTCAAAGATATTGTTGAAATCCGGTTCCAGGGTTAACACTCGCCAGTGTTTTAATATAGTTTTCTTAAATTTGCTGCTTGATGTGGAAAATTTGGATATTGCCACTATTCTCGTTTGCTCTTTTTTATTGCTGGGTTGTAAAAGTGTTTTCCTGTCCACTTGTGTTATTTTAATTCTTGATTCCTCTATGGTCTGTTCAGGGTAACCTCTTTGTCTGAATTTGTTACCTATTTCTTGTATTCTGAGAAAAGCAAAATACTGCAGTGATGAGATAGATGCTAAACAAAAGAAGCTAAAAGAAAAAGCTATGTGGGCACAGGTAAAAGTGGCTGAACAACAAATTGCAATTTTGGAAAACAAAAATGTTCACCAGAATCAAGGGAAATTTAAAGGTAATTATAATAAGCCAACATTGATGGGTAATATTGAAGAATTAAAGCAGAAATTACCATGTTTTAATTGCGGTGAAATTGGACACTGGAAGCGTGAATGTAAGAATCCGCCCAGAAATTTTAAAAATGCATCATTAAATCCACAGATGCAGAATGAGATAAATCAGCAGCAACAGCTACAGCGGCAGTTAAATGAGATAAATCAGCAACAACAGCTACAGCGACAGGTAGTGAATCAGCAAAGTCAGATTCCACAACCGCCACTTCCAAATTGTGTAAATGTGCAGAGATACAATGTTATGTTATGTTATGTTAAAATAATTTCTACCGCGCACGGTCACCAGTCGGTTTCATGGCGCTCATAGACAAAAGCAGAGGGGGTAGGCAGCAGGTTACTCGTAAGCTAGCTGGAAGAGATGCGTTTTGAGTAGTTTACGGAAACAGGTGTAACTGGGACAGAGTCGGATTGTAGTTGGGAGGGAGTTCCAAATTGTGGGGGCAAGAAAGGAGAAGCAGGAGCCACCGTGCTTTTTGCGTGTGAACCTGGGAACGGTTAGGAGGTTATGTGTAGAAGACCGGAGATTCCTTGAGGGGATGTGACGCTTGAGGCTGAGGGAGGTGAAAGCTGGGGCAAGGGCAAGGAGTGACTTGAAAACAGTGCAGCCCAGTTTGAAAATGCATCAAGAGGCTACTGGGAGCCAGTGCAATCTCCTCAGCAGGGGCGAGACATGTTGGTACTTAGGCTGTTGAAAGACCAGTCTGACCGCCTGGTTTTGTACCAGCTGAAGCCGATGAAGATGGTAAGCAGGAATCCCCTTGTACAGGGAGTTGGCGTAGTCAATACGGGAGGTGACAAGGGCCATGATGACAAGTGTGAGAGCCTCAGTAGTGAGAAACCTGCAAATTTTGCAGATCCTGCGCAGATGGAAAAAACAGGAAGAGGTGACAGCATTGATTTGAGGCCTCATAGATAAATCACTAGAGATGATAACACCGAGGCTCTTCCCCGTATTGACAGGACAGGGTGGGGGGCCAAGGGAAGGAGGCCAGAAGCTGGAGCTCCAAGGGTTGGTGGACCCTCCTGTCAGCACCAACTCCGTCTTACTGGGATTGAGCTTCAGCTGGCTAAAATGCATCCACTCAGAGATGGCAAGCATGGTCGATTGGAAATTGGCACAGGAGGAAGGGGAGGAGTCGATAGGAAAAATTAACTGTAAATCATCCGCATAATTGAAAGTAGTGACAGGGGTGTGATGGAGAGAAGCTGTAAGGGGTTGCATATAGAGATTAAATAAGAGGGGCGAAAGAGTAGAACCTTGAGGTACACCACAGGAGAGTGAGGAATAGGGGGCAGAGAAGGTGGACAAATGAACCGACTGGGAGCGCTGGTGCAGGAAGGAGCTGATCCATGTTAGAGCCAAGCCCTGGATGCCCGCATTTTTGACACGGTCGATTAAGATGGCGTGATCGACCGTGTCAAAAGCAGCTGACAGATCAAGTAGAACGAGAGCTTGGGCCAGGTTCTTATCGGCGCCTTGCCTCAGCACATCCATTACAGCCACGATGACAGCTTCCGTGGAGTGGGCCGGTCTGAATGAACCCGGCTTGCTGGTCATCTAAAAAAGAAGACTCTTGAATGAAAGTGCTGAGGCAGCGGGTGACATAAGTCTCCAAAACCTTCCCCAGATAGGGGAGGAAGGAGATCGGTCGATAGTTACTCAGGACAGATGGGTCAGCACCGTGCTTTTTGAGTATAGGGACGACAACTGCCTGTTTGAAAGCATCAGGGACAAAACCTGTGGCAAGCGAGTTGTTGAGGAGTGCTAACGGGGGACCCGGACAAGCCAAGAAGGCGGTTTCAGGATTTGAGGGGGACAACAGTCGTTAGGGGAACCTGAGCTGACCGCATGTAACAAGGAAGTGAACTCTGTCTGGGAGATGGGAGTGAACTCGTTAAAAAAGCAGGGATTCATGGGAGGTAAGGAACAAGCAGTGGACGAGGAGGGAGGAGGGATATTGTTTTTGAAAGTAGTGATCTTGTCAATAAAAAATGAATTGAGGGAATCACAAAGGGCCTGTGAGGGTTGGGGTTGAACAGTAACGCGGTCGGGCAGGGAGAGTTCCTCTACGATTGAAAAGATATCCTTGGTTTTAGAAGCTGACCTGAGAATTTTCTGGGAAAAGTAGGAGGTTTTGGCCAGTAAAATAGATTTTTTGTACAGTTTTAATAAATCACCATAGGCAGTTTTTAATGATGGGTCATAATTACGCCTCCAACGGTGCTCGGCTTGTCTGAGGGCTAATTTGTCCAGTTTTAATTGGTCTGTGAACCAACGCTGAGCATCATGAGGGCGTTTAGTTTTAGTGGTTCTTAGCCGGGCAACCACATCACTCGCATGTTTCAACCATTGGTCGAGGACGTCTGTCTGGGCAGATGTCATGGTCATATCATTGGGGGTTGTACTGAGTAGAATGGAGTGAAATTCAGAGATATCGGCTCGCTTCCAGTTCCGTGCAGTGAAATTGGTGGTCAGTAAGGGGTGATAGGGCAGAGCAAGCTCCAGTGAGAAGGAAATAAAAAAGTGGTCCGACCAAGTGCAGGGATAGACTAGGGGAGGGGAGATGTCAAGATTGGCCGTCCATACTTGGTCGAGAGTATGGCCTTTAGTATGGGTAGCCACTGAGATGTGCTGTTTACAATTCAGGCCAAGTAGAAGATCTGTGAATTCAGCAGAAAGACTGCTTTCCCGGGGATCTAGCGTCCAGTAGTTAAAATCGCCAATGATGAGGATTTTGGTGGAGTTAATAACTAACCGGGAGATGAGGTTGCCAAATTGATGGGAAAAGAGAGACATATTATCAGGGGGACGATAAACAAGAACACAGAGAAAGGAGAACTTGGGAGAAATAAATTTCAGCGTAAGGATGTCGGTGTTGGGAATAGTGGTAGTTTCCAAGTTGGTGAAATTATATTGAGAGCGGATGATAGCAGCTACCCCCCACCCATTCTGCCCGCCGCCCTGTTGGACTGTAAGATGTAATAGCCCGAAGGGATAGCGGCGAGGATGTCGGGGGTAGAGTCATCAGTTAACCATGTCTCCGAGAGGAGAAGAATATCAATATTACTATTATCCAGCAGTTGAAAGATTTCAAGCTGATGCTTAGCCAGCGAGCGAGTGTTAAGGTAAACGATTGACAAGGGATGAGGTGCTGGTGGGCCAGCAGCGAGTGGCAAGGTGGAGGAATTGTTGCAAATGATGGGAATACGTACAGGTGAACTAGAGGAGGAGCTGTAAGGTTTCAAGATGCCGCAGTCTTGAGCGGTGCGGACGGCACAGGGGTCAAGAGGGCCAGGGTGTTGGAGGGAGAACAGGTCCTTGGAGGAATACGTGATGCGAAGGGCATAGTGGGTGGCCGCTGGGCGCGGCCGGCCGCGGACGGGCGCAGACGAGCCTAACTTAGGCGCAACTTCGGCGCAAAGTCGATGCTCCCGCTGCGCTTGTCCGCTGCGCTTCCGCCAGGCCGCCATGTTATACAGGCCGGGAAGTGAGCCACTAGACCGCTAACTGCAAGGTGGAGGGGCAGGGCGGAAGTGGTGTCTGGAGCAGGAAGTGGCGCTCGGCTAAACGACCCTCCACACAAACGGCAGAATGCCGGGGCGGAACAGGGTCAAGAGCGTAAAGGAAGCAGGTAAGTAGGTTGCTAAGCCCAGTACCCTGAAGCACAGAACATAAAACTAATTTGCGCTAGCAAAATAAATTTGTAACACAGCTAGTAAAATCAGCTATTAAAATCAGCAGCGAGACGAGCACACACCCGCAGCCTAAATCGCAGCATTTGTCTACAGAAAGGTGCAGTTGTCGCGCTTAAAATAGAAGGAGTTCTGCAGCCACTAGACCGCTAACCTGCAAGGTGGAGGGGCAGGGCGGAAGTGGTGTCAGGAGCAGGAAGTGGCGCTCGGCTAAACGACCCTCCGTACAAATGGCACAATGCCGGGGCGGAACGGGGTCAAGAGCGTAAAGGAAGCAGGTAAGTAGGTTGCCAAGCCCAGTACCCTGAAGCACAGAACATAAAACAAATTTGCGCTAGCAAAATAAATTTGTAACACAGCTAGTAAAATCAGCTATTAAAATGAGCAGCGAGACGAGCACACACCCGCAGCCTAAATCACTGCGTTTCTGCGGAGGTGAACAGGTAAACAGATCGCTAAGAGTGAATGTGTTGAATGTTTCTCAACAATATTGGTTGAAAGAAAATGAAGGAAGTGATTCTGAGGATTACTTATGACGGTGCCTGAGAGAGGAGGAAGAGTGTGTGCTTGGAGCCACTCTTGAGGTACATCAGTCTGGTCCATTTGTAAATGGTTAAGTGAATGATGTAGAAATCACTTTTCTTGTGGACACAGGTGCTACTCGTTCTACTGTTAGATCAGTGGAAATAGAAAACCTACCTCTCTCTGGGGATACCATCCAAGTAGTTGGGGTAGATAATCAACAGATTAAAACAGATTTAACAGAACCAGTTAAGGTTGAAATTGGCAAATTTAAAGACAAACATAGATTTGTAGTCTGTAGTAGTAGTCCTGTAAACTTGTTAGGAAGGGACATTCTTTGCAAGATGAACTGTAAAATATATTGCTCACCGGATGGTATTGAGCTTCAAACTCAAGAAGAAGATGGTCTTTATAAATTAACAATGTTAATGGTCGAAGCAGCAGAAAGTAAATTATTTCCTGCTTTTGACAAAAATGATTTACCTGAAGAATTAAAAGAAACAGTCAATGCTAAAATTTGGGATTTATCAGGAGATGAAATGGGTTTGATGAAACATGTAGACCCAGTAAAAATAACAGTGAAACAAGGAGTAGATTATCTGAACATTCCTCAGTATAAAATGAAAGCAGAAGTTATTGAAGGTGTCATTCCTGTAATTGAAAAATTTATAAAACAAGGAGTTTTAAAAGAGATTGAGAGCAGTCCATGTAATTCACCGATAATGGGAATCAAAAAGCCAAATGGAACTTTCAGGATAGTTCAAGACCTGAGAAAGGCTAATCAAATAGTTGTTCCTTGTTGCCCAGTTGAACCAAACCCAGCGGTAATTCTATATCAGATTCTGCATGATGCAGAATGGTATACGGTTATAGACCTTTGTAACGCATTCTTTACTGTTCCATTGCATCCAGAAAGCCAACAAATTTTTGTTTTCAGATTCCAAGAGCGTATCTTAGCATGGTGTTGTATCCCTCAAGGGTATACAGAGAGTCCATCTATTTTTAATCAGTTGCTAAAGAAATCCTTGGAAAATTTAGATTTACCTGTAAAATCAACATTAGTGCAGTATATTGATGATCTCCTTGTAGCTGCAAAAACACGAGACAACTGTGTGACAGATACCATTACTCTTTTGAATCATTTGGCAGAGGAGGGACATAAAGTGTCTCCTGCAAAATTACAGTTTTGCAAGCAAGAAGTAAAATATCTTGGTCACAGAATCGCAAAAGGAATCAGACAAGTGACAATTGAAAGAATAAAAATGATCCAAGCAATGCAACCTCCAAAAACAAAGAGACAGGTCAGAATGTTTCTAGGAATGGTAGGGTATTGTCGTCAATGGATTAGTGGATTTTCAGTAATTGCAAAACCATTGCAGAGATTGACAAAAGCAGACATTAAAGACCCGATTATCCTAACAGAAACTGAGTTAGAGGCTTTTGAGCAGTTAAAAAGAAGTTTGTGTGAAGCTCCAGCATTAGGTATGCCAGACTATGAGAAAGAATTTGAGCTATATTGCAGTGAAAGGGAAGGATGTGCATTATCAGTTTTGATTCAAAGACATGGAAGACTGAGAAAGCCAATAGCATACTTCTCAGCTGTTCTTGATCCTGTTGCAAAAGCATTACCAGGTTGCTTAAAAGCAGTAGCTGCAACAAGTGTGAGTCTAGAACAAAGTGAAGGGATAATAATGGGGTTTCAGTCGAGATTGTCCTCACCAGAAGTAAAACGCAGCATTTGACACGCAACAGATTGACAAAATATGAAAAAGTTATTCTGGGATCAGATAATGTTTCAATTGCAAGATGTGTGAATTTAAATCCTTCCACATTATTACCTGATGGTACTGTAACAGAGATCAAAAATAAAAATGACATTGATCATGAGTGTTTGGATGTTTTAGAATATTGCACCAAGCCTAGGCAGGATATTAAAGATGTTCCCTTAGCTGAATCGGATTTTGTTTATTTTGTTGATGCTTCTTGCTTGAGGATGGATGAGGGCATTCTGAGTGCAGCATATTCAGTCTGTACAGTTGCAGATGTAGTTGAGGGTTCTTGTCTCAAAGGAATTCGTTCAGCTCAAGTAGCAGAATTGATTGCCTTGATTCGAGCATGTGAAAGAGCAAAAGGGTTAAAAATTACCATAGTGACTGATAGCCAGTATGGGTATGGTGTAGTCCATAACTATGGCCAGCTGTGGTCTTAAAGAGGTTATTTGACTTCTGCGGGAACACCTATCAGGAAGGCAAAATTGATCAAAAGGCTGATCGATGGTATTCAGCTACCAGAGAAAATTGCTGTAGTAAAATGTACAGCCCATAGAAAGGGAGATGATTACATGACAAAAGGAAATGCATATGCTGATGAAATTGCAAAATTCTGTGCAAAAAAGAGTATGTCCATTAATCGGGAAAAAGACAATGAACATGTTTTGAACTCACTTATGCTAACATCTGTAGTTGAGACATGGCAAGGAGTGAAAGATTTACAAGATGAGGCAGATGATGAGGAAAAAGACACATGGTTAAAAGCAGGTTGTAGACAGCGAGAAGAAGATTAGATTTGGGTTTACAAAGATGACAGGCCAGTAATGCCAAATTGCATGATTGCTGACATGGCACGAATGTATCATGGTCCAGGACATTTAGGAAGGGATTCGATGATCAGGTTGTTTAGGCAGACATGGTACAATCCAAAATTCAGGTTAATTGCAGAATCTTTTTGTCAGAGATGCTTGATCGGCCAACAGATCAATCCGAACAGAAAAACAGTTGTAAGCTTGGGAACCATAGGACGGGAGGGTGGTCCTTTTACCAGGTTACAAATGGATTTCATTGATATGCCACCCCATAACAGATTAAGATATGTCTTGGTGATAATCTGTCTGTTTTCGAGATGGGTGGAAGCATTTCCAACTCGTCACAATGATTCAGTTACTGTGGCAAAGTTGCTTTTAAGAGAAATCATACCTAGGTATGGATTTCCGGTGATGGTCAAAACTGATCGTGGCACACATTTTGAAAACAGACTGTTACAAATGATTTGTGAAGCACTTGGTATAAAACAAAAACCACATTGTGCTTACAGACCAGAAGCATCAGGTGTTGTTGAGCAAGTCAATGGTACAATTAAAAATAGGCTGGCAAAAATGTGTTTAGCTACAGGAATGACATGGACTGATGCACTTCCACTTGTTTTGATGTCTCTGAGAAGTACTCCAGATAGAAAAACTGTTTTAAGCCCACACAAAATACTCATGGGCAGAGTCATGAGACAAGCATTTGTTCCAGTTAGTAAAGTACTAAGTATAAATGATAGTGCAATTATGGACTACAGCAAAAACCTATCTGACATGGTGACTTCAGTGTTCCATCAGGTGGGAACTGAAGTACTCACAAAAGAAAAAGAACAAGCTCATGATCTGTTGCCAGGAGACTGGGTGAGAACAAAAGTTCATCGAAGAAGGAATTGTCTGGTACCCAGGTGGCAGAAGGCAAGACAGATGATATTTGTCACAACAAATGCAATTAAGTGTAGGGGACTGAAAAGATTGATTCATGCTAGCCATACCATACGAGTTCCTCCACCTGAGAATCCTGACGAGGAAGGTGACACGACAACTGATTCAGATTCTGAAGAAGAACCTGAAAGAAGTCCAGATACTGAAGATTGACAAGAAGGTCGAGATCTGGAATATTCAAATGCAAATGAGGCAGTGAATGAAAAAGATCTAGAGATTGTAATACTAGACTCTGAAAATGATGAAGATCTGCTAGAAAAAGAAGCAGAAAAAGAGTCTAATCAAGAAGTGACTCAAGATCAGGAGAGTATTGAAAAGCAGATTGGAAGCTCTGGAAGAAGGAACGAAAATACTGAAACTGGTGGATTGGAAATAATTGAAGAAGAAGACGAATTACCAAGTACCAGCTATAAGGATGATGTTTCTAACAGAGTGAAGCTGCCGAGTAAAGAAGTACCTGAATCTAGAGCTGATAAAGTGAAAAGATCGAGAAAAAGAGCTTGGAGAGTTGAATGTAATCTAACTGAGCCAAAGAAGAAATTCTAAAGAAAAGGAGATCATTGGCCAAATGAGAATGAGAGTCTGAAATTCAAATTAGTGAACAAATCAAAAGAACAGGTTAATGAAATCTCAAGTCAGAAAAGTGATTCAGATAAGAAAAATCCAGCAGGAAAGAAAATAGACGTGATTAGCGGTAGAGCAAAGAGGGTGTTAAAACCTAATCTTAAGTATAAGTCACCTAAGTGGACTTATATAATTATACCACCAGTAGTGGAAGTGAATAGTAGTAGCCAAGAAGATATAGATGACACGAGCGATAATGATTGATTTTGTTTTCAGTTGAAAAGTTGTAGGTGACACAAGGTCGAAGAAATTGTGTTAGGTGACACAAGGTTGAAGAAATTGTGTTAGCTGGAAAAACACATTGCTGTAAGACATAAGGTCGAAGAGAAGCTGTTAGAGGATTCTTTGTTGAAAAAAAAAAGTAAAAAAGTGGGGTGTATATTTAGTGATTTTTAATTTTTTTAAATTTTTTTTTAAAGGCTCTTGTCTCAAAGTAAAAGATGCCTAATCCTAACAACAATTCGAGATGTTCTATTTTAAGAAGATGTTGCAAAATATCTTCAATTTGTGTGATCTTAATAATTTTGGTGTGGTTAATTTTAGCTGTCATTTTTCCTTTTGGAATTGACAAAGAAATGTACAAAGCTAATATGACTAGTAAAGTTGTGGCTAAACATGATATTCATGATGTAGTAGGTAAGACTAATAAAGTCATTGAGCATAAACCAGAGATCCACCAAGATAGATCTGTTGGTGATTTTTCTAGTAATACCTTTTCTAGACTTTTATCTGAATATGTTAAGGTGATGGATGTGAAAGATTGTTACATTTGTGTGAAACTACCTGCTTCTGTTTCGGAAGGGGTCACCTATAACATGCTTCCTCTTACTTATGGCATTACCTGTAGTGTAATAGCTAGTTTGTTTTATCGGACAGGTCGGCTGGAGTATTATTACTCTAATTATGATGAGATTATTGCAAATCTAAAGATTGACAATAGTCTAAATAAACTGAAACATGCTAAACAGATGAGGGAATTTTTTATAGTGACTAATGAACACACATACGAATATGCTTTTAAAAACAATTTAACATGCAAGTTGAGAACGGAAGAGAAATCTTTCTTAAACATGGTTGAAGAGAGAAGAGCAATTTACAAGAGGAATAAGATGTTGAAACAGACCAAATCTAAGTTTTGGCAGAGTGAGGATGAAAAGCGTAATGGTAGAAATTAAAATGCTGCTATTCACATAGATAAACCTGTTAGTGGAAAACTTTGTATAAGAAGAGATAATATTCAATTTGATAATTACTTTGTGGGTGCTAGTCAATGTGAAGATACTTATCGTATCTTAGGAGGTTGGGGATTTAAAGGAGGCAAAGGTCCAATTTTTCCTGGAATTTATTTTGTTTGTTGGAACAAAGCTTACTTCAATCTCCCGGACCACTGGTACGGGACTTGCTACGTTGGTTTCGTTTTTCCAAAGATTTTTCATATAGATAGAAATACAGAAGGTTAATTTGAAATTGGCAAACACCTGAATAGGTTGAGGAGGGAGAGTTTTTCCGAAATAATGGGAGATATATTTGGTGCAATAATACCTATGGTGGGAATAACTCTGAATGCAAATAAGATTAGAAAAGTGTCTACAATTGTTGACAGATTGTCAACGGACACTGCAAGTGGATTTCAATTAGTTGACGTAAATAACAAGGACCCCCTGTTAGAGCAACAGAATATGTTTGACAGGGAAAAGGACAATGTGAAAAAAAAAAAAAGGCATCAAATATAATAACACCAGGGAGAAAACAATGAGTATAAAGCACACAATAATTAAAAAGTACAAAATATTTTGTTTATTTAGGATATATACTCAAGATAAAAACATTAAAATTATTTAACACATAATAAAATGCGACACATAACCTATTTAAACAAGCAATATAATACAAAAGATGACACCATTAATTCATAGAACAGTGGCGGACAATATTAGTCCTCTTCGACGCGCGTTTCGGCGTTTTCACAAGAACGCCTTCTTCAGGAGCCACACATACAATCTGAAAAACATACACAGCAAATTAATTTCTGCTTAGGAGAGTTGTACTCGCCTGTCATAGGTATCTCGATACAGTTACATGTTAACGTATATCAGAAGAGCTGCTTTACACATCGAAAACTCCCTACTCGGGTAGCTTAACTATCAAGCTACACAAGGTACAAACTATAAGATGTTATATTTGAGCAGTGTTGTAGTTTCTATGCATAAGGGCATTATTAGATAAATGGACCCTTGACCTAATGGTAACTATATATAGGGATGTATTCTCCTAACTGAACAGACATTTAATAAGGATAAATATTCTAACTTGGTTCTCTTTGTTTAAAATAAGCAAGCGCACTTTATGATATAAATTTCCTGAATATTGATACAGGACTCCCTGAGCATTATTTGTAAACATGGAATAAATCACACAAGCATGATAGGATTAAATGATAGCTCAATAGTTCATCCTGAAGATGCAATTAGACAATGAACTAACTACTTCTCGGTACTTACATCAATTAAATAATCTAGCTAAGTAATCTAATAAGCTCGGTAAATTATAGACTACATATACATTTTCCTTACCACATATCTTGTTAATCTGTATAGTTCCAACCGATAAATGGAACGAATAAGGGAGACCTGTCCTCACTGGGAATAGGTGAAAAGGCTTGGTTTCTTATAATTGTGCCCAACCGTCAGGTCGATTTACTAAACAAAAATAAATGTTGTTAGTTCTAGGGTTTGTATACTCAAAATATTCTGAGGATGCGACAGTGTTCTATCGAGCTATAGCTATATCAATTCCTATATAATTTTCTGTACAGTGGTAAAGCTTGTTTATTTTTTATGCGGAACCGTCAATCGATATCAGTTATTCTAGGGCAAAAGAGATATAGAAAACCGGGTCATTTTATTTATGGATTGCCAAGTAATTAGAATCGCCAAAACATTGATAATAGCGGTGCAGCAACTCTTACCTAGTATGCAAATCGAGGCAGTTGTAAGTACCGAACCGGGATAGCTGTTTAAAGTTCTAGCGCTCGTTATTGCTGATCATTAATTCTAAACTGTGGGCATGGAAAATAGAGAAGAGAGCTATATTCACATAAATGATCAAGGAACTCAAGGATGGTAACAGTTACAGAGAGAATGCAACAACGACCAACATGGTGGGACCAAGGTGTATATATGCTGTCTCTACACTACCGTTATTTTAAGAGTTCTAAGATATAAGGGTCCGACTTACATGAATGACGCTAAGTGGAATCATTGGTATTTAGGTGACAAGAGACCGCAGTCGATATATCCTCTTCCTTCGCGTGTCTCTAAGATTAGGAGGCAATTGAAAAGATACATTGGGCCGTTACTAAACGGAACCATACTGAATAATTAAAATACGGTAACAAAGCAACGCAATAGATAGATGTTGTGCGCTTACCGAGGATTAAAAAGGAATCCAGCGTTAACAATGTAACGTAGAACCACTAATGTTAAGGCGGCAAGGGACCGCAGTAGGTGTGTCTGCTCCCTTGGCTCTGTTTAGGTTACTGAAAGGCAAACGAAAAGTACAATGGACCATTACTTAATGGAGCCGGAAACGTAGGATAACTACAGCAATCACAAATGGATTAGCAAAGGGAGATGGTGCCGTTCGCTTACCAGTGATTTGAAGGAATTCTGCGTGAACATCAACCCGCGGGCGTCACGACCGATACATCCAGTGGCGTCCCGCAGCCGTTGGAAAGGATAATCACCTAACAAAAAGTAACTCCCTTCTTTTAAAGGGACATCACTTAAGTTTCAATGCACGATTATTGGTCAACCGCGATGATTACGTCACATTAGGAGGTCCCAAATTCAACAATACAAACAAAGGACTCCTAATGGACGTGTAGCGTAGTTGCCGACGCTAAATATAACCGACAGACTTAGTCTTTGCATTGAAACTTAAGTGATGTCCCTTTAAAAGAAGGGAGTTACTTTTTGTTAGGTGATTATCCTTTCCAACGGCTGCGGGACGCCACTGGATGTATCGGTCGTGACGCCCGCGGGTTGATGTTCACGCAGAATTCCTTCAAATCACTGGTAAGCGAACGGCACCATCTCCCTTTGCTAATCCATTTGTGATTGCTGTAGTTATCCTACGTTTCCGGCTCCATTAAGTAATGGTCCATTGTACTTTTCGTTTGCCTTTCAGTAACCTAAACAGAGCCAAGGGAGCAGACACACCTACTGCGGTCCCTTGCCGCCTTAACATTAGTGGTTCTACGTTACATTGTTAACGCTGGATTCCTTTTTAATCCTCGGTAAGCGCACAACATCTATCTATTGCGTTGCTTTGTTACCGTATTTTAATTATTCAGTATGGTTCCGTTTAGTAACGGCCCAATGTATCTTTTCAATTGCCTCCTAATCTTAGAGACACGCGAAGGAAGAGGATATATCGACTGCGGTCTCTTGTCACCTAAATACCAATGATTCCACTTAGCGTCATTCATGTAAGTCGGACCCTTATATCTTAGAACTCTTAAAATAACGGTAGTGTAGAGACAGCATATATACACCTTGGTCCCACCATGTTGGTCGTTGTTGCATTCTCTCTGTAACTGTTACCATCCTTGAGTTCCTTGATCATTTATGTGAATATAGCTCTCTTCTCTATTTTCCATGCCCACAGTTTAGAATTAATGATCAGCAATAACGAGCGCTAGAACTTTAAACAGCTATCCCGGTTCGGTACTTACAACTGCCTCGATTTGCATACTAGGTAAGAGTTGCTGTACCACTATTATCAATGTTTTGGCGATTCTAATTACTTGGCAATCCATAAATAAAATGACCCGGTTTTCTATATCTCTTTTGCCCTAGAATAACTGATATCGATTGACGGTTCCGCATAAAAAATAAACAAGCTTTACCACTGTACAGAAAATTATATAGGAATTGATATAGCTATAGCTCGATAGAACACTGTCGCATCCTCAGAATATTTTGAGTATACAAACCCTAGAACTAACAACATTTATTTTTGTTTAGTAAATCGACCTGACGGTTGGGCACAATTATAAGAAACCAAGCCTTTTCACCTATTCCCAGTGAGGACAGGTCTCCCTTATACGTTCCATTTATCGGTTGGAACTATACAGATTAACAAGATATGTGGTAAGGAAAATGTATATGTAGTCTATAATTTACCGAGCTTATTAGATTACTTAGCTAGATTATTTAATTGATGTAAGTACCGAGAAGTAGTTAGTTCATTGTCTAATTGCATCTTCAGGATGAACTATTGAGCTATCATTTAATCCTATCATGCTTGTGTGATTTATTCCATGTTTACAAATAATGCTCAGGGAGTCCTGTATCAATATTCAGGAAATTTATATCATAAAGTCCGCTTGCTTATTTTAAACAAAGAGAACCAAGTTAGAATATTTATCCTTATTAAATGTCTGTTCAGTTAGGAGAATACATCCCTATATATAGTTACCATTAGGTCAAGGGTCCATTTATCTAATAATGCCCTTATGCATAGAAACTACAACACTGCTCAAATATAACATCTTATAGTTTGTACCTTGTGTAGCTTGATAGTTAAGCTACCCGAGTAGGGAGTTTTCGATGTGTAAAGCAGCTCTTCTGATATACGTTAACATGTAACTGTATCGAGATACCTATGACAGGCGAGTACAACTCTCCTAAGCAGAAATTAATTTACGGTGTATGTTTTTCAGATTGTATGTGTGGCTCCTGAAGAAGGCGTTCTTGTGAAAACGCCGAAACGCGCGTCGAAGAGGACTAATATTGTCCGCCACTGTTCTATGAATTAATGGTGTCATCTTTTGTATTATATTGCTTGTTTAAATAGGTTATGTGTCGCATTTTATTATGTGTTAAATAATTTTAATGTTTTTATCTTGAGTATATATACTAAATAAACAAAATATTTTGTACTTTTTAATTATTGTGTGCTTTATACTCATTGTTTTCTCCCTGGTGTTATTATATTTGATGCCTTTTTTTTCACATTTTCAATTAGTTGACACAGAACTTGTTGCCATGAGAAGCATGGTAATGCAGAACCGTCTTGCATTAGACATTCTGCTTGCTAAAGAGGGAGGAGTTTGTGGGATTTTACATGTTCAACATTGCTGTACATACAGAGCCAGAACATAGAGATGTTTATTAAGAATATTACTTAATTACATATTGAGATAGAACCTTTAGAAGCTGAAAATGTTTGAGAATGTTTGAGCAAAAGATTTGGAGCAATCAGAAACTGGTTTCAAGAGATTGGCAGTTCAATCATTGGGAAAATACTTTATCCTGTAATAGTTATAGTTATAGTGACACTTTTGTTAAAAATTAGTTGCATGATACACAAGAGAAAGAAATATGTAAGAGAAAAGAAGAGAATTTATAAGCTTAGAAAAGAACAAGAAAAAGAAATAGAATTAGAAGAGTTTTGTAGAGCTCAATATGAGAGTTGTAGACAAACTTCTGAATCAAAGGTTTAGAAAAACTAATACAGTGAATGTTCAAAACATGATTTATAGAACTAACATTTTTGCTAAAATTTTGGGTATTGTTTGGTGATTATGAAATCACCAGATGAGGGAGCGAGATGTTGAATAAAATTTTGTTCAAACTCGCAAAGTTAAACTTCCATAACCAATGTAACTGTATTAATAAACATGTGTTGAAATCATTAACCAACTTAGTTTAAAAATGCATACACTCAGAAAAACATGTGGGACTAATTTATATGCTCTATGTTGCAAACGCAAGTGTGTGAAAATAATAAACTAACCTTGTCTATTGTCTTCGTCAGTATTAAATGCGGCTGATTAATTAATGGCATGTGCCTATTTGTGTGCTTATGTTATGTTATGTCTTTTCTGTGGCAAAAGCTAATGGAGAATCCTTGTGGCCTAAAAGAAAAATGTAGATATAAATGCTGCTTTGTGTGCTCAGATAGGTAACATAGTCTAATGGTTTTTTAATAATTAGCAAAAGGGGGTGGGTAACAGAATGGGTCTCAATTCTCTAATTAATCAATGTTTTGTGTTTGTTTAAATTCTAGTTTCCGAGAGAGGCCTTAGGCCTACAAAAGATGGTGTTTCGAATCCTGTTCAGAAAGGAGCCTTGCACAGAAGTGGAAACTTTTACCACATCGACAATTTTGTCAGAAAAATACAGTTTAATAAGTTGTGCTAAACGTGTTCCTGGAGAGAAGGATTGATTCAAGGACAGGAAGCGGCAAGATTGCCAAGGCAAGGAAGTCATGAACTGTAGCTCGAATAAAGATACATTTTCGAGGAAGCGAAATGGCACGAAGGCAAAGGACAATAGGGCTAAAGAAGAGCCCGTTCTTGGTTTGAAAACGGTGATGACACGCTATGGTCTGACATAAGACAGCCAATGGGAACTCTGGATGGCAAATAAATATGAACAATTTTGAGAAGATTAGCTAGTTAGAAAGGTATAAAACCTGGCGCATGGGGAGGAGGGAATCTCTTCTTGTTTCCCGACTCCTGAAGGCGTGACGCGCTGTTGGACTCTTTTTGGCGCACGTAAGGACAGCAGTCTTTTGAGATTATTGTTTTTAGGCGAAGTGAGTTTTAGACAGGGAATTAGGGAATGGAAACTTATATTTTGTTTTTATTCATGCTAACTGATTTATCTTTAAAATGTCAGACTAATAAGTCTTTACCTTAATAAAATGATGCCTTCACTTTGCTAATAAAATAAAGATTTTTGATTTAAAATGCTCTTTCTTTGAATAATAAAGGTAATAAAAATTAGATTTGAAATGACAAGCTGGTCTTGTATATTCATGGTCTAGTTACCATTAGTTAATCTGTCGCCTTAAGTGACTTAATTAAATGACTTATGTATAAATCCATGGTAAGAAATGATAAACTGCAGTTGTATATAATTATGTAAATAGATTGTGAATGGTTCTGATTAATTAGGTCACATGATTCAGTCGCTCAAAAATTGTCTTGTTAGTTTATGGGCCTTGGTAAGTGATTTATGATTAATGGTGAGTATTGTGGAGATAAGTAGCATTAGTGAGACAGTTTTTCATTCGGAGCGCAGGATCAGGTGCTATGCAATTAATCATATTTTGGCTCCCCCTTATATGTGCATAGAAATTAACCTATATTTTTAAAACACATTACGTCAAATATGCATTAATTTTCATGTGCTTTCAGCATTCAGATGTGGGCATCAGCGGCTGTGAAGTGTGTGGGGTTACAGTTTTTCAATAGACACTACACACCAGTAGTATACTGAAGCAAGCAAGCACACGGCACATAGGCCCAAAGTGCGCTTGTCAGGTTGGATGGCTACCTTTCTCCAGCCAACCCGACATGCGTACTAAAGGCCTCCCTCCACCTGCATATTAAGGAGAGGGTGTTTATCAAAGCTGCAACCCCAAGTCTCATAATGAGCGGTGAGTTTTCTTGCTCAAGCCAATCCTGGTGCGGCTCTCAGCAAGGGAGCAGCGTCTGGATTTGCAGCCAGACACGGTTGCTAGGTCTAGTCTAGGCCTCTGGTTCAGACAGCATGGCACCACAGGGGTGGGAGACTCTTCCCAGAGCATGACTAATCACTGTAATGGTTTATTGTGAAGCCATGTATTGATTGGCCATTTCTGCTGTTGCTGGCTGGGGCAGCAGAGCCAGTGTCTGTCTCCCTTCCTCGTGCGCCGAACGTTGTTTGCACAAGGGTGCCGGGGAGACCATACAGAGTAGACCACACCTTGTGACCTCTGTTGTGGCCAGGTTCGAGTTAGAATTTTGTCCTGACTCCGTCTGAGCCTTGGGTGACTGTGTGATCATGAATAAAGCACAGATCCGATCAATCCCCTTATTGAGTGGAGTCCATGAGTGATTCAGGAGAGCTGGGTGCCTGATTATATGAAGGTACGGTCATCCAGCTGTGTAAAAAATGGTGTATGCATTACTGTTTCATCCCTGCTGCAAGGTCTCATATGCATGTATACAGAGCAAGAACTTAATGCCAAGAAGAGCAGTTGCAACCCCCACAGTGAATTTATTCATCAACACACCTGCCGTTGTCTTATTTTAAAACTCACTGTAAAAACTGTAGTGCAAAGCAGAGGTAGGAGGGACTGACCCCTCAAACCCATTCCTAACCAGGGTGAACACCTCACAATTCCATCCCAAAAAGACGCAATACCCGCACCTTGACTAGGCCTCAAATTGTGCCAAAATCGCATCCAGAAACTAGGCCCAAAACACTGCTTCCTATAAATTTCTTCAAATAACTTGCAAACAAAACTAGCATATCTCAGCTTCTCGCACATCAAGCCAGATCCACTCGCAACCAGCAGGAACACCCTCCAATTCCAGTTCAAAAACATACAAAATCACTCTTACTAGGCCCCAATACACACATTTTGGCATTTACAAACTTGGCCAAAAATAATCCTTTCCATGGATAGATTTGATCCAAATTACTCACACACAAAGTAGACATTCCGGGCTATCAGGGAAGTAGGACTTTTTCAACCACTTATACTTGATCGATCCTCTTGAAACTTGCAGCCTCATAAGTCCCACTTTTCCCCAACTCCCTCCAGTACCTCCATCCTGATACCATTACTGGAACATAAGCGACTTTCATCCCAAACGCAATCCACCCCCTTCCATTCAGAACCAAGCCAAATAAAGCAGAAAACACACCAAAAAGACAAACCAACACTAAACCAAGCCGACACCTATATTGGCAAAAGGAACCCATACCCAGAGCCGTAAAACCCAAAAACCCGAGCTCACACCAACCCTAATCCCTGAAAACAACTACAAAGACCTCAAAACTAGCCCTAAGCCCTAAAAGAACACACAATCAGCAAAAGGGGCACATTGAACATACTTAACTTGGGAAATGACTGTGAGCAGTCTGACCCACTTACAAAATGAAATGAAATCAAATGTTAGTCATAAGGGGTGAGTGATATGAATGTACGTTGCTGCCATTTTTCCGAGTTAACATTAACACATTAAACACATAGAGCAACGCGGAGGTAGCGCTGTACATTACATACAATGAGAGGAAAAGGAGCGCACTGAACATCAGTTAACTTGGCAAACGAAAAGTCTGAAAATAAAACCGAAATGAAATTGAGAGGACGAAGCATGGCTGAAACATTAACAAACTGAAACAGTCGCAGAAGCACATATTCACCATGCAAGGCATGCATAGTTTAATTTGACACATTGTGAGTAGGCAGGCTGCAGGCCTCGATGTATAGCAGTCTGCCCTCTGCGGTTTCGGGTGATCATTTAAGGCTGACTGCTTTAGGATTATTTTCGATTTCCTTCGCTGCGGAGGCAGCCGGGGTTGTAAGATTCACAACATAAATCATTGTCACATTTTATTACACAAAGGTGTGTATGCAACAAAGGTCTAAGACACATTGGGGTCGATTAGGATCGCGGACGGACTTGAGTCCGTCCGCGACCCCAGAGTATGAGGGAACGTCCGCAGGGGCTGCGGCGTTCCCTCATGTGCGATTAGGATGTGACCGCCACCCTGGCGGTCACATCCTGGATATTTAACATTGCGGCGGGTGCTGCTTCAAGCAGCACCCGCCGCAATGTTAAAAGTGCATGTTTTACATTTACATGCACAAAGCGGCAGGCACCGCGCGGTGCCTGCCGCATTGTGCATGTAAATGCTGGGGGGTACCATAGGTACCCCCCATGTGCACCCCCCACCCGCCAACACCCTGGGGGCCCGCAACGGGCCCCCAAAATCAAAAGTACACATGCTTTTCCACGGCGGAAAAACCGCCGCGGAAAAGCATGTTTACTAATGCTTCCTAATTTGGCTGGCGGTGTCTGATAGACACTGCCAGCCAAATGAGAGCTTTTCCGCCGCGGTTGTAATCCGACCGCGGCGGAAAAGCAGCGGACAGAAATCAAGACCCACCAGCCATCGTAATGCGGCGGTGGGTCTTTGGTGAGTCCACAGAGGATTTTCCGCCTCCTCCGGGCCGGAGGTGGCTTCCGCCGGCCCGGAGGAGGCGGAAAATCCTCCATCCTAATCAGCCCCTTAGTCTCCCTTTTCTCAAAGGAGGTGTGCATCTGTGCTCATTTGCACATGCGTGTTCACTTAAAGTGCAGTGTTCTAACATAAACCATCTATTTTCTCACCCATCGTAGTGAGTGGTCAGAATGTAAAATCGTTGGGCACTTACCATCATGTTCCTGTAATTTGTGTTCCTACCATGTAGAATATCCTTTCTCTTAAAACTCCCTGTACCACAGCCAAATTGTCGCACAGTTCACATTACAAAATCCTCCCATTTTAATAGTGAGTAATTGTAACCAGCACTTCTGCCAATGCCTAACATTGATTTGCCAACATTAAAACAAGGGATCCTTTTCAAAGGAATACCTTTTTCACCTAAAAGGATTTTCAGAGGCATCGTAGTATGCATTAACTTGGCTTTCAGATATAATTTATGTGTGTGGTTAATACTACTAAATTATGTTATATTTTTCTTTTCAGTATCTGGTAAAGGCTGACAAACTTTACCTAATTTTTGGGCAAGGAACAAGAGGGTACAGAACTCAACTTCCTCTGCTGCTCTTGCACCCCTATAGCACAACAACCCCAATGTTTAAGGTTAGGAAACTGATGCTATATTTTTTTTTTACATGGAACATAAGGGCTATGTATGTATGAATGCATGTTGTGTACATGGTAGGTGGGGTGGGTGCACATCAGTATCAGTTTGAGGCATGGAACTGTGTAATCAATATTAAAAGATAGATTGGAATGTAGGGAGTTCCATTGAAGACAATGAATTGGCTAAGGGATTATAATGGCCGGAATAAGCCTTCTGCTCCAACATTCCAATGTTTGCCTCTCTGTTTCTCCCTTTTTAACTTATAGAGTTACCCTCAGTGGATGGAATAAAATAATAGCTATATAGCCCCGCTGCCTCTGGCTATATCGGTTGTTATAGGCCTTCACCTGTGGCTCGAGATATATTTCTGCTTTAGGGCCTTCAGCAACCAGTATGGCATGCCGAGGCAGCAGGCTGTAAGGATATAACAGCCATGTTGTGCAAAGGGGAGCAGTTCCAGATATATTGTGATAATGCACTTGATATGCATTTTTACAGAAATATGTAATCTTTTTGCACCAAACCTTATACATTGTTCTTTGATTATTGACAGGTAACTTTAATATTGGTAAGCCACCATGAATACAGTAGAGAAGCTACTTGAAAAGCCATTTGTTGGAACGAGACATGACAAGAAGCTAATCGTCAAACAGTTTGGACCTGACCACCAGACCTAAAACTACAAAGTGTCCAAGACAGAGGGAAGACTTACAGATGTGCATGCTCAATCATCTGGTAAACAAAAGTTGATTGGTTTACAGGGAGTACTTCAACAAATTCTCTGTTCTGCTTTCCCTGCTTGCTGTTTGGTGGTGGCATTCCTTGGACAAAAAAAGGAGTAACCGATTTGAAGTATTTGTCGGACAAAATATAGAAGCATGCACACACAAGAATCCATGTGGAAAACCTGACATGACTGGGAATGTTGGAGACACACCGATTGAAGTCCACTTAGGTGAAGCATACTCCAAATCAATAAAGAAGCACAATGTAGCAGTTTATAGGAACAGACACAAACTGTTAAAAATAATTGATGGTATTAGTTTCTGTGGTGTTTTTGAACGGGCATTACGAGGACATGATGAATCTGAACATACCTCAAATCCTGGTATATATATTGTGGATTTAATAGCAAGCATAGACAGTGAAATGGAAGCACATTTAGCAAGTGCTAAATCCTCAGGGGCACCTCTAAAACAATACAAAATGAACTGCTTGAGTGTATGCTAGAGATTATAAAAAGCTATATGGTGAAACAGTTGAAAATCACAGACTCTGTGGCTATTCAGGCTGATGACTCCACTCATTTGGCCACTAAAACACAGTCTGAATTAATCTTTCGGTACCTTGACAATGACAGTAAAGTGGTGGAGATGTTCTTTGGTTTCACTCAATTTAGAGACTCTGGTGAAGAAACCATTGCTGCTGCTATACTCCGTGAACCGGACCTGTTTTTTCAAGAGCACTCTCAAAAACAAAAACGTATTGCACAAAGCTACGATGGTGCTTCAGGACTGAGTGGAATCTTTAGAGGAGTACAAAAAAAGATTAGCGCTGTGTACCCTAATGCACATTATGTGCACTGTTATGCCCACCAACTTAATCTTATTAGGCAACAAGCAATAGCAAACATATCTGAGCCACAAGTTTTCTTTTTGGATGTAGAAGGAATGTCAGCATTCTTCTCATGTTCCCCCAAATGAATGGAAATACTTTGGGACATTTTGGCCAGAAGGTTTTCCAAGGGATCCCCAACTTGTTGGAACTTTCTCATAAGTACAATCAAGTTTATATACCAATATAGGGTTGATCTTGAGAAATGTTTCGACACCACATTTCAAGACAAAGACTTATATTTCTGTTTGTTTCATAAAATAATGCCTCATGTCGACACATTATACAACCAGTTACAAAAATGTGAAATAGATACTGTCTTTGTGCAAATCTCTACCATTCAGTTTGTCGCTAGCATGAACAGTCGGAGAAGTGAATGATAATTTAAACAACAGACTGCCAAACGATTTTAGTTCCTCAAACCACAGGAAAACATCAGCAGTCTGGTACAAATTACAAAGGAAATATGTGGCACTGTAGTTGTGCATGCAAAGGAGCGTTTTACTTCTATAAAGCATTTGATGAGTGCCACATCACGGCAAAGTGATCAGTTTGCAAACTAAGATATTTCCTTTCCTGAGCAAGCACTGAATGAAGCTGTGGAAACTTATTCTATGCTCAACAAAGAGGATCTGAGAACTGAGGGGCATATTATCAAGGGGGTTTATCCCCGCTTTTTTGGCTTTAAAAGCCAAGAAAGCGGAGATAAAATTATCTCCCTATTACCTAGCTGTCTCTAACACCAGTTAGTGACAGCTAGTAGGAGATAGCGACCATCTTGGGCCCCGCTTTGCATGTCAGTGATATTTATCACTAATGACATGCAAAGTGGGCGTGCCAAGATGTTAGCGACTGAAAACAGTCGCTAACATCGCTATCTCCTATTACCAACTTTTGGAGATATTCGCGCTAAGCGCGAATATCTCCAAAAGCTAACACCTGCCCTGAGCAGTTCTTAGCCATGTTATCCAATGGGAGGTGGATAACAGGGCTAAGAGCATTAGCTCGGTAATGCATGAATATCGCTGACTTTTCAGCGATATTCATGCTTTGCAGCGATTTTTATCGCATTTGCGTTAAACCTTGGTAATACCAAGGTTTATTTGCGGTAAAAATCGCCGCAGCTCAGCGGTAAATTTTTGTCTCTAACCAAGCAATAGCGATAATTACCGCTATTGCTTGGTAATATGCCCCTCAGTTATTTGCACTGTATGAAATGCATGTGTATCGAAGAGTGCTATTTGTTTGCTCGCTTTAATTCAGAAACTTAGGGCCTCCTTTACAAAGAATTGGCATAGGGCAGCACCTCAAGTCTTTTTGCTTAGCTGCCCTACTCCAATACGAAAGGGCAGGCATGCACAGTATTTACAATTTACGGTGCAGTATTGTCCTTTCAGCCAGCACCAGCGCACAAATTGATGCTGAGTGCCTACTTAAGTTTTGCATTACCCTTGCACCACCTTGCGAGGCACAAGTGTAGCGAGTGCAGCTTAAAACAAACATAAATATGCCTCTAGGTGTGTACTTTGTTCAGGTACACAAGAACAATCCCAGTAGCCACCATTCACCAATGGTACTGTAGTAACCACTAACATTTGGTTCTGGAGCAGCATGTTGCCCGGCATTAAAGACTTCAACTCCTCGTCAGGGGTAGAGAGCACTAGTTAAATGCAATTACAATATGTGTTTAAGAAGTGCGATGTATAAACGCCTCTTATGTTTTATTATTCAGACCATAATGTTACTCTACCTGTATGATTCTATCCCACTTACAGGTTACATATAACTACTGACCACCTCACTAATTACATTTTTATTATGGTTTGTTTAAAATCTATCTCTGTTAAAACACACCCATCAAAGCAGTATAGATAGACTTTAAATTTTTTATTAGAAGGTTGCTGCCAAGATATTTCTGGGAAAAGGGGAAGCATGTAATATAGAATGTATGCAGGGGCGTAACACATGCCCCAGCAGCTACTGCGGTGCGGGTGGGCCTCTAGCTCAAAGGGGCCCCCTTGGCACTGCACTATGACTGAAGAGCTCCTGATTGAGCCCGGAGGGGGCCCCTCTAAGTACCGTGCAGGGAGGCCCCCTCACTTTTCATTACACCAGTGAATGTATGGTATGAAATACTTAAGTCTTTCAGCCAGCTCTTGTCGGATGTTGTTCTCGTGTTGTGATTCACATTTTACCTCCACCCACTAAAGCATATAGCATGAGGCAATTCCCTGGAGTCCCTGTGCACCAAAGAGTGCTGCTTCTGGTACTAACACTCATGTTAAAGGGGCGGAATCCAGTAGCGGCCGCTACTAAGCATGGGTGGAAGGTAGGGTGCAAGGGCTGAGGGGAGAATAAAACAAATAAAAGTAAACTGACTTACCTGGGCACCGCCAGGTGCTGCCACCACTGCTCTTCTCCTCTGCGTCGCAACAGGAAGCTCCCAGCCTCCCAGAATCCCCTGTCTAATCACAAAGCTGCCTTAAGAAGTGTTGAAATTGGTCTAAGCGCCCTGGATCAGTGCTCAGACAGGTGCTGGAGGCTTTGCATGTTCCCCATCAGGCTGTGTAATGCAGCCTGGGGGAAAAGATGCAAAGGGCTCATGACTTTTTCTCTTGGGCCGGTCAAACCGTCATGCACACTTTAGACTGTGGTTAACACTACTTGCCTGCACTGGCCAGCCCGGCCCACACGCCCGCCCAGAACCCGAGCAGTAAGGAAAACGAAAACGATAATAACGTTAGTCATTATCGTTTTAATCTTTGTTTTTAATTTTCCTTTTTACATTGCTGGCAGAGCAGTGGGGCGACTCTCAGTCGCGGCTGCTACCTGGAAGAAGCAGTGGGGCGGGTAGATGGGGATCGGCGCCTCTCCTGTGGCCTCTTCCTGGCTTTTTGGGAGAAACAGGAAGCAGCAGGGATCCCACGCTCCCAGCGGCCAATCACTGCATTGCAGCGTTGTGATTGGTCTGAGTGCTGTGACAAGGCATTCAGCCAGGGGGTGGAGGTGTGGGAATGTTCTCCACATTAACTGTAATGCAGCCTGCATGAAGAACAGGGAAAGTGCGCATGACTATTTTGGGTGGCCCGAGAGGGCCAGCCAAAGAGTCATTGCACACTTAGGAGTGCTCTACTGCTACTTCCCTGCTCTGCAGCCTTGCCTGTCCCCCTCACGCAAGCTGATGCAGTAGGAGGACAAAATAACTTTATAATAACATTACTTTGCCTTAGCGGAGGAGCAGCCACTGGCGACGCTCCGCCACCTTAGCGGAAGAGCCGCCCCTGCCCAGAATCCTTTGACAACAGCAATCATATCAGTTGTCAAATTTTGATTAGTATGAATGTTAGCTAGTATTTTAACCTTTAAATAAGTCCAGTTACATATAAGTGTGTGATCAATACTGTTAATGTATTATACAGACCAAAAAATGACTTGTACTCGTGTCAGGCGTTTATTTACTTACTTAATATATTATATATTATTGCGCGACCTCTGCCGATGTGTCTGTAAAATTGATCCTTTGTCCTGAATTTTGACAGGCCCAGGAGGATATATGTGGAGAACGCTGAGATGTCTGCTGAGAACATTGGGACAAAAGTCTTGGGACCTCATTTATGAGAAATGACGCATCGCTGCGTGAAAGCAGCGATGCGTCACTTCTCAGTGCGCACTCCTTGCGACATTCCTGATGCGTCATATTTAATGTATGACGCATCATGTCGCAAGGAGTTACAGATACGTCAGTATTTCTGACGTATCTGTAAGCGCAAAAGTGACGCATTGCTGGAGTGTGTCACAAAAGTGACGCAACTCCAGCAATGCGTCCTTTCACATGGGACAAGCCCCATGTGAAAGGGCCTGCGTCAGTCTTACGCCTGCTGTGAGGCAGGCGCAAGATTTTGACGCAACGGCATCCTAAAAGTGACGCAGTGAAATCTCATAGATTTCACTGCGTCACTTCTACAACCCTTCCTTGCCTCAATACGCCCCCCTTGCATACATTATACCTGGCGCAGGTATAATGTGGCGCAGGGGTTTACAAAGTGACGCATCTACCTAGATGCGTCACTTTGTAAATATGGCGCAACAAGGTGCATTTTTACGCCACTGGTGCATCACAAAAAGTGACGCACCGGCGGCGTAAAAGTGACGCACAGCCTCATAAATGAGGCCCTTGAAGTTTTACATCCACCGTGCAGAATTTGCCTCCATGGTAGGTGGCCACACTACCTGCGACCCCTTGCTTCGTCCTAGCGTGGCCTACACTACAGCCCCGGAGATTTGGTCAAGCCGTTTTCGACTATTTTAATGATTAGTATTTTAATGATTAGCCGCCTCCTCTCTCGAAAATTAGTCCTGGCTTTAGGGGTTTCTGGTGGCAGGCACATTAAGAGAAATTTTGAGGGTTAGGTTTACGCATGAGGCATTCAAGCAATTACTTTATATTTGGAGGCAGAGTGAAATATTTTCAATGTCAACACTACTTTAGTAATATAAAACCAAAGCACAAAACGAATTGCTCTCGTGTTATTACATTCGGGATAAACAAAAAAATGCTCTGTAAGTCCGTAATACGCACGAAAATAGTGTCTGATTTACCTGGATGCGTATTGTTCACTGATGTAGCTCTACACTCACTCACCCTAATAAGTCGCGAGCCGCTGAGAGCAGTACACAGAGAAGAACGATCAACCACAGATGTACTTATAGAGTGTGGGTGCCCTCTGCTGGTAGCTGCGCCAAGTGACAAATTACACGCAGAGGATTTATTGAACAAAAAGGGTTTTCCTTTAATGGAAAAACACTGGGCCTTATTTATGAAGGCCTTGCGCCGCCGATGCGTCACTTTTAACATGGGAAAAAGTGACGCACCGGTGGCGCAAGGCCTTCATAAATAAGGCCCACTGTGTGCACCCATAATTGACATGAGTACAGGTTTTGGAGAATGTACACATGGTAAAAGAAACCCATTTAAGTACCTTCAGAACGAAAAACGTCACTAGTGGGTAGGTCACGAGCAGGGACGGCTTTAATACTGGTAGCGCCATATGTGACAATGTTTGTTGGCGCCCTCTCAATCACCACATCTGCCATGGATTCCCTCACTTGCACCCTTTAACAGTGCCCCTCAAGTCTCCATAACCACTGTCTCTCAGATTCAGTTAGTTTTATAGCACCACTCATACCAGTGTAAGGTGTCAGAGCACTTTACATCACACACATTTTGCACAGAGACAATCATATATGTGTAAATCAGCGTAAAGGAAATGTTACATCAGACTGGACTACAAGGTGTAGTGTAGGAGTGACATTTCATCAATACTGGTAGGCAATATAGTTTATGAGTCCTTATTCTGGAAAAGCACAAATACAGAATTTAAAACATAAAACCATCGTTAGGGTTTCTCTTTATTAATAAGAATTGTTTTCTACCCAAATAAACCCCTTTGGCAAGATTAGGATAATAAAAGACTGGGTAAAAAAAAACACATAGCTCTAACACATACCTTTCAGTTTGCATGCATCTCTTTGTGACAGTTAATAGCTCAATGTTCTATCATATGAATTTGATTATAAACGACAAATAACAAAAGCTCTCTTACAGAAGCAGTAACCCACTGACCTATTTACATTATATGCAATTTGTTATCTGCGTGGTACACGTTCTTGGCATAAGGCATTTTAACCCTCTGAGCTACCTTAGCATGAGTCAAAACTTCCACTAGACAAACCTCTAGTCTCTTTGCAGGAAGACAATTAATCATTGGAGTTATCTTAACATTTTAATTGAGCCCTAAAAATTGCTGAAGGCCAGGAAAGCAGCAGCAGATGCTTTTAAAATTATAATACTTTTTAAAAATGCCGCCCCAACGCCCGGTGTGGTGGCACCGACTACACCGCCCTAGAGCCGGCCCTGGTCACTAGCGAGCTTCGGGGCATTTTCTAAACTCCATGGGCCTCATTCATGAGAAATGACACATCGCTGCGTGAAAGCAGCGATGTGTCACTTCTCAGTGCGCACTCCTTGCAACATACCTGATGCGTCATATTTAATGTATGACGCATCATGTTGCAAGGAGTTACAAGCCTCATGTGAAAGGGCCTGCGTCAGTCTTACTCCTGCTGTGAGGCAGGCGCACGATTTTGACGCAACAGCGTCCTAGAAGTGACGCAGTGAAATCTCATAGATTTCACGGCGTCACTTCTACAAGGCTTTTTGCCGGGAACGCCCCCCTGCATGCATTATACCTGACGCAGGTATAATGTAGCGCAGGGATTTACAAAGCGACACATCTGCTTAGATGCATCACTTTGTAAGTAGTGCGCAACAGGAGGCATGTTTTACGCCGCCGATGCGTCACAAAAAGTGATGCATCGGAAGCGCAAAACTGACGCAAGGCCTCATAAATGAGGCCCCATGTATGATTAAAAAAATTACCGCTATCTAGTGAGGTGCATTTCCTTTAAATATCAGCGACAGAGCAGCTTCTGTGGCCTGTAATGTGTGACACTGACTCGAATACATACATACCAACAATAAATAGAAGACATACGTCTCTATGCACTGGAATTTTGTTTAACTTTTCAATTCTTCCATCTGGAGCTAATGAGTGTAATATCCCGCCACTCCCTCGGGAACGGCATGTCCTAAAGTAGCGACTATTTTGAATTACATACCCCCACCCCCTGCCCCGGAATGTAAATGGCCCATCCCGCGTTCCTCCCACTGATGTGCGTCTAATGACTGACTGACCATGCCTTTCATTCCCCTGGGACCATCAGCTGATGAGGGAAAGGCTTGGTTTAACAGCCTTTTATACTGTAATCCAGTTCTTGACATTTCACGAAGCATTCTCGAAAATAACAAAAAAATTAATCATGCCCCTTCAGGGTAAAAACACATTTTAAGACAGGGGGTGCTCCTTTAAGGCCAGCTATGCGTAATGTGTCTCCTGTTACAGTTTAAAGCCTAACTTTTAATCAAAATAGGTGAAATTCCTCTGGTTGACATGAAAAGGTACAGCGCCACCGCCATTTCAGAGAAAAACATGGCGACTGATCTTCTAAACGAGAAATGCATGTTTGATCCTACGCTGCCCACAAAGCTGACGACAAAGCTATCCGTGCATTGAGCTGGCAGCCCAAACATCGGCGATTCTGAATACAATTGACGATCATTTTAAATCTCCAAAGCTTAGAACAGATCCAGTTAAAAGGCACAGCTTAAAGATATCATAGCCTGTACTAAATGGCTTAGCCTTTAAGTACTGTAGGCTGGGCACTGGCATAATTGCACACATTTGGAGATTTCCAAACTCTTTGAATCAGGAAATCACGTTCATTTCTAAGAAATGAATAGCTCATGCCCTGAAAATAGTTTATCAAAAGCACTGAAATGGGCCAAGAAGAGAAAGATTAAATTGTGTTCTCATATTCCTTTTTGTGTCCCAGCCTCGTGATGTGTTTATCTGACAGCCTGGCACATTCCTGCGATATCTGCTTATACCTAAACCTTTAGGTATGTTTTCTTGCAGCTACTTTTCTGCTTAGTTGTGCAGGAGAGTCTCACATACCTTTGCTTTTCTTTCTTAAAATTCTGTAAAAAGAACATGACTGAGTTTCTTTTCGATCTTTATTGCATCGCTCCCTGAATATTGAAACACACTTGGATGTCAATTTTGTGGTTAACATCCACAGAAGATGATACCCTGGTGCCTCAGGGGGCAACAGGTGGCAAGAAATGAACTGACTACCTCGTTTGACCACTGGACACTGGGGTGGCAGTGAACGGTTACTACCTGAGTGCCCTGATTAAGATCTAGCTTATAGGTCTGTGGCGAATGTCACAGATACTTGTACTTGAATTTTTTTTCTTTATAGTTTTATATAGGGCGAACTAGACCCGAAGATATCGGGTATCAGAGCGCTTTACATAGCACCAGTTTCGTTACATGAGGACACATTCATTTTTGTTAGGCACAGGAGATTAAGTAATTTGACCAGAGTTACAGGTTGTTGAGGGTCGTTGCTGAGACTCAAACCTGGTTTCCCAGCTTCAACGTCGACCACTCTAGCTGTAAGACTACATCCTCTCCCCTTACTTCACCTAGGAACTACCTACTATAGGGATGTAGGATTGTCCTGTGGCCAATAGGGACATTGTCGACATCACTAAGTTAGCATGAGCCCAGCAACCATGATGCTGCATTTGCGTGCGTTACTACATGGCTTTATTTTTGCCAGACTCTGTTTATGCCTGTCACATGAGAACCATCTGCTTTGTTCATTTTCTGCCTGTTCCAGGAGTTTAGTCTGAACACTGTGAGCAAGGTCGATAAACAATCCCTCTGGCTATTCTGTTCTGGTCAGTTCCTAGCACCTAGACAAAACATGTTAATGCAGCTGCTGCTGGAAACTCGTACTTTGATATTATGGGGAAGCATGTTTAGGTTACACACACTTGGAGAGGGAGCTTTCCAGGGAGAAGAGCAATGCGGTTCCTATGATGTAGACATACCATCTAGGCACTAAGGTATGGGGCCTGGGACAAAGCCCAGAGATCTTCTATTATATAATAATACTTCCTACCAAGGGGAATGTGGATAGGCCTTATACAGCCTGATTCATGAAGTAAAATTGTGCCCGCAATCGCTGCGAAAATGCAATTGCGGGCGCAATTTCCGTAATCGGCATTCAACATCAAAATAGCGAATTCGCAAACACAGAATAGCAAATTCGCTATTATATTCGCAGAATCCCGGCAGGTGAGCATTAGCAAATCGGAAAATGCGAGAAACCACGGATTCTGCGAAATAAATAGCGAATTCGCTATAGAATCGCATTCGGTATTCAAGAAAAATCGCTATTAGCGAAAAACCCAAAAATCGCATTTTGCGCCACGCAAAATAAGGACAACTCAAAGCAGGTGGTAACCATAAAAGCCATGCAAAAATTACTTTTAAAAAACCGTTGTCCAATCACCAACAGGTTCTGGCCTGACCAATCACACATAAGGACAATCATCATCAGCAGCATTAGGAGTCCCACAATGCCAGGAATGTACATGGTGGTGAGGCGTCGAAGGCTACAGCGATTAGCACGGAGGAGACGCAGGATCCAGGACAGGATATTCCGCCAGCGGGTCACCTTGCTGGGCCAAACCAGAGAGCAGATATATGCTAAATACAGGCTGAATGGGGAAATGATAATGCAGCTAATACAGGACCTTGAACCCCTGATGCAGCACCCAACAAGCCGTACCAATGCGGTGCCTACACATGTGCAGGTATTGTGTAGCCTGCACCTCCTGGCCTCTGGGAGTTTCCAGGGGATAGTAGCGGCTGCTGGGGGGATATCCCAGCCCACCATGTCACGCTGCTTCCACACTTTTGTTGACGCCATGCTCACCCAGCTACACTGTCACATCAAATTCCCCACCAGCCAACAGGAATTGGACATGACCAAGCTACAATGCTACAATGTAGCCCATTTTCCACATGTGCTCGGATGCATAGACTGTACCCACGTCGCCATCTGCCCACCAGCTGCCATGGAGTATATGTTCCGCAATAGAAAGTCCTACCACTCCCTCAACATCCAGATGGTCTGCAATGCTAAGACATACATCACTGACATTGTCGCACAGTACCCAGGGAGTACCCATGACTCCTTCATATTCCGGCACAGCGGCCTCCACACACGACTGGTCAGGGGAGAGTTTGGGGAAGGACACCTACTTGGTAAATACACTTTGTTGAAAATGTCACATTGCTAAGATGTAACAGCGCAGCACAGGCAATCACCATCTGCTCCTCTCATTCAGGTGACAGTGGCTACGCCCTCCGTGAATACCTCCTGACCCCATACCTCAACCCTGCTACACCCCAGCAATGGCGCTACAATATTGCACACATACGGACAAGGAATTGCATAGAAAGGACATTTGGCCTGCTCAAGAGCAGGTTCCGCATACTGCACAAGACAGGTGGGGCCATGTATTACAGTCCTGCAGTGTGCTGCCCCATTGTGGCTGTCTGCGCAATACTACATAACATTGCAACCAAGCACCGGATACCTGTTGACATCTCTGGCAGTGAATCTGAAGGGGACAACCGGCCACCTGCACATGCGCGCCATGCACGTGGGGAGAACCCAGCAGAAGGGCACAGACGTCGCAACCACATCACAGTGAACAGTTTCTAGTACAACCTCTTCCATCACCCCACAAATCAACAATGCATGCAAAATGTAATGATGACACAACGCTAATGTGTGTAGCAAAATAAATGTATTTGTTCAAATCACAAAAAAAATAAGGTTTCAGTACAAATATCTCCCACTAACAATATTACAGCATACTGCTGTGTCATAGAACATGGCAGGCTTAAAGTCAGCCTGTGCCAATGAAAGTCAAATGTTCTCAAGTGCGCCTACTGCGCGTTGCGCCCAAGCGCCTCTGAGGGGCATCCTCCTCCGGGGCTTCAGGACCTGGCATGGGCCTGGTGCTGCGGCTGTGTGGTGGGATTTGTGAGGCTGAGTGGTTGCTGACGCTGGACGCCCCCTCACTAGCATCATCACCCCCCACAGTGGATGGTATTGCTGTAGGGTGTAGTGCCATAACGGCCGTGATGAGGTGCTCCAGGACCCTGGTCATGTCCTCACTGCACTGGACTAGTTGGTGCTGCTGTGTTATGGAGCGCCGCGCCAACAGAGAAGTTGCATTTGCAGCAACATAATTCGCCCTGCTGTATGAGGCCATCAGGCTCATGAGTTGACGGTGGCGGCGGCGTGCTGCACTGCGCTGTGTGGATATCGCAGCGGTGTTGGCCTCCATGGCTGCAGCCATGCGGGCCATTCCCTCACCCACACCTGCCATGGCTGCAGTCATGTTGTCTATGCGCTCCCCCACACCTGCCATGGCCGCCCTCATGCCGTCCATGTGGTCTGCGACTGTGGCCACATTGCGCCCTATCTTATGGAGCTGCAGCTGAATGGCTCCTTGCTGTTGTGCCTGGCGCTGGTGTATCCGCAACATGCGTCTTTCAACGCTCAGACGCGCCAGTCCCTGTCCATTGCCCCTCCTGCTTGCTGGAGTGGAGTGCTGGCGAGACCTGCCATGCCTGCCCTGCTGGCCTGAGTCTGTGGCTGGCCGCTGTGTGGCAACTGGCGCGGGCCCAGATGTTGTGGCGACAGCTGCTGGGGGTGTGACAGCTGGCGTTGCTGGTGCGCCAGATGCAGGGGGTGTGACAGCTGGCGTTGCTGGTGTGTCAGATGCAGGGGGCACAATGGTAGCTGGCCTGGCTGCGGCTCTAGGTGGTGCAGCAGTAGCAGGGGGCACAATGGTAGCTGGCCTGGCAGCGGCTGTAGGTGCTGCACCAGTCGCAGGGGGAACCCTGCAGGTGGATCTGGCTGCTATTGTTGTAGCAGCGGCAGGGGCTGGTGCCTGGGTTGGTGGTGGCACCTCCTCCTCCTGGACCTCCTCATCAATTTGCAGCCTTTCACTATCGCTGCTTTTGCCACCTGTGGGGGTAAGTGGAGGATCATTAGTTGCATGTATCTGGCAGACGTGCAGTTGCTACATGCATGCTGGGTGACATTCCCTGAATGGCTGTGGCTTTGTGTGCTTTGGAACCAGTCTGGCTGCATTGTGGTACTACTACATTGTGGCCACACTACATCTCCCACAATGCATCAGGACATTCCTTGATGTGCAACTATTGCATGCCTATGGGACGTTAGGGGAGCCTATTTGGTCATGGACATTCATAGGGGACAGGGTCGCAGTCGCATGCCACTTACCTTGGGTGTCTTGGGTGGTGCGGGATGAGTCGAGTCGTGTGAATCCTATACAGGCCTCCCTCTCTAGGGTGTCCTCCACCTGGTCCTCAAGGGCTGTGTTGGGAGGGACTGTTGGACCACCACCTCCAGTGCCCGACGGCTCTCCAAGGCGCGCCGCCACCTTCTCCTTGGCACGGCCTCGGAGGTCATACCAACGTTTCTTCAACTCCTCTAGGGACCTGTCGGCCACTCCCACGGAGTTAACAGTGGAGGCAATCCCCTGCCATATCCTACGTTTCTCTTGCTCAGGGACCCTCCTGGAATCTTTTCCGAAGAGTTTCTCGTGGTTGGCCACCACCCCCTCAATCAAGTGTTCAAGCTCCTGCTTGGAAAATTTGAGCTTCCTTATGCGCCCAGAGGAGTTGCTGGTGCCAGGAACAGGTTCCTCTGACATTGTAGCAAAGTAGTGGATGTGTAGTAATCTCCCGTATTGCAGCAGCTCTCCCACTTGCTCCCTCTCAGTCAACCTCACTGTGGAGAATGGGGGTGGGAACTGGCAGCTTCCTGGTTGTGATATCATCACTGGGCTCGAAATGCGACTTCCCGTTTTCCCGATCTCGCGAGTTTGCGATCTTGCAAATAGCGATATCGCAAATAGCGATATCGCTATTTGCGAGTTCGCAATCCCGGCGCGGGTAGCCGGAAATAGCGATTTTTCTGCGATTATCGGTAATCGCTAACGGAATTTGCGATCGCGTGCGAATCGCTTTTTTTAATCGCAAATCTTCATGAATTCGGATTTGCGATTTCTGAATAGCGATTCGCTTTTTTTCGCTATTACAGAATCGCAAATGCCGTTTTTCATGAATCTGGCGGATAGTCCTTTATACACTGTCTTTATATGATGACATCTCCATTTATTATATATGGCCTTGCTGCAATGCTAACTGTATTAGTTTTATGTATTTTTCTGCTGGTTGTGTCTCATATACTGTGTTTCAGAGCACGATAGTTAAAATAAACATTTGAAACTATATTTGTGTTTCAGTCAGTTCTTATTGTGGGCATGTACGAGAGAGTGAGAGAAAATGCGTGCCTTGTTACCGCAATTCCTGAGAGATCCGGAAGTGTTGTGTTCTGTGGTGTCTAATCATTTGCTTCTTCATGAGTGTGTAGGAGAGCGAGTGAGACACTATAGCTAGTCAGTCCTGGGGTTGTGGGCACTAAGGTGGTGTGAAGGCTTAGCCCCTATACACCGCGGTCCCATATTCCTGTGCATAGTTCTGTGTATTTGCAGAATCCCTGCAACAGGATTTACAGTGTAAAGCAGCCTTGAAAAAGTCTTGTAAATTAAACATGTGTCGGCTGTCTGTTTGGAAGATTTATTGTGTTTAAAATGAAGATAACTTGGAGGGAATAAAAGTCAAGAATACCTTTACGAAAACCGTTTACTAACTTTTACTGTTGACATATTGTCTTAAGAAACTTGTCTGGACTTATTTGTGTGCTTCGGAATCCTTCTTGTTCTCACACGTACCTTGCTGGGAGCCGGTTTCAGGACACTACGTCCACCCATGTTGGCAGGGTGTCGGTACCAAGTGAGCAGCATGACTGGGACAGTCTTTGCCCTGATTTACTTCATCCTACTTTGACCATGTGCTCGATGTGCGATTCCTATAGCATAGGCATAATTTTAACTTGTGTAGCCAAGTGTTGAATAGCGAGACTTACCCCTTAGAGCTGTGATGGCTTGTTTAGCCAAGCAAAGAGCCAATGTTATTGCTTTGCCTCAAGCTAAGCGTAGAGGGTATGTTATGTTATTAGGCAGGCCCAGGAGAATATATGCAGGGAACGGTGAGATGTCTGTTGAGAACATTGCATCAATACTAGTTGAAACCTCATCCCAGTATCGCTGTAGTTCAGGATGGCACCAGAGCAGATGTGTCAGCGTCCCTCGATGCCCACACCCTCCCCAGTAGTCAGGAGATTTCGATATGGACCAAGCCTGAAAATGGGTCGGCATATAGTACCAGTAAAGAGTAAATTTGGTTATGGCCTCTCTGCCTGAGCGCAGAGATGCACATTTGCTCATAGATACCTGTTCAATCTTTGTCTGAAAGCGTTCTGTCCAACTCCATCTCACACATTCTCATAGCCAGGGAACTCATTAGGGATGCTATCCCACCCAATAATTTGTATAAGTAAGATATAACGTTCGGTTGGAACTAGCCTTGAGTCAGGGGAATGTGTCCCTGTGTCTAATTTGCAAATAATGCCTGTGCTCTGTTTAAGAAATTCTGTGCCCCGCTTTCAATTGCTTTAAGTACTGGAGGCCATCTCGTTCATAGAAGTCTTCCACTTATTTTCAATTGACTAATTGCTATTAGACAAAGACATTCCTTTCAAGTGCAGGGGTGAATTCCGGGTTCCCTATAACGGGAGTCATGGGGGATGGCCAGGGCATGAGGCCAGTCGAGGTCGCCACTCTGTCCAACACCTTCAGGTTTGCTCTGAGCACGGGAGAGATATACTCCCCATGTTCTATGGTATCGGGGAAGTCAATGGATCTTCCAGATATGCATGCCTGCTCTTGACTCATCCATGATGCAACAATGATTCTCTGATATTATCCTGTGCCATTCTACCATATAGCGGAGTTGTGATGCCGTGTAGTAGCAAAATAGGTGTGAGATTCCCAGCCTTCCCTCCATTGTAAAGAGATAAACCTGTCTCTTGGCTACACAAGGTCGTTTTCTTCCTATATAAAGCCTTCTATCAATTGTTGCAGCTTATCAAAAATCCCTGGAGAGGGATAAAGTGGAAGGGCCGCATAGTGTAAAGTATTCTGGGTAGGAGTGTTCTTTAAATGGCAGCAATATGTCCCAACCATGACAAGCCTCCCAGCTGCCAGTTCTGTAGGTTTTTACGAATAGTCTTTAAAAGCTCATTATAATTCTGGGACACAGCTGCATCAATTGTGTCACGTATTTGTATTTGCAAATATTGGATCGACCAATGAGTATAAGCTAGGGTAAATGCTCTTTGTAAGTACTTCCTTATTATATTTGGCGACGATTTCTTTTGCGGAATCAAGAGGGCCCACTGACTATTTGAACATACTTCTGTATGCAACTTTAACTGAAGGAAAGGAACAGGACAGAGAGGAAACCTACGAGAAGATTAGTCTTCTACTACAAATTAACCGCAAGTGCTTAAGACATATTCAAAGTTTTGCCCAACAAAGAAATTTCTGTGAGAAAAATCGTATATTACCGTTTTGGCAGTTGCTCATATAATGGACATTCAGATACTTCATGCGCGAGCCTTCTGTGACGTATGCGCACCGCTTCTGTAATTGATCTCAGTCCATTGCCATACACGTCACAAGCATTCGTTACGTTTTGAACATGCGCCCATTTTTTAAGTCAGTCAGATTGAGTGAAACTGACTTTTATGGACATGTTTTTTAAATGTTCCGAATAAAGCTTTATGAAATGAAAATGACTAGAATATCGCTGTATGCATCGGAAGCACAGTAAATATCTGAAAAAAATGGAAAAAATTGTATGTTTGAAAATAATAAAAGGAGAAATTATACAAGCAGTACAAATATAAGTATTACACTTTGAGTGCTTGTTTGGGAACATAAAATGGCACAAAGCAACAATATTTGTGCACCAGCACATTTTTTGGATCAACCTGGAAAGTCACCAATGAGGTGGAAAAACTGGTTAAGGGCGTTTGAAAATCACCTAATATCAATAGATGGGAAGGATTATAGTGCAGAACGGAAAAAAGCTTTATTGTTTGGACTACTAGGAAATGCAGATCAAGAAATAGTTGACAGTTTACCAGAATTCGAAAATCCTCCAGGAGTATTTATACCTTAAAATGAATACCAGAAAGCAGTAAAACGATTAGAGAAACAGTTTTCAGAGGAACCTAATATTATGATCGGCAGGCATAAGTTTGCAATGAGCAAGCAAAATGAAGAAGAAACAATAGAGGAATACATTGCTGCCCTCCACGTTCTTGCAAAGAACTGTGAACTAGAACAAATGGCTGATACTGATATAAGGGACCAATTTGTTTTCTATTGTTTTTCAAAGAAAGTACAAGAGAGATTACTTGCATGTAGAAACCCAACTTTGCAGGAATTTATCGATATTGCAAAAGGGATAGAACAATCGTTAATATCTACTAAAGAATTATCTAATGCTAGCTCAAGTACTAATGTTTTTTCTTTACAGGAGAAAAATAAATATGAACATAAACAGTATTAAAAATGTTAAGGTGAACGTAAAACTGAAGATAAAAATTATATTTGTTACAGATGTGGTTCACACGAACATCTTGCTGACTTTAAAGGTTACCCAGCACTAGGGAAAAGATGCATAAAATGTAAAAAAATGTGGACATTATACAACTTCATGTAGGTCTAAAAAGTATTTTCCTAATGACAAAGTAAAAGTAAATGCTATTGATGAATTAGATGAGGAAATGTGCGCAAATATTGTTTTTTCAATAGAGTCAGCTGATGGGAAAATGAAAGGACCATTAGGTAATTTGCATATCGGCGAAATTGAATTAAAAGTAATGGCAGATTCAGGTTCGCCAATAACTATAATTTCAGACTCAACGTATGATGAAAAATTGAGTAATATAAAATTAAATGAAACAGATATAAATCCAAAGGCTTTTGGAGAGTATGATATCGATATGGTGGGATATTTTCAAGACACACTTTCATTCAAGGCAAGAGTAATCAGTATGAAGATTTATGTAGCTGAACGAGGATGCAACCTGGTGGGCTGGAAAGATTTAGTTAAACTTGGCATTATACTGAAACCAGGTGCAGCAGAACCAACTGTTCTTGATGATGAATATGTAAATAATGTATATAACAAAAACATTTGATAATCTAGATTTGTTATACAACAGAATAAGGATGTCTTTATAGTTGAAATTGTTTGTGTTAAGGGATTTGAGCACAAAATTAAACTCAAAGAAGGTGCCATTCCAGTCGCACATAAAGTAAGAACAATACCATTATCTGTGAGAAATGAGTTTAAATCACTTTCAGGTAGATTATGCAAAGAAGGAGTCATAGAAACAACTGATTCTTCAGAATGGGTTTCAGCTATCGTTGTTGTAGAGAAAAAGAAAACAGTTGACATTAGACTCTGTGCTGACTTAAGACCGCTTAATAAAAATATAATTGTAAATTGTCATCCTTTGCCAAAGGAACAGGAAATCCTGGCATCTACTGCTGGTTCAAAATATTTTTCATTAAACGATCTAAAGTCAGCGTATCATAGAATTTGTTTGTCTGAGGAATCCAAAGTTTTAACAAAGTTTGGGACCCCGTTTGGAGCATATAGATACATGAGACTACCATTTGGGTTAAGATCTGCATCTAGCGTATTCCAAAAATTAATGGATATACTTTTTGGCAAAATAGATAGAAACTTTTCAAGATGACATACTTGTGCATGTCAAAACTGAACTGGAACATAATGACATTTTAACCACTTGGATGCTAAGGGGAAGACTCTCATGTAATGAGATTTCCATTGAAATGAATGGGCAGTGCATGACAAGTTACCCTTATCATTAGCATCCAAGTGGTTAAATAAGGTTTTAAGTATCCTGAACGAAAGGGGCATGACCGTTTCAAAAGAAAAGTGTAAATTCATGCACAATAGCATTGAATATTCAGGACATTTTATCTTCCAAAGGAATAAGACCAAAAAATGATTTGATAAAAGCAATCAGAGAGGCACCTAAAACAGAAGAGAAAGAAACACTTAAGCCATTTATGGGATTAAGTGAATATTATTCCCGTTTCATATCTGCTAATGGGGTAAAGAACAAGGCTTTGGAAATAATAAAAAAATCTATAATTGAAGCACCCACACTCCATCCTTTTGATCCTTCTCTAAGAAATATTGTAACTGTAGACACAAGTGTATTTGGCATTGGCGCTGTATTTTGCCAAAAGAAGGGTGAAGAAGAACTTACAGATGCATTCATATCTAGGATACTCAGTAATACAGAAAAATGGTACAGCACCATTGAGCGAGAAACTCTTGCTTGTGTATGGGCTGTGGAAAAATTGAAGACATTTTTATGGGGCAAGGAATTAAAAATTATAACAGATCATAAGCCCCTAATTTATATGATGGACGGATGTGGTCATGGAAATAGAAAAGCTAGTTCTAGGCTAGTCAGGTTGCTCCCGAAACTACAAGAATTCAACTTTAAAATACAACACATTGAAGGTGGTTTAAATATAAGGGCTGATTGTTTATCCTGTTTACCTGTTCTTGAGAGTGATGAGGATAGTCTTGTAGTGCAGTTCCTATATTCCCAATAGGCTCTACGCATTGGAATAATATATACTGTAGTTTATACGTAGGACTGAGGTCTACTCGGTCTCTACCGAATATATTAAACTTAATAGTGAGAGACAGCTAGCTCAGAGGTCACTAGAAACTTTCTCGAATTCACAAGAAGGGATTAGTTTCTGACAACCGCATAAACATGACAAATTTGTTTCCCAAGAATAAGAAATCAAATTTCTAGAGTCGCGGAAACAATAGATAACTATTTTACTCAGTCCCTCGTGCATGCTTCATTTCAACAGAGATGCAGAGAAATAGAGAGACCGGCGTTTTCAATAAAAGTATTTATTGAACAGTCTTCTTTTTCAAGCATTGGACATGAACTACTACAATTGTAATACTGGTTATAAAGTACAAGGCATATAATACACACAGTATTATAAAGTAGTACTGTAAAAGCATGATATGGTTTCTGAGCCATAAAAGTGCACAAAATGTATAGAATACATACAGTAATAAATAATGAAAAGAATACTCAACTGGTGCTTCTAAAATACGCCTACCCCGGTGTACCTAACCTAAGTCTAGTACGAGGGAAGAAGTAAGTGAGGAGTAGTCTAAGTTTAGTAGCTCTCTGCCAGGAATCTATTCCAAGAATTATCTAAGAGGTCTAATCAGCTCCGTACCTTGGTTTTAGAATGAAGGAGGTCTTGTATCTCTCGCTCAGAACTCGATTTCCCAGATACCCGCAAGGGTAAGCCGGAAACACTGGAGATGGATTTCTCGGCAGGAGAAAAGACAGCGTCTCTCTCAGTGCACCAGCTGGAGGGTCGGCTTCCTTCGGCACTTGCTGCTGCAGGGCGTCGGGCAAGTAGATAGTCGATCTGCTCCAAACCACTGTGTGTTTGACTGGGCAAACCTGAACATATTTATATTTTCAAGGTGCCGAGTTAGACGCATGTTTGGACTTAATATCGTCACTCAAGGCTAAATTCTTGGAAAATGCGAGGAATTTTGGAGAACTTAATATTCAAGCAGGGGGAAGTTCCTAGCTGCTGAAGGAGGGTTTTTCCAAGAAATTGTTGTTAATTCTCGGAACCTAGTGGAAGTAGCCATGCCGTATTTGGGCTGTGTGGCTTAGACCAAATAGGGTAGTGATTTCTATGCCTATATAAGGATATGATAAAGTATACCTATATAAGGGCATGAATCGGGAAAATTACACTAGGGGCCTAGATTCGATTACAACACCCACTCCATGATCTTAAGTTCAATTAAGCTAACCTAATAAGCACTGAACATATCTAAAGCTAGTGTTTACAATCCAACCCCAAAATACATAAAAATGCACTTGAAATGGTTTGTACATGATAAGAATATTTAGCATTTCTACAAAACGCATTTTAAGGAATTGAGGACATTCTAAGCATATAGTATTGTATCTAAATATGCAATCGGAATGTATCATGAATTTACATTTATGAAAATGGCTCTTAAATACAGAAAGAAAGGTCGAGACCATTTCATAACATAACATATCATATCATGTCACTGGTTATATGAGGATAAGGCTCAAATATATTTTCTAGGCTGTGTTTCAGAAAGAAAAGAATTTCTTGTTCTCTAAGAATAGTTCTACTTTAAGCAGATTAGTCTGTGCCAAAAAAAGTTCAATAGTTTTGGAGAGAAAAAAAATTGAAATGGTTGTGAAAAAACAGAGTCCCAAAGTTACATTTCTTTGTTTTGAAAAGTTGAAGGCCGAATTTCAGAGTTCAGGGAACGCTGTGTGCATGAATCAAAAGTTATTCTCGGTGTCAGGAGAAAACAGTAGATCATCAAGGCTGGCAAAGAAATTGTCTACCACAGTAGGTGAAAGTGGAACCACTTGCTCAAGCAGATCAAATGTGCACAGATGAGAAGCATTGCCATAGGCGCCAGGTGCTGCATTAGCAGTGTTCAAATCAGATAGTACCTGTGTGCCTGTTGATCCTCGTATCTCCCCCTCAGTTAGACTTACTGGTGAGACCTCAATGAATGCCGTCATCAGGATTGGTAGCCGTTGGGGACAACACAATGCTTGAGCCATTACAGGACCTAGCAAGGCGTCGACATCCGATGGCAGGACTGATGGAAGTGTAAGACAGATGTCCAACAGCTTCCTCTCCGCAAAGCAGGCATCGTGGACAGGTAAGATGCAATCTTGCCAGATTGGTCTGAACAATAGAAACCAGCTAGTGTTCAGATCTCTTAAACGAGCCAAGCCAAGAATATGTGAAATCCTTTCACGATACCTCATGGCAAGGAGTGTCCCTTCCATGTTGGTCTGGGTATCTTTGGGTGCTGGACTTGCCATATCAGAGCAGAAGGAATAAAAATAGAATTCCTGCTACGAGTCCCAAGATGAGAGGCAGGCCGCCGAACACAGATTGCACGAAATTTGGAACAAGCACTGGCGTTGCCAATAGGTCTCGCAGTAGGAAAGTTGGAGCTATTACAATTGCAAATAACAATGCCTTGTATTTTTCTTTTCATTTTAAAAACATAAAGGGCTTTGTCATTTACAAAACCAATAGCTCCAACTTTCCTACTGTGAGACCTACTGGTGGATGTGGTGGTGGATGTGGTGGTGGATGTGTTGGAGGTGGTGGATGTGGTGGTGGTGGTGGTGGATGTGGTGAAAGTGGTGGTGGATGTGGTGGTGGATGTGGTTGTGGATGTGGGGGAGGTGGTGGTTGTGGTGGTGGATGTGGTGGTGATGGTGGTGGATGTGGGGGTGGTGGTGGTTGGGTGGCGGATGTGGTGGTGATGGTGGTGGATGTGGGGGTGGATGTGGGGGTGGTGGTGGATGTGGGGGTGGATGTGGGGGTGGTGGTGGATGTGGTGGTGGATGTGGGGGTGGATGTGGTGGTTGATGTGGTGGTGGATGCGGTGGTGGATGTGGTGGTGGATGTGGTGGATGCGGTGGTGGATGTGGTGGTGGTGGATGCGGTGGAGGTGGATGTGGTGGATGTGGTGGATGTGGTGGATGCGGTAGAGGTGGATGTGGTGGATGTGGATGCGGTGGTGGATGCTGTGGTGGATGCGGTGGATGTGGGGGTGGATGCAGTGGTGGTGGATGTGGTGGTGGATGCGGTGGATGTGGTGGTGGATGCAGTGGTGGTGGATGTGGTGGATGTGGTGGTGGATGCGGTGGATGTGGTGGTGGATGCAGTGGTGGTGGATGCAGTGGTGGTCGATGGGGTGGTGGATGTAGTGGTGGTGGATGGGGTGGTGGATGTAGTGGTGGATGTGGTGGCGATGTAGTGGCGGTGCATGTGGCGGTGCATGTGGCGGTGGTGGTGGATGTGGTAGATGCGGTGGTGGTGGTGGATGGGGTGGTGGATGGGGTGGTGGTGGGTGTGGTGGATGTGGTGGTGGTGGGTGAATGCCACAAATCACATGTAGGAGTTTCACAGGCAGCTCTGGGTTTACGGACTAAATAGGTCATACTTGATTTATGTGTAATTGTGCAGCACCAAGATGTGCTTCAGGACTGCAACAATGGATACAACCAAACAAATGTAAATACCTTATTTTTTAGGATAAAAATGTGTGTGCATTAATAAATTTGACAGTTTTCATTTCGAAGCAATTAAACAAAATGTACAAATGGCGTTACCATGGCACACACAAAGGCCATGGTAGAATTTGGACATGTGAACAAATAATGCACGCTCAATGTACCAATTTCTTTTTTTGTATGCCACACTCTTTAAGCTTCTAAGCGCTGTAATGGCATATTTTATTATTAATAAAAGTCAGTTTACCCACCAGAAGATAGATGAGCTGATTTGTCAGTGCCTAGAATCGAACTCCTGACCTACAAACGTTACTTAGGTTATAGAACAGAACGGTCACCACGCTGAGCTATCCTGCAGCAATCAGAACGCTTTCTTTTCTGTCATGTTTCAAACACCTCTTATAACCCTTCTGGTTTGTCCTCCTATGTCGATGAAAGGGAAAGTTTATGAAAGTCGGGACAAAGATAAAATCCGAGCACTTCCGTGTAGCCCGCTGATACCTGCTCCGGGCATTTTGTGGTTGGTGTTGGGACTGAATTCTCCGCAGCGCCAGAAAGCCTTTAAAGTGTGCGCTGATCCTGTATACAAGTCGAAGACTGGGGACAGCTTGTTTGCCTTTTCCTGCCTTAACTGCATCGGACTGAGTGCACGCGAGGCACTGTGCTGGAGCCACATAGAGGTTCTGCTGGATCTACTAGTGCTTTCTTTGCTTGACTGGTACAGAGCGATGTGTGGATGAAAGGGGAGCCCAGCTGTTGTATCGAACTGTGGGAGTTCACTATAGTTCTTAACTGACAAAGAAAACAAGACGGAGGGAAGGCAAGGCAGAGAAGGGGAGGGGGGAGGAGAAATGCGACACGGCGGGCATGGGAGGGGGCCGAGCGGCAATGAGGGTGTGAAGCAGCAGGGGCCTGGGGGAAGCTGGCTGGGGAGGGGGAGGAGAAATGAACGGTGGTGGGTGAATGCCACAAATCGCACGTAGGAGTTCCACAGGCAGCTCTGGGTTTACGGACTAAATAGGTCATACTTGATTTATGTGTAATTGTGTAGCACCTTTGCCAAGATGTGCTTCAGGACTGCAAAAATGGATACAACCAAACAAATGTAAATACCTTATTTTTTAGGATAAAAATGTGTGTGCATTAATAAACTTGACAGTTTTCATTTCGAAGCAATTAAACAAAATGTACAAATGGCGTTACCATGGCACACACATAGGCCGTGGTAGAATTTGGACATGTGAAAAAATAATGCACGCTCATTGTACCAATTACTTTTTTTGTATGCCACACTCTTTAAGCTTCTAAGCGCTGTAATGGCATATTTTATTATTAATAAAAGTCAGTTTACCCACCAGAAGATAGATGAGCTGATTTGTCAGTGCCTAGAATCGAACTCCTGACCTACAAACGTTACTTAGGTTATAGAACAGAACGGTCACCACGCTGAGCTATCCTGCAGCAATCAGAACGCTTTCTTTTCTGTCATGTTTCAAACACCTCTTATAACCCTTCTTGTTTGTCCTCCTATGTCGATGAAAGGGAAAGTTTATGAAAGTCGGGACAAAGATAAAATCTGAGCACTTCCGTGTAGCCCGCTGATACCTGCTCCGGGCATTTTGTGGTTGGTGTTGGGACTGAATTCTCCGCAGCGCCAGAAAGCCTTTAAAGTGTGCGCTGATCCTGTATACAAGTCGAAGACTGGGGACAGCTTGTTTGCCTTTTCCTGCCTTAACTGCATCGGACTGAGTGCACGCGAGGCACTGTGCTGGAGCCACATAGAGGTTCTGCTGGATCTACTAGTGCTTTCTTTGCTTGACTGGTACAGAGCGATGTGTGGATGAAATGGGAGCCCAGCTGTTGTATCGAACTGTGGGAGTTCACTATAGTTCTTAACTGACAAAGAAAACAAGACGGAGGGAAGGCAAGGCAGAGAAGGGGAGGGGGGAGGAGAAATGCGACACGGCGGGCATGGGAGGGGGCCGAGCGGCAATGAGGGTGTGAAGCAGCAGGGGCCTGGGGGAAGCTGGCTGGGGAGGGGAAGGAGAAATAAACAGATGTCCGTGAGGTGTGAGAGGAGTGCCTGATGCGCGCGCTTGTTTGTTCACGTGAACTGCAAGAAAACCACGGGGCTGACAGCCCTTGGTTTGACTTGTGTTTTGCCGACATGAATTCTCGCTCCGCTCAATGCGCTTGCGCGCATTGATAGGTCGCAAGACCTAAAAATGGTGAGGACTGCTTTAAATGGTGTTAACAGTCCCGAAAAAATTGTCTTAAATACATGTGCGATGCCACTGGTATCAGACATGTTTAAGATTTGACTTAAAATTTCTGCGAAATGTACTGGGCAGTTTGTTGATAATAATGCATGTATCTCTGCAGATGTCCTCGCAACTTGCAGATCATACATTTCTTTAGACGAGGGCAGTGGCACAGACTTTTGCAAAAGAATTGCTTTTATTCTGCTTAAAGTATCAATTCGTATAGAAGAGATATTCAGTGAACGCCATAATGTAGTCCCACTGTCTGTCTTTTCAGTTGGATACAATACTTGCACACAACAAGTGACCATGGACGACACACTAACGAGATAAAGTTTTCCTGGCATCATGCCACAGCAGCTGTGATCATTCAACATAACGTAACTGCCATTGGATAGCTGCCTGAAAATGGGCTCTATCACCGTCGAGGGAGTACCGTGCAGGTGGCAAGAGAGGTTATTTGCAGAACCGTCGCAGGCTCCATGTAAATTAATACCTTCGCACAAAAGTGTACCACTTAGTGAGTTTTGTATATTTTTTCCACTAAGGAATACCTCTTTTCCCTTGTTCCAACATTTGTGTGTGTAAGGTAAAGTCCATGTTGACTTAATGTGTTCTTTACCCAACCTTTCATACAGGCCTGCTGGCATATGCAGTAGACAATAATGAAATTGGAAAATCGTCACTGGTATCATGATGGTGCCATGAATTATCCATTCAATTACAGGCTTCTCAGAAACTGTCAATGGTAATCTTTCCAGTTTTTCAATGCTCAGCACCGTATAGTCTGCTCCTCTTTGTGCCAAAGTGTTAAATACAGCAAACAATGATGTTGTGTTGATTAGACGCCATGGCACGTAGCCTGAACAAAGGTTTTGCAACGTCCAGCCTAACTACATTATAGAACGTAATTGAGACTGGCCATGTTGTAACATTAGCAAGTCCTGTTCCATTATGTCAATTGCAGAGGATACAATGTTGTCCAAAGAATATATTCTGGAGGACAGAGTCGTTAACCCATTGACTACTACAGAGAGAGTTTTCTCCAAATGAATACGATCAATTTCTTGTATTCTTTCTGCAGTTTCTATTTGCGTTATTTTCCAAGCTTCGTTGTACTTGACATGACAGTTATTGGTGTCTGTGGGCCAGATAAACCATTTTTTCCAATCAGTATTAGTTCTGTTTTGTGTTATAATAAATGCTACGTCTACCTCCTTTTCTGTAGTGTCATTACTTTCAGAAGTGGGTTTATGTAAAGACGGTTTATTCAAATCTTTTATCTTTGCCAGGCCAAGACAAGAAGTCTGTTGAACAGTATCGTTTAAAAACCTTATTTGTTCTGGTATAATGCAGGCTCTGAACAAGGCCTCTAAACCTTGTACCTGCCATTCTTTCATGCCCAAGACTGTTTTTGTCACAGTGTTGTCTTTTCAAAAGTCAAAACCTAATATAGAGAGCTGAGCATAAAAGTTTGCAGAATAAATTTGTTTAGTGTTGGTCAACATTATTTTCATTCCTGTCTTATTTACATTTTAAAAATAAAACGTTTCTGGATTTGTAATATTAAACCCTGAGAAGTATGAAAACTTTTCATGAAATGTTTTTGAGCTACCTTTTGGTGGCGTGTGGCAATGTTCCCATTGATTTATATGTAAAGACATTCCTAGGACTTGCAGATTTGTGCAAATAGTGGTGACCATAGTGATTGAAACAATACATTTGTTCATAGTCTGATGACCCTTCTAAATAGTCATGTTCAGTAAATTTTGCAGACATTTCTAAATCTGACATCATATTATTATTAGTCTCAAATTCCCAATCATCAGAGAATGTGCTGGGTAATACAAAGTCACTTAAAGAAACCTTGAACTGGTGTGGAATCTTCAGCAGCTCCACCGGGCCATAGATGTCAAAGTCAGTTCTATCCCATGCTATACCACAGGTATAGGAACGGCTGTGATGTTCACTGATGACAGGTCTCTTTTTTCACGATGGGATGATTTGTGAGGTTTTAGGACCAAGTTGATTTTATGAATTGCTGTTTCCATTGTACTGTATTTTCCATCTATCATTTGTCCCAAGCTTAAAACAAAAATCAGCCAGAGCAGGAGAAAAAATACACCCAAACCCACCCAAAATTCAATCCATGGTGAAACCAGATATATTTTCTCAAGTTGATGAAAGAGTTCTGTTGTTTTTTCTTTGAGAGTCTTCTTTGCTGGCTTTTCTTCTGGTTCACTGGGATCCTCAGATAATGTATCAAAGTTGATAAAATAGCCAGAGGCAGTTCTGTCAATTGTTGGACTTGCATCCAGATTGTTATTAATCTTTGGAGTTGCTTCTTCCTTTGTCATATTGGTATAGTCAGAGGCTACATTGTGGTAGACAGGTGTTTCTTGACAAACTGTTATTTGGGTCTCAAGAGGTACGAGTTCCATGGCTTTGTTGCATAGTCCTTCTTTTCTTACTGTAGGTTTATCAAACGTGATAAGTCTTTCAGTCTGAACCTCTTGGGAAAATTTGGTCTTCTGCTACATCTTGGAAGTCCACTGGGCCTACTACTTATTATTGGCCACATGTTGTGGTTTGGCCAGGTTGATGGACACGACTCGGTTTTCCTTTTTACCAGCAAGGGGTGGTAGTACTACTGATCTTGTTCCTTGGATTGCTAAGACAGGTACTGCTTTTCTATAAGAAGGCCCACATTCCTTCTTCACCGCTATCCTTTCCCTGACTAGATCCCCAATCTTTGGAATCCAGACAGGTCTTGCTGGGACAGGTGGTTTTTCTTCAGTGGCTGTTGGCTTTTTTGTTGTGTTACTCAGAATTATTTTTGTTTTATTTAAGTCCTGTAAAACAGCCAAACGATCTTTGACATCAAAGGGTTTTTGTTCCACCACTGAAGTGTGACAATTGAGGTCTTCGATTATCATTCTTGTACCAATCAGTAATTCATAAGGAGTGATTCCCACAGAGAATTTCTTGGCAGATTGTTAAGACTATGTTGGACACTTATTAAGTGTTTGACCCACCCATCAACCACACCTAATACCTTAGCTGTTATGGATTGCTTTATGTCACAGTTTTTTCTTTCCACTACCGCATTACCCTCAGGATGAAAGGGACTAGAATACCGCAATGCAAAGCCCAAGCTAACCATAGCCTCCTTGTAAGCTTGAGAGCTAAACGCAGGACCCTGGTCAGAATGTAACGTGCCAATTGCGTATGTGCCGATAAAGACTCGCAAATCCTTTATAACAGTTCTGGCGTCATCCGAGCGCTGGGGCCATAACCAAATAAATCTTGTCCTAGTAGTTGTGGGACCGCATTTGTCTGTAGGGATGCCTGCGGGTAGATAGCCGAATGCTGTCTAACAGTGGTATATGAAGTGGGCTGGCTACACTGTAGTCAGGTATCTGGTAGTCCTCAAAGCTATGATATCTGTAACAGGTATCACAGTTTATTCCAAATTCGTAAACTTGAATGCTCATTCCTGGCTACTAGTACATCTCCTCTATTTCTATTAGAGCTTTCATGATCCCTTGATGCGTCAGACCCTCTCCCATATGTGCTTCTTGAACCAAGTAAGCTCTCCGTTTCCTGTATGGAATTACTCTGTCCCCCACTCCAGGGATTCGAGCAAAAGGAACGGAGTTTGTATCAATTACGTATGTATACGTGAGTGGATAGTTTAGAGGTAACGCTGCATGATTGCCTTCCATAGAGGCTTTTGTTGCTAGTAACGTTTCACCATCTATAACCTTTTTCGCACGAGCGATTGTAGCTACTGAAGCCGTTTGCACAGCTGCCTTCGCGGCTTCATCAGCCAATGAATTCCCTGCAACGTGAATGCCATCACGCTGATTACTCAGTGTATGAATCACATGCGTCTTTTGTAGTTCTTTCTATAAAAGAACTATTTGTTTCCAAAGCATTTTATGCTTGATTGTGCCACCCTTTGAATTTTTGAACCCGTTTTTAACCTAGTTCTGCAAATTTTTGTTGTAAGATTCAACGCAGAAATACGAATCACACACTATGAGTGTGGGGAATTCGCGATCAGTATTTTCAAGCGCCATCTTGAAAGCCTGTAGTTCAGCTAGCTGAGCTGTACAGTCTCTGAGTGATTGAGTTTTTGTGACCATAGGTCTGAATTTGCCTTTGCGCCAGCGACCTTAACAATCGCGCACGCAGCACTATAGGCTTGTTTACCCCCAATTGCGGGCTGTGCTGATCCGTCTGTATATATTATACATCCGTAATGTTCCAGAGGCAGATTTTCGGTTGGCAGAGGACATTCGTGTTCGTATTAGAGAAAATTCTTGTGTTTTCAAGCTGGGGTCAAAAACGTATTCAACGTCTGTTGCAGCAAGAGAGTTAACCCATTGTATCCATCTCGGATGTAAAGCTTTAGCATTTGGGATGCTTGCTTTTGTCACTGCCTCTAAGGCAGGTACAGGTGTAATGATCATTATGGGTTTACCCTACACGAGAGCTCTCTCTTTTGCTACTGTATTTTGAACCACTGTCAGAATTTTCTCAATAGAAGTGAATTCGATTTCAGCTTGTGTGTACAAGTGTGATTTGTATGCAATTGGTACCGTTTCTCCTTCATTAAAGCTCAGGTACGTGAATCCGCATCTCTCTGGGATGATTCGGATTACAAGGTTGCGCACGTTTTCGCGTGTCTGTAATTGTGTTTTTGCTAACATGTCTGCTTGGACTGAACGCAGAATATCTGTGTGTGTTTGAGTCCAATTAGTTGGTTTGAAATCAGGTTTGATTAATTTGTTGAGAGGTTTAACCCTTTCTGCGTAATTCAGAATGTAAGTTCCTCCAAAATTCAGGAAACCTAGAATGGACTGTAAGTTTTTCAGCGTTTATGGAGTTTGGAGCAGCGCACATTTTTCTAGAAAGTTTGCTGCCAGGCTTTTGCCTTCACTCGATAACTCGTATCCTAAAAATAGGACATTGAGGTGGGCAATTAGTGATTTCTTAAAATTTAATTTACACCCTTCAGAGGCGACCAAGTATTATGGTGTTCACTCTTTTCAAGTGCCTGTCCAAGTCGTCATCTGTAAGATAGATGTCCTCGACATAAGATCACGCCTCATCATCGTACGTTTGTAGTAACTCTGTTACCCTGGCTGAAAATAACTCTGGACTATTCTTGAATCCTTAGGGGAGACGGCAAAAATGTGGCTGCGTCCCCATTATTGAGAAAGCGGTCAGATGCCTGCTTTCAGGTGCAATGTTTTGACAGAAAAACCCATTTGAAATATCTAATGTGGTTTTATATTTTTTGCGCACAATGTTATTCAACAGTGCTGCACTGTGTGCATTTTGCACTGCAAATGTTTTGCAACAAGAGGTTAAATGTCTGTAATCCAATACTAGACAATACGAATTGTCTGGTTTAGAGACAGGAAACAAAGGATTGTTCATTGACGAGCTGCATATTTCAATCACCCCTTGGTATTCAAGTTGATTTAAAATCTCCCTGACTAGTTTTTTTAGCTTCTTGCTTAACTGGGTACTGCCTTTGTGCAGCAGGTTGATTTTTTAACTGGATTTTATGATGAGGAGAATCCTGATCCCATCCCACATGATTTTTATATAATGCTGAAGCCTGAGCTACTGCCTATTTTCTGGCATAAGTATATTTTTTATGAATTGGAATATGATTTGAGAAGGGAGAAGGTCAGCATAATTATCTCTTCGCCATGTGGGCACTCCATGACAAATTCAGGTGGCCAGTCTTGTTCAGCTAGAAGTATTTCATAGCCGTTAGAGAGCTCCTCCCAAAAGAGTGCTCTCATTTTTCTAGTTATGTCCTCCTCCATCCGGAGTGCTACTTCATATAACTTGTGGGGTACACTAACCCTGGTGTCTGCAGTTTCAACTTGAATGGATTCATTCAAGTCCACTGTCTCCAGATGATCCTTCAGGATCCTGCGAACTATGGTGACCTCTGCTACGCTGTCTAGCATTGTCTGAGCCCACTTCCCGTTCTTGAGTTGTGTCCTCAAGATCCTCGGCATGTCTGATCTTTATGCTTGCTACTTTCTTTTTAGGAAATTGAGCTTTTTTACTTTGGTGAATGGGCTCTTTGTCTTTGGACTTGACGCGTTCCTCCTTGTGTTCTGACCGTCCTCTTCTTTCCGATTTCTGCGAGGATGTCTGAAAAGATCGAGAGGGACGTGTATCATCTTGATATCTGTCAGGTTTTTTCAAATGATCCCTATTCCTAAGGTTATACCTTTTTTCAGAGGGCTCCCGTTGGGGAGATCTTCCTCTGGACTGAGAACGTTTCTCTCTAGAAAGTCTGTTTAGTGTTTTCCCATTTCTTTTTAGGATTAGTGAGATTATTTTTAATAAACACCTTTTCAGGATTTTCTGTTAATTCAGGTTTTACTGGTTTCCCACCAAAACTATCTCTTCCTAATTCTTCATAAGATTTTCAATAATTTTAGCAAGCTCATATGGTTGATCTGTTATATCGGTTTCTTTTAACTTTTGGCGGATTGCCACGGATGCTGCTTCACCTTTAATGTTAGCTAATAAAATAGCTGAGACCTGTTTAACATCTTTCATTAATTTCATACCTAGATTTAAGGCCTGTTCTGGACCGTATTCATTTTGAATCTGCCTCAGAACGTCTGGTATCAGCGCCATGGACGGTACACCATGTGATTTTGTGTAGATTGAAGCAAAGACTGTACCCCAAGTGTCACAGTCCTCCACATGTGGTGCTATCCCCATTGGTAAACAGATTGTCAGAATTCTGTGTTTCTCATGAGGTGTACTATCAGGGAATACTACCTCTATCTGAGTAATTTTCTGTGCTAACCAGAACTGAATTTGTTCCCTCTTTGCGGGTAATTTACCAATGACTGATTGTATAGTCTGTGGTGTAATTTTGTTTGTGTTCGTCTGCTGAGGGGTGTGCTGTGGAATCCATATAGCAGGTTGGGCTGTTAAAGTCCTCATGACATATTGAACCAATTGTCTGTGTATTTTAATTAACTGTTTCAGCTGAGTTAACAGTTCTGGAATTGTCATTCCGGTAATGTCAGGATGTGGTGTATAGCTGGCTAGTACCGACCATGTAGCTCCTGGTCTACCTAGTGGACTGAGCTTGGTAATGTGATTTTGATGTTGTAGGGCGCCATTAACCCATACCTGATGCTCTTGATAAGTTAGTGGAATTTCAACGTCCTCGAAAGGAACGTATTCCGCTGGAGGCTCCTCTGTGAACACTCCGAAAGATCAGCCCATCCCACCCACTCCCAAACACGAACCGCTCCCTAACAACCTTAGCGCCTGGAACCCAATCACCACTGAAGACACCATCCGCCTAATGAACTCCATCCATTCAGGTTCGCCAACCGACCCCTGTCCCCACCACATCTTCAACAAAGCAGACTCCACCATCACGCCCCATCTCCGTGATGTCATCAACTGCTCCTTCAACTCCGCCACCTTCCCAGAAAGCTGGAAACACGCGGAACTCTTGCCCTCCTAAAGAAACCCACAGCTGACCCCTCTGAACTTAAGAACTACCGCCCCATTTCCCTCCTCCCATTCCCTGACAAAGTCATTGAGAAAGCCGTTAATAGCCAGCTCGCCACCTTCATTGAATCCAACAACTCCCTTGACCCCTCACAGTCCGGCTTTAGAGCCAAACACAGCACCGAAACCGCCCTCATTGCAGCAACAGATGACATCCAAACGCTTCTAGACAACGGAGAAACAGTTGCCCTCATCCTACTCGACCTCTCCGCCGCCTTCAACACAGTCTGCCATAGCACCCTCATTCAACGCCTCAACAACGTCGGAATACAAGGAAAAGCCTTGAACTGGATCATCTTGTTCCTCTCCGGGAGAACCCAGAGAGTCCGACTCCCCCCATTCAAAACAGAGGCCACCGAAGTCATCTGCGGAGTCCCACAAGGATCATCACTCAGTCCCACCCTCTTCAACGTTTACATGAGTCCCCTCACATCCATCGCGCGACAACATAACCTCAACATCATCTCCTACGCTGACGACACCCAGCTGGTCCTTTCCCTCACCAAAGACCCCAGCACCGCCAAAACCAATCTTTATGAAGGCATGAAAGAAGTAGCCGAATGGATGAAAAACAGCCGCCTAAAACTTAACTCTGACAAAACAGAAGTTCTCATCCTAGGATCCTCACCCTCTGCCTGGGACGACTCATGATGGCCATCGGCCCTGGGCACAGCACCCATACCTACAGACCACGCACGCAACCTGGGCTTCATCCTAGACTTCTCCCTCTCGAACGCCGTCTCATCCTCTTGCTTCAACGTACTCCGCATGCTCAAAAAAATCATCCGTTGGATCCCCACCGAAACTAGAAAGACACGCACTGGTCACTAGCCGACTGGACTATGGAAACACCCTTTACGCCGGAACCACAACCAAATTACAGAAAAAACTTCAACGCATCCAAAACGCATCTGCCAGACTCATATTAGACATCCCTCGCCAAGCTCAAATCACCGGCCATCTGAAAGACCTCCACTGGCTTCCCGTCAACAAGAGAATAACATTCCGCCTCCTTACCCACGCTCAAGGCCCTCTACAAACTAGGACCCGAATGCCTCAACACACGACTGTCCTTCTACTCACCCACTCGACAACTAAGATCCTCCAGCCAAGCGCTTGCCGCAGTTCCGCGCATCCACAGATCCACCATGGGAGGAAGATCCTTCTCCTACCTGGCGGCCAAGACCTGGAACTCTCTCCCCACTCACCTCCGCCTCACACAGAACCACATTTCCTTCAGAAAGGAACTTAAAACCTGGCTATTCGATAAATAAAACACCCCCTCACACAAGCGCCTTGAGACCCTATGGGTGAGTAGTGCGCTATACAAATTGCTGAACTTGAACTTGAACTTGATTTGTAGTAGTGGAACTCCCGTGTTGCTGGATTTGCTTGTGGAAAAGTAATCCATGAATAGAATACCTCTGTCTGCCGATATTCTTGTGCCTCTACTACAAATATAACTTTACCACCTCTTGATGATACCCCATTTTCCATAAGTTTTATAGTTATGGTTTTCCTTATATTTGCCGGGATGATTACAGCATCATCGTCGTTTTCATTAAACCCTGTAACGTCTGAACCCGGTTGGTTCGCATTTAGTGCAGCTCCACCGGCTGCGTTGTTGTCACCGTTAATCGACAATGTTTAATTAAAGTTTGCGGAACAAGTTTCAAGGAAACAAAGATTAGGTGTACAATATTTTGGAACACTGTATCCTTCAACGTTGAATAAACCAAAAACTAATACAAAGGATTTTCGCCCTACTCAGTTTTGGCGGATATTATCCTTTTTCCCACTCCAGACGTCTTTTGGAGTTTTTACGGGAAAAAGGGGTCTGTGTGAAAAGCACGACTGAGTTACTCTAGTATCTCGCATTAAATTATCGCCTTACCAAACGCTGGGCGCCATGTAGTGTAGTTCCTATATTCCCAATAGGCTTTGCGCATTGAAATAATATATACTGTAGTTTAGACGTGGGACTGATGTCTACTAGGTCTCTACCGAATATATTAAACTTAAAAGAGAGAGCCAGCTAGCTCAGAGGTCACTAGAAACTTTCTCGAATTCACAAGAAGGGATTAGTTTCTGACAACCGCATAAACATGACAACTTTGTTTCCCAAGAATAAGAAATCAAATCTCTAGAGTCGCGGAAATAGATAACTATTTTACTCAGTCACTCGTGCATGCTTCGTTTCAACAGAGATGCAGAGAAATAGAGAGACGGGCTACAATTGTAATACTGGTTATAAAGTACAAGGCATATATTACACACAGTATTACAAAGTAGTACTGCCAAGCCCGTCTGCGCCCGTCCGCGGCCGACCGGGGACAGGGGCCAGGACCCCTGCTCAAATCATGGGTAAGATGCCGGACTCTAGCGGGAACTTCACTTATACACGCCGTAATTTGCTGGATCTGGCTGGCATGACGGCCATAAATACATCTGACTGTGCCCACATGGGCCCGATGGATACTTATGGCCCATTCAGCTGTTATAATTGTAGATGGGAATGCACCCCCACGCTGTCCCCTGTGACACTAAATGTACCTACAGTTCCCCTTAAATGCCTATACACGAATGTAAGATCATTACCCAAACATTCCACCTATATTTGGGATCTTCTTAATGAACACCAACCCGATTTATTGTGTTTATCGGAAACTTGGCTAGATGACCATAATATCCCTGATATAGTTACAGCCCTTCCCCCAGACTATAAAATATTGAATGTTAATAGAGCCGATAAAAGGGGTGGTGGTGTAGCTCTATTGTTCAGAGACCACCTCTCATGCAGGCAAGAGACTATCGTGCCGGCTGAAAAATATGAAGTCTTGGCATTTACTGTGTCCATGAACACCAATGTACTATTCGGAGGCTTTTTAATCTATAATCCCCCAGGTTGCACTCTAAATTTTAGCACACAATTACTTACACAAATCATGCCTGTCTGCTTGAAGAATAAGAATATCCTCCTTCTTGGAGATTTTAATATACATTTGGACAACAGTAGTAGTTCCCTGACGAATCTACTAGTGGAAGACATGGCTATCCTTCAATTATCTCAGAGAGTCCATCAACCAACTCATATTGCAGGGCATACATTAGATTTGATATTCTCTAATATTGAATCTATAGACATTGACCCTTTAACACCACTGTTATGGACTGATCATTACTTGATTACCTTTTGTATTAATCTTCCTATCCCCCAGACCAAAAAGCACAATGTTTTTACAGTAAGCACGAGAAACTGGAAATCTTTCACAATTGATAAATTTAGAAATCATTTCTCCCACCCCTCGTGCACAAGCACCAATATCCATGAGGAGATAGATCTCCTTCACAAAAATATCAAAAATGCTCTTGAACATTGTTCGACCACTCAATCTCGTCATGCACCAGGCAACAAAAAATCAGAGAGATGGTACGGACCTGAACTTAAGCTTCTAAAAAGAAATTGTACTTCCTCTGAGCATAAATGGAGATTATCCAAAACTGATGAGACCAAAGATAACTTCAGGAAAGCTCAAACACTCTATCACAGGGCAATCAGAAAAGCGAAAAAGGAATACTTCACACGTAGAATATCTGAGAATAAAAATTCCTCAAAAGAACTTTTTAAAATCGTCAAAGAATTGTGCAACCCAACTAATCTTTCCCTACATCTTACCCCCTCACAGGAAAATTGTAATAAGCTCAATGACTTTTTCTGCGAAAAAATTGATACCATCTACGCCTCCTTTCCAAATCATCTGACCGAAATCCATGAACAGGATGTACCAACCGTTGCACACACCATTTGCCATGGTTTCGGCCCGTTCTCAGAAGAGGAGGTAGAAAAGGTTATGCTTGAGGTCAAGTCGGGTTCTCCACTTGACCCTTGTCCACATCACATTTTTTCCCAATTAACTCCTGTAATATGTCCAGCAGTTACCAGAGCACTCAATCTCTCCCTTAGTTCTGCTGAATTTCCAGATTCATGGAAACAGGCCCTAGTCACCCCTTTAGTAAAGAAGGCTGGAGCAGACGTAAACAATCCGGCCAATTACAGACCAATATCCCAGCTACCTTACTTATCAAAGGTTCTGGAAAAGTTAGTCAACAGAAGTCTGTCCACATTTCTTGAAGCAAATGGCCTGCTGGATGATTCACAGACAGGGTTCCGGATAAACAACAGCACCGAAACTACACTCTTAGCGGTGACAGACAGTATCAGAACCAGGGTAGATCAGGGTAGAACAGTCGCACTGATACTTCTTGATCTATCAGCGGCTTTTGATACTGTACCCCACAACCAACTGTTGAACATCCTGGCAGAGAAAGGAATACTGGGCAAAGCATTGGGATGGCTACAATCGTTCCTAGCGGATCGAACCCAATCAGTACGTTTGGGTGACTACACATCCCCTCCACGACTCATAAAATATGGAGTTCCCCAGGGGGCGTCATTGAGCCCAACTTTGTTTAACGTATTCGTCTCCTCGCTGGCAAACATTGGCAAAAAGTGGGGCGTAGAAATGTGCTCCTATGCTGATGACACTCAGCTGATGGTCACCATTGATGGAAATGATGACTCCAAAACTAGACTGACGAACTGTTTGACCGAATTAGCAACTTGGATGCAGGACCACTGTCTTAGACTAAACGCCGACAAATCCGAAATCTTACTGTTCGGCAGAGGCACACAGGCCTGGGATAACAGCTGGTGGCCAAGTGACTTGGGTTTACCTCCCAACCCCACTGCTAAAGCAAAAAACTTAGGTATAATACTGGATAGGGATTTATCCATGAAATCCCATGTTTCTACAACTTGTGGAAGGAGCTTTGGACTTCTGAAGTTGCTTAGACGTGTCTTCCCCTGGGTGCCAACGGATTGCAGGAAAACCTTAGTCCAGTCACTACTGATGAGTAGGCTGGACTACGGTAATTCTCTGTTTGTAGGTATGGCGGATTATCTCTTTTCTAAATTACAGCTGGTTCAGAACGCCGCTGCCAAAGCCATCTGCAACAAAAGAAAATTTGATTCAGCTAAAAGTTGCATGCGTGAACTTCATTGGCTCCCAATGCGGCAACGAGCCATCTTTAAGCTGTTGTGCATTTCTTATAAGGTACTCCACGGCACAGGCCCCACCATCCTACATGACAGGGTCAGATTTCATAAACCTTCTAGACACCTACGATCTATGACGTTAGGAAGAGCAGTCATCACCCGAGCTCGTTCTGTCAGGATGGGAGAGCGGGCCTTCTCTCACATTGCGGCAACAAAGTGGAACGAGCTACCCCCTACAATTAGAACAAATGACTGCTTTGTCTCATTTAAGAAACAACTGAAAACATTCCTCTTCCCCAGGTCAGATCAATAATTTTCAAACAGAGCCGATGCCAAATCACTTGCAATGTTCTTCAGCGCCGTGATGTCCTCTCAGGATGAATGTTTGCGCTTTACAAATAAATAAATACAAATACAAATACAAAGCATGATATGGTTTCTGAGCCATAAAAGTGCATAAAATGTATAGAATACATATAGTAATAAATAATGAAAAAGTACTCAACTGGTGTTTCTAAAATACGCCTACCCCGGTGTACCTAACCTAAGTCTAGTACGAGGGAAGAAGTAAGTGAGGAGTAGTCTAAGTTTAGTAGTTCTCTGCCAGGAATCTATTGCAACAATTATCTAAGAGGTCTAATCAGCTCCGTACCTTGGTTTTAGAATGAAGGAGGTCTTGTATCTCTCGCTCAGAACTCGATCTCCCAGATACCCGCAAGGGTAAGCCATAAACACTGGAGCTGGATTCTCGGCAGGAGAAAAGACAGCGTCTCTGCTGCAGGGCATCGGGCAAGTAGATAGTCGATCTGCTCCAAACCACCATGTGTTTGACTGGGCAAACCTGAGCATATTTTTACTTTGAAGGTGCAGAGTTTGACGCATGTTTGGACTTAATATCGTCGCTCAAAGGCTAACTTCTTGGAAAACGCCAGGAGTTCTTGGAGAACTTAATATTCAAGCAGGGGGAAGTTCCTAGCTGCTGAAGGTGGGTTTTTCCAAGAAATCGTTGTTAATTCTCGGAACCTAGTGGAAGTAGCCATGCCGTATTTGGGCTGTGTGGCTTAGACCAAATAGGGTAGTGATTTCTATGCTTATATATATATAAGGATATGATAAATTATACCTATATAAGGGCATGAATCGGGAAAATTACACTAGGGGCCTAGATTCGATTGCAACAGTCTAGAGGACACTGAATGCTTGGTTGCACATATTAATGCAACTGTCATGTGTGGAGGATCAATCACAGAAAGAGAATGGTTTGAAACTCAAGAAAAATATGTTATTATGAAGCAGGTTTTAGAGTACCTCACTAACAAATGGCCTCCACTGAGAAATTTAACTACTGAAATGAAAAGTTTTCAACAAGTAAGTGACAAATTAACCATAGAAAATGGTTTCCTTAAAAGACAGGACCTTTTTGTACCACCATTAAAATTACGTAAAAAGCTAATACTTCCTGTACACAAGAGGCATCCTGACAATTTTTTTTTGCGTAATTATTATTGGTGGCCAGGAATACACAATGATGTTAACATTCACCTTGACCAGTGTGAACAATGTTTAAAAGCTGATAAAAACTGGAAAGTTTGCAAAAACGAAATGCAAATTGTCGAAATACCTGATGGACCGTGGGCGAAACTTGCAATCAATTTCTCTGGCCCATTTAATCTTTTACAAAGTAATTGTAAATACTTGGTTGTATTAACTGATTATTACTAAAAATGGGTCCATTATGAGTTAATACAAAATATTACAACAGAAGTAGTGATTGATTTTTTAAAAAGAATATTCGCTACAGAGGTTCAACCAAAAATTCTGGTATCTGATAATGGAACGCAACTGGTATCTAAAAAAAATGATAGATTTCTTAAAAAATCAAGGAATAAAGTTGGAGAAAACTCCTCTATAAAGACCTTCTTCAAATGGGCAAGTAGAAAGAGTGAATAGATTTCTAAAGGAAGGTGTTCAGTTAGGAATAGCATTCCATTTATCTGTGCAAGATTGCATAAGAGAAAAAGTAAGCAGTTACAACAACATCACTAATGAAGTAACAAAACACACTCCTTTTTACTTAATGAGAGAAAGAAAATGTTATGACGCTTTAACACCAAAACTGAATAATTGGTTCAGTAAAAATACAAAAACAGAAGTGATAAATGATAAAATAAAATAGCTCCAAGAAAAAATTGTTGATAAACAAGAACTTACTAAAATATATAGTAATAAGAGAAACAAAGGTAAAGTGAAATTATTCAAAAAAGGGGATTGGGTCATTATAAAGAAACCTTATAGTACCTGAAGGAGAATCCACTTTCACTCCTCCTTATTGTGTCAAAGATGTATCTAAAGGCGCTGCATATTTGGGAGAAAGAGGATGGTGGAGCAAAAATGATATTGTCAAATTAAAAGATGGTCAAGAAAAAATCACAATGAAAGAAAAATCTGTACATGGTGAAGATTTAAATGACAGTATGTTAGTTTGTCAAGGTTATTCTACAAGCAATTGTAGTTTTAGTGATTGCAATGATAACTTCAATAATTTTGCTAATAAAGAAAGTACATTTGTACCTATTGAAAATAGGGATTGTACTTTAGATGTAAGTGATGTTCGAGCAAATGAGGAAAACCAGTTGCTGAAAGAATCCAGTATTAAACATGATACTGTTGAAGAGAATTTTGAATCTAAAAACGACATCTGTGAAGATCATTCTGACTTTAGACCCAATCAGGCTACTTCTGGAAGAGTAGTCAGGATCTCCAAGCATCTTTCTCAATGTAAAACAGGGAGATGTTCTACATCTTAATATATTTATTACATATGCTTATTATTTCTTCCACTTCTATTACTATTTCTTCTTTCTATCTTTTCTTTTCCTTTCCTTTTGATTCTGTCATCCGATTACCATACTTTACGCCATGATGTGTTATCATGGAACCCTGGATGGGTATTTATATGATGTCATGGAATGTTGGTCATTCGACCTGCCTCCCTTCACCTGATCTGACCTGTTACCTTATGCTTGCCTGTGGGCCTTTATGTCTATATTTATTCTTGAAATAAATACATCTAATTCATCAAGAACTCATCCTTCCTCATTCCGCAACAAGCTCATTATAATTCTGGGACACAGCTGCATCAATTGTGTCACAAATTTGTATTTGCGAATATTGGATCGACCTCTGAGTATAAGCTTGGGTAAATGCTCTCTGTAAGTCCTTTCCTATTATTTTTGGTGTATTAAGGCTAAGAACCTGAGATTTTGAGGCATTCATCTTGAAACCGGAGACTTTCTCAACAGTCTCCAATTCACTGATCGGTAAGGTTAGGGAGATAAGTGGGTTGGTGATCATCAGCATAGAGAGGCAGTTTGTGATCGTAGTTACTGAATCGTATGCATGAGATTTGTGGGCTTTGTTGTATTTGTGCTGCTAATGGCTCAATGTATAAGTCAAAGAGTAAGAGGGACAGCAGGCATCCCTTCCTTGTCTCCTGAACTATCACAAAGGGACCATAGATTGCACCATTGGCAATGACCCTTGTAATGGGGTGTTTGTAACTGCTGCGTGCCCAGGTCATGAACATAGGGCCAAATCCCATTTTGCAAAAAATGGCCCGTAAAAATGGTCAATGGACGAATTCAAATGTTTTTTCTGTGACTATGGAAATCAGAAAGGCAGATTACCCCTCGAATGTGCCATCTTGTTCAACATGTGTACAATATGTAATATTGTTGCGGCACTTCCTTCGTTAGATAAAGGCCGCCTTTTTTAGGGATACCAGGCCCTGCATATAGGGACCAAGTCTCTGTGCTAGTATTCCTGTGAAGATCTTGGTGTCGAAATTAAGTAGAGCTATCTGGCGGTATGTAGTACACTGGGTGGGATCTTTGTACCCTTTGCGAATCACTGCTTCTTGCATTGCTGGTATGAGGATACTGCTTTCAGCAAGGAAGTCATACAGGGGTGCATATAGTGGTGCTATTGTGGGAAAATTTCTTATAGAAGGTAGCCGTAAAGCCATCCTTGCCCAGGGCCATCCCTGGGGGAAATTTATTAATTCTCGTGATCACCTCCTCAACTATTATCATCTTCTCGAGGGCAGCCATTCATTGGTCCATGAGGGCTGGGATCTGGATGGAGTGTGGATATGTAGAGATATTTGAGGGCAGTGCAGGATCCAGGGTGCAGAGGGACATATAATGCCTGAAAGTTTCCAAGATACCCTCAGTGTCATTTAGTGTCATGATAATACATCCTCTCTGTATTTTAGTTTTCAATTTGCACCTAGAAGTCTCACAGCCTTGTTCCCTCCTTTGTAGTAGTGCTGACCAAAAGTATAACAAGGCATGTTCCTCTCTGTCCATGTCTAACGCTTTAAGTTGTTTTCTGGTACTTGTGGATTGCTGCCTGGTTTCCTTAGAGTTTGTCCATATATTGTGGGCCTCTAAGTCATGCACCCGTGCCTCCAGTTCCATCCACTTCCCCCATATGTCATTATTTCTTTTGTTGCTAGGGAGATTAATTTGCCCCACATGACCACCTTGAGCACATCCCAGAGAATCCCCATGTCAGAGCTGTCATTTACTTTGATGAATTCTGAGATCCTCCCCCCAATAGCTACTCTCACATGGTCAATTTCAGAATGTTTCCTTCACTTCACATGACTGGGAGAGGGTTCCAGTGAGTCGGCCTCCCAAAGATCTCATAATGGGTGAGTGGTCAGAGAGGCCCGTCACTCCAATATCAACCCGACAAGTCCACAATAGTATCTCTGAGGTCTTTAAGAAGTATTCAAGCCTGGTATATGTTTGATGTGAATGAGAAATAGGTGTAGTACCCTGAGGTAGGGTGTTGAGCTCTCTAGATGTCTGAGAGGCTCAATTCCTCCATCATATATCATATATATATATCATATATCATATCATTTGTAAAGCGCACTACTCACCCCTGAGGGTCTCAAGGCTCTGGGGTGGGAACTGCTGCTACTGCTCGAAAAGCAATGTCTTGGGAGTTTTCTGCAGGTCAGCAGGTCTTGGGTCTGCCGTAGATGGATGGGGAGGGCGTTCCAGGTCTTGGCGGCGAGGTGGGAGGATGATCTGCCACAGGAGGTCGCTCTTCAGAAGCGGGGGACTGTGGCGAGGGCAAAGTCGGTGGAGCGGAGCTGGCAGGTGGGGGTGTAGAAACTGAGTCGTCTGTTGAGGTACGTTGGTCCAGTGTTGTGGAGTGCCTTGTTTGTGTGGGTGAGAAGCTTGAAGGTTATCCTCTTGTTGACCGGGAACCAGTGCAGGTCTCTCAGGTGGGGTGTGATGTGACTGCAGCGAGGGATGTTGAGGATCAGGCGTGCAGAGGCGTTCTGGATGCGTTGGGGCCGTCTCAGGAGTTTGGCCGGGGCTCCTGCGTAGAGGACGTTTCCGTAGTCCAACCTTCTGCTGATGAGGGCCTGGGTGACCATTCTTCTTGTTTCAGTGGGTATCCACTTGTAGATCCTGTGGAGCATGAGGAGGGTGTTGAAGCAGGAGGAGGAGATGGCGTTGACCTGTTTAGTCATGGAGAGGGTGGAGTCGAGGATGACCCCTAGGTTGAGTGCATGGTCGGTGGATGTTGGGGCGGTTCCCAGTGCAGTCGGCCACCAGGAGTCATCCCAGGTCGAAGGGGTGGATCCGAGGATGAGGACCTCCGTTTTGCCCGAGTTCAGCTTCAGTCGGCTGTTCCTCATCCATTCAGCGAGGGCCTTCATTCCTTCGTGAAGGTTAGTTTTGGTGTTGTGGGGGCCCTTGGTGAGGGAGAGGATCAGCTGGGTGTCATCGGCGTAGGAGATGATGTTGAGGTCATGCCGACGAGCAACTTGGGCGAGCGGTGCCATGTAGATGTTAAACAGAATTGGGCTGAAGGATGAGCCCTGGGGTACGCCGCAGATGATCTTGGCGGCTTCGGAGCGGAAGGGGGAAAGGTGGATGCTCTGTGTTCTGCCGGAGAGTAAGGAGGTGGTCTAGTCCAGGGCCTTCTCTTGGATCCAGGCGTTGTGGAGGCGTGTTCTTAGTGTGTGGTGGCAGACAGTGTTTAAGGCGGCTGACAGGTCCAGGAGGATGAGGGCCGCCATTGTCCAGCAGAGACTTGATGTTATTGGTGGCGGCAATGAGGGCAGTCTTGGTGCTGTGGTTGCTGCGGAACCCGGACTGGGAAGGGTCCAAGATGTTGTTCTCCTCGAGGTAGCGAGGTGTTGACGGTCTTCTCGATGACCTTTGCCGGGAACAGGAGCAGGGAGATGGGCCGGAAGTTCTTGAGGTCCTTGGGGTCTGCCTTGGGTTTCTTGAGTAAGGCGTTGATCTCGGTGTGCATCCACTGTTGACCAGACTTGGAAATGCCCCTGATTCTCCCACCTATCCTATTGGATAAAATGGCCTAGTTCTGAGTTTATTACAAAATTAAAATCACCTACCACCAATATGTCAGTCTCTGGGGGGGTCATGACTGCAGCTGTGGTATCTTTCAAGATTCTCTCTTCATTGTCAATGGGGACATAAAGAGAGCAGAGCACAAATGTATGGGATGCCATGTAGAATCTTGCATACAACCTGGGGTTCCAGTGAGTCTGGTCATGACTTTCCTTTACTCCCACTTTTTTTATTTATGCCAGTAAAAAAAGAATTGTCTTGTGAACCACTGGAATCTAAGACAAGCCTAGTCGCACTTCAGGAAGTGGGTCTCTTGAAGGAGACATATGTCACAATTGGACTCCTTCAGCATAAGCAGTAATGATATTCGCTTGGCAGGGGCATTTAGTCCACTGATATTAAGGCTTAGAACGGTATACATTTATCTGAATCACCGGTCCACTCTAGACTTTTGATTGTAAGGGTACCTTCCCTCCATATAACAGATGTGTCCGTCCCACATAAGTTGAAATACATATCATGGTATAGTGTTTTTCTGGAGTACGTCCCCAAACTTACAAAACATGCAAAAAGAACAACATAAACGGGGCCCAACCCTCTCTGCCCCCAACGGAGAAGTTCATGAGCAAGATATGGATCATTCCTGTTCCCCAGGTCCGTGATTATGCTCGACTTGCTGCTGGGAGGAATCACTGCTCCTATCCACTCCAGCATTCTGCTGATTGAATGCTATATTTAGCTTCAACCCCAGGGCTGCCATCTGTTAATTACTGCAAGTGGGAGGTAACCAGGGGTTGCATACTATGATTCCCAAGATTAACTGTGCTGATTGTCTCATAGAAGTTTGTCCAGTACTGCCTTATTTTCCCATAATATTACCTCCTTTGTTGGTTTGGAAGGATGTCTGTTAAATGGGACCATGTTCCAGCGGCCGGCCTGGCATGGTGGCCCTGTAGCTCTAGCTCATAGCTCCAGGATATCTCTCTAGTTCTTCCTCCCTGATGTCTCCCATGCCCTGCAGGGTGGAGACTCTCTGGCCGAGGTCCCCCAGGTCCTGTTGCATTTCACTGAGGTTCTTGGTGACATCTTGATGGAGGGAGGCAATATCTTGGTGTAGTTTCCCAAAGCGATTCTCCATAAAAGGGCATGTGAGTGGTGCTTTGGTCATGCTTTGTGGTAGTCAAAGCGGCGATGGATGGCAGCAGCTGCCTCCACCTGGTTCAATGTCCCTACGAGGTTCCTGTTTCTTGAAGGCTGCTATAGAAAGAAGGTCTTTCACTTTTTTGTGCCTTTGGGAAGCAATTAGGGGAGGGCGATGAGAGTCTTCTTATATATATATGCGACGCTGAACCGTAGCCCCTGGGGCAGTGGCCCACTGTGTGGGAAATGAAATAGTGCATGATCTGACTGAGACTGCACATACTCTATATATATAGAGTATGTGCAGTCTCAGTCAGATCACATCACATCACATGGTGCGAACTTCTGAACCGTAGCCCCTGGGGCAGTGGCCCACTGTGTGGGAAATGAAATAGTGCATGATCTGACTGAGACTGCACATACTCTATATATATAGAGTATGTGCAGTCTCAGTCAGATCATGCACTATTTCATTTCCCACACAGTGGGCCACTGCCCCAGGGGCTACGGTTCAGTGTCGCAGATTCAGGTAGGCATCAGTGCAAGAGCGTGCAGCTGCTCCCTTTATAGTTAAGCAGAGCGGGTTACTGTGGTGCTGTATCATCACTATCTCAGTCTGGTGCTCTTGGGGGGTGGGGTCGTCTTTGTGGATCACAAGTTGGAGTCTCTGGCCAGGCAGCGCTCACTCCCCCAATCTACAATGGATCCTCCAGCCTCAAGGGGATAAGATACATTGGATCTTCCCAAGATGGTTTGGGGTAAGGGAAGCCAAGGGGTTAGTCCGCCTAGGTCAGCCTCACACTGTATATGTCTGGGTATTAGATGTGGGTTAGTGGCACGCTCACCTCCCCCTCCACTTCTGCTCTCCCAGTCAGGACTCCCTATTGCAAGGGGCCAACGCCGTACCAGGCATGGTTTACCGCACTGCAGGCTCATCCCTCACATTGTTCAGGTCCTTGGGTGTGGTCAAGTGACCCGCCTCTCTGGGTGTGGCCAGGTGACTCACCTCTCCCCCACTGTCCAGGTTCTTCAGAAGTGGAAATGTGCCACAGTTCAGGTGGGACCCTCAGTATTACACTAATTACTATCTTTCACTGCCGTTTCCCTCAGGGCGATGGTGCACCTGGTCCGCCAGCAAGCCCTACTTTTCTAGCCTCTGCTGCTTTGCGCTCCGTTAGGCCTCGATCTCAGGGCCTCCAATGGCCAGTTCCTCTGAGCCATCCCGCGGGGCACAGACCATTGCCTCAGGGCACCATCCCACCTTCTGTTCAGCAGCTCTCACACTTGGCTAATCCCCCGGAGCTAGATGCAGAGCGAGCAAAAAATGCTCTAACTCAGGCGCCATCTTAGCCACACCTCCTTAAAAGAACATTTATATATAGTGCTACACTCACCTGGTGCGAACTTCTTTTTCCCTCTGAAAAGACCAGACTACAGGCTCCTGCATCTATTTTCGCAGCTACGCAAAGATGATTTTTGGACTTTTACTGATCTGGTGTAGGCTGCTGCAGGGCTTTTGTAGAGAAGATTGTTTACTTAACTTTAACTTTAAACCAAATAGCTGTTCATACTGACCCTGTGCCAAGAGAATAAGTTAAGTATCCAGAAGGATCGATCATGGGCTACCTCCTAGGACATGACAATAACACTTTCATAGACAGGCTGCAAGAAGGGAGTTAATGTTTAGCCTTGCTGGGAGTACATTTGTTATACACAAGTTTAAATACATCTGTACACCAGCAGGAACCCAAGTGTAACCGCATACACAGAGTGTGAAAAATGTACATTAATGAAGGATAGAAAAAGAGCGCTTCTCTCCCAAAAGCCCGATATTTGAAGATTTAAATCTGGTTAAGAAAGGTGTTACTGATGTCTATATATTTCATATTATAACCTCATGGATAATGCTATTGATGTTTATTTTTACATCGTTTCCTGATGAGTTGTTGTTTTGACCTAAAAGAGAACAACATTTGTCTGTGGGTTAGAATCAAAATTTGTAGACTAAACCACTTATTCATTCCTATTTCTTCTGGATTGTCAGAAAATAAAATATTATTTGGCATTGTTTCTATCGACATGTCTTTCAAGTTCATTCTTAAGGATTAGGTGTTCTGCTTCAGATTGTATTCTGGCATGAAGATCTCTCCCAAGTCTTGGCCTTTGACCTGATTCAAATGACTACAGAGGGTTTATTCTTATTATGGGATTACAGTGGTTCTGTGAGTCCAGGAACATATGATAGAGACTTCATTCTTTTGACCAAAGGAGGGAGGGGCATGAGTATGTGTGTCTGTGTGTTGGAAAGAAAAGCAGATCCTGTCCAAGTATGATTAAAATATTCGTGTTCTTAATGAAAATGACAAACTGTTTGAGGATAAGAAATACATAGACATTCCAAGGATACATAGTCTATTAGTTAACTTTCAGAGGATATTTTCGTGAAGGGCTAATTGTTTTGCTGCCATTTTTCAAAGTTTTCTTAGGATATTTGCCTGGCAGTCAACAACAGCATGAACATGTTCCATTAATACCCCTTCGATATTTCTGGACTTTACTGCCAATTGAAGAAAAAAATGTAAGCTGCACCATTTGCTCAGTTTTGTTTTCTTCAGAAAACCTCTTTAAGGAGACCCTTCCCGAAATTTTGACAGGAGTGTGAGATGTTCACTTTGTTTGCTTCCTCAGACATAGTCAAAGAGGGTATTTTCGACCTAACACTTTCAAAGTACAGCAACTACCATTGATTTCAATCACCAAATATAAAGAGTGGTTCAGAATTTCTTAAAATGTAGAGCCTTATTTTTTTTATTTCCGTCTCACTGAAACTCTCACTGCCCACTCGTCCTCCACTAGTGTCGAAATTTTCGGCACATAACTGGAAACATGCTGACATTCCCCTTTTTCACTCGATCCTTTCTACTACACTCCCTAATGACAACGCCGATTTGAACTCCCAAACCACTACCGTGGATCAATGGTTGATCCAATCCAGCGATGCGGTCGCCCCTGTGAAAATCATCAAATCCAAACGCCCACATGACGCACAGCGTTGGTTTACCGAATAACTAAAAGCGGATAAATTACTTCTCAGACAAGCTGAGCGTCAGTGGAGGCGAAACTATGACCCCTCATTAAAGATCATTTTCACCGATCTATTAAAATTATATAAACAATCTATTATTTTGGCCAAATCCTCCTACTACTCTCAGAAAATCATTAGCTCAGCCTCAAAAACGAAAGATATTTTTTCCATCGTAGCTGAACTTTCCCTTCCTGACCGTGTCACGGCCCAGCCTCAACCTTCGCAGGCCTTGTGTGACTCTCTCAACTCATTTTTCATAGATAAAAACACCATCATTAAAAATAATATTCCCCCCCTTCCCTGTCTAAGGTTAGTGTCCTCCGTTCTTCGAACCCTTGTTGTCTGCATGAATTGCCTCGTATCTCCTTAGATGAATTTTTCTCTATACTACATGTAGTCAGCTAAGGTTCCCCCAACGACTGCTGCCCCCCCAAATTTTAAGGGATGCTTTTATGGCCTGTCCAGGTCCCCCACTTGATTTGCTTAACCGTTCCCTTGCTACAGGCTCTGTCCCCGATGCTTTCAAAAAAGCTGTTGTAGTACCCATTCTGAAAAAACCCGGTTCTGATCCAGCTATCTTAGGTAATTATCGACCTATCTCCCTCCTCCCCTATCTGGGGAAGGTACCGGAGACTCATGTCACCCGCTGCCTGAGCGCCTTCATCGAGAAAACTCACTTCCTAGATGACAGGCAGGCAGGCTTCAGACCGGCCCACTCAACGGAGGCAGTAGTTGTAGCTGTCATGGATGCGCTGAGACAGGGGGCGGACAAGAACTTGGCCCAGGCCTTGGTGTTATTAGATCTCTCGGTCGCTTTTGACACGGCCGATCATGTTATTTTGATCGACCGTGTCTGAAATGCGGGCATCCAGGGCCTGGCCTTGTCATGGATTGGGTCCTTTCTTCAACACCGCTCCCAATCGGTTCAGCTCTCCACCTTCTCTGCCCCCTAAATCTCACTTTCCTGTGGTGTCCCCCAGGGTTCCGCTTTGTCCCCCCTTCTGTTCAACCTGTACATGCAACCCCTTCTAGCCTCTCTCCGTCACTCTCCTGTCACTATCTTTAATTACGCAGATGATCTGCAACTAATCTTTCCCATCGATCCCTCCCCTCTCTCTTGCTCTAATTTTCAATCAATCATGCTCACCATCTACGAGTGGATGAACTTCAGCCAGCTGAAGCTCAACCCCAGCAAGACTGAGTTGGTTCTGATCGGTGGGTCCACGAACCCTTGGAGTCCTAATTTCTGGCCCCCAGCCCTTGGTTCCCCCCCTGCCCAGTCAACTCCAAGAAGAGCCTTGGTGTCATCATCTCCAGTGACCTATCGATGAGGCCCCAAATCAACTCTGTTACCTCGGCCTGCTTTTATCACCTATGCAGAATTGGTAAAATCCGAAGGTTCCTATCGTCAGAGGCTCTCATCCTTGTAATCATGGCCCTGGTCACCTCACGTATTGATTATGCCAACTGTCTGTATGTGGGGATTCCCGCATACCACCTTCACCGGCTCCAGCTGGTACAAAACTTGGCAGCCAGATTGGTCTTTCAACAGCCCTAGTACCAACACGTCATGCCCTTGTTGAAAAGACTGCACTGGCTCCCGGTAGCGTACCGCTGTATTTTTAAAATGGGATGTACTGTTCTCAAATCTTTATCTGCTTCTGCCCCAGTCTTTATTCCTCTCAGCCTTCACCGTCACGTCCCCTCACGGCACCTCAGGTCCTCTGCTCACAATCTCTTGATCACCCCCAGGTTCAAACGGAAGAAACATGGCGGTGCCTGCTTCTCCTTCCTTGCTCCGTCTCCCTGGAACTCCTTTCCTCTCTCAATCCGGCTCACTCCTGATTACATCACTTTTCGTAAACACTTGAAAACTCCTCTGTTCCAACTAGCTCACGATTAGTCCCTTACTCACCTGCTTCCTCTCTCCACTTATCTCTGAGCGCCATGAATCCAATTGGTGACCGTGCGCGGTAACAAGTATTTTTAACATAACATAACATAACAGGGAATCACATTCACAGTAATACAACATGGATGCAGAGTGAAAGCAAATTTTATTTTATTGAACATTTCAAGGAGTAACTTAATGTCTATAAGAGGGAATGGGCTAAAGTTAAAAGAAGGTCATCAGATTCTTGTATGTTCAATAAAGAAGAAAAGAGGTATTGTCAAACATTTTAGGGACTGAGACAGATAATCATAAGGTGATTAGAATATAAAACATAAAATAATTTTGTTTGTAAGATGTATACACAATGCTAAATTTGAGCCTGTGGTTTCCGGCGCTCAGCACCGGCAGTGAATCATCAACACCAGTGCTTTTAATGAGCACCAATTAAGGACACATTAATTTACAGAGAAATTGATTTACCCAGAATCACAGAATGTTGAGCTAATGCCAAGACACAAACATGTTTCCCCCGCTCCAAAGTTTGCAGCTCTGTCCTTACGCCACATTCTGTCCCCACTTTCATGGTAAGTAGTTGGTTCTGTTTTAGGCAGCGCTAGCAGGAAAAATGGGCTGGTGGAAGCTGCCTTCTGATGAGAGCCCGGCACATTTAAAAAAAAAGTTAACCACTGTGTATAAACAGTTTGAATGCTATGTATCTAATCTCATGCATGGATTGTACTACTAAATATCGACCCCGGGAATATTGTGGTACAAGAATATCGAGGACAGAATGTCAAGGGACAAAATATTGATGTGCATATAGGGAAGCATAAATGTGCTATTCCTAACTCCACATCTATGTACCTTGAAGATTTATGTACCACTTAGATACATCTATGTGAAGTAAGGTCTAGAAAATGACTCCCTGTCAATGTTTCATAGCTTTGCAGCTTCTTCACACACTTTTGCAAAGAGCCACAATTACTTTTGTGGCCATCGCTCTCTGCAGTTTTCAGCTAGGGCTAGGATTGGATGAGCGTTTATTTTGAACACCTTAATTACCCGCTGACAGACACTGCGATAAACTCTCATTGCCTTCAGCCTTAACATCAGGCTGAGGCGGCTCCTGTGCTATGGCGTAGGGTCATCACCCCCTCTGCTGAGAGGCAGCTGAGGGAACCGGTAAAAATAAAATGATAATAAATTGGTTTTACTATCATTTTATTTCTCCTGTTTCCCTCTAGAGCCAACAATATACTAAATAGACCTGACTGTTTAGGACATGTTAAAACGTATTCAAAACTCGAGGCAGGATACTAATCTCTCCACCCAACCGCTGGCTTTAATCAATTGACAGTCGTATCCAGTCCTAAATGTACCACAGAAATCTTTCAAAGATGCGTTTACCAGTCCCCGTGTCTTGTACCCCCACATGAAAGGTGTGTAAAAAATGTGTGAAAGTGAGAAAGTACCTCACATAAGCATCACCAAGGGAGCTGCTGGTAGGTACTCACCAGTTTGCCCATGTTTCTCATCATTGGTAACTTTGTTACCTGTGAAAGAAAAGAAACAGTGTCCAATGTAAAGAATAAGAGGTGAAGAAGAACTGAAGAAGAATATGCACAGAAGCATGTTTGTGTCAGACTATGTTATGTTATGTTATGTTACCCAGTGTTTTGTAGAGCGCTCAGCTACTCAAACAGAGTGTCCTGGCGCTATTCAAGACCCAGCACAGCAAAAGCACGGCAATCAGTGAAATCATTGGCCAAACAGCCATGTTTTGGGATCCTTTCTAAATGACAGCAAATTATCTGTCTTCCTCAAAGACAGAGGCAGTGCGTTCCAAGATAGGGGCACCAAATGACTGAAGGAGCGACCCCCAATGCGAGCACGCTTGATTACAGGGACCGTAGCCAGCGCCAATGATGCAGAACTTAGAGCTCTGGACGGATGGTGAAAGCCGATTCTGATCCTCAGATATCTGGCACCAGTGCCATGCAAAGCCTTAAAAGCCATTGTGAGCAATTTAAAGGCAATGCGTTTCCGTACAGGCAGCCAGTGAAGAGATTTCAGAAGTCCTGCAGCGCTAGATCTTCGGCTGAGGCCAAAAATTGCTAGCGCAGCAGAGTTTTGTACCATTTGCAGGCGCGAAAGAAGGTACTCAGGGAGGCCTAGATATGGCACATTGGCGTAATCCAGCCTTAAGCCTATCAGGGCTTGAACCGCAGTCCTCCTATGGACCAAGGATAGAAGTGGAAGAAATGTTTTCAACATTTTTAAAAGACCAAAACACTGTCCAACCAAACCCAAAATCTGAGGTTTAAAGGTAAGACCATTGTCCATCTTTATTCCAAGATTTTTAGCAAAAACGGTGTCAGTGGAAGGAGGAAACATAGCCGCCGGCCACCCGGACTTCCAACAGGAAACCGGAGGGCAACCGAAAAAGAGAACCTCCGATTTGTCTGAGTTGCACTTCAACTGGTTCAATTGAAACCAAGAAAAGATGGCCCCCTGACAGCTCTTTATGCGCACTCCATCGAAGTCCAAGTTCTTTCCACACGTGAAGAGAAGCTGTGTGTCATCGGCGTATGAAACAATCTGGGCACCATACGACTCAGCCAGCGCCGCCAAAGGGGACATATAGATGTTAAAAAAAGTGGGGCTCAGCATAGACCCCTGAGGAACTCCCACCTCCAATGGCGGCACTAAGGCCGAGTACGGAGCGGCCCAGACTGTCTGTTGTCGGTCAGCAAGAAAAGACTCAAACCATCTGACCACCGTCCTGCCCACTCCGATCTCCGAGAGTCTTAGAAGGATACGGTTGTGGGGGATGGTGTCAAAAGCCGCTGAGAGATTTAACATCACCAGCATAGCTTTTCCTCCGACATCCTGGACCTCTTTTATGGCTTCCGACACCTCCAGTAATGCTGTTTCCGTGCTCATATTCGCACGGAACCCAGACTGGGTGTGGTGGAGGACGTCATGCGTCTCCAAAAAATACAAAAGAACGGACTGCACATGCTTTTCCACGACCTTAGCAAGTGCCGGGAGAAGGGAAATAGGCCGACAGTTGGCATGAATACTGGAGTCAAGGGTAGGCTTCTTTAAGTGCGGAAGAACAAGAGCTTGTTTCCAGGCCTGCAGCATCATACCCATCTCAAGAGATTGATTTAAAATAGGGTTGATTATGGGTTGATAACGTGTGATATTTTGGCCAGAAACTTGGCGGGGCAAGGGTCCAGCGGGAGCCCGATTTCAATTTGGATAGGAAATCCAACTAAGCTTTTTGCAAGAGAGTCGGAAAGTTAGACAGTGTTGGCTGCTCCAAGGCGAACAAATGAGAAAGAGGCAATGAATTGGAGGCCACCGCCGAGGCAGCATAAAAAAATGATGCTTGAATGCTTTGGATTTTATTGGCAAACAAGTCTGCCAATTGAAAGACCCATGGTTCCGAATGAGAACACCTTGGTATGATGGAGGAAGGCGACATGAATTCCTTCACTATCGTAAAAATGTCCTTACTGGTGTTAGTAGCATCATCAATCCTCTTAGCGAAGTAGGATTTCTTTTCCAGATAGATTTCTTTATGATAGGTCTTAACGCACTGCCTCTAAGCTTCCTTCAGTGGTTCATCGTAATTTATTCTCCAGGCTCTTTCAGCCTTCTTGCAACTCCTGCAGCTGGTATTCAGTGCTGGCGTAAACCAAGGAGCCGAGGCACGGGTGGAAATTTTATGAGCCACTTGGGGGGGTACTAACTCATCAAGGCACTGAGCAAGCCAGGTTTGAAAGAGCTCTAAATCTTCCTCTAGGTCGCCAGTGAACAAGCACATATGTACCATCAGGTATTGTGCTATCATGTCCGCCGACACCCGGTGGAAGGCACGGGAGGCCAGGGATTGACGGCCAGGACCCTTAGTAGTGGACCTGGATGTATGCAGAATATCAAACATCACCAGATAGTGGCCAGACCACAACACTGGTTCAGGTGCGGCTGCTACAATAGGAATGGCTGAAAAAATGTGATCCAGTGTGCGGCCTTTATTGTGGGTGGGAGTCACCAGATAGGGCATCAGGCCCAGTGGATTTGTGGTATCCCGGATCTTAATGGTGTCAATAGCGTCCATATGGATGTTAAAATCGCCTAAAAGTAGGCAATGTTTAAACTTCACACTAAGAGAAGAAATAACCGTATGAAGCTCCTCGTGAAGTGAGCCAATTGGACCAGGTGGTCTGTAAACCAGCAATCCCGCGCATGATTGATAAGGTGAGAGTGTTAAGCAAAAGCCCAATGCCTCTGCCCCATGAATGTCTTCCGTCGGGACAATGGAGCAATCAAACTGTTTATCAATCACCAATGCAACCCCACCTCCCTTGCCAGTTCCCCGATCCTTTCTAAGCATAAAATAGTTAGGGGGAAGGGCATTAGCAATATCCGGACCTGAAGACTCACCGAGCCAGGTCTCAGTTAAAAAAGACATGCGGGTTTGCACTCTGATAGTAGGTTAAAAAGATCCAGAGCGTGCTTACCTAACGACCGAGTATTAAGAAGTGCACAAGTGACATTTTTTTCGAAAGACCCCACGCCCGACATCAGAGCCCAATGGTTCTCCGACTCAGGGGGGGCCTTCTTGATAAATCCCTTAGTCAGTGTCCATCCACAGCTATGGCTTCATATAGACCAATCTCACTTATTAATGCTGACAGCAAAGTGTACTCAAAGATATTAGCCAATAGATTGAATTATTTAATGCCAAGTTTACTTTCAATAAGGCAGCATGGATTTATTTTAAATCGAGATACAAATGATCATGTGAAAAGGATTATCTCCCTCTTGGATTGGGCACAAGCTACAAGATCCCCTGTTGCAGTAGCCCTGTTAGATCCTGAAAAATCATTTGACAGGGTTTTATGGTCCACTCTAAGTTGGAAAGGATTCCCTAAAGAATTCATTAATGCGATATAAACACTGTATAGTTACCCGAAGGCTACAGTTCGTATTTCCGGGAGTCACTCGGGCAGCTTGGCAATAATACGGGGGAATAGACAAGGTTGTCCTCATTCCCCATTGTTATTTGCTCTTTATATTGAGCCCTTTTTAAATAGACTAGAAAAAGAAGTAGGAAATAACCCGGTTAGGATACATCAGGTAGCATATAAGGTATTTGCATATGCAGACGACGTCTCTGTTGTAACCACAGATATTAGGAATACTTTACCAAAGATAGTGGAATCGGCTGAAAGATTTTAGGCCTATTCTGGCTATAAATTGAATATTGGCGAAATGCAGTTAATTGTTTCGGATGTAGGTCGGCCAATAGATATGAGTTTTTCTTCTGAGGCCCTCTATTTGGGCATTAAAATCACAGCAAAAATAGACAACATAGTTCGGTTGAATGTGGATCCTATAGTAGACTCAGTAAATAAAACTCTTGAAAGGCGGAATAATCTTCACTTATCTCTGTATGGTCGCAGTAATGTTTTAAAAATGTTAATTATTCCAAAATTTCTGTATTTATTTTGAAAGATCCCTTTGCTTTTTCCAACCTCCTTCTTTGTCAAAATTGAGAGGGTTTACTCTAGGTTTTTTTAGGCTATCGTAGGTCCAGGAGAGCAATGAAGTGGTGTATATTACCTAGAGTTAGGGGAGGTTGGGGGATCCCAAATTTTCGGCTGTAATATTGGGCTGCATTGTTGAAACATATGGGTGTCTTGTTTTTTCATGATGTAATGACAGAAGAACCTGTTAGCCCCTCAATTTACGAAATGGTATTGGGCGAAGAGGCCAGACAATGTTTAGTTAAAATAATTGAGCCCAGTTACTATAAAAAAACGAAATTCAAAATTCTATTGACGGTTTTTGAAATCTGGAAAAGATTAAAAGGTAGATTTGGTTTGAATTCTAATCTGAATTGCTATACACCTCTAAACACCTGTCGTACATTACCAGATATTTTTAGGGATCAGGTGATGGATAGATGGCATTTAGCAGGGATATGTTTATTAGGAGATTTGTGCCAGGGGGATCAAATTGCCTCTTTTACTTGGCTGCAGCATAAATACAATTTGGCCAGGACAGGTTTTTTTAAGTATTTACAAATACGAAGCTTTTTGGATAAAATGAGGATGCAGGATCAGCTAAAGGTGGAAAGAATTGATACATTGGAAGTCATAAGAGTTAACGTAAAGATTGGTCCAGTTTATCAGCTTTTGTTAAATAACCTACAAGATGATCTATGTATTTTTTAAGATAAGTGGCGAAGAAAGTTGGGAGTTGATAAAGTAGACATGACTAGAGTAATTGAATTAGCAACTAAAGTTCTGATTAATGGTTCATTAAAAAGCCAACACTTTATGTCTATATTCGATTTATACTACTCCCCTGCTAAATTGGCAAAATGGAAATCAAAAAGAGGTGATAAATGTAACCGATGTGGATGCATTGCTGCGGATTCCGTCCATATATTTTTTCATTGCCCTAAATTGTTGCAATTTATTACTGATGTTCAATATTTTTTAAACATTAGTTTGGGGATTCATTTGAAACTATCATCAGAGATGGTAATCCTTAGCATGCAAGCAGATCAAGTTGGAATTAGGACTGAAGTAGAGGAAGGATTTTTTCATAATTGCATGTCAATCTTTTGGTTATGTATCACTTCTCAATAGTTAGATTTAGATCCACCAGTCTTTAATAACTGGCAATATAGGCTATTATTTACATATTATTTGGAGACAGCTGCATACAAATCAAAAGGGGCAAGAAAAAAGATATTTGGTCAGACCCTTTGGGCTCCTCTGGCAAAATGGATATGAATGTGTTGCTTAATGGTCTAATTATGAATAATGATGTATATATAAAGGTATGTGCTTTGTACAATTTGTATGATAATCTATAATGAATGCTTGCTGACATAAAGAATAAAAAAATATAAAAAATAAATAAATAAATAACCTACAAACAGCGTCGCCACATTTGAACAGGACAGAACACTCAAAAATCAGACGTGAGGTGCTGTGTGAGTCAGCTCTGCAGCGGGTGCCCATCCTTTGACGTCAAAATCAGTCTTCTGCATTGCGGAACTTAACCCACGCTAGAACCCCCCCTGCTGTCCCCAGAAACGAGAGAAAGAGCACAACCCCCTCTGTAGCTAAAAGACACACTTCTGTCTTGGCACGGGTGGCACTGGAATAATGGGGCCTGTCTAGCTTGAGCCTTCGGTATTACGGAGACCGCAGGTGCAGAGATATGAGTTGTATAGTGTGTGATGTCATTGGGTACTATACCCTAACAGCACAGGGATGCATTGGTAAACTAACAAAGCTGCAAATGGCATAGCCTGACCATCATAGGCTTTTCACTGCTTATGTGTGGTGCGTGGATGTGGCCACTGTGGAAGTCATTTTATGTGGCAGCTATTGGTTACACTTGCTGTTGAGTGAAGGCTCTTTTCAAGCTCCACAGCACAAGGCACGCAGTGCGACATAATGTAAAGGTGTCTGTCCAGAATTAGGAATGTGCGTACTTATAACGTGGGGCACACTCACAACCTCCAAGACGTCATCATATCCACACTGCCGGCTATTACTGAGGACGGTCTTTATGTGGTCTATGCGACAAAACATCTGTTAACTTCAGAACATCATTAAAATAACATAATTTACTAGTCATGACGTAACCATGCTAGGATTACACTACCCAAAAAATGTGTTTTGCTTTCACTGTAACATGCCTTCTCCCAATGCCAACACTGTTGCCATACAACCGGATTTCATACCTTCCTAAAGTTTAAATGGATGTACAGATTCCATAGTTTCAGTGACCCTAAACTGCTGTTCTCTGACCCTGGCCATATACTCAGAATGTGCAAGGCACGAGGAATCCTGCATGGCGTGCTAGCTATCTCATCACAATCAGGGTGCACTGTTTGGCCTGTCCGGCTTGAACGGAAAGCGTCTTCTGTACTAGATCATAGCACTAAAGGGCCATTCCAGAAAGATCAAGATGTCCATACCGACCTGCACAGTGCTGCTTGTGCATTTAGACTTGTTGTTTATCACATTTAGAATAGTCACATACATTCCCTAGTGGCTTTTGCAAAACATACACATGTGATATGCAAACGCATATCTGTCTGCATGATTTATGACTGAATTATTCCGGTTTAAGTTAAATCTACAAGTTTGAGGGTGCATTCCTCAGGCTTTGTGAATGCACAAAATGTACTAGCTTTTGGTGTCTTGAACCACACAGCTCTTTAGTTCTGTCACACTTTCCTTTGAACAGTTATTTTGTTAATGACAGTGCAAAGGTTTTAGCGCATAATATTTTCATATGTTGTGTAACTCATCATCAGCCAGACACATGCCTTGAACAACTTTATGAATTGGGCCATAAAATCTACATAGGGGGGATTGTAATGCATCTGTTGCACATTCCTGTACTCTGCCGCCCACACAGGCAATCCCTGCACATGGCACACCACACGCACATGTGTGTGTCTGTCCTGGCGTCCACGCACACCGTTGTGGTTCGCTTTCTGAAACCTGTGAGCATACTGTGGCGACATTCTCCTGGCCCGTCAAGGCTCCAAAGTATTTGTACAAACATGTCTTTCTGTGGTTGATCCTACAACTCTCTGAGGTTCATGGATGGGCCACAAAGTGTACAGTAGGAGCCAGGCAGGCGGCAGCTGCCTCTTCCTGCTTTCTTAAATTTGTGTGAAAATGCACCATTTGCCCACTCTTTTTCAAAATTTGCTTGGGGGTAGAATCACCCCCAAACCTCCCTTAGGTGGTTCGGGCTCGCTCGCCACAGTGCAGTACAACAATTGTTTTACGGCTCACCACTTTCAAATGTCACCATCCGCCATTGGTTTTATTTTTAATTATAACTATTGTCCTAATCCCCCATCCCGTCCCCTCCAGACCCACCCCCCCACTTGAGTTTTGTGGTGGCCGCAACTGACAGCAGGACTTTGAATCATGGCCCGTAATAAACAACCACTTACAACCCAAGCTTGCACAGACAACCACAGACAACTCAGTTCACAATAAGTGCAATACTAGATTACTAGGCTGCATGAAAAATACTACAAAAAAAACGCCATCCTGGACCCTGGATCGTGGCCCGTAATAAACAACCACCTACAACCCAAGCCTGGACAGACAACTACAGGCAACTGAGTTCACAATAAGTGCAATACTAGATTACTAGGCTGCATGAAAAATACTACAAAAAACACCATCCTGGACTCTGAATGCTGGCCGTTAAAAAAACAACCACCTACAACCCAAGCCCGCACGACAACTACAGATAACTGAGTTCACAATAAGTGCAATACTAGATTACTGGGCTGCATAAAAAAATACTACAAAAAATACCATCCTGGAAAAAGCCAACACTCTTTCTGAATGCAAGATTAAGTAAAACACATGAAATGCAAACACAAACTACATTGCCTCCACAACATAAATATATAGCTCGATAGGGATCCGCTTCAGTGTCAGTTTTGAACTGCTGCCAGGTAAATTGCCGGGAAGGACTCACCTTACTTAAAGCTCGACTTCATTGGCTTCCTCTGAAGAATAGGATATCTTTGAAATCTCTCATCTACTTGCAAAAAAATGTTTCTTGGTATTCTCCCAGAAGAGTGATGTTACCAAACTTTCAATTGTTGGTGTCAGTCCCAAAAACACGAACAGTTTGGTTCGGTGACACAGCGGCCTCAGTTGCATAAGCAAACACGTGGAACTTTCTTCCTGTTCATTTTTGAGCTGCATTGTATCTCTTTCAATTCAGAAAACTGCAAAAACTCACTTCTACAGCTGACAATCCCGTCTTTTGATCTGTGCTTTTTACTTTAAAGATGAGAATCTTTGGGGAATGTTGCACTTTAGAAAAAACATACCATAGACCATGTATAAAGACACTGGAGCAGATTCACAATAACTGGTGCATCTCTGCATATCAGCACGGATGCGCCAGTTATTGTGCACTGCAGGTCCGCCACCAGGTATGCGCCGCATTCACAATGCGGCACACCATGGGAAAAAACGGCACAGATGCGTGACGCATCTGTGCCGTAAAAGCTGCGCATTGCTGGAGTTGCGTCGCAAGCGCGACGCAGCTCCAGCAATGTTCTGGGGGCCCTATCTCCACAATGCTGCGTCAATCCTTATGCCTGCTTCAATCAGGTGCAGGGTTTTGACGCGGCATGGGCCCAAAAGTGACTGAGTGAAATCTTATAGATTTCATTCAGCCACTTTTGGGAGGCGTTCCTGCACCGGAACGCCCCCCCCCCCCTGCGATGGTACTCCTCCTTCTGGCGCAGGGCTTTACAACGTTACCTATATGGGAGATGCGTCACATTGTAAATACCCAGCACCATGGTGCATCTTTTGATGTGACGCAACAGTGGCGTAAAAGATGCGCAAGGGGCTTGTAAATCTGCCCCACTGAGCAGATGCATCTTGGACATGTGCAACCTGAAGAGTTCATAGGTGGCGGAGAACTAAAACTTTATAGAGTATGCAAGGGCTCTCAAAACAAAGCACACTTCTATTAAAGATAAGATCAGTCAATGAGCCTATGCAAGGGGAACCAACATGAGATTGTTGCTCTGGACCACAATGCCACACAGACTTGTGGCGGGAGATTACAGATACTTAGGGAATGTAGAAGTGTTTTATAGTTGATGTAAAACACTGGCAGGATTTAAAGAAAAGGGCAAAGAAAAACTTTCCAAGGAAGAAGCAGTCTTTGCGGGGCCAGGTGGTGGGCAGAACTCCTTGGACTCAAGCAGTGCATCAGTGAATGCATGTCTACCCTCAATTGGCTACAGCCCTAAAAAAAAGTTGAAAAGCTCAAACAGGGCTCAAGTTCAAGTTCAAGAATTTATATAGCGCACTACTCACCCAGAGGGTCTCAAGGCGCTTGGGGAGGGGGTTCATTATTTATTGAATAGCCAGGTTTTAAGTTCTTTTCTGAAGGAGATGTGGTTCTGTGTAAGGCGGAGGTGAGTGGGAGTGAGTTCCAGGTCTTGGCCGCCAAGTAGGAGAAGGATCTACCTCCCATGGTTGGTCTTTGGATACGCGGAACTGCAGCGAGGCCTTGATTGGAGGATCTTAGTTGGCGGGTGGGTGTGTAGAAGGATAGTCGAGTGTTGAGGCATTCGAGGCCTAGTTTGTAGAGGGCCTTGTGTGCGTGGGTGAGGAGACGGAATGTTATTCTCTTGTTGACGGGAAGCCCGTGGAGGTCTTTCAGGTGGCCGGTAATGTTGCCGAGGGGTGCCCAAAATGAGTCTCGCTGATGCGTTTTGGATGCGTTGGAGTTTTTCTGTAATTTGGCTGTAATTCCGGCGTAGAGAGTGTTTCCGTAGTCAAGTCAACTCGTAACCAGTGCGTGGGTCACAGTCTTTCTTGTCTCGGCAGGTATCCAGTGGAAGATTTTTTTGAGCATACGAAGTATGTTGAAGCAGGAGGATGAGACGGCGTTGACTTGTTTGGTCATCGAGAGTGAGGAGTCTAGGATGAAGCTAAGGTTACGTGCGTGGTCTGTGGTTATGGGTGCTGAGCCCAGATCCGAAGGCCACCATGAGTCGTCCCAGGCAGAGGGGGATGATCCTAGGATGAGCACTTCCGTTTTGTCTGAGTTAAGTTTTAAGCAGCTGTTTTTCATCCATACGGCTACTTCTTTCATGCCTTTGTGAAGATTTGTTTTGATGGTGTTGGGGTCTTTGGTGAGGGAAAGGATCAGCTGGGTGTCGACAGCATAGGAGATGATGTTAAGGTTGTGTTGACGCGCGATGGAAGCGAGTGGACTCATGTAATCGTTGAAGAGAGTGGGACTGAGTGATGATCCTTGTGGTATACCGCAGATGACTCCGGTGGCCTCTAATTTGAATGGGGGAAGTCGGACTCTCTGAGTTCTCCCAGCTAGGAACAAGATGATCCAGTCCAAGGCTTTTCCTTTTATGCCGATGTTGCTGAGGCGTTGTATGATGGTACTGTGACAGACAGTGTCGAAGGCGGCGGAGAGGTCAAGTAGAATGAGGGCCACTGTTTCTCCGTTGTCCAGTAGTGTTCGGATGTCGTCTGTTGCTGCGATGAAGGCGGTTTCGGTGCTGTGTTTGGCTCGAAAGCCGGACTGTGAGGGATCGAGGGAGTTGTTGGATTTGAGGAAGGCGGCGAGTTGGCTATTGACGGCTTTCTCGATGACTTTGGCCGGGAATGGGAGGAGGGATATGGGGCGGTAGTTTTTAAGTTCAGAGGGGTCTGCTGTGGGTTTCTTCAGGAGGGGGTTGACTTCGGCATGTTTCCAGCCTTCTGGGAAGGTAGCAGAGTTGAAGGAGCAGTTGATGACATCACGGAGATGGGGTGCGATGATGGAGTCTGCTTTGTTGAAGATGTGGTGGGGACATGGGTCAGTTGGCGAGCCAGAGTGGATGGAATTCATTAGGCGGATGGTGTCTTCAGTGGTGATTGGGTTCCAGGCGCTGTGGTTGTTAGAGGGCGGTTTAGGTTCTGAGGGGGGTGGAGAGGATTGTTTGTTGGAACTGTTTTCGAAGCTGTTATGTATGTCGGCAATTTAGTTGTAGAAGAAGGAGGATAACTAATCGCAGAGGTCTTGGGAGGGAGTGATGTCGTTTGAGGCTGCGGTGGGGTTGGTGACTTCTTTGACGATGTTGAATTGTTCCTTGCTGTTGTGGGCGTTGTTGTCGAGTCGATTCTTGAATGCTGATTTCTTGGTGGATCTAATCAGCTGGTGGTGTTTGCGGGTGGCTGCCTTGAAGGTGGTTGGGTTTTTTCTCCTGTAGTGTAGTTCCTATTTTCCCAATAGGCCCTGCGCATTGGAATAACATAAACAGTAGTATCGATGTAGAAGTGCGGATCTTCCAGGCCTCTACTGACTATGCTAAACTTAATTGGGGTTGTTACCAACTAGCTCAGAGGTCACTGGAAACTTTCTTGACTGAATAGAAAGTGATCAGCTTCCCTGGCACAGCCAAGAAGGGATTCAGTTTTCCAACAACCGTGCAACATGACAACTTTGCTCCTCAGATAAGAGTCAATCTCTAGAGTCGTGTGAACAATAGACAGTTATTTTACTCAGTCAGTGGTTGTGCAGTTTACTTTCACAATATGTAGAGAATAGAGAGACGGGCGTTTTCAATAAAGGGTAACATTTATTGAACAGTCTTTCTTCTCGTACAAGAGAAATGAATTGCCACAATTGCAAGACTTTGTTATTATACAAAGTACGTACAGTAAGATAAGTATTGCGAAATAATACTGTAAAAGCATTGATATGGTTTCTTAGCCATACAATGGTTTAAAATGAATAAAACATATATACATTCATATATACATTAGGCTAAAATACTCAACTGGTGCTTCTAACTACGCCTACCCCAGTGTACCTGACCTAAGCCTAATACTTGGGAGGGGAGTAAGTAAGTAGCTTTAGTTAAGTTGGTTTTGCCAAGGTTTTCTTCAAGAATTCTCTCTTAAGGGTTTAGTCAACACCATACCTCTGGAATAGAATGATGGAGGTCTGGTATCTCCTTCAGGGCGTCGATATCCCAGTCACCCGCAAGGGTAGCCTGGAAACGCCGGAGCTGGATTTCTCTGCAGGAGAAAAGACAGCGTCTCTCTCAGCACGTCGAGGAGGAGGAGGAGGGGCAGCGACCGTGGGCAGCTTGCATCTGCTGGGCTCTTTGCAGGGGGACGGCTGTTCAGCTCCTAAGTTCACCACACCATTGTTCGCTCGTTAGCAGCGATAGCAGTAGCGATAGCAGCTATGGTATCATCAGCATAACAGCAGCTTCTTCAGCAGCGATGGCATTGAGGCAGCTAGCAGCATCAGCGAAAACAACAGCGTTTGCTTAAGGCAACGTTGGTAATATTTATACCTGAAAGGTGCCTTGTTTGACGTACGTTTTTGGACATAAGACGTCAATAAAGATGTCACTAGGAAGTGATCGTCTATCAGTGCTCATTAGAGTTCTATTACTAATCAAAACATAGCAAGCGGGGATTTCCAGGTTGCTGAGTTTTTATCTTGTTGAAGAATTCGGAGTGTTAATCTAGGAATCTTAGATAGTAACTTCTGCTATGTCATTGCACTAATTGGTTGCAAAGGAAGTGGCAGAGAAAGCGATTCTGAAATGTGGCTCTGTTCGTGTGAGGCCAGAGACGAGTTTCTGAATATTGCACTTGAACGGTTATGCCAATATAGGGAACAAATGGATTTATAGCCGTATAGGGGCATAAGGTCACAGTATCGATCAGGGTCCTAGATTAGAACGCTACATCCACTCCACAAATTCATGTCCATCAAATTACTAAAACTAGAGCAATAAGATGCATGTGTAACATTGCCCACCCCAAAATACATATATGCATTTGAAATAGGCGTATTTATAATACGTGAAAATGTAGGTACTGTACGTTTTTGAAGCATAGAAATCATTCAAATTATAGCATATGCAATTAATGAACGATTATGCAAAAAGAATTACACATGAAATATCTCTGAATACAGAAGAAGGGCGAGATAATTTCATCACATATACATGCATTGCAGTAAAATGTGCTAGAGGCTGGTGTAAAGTTATTATGTCTCTAGATGTATTTTAAAAAAAGAAGTAGAAGCTTCTGTTCTCTATGAATAGTTTTACCTTTAGCAAAGAATTTTTCGTGCCAAAAAAAGGTGAATATTAAAAAGTGTTCAATCCAAAAGAAATATTGCTTGAACGGGGAAATTAGAGTTCCAACGCTTTAAGCAGTTTTTGTTGTTCAAAACTGAAGGCCGAATTCAGAGTTCATGGGAACGCTGTGTGTCAGAATGCTCCTCTAAAGTTATTGTTTCTGTTCTGGTGAGAACATCATATCAGACAGGCTCTCAAAGAATTGGTCTACAAAATCAGGTGACAGTTCGACCAAATTCGATAGTGCTGTAACTTGGCAGGTGTGAGAATGATTGCTGTCATCAAAGTCGGGATCAGCAATGCTCACAGAAGGTCGTACCTGGGTGATGCTGCTTTTGTCACTTGCTCCACTGTTACCACCTAGTCGTAGCACAGGAGTCTCAACGAATGCCGTCATCAGGATTGGTAGCCGCTGGGGACAACACAATGTGTGAGCCGTTATAGGACTTAGCAAAGTATCGATATCCATTGGTACTGCTGATGGAAGTAAAAGACAGGTGTTCAACACGCACTCATCTCCGCATAGCATACATCGTAGTACAGGTAAGATGCAATTTTGCCATATCGGTCTGAATGAAAGGAACCAGGTCATGTTTAGATCTCTCAGCCTGGCCAATCCAAGGACTCTAGTTATTCTGTCCCGGTAGCGCACTGCTAGGATTGTTTCTTCCATTCCCATAGGAGTCATGTCTGAGCTGTGGCTTGCCATATCGAAGCAGGAGGGTCAAAAATAAAATCCCTGCTACAAGTCCCAAAAATAGGGGTATGCCGCCAAAAACAGACTAGACAAAATTTGGAACGATTCCCAGAATTGCTTGAAATGGTGTAAGCAGTCCCGTAAAAATCGTCTTAACTATGCCTGGGATGCCTGTGGCACTAGACATGTTAAGGAGTTGGCTCAACATTTCTACGAAATGCACGGGGCAATTTGTTGATAAAAGGTCATGAACCTCCGTAGCTGTCCTTGCAACTAGGAGATCATACGTCCCTTTTGATGACATGATGGGCACTGTTGTCTGCAAAAGCACAGACTTCATTTTGCTTAAAGTATCAATTCGTATAGAAGAGAAATGCAGACGAGGCCAGATGGGAGTCTCTATGTCTCCAGGCCCGCTCGGGAACAATGCTTGCATACAGCATTTGACCATGGAAGTTACGCTTACGAGATAGGCTTTTCCTGGCAAAAGGCCACAACATCTGTGATCTGTTTTAAGAATGTAACTCCCATTCGCGAGTTGCAAAAAGAAGGGCTCTATCTGCGTTGCAGGTGTGACAAGCTGGTGGCATGAAAGGTTGTTAGAATTACCTTCACAGGCGCCGTGTAAATTAATACCCTGGCACAAAAGTATACCGCTTAGTGAACGTTTACAGTTTTCACCACTAAGAAATACATTTTTGTCGCTGTCACTGTAGCATGAATGTGTGTATGGTAATTTCCATGCTGACTTAACATATCCTTTACCTAATTGTTCATACTGGCCAGTAGGTATGTATTCAAGGCACTTTTTAAATCGGAAAGTTGTTATCGGAATAGTGATAATTCCGTGTATTATCCATTCAATGACAGGACTTTCTGACATTGTCAATGGTAATCTCTCAAGTTTTTCGATGCTCAGGATTGTATAGTCTGCTCCTTTCTGTGCCAAGCTGATTTGTTTATCAGTAAGGTTAAAAATGGAAAACAATGACGTTGTGTTGATTAAACGCCAAGGCACATAGCCTGAATGAAGATTTTGCAGCGTCCAGCCTAATTGTACAATAGAACGTAATTGCGACTGGCCATGCTGTAACATTAGCAAGTCTCTGTCTATTATATCAAAGGCAGAGGATACAATATTGTCCAATGAATATATTCCGGAGGACAGAGTCATTAACCCATTGTCCACTACAGAAAGTGATTTTTCCAAATTAATACGATCAATTTCTCGTATTTTTTCTGCTGTTTCAATTTGTGTGACTTTCCAAGCCTCGTTGTACGCAGCATAGATGCTGGCCGCTATGAAACGCTTTTGACGCTGTTTGCGTGGTCCCATAATAAAATCGCGCAAATCAGCACCCTCTTTAAGTAAAGACAAGTGTTGCTTAATTTCAGCCAGTGTGGATGATCCTAGCCATTCGAGGCAGAGTTTCCCTACACTGTATGTTGTTACTATCCCTGGATGTTGTCTCTGGGAGTACCTAGGGTCTTATCTGGTCATTGTTAACCCCTGTGTTTTGTTCAGGAATCTATTTTGACAGTTGTTTGTGTCAGTAGGCCAGATTAACCACTTTTTCCAATCAGGATGTGTTCTGTTAAAATGTAAAATTTTAGTTACGTCTATCTCAATATCTGTTGTTGCATTATCAGGTATTGGCTTTGGAATAGACGGTTTGTTTAGGTCTTTGATCTTAGCTAGGCCAAGACAGGATGTTTGGTGAATTGTGTCATTTAAAAACATCATTTGTTCTGATATCATGCAGGTTCTGAATAGTACTTCTTGGCCTTGTACCTGCCAATCTTTCGTACCCCAAATGGTTTTTGTTTCAATGTTATTTTTCCAATAATCAAAACCAAATGTCATCATTTTTTCATAAAATGCTTCTGAATATATTCATTTAGTATTTGTCAGCATTGTTTTCATTCCTGTTTTATCTAACATGTTGTAATAAAATGTTTCTGCATCACTGGTGTTAAACCCTGAGAAGTATTTGAATTTCTCAAAGAATGTTTTAGAACTGCTTTTAGGTGGTGTAGCACAATGTTCCCATTGATTATACTTAAAAAACATTTGTAGGCTGTGCAGATTTATGCAAATAATGATCGCCATAATGTGTATAACAGAACCACTGTTCATAACTAGACGAACCTTGTAAATAATCATGTTCTGTGAATCTAGCTGACATTTACTAAATCAGACATCATGTCATTAATACTGTTAAAGTCCCAATCATCAGAGAATGTACTAGGTTTTACAAAGTCACTTAACCCCTTCCACGCTGATGACGAGCTGGGCTCGTCATGGCGTAGCCTCCTCGCACGCTGATGACGAGCCCAGCTCGTCACGTAAAGTGCGTTTTCGCAAATCCCAGCGTGCGAGCGGAATTCCCCTAGCGCGCATGGTGTTAAGGAAACCTTCCGTTGATGGGGATACTTCAGGATCTCGACCGGACCATAGATCTCATAGTCAGTTTTCTCCCATACTACCCCACCGGGTATTGGAATGGCTGTGACATTTACTGTTGACAGTTCTCTTTTCTTCACGTGGGATGATCTGTGTGGTTTGAGGACTAAGTTGATGTTCTGACTTGCTGTGTCCATTGTACTGTATTTTCCCTCAATGAATTTTCCCAAACAAAGTCACATGATGAGCCAAAGCAGGAGGAAAAATACACCTAGACCGAACCAGAACTCTAACCAAGGGGAAATAAGGTAGATTTCCTTCAGTTGATGAAAGAGTTCAGTTGCTTTTTCTTTAAAAGTCTTTTTTATTTCTGGCATCACTTCGGGGTTGCTTTGATCCTCGGAAAAGTTGTCGAAGTTGATGAAATAACCAGAGGCAGTTCTGTCAATTGTTGGGATTGTTCTTTCAATCTGTCTTTCGGTAGCACATTCAGATGCCACATTATTGTAGACTGGTGTTTCTTGACGAACTGTTTCCATCTGTGTCTCAAGAGGCACGAGTTCCATGGCATCATTGCATAGTCCTTCTCTGTGTACTGCAGGCTGATCGAATGTGATAAGTCTTTCAGTTTGAACCTCTTGGATTGTTGCAAGTTTGGGTATTCTGTTGTTTCTTGGGAGTCCACTGGGCCTACTGTTGATTATAGGCCACATGCTTGTGGTTTTACCAGGTCGATAGATACAACTCTGTTCTCCTTTTTACCAGCAAGGGGCGGTAGTACTACTGATCTTGTTCCAGTGACTGCCAAGACAGGTACTGCTTTTCTGTAAGAAGGCCCAAATTCCTTCTTCACCGCTATTTTTTCTCTGACTAGATCTCCAATCTTTGGAATCCAGACAGGCCTTGCTGGGGCTGTTGCTTGTGGTGCCTTGTCAGTGGTATCTGGCTGTTGCTTTAACTTTATGTTGCTTAAGGATTTTCTTGTTTCATTCAAGTCCTGTAAAACAGCCAAACGATCTTTGATGTCAAAGTCTGTTTTCTTATCTTGTACCACTGATACTTGACTATCTAAGTCCTGAACTCTCATTCTAGTTCCGAACAATATTTCGTATGGGCTGAAAGCTTTTAGAGAATTTCTTGGCAAGTTATTAAGACTGATTTGGACACTTATTAAATGTTTGACCCACCCAGCGCCTGAACCTAATACCTTCGATGTTATAGATCGCTTTATGTCCCGTTTTTTTCTTTCTACCACACTATTCCCTTCGGGGTGTGACAAACAAGAATACCCCAACCCAACTCCCATGCTGGCCATGGCCTCCTTATAAGCTCGAGAGCTAAAAGCAGGAGCCTGGTCAGAATGGAACATGGCAATTGCGTATGTGCCGATAAAGACTCGCAGATCTTTTATAACCGTTCTGGCGTCAGCCGAGCGCTGGAGGCCACATTTTTTAAGTGTATTGAGCCTTAATGATTAATAGGACGCAGGATGGGGTGTAGACAGCGTTACGCTGTTTCTGATTGGTAACCGGTAGCATAGTTCACTACTGCGATCCCTGTTGCAGTTTTCACAGTTGTTTGCATATATTTGGTGTTGTACACTCATTCCCGGCCACCAGTATACTGATTGTAATTCAGTCAGGGATTCCTTAATCTTTCTGTGCCTAGGACCCAAACCCATGTGTGCGTCTGCTATCAAAAATATTCTCCTGTTCATGTTTGGAATTACCCTATCCCCCACTCCAGGGATTCGAGCAAAAGGAACGGAGTTTGCATCGATTATGTATGCATAAATGAGTGGATAGTTCACGGGCAGTGCTGCACAGTCGCCTTTTACGGTCGTTTTTACTGCCAGCATGGTTTCCCCGTCTATGTATTTTTCTGCACGCTTTTTTGTGGCTACGGAAGCCGGTTTAGTTGCTTTCGCTATGGCTGTATTAGCCAATGAATTCCCTGCAACGTGAACGCCATCACGCTGAAGACTCTGTGCGTGTATCATGTGAGTCTTTTGTAGTTCTTTCTGTAAAAGAGCTACCTGTTTCCAGAGCAATTTATGCTTTATTGTCGCACCTGTGTCATCTTTGTAATTGTTTTCAATCCAGCTCTGCAGTTTATTATTGTAAGAGTTGACGCATAAATGAGAATCGCACACAATTAGTGTCGGGAATTCACGTTCTGCATTTTCAAGCGCCATCTTTAAAGATCTCATTTCAGCTCTCTGAGCCTGAACAGTTTCTTACTTATTCAGTTTTTGCTACTTTCGGTCTGAATTTACCGCACAGCAACCGACCTTTAACAATCGCACAGGCTGCATCGTAGGATTTGCTCTCTACGTTGAAATGCTGTACAAATCTATCTGAATAGATTTGTGGATCGAGCCTGGTAATATGATCATTATGTTTTTGGGCGCCATTAAACCAGAGCAGGTGCTCTTGGAATTTTAGTGGGATTTCAATCTCCTCGAAAGGAGCGTATTCATCCGGACGTTTCTCTATTTTATAATAGTGAAACTCTTTTGTTCTAGCGTTTGCCGCTGGAAAGTTCATCCATGAATAGAATACCTCTGTCTGCCGATATTCATGTGCCTCTATCACGAAAATTACTGTACCACCTTGTGGTGTCAGTCCGTTTTCTATAAGTTTTAACGTTATAGATTTTCTTAAATGTGCCGGGATGATTATTGCACCCGGTTCAGTAGTCCCGTCGGGACCCTGCTGAGTCGCATCTGCTGCGGCCCCAGTGGTTCCGTTTTCTCCTGGCATTGTATAAATGCAAGGTTTGCAGAGTAGGTCTCCAAGGAGACAAAGATTAGGTGCACAATATTTTGGAACACTGTATCCTTCACCGTTGAATAAACCAGAGCTTTACATAGGAATCTCTTCCTACTGATTTCTGGCGGATTTTAACCTTTCACCCACTCCAGACGTCTATTGGAGTATTTACGGGAGAAAGGGGTCTGTGTGAAAAATGCACGACTGAGTTACTCTAACGTCTTGCGTTAGTTTATCGCCTTACCAAACGTTTGGGCGCCATGTAGTGTAGTTCCTATTTTCCCAATAGGCCCTGCGCATTGGAATAACATAAACAGTAGTATCGACGTAGAAGTGCGGATCTTCCAGGCCTCTACTGACTATGCTAAACTTAATTGGGGTTGTTACCAACCAGCTCAGAGGTCACTGGAAACTTTCTTGATTGAATAGGAAGTGATCAGCTTCCCTGGCACAGCCAAGAAGGGATTCAGTTTTCCAACAACCGTGCAACATGACAACTTTGCTCCTCAGATAAGAGTCAATCTCTAGAGTCATGTGAACAATAGACAGTTATTTTACTCAGTCAGTTGTGGTAAATAAATTTACCGTATGCGGAATTTCTATGCGGTATAAGTTCAATAAAATAGCTCAATCAAAAATGAGAGGCAGAGTCCGTGGAGACTGAGTTTATAAGGGTTTTATTCCATGTAATGAAATGGTTCGAACCATGGTATCATGTTCCATCACCACGAGGGTTCAGGAAGGGATAGACAATGCTTTATTAACAGTGCACATTATATATAGTAAAAGCATACAATGGTGATGGATACAGAAGGCGTAACAGCTGAAATAAACGAGATAAGAACACATGTGCGTAACAGAAGGCGTGCACGAGGGCGTACACGGAGGTGTCTGCTAGAAACGTCACATGAAAGTGTCACAAGTGGGTGGATTCATAGAGGAATCCTGCAGTGTCAGCAGAAATATATGGCTGGATGCGCGCGCAGGCAACATGACGTGTGATTGAGGGTGAAGGGGACTTGACATTTAGCACCAGAAGGGGAGACAGAAGTCTGGCGTGTCAGAACAACCTAATCCCAAATCATATCTGATATCTTGTGTTGAAGAACTGTTTTATCTAGAAGGAAAGGTCTTTCGGGCAGAGGCTATTCTATACTGACTGACTGACTGCTAGTGCGTGCATATGTGTCTACGTGTAATGCGAGGGGCCATGGGCCTACCATGGTAACAGGAACAATGAATTTCATGTACGGAGACAGAAAGGCCGGGCCCTTTGCTCTGCAGCTGGGGAGATGTTTACCTAAATCACTAGACAGGAATGTATTTTCGAGGAGCGGAGCAGATAACTTGAAGGCTGAATTGTCTTGGCAGGCAAGCAGGCCGAGCCGGGCACCGCTCACCGCACAGGGAGTAGGGTAAGGGTCATGGATGCAGGTCCAGGCTGCAGCTTTCAGAGGCAGAAGACAGAAAGGCAGAAAGGGCTCGATGGCTCGAAATCAGGGCCTAACTCGACAGAGCCAGGAAAACGTGAAAGTGCACCATGTAAAGACGGTGGCACGGCATACTTAGGAACAGAATTATCGACCCATTCAAGGTGGATCTGAAAGAGGACATGTTAACGTTGGACGCAAATGTATTTGCGTCTTCATATCTGGTCATGGAGGGAAATTACATGTACTTGAAGCACGTACACGGAGCCGTTGGGGTCTACGTTAGGGGACACAGTTGACCATAAAAATTCCAATTACCTCATTCCCTCCTTGTCCCCTACGGACCCTTCATGATATATCAATCTTCATTAGTCTATCTATTTGTTCATATAACACCATTTGCTCTTCCTTTTTCAGGCGAGATTTAGAACGTGGACTTGGATGGGGAATACATGATGTGGCACACAGGCCGCAAATCGCCGGCCCACATTGTAAACATAGGCAACAACTGAATACTATGAGAAGGGCTATTCCGAGGAAGGATAGGACTTTCCATCCCCAGGCTGATAACACGCTCCAGAGCCAACCGGACCAAGTCCAGGTGCCTGGATTCTGGTGTATCTGACTTGCAATCTTGTGGAGACGGGTTATGGCTCTATATACTGATGGTGCGTTTTCTGGAATGAAAACACAGCAGCTCGATCCGATGACTCTACAAGCTCCGCCCTATCGGCCAGGATGACGTCAAGAACAAGACGATTCTGAAGAACAACAAGTCTCATAGCAGACTGTTCCTCTGTTAGGTTGCCTAGGGCGGAAATAGTTTCATTCACTACTGCTTCAAGGGTTCTGGTTAATTTCCGTATCAGTTTACTATTCGAGACAGTGCCTAAATAGGGAAAGAAACCTTTATTAAAATCTGTGTATTGCTCCCATGCCGTTTCAGTATAGTCGACAATCGGGAGATCTCTCTTGGATTTATTGTGTACTAGATGGGAGTCCCTATGATAATCAGGTGGGGCTAGGAAAACAGGTGGCAGAAGGAATGCAATGTAACAAGTACCATCCCAATCTAGAGGTAAGCGTACATAAGCTGTCTGACCACAAATGAAATAGGAATGACGGGAAGCTTTGAATGTAGACTTGCCTTTATCACTGAATTCAATCACAGTAGTACATTCACTATGACCTAGGTGTACTGAACCATTCTTTCTGACACATAATTCACCTTTGACTGGTAATACTGACATAGCGGGTAAGTCTGGTTTTGTATCGGATAGTACATTCAGAATCATGAGGTTAAGTGTAAAATTACCTAATCCATACACTTCGTTTTCTAGATCGGTCCCTGTCCTTTGTGGAAGACCCTCCTTGTCAGGGAAACATGCTTTATGCATAACTGTGTTCAGATTTCCCCATACCCAATTGCCCTGGTAAACTATGGAATCAGAATTTAAAGAATTTATTAAACTAAACCATGCACCACAGGAACCATTGTGTGTAAACGGGTACGGAAAGAGGGGCAGAACTCCCTTGTATTTCTGATAGGGAGGGAGTCGGCCACATATCCAACAATTTGTAGCGTTGCTGGTCTGATGGGAATGATGTAACATACTGATGAAAGTATTGTTGCGCAGCGCAAGTCGATATGATAACTCGTGAGGGGGCAATTCACTGAAAGTATGCTCGACAGTGTCATTTGAGGAAGAATGTGCACGTACGGAGATAGGAAAGTACATGTGTAATAATATGCTTGCAGCAATAATCGTAAGACTCATAAAAAACATAATCAATAATGTCACAATGCAGTGACTGCGGAGAGATTTACAATATTCATGTTTCTTGATCTGTTTCTGTCTATCTCTCTCTCTATTGGGGTCTAACTTGTACATGTCAGGAACCTGTCTAACCGCTTCACCTAGGGGAGGACTTAAACAATTAAACTGTCTGACTTGCTAGACCTTAATTTCAGTTTGTACTCCTGCTGAGGAGTTTTCTCTACCAGTGGGAGTTTAGTATCAGTCTCTGAAACGGGGCAGGGCTGGGAGTCTGTTTTTGGCGGCAGTCCATGGTATTTCTTAATATGACTCGAGTGGAGCCAGCCTTTGCCCTCCACCTTCACCGCGGTCCTTGTTGTGAGAAGAACAAGCTTCGGCTCCTGCCAGCGGGGCTCCAGCGGATTCCTCCGATCGAAATTCCGGACAAGCACCAGATCTCCAGGGACGATCTCGTGTGGCTTCACCTCGGTGTTGTCGGGAAAGGCTGCTGCTACCTGTGAACGACATGATTGTAGTGCAGACATCAAGGAGGCAAGGTAATCTGCCAGCATCTTACAGTCAACATCTGTGATTTTACGAGGCAGAGGCGTCCCCCACATATTCAGTGGCCTACCAAAGACCACCTCATACGGGGATAGCCCTGTTCTTGAATGGGCTACCATTCTCATGTAGAAAAGTGCAACTGGTAAGGCGACAATCCAATCAACGCCTTTCTCTTTACATACTTTTGCAAGGCGTATTTTCAGGTGAACAGACAAAATATCGACTCCAAAATATCGACTGGACATAATATCGAGTTTTAAATATAGACTGGACAAAATATCGACTGGACATAATATCGACTACAAAAATATCGTTTTTCAGGTAAGTGAAGTAATATCGACTGTTTAAAATATAGATAGCAATAATATCGAATTTTTAATAATATATAATATTTTATAGTGTATTTATATGTAATAATATGTGTGAAAAGTGTGTATTAATGTTATAAAATATTTTATTAAATGGAATTTGTTTTTTTAATAATTGCGTTATGTAATTCTGTAGCGGGTTGTGGGTTTATAGGGGAATAGGGTGGGAAATAATTTAATAATAATTAATTAATTAATATATGTTTGTAAATATTTATAATTAATAATTAATTGATAATTAATAATAATTAGTTAATTAATTAATATAATTTTGTACATATTTTGAATTAGTAATTAATTGGTAATTGATTAATTGTAATTCGTTAATTACATTAATTAGAGTACATTTTAATATATATAATTTTGTGTTATTCTTAAGTAATTAATTGGGAAAAAATAATATTAATTATTAAAATAATTACAGCTAATGTGCTAATATATTTACTTTATTGTTATTGTTAATTAATAATTAATTGGTAATTAAATAATATTGATAAATTTTGGGTAAAGGAGTATTTTTAGGGTTCAGGGTCAGTTTTTAGTTTTTGGGTAAAGGGGCATTTTTAGGGTTCAGGGTCAGTTTTCAGTTTTTGGGTAAAGGGGCATTTTTAGGGTTCAGGGTCAGTTTTCAGTTTTTGGGTAAAGGGGCATTTTTAGGGTTCAGGGTCAGTTTTCAGTTTTTGGGTAAAGGGGCATTTTTAGGGTTCAGGGTCAGTTTTCAGTTTTTGGGTAAAGGGGCATTTTTAGGGTTCAGGGTCAGTTTTCAGTTTTTGGGTAAAGGGGCATTTTTAGGGTTCAGGGTCAGTTTTCAGTTTTTGGGTAAAGGGGCATTTTTAGGGTTCAGGGTCAGTTTTCAGTTTTTGGGTAAAGGGGCATTTTTAGGGTTCAGGGTCAGTTTTTAGTTTTTGGGTAAAGGGGTATTTTTAGGGTTCAGGGTCAGTTTTGGGTTTTTGGGTAAATGGGTATATTTTAGGGTTCAGGGTCAACAAATAAGATTGTAATTTTTTTTTATTATTTTCATTTATTATTTTATTATTATAATTTAATTTAAGTATTTTTAAGTATATTTTAGTCATTTAAATTTAATATTAATTTAATTTAACACTGTTTTTAATAAAGTCGATATTTTTTACATCTATATTATTGTTAACGATATTTTGTACTCGATATTTTTGTACTTACCTGTTTGTAGATAGAAAGTCGATATTTTGTCTGTCGATATTTTGGCAACGATATTTTTGCAGGTCGATATTTTGGCAGTCTATATTATTTCAGTGATCCGTATTTTCAGTGTCTGATTATGTCTCTCTACGAGACCTGCTGCCTCGGGATGTCGGACACAGTGGAACTTCCATTGATATCCTAGCAGGAGTGATACCTGCTTCATAAGCTCGGACGAGAATGGCTGACCATTGTCTGAGTACACGATACGGGGCAAACCATACCTGGGGAAAAATTCACGTACCAGCTGCTTGGCAGTGGTCGGAGCAGTGTAATCTGGGACTGGATATGCTTCTGTCCATCGGGAGAGTGCACATACAACTACGAGGACATATTTGAATCCTCAACAACGTTCCATCTGGATATAATCCATCTGAAGGACTTCAAAAGGGTGATCGGGAGGATGAAATCCACCTTGCTCTACGGGAATGCCTTTTCCTGGGTTGAACTGACAACAGATCATGCAAGTACGCACTTTCTGTTTTGCTGCTGCTCGTAAATGCTTATTGTACCAAAGGTTTTGAATACTGTCTAGCATGGCTTTTTCTCCTAAATGCGCAGCACTATGTGCTGTGTTAATGATAACTTGAACCATAGAGTCGGGGAGAAACCATGTGGCTTTTCCCTTCGTCATCCATCCCTGTTCTGTCTGTATCCCTCCTAGTTCAATCCATTTCTTGATTTCATCTGGTGTAGCATGCGTCTGTATGTCAATTACATCTAGGGCAGGATCCCTCACTGTCATACAATGTGTCGGGACTACTGTCTTTGTCATATCAATTGTGTGAGTATGAGTCTGAGCTGTAGGCTTGGCCGTTCGGTCTGCCAGGTCATTACCCTGGGAAATGGTATCTGTAACTTTCGTATGCGCTTTGCACTTCATGATGGATATGGCTGTAGGCAAATGTATTGCTTCTAACAGAGCTTGGATGAGGGGACCGTGCTGGATCTTGGCTCCGTGAGAGGTCAAGAAACCTCTCTCTCGCCAGAGTACACCGAAGTCGTGTACGACTCCGAATGCATAACGTGAATCAGTGTAGATGTTAACTCTCTTGTTCTTTGCTTGTATACAGGCTTGAGTCAGAGCAATGAGCTCTGCTGCTTGGGCTGACAGTGTGTCAATGCGATGTGTTTCTATGACTTCAGTTTCTGTCGTTACTGCATATGCGGCCACTAACTCTCCTGTACTTGTTCTCATACATGAACCATCCACATAAAGTGTCAGGTCTGGATCTGGTAATACGGTGTCTGTTAAGTCTTGTCTGGGTTTCGTCGTAATGGTAATGACTTCAACACAATCATGTGCCAAAGGGTCTGTCTCACTTAATGGTAAAAGTGTAGCAGGATTCAATGTATTGCAACGTCTGATTTCTATGTGTGGCTGAAACAATGTTAATTCATAACCTGTCAGTCGTGCTATAGTCAAATGTTGAGTCTGTGTTCTGTTCAAAAGGACTTCCACGGCATGTGGAACTTGTACTGTCAATTGGTGTCCTAGCACTATGGAATCACTTTGTCTGATCGCTAGAGCTGTTGCTGCTACAGATTTCAAGCACGCAGGCAAAGCCTGGGCTACTGGATCTACTGTACTAGAAAAATAAGCACACGGTTTGTGTGAGCCTGCTTGATCCTGTGTAAGTACTGACAATGCAGTACCTTCGCGTTCAGTGACAAAAAGTGTAAAAGGCTTACTGTAACATGGTGTTGCTAAAACTGGTGCTTGACATAAGGCTTTCTTTAATTCGTCAAAAGCTTGTGTATGTTCCTGAGTCCAAGGGAGGACAGTCGATGTCGCTGCCTCCTGTGTTGTCAACTGTATGAGGGGCTTGGCTAGAAATGCATACTGTGGAATCCATTGTCTGCAATAGGAAGGGAGTCCAATAAAGGCTCGTACTTCTTTCTGTGTCTTGGGTTGCGGAAGATGTACAATTAACTGAATTCGTTCAGGTGTCAGCTGCCTACCCCACTTGGTCAGCAAGTGCCCAAGGTACACCACTTGCTGAACACAAAATTGTAGCTTCGAAGGAGACACCTTGTGTCCCTTGTCCGCCAGGAAATGCAAAACTGTCAGTGACGCTTGTTCACATTCTGGTTCACTACGGGCGGTGATCAATAGATCATCGACATACTGGAGTAGGGCAGTGTTGTCAGGCATGTGGATACTGTCCAGTTGTCGTTTTAATGCTTGGCTATAGATACTGGGGCTTTCTGTGAATCCTTGAGGTGCACGTGCAAATTTGAAACTTCGGCCATTTAAACAGAATCCGAAAAGATATTGGCTTTCCGGGTCAATAGGGACACTAAAGAAGGCGTTCTTGAGATCGATTACAGTGAAGAACGTCGCTTCGGAATCAATAGCTGTCAATAGGGACGAAATGTCTGGAACCACGGGATATTGTGGCACAATGCATTTATTCAATTCTCGTAAATCGATAACTAATCGATAAACTGGAGGTGCATTTGGATCAGTACGTTTAAGAATTGGAATGATAGGGGAGTTACAAAGATTGGAGTCGGTTTCTACAACCACTCCTTGTGCAATGAGCTCGTCAATGATTTTCAGTAAAGCCACTACAGCATCTGGAGGTAACTTGTATTGTCGAATGCGTGGTAGTACTACTCCTGGCTTCAGTGTGACACGATATGGAGTGATGTGCATACACCCTACATCAGTGGGACCTTTCGCCCATAAATGTGCAGGAACATTCTGTAACCTGGGGTCAATATCTCTCAACACGTAGTGACCCTTAAAATCACGCAGAAACAATCTTACTCCTTCCGGAGAACAACAAATTACAGCTCCTAGAGCTTTCAGGGTCTTTATACCAAGTAAGTTTTCTGGACATGATTTCGTGAGTAATAAATCTGTAGTGCGGGACAATGGACCAACTGCAAGTGGAACAGGTTTCGATACTTCATTAACAATAGGCTTTCCTGAAAATCCAAGGGAAACATTCTGTGAGCCTGAGAGGGGTGCCCCTGGAACCTCGTTGTGACTGATTGTTGTCCTGCTAGCCCCTGTGTCAATCAAAAACTTTCTATCTTTCCCTAATACCTGACTATGTACATAAGGACCCTCTTGATCTACAGGAACCTCAATAAGAGGCAAGCCGACCTCCCTCTCTAGGCTGTTTCACGTGTATCGCTGATAATCGGGATAATCAGTTTGTGCATATTGGTACATCTGCTGTGTTGCATGTTGTGTTGCGGCAATGGGTTGTGGCTGTGGTACCGCTACAGTCTGTACTGTCTGTTGTGGAGCATGCATAGGCTGTACATTCTGTGGTACGTGTTGTTGGGCCTGGTCCTGTCTAGGAGGACGCGGTCTCTCTTTCGTTTTACCTGTGGCTATATTGTGTTTCAAAACTGCACAATCATTTACATAGTGACCTGGCTGTTTACAATAGTTGCAAGTCCCTTTAACAGGAGCTGCTGAATTATTGGACTGTGTCATACTCTTTTTCTGACCGTCAGCTGGAACTGACTGAGCAACTAGCATTTTCATTTTCGTGTCTTTCATTCGTCTCTGTTCATGATCATGTTCTTCCCTGATCCTGTTCTGGTGATATTGTAACATTTGTAGCATTTGTGAAGGCGAATTAGCTTGCCATGTGCTCTCGACTTTCAATACACGATTCTTAACTTGGGGCAAGGAATTATCGACTAATTTGGATACAAAAAGATGCGGGTATGACTCGCTACTTGCTTTCAGGCCACTATTAATAATAAAACATTTCTCAAATCGGGAATAAAAATCACTAGTGTCTTCATCGGGTTTCTGTTTGCAGGCTGAGATTGCATCCCAGTCCTCCTTTTTAGTTGCTAACAAACGTGGCAAAACCTGTACCAACAATCCTGGTAATGCTTTAGTTTTATCCCCAATACCTAAACCTGGGGTTCGAGTCGTTTCTTCATTTTCCAATGCAGCCCAATCAATCTTTTGGTCTCCCACCTCCCATTCTTTTTCTTTGAGTTTCTCGTAAATACCGGCAGGCAATAACACTTTCAATATTTTCATAATGTCGGGATAGGTGTAATCTCCCATGAGTAACATGTCTTTTATTTCACGGTGAAAACCTGCAGGGTCTTTATCATGACTCAGCACTATTTTCTTCATTTCCAATAATTCCATTTTAGTTATGGGCGTGTACACATACACACGTGTAAGGGTATCATCAGTATTCCTGACTGGATGTACTTCTCGTAAAGGATTCTGTTTGTCAAAGTCAAAGTGAAATGGTTTCCTGACTGGGGGTGGAACAGGAACAAAATGTGGTGCCAAGAATGTTCTATATTTGTGGCGTTGTTCTAAAATTGTTTCAATTAGTTCAGTACCTAGACCTCTCCATCTTCTCAGGAGTAAGTCCTGCAGTAAGTTATATAACGGACCCGGGTCAGATGCTCTATTTTCATACTGTATAATGAGGTGTTGTGTCATGTATATACCAGCTAATCGCTGTTCTTCTGGAATAAGACTTAAAAAGGTTTGCACTACCGAATCATCTTTATATATGCTGTCATCTCCGGCCCACTGTACTGCGGACCGAGCTAGTTCCTGATCACGTAGGGTATTGAGTTCTTGATAACCTATCCTTTCTTTCAGTACTTTGTCAGTCATTCGGAATACATGTTCAAGGGTACATCATTCTGGTATCGGGCAAAGGTAACGTTTCTTGTTTTCGAACGTTTCTTGTTTACGAATGGGTCTATCAAAGGGCCTATCAAGAGGATGCGGTCTGGGGAGTTTCTCTCTACCTACATATGCCACCATGTCTCTACTTGCTAGTTGCGATGTTTCTGCTGTTTTCCATGATTCATCCTGCTCCTACGAGGAGGTTGGATCGTCTGATTCGAGTGGCTCTTCAGATTCTCGACGGGCATGTATATCTGTTATTTCTTTATGGATCTTTTTAACCATAGCATGTATACATCTTTCTTTATCATGTTTACCATCCGCTATATTCTGGCTCCATTTGTTCAATCTATCCATTTCACTCTGTGGGAAACCTGCCTGATCTTGTTCTCTTATTAAACAATTAACCAAAAATCGCATGATTAAACCTTTGTTCTCAACTTTCTGACGTGACATGGCTTCACCAACACTCTCCGGTCTTTCTCCTGTTCTAATAAAATGATACATTTTGTCTAGATGGTCTGGCATTTCTGGTAGTAATTGCAAATAATCTGTAACACGTCTCAAACGTAGGGACGCTAACAACATGGGTCCTGTTTTACCAGGCACTGTGTCATATCTGCAATCTGTGAGTTCTCTTCTAAGCTGTTCGGCCGGGGCCCCTTTAGGTGTCTGAGCTATCGCTAATTCTCTCATTGTTACTCGATGTATCTGTGGTGGAGTTCGATAACCTCCTGTAGCACCTCCTGAGGCGGAGGCTTGGGCATAACCTGGCTGTAGGGTCGGTGCCTGCTGTAACTGGGTTGGAACCTGGACCGTGCCAGACCCAAAAGGATTAGATGGATGCAGTTGTTGAATACCAGGGGGAACAACGGGAGCGGGTGCATGAAGCGGACCTGGGGGCTTATGATCATGGGGTAGGTTACCGTCAGCAGGTGGGACATGGGCAGGTACATTGGTATATGCGGGAGCTACATCGTCTAAATAGGAAGAAAGGAAAATGTCTGCTGCGGTCTTATGACGTAATTTAGTCGGAATCAATGGAGGGGGCAGATTTTTTGGTGTTTCCGGGGTCGCCATGGGCAGGCCCTCGGCCAGGACTGGATACAATCCTGTCATAATGGCATTACTCCGTCTATCGTGTTGTTCCATTCTAACTCGTTCTCCTTCTTCTAGTAGTTCTTTTTCTTTGGCTTTTTCAGAATCCTCTCTACTTTTCTCTGCTTTTCTGAGTGCTTTCTCTGTTCGTCTATGTGATTCTTTACGCCATAGTTCAATGGCATCTTTCTCTGACTGTCTGGCTTTCTTTTTCCACAACGCTTCTTCTACTCTCATGATGCACTCGGCATCCCATGTCCCTGTAGCGGGCCATCTCTGATTCTCTGCTAAATCCTTAGTGTAATCCACCCACAAGTCGAGATATAGTACAGCGTCTAAGCCGTGCTTGTGGTACATAAAATGACCGGGAGTGTCCCTGGGTGGGATGGGAACAGCTTCCTCAAGTATCCCTTTTCTAGTTCCTAACTGTCTCAGTTTAGAGAATAGAGGCATCCTGTAACTCGATACTTGATACTTGATACTTACTCGGACTTGGACACAACTAATACAGTAAACACAGGAATGACGATCAAACAATCACTCATACCACGACATTAAAATACATTAAAACATTTCGGAACGGACAATAACTTGATAACTGGATACTGGATATACTGCTAAACAGTACAGATACACTGCTAAAACAGTGCAGACTGGGTCTGCGTACCCAAACCCGTCTTGACCGGACACAAATTAATGCACCCATCTAGATGCGTCCCCAGCAACGGTACTCACCGGGAAGCACGGAACGGAAGGCCTCAGAAACTCGACTGGACTGGACCGGACTGGACTCGACTCGACACGTGACGTAGGTACTTCGGAACTGGTGGGCCTCTAGACACCTCGGACCTTGCTCTCTCGGCTGGGCTCTGGTCGGGATCCTCCGCACTCCTCACCGCCTCGTCTGGATGTCGATCGCAGTCTCCGTCACCTCAGTAGGCCTGAGGGAGATACAGGAAATCCTGCGGGTACGCGTAGTTGTCCGTCACGGCTGTGGCAGGGGGCAAGGCCTGCGACGCATCGCCGGCGTGTAAGGTGGGGGAGGGGTCCCTATTCGGGCGCCAAATTATGTGGTAAATAAATTTACCGTATGCGGAATTTCTATGCGGTATAAGTTCAATAAAATAGCTCAATCAAAAATGAGAGGCAGAGTCCGTGGAGACTGAGTTTATAAGGGTTTTATTCCATGTAATGGAATGGTTCGAACCATGGTATCATGTTCCATCACCACGAGGGTTCAGGAAGGGATAGACAATGCTTTATTAACAGTGCACATTATATATAGTAAAAGCATACAATGGTGATGGATACAGAAGGCGTAACAGCTGAAATAAACGAGATAAGAACACATGTGCGTAACAGAAGGCGTACACGGAGGTGTATGCTAGAAACGTCACATGAAAGTGTCACAAGTGGGTGGATTCATAGAGGAATCCTGCAGTGTCAGCAGAAATATATGGCTGGATGCGCGCGCAGGCAACATGACGTGTGATTGACGTGTAACTGGAGGGTGAAGGGGACTTGACATTTAGCACCAGAAGGGGAGACAGAAGTCTGGCGTATCAGAACAACCTAATCCCAAATCATATCTGATATCTTGTGTTGAAGAACTGTTTTATCTAGAAGGAAAGGTCTTTCGGGCAGAGGCTATTCTATACTGACTGACTGACTGCTAGTGCGTGCATATGTGTCTACGTGTAATGCGAGGGGCCATGGGCCTACCATGGTAACAGGAACAATGAATTTCATGTACGGAGACAGAAAGGCCGGGCCCTTTGCTCTGCAGCTGGGGAGATGTTTACCTAAATCACTAGACAGGAATGTATTTTCGAGGAGCGGAGCAGATAACTTGAAGGCTGAATTGTCTTGGCAGCCAAGCAGGTCGAGCCGGGCACCGCTCACCGCACAGGGAGTAGGGTAAGGGTCATGGATGCAGGTCCAGGCTGCATCTTTCAGAGGCAGAAGACAGAAAGGCAGAAAGGGCTCGATGGCTCGAAATCAGGGCCTAACTCGACAGAGCCAGGAAAACGTGAAAGTGCACCATGTAAAGACGGTGGCACGGCATACTTAGGAACAGAATTATCGACCCATTCAAGGTGGATCTGAAAGAGGACATGTTAACGTTGGACGCAAATGTATTTGCGTCTTCATATCTGGTCATGGAGGGAAATTACATGTACTTGAAGCACGTACACGGAGCCGTTGGGGTCTACGTTAGGGGACACAGTTGACCATAAAAATTCCAATTACCTCACAGTGGTTGTGCAGTTTACTTTCACAATATGTAGAGAATAGAGAGACGGCGTTTTCAATAAAGGGTAACATTTATTGAACAGTCTTTCTTCTCGTACAAGAGAAATGAATTGCCACAATTGCAAGAATTGTTATTATAAAAAGTACGTACAGTAAGATAAGTATTGCGAAATAATACTGTAAAAGCATTGATATGGTTTCTTAGCCATACAATGGTTTAAAATGAATAAAACATTTATACATTCATATATACATTAGGCTAAAATACTCAACTGGTGCTTCTAACTACGCCTACCCCAGTGTACCTGACCTAAGCCTAATACTTGGGAGGGGAGTAAGTAAGTAGCTTTAGTTAAGTTGGTTTTGCCAAGGTTTTCTTCAAGAATTCTCTCTTAAGGGTTTAGTCAACACCATACCCCTGGAATAGAATGATGGAGGTCTGGTATCTCCTTCAGGGGGTCGATATCCCAGTCACCCACAAGGGTAGCCTGGAAACGCCGGAGCTGGATTTCTCTGCAGGAGAAAAGACAGCGTATCTCTCAGCGCGTCGAGGAGGAGGAGGAGGGGCAGCGTCCGCAGGCAGCTTGCATCTGCTGGGCTCTTTGCTGGGGGACGGCTGTTCAGCTCCTAAGTTCACCACACCATTGTTCGCTCGTTAGCAGCGATAGCAGTAGCGATAGCAGCTATGGTATCATCAGCATAACAGCAGCTTCTTCAGCAGCGATGGCATTGAGGCAGCTAGCAGCATCAGCGAAAACAACAGCGTTTGCTTAAGGCAACGTTGGTAATATTTATACCTGAAAGGTGCCTTGTTTGACGTAAGTTTTTGGACATAAGACGTCAATAAAGATGTCACTAGGAAGTGATCGTCTATCAGTGCTCATTAGAGTTCTATTACTAATCAAAACATAGCAAGCGGGGATTTCCAGGTTGCTGAGTTTTTATCTTGTTGAAGAACTCGGAGTGTTAATCTAGGAATCTTAGATAGTAACTTCTGCTATGTCATTGCACTAATTGGTTGCAAAGGAAGTGGCAGAGAAAGCGATTCTGAAATGTGGCTCTGTTCGTGTGAGGCCAGAGACGAGTTTGCGACTTTGCGTTTAAGACATTTTTTTACCAACGTGTGTCCCCCACAAACTACTCAAGAATCAGGCACACTCATGGGACTAAGACCGAAGAGCTCTTTCATCCCGCCCACAAGTCACAAAGTTCTGGACACGTTTGAAATAGCAGTTCAACAAGACCTACATACCATCTTCAAAACCTCTCCAAAACATCGTTCAAATTTATCAACTAATGAATTCCATGCACTACGACAACTTTCTTCTAATTGCAACGTAAAAATTTGCAAAGCAGACAAAGGAGGAGCACTAGTAGCCTTAGACACCTGCTACTACAACCAAAACCTAGACAAGCATTTGAATAATCCTGAACTGTACATGCCTTTGAACACTGATCCTACTCGCGAATTCAAACAGGTCCTGATTACTGTTATCAATAAAGCTGTCTCATCTGGGACTATCACAGAAAAAGATAAAAGATTTCTGATCAAAGAACATCCCCAAATACCATACATCTACCTAGTACCCAAAATCCACAAGCACACGACTAAGCCGCCCTTCAGACCCATAGTGAGTACATGTGACTCCATCCACGAACCTACCGGCAAGTACATTGACAAACATCTGCAAAAATCCGTGACAAGCATGTCTACTTGCATACAGGACACCACAGATTTCCTGATCAAGCTTCAAAATATCAACATTCCACCTAACCAATCTGTAATCTTATGTACCATTGATGTAAACTCTCTATATACATCAATACCTCACAATTTGGGACTGGAAGCACTAGAAACCGCCCTGGTACAAAGTCAAAAATCCACAGACCTACAAGTTTTCATCATGGAACTGATGCAATATACGTTACACCACAGCTACTTCAAAGCTTCCACCGGTCAATTCTACCAACAATTATCAGGAGTTGCCATGGGAAACTGTGCAGCTCCTGCATATGCAAATCTATTCATGCACTCATTCGAGATCCAACACATATTGAATCATCAGATGTGGCAACCGTACATACATGCATACTATCGATACATCGATGACATTTTCCTTGTTTGGAAAGGAAATGAGAATCAACTTAAACAAGCTATCAGTGAACTGAATCATGTGGACGACCGCATCCAATTTACATACAGTTTTGATTCCAAATCCATATCTTTCCTTGATGTACAGATTCTGCTATCCAACAATCAATTTGTCACGTCAATACACACTAAAACTACAGATCGGAACAACTATCTACATTACCGGAGTTTCCACCAACCAAGCTTGAAAAGACACTTGCCGTACTCGCAGCTTTTGCGGGCCAAAAGAATTGCATCCACACCAGAAAACTATGCCCAAAACAGCGCTACAATTATCACCAAATTCAAACAACGGGGTTACCCAGATGAACTTACTGAATCAGCTAAAAACAGAGTTTCGAGTAAACTCAGACAAGAACTACTGAAACTCAGAGAAAAGCCAACAGACTCAGATACCCGTGTTGTATTTGTCTCCAAATATTCGACACAATCCATCAAAATCAAACAATCTATTCGCAAGCACTGGCAAATGCTACAACTTGAAATGGATTTCAATAAAATATTTGACAAACCACCCATTTTTGCACACCAACGTTCTAAAAACCTTGCGTCCATGCTGAAACAATCTTCTACCAAAGAACAAATTACCTACAAAGGCACCATACCATGCCACAACTGTGGCCACTGCAGCAGCATCATTCCAGGAAATTGTGTATCACACCCCACTCAAGGGACGCCCATTGGCCTTAGAGTTAATGCCACCTGCGACTCAATGAACGTTATATACATGCTAAAATGCCCGTGTGCCTCCCATATGTGGGCAAGACTGAACGCAAAATTAAAGTAAGACTGACGGAGCACCGCAGCAACATACGCACTAAAAACCTCAAGTCCTGCGTAGCGGCTCATTTCATTCAACATGGTCACAATCCCAGCCAAATTCGCTTCCTCATCCTGGAAGTAGTGGATAAACACCCACACATCGACAACAACAAAAACTTGTTGCGTCGTGAACTATACTGGATACACTGCCTTCTGGCCATGCACCCTAAGGGATTAAATGATAGACTGGAATACAGTTGTTACCTCTAGAATTCTTCCAGTATTATACCACGATTCTATTGTACCATGAACTGCTGATTTGGTTGATCTCCCTTAACGTCCTCGTTCACCCTTCTCCCCAAATTGTTTAATATATGTCTCTGATTTCATAATGTTACTATTGTTACTACATTTTACCTTGCTTGTATTTTTATTTTCTGAATTGTATTGTGGCTCATAACCACATTCATCTACTCTTTGATTCTCTTTTATTTTCCTATAGATCTTTACTCCACTATGTGCGTTTTCACTTTCTTCTGTTTACTTTCACTTTCTTCTGCCACCTTATTTCTTCTATTTCTATTATAAACGACAGTTTTCATGTTTCACGTCTCTCACATTTAATTTTTATTCTCTTCCATGCACACTCTTTTTTTCGGCGAACTCTCCCCAGACTATTCACCCTATTCCTGACCACACTTCGCCTCTGTATCACTCAGTTACGTTTATTTCACTCTCGTATTCCACCTTCCTTGTAGTTTAGTCCATTTTCACTCTCTATGTTCCTTGTGTACATAGTGCACCCTCATGCGCATGCTCGGCGTCTTCCGGGTTCACGGACATCTTTTCGGAGTTTCTTTTGTTCACACCGGATAGAATGTATCTCAACTTCGGATAATCGGTAAGAGTGCACGACTTTCCTTCACGCCCCCCTCGATCGTAGGCTATCATCTATTCACTAAAGTACTGCCGTTTTGTTTAAACTATCACGTTTCACCTCGGGTTTGGATTCCGTGGTGTTCTCTATCTCTCTACCGTATATCCTTGACTTTTACAATCACCCTTCCACTTTTTAACCTCTATCATCGCCATTTACTTACAGATAATTCGTGACACCTCACTTTTGTATCGCGTTTTTACCCACCATTGGTTTATTTAGTACCTTTTGTTTAACCTCACATGAGTATACGTTGTGTATTCAGGACTCCTGTGCTAGCACCCTACAGATGTTTTCTTTTACTTTCTAGATTCCCCCTGAAGAAGTGCATCTTTGCACGAAATGCATCGAGGATTATTTGACTGTACAGTTCTACATAAACTTTGATACCTAATACTATTGATCATATGACTGCAATATGATGATGGAAATAAATATTGAACTGTCAAAGTTAACTACCACTATGGAAAAAGATTTGTTGAAATAAATCTCAAAGCTTCATGCATAACATCAATTTAGAAATTGTATTGATCACAACTACGCACTGTGGTGCCTATCAGAGTGCCCAGGATTAGTCCTTACCCCCTGTAAGGCTTGCATTGCTGTTATATTTATACGCACCTTTTGGACCTAGAAGGTGACATCCTGCGCACCTATTTAACTGAATACCTACCTTACCTGGCCTAATTCAATTCACCTTGGAGTGCAGCGGTTCCTCTACTCTTTATCTGTTCGTGTGAGGCCAGAGACGAGTTTCTGAATATTGCACTTGAACGGTTATGCCAATATAGGGAATACATGGATTTATAGCCGTATAGGGGCATAAGGTCACAGTATCGATCAGGGTCCTAAATTAGAACGCTACACTCCATGTTTTCCCGAGAGTACGGCATAACTTCTTGGATTTCTTAAGGTCATCGTTGAACCAGGGGGCCTTTTTGCTGTCTTGTTTGGTTTGATGGTTTTTAAAGGGTGCTAATTCGTCAGCGCTGTGAGTGATCCATTGTTTGAATTTGATGGCAGCTTGGTTTGGGTCCGATGAGAGTGCGGGTGGGTTTTTAGTTGAGCGATGTGAGGAGTTGGTCAGTGGTGATTTTGTTCCATTTTCTTCGGGGAATAGGTTATGGGGTGTTGTAGTTTGAGGTGGTTTTGTAGCTGAAGTGAACACAACTGTGGTCCGTCCAATGGAGAGCTGTGGTGCGATCGAAGGAGATGTGTTTGCTGGAGGTGAAGATTGGGTCGAGCGTATGTCCGGCTACATGGGTGGGGGTGTCAACAGGTTGTTTGAGGCCGAAATTGGCCTGGTTGTCAAGGAGGGTGGTGGTGTTGCTGTTGTTTTTCTTTTCCAGGTGGAAATTGAGGTCTCCTAGTAGAATGTAGTTCTCGGAGGCGAGGGCATGTGAACTGATAAAGTCAGTGATGTCTTCGCTGAATTGTTTACGGGTTCCTGGAGGCCTGTAGATGAGGGTGCCTCTGAGTGTGGTCCTAGGGTCGGTGTGGATCTGGAAGTTGAGGTGTTCGGCGGTTGTAAGGTTATCGTCGGAGCTGGTCGTGATTTTGATGGTGTTCTTATGGACGATGGCGATGCTTCCTCCTGTTTGGACGTTGCGGTCTTTTCGGATGATCTTGTAATTGTCCGGGATGGCTATGGCGATGTCGGGTGTTAATGATGCGTTCATCCATGTTTCAGTAAGGAAGGCGACGTCCGGTGATGTAGTGTCGAGTAGATCCCAGAGTTCGGTGGTGTGTGTGTGGACCGAGCGGGTGTTCAGCAGGATGCACTTCAGGTGGTTAGAGTCGGAGCTGTGTTTGGGGTTAGTGGATGTGGTATGGGTCTTGATGCTGGTAAATTTGCAGGAGTGGCAAGCGAAGGGACCGTGGGTACGTCCCGGGGCAGCTTCGTAGCATTGAGGTGTGCGTCCGGGGTTAAGGGCTAGGAGGGTGGCGGCGTCATACGTTATGCTGGAGGAGTGCGGTTTGTGGGGACCAAGGGGTCTGGCGCTGGGCGCGGTCCAGGCGCGGACGAGCGTAGACGGGCTTACCTTTGGCGCACATGGGGCGCGACGGCTGCGCGTGAACGCTGCGCGCGTAGGCATCTGTCATATGTGGATAGTGGCAGGGGAGGGGCGAGGGAGGGTCAGCTGGGAGGCGGGAGCGAGGCGGAGACCTGGGCAGGGAGGCACACAACAACAACAACAAAAACAAAATGGACGGCCGCCTAAAGCGAGATAGTAAACAGTGGCACCGGTACAGTCAGGCACACCTTTAAGTTTAAAAGCAGGTAAATCAAACTGTAATTAGCAGCGCACTTAGCCAATCTAGCGCTACGATGTCCCAGTGATTTAAATGATAATCAATTAAGGCGCTCTAGCGCTCCTGTGTCAGCAGTCAATTCCAATGAGTATCTTAATTTAGTAGCAATAGAGGCAGAAATGCGCTACGATGCTAAGCGCTACGATACCAGGCAATTAAATTCCAATGAGAAGCAGTGAAGCGAAGCGCTACGATACCATGCAGCAACCAGGCAGGCAGGGCAGGGAGCAGCGTGGGTGAGCGACCGCGTCTGCAGGCAGAGAGGACGGTCACAGCGATGATGCTGGAGAGCGGGCCTGATAGTGTCTGTGGGAGGGAGGGTCAGCTGGGAGGCGGGAGCGAGACGGATACCTGGGCAGGGAGGCACACAACAACAACAACAAAAACAAAATGGACGGCCGCCTAAAGCGAGATAGTAAACAGTGGCACCGGTACAGTCAGGCACACCTTTAAGTTTAAAAGCAGGTAAATCAAACTGTAATTAGCATCACACTTAGCCAATCTAGCGCTACGATGACCCAGTGATTTAAATGATAATCAATTTAAATATCATGATAAAAATATTCACAAAAGTGTATTAGCTTAACTTGCAGAAGTGAATAACCTTATTGCATTAGATTATATCACTGTCTTTGGAGGCAGTTATTAAAATTGACAGCTTTTAATCATGAACTTACAAACATTCCTGCCCACTTGCCCTGATGACAATGCTGTTACTGAACTAAAAGGCAAGTCAGTTGCCTTGCGTGCCCTAGATGAGGCCTAGAGTCTTATTATAGATGGAACAACTTTATATTCTATTAAATCAAACACATGAGGTTTTGTGCAATGCACATCCCAAACTTATTTGAAAATGCTGTCATATGTGATTATGAAGACAAAAGGAGGCTTCGTTAAATAAAACCATTGCCTTGGGTCACAAATTTATGTCAAGCGGGGTTTGTGAACACAGTGACACTTTCTATTGAGACCAGGGCCGGACTGGGAACGAAAACCGGACCTGGTAAAATGCTCGCCCCCCTCCCTGGGGGGGGAGGGCGCGAGAGCACTTTGCCGGGGCGGGTTTACGGCCGATTTTGTTACAGGGCCGATTTTGCACCTATGCTGCAAAAACGGTCCTGTAACAAAAACTGGCCCCAGGGGCCCAGAACCGCCCCCGCCATTGCGGCGCACTGGGGGATTGCCCAGTGCCCGCAACGGCCAGTCCGGGCCTGATTGAGACTTTTCTGTATCCATTAGTTTGCCCTCTCTGGCTGTACTATTTCCAGTCCTTGTCTTATTTGGACTTTTCTATTTTTTTCCTAGAAGGTGTAAAGTTTAAAACATGTGCGGAAATATTGAAAATTACTGCTCCTATGCACCTCCTTTTATCATAATGATCATCGCGTTGACACACGTCACCATTTTTGTTCTATCATGTTGCTGGTTTAGTGCCTGTTAGTCCCAATATTGTTTTTAACCTCTTCAATGCTCATGACGAGCTGAGCCCGTCATGGGCCACGACGCTCCGGTGCTCATGACGGGCTGAGCTCGTCATGGCCCATGGGCCACTCACACGCGGGGATAATTCCCACGCTGTGCTGAGAGCTCAACAGAGCCAATGCACCTGTGACGAGCTGAGCTCGTCATGAGCACAGGAGCACTGTAGCTCATGACGAGCTCAGCTCGTCATGAGCATGCGGGCGCTGTGCGCGCCCCCCTTCCCCAGCACAGCGGGGGATTAACCCCCACAGCGGAGGGGTTAAAATATGATTGATAATCACATATAATAAACACCTAGGTATCAGATCGTATTTTAGAGAGGGACTTTGTGCTGGGGCTATTGAGACACAGGTCACGCCTGTTTGTTGCATTACCTTTCCTCAAAAGCAAAAGCAGAGAGTAGTGCCCTTCAACCATTTTCTGTTTATGTTCCAGCCTTGAACAAGCTGTGATAAGATATAGCCAGCTTGCTTTTTCATAATGAGAACATAGGTATGCTGTGAAAACCATCTCTGAAACTGGAGAAAAGGCTTGCTATTTTTTTGCATCTGCTAAAACTTAGGGGTATTTTCAAAAGAACGTGTGATAACTACAGCAAGAGTAGTGTAATGCAACTTTCAGCCCATCGCGGGAAAATAACCCCGTGGCAACGTGGAATTCACAACAAGGCGGAAGCATTCTATAGTCACCAGATAATGCGTCAAATGTCAATGTGAAAATCAACACCACGCCGCAAAAATGCGAAACACAAACTCAAAAAAACATGCGATGAGGCCAATCGTGGTACAATACTCAGAGAAACCAGCCACAGGCCTGCAAATCCCACGTGTCTGACGGGAAACAGCACTATTAATTTTTTTTTAAAAACCAATTCAAACTGCGCTGCAACATGGATGCGCCAGGACCGAGTGCAGAGGACAAGTCGAACCCCACAAGCCCCACGGAGGTGCTGCCAGGAAACCTGTGTTCAGGAAAGGGCAAGGACAAGAGGAAGAGGAAGACGGGGATTAGTCCGCAGGAAGACCGGATCATCGTCACAGAGGTGATAGAACACCATCAACAACTGTTTGGCAATTCCACTGCGGCACTGGCAACCCAAACGGATATATGGCAGGCCATTGTCACCAACATCAATGCAGTCAGAGTGTCGAGGAGGTCACTGGAGGAGGTCAAGAGGCGCTGGCGTGAAGTGCACAGCCAAACCAAGGAGAAGCTCTCCCCCAACAGGAAGGCAGCAAGTGTGACTGGAGGTGGGAGTCCTGCGACACAGGAGGAGATTGATGAGCTGGAGAAAATGGTGGCCACTGTCAGCAGTGTGGAGTGGTGGCAAGAATTGGGGGCCTGGACACAGCACGATACGACCGGACCCAACAGCAACAGGATGAGTAATGACCAGGGACGGTGGGACGGGGGGAGATGGGAGCAATGGCACACAGGTAAAAAAAATTTTTAAGGAGAAACCCTTTCTATGAAAAGGGATGGGGTTTTAGGTACTCTAAAAAATGACAATTCCCTTTTCATGTATTTGAAGTAAAAAAGCAGAAGTCTCTGAGGGGTTTTAAACCAAAGATAAAGGGTGAGCCATATGTTGTATCCAAGGTTGCAAAGAGATTGACAAATTTACAATTGTAACAACTTTCAAAAACAATACGTCAAAAAACAAACTGATGAGAATATGCACACACAAAGGGATTTTTTCTTACAAAAATTTATTATATATTGGTGCAAAATATTGAGTTTTAAAAAAATTTCACATTCATTCGTAAAAGCATTAAAAGCTTTGGACATCAAAGTATAGCAAAATATGTCAACGCGGCGTTTCGGTGATGTGAGTCGTCACCTTCTTCAGGACGATATTTCATTTAAAACCACTATGAATTGAAAAACACAAAATATACAGTTACTTCGTATCAAGATAGTTATATTACAAAACAGAACTCAATAATTTTAAGCTAATCGGCACAAAAAATCCCTGTTATTTTATCTGTGTTTTACATCAAGGTTTATAACATGTGCATTCTCATCGATTATTCAATTGTTCTAAAAAAGTATTTATTAAAAATTGGACAAAAACATTTCTAAATTAGATAACAGGCCTATATCGCATTTGTTAGTCTCGCAACCTACTATGGTCATACCCTTCTTTGGCATCCCTCACACCATTATTGCAACTGTTCGGGGTTGAAATACTTATTATTCATCTCCCTTCCATATGTTGCACATTCATGGGCGATTAGTTTTACTGGGTTTTCATTTCATCCCTGCCCAGGGTTGTATACATTTCCCCTCTAACCACAGGTCTTATTAATTTGAACTGTTCCGGTTAATCTTTATTTTTAAATCAGGTTGATACCATACATACCTACAAAGGCTCTTGGTTGGTCGCTTTGGTCAATGGGCGATTCCAAAATCTTTCAACTTAATCATGATTTCTACAAATTACAAAAAGGGTGTCATCTGTTTATCTGACACTTTATCATCTCAATGAGCTGCTTTTTTATATTTGCTGTTAGTTTTACCTTATTCCTACGATTATTCCTCTTGGTAGGAGTAGATTTTGATTATTCTCTTCACTATTGAGCCCTCTAGGTCAAATTATCAGTGTTCCTATATGGCAAAAGGAGTCACTTTGTTAAACCTTATCATCTAAATTACCCGTCTTTTCTACATCTTTATTTTCTGCACTTTGATGAATGACCAAAATTCACAAGAAAGTGGATATTGTGGCATGGTCTATTTATGTTTAGGACCTTAACTCACAAGCAATTGACTTGGATTTTCTCTTATGTTTTAATTTGATTGTGACTACCTCTTATTGGTATACATATTTCTAGTTGATTTCCGTTTCCTACTTCTCTTACATTTTTACTCTGGTTGTGACCAGTGGTCAAAGCAAGTAATTAGTTACCGGGATTTCGTTTCAATTGAATCCTGAGGAGGACGGTCGTTATTTTCCTTGCCCAAAAAGATTTACGGTGTATAGTCCTATTAAATAGGAAAGGGTTCGTTACAGTCCCTGTTTCTTCAAACTATCTGTTGTGCATCTAATCTCATTACATATCGATCTTACCTTGCGCACTGTCTTTTTGGGTGCCCGCTTTTATCCTTTGGCGGCAACTTCCGTTATGAACAGTACTCCCTTTCAATTCTGACAGGGAAAAAGAAATGATGTCTATTACCTACTTTTAACTGTTTAAGGCAGTGGATTAAGAGATATATCTCTGCCAAATGGGGATTTTAGGGGTCTGATATTTACTTACTGTTCAGAGTCTCTTCCGGCTCGTCAAATTGGCGTCTGCATGGACCGTCCTTCCGGGCTGTAATGGCCCTGCTTGGCTCCGTTGGCGCTTTTATCCCCCTCTTAATTACTAAATCCATGGTTTAATGATTTTCACCAGGGTTTTTTTTGAGCGTCACATCGCTCTCCTCCCTCCGAAAACGTGGTGGCCATTTTAATCTTCCTACTTTTTCATTACTATCATGTTCACACAACTCTAAAATGTGCATCTTTCTATTGTTTTATTATCATGTGCTGGTAAAACAGATCTTCTTCATGATTTTAAAGTATTTTTCGTCATTTATTTTATATTTCCTCGCATATCTGGGTGCTTGACCTCGTTTGTTTCGTGTATATTGCGGCGGCCATCTCGTCCCGAAAGGCGGTCTGTATTTTATCGCATTGTGGGGGCGGCCATCTTATAATGACTAGATGTTTATTCTCATGGGGTTTTACTGTTCCTTTTTTTAAATTTAAACCTTGTACTGTTTCGACCTCTCGCATTTGAATAATTTATATAGTCCGGTCCTAATTCTACATTAATGAAATGTTGTTTGGTTTCATTGTTTCATTATTATTACCTAAACTAATGATCTCAGATTTTTGTTTTAAGTTACCTCACAAATCTGGGATACTGGGCCTTGTTTGTTTTCACATGTGTTGCAGCGACTGTCTCGTCCTGTGGGACGATCAGGATTTTATCGCATTATGGTGGCGGCCATCTTATAATGACTTGATATTGGTTGTCTAGGGGTCTGGCTACCTATTATTAAAAAAACTTAATACTTTCCGGACCTCTCGTATTGAATATTTTGGGCCGATTTTTGCCGTTTACTGGTGTTCTTGGTATGGTTCGATACTTTTCGGTTTTAATCTTTTCCGTTCTTGTGAAACTTATGGGAGGACTTGTATTATGTCTGATTTAATTCCCTACCACATTTATCTCTGTAAATGGTTGGGACGGTGCTTTAATCTAATGGGGTATATAATGGCTAGGTTCCTTTTTACATATTACTATAGTTCGAATTTAGTCTGTTTTTTAGGGGGGCTTAGATTATTCTATCCCACTCTTCTCGACTATTGAGTCCACTCCTGAATGTGTTGAATTTGGACATGTAGTATTGCTCTCTCTTTTTCCGTTTTGCTTCCAGATCACCTCCTCTATTGTTCAGTTTTACAACTTCAATAATCCCCCATTTTAGGTCCTCAACAGTGTGTTTGGACTGTTCCCAATGCTCTGCTAGAGGTGCATTGGTACGTTTGTTTCAGATTGCAGATTTGTGCTCGTTGAGCCTGAGTCTCATTTCTCTCGATGTTTCTCCTATGTAGGCTTTTTGGCAGGGGCATTGTATCATGTAGATCACGTTCTGGGTTCTACAATTTACTAGTTCTTTTTGATAGTGGGTTATTCCATTATAGCTAATTGTTGAGCCTTTGATGATCAAACTGCAATTTTTACAAGAACCACAGGGATAATTGCCCATTGGTGTTTTTCCATCTATGGTTCCCATCCTATTTCTTTTCCTTTCATCTGGATATGTGTGTACTAAACAATTTCTAATTGTTTTATTTCGTCGAAATGCAAAAATGGGTTTTGGAAGGGGTATTGACTCCAAGTCAATTGCTTGTGACTTAAGGTCCAAAACATAAATAGACCATGCACAATATCCACTTTCTTGTGAATTTTGGTCACTCATCAAAGTGCAGAAAATAAAGATGTAGAAAAGACGGGTAATTTAGATAATAAAGTTTAACAAAGTGACTCCTTTTGCCATATAGGAACACTGATAATTTGACCTAGAGGGCTCAATAGTGAAGAGAATAATCGAAATCTACTCCTACCAAGAGGAATAATCGTAGGAATAAGGTAAAACTAACAGCAAATATAAAAAAGCAGCTCATTGAGATGATAAAGTGTCAGATAAACTGATAACACCCTTTTTGTAATTTGTAGAAATCATGATAAAGTTGAAAGATTTTGGAATCGCCCATTGACCAAAGCGACCAACCAAGGGCCTTTGTAGGTATGTATGGTATCAACCTGATTTAAAAATAAAGATTAACCGGAACAGTTCAAATTAATAAGACCTGTGGTTAGAGGGGAAATGTATACAACCCTGGGCAGGGATGAAATGAAAACCCAGTAAAACTAATCGCCCATGAATGTGCAACATATGGAAGGGAGATGAATAATAAGTATTTCAACCCCGAACAGTTGCAATAATGGTGTGAGGGATGCCAAAGAAGGGTATGACCATAGTAGGTTGCAAGACCAACAAATGCGATATAGGCCTGTTATCTAATTTAGAAATGTTTTTGTCCAATTTTTAATAAATACGTTTTTTAGAACAATTGAATAATCGATGAGAATGCACATGTTATAAACCTTGATGTAAAACACAGATAAAATAACAGGGATTTTTTGTGCCGATTAGCTTAAAATTATTGAGTTCTGTTTTGTAATATAACTATCTTGATACGAAGTAACTGTATATTTTGTGTTTTTCAATTCATAGTGGTTTTAAATGAAATATCGTCCTGAAGAAGTTGACGACTCACATCACCGAAACGCCGCGTCGACATATTTTGCTATACTTTGATGTCCAAAGTTTTTAATGTTTTTACGAATAAATGTAATTTTTTTTTAAAACTCAATATTTTGCACCGATATATAAGAGACTTCTGCTTCTATCAATCAATCAATCAATCATAGGCATTTGTAGAGCGCACTACTTACCCGGAGGGTCTCAAGGCGCTAGGGGGGGGGGGGGTGCTGCTACTGCTCGAACAGCCAGGTCTTGAGCTTCTTCCTGAAGGCGAGGTGGTCTTGGGTCAGGCGCAGGTCGGTCGGGAGGGAGTTCCAGGTCTTGGCGGCCAGGTAGGAGAAGGACCTTCCTCCTGTCGTCGCTCTTCGGATGCGGGGGACGGCGGCGAGGGCATGACTGGCTGATCGGAGGTGTCGTTTGGGAGCGTAGAAGTTGATGCGGTTGTTGAGGTAGCTCGGGCCTTGGTCGTGAAGGGCTTTGTGAGCGTGGGTGAGGAGACGGAAGGTGATTCTCTTGTTGACCGGGAGCCAGTGCAGGTCTCTCAGGTGTTCGGAGATGTGGCTGTGTCGTGGGACGTCGAGGATGAGTCTGGCTGAGGCGTTCTGGATCCGTTGGAGTCTCTTCTGGAGCTTGGCGGTGGGTCCGGCGTAGAGGGCGTTGCCGTAGTCCAGTCGGCTGGTGACGAGGGCCTGGGTGACCGTCTTCCTGGTCTCGGTGGGGATCCACCGGAAGATCTTCCGTAGCATGCGCAGGATGTTGAAGCAGACAAATACATGAAAAGGGAATTGTCATTTTTTTAGAGCAATGGCACACATGCAAAATCATGTATAGGACACTGCACACCCACAATGATCGTGGATCATGTCACTGATAGCCTTTGCACACTGCAGCACACATAGAAATGCCAATCAGGCCCCCGTCCACAATGTGCACAAAGGGGCCCCCTCCATATCACCAATATCATAACCGACCCATGCACATGTGCTGAATTCAGCAAAGCAGCGGCTCTGTGACCCACACTGACTATGCAAGTAGTACTGCATGCCCGATAACATGGAAGCAGCCCAAGAACATGAGATGGCCTACGAATCGACATGAAGGTAGCCTAGAGAGGATCACAGCCGTAAAGGAACAGGTCACACTCTGACATGTGCACGATATACACACAACCCATGCCGTACGATACACGCAGCAGACAAACAATGCACAAGGCCACAAAATCTGTCCGAGAGCACATATGACCCAAGTCAAAAACAAATCAGGCACCAAAAAGCACATAATTCAAAGGCACTCCGCCTCAAAGGGAGAAGGCTACATGAACTCAGAGCTGCAGGGGCAACTACCCACAATGCAGCACACACACATAGCAATCACAGAACATCAGGAATGACGGTAATGAGGTACAAAGTGCAACACCAACACCATAGGACATGGCTCACAACAGGTCCGGCACGTGTGTAGTAACTGTCCACTCACATCTGGCATTGCCTGACACTGTGTGATGATAATGCACGGATACTACCACACATCCGTCATGTAGTCGTAACACACACTGACTGCCATCAAATAGCCAGCTGCACCAAAACAGTGACAATGTACATTGGCATGCAGTCTGAATGTTAAGTTCTGCAAATCTTCAACATACATGTGTAACTCTGTTGACTTGCATCTCCCCTTTCACATTGCAGAGGGGCAAACAACACCTCCTGCAGGGCACACCACACTTCACAGCATTGATGATGAAGTGGATAACCTACACATATGTCAAGACACCTCCAACTGAAAATGGACAGCTTCCGCCCACCATCCCCAGGAGCAGGGCAGGCCGGCTGGCCCGAGGTGAGCCCACCCCCTGCACAGACCACACAGCAGCACCCCCCCTTACCAATACATGGAGTTCCTACAAAGTGTGTGGGGTTGCCAGGTGGAGTTGGCTGAACAGCTGCGAGTGGGTTTCAAACTTGTGGCAGCCAAACTCGATGCCATACGTGGGTGTGTGAGTACCATCAGGGACCACGTACAGTCCCTATCGTAGAACCCCTGTATGCCCCATGCTCCGTCACAGACCTTGGCTGACCTTGCTGGGGCCATGAATTGAATACAAGAACTGTCTGGTCAGACAGGCACCAGCGATTACAGCACAGAGTCGGCACAGAGGCGGAGGTCAATGGAGGCCATGGAGCAGTTGCATGATGGAAGAATGTATGCCACGGCTGGACACCAGCGAGTAGTATCTGGGAACTTCAATGCCCTGCAGTACTTCATCTTGCCCTTTCTGCCACTGAGCCGCTCCTAGATGACTTCAGTGGGAACATCGATACACACAGCTCTGACCCCTGATGTGTCCGTGGCACACAGTGGTGCTGACCCATCACCTTCGCTGTCTGTCGTGTCAGTGGCAGACAGTGATGCAGCCATCACCCCGCCACACACACCAGAAACATCAAGCACAGAACCCGTATCAGGGGAGTAAGAAAGGGGATGGGAATTACTGTGAGAGGAATGAGACAGTAGCATAAATCACCGCCGTACTCCCTGTCCCTGCCTGGTGATGACCTATGCATCAGGCCATAGGAAATATCTCCTACTGACCGCCGGAACACTCGGCGACATTCACCCAGACCCTGGCACGGACTCCCATTTCATCACTGCTGGCCAATCACACAGCAATCTAGCTGTGGACTGCACTCTCCCACTTCCTAATCACTTCTCAATCCCCAAAGAACTCTGGTTGGCCCACCACTGGGATTCCATGTGATGTGTGCTTGGATGGCCATGTACAGCTCCAGCTCCGTCAATCACCTGAATGTGAATAAAACATTCTAAATCACACATATGTGTCATTAATATGTTCACTCACATATGGAAGTATGGCTGGATGTAAGGACAGTGATTGCACCTGAAGGTACACCCTGGTAACTGACATCTATGCGCATTGTATCCCTGAGACACATGGCAAATTGGATGACTGGGTTGGTGTATACTAGCTGTGTCCCCATTGCACATCAACAACAATCTCACGACCCCCCAAGTAGTCACATGTCCATGTGTTAAAGAGGGCTGTGTGTTGGTGTGACCAAATCGGTAGCAGGCCAGGAGTGGTGTCCTACATCACATGTGTCAACAGAACTTCACGACGCATACCTACTTACACACATCTGTGAAGACAAAATCTGTAAGGATGTTTGACATTGCTCCACATAGTCAGAAGCTGGACACCATACTCACCTTGCTGAAGTCACATAAGTGTACATGTTGGCCAGAACCTAACCCAAAACAATGTCTGGCTCACTGAGGTTGAGCTTGCAAAAGGGACACACCTCCATTGCACATCCATCAGTCAGCTCCTCCCTGTGTAGGGACGATGATCATTGTGACACACGAGTGGACAATTAAATCAACACACCTCACAGTTAGACACTAGTGGGGTAGCATAGACTTTATTGGCATGTGTTTGTCAGTATGGACAAGGCAACGGCCACAACAGGCAGGGACATGCTTCAGACACTTACACGCAGCATGGGTACATGTCGAGGTTCAGGAAATGTTGGTGCAAACATGGACAACAATCATTACGGATGGCAATACTCCCAGACCACCTTGCCTTGCTGGATGAGTCATGTATAGTTTGGCGTCTGCCCATTGCCCCGTGTGAGGGGGCATGACTCACTGCCCATGGGATCTGCATAGTGCTCTGCCACCGGAGTGCGCCGATTGTCTGCCCTGTTGACAGTGATCAGGTGAAAGGGTCCGACAGGTTCACGTTGTGCTAGGTTGCCATGTGTGTGCTCTCCCCCAGCAGTGTATCCGAATTGGCAACATTGCCACACAACGCTGGGTTGCTCCGACCATGGACCTGCATCACCTTGCACAGGTGTGTGTACACACGCTTTGTTCCATGCACATGCATCCAGGGTGCGGCTGATGGCAGACGTGTCCACTGTTGTGGTGGGATATGTGAGGAATCCCAACGATGCAACAAGTTGTATGGACCTGTGATGTGGGTCACAATCAGATATGGCTGCAGGAACGTAGTTACTCATCCATGAATGCCCACCCAGCTTCATGTGCAATGTGTTACAATAGTAGCTTTTTTTTGTGTTCAAGTAACACCAGGGTGAGCCAATCCATTAACTGGTCTGGGCAGGTGTGCTCAGCCCACGCCGTTTCACCAGTCCGCAACATAGCCCAATTGGGGAGTGCCTTGATGTGGTCACTGCCCATGAGAAATTGTGCCATCTCCCATGCACAACTGCCAATACATACGCCGTATCTCAAGGCATCCCATGCACGGCTGTCTCAGTCACACTTCTGTTCATGTTCCAACAGGGGGCACAGATACAAGTCATAGTCCAATCCATCTACGGTTGTGTTGGATAGGCAGACATCCATGGGACACTCGAATGTGCATGTTCGGCAGTGGAACCAGGGCTGGAAGCAGGTGACGTAGGCAATGCGGAAGCTGAGCCGGTAACTGATCTGCAGCACTGCCAGTGGCACTGCACCCAGTAAATGCAGCATACGTGCACGGTAGTGTTCCACGTGACAGGGGTTGTGCATGTGCCTGATATGGCCTGCCATTGCCTTGGTGCATCTTGTGGAACCAGCACTCTTCTGTCTTGCGGCAGTTGTGTGTCACAGCTCTGGGCAATGATTCCAATGTGTGTGCTACGTTCGGCTAAATGAGTTGCTGTTTTCGTGAGTGCCAAGGGCATCCCATGCAGGGTTACCTCAGGCAGGGGCTTCTGTGTGTGGGTTGTGGATAAGTTGGATAGTTCATTTGTGCAATGAGTGGTGTGGGAGTCGTCCCCATCTGCCATGGCATCTCTCTCAGGGTGTTACAGGCGTATTCTGGACCAAGGTCAGAGGTGCAGGTGTCCTCCGGCCTTCTGCATTGGAACAATGGAGCTTTCATCTCTGATGTTTGTCTGAGTACTACTTGCGTTTTCGGAATGTGGTGTGGCTTTGACACTGAGATTGGGACATGGCCTTGGGCTCATGGTGTACGGATGGCGATACACACACACATTTTGGCATGTGGTGCCAGGTGTCCTGCAAGGCCTGGCGTTGCTTGTGCAACCTCACTCCATCTCTCTCCCTCGCTCTATCCCTCTCTTTCCTTTGTTGGGCGCATGGTACACCTTCTTCTGTTGGATTTAGTCTTCCAGGCTGTGTCCTACGGATTGTCCAGTGAAGACCCGCTTGGACTCATCTGAATATTTTTTTTGGCCTTTGTTTGTATGGTGTTTTGTGTTGGTGATTGCATTGCTGTATGACTGATTCTCCATTTTCGGGCCACGCATGTAGGTTGGTTTTCCTGCTTGTGCGACATCAGGCAAAATATTTGTTTTGGGATGCGTGGTGTTGGTGTGCTGTTTCTTAGTCTGGGGGTGGGCCGGGGTGGGGGGCGGTGTTGTGGGTCTGGGTGTGGTGTCGGTGGGTGTTGTGGCCCTCTTGGGTGTCAGTGCTGCATGTTCAGTTGCTCGGGGGCATTTGTTGTTCTTCATGGGTGGCTCTGGGCTCTGCTCCCTTTTGTGGTGCAGACTGTGGTCTGACTTCACAACAGGGCAGAGTTGGTGTTAATTTCCTACTGCTAATGCACCCTATCGCGGGTTTTGTGTTTTTATCGCTGATCTGGCTGGTCGTTGTGAATATTGAGGTGTTGTGTTGTCACCGCATTTGGCAAGGTAACGCCTCCTCTGCATCTCATTAGCGATAGTTGCAGGTGTCCTCTCTGGTGAGGTTTTTTGCGGCTGCTATTGTGGAAAAACTGGTGCAGTGGGCTGTTAGCACCAGCTTGTGAATGGGGGGCAAATATATCACGACTTTGGTTGCGATAAAGTGCCATTAATTCAGCGATAGCTCCTTGTGAATATGCCCCTTAGTGTACAATAGCTTGATGGTGTTAGGATGAAATCAAGTCAATGACAATGTTAACATTTTTCTTGTGTTCATACTCCATGACAGGTCTAGCTGCATTAATTTTCGCATTCGGTGTGGTTACTATTCATATTTTATGCCGTAGGTTAGAATTTTAAAATAACATTTTTACAGTACAGGTCCCGTTTCTTAGTGCCATTCTTGAGTATGATATTCATTGACAACAGAGTTTTAGAGTTCCACTGTGTCCTTAAACTCATCTTGTTGGACTGATTGTTACTAAGAAACATTTCTTACACAGTATTGCTCAGTAGGTTGTGTATGGGTTGCAGTGCAACTGGATTTGTAATTCTTATTGGCACATTGACTAAGTCCTTGGGTCAGGGGATTAGAAATCCGACCCCTGGGATTCTTGGATGTCTACCTCAGAGAAAGTATCAGAGAAAGCTGGGATTGATCCAAGGTTTTCTGGTTTCACACTGTGCAATCCTGCCACTAGATGGGTATCTTTTTTTTACATCATCTATTAATGTTTTGCCTTTAGTTTTAAGAACTGGAAGTTAGAGCATGGGTGGCAGGCAGAAGCCACATGAAAGCATGGCTCATTTTGGCTAGGACGGTCAAAGAGTACCTCAAACTAACCAGAGCCATACTCAAGCCCGACTCATGCTTTCAGTGGTCTTCTCACTTCTAGTTGCCAGGTTATTCCAGGGGAAGAGTGGTAGTGCTACTGAAATTTGCCTTCCCTAGTCTCCATCGGCTGCCATTGGCACCCACCATTCTTGGTGATGATAAGGATTCTACATGCTTAATATTTTACAGGTATCCACTGGCGACAGCAGGTAAAGGGATCCTGGGCATGGATTGCCCTTTGGCATCAGACAGGCTCTGAATGATCGATATAAGTTCTCGCCTCTCTCCAGCCACAGGTCCATATAGACCAGGGTGCAGTACCCAGTGCTCCCTTCACTGCATGTTACAGATGTCACTGTAGTGAATAGACTTCATGGAGGGGGAAGCATCCATAGGTACTTCCATTAGGTGTTGCCAATGTACTGTAATGGCTGGACCTCATTAAGGGGTCATCATCACCTCCCTTACCCCCCTAAACGGCACCATTGTGCACTGGTTCCTCCACTAGATGTTACAAACAACTGCCAGCAGGGACCAGACTTCACGAAGGTACGCCCATGACTTCCCATGAACCCTAACTCTCTAGAGACATCTATTTGATTTGATGACTACTGTGATACCAGTTGTGATTCCCAGAGGTGTGCCAAGTAGAAGTGCATCTGATCATCACACTAAGACATCTCCGACTCCCAATTCAGCAGTGTTTGCCAAGTTAACAAGCAAGGCCAATGGGGTCTGGGATTAATGACCAAAGCATATACGCACAGGCATTCCCAAATGCTATTGACGTGTTGCATGTCCAAATAGTTTTTATCATTTGAAAGCCTGCCCTATTGGCTTTGCCAGTGCAAGTGTTGTACTGGAATTTCAGTCCATCAGGCACTGTCTGGTTCACCAATTTGAAAGAACAAATGTGTGGGCTGTTTTCTGTTATGTCTTATCCACGAAAGAAAAAAAAATACACATACACTGGTAGTTTCAAGCAAGCCCATTTGACTGTGCCAGACTACGCGAAATTCCATTCCAACAGTGCTGGGAAATGGCAGCAATAAAGGATTACTTTCTGCATAGAATGCATGTAGGGTGTGCCGAATTGAATGTGACAAGAAGCATTGTGATTCCATGTAATTTTAGATATAAAATAATCCCTGGTGTATTCCAACCTAAATACATCATGGAAGATGGAGTGAATCATTAAATAGCCAATAACATGAGGCGAGACACTAACACTACCCTGCATGGTGCTGAAGACCACACTTCGGCCTGGATTACAAGTGGCTCACGTCAGATTCAATAATTATTGCACGCAATAAAATTCCACACCGAGGTGTCCGGAATGGGCCCATGTCTTTTTATCCTATTATATTCTGTCAGGTTTTAACTGTTTCAATATCATGACAGGAGCAAACTTTATTAAACTCGGTAAATACCGAATATGATAAACATGCACCACTTATAATTGCGATCCCTGCACAAACAACTTTTAATCAGGCCTCTAGTCTATTGTAATGAGTCGGCAACAATAGGTCTATCAGGCAGTAGCTCTCAAGCCAGAGCTAAAAAGTAAGGCCAGCGCAACACGTATGTTACTAAAGTTTTACCTTAGAGTCTATTGCCTGTGAAATACCCTGCACATGCTTAGGCTTTTTTTACTGACACTACACTCTGCTTGTCTGCTTTTCCTGTACAGTAGGCAGATGCAACGGCATAACATGTCACCTCCTCAAACGAGGGCAAAAACGATCAGAAGAGAAAAGGCACCCCTTAACCACAATCGAAATCCAGTAATGATGTATCGGATGGCTTAATTAAACTCAGCCTTTCCTCTTTCTCCCTGTTTCCTTTTTCTTCACACAAGAAGAAAGGAAATCAGATGTCCTTCTTGACCACATCCGAGCATGTACAGTACCAACCACTAGGAAGATATCCATTACTGTGGCAAGGCCGGTAATTGGTTCCACATTCTTGCCTGTGCAGTGGCGTGTTTTTGGTTACCACTAGAGGGGTAAGCCAGCCTCAGCATGTGTTTCTTAGCATTGCTTTGCATTGTGTTTCAGAACTGCCAAATCCAGGTTTCAGAAGCCACGCCCCTCTGCGACTCAATTCATGGATGCGATTTCCTGCTTAATATCTCCCTCTGTGTTGTTTACACTGATCCCTGCCTTGGTCCCGCTGTGGCCACAATTTACAGATTTCCTTTGGGTGTTCTTGTCGAGAAAAAATTTAAAAGGTGGAGGGCCCAAGTTTCACAAATCGACATAAACGTACACTTACTTGTGGCCCTAAGCACTACAGTAGATGGACGACTTTGAAATTCAGAAACATTTCCAGTAACATGTCTGAAAGGTGTGCCGGTCGCAGCTTTCCAGTCGTACACAGAAGAGTCTGTGACATTTTTAGAGGCTACCTTGCCATGATGCAAAAGTTTACTCAAAGTATTGTACTTTTTTTCTTACCATGGAGAAACCTTTCCCCCATAGGTTCACAAAGTCTAGGGATTTTGCATTCCTACTCCCACCATGGAAGGGAATTTATTACAGACATTTGTGGGAGTAAATCCCTAACCATTTGCAAGGTGGGGAAGGGGAAAAGAGCCGTTTGTTAATGCTCTTGAGCTGATTTCCACCCACTTGCGTTGGAGCTGCTGTGACGTAATTGTATGCAGTTATAATATGATTATGTGGGAGTAAACTGAGTTACGCCAGGCATGTACACTTATGTAATGGAGTAAATGCAGCCCTTTTCAGCGTAATCGCGCATTTACTCTGAGATCGGCTATGCCCACCAGCTCTGTAATAACCTATGAGAATAATACGTGCAACTGCATTTGAAGCTGACACAAAGGATTAGCTGTTTTTTAGTTCAGCTAGCCCGGGGATATGTTAGTTTCTTTAGCATGTTACAAATATATTTTTATATATGGGCTTCTTGCATGAAGGGGCATTTCTCTCTGTTGGACTTGGCCCTTTTTGCAGGGTCATCCCTGAACTTTTTGCCTTCCTCCTCTATTTTTCTGACCTGTTGTTGGCTGTTTTATGACTCTGGGCACTTTACCACTGCTGATTAGTGCTAAAGTGCATATGCTCTCCCTATTGTAAATTGATGTATGGATTAGTGACTCCATGATTGGCCTATTGGATTTACTTGTCAGACCCTTGTACAGTTCACTGAGTGTTCCCAGGGCTTGTAAACCAAATGCTGCTGGTGAGGTTGCAGCACTGGTTGTGCCACCCACAGTAGCAGCCTATAAATGTATGTATCAGGTCTGCCATTGCAGAGCCTGTGTGCAGTCTGGTACTGCCATGTTGACTGGGCAAGTGCACCCACTTGCCAGTCCCTAAACCTTCCATTATCTTCATAAACAACACCCCTATGGTAGGCCTAAGGGCAGGGTGCGTTGTAAGTGTAAGGTAGGACAAGCCCTGATGTGTGTGGCATGTCCTAATAGTGAATTACAGCCATTTTAGTTGTTCACTATTGCAAGGCTACCTATTCCCCATAGGCCAGAATGGGCAGCTTGATATTACATTTTATAATCCTAACTGACTCAGGGAACTAGGTAGAAATTCGAGTTTAGTATGCCTGAACTCAGAATGATAAAATACATCTTTTAGTGAAGTTGGTTTTAACATTCTGTGTTTGAAAATACCACTTTTAGAAAGTAGGTATTTTCTTGTCTTACCATCCAAGCCTGCCTCTGCTAGGTTGTGGATGCCTTGTCTGGAGTGTGAGTGACAGGTGCGGGGGGATTCCAGGAGACAGGGTGAGTGAGCCCAGTGGTAAATAGAGAGATCTGCATCTAGATGGGAGTGAGGAGTTGCACCTGGGACCTGAATAGGGCTGTGCCTTCCCTCAACAATGCTGGCTCCACCTCTTGTGGTGCATCTGATGTCTCTGCCCTGCACTGTGAAAGGAAAGAAGGAGTCATGTAAAAAGAGTGCTCCAGGACTGACCAGAACTGGTTTGTTGTAGGCAAAGGCCTCTCTGCCTTCAGATAACAAAGAGAAACTGTGTATTAAAGAGGGGACCCAAACCCCAGAAGTTTAGATCACTTTTGGACAACAAGAAGAAACCTTTGCTGAGGAGTGGAACCAGAGAGACTGAGGAGAGACTATCCCTAAGCTGAAGTGCTGCTTGGGGGTTTGGCCTGCAGTGGTTGCCTAACTGCCAAAGAAAGAAGAAAGGAATTTTGTGTGCTTTATTGTGCTTTATTCAACTTGTGAAGGATCTCGCAAGAAGAGCTTGCCACGTGCTGAAGTCTCAGGGACAACAGACTTCAACCACCAGCTCCCCAAGAGTTCTTTGGAAGTGCCTACAGCTATTTTGGGCCTTCTGAGGGACTGCGTGTCGCAAGGAGCTGGAAGCGCAACTCACAAAGGAGAAGCGTGTCGCCGTCGCAGCCGCTTCCGTCACATCACTGAACAAGGATGCCGCCGCTGTAGCTGCACATTGCACCGCATCACAAGAAACGTCTCACAACATCAAAGAAGCGTGTCGCTATCGAAGCCGCTGAGATCGCATCACCGAACAAGGATGTCACCGTTGCTGCTGTTGCATTGAGTCGAGACATCTCGCAGCATCAGGGGAGCGTGTCGCTTCAAGAAGAAGACGCCATCTTTGTTTCTTTGAGCTGGAGCTTCAACGCATCACCGTTTTTGCATGTAAGGAACTACTGCATCACCATCCCTGCAACATTTTCGTTGTAGAAGAGTTACGCATCTTAAGGTACGTTGACTCAAAGTGTTGAATTTTAAGATCTAAAGAGAACTAAGCTAATTCTACAATTTCAAGTACAGTATTGTGGATTTTTGTAGTTTGTGGTTGTGTTAAATCTATATAAAGAATACTTATTTTTAATATAAAACTTGTGTGGAGTCCATCTGTAGTGTTGTCACTGGATAACAGTATGTGTTCACAAATGCTTTACACACTGTCTCTGAGATAAGCCTGTCTGCTCGTGCTAGGCTACCAAGGGGGTGAGCAGGGGTTATTTAAGGAGTGTACCCCCTTACCATGACTAGACGCAAGGGTCCCTATTTGTCACAAGTACCTACCTGTGCCAACTAGAGACCCCCAAATCTAACACTCTCGTTTGACATGATTTAATTATTCCTTCTGTTACTAGTTATTAACTGAAACGTGGTAACAGTGATACAAGGTTTCAAACCCGTTCATTTAGCCACCTACAGTTTTTACTTAGCATGTTTAATACTAATTTGTAAACAAGAGGGTTACTACTATTACCCAAATTATTAATCCTCACATTACTGAGATTAGAAAGGTGAAGTCCATATAGAGATGTCATTAGCAAAAACGTAGCTCATGACGCTATTTTACCAGTCAAAGCATTGTGGGAGTTACAGTCTTGGTGTACTAACTACACCAAAGTGTCCGACTGCATGGTGCAGGAAAATGCCTCTATTTGTATGGTCAACACATTTTTCTGGACTAATGCTGCTTGACTCTGGGCACTGGGGCATTGCCAACTCGTCCCCAGTGTGTGTTGTCTGACCCCTAAAACATGTTGACATTGACTAAACTCCTGATTGACATATATTGAACTTACCTATAAGTCAGTTATATATGGTACAGCAGTCTACCAAGTGCCTGTAAGTTAAATGTTACCAGTGGACTGCAGCCGATATTGTGCCACCACTAAAGCAAATCAAAAGACACACTGTTGATGGACGGAATGCAGAACAAATCAAAACATTCACCCCCAGTCAAGAAATCTGGGTTAAATCCATCATTCTTTTGCTCACCATGCCATCCCAGTTTAGAACTGACCACACATGCAAATCAGTCTTGACCCTGTGCCTCATGGGAACAGTCCACCCGAAGTACCAAGCCAGGTCCACCCTGGACCGGAAACAAGCATCCTAGGACCGGTTTGGGGTTTCACCCCAATTCAGCCAGAATAGCTTGATTCCAGTGGCACGGTGAGCCCAGGACCCACGTCTGGACATACCTGGCGCACTTAGGGCAAGAAAGCTAAAGACACACAATTGATAGATGGAATGCAGAACAAACCAAAACATTCACCCCCAGTCAACAGATATGGGTTAAATCCATCATTCTTTTGCTCACCATGCCATCCCAGTTTAGACCTGACCGTATGCAAATCAGTCTTGATCCTGTGTCTCATGGGAACAGTCCAGCCCGAACTGCCAATCCAGGTCCTCCTTGGACCGGAAACAGGCATCCTAGGGCTGATTTCAGGGTTTCACCCCTCTTCAACCAGGATAGCTTGATTCCAGTGCCACGGTGAGCCCAGGACCCACGTCTGGGCATACCTGGAGCACTTAGGGTGAGAAAACAAAAGACACACAATTGATGGATGGAATGCAGAACAAATTAAAACATTCACCCCCAGTCAAGAGATCTGGGTTAAATCCATCATTCTTTTGCTCACCATGCCACCCCAGTTTGGACCTGACCATGTGCAAATCGGTCTTGACCCTGTGCCTCATGGGAAAAGTTAGCCCAAACTGCCAAGCCAGGTCCTCCCTGGACTGGAAACAAGCATCTTAGGACCGGTTTCGTGGTTTCACCCCTCTTCAGCCAGGAAAGCTTGATTCCAGTGGCACGGTGAGCCCAGGACCCATGTCTGGGCATACCTGGCGCACTTAGGGCGAGAAAGCAAAAGACACACAATTGATGGATGGAATGCAGAACAAATCAAAACATTCACCCCCAGTCAAGAGATCTGGGTTAAATTCATTCTTTTGCTTACCATGCCACCCCTGTTTAGACCTGACCATATGCAAATCAGTCTTGACCCTGTGCCTCATGGAAACAGTCCAGCCCGAACTGCCAAGCCAGGTCCTCCCTGGACTGGAAACAAGCATTCTAGGACCGGTTTCGGGGTTTCCTCCCAATTCAGCCAGTATAGCTGGATTCCAGTGGCACGGTGAGCCCAGGACCCACATCTGGGCATACCAGGCACACTTAGGGCGAGAAAGCAAAAGACACACAATTGATGGATGGAATGCAGGACAAATAAAACATTTACCCCCAGTCAAGAGAGCTGGGTTAAATCCATCATTCTTTTGCTCACCATCCCACCATAGTTTAGACCTACCCATATGCGAATCAGTCTTGACCCTGTGTCTCATGGGAACAGTCCAGCCCGAACTGCCAAGCCAGATCCTCCTCGGACCGGAATCAAGCATTCTAGGATCGGTTTTGGGGTTTCACCCCTTTTAAGCCAGGATAGCTTGATTCCAGTGGCACAGAGAGCCCAGGACCCACGTCTGGGCATACCTGACGCACGTAGGGCGATAAAGCAAAAGACACACAATTAATGGACGGAATGCAGAACAAATCAAAACATTCACCCCCAGTCCAGAGATCTGGGTTAAATCCATCATTCATTTGCCCACCCCAGTTTAAACCAGGCATATGCAAATCAGTCTTTACCCTGTACCTCATGGAAACAGTCCAGCCCTGATTTGCATATGGCCACGTCTGAACTGGGGTGGCGGAGTGAGCTAAAGAATGATGATGGATTAAACCCAGATCAGTTGACTGTGGGTGAGTGCTTGGTTTTGTTAAGTTTGCCCTAAGTTGACAGGGTTTGCCCAGACGTGGGTCCCTTGTTCACTTTGCCACTGGATTCAAAATAGCCTGGCTGATGAGAGTTATGAACCCGAAACAGGTCCCAGGATGCTTGTTTCCGGTCCAGGGAAGACATGGTTGGCAGTTCGGGCTGGACTGTTCCCATGAGGCACAGGGACAGACTGATTTGCATATAGCCATGTCCGAACTGGGGTGGCGGAGTGAGCTAAGGAATGATGGTAGATTAAACCCAGATCAGTTGACTGGGGGTGAGTGCTTGCAATGTTCAACACTCCGTCCATCATCCCCTTTGGTTTTGCTAAGTTGCCCTAAGTTGACAGGGTATGCCCAGACGTGGGTCCCTTGCTCACTTTGCCACTGGATTCAAGATAGCCTGCCTGATGAGGGTTATGAACTTGAAACCGGTCCCAGGATGCTTGTTTCCAGTCCAGGGAAGACATGGTTGGCAGTTCGGGCTGGACTGTTCCCATGAGGCACAGGGTCAGATGGATTTGCATATGGCCATGTCTGAACTGGGGGGGCGGAGAGAGCTAAAGAATGATGATGGATTAACCCCAGATCAGTTGACTTGGGGGTGAGTGCTTGCAATGTTCAATACTCCGTCCATCATCCCCTTTAGTTTTGCTAAGTTCGCCCTAAGTTGGCAGGGTATGCCCAGACATGGGTTCCTTGCTCCCTTTGCCACTGGATTCAAGATAGCCTGGCTGATGACGGCTGATTAGCTAGAAATCGGTCCCAGGATGCTTGTTTCCCCTTTGGTTTTGCTAACCACTAAAGCAAAGGCAGTCTCCAGGCTTGCCTCCGCAGCCTGGGTAGTCAGTTTTACAACTATCAATTCTGCCTTGGAAAATAAACATTTTGCCAGACCTGAAACTTCCTTTTTAATACTTATAATGTCACCATCAAGAAGGAGGCTTTCTGGCGCTGTACCTCCCTAATATAGTCTGAAAATATCATTACTTTGCTGTTTCCAATGCATAAATTCTGTCGTTCCCTAGCCCTCTGCAGGATGAAATCTCGATCTCGGTAGTGTAGGAGTCTCACCACCATTGGGTGGGCCCCAGGTCTAGGCGGGCGAGCCGGAACCCTCTGTGCCTGCTCCAGCACGTAAAATGGGGATTGGCCCTCCGGCGCCACCTCCGCTTTCAACCATGCCTTCAAGAACTGTACTGCTTCAGATCCTTCCTCTCGCTCCGGGACTCCCACTATGAGGAGGTTGTTGTGCCTTGAGCGCCCTTCACTGTCCTCTGCCCTCACTACCAAAACTTTGACCCTATGCACCACCTCATTCAGTGTCTTTTGCAAGGCGGTGACCATCTCCGGAATGTCTTTCATGGTGGTTTCGTTAGTCGCCACCAACTCTTTGAGTTTCCGGTGGTCGTCCCTTAGCAGGGAAAGATCCGAGCTGATGGCATCCATCCCCTTCTCCCAGGGGTAGTCTCCTCTTCATCCATGTTTTGACCCGATTCCTCAACCTGCAACACCTCAAACCCCTTTCTCTTGGTCACTCTGCCTATCTTGAGATCCGCAGGCAGCAATAGATGGCAAGAGCAGCGGAGTCTGTATGCCCACTCCCCCTCGGGCAGGGGTCCGATGTCTCTCCTCAGGTCCGGGCAGGTCCGCATGGAGTACTCCACTGGGCGTGCTCCCCACCAGACCCCTACTCAGTCAAACCCACAGACAAAACGTGCCAGCAAGCAGTGTGTCCCAAGTACCTCGCAGTCTAGAATTACACCGCTCAGTAATCCCGCTCGTATTCCAGTCCTTGGAGTAGCTGCCGGCACTCCAAAGCCGCTTACAGGGGCAGTCCCCACCGCAGCGTCGTCGCACAGACCCGCAGTGTGGGCCAGATCCTGAAGGGGCCGTGGTGCATCCGCCAATACTCTTTAGGTCATGTCAGTCCTATAGTCCTCATAGCTCTCTGCAGCCAAGATCTCCCGGGGAAGTCTGGACAATGGCCGCCTTCACCTTCGGCCCAGATTACCTCCCTGAAGAGCCGCCCCCGGACCCCTCCTCTCACCTTAGGTCCAAGGAGGTCAGATCTGCCACCACGCTGCTTCGGTGGATGCTCAAAGTACCCCCAGGGCTATGTCCTTCAGCACAGGTCTGATCTTTCGTGAGGGGCCACCACGAGGAGCACACACGCAGGTGGGACGCTGCAAGCACGCAGTAACTCCATTCCCCACAGCCCGGGAGGCTAGTCCATGGTCCCCCTTCCTCAGCCTCGGGGTATTCTTTAGCGCACCCCTGCTAACTCGAACCACTGGTCAGGAGACGCTGCACTCCAGCTCAGCCCCCGGGCCCCCGCCAGCACCTGTGCGCAGCGCTCAGCTCCAGCCTCCAAGCAGAGATACCCACCAACAACAGAGGTAATGGCGCCAAGTCACAGCACGGGCGCCGCCATTTTTAAGTCAGGCTAAAGCCGCCCGGCTAGCAAAGCATGACCAACTGCTCGATCTCGTCGTCTCCTTACTGTGGGTAGCCGCGGGGGTCTGCCTCCTCCATTCCGGTCGCTATTGACGAGATCAGGGGCACTCCCAATGCCCCCCTGCGGTAGCAGGCGGCTCCTGGTCAGGCCTCTCTCTCGCCACTTCTGGCCACCATTTTGTGCCTCAGCGCCACGGCCCGCACTGAAATCGGGAAAAGCTCCGCTCTGCACTCTTGTTGCGCTCATTAGCGCCTCACGCTCTTCCAGTTGTAATCCCCGGGCTTTCCGCCCCACCATGTGGTGTTGGGGGCCCGGCATGAAAGTCAGGATCAGTGTGGGAGAAGGGCGGCCGCAGAGGAGCTCCGGAGACCGCTGCCGCTCACATCGTCGTCCAACCTCATAGCCAGATGTGTTGGGATCTCCATGGTCATTCAGCATTAGGATAGTGTGGGGAATCTATTAGGGGTTGAACAGCAGGGTCCACTATGTGAGTGTGACTTCATGTATGCCTACTTTGCATGCACCATAATCGGTGAGGCCCACACATCTGATAACAAGGTGCCCCAGAGCACCACATGGTGCTTGGTATGGCCTACTTGGCATTGTGGACTGTCATGTCCTAATAGGTGTGTGTGTTGTCCCCTCCTGTTCCCAGAAGGTCTGTCAGTGGTAGTAAGTGTTGTCCCAACATCATGTCCCTAGGTGTGGGCTGGGCAAGTCTTGTGTCTGGTACACTTCATCCACAGGCAGGGTGTTGTGCTGAGTGCCTCAACATGGCTCAGTCATGGCAGAGATTCAGTGCTACAGGCACTGTTGTTGTCTATGTAGTGTGTTGCTGCAATGGGATTGCAGGGTGTGGTGGACACCATGTTGATTTGGGCATCTCCTGTATTGCATTGATTGGATTCCTTTGTCCTTATAATGACACTAACACAACCCTGTATCTGTCTCTCATGCAGAATCACCAGTGGACACAGAGGAACGGGAGCCAGAAACCAGTGGTGGCGAGAGTAGCACCACAGCTGCACCGGAGGCCAGTGACACAGAGCTCACCAGCGCATCTGAGGGGGACCGTAGTATGCAGGAGGAATCCGTGCCTGAGACACAGAGTACTACATCATCTGATGCCAGCGGTGATGCATCCATGTTGGGAGGCACAGGGGATGGTTAGTCTGCATCATCATCTACCACACAGCGGCCAGTGGCCACCCTCCCAATCCACTTCCTCTGGTGCTGCCTGTGTCCATGTCAGTAAGAGGGGACGTGTCACATTCACACCTGGCACCGCTGAGCCTGCACCTGTCCCCCCTGCTGCCCTCTGCTGAGTCCGTAGAGGTCCTGCGCCAGCTTTGTGTGGGCCAAACCACCCTGCTCAATGCCTTCAGTGACCATGACAAAAAATTAGGCCAGGTGGTTGCATACATGGAAGGTATACACTCTGACATAGGTGGCCTACACCGTACAGTCCAGGCTTTGTCATCCACAGTGACGTCTGCCCTTCAACAGGCACATACTCCCATTCCTGCTCAGGTGCCTTTGTCCACCCCCCCACCCCCCCCAGTCAGTGACCACATCAGATGACAGCGACCACGGTTCGCATGTGCCACAAACACGATACAGCACAAGGAGCACACAGCAGACACAACCCAAGCGGTCCCGCCCACAGACACCATCCCCACAGAAGAGCAGAGCCACCCCAGAATGCAAAGACAAGAGCCAGTCTGGGAAGAGCAAGGCCGAAAAAGCAATGAGGCTGACATCAGGCTCACATGCCTCTGCGGCATCACCAGCGAAGGACTCAACTGTCCCAAAAACTTTACGCAGAGCTAGGTGTGCAGTATCTGTGCCCACTGAGGATGTGTTGTATGGCAAGGGTACACATAGGAAGGGCACAGGGCTACATCCCCCCACCACATCAACTCCAATTCCAAGCCCAGTGAAGCAGGTGGATATGGGCACTGTAGGGGCCAGCCCTGGCAAACAGGCAAAGGAGGGCACTGTAGGGGTCACCCCTGGCAAACAGGCAAAGGAGGGCACTGTAGGTGGGACACCTGGCAAAGAGGCAAAGGAGGGCACTGTAGGTGGGACACCTTGCAAACAGGGGAAGATGGTCCAGAGGCGTAGCCTGACAAAGCGTTCCGCAGGATCCGACACGTCACCAGAGGGAGTGCCAGTGTCTGCACCTGATGTGGGACAGTTGGTGTGTGTGCCTGTTGTGTCATCACAAGTTCCCATTAACCCCAAGATAGGGAAGCCATTTCGTATTCCCAAAAAGTGGAAGGGCACCCCTCAAACCTCTCCCACCCACACTGTGTCACAGGTCTGCATGACTCCACCTCCACATGCCACTATACCACCTAGTCCAAACAGCCCTCCAGCTTGCCAAACCACTGATAGCCCTACATCATCTGGGCCTCTGTCTCCCCAGTCAAGAGTTACTGCTGTCCTGGACACACAGCCAGCTCCAAGTCTGCCTGACAGCCAAGAGTAAGTGGTTGTCCCCCTAATACATTTGTCTCTCATACAGGTGTACTAGTCCTGCCCATTGTTTACCACCTGAGTGTGTTGCTGGCCATGGAAGGGTACAGTCAAACACACTCACTGTGCAGCTTCACATGTCCTGACTGTGCACTTCCCCATGCCCAGTGGCCCTGTTGCTCTGCTGTGTTGTACTCTCACCTGTGCAGCCTCTCATGTAATTGCTGTGAACATTGCCATGGAAACTGGCCCTGTTGCTCTGCTGTGTTGGAGTCTCCCCTGTGCCATGGACACTGGCCCTGTTGCTCTGCTGTGTTGGAGTCTGCCCTGTGCCATGGACATTGGCCCTGTTGTTCTGCTGTATTGTACTCTCACCTGTGCCATGGACACTGGCCCTGTTGATCTGCTGTGTTGTACTCTCCCCTGTAACATGGACACTGGCCCTGTTGCTCTGCTGTGTTGGAGTCTCCCCTGTGCCATGGACACTGGCCCTGTTGCTCTGCTGTGTTGGAGTCTCCCCTGTGCCATGGTCACTGGCCCTGTTGCTTTGATGTGTTGTACTCTCACCTGTGCAGCCTCTCATGTAATTGCTGTGAACATTGCCATGGACACTGGCTCTGTTGCTCTGCTGTGTTGGAGTCTCCCGTGTGCCATGGCCACTGGCCCTCTTGCTCTGCTGTGTTGGAGTCTCCCCTGTGCCATGAACACTGGCCCTGTTGCTCTGCTGTGCTGTACTCTCACCTGTGCCATGGACACTGGCCCTGTTGCTCTGCTGTATTGTACTCTCCCCTTTGCCATGGACACTGGCCTTGTTGCTCTGCTGTGTTGGAGTCTCCCCTGTGCCATGGACACTGGCCCTGTTGCTCTGCTGTGTTGGAGTCTCCCCTGTGCCATGGACACTGGCCCTGTTGCTCTGATGTGTTGTACTCTGACCTGTGCAACCTCTCATGTAATTTCTGTGAACATTGCCATGGACACTGGCCCTATTGCTCTGCTGTGTTGTACTCACACCTAATGAGGGCCAACAGGATGTGTTCAGAACCTGAAGAATACCTTCAAACTGAAATGAACATCCTGCAAAAATACAGGGAGAGAAAATACCCTGAATTTTCCTTGCAAGCTGCTCGAGACCGCATCATGCTATAGAATAGAAATGACCTCTTGACCCCCCGCACCAACATCGCTAACAGTGAAAGACCAGTATTTGTGTCCAGATACTCTTCTAGAAGTTTGTCAATCAAGAACATTATCTTAAGCAACTGGCAGATGATCCAATTCGAACCAGACTTCCATGGAATATTCAACTGTTCTCCATTGTTCGCTTACCAACGAGCGAACAATTTGAAAAATCTGTTGGAACCAAACCCAAATCACCGGATACAGTTTTTTCAGGAACTAAACCATGTCACAATTGCAGTCACTGCAACAATATTATTAGAGGCAATTTTATCAACCATCCTCTGTCTGGCAAACAGATCAAACTAAGGACTAACGCCACTTGTGATTCCATGAACTTGGTTTACTTACTAAAGTGCCCTTGCGGTTTACCCTACGTCGGGAAAACCGAAAGAAAAATCTAAATTCGCCTCACTGAGCACAAAAGCACAATAAGAAACAAGACCTTGAAATCTCCCCTAGATGCTCACTTTACCTCATCTCAACACAACATCAGCCAGTTAAGGTTCCTTGTACTGAAGGTTGTCCCGTTGAGACCTGGCATTGACAACCGCAAAAAGCTACTACAACGAGAACTCTTCTGGATAAAGTCGTTGGACTCGTGCCAACCAAAAGGACTCAATGAACGGATTGAATATAGTTGTTTTCTTTAAACATGCTCCTACATATCCTGTCTGGTTCATCGCCAACTGTTATTCTATCGAACCTTTTCTTTTTTTCAAGTTTCATTTTCTATCATTCTTTTATTCTTTCTTCAGCATCTTTTTTCACTTTTCCTCAACTTACTTTTTTTTACATTTTGTGATGATGATTTTTCATACAATCCAAATTGATATTAAGTTGTTTTTATTCTCAATGCATCTCTCTACAGTTCTCACTCTTCAGTCTATGTGCCCTTCTTCCCATTCCATTCATCTCACGACATTCATTCCTTTCCCTTTTCTATATTTCGTCTTTACTCTCTGTTCCTCACCATCTATCTAATTATGTATTCCCTACCTAAGATGGCCGACACTTCTGTGTCCCATCGATTGACGTTTAAGTAATTTTTACATGCTTTTAATGTTTAGTTTTCTTTTTATCTTATCCAATTTTTCCTGAGCATTTAAACCTTGTAGTTTGCACATTTGTCACTTTCCCCGATGTTCTGGGGTTTTCACCATCATATACGCCATACACCGTACACCCTCTAGTCTTCTTTCTATGTTTACCGGGCGTCTTCATAACACATTTTCTCACTTCCGCGTAGTGATTCTGCTGATACCCGCTACAGAACGCGGTTACTTCACTAGCTCGGTGAGAATCTCCATTTAACGTCAGTTTGACTTCTGTTTGCGTATCACTGTGAATTTAACCTGTGCACTCTCGGGTGTTCACTTGGGTGGTTTTGATTCAAAATGTACATATTCCGCACCGTTTGATTTTCGCATACAATTATGTACGAACTCCGTAAAGGTTTTTCCCTTTGCACTAGGTCCTATGTACGAACTCCGTAAAGGTTTTTCCCTTTGCACCAGGTCCTATCCTATTTATCACTTCGACCCATCTATCACTCTGTTCTTACTCACTTAGCATCGCGTTTTGGTTGCACAATACTTGGTTTTTCCTTCCGTTTTTCTCCTTCTTTTTCTTTCGCTTTTGCCCATGGTTATTAGGCCTTACTTTTCATTCCTTCATTTTCAAACTTAGGGTTAAGTTCATTTCCTGAAACAGTGTTTGTTTCCTTCACAGATTATCTTGAGTCCCCTGATGAAGGGACTTTTGTCCCGAAATGCATAGGGATTTTTGCATTTTGAAGCCTTTTCATCGTTTAAACCTTGAATAACATTATTTGAGTCATTATGAATGCAATATATGACCTTCAAGAATAAACCTATGATGAATTGATTGGATTCCTGAATTTGATTAATAAAGACAAAACCAGAGGCCAGACCTGCCTCCACAGGAGCGTCAACAGAAACCAGTGTGGGAATCTCCCACACCTGCTTGATATTAGTATACCTCAAGGGTCCCTCACCAGCCAGAAGGGACTATTCCTGAGGCGCCCAGAAACGTGTTTAATCTTCTGCAGTAGATTACCTATTTGAACCTTTACTACACCCCAGGTGTGCCACACCATCTCTATTCTTTTCTACTCTATTCTTTTTATTCCTTTCGTACTCACACCTGTGCCATGGACACTGGCCCTGTTGCTCTGCTGTGTTGGACTCTCCCTTGTGCCATGGACACTGGCCCTGTTGCTCTGCTGTGTTGTACTCTCACCTGTGCCATGGACACTGGCCCTGTTGCTCTGCTGTTGTGTACTCTCCCCTGTGCCATGGACACTGGCCCTGTTGCTCTGCTGTGTTGGAGTCTCCCATGTGCCATGGACACTGGCCCTGTTGCTCTGCTGTGTTGGAGTCTCCCCTGTGCCATGGACACTGGCCCTGTTGCTCTGCTGTGCTGGAGTCTCCCCTGTGCCATGAACACTGGTCCTGTTGCTCTGCTGTGCTAAAGTTTCACCTGTGCCATGGACACTGGCCCTGTTGCTCTGCTGTGTTGTACTCTCCCCTGTGCCATGGACACTGGCCCTGTTGCTCTGCTGTGTTCTACTCTCCCCTGTGCCATGGGCACTGGCCCTGTTGCTCTGCTGTGTTGGTGTCTCCCCTGTGCCATGGACACCGGCCCTGTTGCTCTGCTGTGTTGGAGTCTCCCCTGTGCCATGAACACTGGCCCTGTTGCTCTGCTGTGCTGTACTCTCACCTCTGCCATGGACACTGGCCCTGTTGCTCTGCTGTGTTCTACTCTCCCCTGTGCCATGGGCACTGGCCCTGTTGCTCTGCTGTGTTGGTGTCTCCCCTGTGCCATGGACACCGGCCCTGTTGCTCTGCTGTGTTGGAGTCTCCCCTGTGCCATGAACACTGGCCCTGTTGCTCTGCTGTGCTGTACTCTCCCCTTTGCCATGGACACTGGCCTTGTTGCTCTGCTGTGTTGGAGTCTCCCCTGTGCCATGTACACTTGCCCTGCTGCTCTGCTGTGTTGGAGTCTCCCCTGTGCCATGGACACTAGCCCTGTTGCTCTGATGTGTTGTACTCTCACCTGTGCAACCTCTCATGTAATTGCTGTGAACATTGCCATGGACACTGGCCCTATTGCTCTGCTGTGTTGTACTCACACCTAATGAGGGCCAACAGGATCTGTTCAGAACCTGAAGAATACCTTCAAACTGAAAAGAACATCCTGCAAAAATACAGGGAGAGGAAATACCCTGAATTTACCTTGCAAGCAGCTCGAGGCCGCATCATGCTATAGAATAGAAATGACCTCTTGACCCCCGAACCAACATCACTAACAGTGAAAGACCAGTATTTGTGTCCAGATACTCTTCTAGAAGTTTGTCAATCAAGAACATTATCTTAAGCAACTGGCAGATGATCCAATTCGAACCAGACTTCCATGGAATATTCAACTGTTCTCCACTGTTCGCTTACCAACGAGCAAACAATTTGAAAAATCTGTTGGAACACAAACCCAAATCACCGGATACAGTTTTTTCAGGAACTAAACCATGTCACAATTGCAGTCACTGCAACAATATTATTAGAGGCAATTTTATCAACCATCCTCTGTCTGGCAAACAGATCAAACTAAGGACTAACGCCACTTGTGATTCCATGAACTTGGTTTACTTACTAAAGTGCCCTTGCGGCTTACCCTACGTCAGGAAAACCGAAAGAAAAATCTAAATTCGCCTCACTGAGCACAAAAGCACAATAAGAAACAAGACCTTGAAATCTCCCCTAGATGCTCACTTTACCTCATCTCAACACAACATCAGCCAGTTAAGGTTCCTTGTACTGGAGGTTGTCCCGTTGAGACCTGGCATTGGCAACCGCAAAAAGCTACTACAACGAGAACTCTTCTTGATAAAGTCGTTGGACTCGTGCCAACCAAAAGGACTCAATGAACGGATTGAATATAGTTGTTTTCTTTAAACATGCTCCTACATATCCTGTCTGGGTCATCGCCAACTGTTATTCTATCAAACCTTTTCTTTTTTTCAAGTTTCATTTTCTATCATTCTTTTATTCTTTCTTCAGCATCTTTTTTCACTTTTCCTCAACTTACTTTTTTTTACATTTTGTGATGATGATTTTTCATACAATCCAAATTGATATTAAGTTGTTTTTATTCTCAATGCATCTCTCTACAGTTCTCACTCTTCAGTCTATGTGCCCTTCTTCCCATTCCATTCATCTCACGGCATTCATTCCTTTCCCTTTTCTATTTTTCGTCTTTACTCTCAGTTCCTCACCATCTATCTAATTATGTATTCCCTACCTAAGATGGCCGACACTTCTGTGTCCCATCGATTGACGTTTAAATAATTTTTACATGCTTTTAATGTTTAGTTTTCTTTTTACCTTATCCAATTTTTCCTGAGCATTTAAACCTTGTAGTTTGCACATTTGTCACTTTCCCCGATGTTCTGGGGTTTTCACCATCATATACGCCATACACCGTACACCCTCTAGTCTTCTTTCTATGTTTACCAGGCGTCTTCATAACACATTTTCTCACTTCCGCGTAGTGATTCTGCTGATACCCGCTACAGAACGCAGTTACTTCACTAGCTCGGTGAGAATCTCCATTTAACGTCAGTTTGACTTTTGTTTGCGTATCACTGTGAATTTAACCTGTGCACACTCGGGTGTTCACTTGGGTGGTTTTGATTCAAAATGTACATATTCCGCATCGTTTGATTTTCGCATACAATTATGTACGAACTCCGTAAAGGTTTTTCCCTTTGCACTAGGTCCTATGTACGAACTCCGTAAAGGTTTTTCCCTTTGCACCAGGTCCTATCCTATTTATCACTTCGACCCATCTATCACTCTGTTCTTACTCACTTAGCATCGCGTTTTGGTTGCACAATACTTGGTTTTTCCTTCCGTTTTTCTCCTTCTTTTTCTTCCGCTTTTGCCCATGGTTCTTAGGCCTTACTTTTCATTCCTTCATTTTCAAACTTAGGGTTACGTTCATTTCCTGAAACAGTGTTTGTTTCCTTCAAAGATTACCTTGAGGCCCCTGATGAAGGGACTTTTGTCCCGAAATGCATAGGGATTTTTGCATTTTGAAAAGTTTTCATCGTTTGAACCTTGAATAACAATATTTGAGTCCTTATGAATGCAATATATGACCTTCAAGAATAAACCTATGATGAATTGATTGGATTCCTGAATTTGATTAATAAAGACAAAACCAGAGGCCAGACCTGCCTCCACAGGAGCGCCCACAGAAACCAGTGTGGGAATCTCCCACACCTGCTCGATATTAGTATACCTCAAGGGTCCCTCACCAGCCAGAAGGGACTATTCCTGAGGCGCCCAGAAACGTGTTTAATCTTCTGCAGTAGATTACCTATTTGAACCTTTACTACACCCCAGGTGTGCCACACCATCTCTATTCTTTTCTACTCTATTCTTTTAATTCCTTTCGTACTCACACCTGTGCCATGGACACTGGCCCTGTTGCTCTGCTGTGTTGGAGTCTCCCCTGTGCCATGGACACTGGCCCTGTGGCTCTGCTGTGTTGTACTCTCACCTGTGCCATGGACACCGGCCCTGTTGCTCTGCTGTTGTGTACGCTCCCCTGTGCCATGGACACTGGCCCTGTTGCTCTGCTGTGTTGGAGTCTCCCATGTGCCATGGACACTGGCCCTGTTGCTCTGCTGTGTTGGAGTCTCCCCTGTGCCATGGACACTGGCCCTGTTGCTCTGCTGTCTTGTATTCTCACCTGTGCAGCCTCTCAGGTAATTGCTGTGAACATTGCCATGGACACTGGCCCTGTTGCTCTGCTGTGCTGGAGTCTCCCCTGTGCCATGAACACTGATCCTGTTGCTCTGCTGTGCTAAAGTTTCACCTGTGCCATGGACACAGGCCCTGTTGCTCTGCTGTGTTGTACTCTCCCCTGTGCCATGGACACTGGCCCTGTTGCTCTGCTGTGTTCTATTCTCCCCTGTGCCATGGGCACTGGCCCTGTTGCTCTGCTGTGTTGGTGTCTCCCCTGTGCCATGGACACTGGCCCTGTTGCTCTGCTGTATTGTACTCCCACCTGTGCCATGGACACAGGCCCTGTTGCTCTGCTGTGCTGTACTCTCCCCTGTGCCATGAACACTGGCCCTGTTGCTCTACTGTGGTGGAGTCTCCCCTGTGCCATGGACAATGGCCCTGTTGCTCTGCTGTGTTGGAGTCTCCCCTGTGCCATGGACACTGACCCTGTTTCTTTGGTGTGTTCTACTCTCACCTGTGCAGCCTCTCATGTAACTGCTGTGAACATTGCCATGGACACTGGCCCTGTTGCTCTGCTGTTTTGGAGTCTCCCCTGTGCCATGGCCACTGGCCCTGTTGCTCTGCTGTGTTGGAGTCTCCCCTGTGCCATGGACACTGGCCCTATTGCTCTGCTGTGCTGTACTCTCACCTGTGCCATGGGCACTGGCCCTGTTGCTCTGCTGTGTTGTATTCTCCCCTTTGCCATGGACACTGGCCATGTTGCTCTGCTGTGTTGGAGTCTCTCCTGTGCCATGGACACTGGCCCCGTTGCTCCGATGTGTTGTATAAGGGTGGGCGTAAAATCCGTTTCGCGGGCGAATTTGCGGATTTTCCGCGATTTCGCGATCCGCGAATCTCGCGAAATCGCTGTAAAATCAGCGAATCACCGGGGACGAATTTGCAGCCAAGCAAGGGTAACTGCAGCAGATGCAAAAGTTGAACCTAATTTCTTTGTAACCTTTTACAAAAGGGTTACAAACAAATTACCTTCAACTTGGACACCTGCTGCTAATTGCTTCATGGCGCCTCGTTGCCTACTTGCAACTATTCTCTGACCCTGCTCTGACCCTTGAAGCAGGGTCAGAGAATAGTTACAAGTAGGCAACGAGACACCTGTCCAAGGAATTAAACCTCATCAGGAAGCACTTACAGATATAAAAAAACAGGAAGAAGGGAGAGGATGGCAAATACACCCATTTTTGTTGTCAGGAGGGGTGAAACTAAAAGAGACCTTTACAGCACAATTTTCATATGCATTTTGCTAAAAATAAAAAGCTGTATGTTCTGTAGGGGCAACTCAGGAATCTGGCCCTTCAGAGATCCAGCCTCTCTTTCTTTCTCTCGTTCTCTCTCTCCCTCTCTCTTTCCCTCTCTATCTATCTATCTATCTATCTATCTATCTATCTATCTATCTATCTATCTATCTATCTATCTATCTATCTATCTATCTATCTATCTATCTATCTATCTATCTATCTATCTATCTATCTATCTATCTATCTATCTATCTATCTCTCTCTCCCATAAACGACTGCATGGGTAACTTCGCTATGCAAGCGGCTCGCGAAGACGCAAAAAGCCCCGCGAACACGCAAAAAACCCCGCGAACACGCAAAAAATCCCGCGAACATGCAAAAAAACCAAAAAATCCGCAAATTCGCACAAATTCGCGAATTTTGCGGATCGCGAATTCGCAAATCCGCAAATTCGCGGATCGCGAATTTGCAAACTTCGCCCATGCTTAGTGTTGTACTCTCACCTGTGTAGCCACTCATGTAATTGCTGTGAACATTGCCATGGACACTGCCCCTATTGATCTGCTGTGTTGTACTCTCACCTGTGCCATGGACACTGGCCCTGTTGCTCTGCTGTGTTGGAGTCTCCCCTGTGCCATGGACACTGGCCCCGTTGCTCTGCTGTGTTGTACTCTCACCTGTGCCATGGGCACTGGCCCGTTGCTCTGCTGTGTTGTACTCTCCCCTGTGCCACGGACACTGGCCCTGTTGCTCTGCTGTGTTGGAGTCTCCCCTGTGCTATGGACACTGGCCCTGTTGCTCTGCTGTGTTGGAGTCTCCCCTATGCCATGGACACTGGCCCTGTTGCTCTGATGTGTGTACTCTCACCTGTGCAGCCTCTCATGTAATTGTTGTGAACATTGCAATGGACACTGGCCCTGTTGCTCTGCTGTGCTGGAGTCTCCCCTGTGCCATGGACACTGGCCCTGTTGCTCTGCTGTGTTGGAGTTTCCCCTGTGCCATGGACACTGGCCCTGTTGCTCTGCTGTGTTGGAGTTTCCCCTGTGCCATGGACACTGGCCCTGCTGCTCTGCTGTGTTGGAGTCTCCCCTGTGCCATGGACACTGGCGCTGTTGCTCTGCTGTGTTGGAGTCTCCCCTGTGCCTTGGACACTGGCCCTGTTGCTTTGATGTGTTGTACTCTCACCTGTGCAGCCTCTCATGTAATTGCTGTGAACATTGCCATGGACACTGGCCCTGTTGCTCTGTTGTGCTGGAATCTCCCCTGTGCCGTGGACACTGTCCCTGTGCTCTGCTGTGTTGGAGTTTCCCCTGTGCCATGGACACGGGCCCTGTTGTTCTGCTGTGTTGTAGTCTCACCTGTGCCATGGACACTGGCCCTGTTGCTCTGCTGTGTTGTACTCTTACCTGTGCCATAGACACCGGCCCTGTTGCTCGGCTGTGTTGTACTTTCACCTATGCCATGGACACTGGCCCTGTTGCTGTGCTGTGTTGTTCTCTCCCCTGTGCTATGGACACTGGCCCTGTTGCTCTGCTGTGTTGGAGTCTCCCCTGTGCCATGGACACTGGCCCTGTTGCTCTGCTGTGTTGTACTCTCACCTGTGCAGCGTCTCATGTAAATGCTGTGCCAGCTGCCATGGACACTGTCCTTCCTGTTTGTAGTTTGCCTGTGCAGATTCTGTTGCATATGATCAGCATTTTGTGACTTGATCTGGTCTACTGTTGTTCTACTGTCACATTCGTGCAATATGTGAATAAAGTCAGTTACTCCTGTCGTGTGTTTTGTCAGAGTCCTTGCTGATTAAAGTGATTTTGATGTGTTCATTTGGTTGCCTGTGCACCATGCTCTATGTGTCACTTCAACATTGCCAAGATCTTTGCCCGCATCACAAATAGGGGTGACTGGTTCTTCAGTCCATTCAGACACTGATACTGGTGTTATCTGTGATGGCTATTGTTCCTGTCATGCAGTTCTCTTTTGAGTAGTTTGCTATTGTTAACAACATTGCTGCCATGTCAAGTTGGGGAACACTGCCAGCACATGGTGTGATACTGTGCACAGGTTTGCATGCAGGCTGGGCAATGCCATGATGTATGTGTGTTATTCCTTTATGTGTGCCCAGCTGTGTATGTGTATGGTCATCTTGTTTTGGCCCTTTGTCCTGGTCCCATGGCATACATGAGATGTGTGGTCTTGGGTGTGCAGTGTTCGTTTGCCTTCGATGTGTGTCCCGGCTGCAGTGGGGTGACTTGTTGCCTGGTGGGTCATGTGTGGGTGCCCTTGTGGATGTGTTCTGACCCCCAGCAGAGTGTCTGTGGTGGAATTGTACCCTGTGTCAGCCCGTGTGTTGTGTGTTGTGTTTGTGTAGTTGTGTAGTTGCGTACTTGCGGCGCCGTCCGAGGTGGCCCATTTGATGATAGTGGTGTAGGAGGTACAGCACCGGAAACACATGTAGGGCTGGGTCCGTGGCGTTCATGACCGGGTGGAGAGGAGCGGGTCCGTGCTATCGCGCTCCGCTGTCGAGTTTCCGCCAGGTCAGGTTAGGCACAGCAGTGAGTCTCCATTGGCTCATACCACTGCGGTGGCGGGCGCACTTTGATGGCGGTGCAGGTCGCTCCGCGGCGAACGGGAAATTACCTGTATTTTCCTTTACTAATATGGCGGACCTGATTCACGCTACTCGCGTGCGGAAAAAGGCGTTTTTCCGCCCCACCAGCACCGCGGTGGCACCGCCCGACATCCTAATGGACCCCTTAGTGTTTTGAATTCTGTCTGAAAAGTACCTTTTCTTAGCTTTTTTGATAGCCGACTTGTATAATCTGTTAATTTTCTGTAGGTGAAGTTTGTCTTCTTTGGTGTTTGTTTTGAGCCAGGTACATTGCAGCTTTCTAAATTGTTGTTTTATGTCTTTTATTTCTATGTTTCTCCGAGGCGCTTTTTTTCTTTTGTTCTGTTGTGTGGTTTTGAGTGGTATCAGGATGTCAAAAGCTACCTGTAGCCACTCATATAGATTTTGAACAGAATTTATTGTTTCCATATTTGTACTTGATATTAGTTGTGTTTCTAAGTGTTCCAAATTGAGTTTGTTCCACGACCGATAGGTGGATGGATGTAAGGTAGTTTTAGGTGAGTCGCTTAGTGTTGTTTTATGTTGGAAAGCAAGCAAGTGGTGGTCTGACCATGTGACTGGAGTTATAGTTTGAAAGTCGGCAATAAAAACTACTTTCTGGGAAAAAAGCAGCATAAAGCTGCACAAATTTCAGGTGACACAATATGAAAGCGGAGATAAAGTTGGGAAGTTATTAGCCTACAAAATAGCTGACGAGAGAGCTAATACTGTGATTAAAAACTTGAGGGGTCCTAATGATACTATACTTGACCAACCAGTGGAAATATTAGAACATTTCGTATCATAATATAAAAAATGATACACTCCAGAAACTATTCCGACAGTGGCATCCATTCAGAACTATCTGGATACTTTCTCGAAAAACCCGATTCCCTTGAGTTGGAACAACTCTCCATTCATATTAGTCAACTTGAGATTGGACACGCGATTTCTTCTTTGCCATCTGGGAAAGCGGCCGGCGAAGATACGATTCCTTTATAGATAGATAAGCTATGTGCAGAGGAGCTCATACCTCTCCTCCATCAAGTCATTAACTATATTGGGGATAGTGGGAAAGCACCGAGTTCTTGGAATAGGGTAGAATTGGTCTTTTTTTAAAAAAAAGGGGAAACCACCAGATGATTGCGGCTCTTATCGCCCCATCTCGCCAGTTAATGCAGATGCAAAAGTGTTTGCAAAGGTGTTGGCCACCCGTTTAGCACCTTATATACCTAAAATAGTCAGCCCACACCAACATGGGCTTGTTATGGGTAGGGACACCACAGCACATATTTATATGGCTGTAACAGCCTTTGATATAGCAGAAAAGGAATCCACTCCACTCGGTATGATTATGCTTGACGCAGAGAAGGCTTTTGACCGAGTGGGGTGGGAGTACCTGTGGCTAGTGATGGCTGGCTTTGGCTTTAGGGGTAAATTTTTGAACTGGACTCAATCATTATACGATAATCCTATCGCCAAAATTAATTATGCAGGCTTGTTATCAGCTTCTTTTTCTATTACTCGGGGAACCCGTCAGGGGTGTCCCCTGTCACCTCTTTTGTTTGCCTTATCAATAGAACCATTTTTTCATGCATTACAATTACAATCCGGTATTATCCCCTTTAAGTATGGCCCGCATTTACTAAAACTTACAGCTTATGCCGACGATATCGCCATTTATTCTACCGATATCGCAAAAGGAATCCAGGGCATTACGGCAGAAGCTAGCAGATTCGGGGACGTCTCTGGATACAAACTGAATATAAAATAAAATATAAATATAAATAAAACCCAAATAATTGCTAACCACAAACCAGGGAGGGCAACTATTGGATTATGCCAGACGTGAACATATTTAGGGGTCAAGATATCTGCTAAAACTAAGGACATAATTAAAATAAATTATGATGGTTTAGTTAAAACTACTATAACTCTTTTAAAAAAATGGCACAAACTCCCTCTAAATATTATAGGCAGAATTAATTTGATCCGAATGATTATATTACCTAAATTTCTTTATTTATTCCATTCTATTCCTTTGGCATTGGGTAATTCTTTTTTTAGAAATTTGAACGGATTCTTCAGCAGCTTTATTTGGGGGTATCGTAAAGCCTGTAGATCTATGACTCTCCTAAAAGGGGCTCTAGAGGCAGGAGGGTTGAACTTCCTGGACTTCAAGTTATATTTTTGGGCAACGTTTGTAGGACGCCTGCGACATTTAATTAACTTGGATGGTGTAGAAAACCAACCTTACTTTCTTATGTTTACGTTTAATACGGATGCTAACTTGTTTCTGTGGAGAATCAATGACCCTAACTATTTCAAAAGGGTGCGATTTAAGACCGCCAGAGACCTGGTTAAACTCTGGAGTAACATACAGGCTTTCTGTAATGTGAGCTTTTTCCATCCTAAACTGATTTTATCGGGAAATCCCGGCTTGCCGGGAATATTTAGTGATGGATCAACCAATATTTGGCTGGCGCATGGAATAAAAACACTTGGGGATTTGTATGGCACACAAGGGCTCCTGAGCTCTGAAACTCTTAAAACACTCTATAATGTTTTAGACTCTATGAGGTTTAAGTATATGCAAATATATGATTATTTGATTCGAAAAATGAAACTTCAGAATGTCTCTGATTCTAATATATGGGACAGCCTTTACTCGCAGAAAAATAAGTAATTTAAAATTTGCTGCTATAAATCTTTTAATACATATAGAGACACTGATTGTAGTACTCTAGTGGAGAAATGGAGTAGGATGCTGGGGAGTAATATCACTCCGGCGGTTATTAATACATCTTTACGTAACATTAACAAAGCAGTTCTCTCTTCAAGTCTAAGACTGCAGCAATTCAAAACAACCTGTATGCTCTACCACACCCCTGAGAGAATATCCAAATGGGCTTCGAACAGTACATACAGTGATCGATCTAAATGCCTCAAGTGTGCATTAGCAGCGGCAGACCTGTTGCATATGCTGTATACCTGCCCTATGATATCAGAATTTTGGACGTCTTTCGAGAACATTATGAAACCGAAGTTAGGGTGTACATTTTTTTTTAGATCCAGCGTTAGTTTTGCTTGATGTTATTGTTATGAACACTCCACAAAGGGTTTTAATTACAATCATGTTATTGTGCGCCAAACTCATAATTGCTCGCGCTTGGATTTCTCCCAATCCCCCACACATCATGGAATGGTGGTCACTGCCTAACGAGATTCATTGTATGGAACTTGCTTTGGCCAGGCTCAGGGGCAATAAGTCCTTAGCTAAATTCGATAAGATCTGGGGGTCTTTTATTAGTTGAAAGATATTCACTATCTGATGTTTGCTCAGTAGATAAACTTTGATTTATGCTGTATGCCTGCAACGATACTTGCATTTAACTTGATTGGATTTGATTAGAAGTTATTAATGATCCGAATTGGCTAAGGATGCAGAATGAGAATAAACCATATACAAGAAGAATGATCAAATGGATGCATACTCCCAAACCTGGAAACCGTTCCTCTAACCTACGACCACACAGGTCCAGCCAATGAGGACTGTTCCAACTGGTTTACCTTTACTCACAAGGAAAGTCCCGAGATACCCGGGTCAAATATTCAAAGTATCCGCGGCTCCTGCAGGAATACTTATACTTTAATTCACATGCCTCTCCCTTGATGTTCAACACAATAGGAGAAAGACTCCACCGGTTCTTACCCAGTCCACCTGCCCCACACTGCACAGTATACTTTTGCTGCTGATTGTGACTTTCCGGACTAAGTGTATGAAGCTTTGTGTTATACTACTTCTGAATGTGCACTTTATTTTTTTGTTCAGTGTACTATTTGATGGGTGCTTGACGACACTGAAATTATGTTGATATGCCAACAAATATTTGTTGCAAAATAAAAGAGGGGAAAACTTCAAACTGGGACAAACCTGGTCTCTGTATTCAACCTGTGCTCCATTGCGGTTGGTCTTAAACTTTACCCTTGCCTTGGTCTAGTACGACTAGTTGCCAAAAACTGGTGCTTTGCACTTTTTGGCGCTATTTGTATTTTACAATTTAATTTATCTTATCTTATTGGATTTTTGATGTTTTGGTCTCATTTTGTTCATTGAAAAATTCGCTAATCTTCTAAATTGGAGTAGGATTTTTATTGTGTTGTTTTTTTGCCTTTTTGACTGTTTTTGTACTTCTAAATGCTTCAAAAAATGTCCTAATTTAAGTCTAGTTGCTCTGTGCCATAGCTACAAGGGACTGAGCTGAGATTTAAATTACTTATACTTTTACTGGACCTAACAAACATAGTGACATTATTACTTATGCTTACCATCCACCCCAACTAATAATACACTTTCTCACAAGTGTTTTTTAAAAGGAAAGACCAGTTATGCAACATGGTTGCCCACAGACAATGCATTATCCATTTTGCCTGCCATAGCTCGAGGTGCAGCCTTCAAGAGACCTGGACAAGGGATGAGATCTCCTTCGGGGGTTTCCAGATATTTTCAATCCCCGCTGTCTGGGGTGGGAGAGGCCGACCTTCTGGAGGCTCGGCAACCTGGGTGGCTTCTGACTTAGGATGCCGAGCCTCAAGATATCCAGTAGATTCGGAAGATATACTGGCCGTCCTACTTGAATGGCCGGGTCCTTTTAAATTATTAGTTATAAATATCTACTCCAGGCCAGTCAAAATAGCGTCCACTTCCAAAACCATAGAGGCACTGTCATGCCTTCTGGAAACAATCCATGCGGATATGTCTTACCTAATAGGGGGGGACTTCAATTCACACTTTGAGCCATTACCTGGTCTACTTGATGGACCCTCCCTAGAGGAGGATTCAAGTTGGCAGGTCCCTCAGACTGAAGCACCCCCTCCCAGAGCATGGACATCCCTTGCCGTCCAGATAAACACTTTAAATCTCACCTACGGTTTGAGAGCCTGTAACGGCCGCACTAGGTCTGACATCCCGTCCAAATTTACATTTAATAAAGCAGGGAGGCAATCCAGAACTGACTACTTCCTGGTACAGTTGCAGGCATGGAAAAGGGTGGTGGACTTTAAAATAATACCCAGGCATGACAGTGACCACAATGCCTTGGAGCTGGAGTATGCCATCCCTTCTCCATGGGTGACTGTGACAGGTGAGCAGAAATGGAAAGGAGGACACCTTCTGGAGAATAACAGGAGGCGGATAAAATGGGAAAAGCTTGCCTCCAGCGGAGAAAAGCTTGCCTCCCTCTATGATGGGATTATTCCCATCCTCGAGGAGGCTTTTGACTTGTGGAATTCAGACTCCCCAATGGATAGAAGTGATGATCTAGCTCAAGTACATGCGCATCTAATTAAGAAGCTCGAAGCTGACCTTTTCAGCACAGGCCGACCAAGAGCGCAGGGACAAACCAAGAATACCTGGTACAATAGCACTTGTCGACTGGCAAAACGAGACCTCCTATCCACCATAAAAGAAGGAGGCTCCAGGGAGGAGATCCGCTCTAAAAGGAGTGCTTACAAATCACTTATAGCTAATGCTAAAAAAGAGTGGGACGTACAGCACTGGGAGAATCTATTGGAGTCCCTAGCTGAAAGGGACTCCCGTAGATTCTGGAGAATAATCAACCATGGGAGCGGGGATCTTCCCTCTGCTATCGAACCCAACATTGCTGCCAATGTTTGGCAGGATCACTTCCAACAACTATATTCCCCTGAAAACAATGAGTTAGTAACACCAACATCTATTGGCCTTACCACATATACATCTGCCCCTTTCACTATAAAAGATATTAAGGTGGCTATAGCGGGGCTTGCTTCCGGAAAAGCCCCGGGTCTGGATGGGGTGCCGGGTGACCTTTTTAGACAGGAACCTGGGATCTGGGCACCCTATTTGATGATTCTATTCAATGCAGTGCTGGGGGGGATGAAAATACCGGATACTTGGCTGAGAGCGGAGGTGGTCCCGATATTTAAAAAAGGGTCACCTCTGCTCCCCGCCAACTATCGCCCAATCAGCCTCATTGATGTAACCCTAAAATTGTTTGGGAGACTAATCCTTGATAGGCTCCAAAGCTGGATGGAGGAGACTGATATTTTGAGCCCTCTCCAGGCGGGATTCAGGAAGGGAGTGTCAACAGTGGATCAAATGATCAGATTAAACATCCTATACTGGAAGACGGTACATCTAGAAGGGGGGTCACTCTATGCGGTCTTCGTGGACCTCCGTGCCGCCTTCGACTTGGTCCCTCGGGCCAAGTTGTGGGCGGTACTGGGGGATTTGGGTGTCCCTGGAGACATTCTCCAGATTCTCATCAGGCTACACACAGACAACTACGCCCGTGTAAGATATGGAAAGGGCGGTAGGCTGACAGATAGGTTCCCTGTCCTACGCGGGGTAAGGCAGGGTTGCGTGTTGGCGCCAACCCTGTTCTGTTTATTCATGAACGGGGTGATAGAGCACTTGTGCAGAATCCCTAACATTGATGCGCCGCTATTGAACAGCAGCAGGGTGCCAGCGATTATGTTCGCGGATGACACCCTGCTGTTGTCAAAAACACCAATGGGGCTACAGAGGGTTCTGAATGGATTCTTGGAGTTTTGTAATGAAAGGGGATTAGAAATATACCCCTCCAAGACTAAATTCATGGTCCTAAGCCATAAACCCAAAAGCTGCCCAAACCCCCGCTTGGGATCTACACCCCTAGAAAGAGTTCAAGTGATTGAGTACTTAGGCATAACCCTCAATCAAAATCTAACCTGGTTGCCACATAAAACAAAGGCAACCTCCTAAATGCCTTTTGTGAATACCGAAAGTCTTAAAATTAGGATCTTTCTCAGTTTAGTAGTAGTAAAGTTAGGACTCCTAACTTTAGGACTCCTAAATGCCTTCTGTGAACTAACTTTACTACTCCTAAAATGAGAAAAATCCTACCTTTACGACTTTAGGTATTCACAGAAGGCATTTAGGAGTCCAAAAGTTAGGAGTCCTAACTTTACTACTATTAAACTGAGAAAAATCCTAATTTTAAGACTTTCGGCATTCACAGAAGGCATTTAGGAGTCCTAAAGTTAAGAATCCTAACTTTACTGCTACTAAACTGAGAAAAATCCCAATTTTAAGACTTTCGGTATTCACAGAAAGCATTTAGAAGTCCTAACTTCTGTGAATACCGAAATGAGTAAGTGCCTTCTGTGAAAACCAAAAAGAGGTAGTGCCTTCTGTAAATACCAAAATGGTAGTAAGTTTAGAATTTTGTCTTAAGTTAGTTCTGTGAATCGGGCCCTATGAGCTTAATCCGGGAAGGTTCTTTAACCGATATTTTCACCAAAGCAAAAGACTCTTACACGTCTGAGTATGTCTTAGACACTATGTCCCCAGTCTACGTAAGAAAGATCTTTCTGCAATGGAGATACGGCTCTCTTCCATTGAGGTCCTTCACTAAATCCTGGGGCGGCAACCTAGATTCGGGTAACTGCCCAGCGTGCAACTACAAGCTGGAAAGTGACCTACACGTGGTCTTGTTCTGCAAAGCCTACAGTAAAATTAGGAGTTATTGGCTGGTCCCCTACTTAAGGAACTTGGGCTTCCGAACTTATACCCCCGCCTACAGAGTGCTCAAAACAGACCTAACAGCCCCAACTGTGTTTGTAATGGCGAAATTTTTGGTGGCAATGTGGAGATTACGTGCAAGAATTATAAGGGACTCCAATGCGGCACGATCCATTAGCTTTTAATCTAATCTATAATCTTGTATTTATGAATCCTCGAACTTTAAAATGCTGAATCTATTTTTAAAATTTTAACGGTTTAATGCTTGTTTTACTTGTACATCTTTTATGATCTCAATGATCGAAATAAAGATTATTTGAATTTGAATTTGACTTATACTTTTACTGGACCTAACAAACATAGTGACATTATTACTTATGCTTACCATCCACCCCAACTAATAATACACTTTCTCACAAGTGTTTTTTTAAAAGGAAAGACCAGTTATGCAACATGGTTGCCCACAGACAATGCATTATCCATTTTGCCTGCCATAGCTCGACTGTGACTTTAGTGCAGTGATTACGTGTTACCCAGCGTCAAAAAGACAATAAGGACAGATACAGCATTGACAGCTGCGTCCCCTCATCCACAAGGTGAGGTACAGCACTAAAGAAACAACAGTGCTACCTATCCTCATACATGAAGTACAGTCACAACAAATTAATCAATTTAGAAATTATCAAGGAGGTGATGCACACAAAAATTTGTAACTTTATGGTACTGTAATTTCGAATAAGTAGTTATTATACAGTTCACGAGAGATCATTTAGTGATCACTGAATTTCAGTATACTGTATATGTTTTGTATAATGTTATAGTAGTAAGATAAACATAGTGATTCTTTAATGTGGTCATGAATTTAAGTCACAAATACAGCTTTGCAAGACTAACAGCCCTTTGTAGATCATAAGAGTAGCATGCATACATACGCGATGTGGGTGTGATGTTTGTTGAATCACTGACGAATCACTGACAGAATATCGGCGTCGAAAATATTGACATAAAAAATATCGGAGGTGGAATATCGACATCAAAAATATTGAAGTCCTATCTACAATAAGGTAAGTACAAAAATATTGAAAAAAATATTGTTGTAAAAAATATTGTTTTTTAATATAGAAAAATAATACAAAATTAAATAAATAATACATATAATTAAAAGAAACACAGTAAAAAATATATTTAAACTTATAAGTAGTACATATAATGTAAAACAAATGAAACATAGATGTATAAAATATAATATATATACTTAGTTAAAAATATTTACAATGAATTATTCTAATAACTCATAAATTGTTAAAAAATAATTTATACATGATAAATACATACATACACATGCAACAATAATGTAAATAAAAATATCAAAACTATAAAAAACTAATTTTAAAAATGAATTTTAAATAAATAAAACACTACATTAACTAAAACAATAAATATTGGATAGCGTAGGGGTAAAAATTACTATTCCAACTCCAGAGGGTGAAACAGTAGGGAAAGTGTTGGATAGCGTAGGGATTAAAATTACTATTTCAACTCCAGAAGGTGCAACAGTAGGGAAAGTGTTGGATAGCGTAGAGATTAAAATTACTATTCCAACTCCAGAGGGTGCAACAGTAGCGAAAGTGTTGGATAGCATAGGGGTAAAAATTACTATTCCAACTCCAGAGGGTACAACAGTAGGGAAAGTGTTGGATAGCGTAGGGATTAAAATTACTATTCCGACTCCAGAGGGTGCAACAGTAGGGAAAGTGTTGGATAGTGTAGAGGTTAAAATTATTATTCCAACTCCAGAGGGTACAACAGTAGGGAAAGTGTTGTATAGAGTAGGGGTAAACATTACTATTCCAACTCCAGAGGGTGCAACAGTAGGGAAAGTTTTGGATAGTGTAGGGGTTAAAATTGCTATTCCAACTCCAGAGGGTGCAACAGTAGAGAAAGTGTTGGATCGCATAGGGGTGAAAATTACTAATCAAACTTCAGAGGGTGCAACAGTAGAGAAAGTGTTGGATAGCGTATGGATTAAAATAACTATTCCAACTCCAGAGGGTGCAACAGTAGGGAAGTGTTGGATAGCGTAGGGGTTAAAATTACTATTCCATCTCCAGAGGGTACAACAGTAGGGAAAGTGTTGGATAGCGTAGGGGTAAAAGTCACTATTCCAACTCCAGAGGGTGCAACGGTAGGGAAAGTGTTGGACAGCATAGGGATTAAAATTACTGTTCCAACTCCAAAGGGTGCAAAAGTAGGGAAAGTGTTGGATAGCATAGGGGTAAAAATTACTATTCCAACTCCGGAGGGTGCAACAGTAGGGAAAGTGTTGGATAGCATAGGGGTCAAAACAACTTCCTAACAATTAAAATAGTAATTATTTTTGAAAAAATTAAAAATTTAATTATTAAATTACAACAAAATACCAATAAATAATTATTTAAAAATAATTACCAATTAAAAATTAATTTTCAATTAAAATAAATGCAATTGAATAATTATTAAAAAGTTCTTAAGAACTAATACAAAAATATAAAATAAATACATTTCAAACAAAAATCAATAATTACTAATATCATTTAGCAATTAATAATTAATTAGCAATACATTATTGATAAATACTAATACATTATAAAAAATAAAATGTAATTCTCAATTAAAAATTAATAAACAATTACAAAAAAGTACATAATTAGTAAAAATTAATTACCAATTAATAATTCATTAACAATAATTTAATTATCAATACTCAACCCTAAAAAAACTATTTACTAAATTACAATTAAATTACTTCCCACCCTATTACCCTATAATCTCACAACACACTTCAATAATAAATGAATACAATTACTATAATTACCAAGTAATCAATTATTAAAATGTAAATACCAAATATTAAAAATTAATTACCAATTAAAAATGAATTAACATAGAAATATTTATCAATACCAATAAATAAAAACTACATATTTACTTAATTACAATTAAATTACTTCCCGCTCTATTCCCTTATAAACCCACAACCCGCTACAAAACTAAAACGCATATTTATTTAAAAATATGTAATAATTCCTAAAAAATATTTAATTAATTTACTATAAATAAATTACTTCCCACCCTATTCCACTATAAACCCACAACCCGCTACAGTACTAAACCGCATAATTTACTTAAATAAATTATTACTAACTTCAAAAATGTAATATATATATTTTAAAACTAGTTCAATAATTAACAAAATTTATAAAAATAAAGATATAAAATAAAATACATAACACCAATATTAATATCGATATTAGTAACATCATTATTTTTGCTTTCGATATTACTAACTTCGATATTGACAAAAACTATATTTCTTACCTTCAGGTCGATATTCTGGTCGTCGATATTCTTGATTTCGATATTCTGTCCCTCCAAAATTTTGGACTCAATATTATTGCCTGTCGAAATAAAAACGTTGATATTTAGACTATTTACCATGTTTGTTATCATGCTCAACGAGGTAGGTAAGAGGGTGTAATAAATTGGGCTGTCAGTTAAGTGGGGTGGCTCCCTATCTTAAGCTACAAACACAATCCTTGCTGAGTAAACCACTAAAGTCATGAAATTAACCTGGGTTTGCTAACCACCTGGTAGTTATGGCACAGATCAATCAAGCATAACTTAGAGGCAATGTGTGAAATATTTATGTATTGCCAAAACAGTCATAAAGTCAAAACATAATGCACAAAAAATTCCAAACTAATTTAGAAAAATAGAGTAAATTGTAATAAGTTAAAAGATGCCAAAATTCCAAAAAGGAAAACCTGAGATCTGAATTTTCAAAGTTTTAAATAAAAGTGGCACCAAACGCATTACGTACAAAAAGCAGTCAACTGGTTGCGATAGACTGTGACCTAAGAGCAATTTTAGGCTGACCATGCTGAAGCAACAGTCAGTTACTGAAACCAGGTCCGCCCCGCTCAGAAGTTTTACTTTGGGCTGTAGTTTCAAAAATGTAAATCCTAAAATCTTCAGCAGGGCAAGTTAGTAATCTGTAGCAGAGGAGGGCTCAGTGAGGTAGGATAGCCATCAGGTTGGGTCTTGGTGAAGTTGCTGGATTTTGATAGGAAAGCTCTGACCTGTAGAAATTTAAATTGCATACCCAAGGAAGGTCACTCACTAGCCAGATACTTTTGGAGACTTTGTCCATTCAAGATTTTATTATTCGCATGTGGTCAACTTTTTGGAGCTCGGACTCCTCCACAGGGCAAAAGTTGCAGGCTGTAGCCAAAGAGGGTAGCCGAAGGGGGCTCCACAAGGCCACAAACCGTCCCATGAGGTCCCACTGAATCGGAAGTGCTGCTGCAGAAAAGGACCAGGCAGTGGAAGCCTGAATCAACAGCCCAGTGATAACACACATTAGTCGGATTAGGTTGGCAGGTAGGTCCTAGTCCTCCATAGGTCTGTGGCAACAAAACGTTTTTAAGTCCAAGGTTTTCAGTGGTGGTAGGAGTCCACCCAGACACAATCAAGGGGTTCCAGGACCTTGACAAAAGCACTTGGGGGTTAGGGCTTTCTCTGGCTTAGACAAACAGCAGGGTCCTGGACGGGTCCAGTTGGAACTGCTCAGCTGGGCACTTGCACGAAAGGCCTCTTGAAGCTTGTCCCTGCAGCTTTGTCCTGGGTACAAGAGAGAGACCAAGTACAGTTCTCCCTGGCTCTTCTCAGGTCTCATACAGCAGGTTTGGTCAACTTCTGATCTTCCTCATGTGAAGTAATGTTCAGAGGTGGTTCCTGAGGATGTCATATTTATACTGGGCACTAGCTTGTGGGTGGGAGTGACTTCTGGCTGCTCCCTTACCAATGGGGAGAAAGTTTTCAGAGGTTACTCTACTCACTTTTGCAGCATTTCTTGTGTGCCCTACTGCAAACAATCTCGCTGTGCCCCACTCTAACTAAATACAAGACGATGTAACCCTGTTCCCATTGTGTAGAGGCTTTGTGCCCACCCCAGAGATTTTGCAAGGGAAATGAGCAACCCCTCCTCTATGGTCACTTCAAATCAGTTCTGGGGGCTGCCCCTGCCCACTAGATTAGAGCCTGGCTGGCTGAGGGGAAAAAAAGGGGCCTGTGCAGGTATTGTCTGCTTTTGATCGGAGATGTCTTGTTGCAGTTAATCAAGTTCCTAGGCACTGCTCAAATAGCCATCCTGCCAGAGGAACCTCTTCACACCCAGGACTTTGACTCTGCACTGAGAGCAGTTTTTGCACTGCTTTCATATCTTGAGCACTTAGAGGGCTGCAGCTGGAGCAGAGTAACCTGCAGAGGCTTTAGGCAGGGAAAAGGTAACTTTCTGAAGGTACATTTGACTTAATATGTATTAGAAATCTGACTTCCCCAGCAAATTGGGCTTTTATTAAATATTAAATAGAGTCCAAGAAGGACATTTACAGACGTCTTCCTAACCGCAATATTGCTTCCCAGTATTTGTCTATGGAACAGCCAGCCTTCCTACAGTGAACATATCTTTTATGTGCTATGGAATGTAAGAATATATTTAAAATTAACTTTTTACAGCTCCTACTTTTAACTACCATGCTCCCTGTATCATGGGCTTCAGAGTCTACTTAGGAGTGACATTAATATTTAAAAGGAAAGTTTAGACCTGTCAGGAGGGATTATGTTAACAGGTTGAATTACAGTTTAAAGCAGCTTCTGTCAGGCTAAAATGGTAGGCATGAAGCCATGCATTTAACCTACAGCTCCTGGTCACACTTTGTGCTATATGCTTGAGACTTATAAGTTAGTTAAATATGCCACTCAGTATTATAGTCATTTTAAACATGTTTTTGGGGTCAGAGCACATGCATTATGGTCCGGTTAGAAAGGTCTCAGTGCACTCATTGAAAAAGAAAACAACAGTATCAGTCCACTACAAAAGGAGTGACTACACAAAAAGAGACATTTTCCCACAGTTTGTTAAACAAAAAAGGGAGAGACAAGAATCTCTAAGTTGGTTTCTAAAACATCTAAGAAATTTCTAAAATACTCACCAAGGAATGAAGGGTAGGTCATGGAGTATGTGCATTAGACGGCAGCTGTAAAACAATGCACTTTAACTGATCCTAATCGGAAGCCCAGATCACTTGTCTTGAACAATTAAAATATCAATCAGCATAGTTATTATCTAGCGCATTATGCCTGCCATCAGATACCATAAGACGAAGCTCAACATTTACAATCTCAGGAACAAATTGAACTATCTGCTGAAATGCTCACCTGCACACTTAGATCATAGCAGCCTCCACTCATTAACTGCCATCTTGTACCGACACCATTCCAGCTATAAATTATGGAGCAAAACATTGGTTAGGAGAGTTGACTCAATAGTGTGATACATTTCCAATCATGTTGAACATCGCATCTAGTCCACCATATCAGGTAGCAGTAAAACTTACTCAAGAGGTTACTCAAGTCAACCGGATGTCATAATACCCATATACAGAGAAGCAGACTTTGAAGTATTAATAGTACAATGCCTCAATATTTAGTGAATAATGGGACGGAGGCCCTTGTTTATAAATGCACATAAATATTATAACTTTACAAAGACTACAAACAACCAAACAAGTATGTTCTTATAAAACCATTACCACTCTTAATTGTCAGTAGTCATAGTCAGTTATATGCAGGAAGAGGCCCTGTTATGTTATATTATGTATATTTTGTATATCACACTATCACCCGTGAGGGTAACTTGGCCCTTTGGAAGGTGTGTGAGGCTGGCCTTGTGGGGACTTACTCGAATAGGCAGGTCTTCAAGTCTTTAGCTTCTTGAGGAACTCAAAAAGAGAGGAGAAGGCTCTAATGTGGAGTGGGAGGTCATTCCATACTTTAGGAGCGATGAACCAAAATGCACAACCTCCTGATCTGCTTTTGCGTATGTGTGGGACGTGTGCTAGTGAGAGCATGACTGAGTGAAGATGCCTGGCTCATTGGCGAAACTGTTCACTACCTTCTGTGTGTAGGTGAGGATCTTGACTTGTGTGTGACTGTATGTATTGGGAGCCACTGGGGAAAGTAGCGATTTGAGCCCGGAGAGTATTCCATTGCGTATGGGCTAAACTCGCTAATTTCTCTATTGTACATTGTAACCGCAACTATTAACTTGAACCATTGATATGGGTGGATTTTCTCAGTGGGTTCATTGAGATTAATTAAGACTGTAGATCATTATTAAGTCACACAACAGACCATATAGGATGCTTTTGAAGGACAATATATACAGATACAGTTACCAATATCACCACAGCCCTGAAGAAGTCGAGGTACGAATTACCATACGACGAAACACGTGTTGGCTGTATCATGTTGTATTGTTGAAAGAACCTACACTGATTACGTGGATTGTATCATATGGAACATTGGCTGTATTAAGAACTTGGATTAAACATTGGTTGTGAACAAACTGGATTTTTTATAACCTGAACCAGTGTTTATGGATTAAACGTGGACTGAGAGAATACTTGTGACCTTAAGACTATTATTGACATTGAATTACAATAAGTATGCTCAGAAAGGAATTTTGTTTACTTATGGATTGCAATCTTGTTTGGCTCTAAGGATCGCCCCAACGCTACCCTCAAAGAGGTGAAAGACTATTGCCTTTACCATGAGGGCAATGGTGGCAGCATACTGTGTAGTGATCAGTAGTAGTGACCAGCTCCTTTTTAACCTGTGTCACTGGAGTTAGGCCTACAGGCTCGGAAAAGCCTTTAGGCTTGATGCTGACAGAGACGTGGTTAGGGGAGTCCTCTAATCCCGATATCGCCACAGCAATTCCCCCTGATTATAATGTCTTCAGGCAAGATAGATTGAAGGGGAGGGGCAGCGGTGTGGCACTTGTGGTGAATAAACTCGCCACATGTTCCACTATTCCTATGGATGTAATCACTGGATGTGAATCTTTAGCCTTTTCCATAGCAATATCGCCTCACCAATCTTTTAAAGGGCTTTTAGTTTACAGGCCCCCTGGATCGGTAGGTTCCTTTTTTGAAGAGCTCCAGTCGGTAGTCTCTGCACTGGTGTTGAGATCCGAGCACTGTGTATTGGCCGGGGACTTTAATCTCCATACGGATGATGGACTGGACCCAGACACGATTAAAATGATTGATGTTACGGCTCCCCTAGGCCTTTCTCCTTATCTCTCTGGACCGACGCATGAAAAAGGCCATACCCTGGATCAGGTCTTTTCCACTATTTTTATAGAGATGTTGGCACCACTGCCGGTGCTCTGGTCGGATCAGCGGCTGGTCAAATTTCATGTGTTGGGTTAAAAAAAACCATATAGTGCTGCTCTTCGGCATCCGTGTCAAGCACCCAGGGCGTATCATCGGGTGACTCCGGAAATGCTGGCACAGGCATGTCTGGATCATCCCTGTCCTATGACAGGAGACCTGGAAAGGGATTTAGAGTCTCTACAAGCGTGGCTTACGGACAGGCTGGACGATCTTGCCCCAGAGATGGCCCCCCGAAAAACAGCCAAACGGGTTTCTGCCCCTTGGTTTACTGAAGCACTGGCGCCTTCGCTGCAGCAGTGCAAGGTGGCAGAGAGGGCTTGGCACTCACAGTATGATTCTGCGGCCAGGCTTGCTTACAGGACGTCTGTTAAAGCTTACCATCATGACATCCTCCTTGAAAAAAATGGTTATTTTGCAAAGAGGATTGAGACTGCCTCCAACTCGTGCAAAGAGATTTTCACTATCGTGAGGGAATTTACGGCCCCACGCACTAATTCGACCCAGGCAGCTCCTTCGGAGCCGTGGGTAGGTGCCCTTGCCAACTTTTTTCACCACCAAGATAAAATCGATCCAGGACTCTTTCCCCCTGAGGGCGTCTGGACTATCTCCCAGCACTGAGGGTGGATCCGATTTAACAGCTTGTTTTTATCCGGTTTTGGCAGACTTTCCGCCACTCTCAGTATCCTCGTCTTTGGAACTTATGGCCAAACTTAAATCTGGATCGCGGAAGTCATCAATCCTTTGGTGAATCCCATTTTGAATCTTTCCTTGAGTGGGGGGGTGGTCCCGCAGACCTGGAAGCAGGCGATGATCATTCCTCTACTCAAGAAGCCTGGTTTAGATCCTGAAGCTCTTGCCAACTACAGGCCCATCTCTCTCCTGCCTGCTTTTGCTAAGATCTTGGAGAAGCATGTGCATACTGTGCTCTCCAATTTTTTAGAATCCCACAATCTGCTGCATTCCACCCAATCCGGCTTCCGTTCCAACTTAAGCACCGAAACTGCGCTTTTGGAAGTGTCGGAGGCAATTAAGGAGGTACTGGATTCAGGAGGCAAAGCTATGCTTGTGATGCTTGACCTGTCGGCGGCCTTTGACACCGTCCCCCATGAGGGTCTCCTCGCCAGACTTTATGAGATCGGTCTGAGGGGGACGGTGCTCAGCTGGTTTAGATCTTTTTTGGCTGGCCGTCGACAAACGGTCTGGGCCTCCCCTTGCTCTGCCGTGATGCCGCCATTGGGAGTCGGAGTCCCGCAGGGCTCAGTGCTGTGCCCGACTCTTTTCAACATCTTCATGACCCCTCTGGCGGCACTGGCAGAGTCGTTTGGGGCCCAGATCGTATCCTATGCCGATGATACCCAGCTCCTCTTTACGTGTGGGAAAGGAGCAGATTTTGATGGAGAGAGGATCCGCGGGTGCCTTGGGGCTGTTTTTAACTGGTTCCAGCTTAACAGCCTCAAGTGCAACTCAGATAAACTTCTTCGGCTGCCGGTCGGACCCAGATTGGCAGGAATGGTGGCCTGTCAACATGTTTCCTCCAGCAGGCTCTTCCCAGCTAGCCAAGAATCTGGGGATCAAGATAGATAATGGCCTGACGCTGAGATCACAGATCCTGGGTCTAATGGGTACATGCTTTGGCCTCCTCAGGATGCTCCGCAGGTTTCTTCCTCTGCTCTCGGAAGATCATAGGAAGATCACGGTTAAGGCCTTAATTGGCTCAAGATTGGACTATTCCAATGTCCTTTATCTCTGTTTGCCATAGTATCTCCTGCAACGGCTGCAGGTGGTCCAGAACTCGGCAGCACAGCCATTTTTGGCCTTTACAGGCGAGCCAGAACTTCCGGCCTCTTGCAGTCACTTCATTGGCTGCCTATCCGGAAGCGGATAGTTTTTAAGGCCTTGACCTTGGCTCACAAGGCTCTTCACGCTTCTGGAGCGAAATATCTTCAAAAGAGGCTAGCCTTCTACCGTCCTGCCCGATCCCTGAGATCCGAATCTCTGTTCCTTGCCGTGGTCCCTCGAGTAAAAAGGGCACGCATCGGGGCCGGTCTTTCAGGCTGTTGGCGCCACAGCTCTGGAACACTCTGCCCGTGGCACTGCGTAGTATAGCCAATCTGTTGGCTTTTAGGAATGGCCTTACAATTTTTCTTTTTGCTCTGTAGATACGCTCTTTTCTTTTGATTTCTGGTCCTTTTTATTTGCTGTGTTGTGTTTTCTGCTACAGGTTTACAATAAAGCGCTGGGACACTCCTTGGAGTAGCCGTGCGCTATAAAAGATTCATATAACATAACATAACATAACATAACATAACTTATTTCAGTGTTCTGCTGTTGTGTGCTTAACTCATCATTGGCCTACATCCGTTTGTTGTGAAGTGCTATGCAGTGCAAAAGTGTTGTATATGCTCTGGGTATATGTGTGCCTGGGAAGGGAGCAATACAAGGATAATTCAGTACTCTGCAGTGTTTGCATGTTAAGTGCATGCGCTGGATGTATGTGTGCCTGTAAGTGGTACAGCCCCCAAAGGATGGAGTGCTGCGCAGTGCTTGCAGGATAAATGCAAGTGCTGGGTGTCTGTGCAACTGTGAGTGGTGCAATAGATGAAGGGTGTGGTGCGTGCATGTTAAAAGCAAATGCAGGATATATCTGTGCCTATGAGTGGTACAGTACATGAAAGATACAATGCTGAGCAATGCACACATGGTAAATGCAGGTGTTGGATGTATGTAAGCCTATGAGTAGTAAAGTACATGGAAGATACAGTACTGTGCAATGCATGTATGCTGTATACACTGTATACATTCACTGGGTGTAGATGTGCCTATGGACAGTACAATACATGGAGGGCCCTAGGTTCCATTTTGGGTGAACCAGACCTGCATGGTGAAACACGAAGAGGGGGTAGAGAAACCTCTTAGACAGTTTTGTGTGTTGAATCATTCTTGTAAGCTAGGCCGGACACACATCGGCGAGGGGAGAGCCAGGCTTTCCTGTACACATCAAAGTGTGCCCTTTGATTCAGTGAGAGGTCGGAAGGAAGGGACCTGAGCACAACCTAGGAAGGAGGTGAGGCTGATAAGAGAATCATAAAGAGTAGGGCTGGGGGTCATAGGCTAACATTTTGATGCACATATCACTGTGGCTGACAACTAGGTGTGACCTCTAGTGTTGTTGGAATATCAGCTTTGGCGACATGCCTTCTATGGCAGACTGTTTTTTTTCAAGAGGAAGGGTAAGTAGAGGAGTGGAGACTTCAAAAGAAATGGAACCCCATCATAAAACTTCAAAGACTCAGACCTTAAATCACATTTGCTGTTTAGAAATGGCCTATAAAAAAGGGATTCTGAAACCCCAAAAGTCGCCATCTGCCAAGCAGACTAACGGGCTGTGTGAGGAGGAGAAGCTGTGGAAGACTTTTGTCTGTGGCCAGGACTCAGGGTCAAGGCCTGATAGTCTCCCTGCTGGGTGAGGGGACATCACCCAGGGAATCCAAGACCAACTGCCCTGGAGCTTAGAGCATGAGCTCCTGACTGCTGGCCAAGACCGGTGCGCCCTGAGAGGAAGAGGAGAGCATTGAAGGGATTAAAGTACAGTGGGGAGCCCTGTCGAGTGGACACCCTGTGTGAGGTGTGAGGAGACAGCTACCACACCAATTGGGTCATTGCCTTTGTACAGGACGAAGTCAGTGACCCCTGAGTGCCAGGAGAGGGCCACTTTGAATTGAGCCGTGTGCTGTGCTGATTGCAGGGGCATTGTGAAAAAGATTGCCATGCAGTAAGGGACATGGCCTATTTGGGTAGTGGGCGGGGACTCCGTATGCCAGAACAGGCTGCCATTAAGCATTTTACCATACTGATCGAGCATGAGTCTGTATGCTGCGATATACAGTGTCCCTGTATGACAGAGGTGGTGACCAGGAGCATCAAGAACTGCTACCTGATCTGCCACCTCCTGCCGCAGAAGTGAGGATGCCATGGGTGCACCTGCACATCAATACACAGGCCAGAGACCCGAGACAAAAACTTTGCAACCAACCCCGACTGGAACATGTACCAACTCTTAGACCGCAGGAGGAGCCACAGAGAGCATCCAGTCATTTTGGGAGGGCGACCGAAGGTGAGTCTCCCGCTGAGCACCCGCATAGTATGGCCACCAGGGTCGTGTAAAGCCGACTCACCTGAACTCAGATGCAGCCGCTGGAATTGCCTGCAAATGGGAAACATGCACCAACTCGAGACGCTTCATGTCTGCCTGCGCAGGTAAGACTGGTTTTGGGCCTGTTGGCCACGGGGGAACTTAATGCTAAGTTAGCGAGGTAGCGCTGTAATACTATTGACTTTAAACTGGAGTCTAAGTAGACTCTTGAGAATCAGACTGCTATTGAGTCATACCCTAAATGGTACCAATAATGAATGGGTAATAACCACTATAGCTAAAATGAGGAGGGAGTGGGACAGGGAATCACCAAAGAAACACTACAGCCCGACCTCATGGGGAATTGTTTGATTGATTGTGAATGCCATATTTTAATTTTGTGTTGGTTGCTGGGGAAAATAAAATACTTTACTTTTCTCACAAAAGTGAGTATTTGGCTGGACAATGATTTATTGTTGCTGTTGATCACATTTTGATTTGCAAGCCTGTGTTCACTATCCTGTATGAACCCCTTCACTTTCCCCCCGAGGTAGCCTTGAACTGCTTAGATCATGCTAACCCTAGGAGTCAAGTGAAGAAGGGATACGTGGCCCAGTTACTCAGAATCCTTAGTGGGCCTGGCCACAGGACATCAGGAGTAAAAGGTTGGAGCCCCCAGTAATCCCAGCTAGTCTAGTGGCCCTCTGACAGGGGTTCTGACATCCTGACATGTTGAAGATTATAACGGTTCTTTCTTGTATGCTTGAGGGTGGGTCTGAGATCTGTAGGCCACCAGGAGGAGTCCCACAGTGAGGCATCTTTTCTAAAGATAGCTACTTCAGTTTTGTCTGTGGTCAGCTTGAGGCAGTTGAACTTTATCCAGGTGGCCACTTAAGTCATGCATGCATTAAAGTTAATCCAGGTGCTGGGTGTTTTGTCCAAGACAGACAATATCAGTTCCTTGATGTCTGCATAGGTATGTCAATGTTGTGTGTACAGATGACATCTGCCAGTGGAGTCATGTAGATGTTGAAGAGGGTCGGGCTAAGCAAGGAACCCTGTGTGAGTCCTTGGACTTCCTGTGCTTCAAATGAGTTTGGTGCCTTGTTGACTGCTTGGGTACTCCAGGCGATAAAGGTGCATGGTGGGTCCTTGGATGCCATTATCATGGAGTTTTCTGATCAGGATGGGATGTGAGACTGTGAATGCTGCAGAGAGTTGGACTAGGATGAGGGCTGATGTTCCCCTCTGTCGAGGATCCTCCGGATGTCGCCTGAAGATGTAATAAGGAATGGTCTCGGTATTGTATTTTGGTCTGAATCAAGATTATGTGGGGTCGAGGAGTAGGTTAGCAAGGTGGCCGACGAGCCATCTTTTGATGGCTTTTTCTAAGACATTGGCTGGGTATAGTTGGAGGGAGTTTGGTCCGTAGTTCTCAAGCTTGATTAGATCCGCCTAGGGCTGCTTCAGGAAGGCATTGATGGCTGCATGATTCCAGGTTTCAGGGAAAGTGGTAGTGCTGATGGAGGTGTTGAGGATGGGGGTGAGTGCTCTGCTGATGGGGGCTGAACCTTTGTGAAAGGCGTGGTGAGGCAGGGTCTGACGGGGCAGCCGAGTGGATAGTCTTCATGATCGTTGTGGTCTCCTCTGTGGTGATGGTTTTTGATGTTGTCAAGGTGTTGTCTTTGTTCAATACCAGGAGCCTTATTGTCATGTTGTCATGTTGATGGGGTATGGCTTTGGGTTGAAGTTGCTGTTTAAGGCTGTGATTGCTGAAAAAGTCTGAGAGTTCATTTGCACAGTTCTTGAGATGGGGTGATGTTGCTGGAGGTTGCTGCTAGCGTGGTGAAGGTTTTGATGATTATGAACATTTCTTTAGTACAGGTCTAGCTGTTGCTGATATTGTAGGCTAGGGCCTTTCTTTTGGTTTCCCGTATTTACTGATGGCAGTGCCTCCTAAAGGATTTGAATGCGTCCTTCTTCGGTTCTTTGCTGCTTGCCTTCCATCTCCGCTCTAATTGTTTGCAGTGCCGTTTGGTCATTCTGAGTTCTTCTGTGTACCAACTGGAGTGCGTATGTGATCTTGGTGCTTGGCTTCTTTTCCAAGGGACCAGGATGTCAGCGCAGGCACCTTGGGTAATTATTCCCTACATGAATGATTGTCAGCACTTTACCTATGTTAGTATCTTTGGACATAATTAATGACAAACTAAAACATAACTGTTTCCTTATGCTTTTTTTGTACTGTTTAAAGTTGGGCATTCATGACACCACACTTAATCTTAGGCAGAAATTGCAGTATGCAGTGTAACACTTGCTTTATAGTTTTTTCTTTATGGCATAATCAACAAAGATATTTGAGGGCGGATTCATCAATCTTCCACATAACACAGCACAGCAAACCACCATGCTGCACTGCGATGCGTGAAAGAAAAGGACAGGAATCAGCTGTATTTACCGCTATATGGCACGTACCTGTCCATTCCTAGCACTGGTGCACTTTTGGCCTTCCTGCCAGAGGAACCTCCTCACACCCAGGCCTTTGACTCTGCTCTGGGAGCAGTTTTTACACCTCTTTCAGGTCTCGAGTAAGCTTGGGCAGAGTTCGTGGAGTCCGCTGTGCAGAACTCCATGAAGTGCAAAAAAAACACCCCACTGCTCTACATGGTGCTCCGCAAGCAAAAGTGCTTTAGATAAATGCTGTTTGTTGTGATTTTCATTGCTGGGTGTTTGTCCGCACTGTGCAATCATCGCAAATGGTACCATGCACAGCACAAGCAGGCGCTGCTTCATATCTGCCGCTCGAGTAGAATTTTTACTCGAGCGGTAGCTTTCTCAATTTGAACAGACAGTTTCTCAATGTGAGCGGTCGTGAGCATACACAATCACTCGCAATTGAGAAATCTCACAGGGAAGTTGATTTTTCATGCTTGCGCTCGCCAACTTGACGCTGATGATCGTGAATGACGAAAATTCTCGCTGGGAGGTGGATTTTCCTTGCACGCGCTCACCAACGTGAGGTTGCCGAGCGCAAACAAGGAAAAAAACTCTGGAGTGGAGTTTTTCGGAACTCCATGTACGCGGAGTGTGAAAAACTCTACAAACTCCGTGAGGGGAGCAGAGTTCATTGCACAGACTTTGTCTTGAGCACTTAGAGGGCTGCAGTTGGAGGATAAATCCAGACTAACCTGCAGAGGCTTTAGGCAAGGAAAAAGTAACTTTCTAAAAGTACATTTGACTAAATATGTATTACAAATCTGACTTCACCAATGCCAATGTAGGCACCCTTGCATCATGTTGCAAGGGTACCTGAAATGTAGGCAGGATTGTTTTTGTGCAGGAAGGCATAACTTCCTGCGCAAGTGTGCTGCAGAGTGCAGAACGCATAGAAAGAGAAAAAAACGAGGAGAAATTAAAATATTTGAATGGGTGAAAAAGCATTTTGAATCATTCCAGGTCTGCCACTGATAGTATATCTGGGAAAGCGCCTAAATACATGGGTGGCTACATGGGAACACCCATCGAAAGCCTCACTGCTGCAGAGTAACGCAATGTGGCCTTTCATGGCTTGATAAATCTCACTTATTTTTGGAGCCCCCTTGCATGGCGCAACTGCGATGCAAAACCTTGATAAATATGGGCCTTAGTGCACTAAATTGTATTGAGTTTGTTAAGATTTCAATTGTTTTTCATTAACAAAAACAATTTTAAGATTGCGAAATGTCTCACAAGCAGCACATTGTCCTCATTTGAAGTGGCCTGTCACGGGTTGTAATCACCAACTTTCAACTATTTCTAATCATTTGCAGGTTCCACAAATGTTTTTATAACTTATCATGAATGTTCCGTGCTCGTTTTAACGCAAACGCTGCATCGGTATTTGGATGTCGCTAGTAAATGCCAATTGCTCTTAACAGTTTATCTAAAATCAAGCTGCCTCTACTTCCAAAATTAATCACAAATACTAACATAGAAATATAATCTTTTTCTTTCTTTTTCGCCATCAAAACCGTTTCAAGGTTATAGTACCAAGCTCGTTTTAATGCATAACAAACCAATAGCATACTTTTCAACTTAAAAAAATAATCTTGCTCAACACTCCATCCCCCACCCGTTTCAGGCTTAATGATAGCATTAAACTTTAGTTCTAGATTCTTCATCTGGACTATTGCTGCAATATTTTGGACAGACTCTGATATATTATGCCCCAATTTAGAGTTCATCTCTCATCTCCTCTTTTGTTTTGGGTATTCAACACTGCACCTGGCCTAATTTGCCTTTTCTAAATACCAGCTCAACAACGTTCCACCTCTTGGCGATAATGCCCAGTGCTGAACCTTATCTGGAGAGTTGTGTTCGGTAATAAATGCAACTTACAGAACGTTCTTGGGGCCACCCAGGGAATTTTAGCAAGTTGTACCCAGTTCTAGAAGAGGCTCTGTCCACGTCTGGAGTCTACCACTGGACTGGAGTCATGTTTCCAGTTTTGTAGCCCTTGTCTGAACTCTTGTATCCATCCTGGGGGTGGGGCTCTCATCTGTAGTCTTGGGACCAGGCCTGGAGATGCTAATTGCAGCACTTTTATACATAAGTACTTATACTGTGATGGTAGTGGAGAACAAAAACACAAAACTAGGTTTCTGACAATACAATTTAGTTTTACATCAAAAGCACAGATACACTCAATTCGATAGTGTTGTTTGTAGCAGTATGAGGGCAAAACCATACCATCCCCTAATTTACTGCCACCTTTATCGTGGTCACTCTCAGGGAGAAGGCTTACACCAAATACTAGATCTAATATAATACTATAATAATAAAATGTTCTAAACTAACAAAGTAGGTGATTCATTAAGCAGCCCATGAATATCGTTTAGACAAGGGAATAACAGGACGGTGAAGACATATTTTATGTGGAAACTGTGACATACAACAGTCTGAATCTAACAAATAACATGCAAGGATGTAGGTTGGGGAGGTCAGGAATGTATAGGTGAAGAGGAGAATGCAAGGTGCAGATACAATAAAGAGGAATAAGGCTGACACAACCTTAGGTTAGATGAGGTTGTGGTAAGGAGCAGAGAGACTGAGGAGACATAAGGTTGAGCTGAGAGAAACCTGGAAGAAGTCTGAGGTGAGGCTGAAGGTGAAGTGAGGTTGAGAATGAGAGTTAGTGAAGTTGCGCTGAAGTAAGAGTGAGATAAGGTGATGTGAGGGTGAGCTGAAGAGTAATGAAGTTTTGAGCCAGGGAAGACTCAAGTCTGAGACATGAGAAGGAATTGAGAAAGAGAGAGGAGTGAATCTGGTGAGGTTGAGTTTTTGAGTTAGGGTGCGAAAGAGACTAGGTGGTATGGTTGAGGTGAAGCTGAGATGAGTCTAAGATGCTCCTGTGGATGAGCTCTGGTGAGATGATGCTGAGGTTGAGGAAAGAAGGGCTGAGATTGAGTTAAAGTTGAAGAGAATTTGTGGGAGGTTGAGATTGTTAGGAGAAAGTGAGGAGAAGGTGCATTTGAGGTAAGGTTGTAGTGAGATTGAGGTGAGGTACAGGTTTATGGTGGGTGGGTGTGAGGCTATGATGAAGTAATTTTGAGGATGATGTGAGGTTGAGGTGAGGGTGTTGAAGCAAGGTTAAAGATTAGTTGAGCATGAATGAAGTGATGACGTTTAAATGAGTGCAAAGTGAGGAAGTGATGAAGTTGAATTGAGTTTCAAGAAATGTTGAGGTAAGGGGGTGAGGTTTAGGTGAATTAAAGTGCAGTTGAGGTTAGGGAAGATTGAGGTGAAGCTGGTGTAAAATTGAGACTACAGCGAGAGAATGAGGTGGGAATGATGTAAGGTGAAGTTAGAGTTAAGGTGAGGTCACACCTGAGGTGAGGTTGAGGTGAGTTGAGCTGAGCTGATATTCAAGTTGAAGTGAAGATGGATTGAGGCTCAGGCCAGTCTGGGGTGAGGTTAAGGGTAATGAGAATGTGAGGCTGATGGTAATTTCAGATGAAGTAATGTTGAGGGGAGGTTGAGATTTAAGTGAGGTTAGTCTGAACCTCTGAGATAAGTATGTGATAAGGCGATTGTAGGAAGAATAAGGTTGAGTTGATTTTGAAGATGTAGCGAGGTCAGATTGAGATGAGGTTAAGGTGATGTCAAATAATCTTTATTTCGATCGTTTCAGATCATAAAAGATAAACACATAAACATACCATAAAACATTAAAATGATTTCTGTATTACAAGTTTTTAAAAGGTCATTATTGGAGTCTAAAAAGATGTATGATTTAAGCTTAAAAGTTATTAGAAGATGCCATATTGGAGTCTTTTATAATTCTTGCGCGTGCTCTCCACATTGCCGTCAAAAATTTCGCCATGGCAAAGACAGTTGTAGGTGATAAGTCTGTTTTTAGCACTCTATACGCTGGGGCATAGGTTCGGAAACCCAAGTTCTTTAGGTATGGGACCAGCCAGTAGCTCCTGATTTTACTGTACGCTCTACAAAAGAATACCACATGTAGCTCACTTTCCAGCTTGTAATTGCATGCTGGGCATGTAGCCAACTCCTGGTTGCCATTCCAGGATTTGGTGAAGGCCCTCAGTGATAGCGAGCCATATCTCCATTGCAGGAAAATCTTTCTTACATGCACAGGGGACATGGCATCCAAAACATACTCAGGTCTGTAGGAGTCTTTTACTTTGGTAAAAATGTCACTTAGAGATCCTTCCCTGATTGAACCCAGAGCTCTCTCGAGCATAACATTGTAAAACAGTCTGGAGAGTTCTTTCCTTGGAAGGTTTGTGGCAGTTACTTCAGGGTTACACCACAGCTCAGGGATTCCAAGTGTTGTGCACATGTCCCGGATATACTTTAACCAAGGGATTTTGGACACATGTATTAGCCTGAGCAGCTCCTGTAATTCGCTTCTGTAGTGACCCAGATCCTGACTGCTCCACAGACGTCTCCAGTAAGTCAGAGGTTTTAGGCCCAGTTCTTCAGTGATTGGGCGCAGTGCCAAGTCCAAGGTTAAGGTGATGTGATTCTGAGACGATTAGGTGAGAACAAGCTGTAGAGTAGATAGGGTTGAAGTAAGTTTACAGGTAGTTGAGTTGAGATTAAAGATACGTTTTAGGAGAGACAGAGGTGGACACAGAAGAAGCATATTAGTTAAAGAGCCCCTTGAAGGATTTCATGGACTACTACTCCTTTTCTATTAAGCACTGATGAGATCACATTGTTTGCTGCACCGACAGCTAACGTATACAGATTTCCATGGGGAAGTGATCAGAAGGTAAAGCCTGCTGTTCTTATCTGCATCAGTGCTGAAAAATAATACATGCAATGCACAATGGGATGGTCTCTGACGAAACAGATGGAGGACAGATTTGAAAAAACTACATTGAGGCATTTTTGTTCAAGAGGAACATCTTAGATTTTGAAAGTTGTCAGCTGTGTCGAACTCAATAGACTTCAGTTTCTCTTTTAAGAGTGTCTGAGTTTTTGTATTTTGGAAATTAACACCATCAATTGCTGTTACTGTTCTGTTCCTTATTTCTCCCGTGTTGTGCCTGCTCTAGCATCATCTCAGGCCGCAAAACTATCACATTAGTATGTATTTATTTAGATGAGAAATGATTATGAAGCATCCCTATGTTAAGTTGTAATGAGCAAAGCTCCAGTGAATTGGAATGACAAAATGAATTCAAAACCATAACCCTTTTTTTGGTGACATTCCACCTCTTACCAAAGACTATGCTTCAAATTTTCTGCACACTAATAAGCATCTGTTCAAACTTGGCTATATCATTCCAATTAAAGTCAAATTCATTTGGGGTCAGATTTATCATTATTTGACTCAGCGCAGCCAGACAACTGGTTGTGCTGCGGCAAATGGTGAGAGCGTGAGTGCGCCATATTTACTAACATATAGTGCATTCCTGCTCTCTCGCGGTGCTGGCGCACTCAGTGCAGCCGAGCGGCAATGCAGGCACCCTCGGATCACGGTGCAGATGTCCCTGTGATGTAGGCAGGTTTGTTTGTATGTATAAACGGATACCTTCCTGTGCAAAAACAATCCTTAGAGAAATATTCCTCTTTCTAAGTGTACTGCAGAATGCGGTACACCTAGGAAGAGGGAAAAAGGGGGATAAATAAAGATATTTCTACTTTTTCCACCTCTATCAGGAGAGGTGTCTTGGTTAACCTGGTAATGCGTTAAAATACATGGGCGAACACATGGGAACGCCAATGCTACACCCATGTAATGCTTCCCTGGCACAGAATTATGCAAGGCAGCGACTTGTTGAAATTTACCTCTGGAAAATTGTGGGGAGTGCGGTGCTTACTGTGCAAATCCTAATTATGATATGTGTGGTAAGAGGAGGTACTGAGCATATCCGAGTTAACGTTTACTGGTGCCTAAGGGCCTGATTTAGATCTCAGGGTATAGATTACTCCATCACAACAGTGACAGATATCCCATCCGCTAAAACAGGATATTGTCACCGTTGTGACAGAGTAACTCATCCGCCAAGATCAGAATCACACCCTAAGTCTTTTTGGGATTTTGTCAGCCAAGTACTGTGTTAAGATCTCTAGTGAGGTTCGAAATGGTCATGGAAGGTCACAGACATTGTTTTCCTTTAATTTCCTTGCTCTCCCATTCGAAAAATGGAATGATATCTGCCAACAATGAAGTTCCACTTGCAGAGCTACTTTGCCATGAACGCGTCAACATAATCAGTTTGAATTATTGGCAATTTCTACCATTATTAGAACTCCATTAATTGGCCTTCACTGGGCCCGATTCACAGAACTAAAGACAAAATCCTAATCTTACTACCATTTTGGTATTATCAGAAGGCACTTACTCATGTTGGTATTAACAAAAGGCACTTACTCATTTCGGTATTCACAGAAGGCATTTAGGAGTCCTAACTTTACTACTCATAAACTGAGAAAAATCCTAATTTTAAGACTTTCGGTATTCACAGAAGGCATTTAGGAGTCCTAAAGTTAGGACTCTTAACTTCTGTGTATACCGAAATGAGTAAGTGCCTTCTGTGAATACCTAAATGAGTAAGTGCCTTCTTTGAATATCAAAATGGTAGTAAGTTTAGGATTTTGTCTTAAGTTAGTTCTGTGAATTGGGGCCACTGACTTTATACTGATCAGTCAATCTACCCACAGTCACCTGCCAATTTTTGTTAGTACAACTGAGGCGACCAGGATTTGAATACTGACTTCTCCATTTCAACACATTGTGTCATCTTGAGCAAGTCACTTAGGGGCTGATTTAGCGATTGGCGGAGCCGATTCACCTCTGCAAAAGTAAGGGATCTGGTCAAAAATGAACTACAAAGTCTGTTTTTAGAACTGGTGACAGATTCCCAAAATATCTGTTGGACTGGAGGGAAACTGTGCAGGGCTTCCGTTGTTGTCAGTATGCCATGCCACTTTTAACACAGAACACTGCCTGGATTGGATACTGGGTACAAATGGGAACATCTGCATGTGCATTTAAATGAATTAATATGAAACTGTACGAGCCCAAGGACTCACCAAGTTGGCTCAATTTTAATAATCGCCGTAGAGATTTCTTGTGGCATTGGAGAGGTTGGTGGACCTTTTCCACCATAGGCGAATTAGAGCTTTACCAAATTTAAATCAAAACATCACTGACATTTAGAATTTGTAATCAGTCAATAATGAGAGGTTGGTAAAAGTTTCAAAAACCTTTATTTTTCATAAGGTTAGAATATCTAAATGTCTTTGTTCAAATTAGTAGGTTTACAGAAATATATAATAGATTTGGTTAGAAGTCAGCATTAGAAAAATACACAGTGTTCTGTAAAGAAACCCAGTAAACTAACAAAAGGACCTACTCTAATAGAACCCATGAAGAGTTCCTCTGGAGAAAAGGCAGTATGAAAATGAACGTCTCACGAAGAGAAGTTCTGGAAACTCAGCCGAGTTCCTTACAGTTGCAGTTACAACTGTAAATAAAAGTGTGATCCTTGCAGAAGCATTAATCACCAAAATCCAAAACTCATCACCTCAAGAGAATAGCCAAGAATTAATCCTCCATAAAATAGAGTCTCAGGACAAGGAGAGGTCCAGCAGCAAAACCACTGGAGTAACGGATAAAAGAAATGAGAGTAGCAGTAGAAGGGGAAGAAATTGTAAAAGTGAGAAGTAATAATGGACGTTGAAGTCATGCTAACTACCTAGGAACACTCATTTATATAGTTTCATACTTTCATAACAATTCAGTAGGTGTCCTTTGTCGATATCCAATAGGAATAGTTCACAAGATGATGTTGTCGATCATACAATACTTCTTCTTTCGATTCCCACAGTCTGTACCCTTATTGCCATTAGTCGCTACTATTGGTGCAGTGATTGTTACATGAGGGAAGGTTCTCATGGGAACCCTCTTACCTAAGCTAAAGGATGCTCTTTGAGCTGGATACATGAACAATAGCTAGGCAGAAATATGTAAGCATCTATCAAAGTTGTTCGGAAACATCTTTCATTAAGTTTCTATGTCATCATTTATTATAAACACTTTTTGGAAGCTCTTTGTATTCTAGCCCATGATCAACATGGAGTGAGGAGCTTGATGAACATGATGTACATTTCGGAAAGATGTCACTAATGCTAAGCAGTTTTGCTAAATGTCTTATTCATGCAACTGTGAGCAAGAATCGAGTGAAAAGACTTTTGGCCCTTGTTAATATGCATGTTAAGAAATGGTTGCTGGTGCAAAAACAATGTTCTTTGTAACCAACATTTACATGTGCTTAGCTAATTTATTTTCACTCTTTATTTACTAGGGTTGTAAACATTATGCATTTACTCTTTTTTCCTAGGAGTCATTTCCTAACATAAAGGTTTCTACCATATAAGTATGTTTAAGTGCAATTCTAGAAGGTGAGTAAGCCAGTTTTCTACCTTCATGCTCATTTCTTCCAGAACATTACTGACTTTGTTTATTTAAGTTCAACCTCAACCCGTAATTGATTGCTATGTTTCACAAGTTTCTATGTGCTGAATGGTAGTACTATATATTGTGATGTTTTTTATTGCCTCCTCGAAAATGAAAATACATTAAAAACCGTCACTCAGCCATTATACAGAGATACCGTTATTATTACAGGCTTATAGAGAAAAGAATCCATCTGAGCACAAACAATACATCTGCAATATGTTTGATACATGAGCTTACATTACACAAAAAGCGATTGTTGTGGGCGTGAGTAGATTACCTTTAGATCATCTCTATTGTGGTTGTACACATTTGGTTTTAACTCACATGCTTAAGTATGGCGCTGCAATGGAGTTGTAGCTTTGTCACGGTAGATTTGGGGGAAAAAATCAAAGATTAGTCATAGCAAAAGTAGCCAGAACCATGGAATGTCGGGCAGAAGTCCAATAAGAACGCATGTGTTTTTGGTATACACACTATTTATTTTTGCAATATTTAAAGGAAAAACGTCATAACAAAGTCATGCCTTTGAATTGTGCTTCAGATCCGTTAAGAAATACATCAGTAAATCGTATTTATATCAAGGCAATGGGTGATTTCTTCTCACAATCCACACACCAAGCCGATAGTTGAATGCTTCTCTTTATGCACATACATTTTGAAACATAGCGTACACTTAGGGAGGTTACTGTACATACACAGCGTCCCGAAAGTGAACAATGGTCTTCAGTGCAGAGGAAAGATGCTAATGTGAACTATCATTTGGCCCTGTTCCGACAGCAACCCTCATCATACACATAGTTGTCCTCAGGTTCAGGTGTGACGGCACCATAAACATCGAAGACGGACTAGAACGGTAGATGTCTGTTATTGTCATCACATGCTATATATACAGCACTAGGGAAAGGGGTGTTCGATTTGAAGTCATGGCGAAATTACAGCTAAATGCAACGGCAGACATGAACACTGCTAGAGATTAGAAAGCATTTAAAGTGTGGATGCGTTCCAATGATCTCAACCAATAGGAAAACATATGCATAAAATGTTTGCAAACATTTCATTCATTACGAAACGTGAACACATGTGAGCCCTCATACACAACTGAGTGGTGCAAGAGCGACGCAAATTAAAAATTAGATTTATGAAGCCATGCAAGGCCTGTCTAGTTGCAACCAATGAGACAGTTAGAAGCAGGGGATATCTGGGTCTTTCCTACTTTCTTGTTGTCCCTGAAAGTCATATTACTACATATCCACGGATCATATACCCACTGTGTATGAAAGTGCCCAAAAACCCCTAACAAAAACACTACCAGTACCACCAACACTAATATCACCGTCAAGTAGCATTAATACCACGACTAATACAGGCAACAATACCATGAACAATAACCACTACCACAAATATGACCACCGATACCATCAGTATGACCACGAATTCCACCACACTAATTAAACTACTACATGTACTACCACCAATATTACCAATATCACCATTAATGCAACTAACAATAAAACCTTTACCACAACTGCCACAAACTCTATTGATAACACACCACCAATACCAAAGTCACCGATAGCACAATCTCAACCCTATTAGCAATACCATATCTCCAGCACCAATACCACAACTAATACTATTGCCAATACCTATTCTGCCAACATTACAATGGTCACCAATACAAATACCACCTCCAGTACCACACCACTCAGAGCACTACCACCACTACTGCCACCAACACGCATGGGCAAAGGCAATTGTTTTGGCTTTAATGTGCTATGTGTTAGGATTTCCCAGAAATTCAGGTTAGGGGCTCCAGTGGTCACCCACTCCTTTCCCTCAAAGACAAATAAGATCTGTAATGAAATCCAGATTTGGTTGGAATAACTCCATGAGGAAAAATTAAGAAGGAAGGTAGAGAGGAAAGAAACACTTGGTAAGCATCTTGGCCGTGCACGGGCTGGTGGAACACGTGTGGCATAGATCCTTGTCCTGAAATGAACTGATTGGTATCCCCCGTTATCCTATGAGCTAAGGTACCAATAGTCGAAATATACTGGTGTACAAAAGAATACATTGTCTCGCTAGTCAGAGTAGAATGACTTACCAGAAGATGGAAGTGGTGAGGCGTGCCACGCCCTCAGACAGCCAGGATACAGTCCGGGAGCCGAATATGATGGTCCCCCTCCAATAATAGCGATGCCAGGAGCAAGGATGACTTGGAGTATTTGAAGTTGGAGCAAGTATTCCAGAAAGGTAAAGCTCAGTATCTGTGGAGCAAAGAGTTAACCATAGCTGCCAAACACATTCTGGGGAAGTGAAAGGGAGCAAAACAAAAAAGATGCAGTGAACACAAATGGTGTGAAATATGTAGCCAGAGTAGAGAAAACATTGACCACTGTTGTCAGTCAACGTGTAATACTGTGGGCCTGATTCACAACGGTAAACATACACTTCCATGTAAGTTTACAATCGTTTGCTATTCAAAAATATATTTTAATAGTTGCATCTTCATGACTGTAGAGTCTCCGAACATAAAAAGATAGGATTGTGCTATCTTTTTATGTGTGAGGACTTGATAATACTATTAAATACCTTAGAAAACAATCTAAAAAGTTAAAAAAAAGGAAGTTTAACTTGGGATTTAGGCCCTCAGACTGGTGCTTAAATCATTTCTGCTCTTAGTGACCAGAATGTGTCTGGTACCTTCCGGCTCCTTCCAGAATGTTCTGGCTTTTCTATATTATTCTGGCATGTTCTGGCCATGAAAGTGCTGATCTATGTTATCCTCTGAACAGGTGCTTACACATAGGCAAGGTGAGTAACAGGGCAGGCCTGCATAACGTTGCAGGGCTTTCTTTCCACAGGCTTGTGGCCAGTCTCAAGGAAACAAACTGCACCGAGCACTGAGCACGAAATTATGGATGTACCGCAGCAATGTGTATATCAATGCTAACGTTCCTCCCTTAGCCCTCATGTGACTCCACCCTTCCTTGACTACCCAGTCACCACTGGGCCATCTGCTAAGCTCCAAGGCCGGTCCTTAGCAAGCTTGCAGGGTGGCATATCAGAAATGTGACCACGTTCCTACAACACTGGACATAATCTATGATGAGCACAAACTCTAGGATTCCTGACAATGTTTCCCTAAATGTTTGTCCCTTTTTGGTACAGAGAGTGAGGCCTCTAATCCTAAAGGATGTCTCAGAGTCAGGGACAACCCTAGTATCCTCTGGGAGGCACAGAACCATTTTAATACTGCGCCATACTGTCAAGGGGCAGTCCTCTCTGCGCAGATGCTGGCAGCGTTTATATTCCGGGGTACTACAGCTTCTTCCAGGCATGATGCCTACTGGCTTCCCTCGTAAAATATGCCCTTTACCCTTGCAGCAAATGAGGCTACATTTTTCCTTTTTTTAATACGACTGAATAATTGTGATTATTTAGTGATGTGATTAATTTTAATTAATGATAACATTTGAGTGTGTTCAAAGACCAAAAGCTGCAAATACAGAAGATCTGAGAAATGACTATTCCTGGTGAACACACGCACTTCCTTTATGGCCTTTTAATTTGCTTGTTTCCAATAATCCTTCCCCTTTGTTCAATGATCCAGCATCTGACTGGCCTACATATTAGGCGGCTTGAGATCCCCTTAGAAGACTTGAACCTACAAATGAATGCACTCTTTATTGCATGTTAACTACCTAATGTGAGAGATTGAGTTTCTGGTTTAGGGGGGTGTGAGCCTTTCACTAGCAGCAGCGTTGTGAATCAGGGTGAACAACAACAACCATTAAATTAAACTGTGCTTAACCCTCTGGTAGCTTGGTACAAAAAACAGTCATGCTTAATTTAGAGGCAATCTATTAACCCTAGGTGTAGTTCGGGTAGTAGCGCTATGCGTAGCTACGCAAAGTGCACTTCGCACTTTGCGAGCTACACAAACAGCATAGTTCACTGTGCAAAATGCTGTTCGCACTGATTGCAGTGCCGGATGCTTGTCCGCACTGTGCAATCAGTGCAAACCTCACCTTGCACACTGCAAGCAGTCGTTTTCTGCTATTCAAAAGGATTTCTACTCGAGCGGCAGCTTTCTCAACGCGGACTGGTAGTTTCTCATCGCGAGGGGTCATGAGCCTACGCGACCACTCGCAATGAGAAACCTGACCAGCCCGCGTTGAGAATCTCGCCGGGAGGTTTATTTTCCACACTCGCAATCGGCAACTTGATGTTGCTGATCGCGAACGAGGAAAAAGTCTTTCCGGAATGTCATTTTGCTCGCTCGCCGTTGCCAACTTGATGCTGAGGACTACGAGCAAGCAAAAAATGACTGCTGCACTACGCTATGCGTTTGCACTGTGCTACGTGCAATTCGCGTAGCGCAAAGTAGCACACATTTCGCAAACTACGCGAGCGTAGCGTAGTACTTAGCCTAGGGTTACAATCTATAAAGTATCTATGCAGCAATTAAATAGTAATAAAGTGACAGCACAACACAAGAAAAATCCCACACCACTTAAAAAAAATTAGAGTACATTTTAATACATTATGTGACAATAAAACAACAAAAATACAATCAACAGAACCAGAGATGTGCAATTTCAAAGATTTAAGGTAATTGTAGCCCTTTAAGACAAAAGGGCCTCTTGCTCATCTGGTCATGTGAGACTGGGTAAAACTCACAAGTTCAGGCCACCCACGATGGAGCACCGGCCGGATAGAGGCACCAGGTTAGTCCAGCTGAAAAAGTTAACTTCTAAAGTCCAGGTGAAGAGTTCAGTTCACGGTATAGAAATTCACGAGAAGCAGGGCGAGCATCACAGGTGGTTGTTGCTGTTTCGTGAAGCGCAGGCTGGTCATCGTGCATAGTCATCACTATAGCGTGAAGATCATGTCAGGTGTTGCAGACAGTCTTGCCGGAGATTTGTGTTGACCGTCATAGTGGACTGTCAATGCTGTAGCGTGAAGTACAGATCTCACACTGCTGGTCATTGCTGGTGGTCGCTGTAGCATTAAGTGTGGGATTCACCGGAGCTTAATGTTGGCGGTCGGCACGGGCAGTAAGATCTTGGTACAAACAGACCTGTTCATGGTCAGAATGAGCCCAACACTTCAGGATTTCACCATGTGTTCCAGGATGATCTCAACTAATGCCACACCAATGCCACACCAAGGGTCCAAGCCGTCCAAGGCACCTCTTGTGGATCAGAAGCTCACTCAAGCAGGGCTTGGGTAGGGACAGATGAAGGACCAGACAGGTCCAATTGCTGCAGGACAGCTGATTCTTGGATTCAGCTGTCCTGCTGGTTAGTCAGCTGATTCTTGGTCAGCTGGTTAGTCAGCTGATTCTTGGATTCAACCTGGGATGAAGGGTGCAGGTCCAGTCTTCCTTCTCAGACAGCAGGGCAGGCCTCAAGCAGCAGTCCTCTGGCAGCAGGGAAGTTTTTCTTCTGTAGTATCAATATGTACAGGAGTTGCCTGAAGAGTGGGACTAAGGGTTCCATTGTTATACCTTGTACCCCTTATAACATTTTAGAAGCTTCTGCAGCTTTCCCCTTACGGAGGTAATTTTCTGCTTCACTGCCCTGGGTCAGTCTGTCTGTGGGCATAATAAGCTAGTGTGAAGTCCTTTGTGTGTGAGCTGGGCAAGTGCATTTGCAGTGCAAGTGTGGAAGGTGACAGCTGTGCAGCCCATCAAGCCTGGATGGCCCATCCTGCCAACACCTAGACCCTCTATTGTGGTACTGTTTGAGAGGAATACCCAAAGGCCAACTTCCAACGACACCTAGTCATGTGACCGAAAGCACAGGCCGCAGGCACAAAATGGTTAGCAAAAGAAAATGGCAGCTATCTAAAAGTGGCATTTTCAGAATTGAGACTTAAAATCTGACTTTACCTTTAAAGATGGTTTTAAATTGCAATTCCTCAGACACCAAACTTGGGATTCCTACCTTTTCTCAAACAAATGTTATCACTTAATTAAATGTAATAAGGTAACCTAATGTTATGCTATCGAAGAGCTAGGCCTTGCAATTGTGAAAAACGACCTTGAGAGTTTTTCACTACGAGGGCATGTAAAACTTAAAAGTACATATCCAACATTTTCAATACAACACACCTTGCTCTATGGGCTGTTTATGACTTACCCTGAGAGTGTCATATATATTGAAAAGGAATATTTAGACCTGGCAAAAAGTGGGTGGTACAGTAAGTGTGCTGCAGGCCCACTCGTAGCATTTATTTTACCAGTCCTGTATATATGGTATAACACTTTATAAGGGGTTTACATGTAACTTAAATATGCCAAATAGATGTAAACCAATTTTACCATGTTTACAAGCATGTTAGCACTGGTTAGCAGGGGAAATATGTGCAGAGTACTAGAGGCAAGAAAAATGAATTTTACAAAACAGGAGGAGTGAAGGGAAAAACCACACCAATAATGTCAGGTCTAACACCTATCTCCCCCAGGTCATTCATCTATTTTATTAGAAACTAGCTTACCCGTCGCGCGTTGCTGCGATCTCAGAAGAAAGAAAATTAAAGGAAACTTGTTATGATAACATTCAATTTACATTGTGTCATTTTTATTGAAACTTATTCATTTTAATATGGAAAACATTTTAAAGTGTTGTTTTAATTCTGTGTATTTATTCAAGTGCTTGTGGATACACTGTATTTTTTGTTTTTCCGCATGGTGCGTACACAAATAAATCAGAAGGTTTTCCGACACGTGAGCTGGCCACATACAGTTGTCCATGTGAGAAGCACGGATTCTCCAAATCTAGTCCACACACTTGCAGCGATTGTCCTTGTGCTTTGTTGATGGTCATTGCAAAAGCGAGTCGCACCGGAAACTGTAAAAGTTCAGTATTGGAAAGATTATGAGATCCCTGGGGGGCCGATATTTAATTTATTTTTTGCCAGAAACCTTTGCGGGAGTGTACTCAACAACTTCCCAAAGTTTCATGCTGATCGGATGAATGGTGTAGTAATGCATAAAGGACAAACAGACAGAGATACTTTCGTTTTTATATATATAGATGGAGTCTGAGCCCATTTGCTCAATAACACTCAATCGCTGATCTTTTTGTGCTAGATAAAATATCCAATTTCAGTGAAGCCAGTTTAGGTTACACAATAACTCAGTTGTACACCAAGTTCTGAGTTAGTTAGTTTATTCCAAAACCCCCCCAAAAAAACAGATTAATATATATCATTCTAAGCATTTTTGTATCGAAATACAATGTAAATAGTAAGAAGACAAATCTACAGAAGTGGTTCACTTGATATAACTTAAATAAAACAACCAATACTATTATGACTATGTAAATAATAAGAAAACAGAACTTTGCATTGGATTGCATTAATTTGTTATTGAAAATAAGCACGGATCCCTATCTGTCCCTATTCTATCCTATTCTAAAGGGACAACCCTAAATTAAAGCAAGAGAAAGAAAATAGAGAAATGTTTAAGACATCCGAGTCCTCTGTAAAGAAGCTCTACCATGGGTCAAGCAGCAGAAAGCCACAATAACGAAGCAGAGGTCTGTACCTCCAGGTGCCTCAAGTCAGAATGCTAGATATCCCTAACTACTTTGCATCATGACATTAGTTGTATCCCAAGGATGTGCCACAAACAGTATTCAGTAAATTTACATCTATCAGCACGTAGTGGCTTCTTCACACCATCTTGCAATTTCCACAAATCATTATTATGGCCGTCCTTGGTCTTGTCTCAATTCTATCAGTTACATCTCTAAGCACATATATTGCGTTATTTTTCAAGGATACATTAAATATGCAATACCCCCACTGTTGTTCTCGACATTAGTCACACAAAATACATGTGTGTGCAGACTACATGTCATTATCACGCACTCCTAACACCTAACAAATATGTTGGCTGGAGTCATTTTTGCACTCCTCCTGTTGTTTCAACACATACTATTGTCCACAGAGGAGAAGATCTTATGGTAATCTCAAGCCATAGCATGATATGATTTGATATGGCTTCTCCTATACCTTAACACTCACCATTATTGTGCCAACTAATGAATCTAACAAAAGATTGTTTGAAAGAACAATATATTCATAATAACATTAGTTACTATTCCATTGCATATAAATGGACATATTGATTACAATGAAAAAAATATATAATGCAAAATATCGTAATCATAGCAATCAAAATTATCAACATTCCTCATATTGTAATACTACCTAGAAAATGTTTTTCAGAATGACATTTTATCATGAGCATTCAGAAAAAAATGACTTAATTACCACAGATTTTTCAAACCTCTTGTGCCCAATGTATTAATTTCCCATCTGAGTAGTTTCTCCCTGAGTTTTCAGCCTCTTGTATCTCACCTAACAATTTCCAAAACTTGGAATTGTATTTGTGAAATTTGAAAGACTTACTCTTCAAAATGGTTGACCACTGACAGTTTGTGTTTTACAGGAGGGCTAGCCGAGCCTGCTTAAAATTCATCTTCTTTAAAATTGGAACTAAAAAAAAAATACTGGGATCTCATAAAATGTACTAAATAATATGAAATGTAGCAAGTCCTGTGAGGACTCTCCGTGACAGCCACAGGGTGCTAACAACTGACCTCTTCTGTTCCTCCTAGGTACAGCAAGCAGAAGATGAAAAATATCCAGCCGAAACCTTGTCAGTAAAAAATGCTCATAGGCAGATAAAAACCCCAGAAGACAAGGCTCAGCTAATGGAGTTGTCTTTAACATTAAGAATTAGCGGACACTAGGTTTCCGCAGTTACAGCTCCTCCTTTTCCAATTTCCTTAAACTGCTAAAGGACTCCCTTATTACCCATAAATTGTTTTTGTTTTTAGCCTCAAGTTTATTTCGATCTCTTTCCACCTTAATTTAAACACTTGTATTCACCATCCGGACATTGTAATCAAGCAAGTACATGAACAAATTGAATTTCAAATGTATGGTTATTATGTTGGTAGATAACTCTTCATTTCATGTATTTTAAATGCTCTTTTATTTTGGAGCAATCTATTTTGGAAGAAAAAGGACTGTCTCTCAGGCTTTTGAACATTTTTTTTTTTTATTTTTATTTCTAGTTTTTTATTTTTTTTAGAAATCTTTTTATTAATTGTGCTCAGCTTTTGAACATTTTTGGGGAAGATCAGTGAGACTTTCTGAAGTGTTTGTGTTAAATTTAATTTTGCAAGGTAAGGTTTATCTTGTGTTCAGTTCTAATTTTTTAGATTAAACAATAATCGCTAGAACTGGCAATTAGCTCCAAATTTTAACACCCAGCATTTATTTGTCTAGTTTCTTCATATGTTACATAGTTTCATTTGGTGGGCTTGATCTCCTGATCATCACTTGTGTCCTGGAAGCCTGTGACCAGAGCATGCATGTGAGTCACCCGTTCCTCTCTGTCTCCCTAAGTTGGATCAATAATTGCTAAATGTTCTCCTGTTTATGTCTGTAAGTTACACCTATGCCAATTCTGGATGAATGCATCACCATGATTGCCGGAATACAGCCCAAGCATGAGTACTGCACACCTCTTGTTCCTGAGTGAACTACATAAATCATCTGTCATGGATGTCTCCATCAAGTGCATTCCTGTTGCTTGCTCCTCTTCCGCTTCTGGGTGGGCTGTTCAGGTCATTTAGCAGTGCTGCCTGTATGCAGCTAATGCCTGGGGATAGCCCACTATCACGTCTGGATGGCCTCTGGAAAGCATTTGCCACTGCTGCATTTCTCCTTTGCATTTCTTTAGATCAAACATCCATGATCAAAAATGGATTATATAGATCACCTAACTGGGCTATCCATATCCAGTGCATGTCTGTGAGTTGTGTTTCTGTCACATCAGTGTGAACATGTCAGGTCACTTTTCCAGGCTACCTATATCAAGTGCATGTGTGTGACTTGTTCCTCTGACTCTCCTTTTTGGTCTCCTCAGGCCATTTGACATGGTTGACTTTATAAAGTGCATGGCTGGGAGCGGCTTTTAGTCATTTTTTGGTAGACTCTGATCCAGCGCTGCTCTCAAACAACTCTCCAAACCATCACAGAATACTCAGGAGCTATCACACTTCACTCATCGGTGGGGCCCATAGCACCGCGAGTCACTCATTCACACAATTCACACAGCTCCCAAGATCAGAGAAACCTAGAGGACGAGCTGCTGGACAGCGGAGTACCCTAATTATTATACACTTTTAAATTCTATACATTCTAGACATATGCATTCTATGGACATCACCATGGCATTTTAAATTCATAAAAAAAACATTAAAGCACCCCACTATTTTGGTCGATGGACCAGCTAGTAGAAGTTAGTTGATGGAAATCAAGACCAGCTTAATTTACCATTTTATTTAGCTTTATTTCTCTTATAGACTCAATTATTTTGTCATCATTCTATACCCCATCAAAAGTTAAAGTCAGGAAAATTATAAAGTCTTTTGCACCCAAAAATCATTCAGTCCGACAGCATGTCGTGATGCGAAAATCTCTTCCGAACAGCCTCTTTTATACCCTTTTTCACTAACTATCTAACTAAAACTTGAAATTTTAGGGTCCATACTCATTTCTCATAGGACCATTTGAGGGTTGGTGAAGATCACCTCATCTCCTCATTGTCCAAAATTTTGCAAAGTCACTTCCAAATTTCTCATGTGGTCATATTTGTTCATTTTTTGATACTCATCATCCTGTCCAATGTGTTAAGGGTTTACCAATTTCATGAATTCCATTAGTTCTTCTATCTACATGAAATATTTTAGGAAAGACCAAACCTACATAACAGGATCCATGCCAGTGGTCCGATAATCTATAATAAGCCTTATTACCACATAATAAGTAAATTCCAGGAAAAACAGGATAATTTCCACCTTTAAATCCCCATCCCCGTTTTAAAATATAGGTATCTTCACATTGACTTGCACCCACAAAAGGATTGTCATACAAAGTGTTATCTCTTCGAATACATAATTTCCCTATTTGTGGTGTATCTATACTAATTGCCATATTTACATTATTTCCCTCAATATTTTCATCCTCTAAAAGCCCACATTCTTGATTTTGCTTCATTTGCAGTTGATTTTCTTTTGTATTGGATTCTCCTTTCCTCTACCATGACCAAGAAAGCGTTCTCCTCATTCCGCATTTTACATGTCAAATTGTGTTTGAAAGCATAATCAAAAGTCAATTGTTGTGTCTCTAAAAAATATTCTCCAAAAACTCTACCTGGTTTAATTTTGTTCAATTCTGCTAACATTTTCAGTGTTGCAAGGGTGTCATCAGAATTAGAATAATAGTATTCCAATTTACCTGTTTTGTAAAACAAACTAGATAACACACTACAAGTAACCCCATACATCAAAGAGATGATGGTAAGTCACAACCTCTGATACAGCTGCAGGCAATTTCATACAGACGTAGCAGTCACTTGCGTCCATAGTTTTCACATATTCAGACAGAAGTTTAGAAAAAGTGTTTTTCGAAAATTCACTAATGGAATTATCTGTATGCAAATCAGGATTATATACATGTTTCACATCACTCTTTGACTTATAAGCCTTCTCTTTTATACTCGCATTTGTCATAGCATGTTCAAATTCAGGTCTGAAAGGAATCACAATTGCTAATATTAGCCATACTGCCATTAATAACCCTGTACATATTAACCACATTATACACCATTTGCGAAAAATAGCACATTTTGACTTTGGTACACCATTAGCAGGCATTTTTTTCTTCTTCAATAAATCAACACCCTATCTTATTCACAGTCTTTTATCACCGCTACAGTGTCTTTTGACTCATTTTGCACTCAGGAAAGTGTCTTTAATATCAATGTTCAAGTTCATTCTTTATTTCCTTCTTTTATCCTCCTTTTTGGTTCCAAGTTTTACACAATTCTTTGTCTTTTATCAGTCTTTTACTCACTTTGGTAACTCAAATTTTCTTGACTGCTGTTGATTTCCTCTATTGAAGGCAATGCAACATATGTTCACTCAGGTGACTTATACTTTTAATTTGGTCTCCTTACTCTTTTTGGCCTTTGTAAAGTCTTGTTACTTTCTTTCAACAACTCCTTTTGACTTGTTATCTCATTTACTTGTTCTTCATGATTTTTGGGTTTATTATTCAATTTGAACTTTAATCCATAATTTCCTTTAGACCAATTGTCTCCTTTACGTGGTTTCTTATTGTCAGGCTCTATGTTTCCACTTTCCAATCTCCAAGCTCTTTTCCTTGAGCTTCTCCTTAACTTTGTTTCATCATCACTGTCATCAGACTCAGTTTCAGAGTTTTCATCACTTCCTCTTATTTCGAATTTTATGATGTCTGTTTCAGCCACTGAATCTGTGCTTTCTCTTATCAGTTCAGTTACTCTGTTAGGAACTCCTCCATAGCTGGTACTTGGAAGCTCATCCTTTTCGTGAGTTTTTTCCTTCTCGCCAGTTTCAAGATTTCCGTTCCTTCTTTCAGAGCTTTCAAATTGCTGAACTGTTATCTGATATTTCCAGATGTTGACGAACAGGTCGAGCTTCAAGATCTGGATTCTGGTCTTGTTCACCTTCAGAATCAGAGTCAGTACTACTTTTGGTCTTTTCTGATTGCTGATTTTCGGGTTCAGGGACGCGAATTGTAAGACTCGCATGAACTCATCTCTTTACTTCAGCAGACTTGACTGCAGTGGTGTTAACTAGGATGACTTGCATCGGCTTCTCCCCGCGAGGAACTAGACAGTTTCTTCTCCTATGCACCTCTATCCGAACCCAATCTCCAGGAACTAGATCATGAGCTGGATGTTTCTCTTTTGTGCTTGCATCAATTCCAACCTGATGGAATACAGAAGTCACCACATCAGAAAGGTTCTTACAGTAATCCAGTATGATATCATCATTTATAGCCAACAGTTTATCAACTGGTGCAAATGCTTGTCTCAATCCCATTAGTATTTCATGAGGACTCAATCCTGTCTTTCTATCAGGTGTACTCCTCAGGGTCATCAGAACAAGTGGCAAAGCATCAGGCCATTTTAGTCCAGTGGCCAAACACATTTTTGCAATTCTGTTCTTTATGGTTCCATTTACTTGTTCAACTACCCCAGAAGCCTCTGGTCTGTAAGCACAATGCAATTTCTAATGAATGTCTAGTGCTTCACAAATCATTTGTATCAGCTCATTCTGAAAATGCTTGCTTCTATCCGACTCAATCGTTACTGAGAAACCAAACCTTGGAATGATTTCTCTTAACAAGAGCTTTGCAACAGTCACTCCGTCATTGCCTCTGGTAGGGAAGGCTTCGAGCCACAGTGAAAACAAACAAATGATTACGAGTACATATATGAGTCGATTACATGGTGGCAGTTCGATGAAGTCTAACTGCATTCTAGTAAAAAGACCTCCCTCCCATCCTATGGTTCCCAAACTTACAACAGTTTTTCTTCTTGGATTCAATTGTTGACAAACCAAACATCGCTGACACAAGCTTTCAGCCATCATCCTGAACTTGGGATTGTACCAAGTCTGTCTGAATAAACAAATCATCGCATTTCTACCAATATGGGCTTGACCATGATACATTCGGACCATGTTAGAAATCAGGCTATCAGGCTTTACTGGTGTTTCATCTTTGTATACCCAAATTTCATCCTTTTCTCTTTGTCTACAACCTGCCTTTAACCATATGTCTTTTTCTTCCTCACTTTCTTCTTCCTGCATTTGTTTTACTTCCTGCCAAGTCTCAACCACAGTTGTTAGCATCAAAGGACTTGAAACATGTTCTTTTTCCCTGTTCCGATTGATAGAAGCAACATTTTTAGCCCACTATTTAGCAATCGAGTCAACAAAACGGTTGCCTCCAGCGATGTAGTCATCTCCATTCTTGTGAGCCGCACACTTTACAACAACAATTTTCTCAGGCAACTGAATCGCACAATCAACATTTTTACAAATTCAGCATTTCAAATGGGGGATCCTGCTGAGGTTAGATATCCTCTTTGGGACCACAGTTGTCCATTGTCATGAACAACCCCAAAGCCATATTAACTGTCAGTGACTATGGTTACTCGAATTTCTTTTCCCAGTTCACGTGCTCGAATTAAAGCAATCAATTCCGCTACTTGAGCAGAACGAATTCCTTTCAAACAAGATGCTTCTAGGACTTCTGCCAGTGTACATACAGCAAACATGAACCATCCAAAAACATCACATAGTCAGACTCTTCCAATGGTTCATCCAGGTCTTGGTTTGGTACAGTACTCAAGCACATCCAAAAACTTGTGATCAATTTCATCTTTCACTTCCACATCCAAGGTGTCAGGTAACAATGTAGAAGGATTCACATTTACACATTTTGCCACTGTCGCATTGTCTGCTCCCAGAATTACCTTCCCATATCTGGTCAATCTGTTGTTTGTTAAAAACTGTTTTTTGGTTCTAGGCAGGAGAATTTCAACCGAGTGTGGTACAAGTACCTTCACTGGGTATCCCAACACTATACCTTCACTCTGCTCTAAGCTTACACTTGTAGCAGCAACTGCTTTCAGACATCCTGGCAATGCCTTAGCAACTGGATCCAACCCTGCTGAAAAACAGGCAATTGGTCTTCTCATTTTTCCATGTCTCTGAATTAGAACTGATAATGCACATCCCTCTCGCTCACTGGAATATAGTTTGAATTCTTTCTCATAATCAGGCATAACTAGTGCTGATGCTTCGCACAGATGGGTCTTTAGTTGTTCAAATGCTGCCATTTCTTTCTCATTCAACACTATGGGGTCTTTCACATCTCCTCTGGTCAGTCTCTGTAAAGGCTTTGCAATCAATGAAAACACACTTATCCATTGTCGACAGTACCCTACCATTCCTAGGAACATTCTCACCGGTTTCTGGGTCTTCAGGGGTTTCATTCCTTGAATAATTCTGATTCTTTCTATGGTAACTTGTCTTGTTCCTTTCCCAATCTTGAGACCTAAATACTGCACTTCTGCCTGGCAAAATTGTAATTTTGATGGAGACACCTTGTGTCCTCCTCCTGCCAAATGATTTAGCAATGCAATTGTGTCAGAAGCACAAGCATCTTTGGTTCTTGATGCAACCAGTAGGTCATCAATGCATTGAACCAACACAGATTTTCCTGGAATATCTCGACTCTCTAGTGAGTTCTTTAGCAACTGATTAAAGATAGAAGGACTTTCAGTATACCCTTGAGGAATTCGGCACCATGCCAAAATACGCTCTCCAAACCGGAATGCAAATATTGGTTGGCTGTCAGGGTGTAATGGAACTGTGAAGAACGCATTACATAAATCAATAACTGTATACCATTCTGCATCATGTGGAATTTGATATAATATTACTGGTACAATGGGGCAACATGGGACAACGGTTTTGTTTATCTTTCTCAAATCTTGCACTATTCTGAATGTTCCATTTGGCTTCTTCAGTCCCATTATAGGTGAATTACATGGACTACTCATTATTTCTCTCAGAATTTCTTGCTCAATCATTTTGTCAATAACAGGAGTCATTCCTTCAATTATCTCGTGTCAATTAATACTGTGGAATATTTGGATAAATAGCTCCTTCTTTTACAGAACTTTTAACATGTCTCGCATCTCTCATTAGCCCTACTTCTTCTCCTGAAAAATTCCATACTTCCTCTCTGGCCGTTTCTTTTAGTTAACTAGGTATCTTCTCTCTGTCAAACATAGGAAACATTTCATTTCGTTCAGAATCTATCATTGACATGGTCATTTTATACAACCTGTCTTCATCTGCAGTTTGAAAGTCAATGCCATCTGGTGAGCAGTAAATGGCACAGTTCATCGTACAAAGAATGTCCCGCCCAAGCAAATTAACAGGACTACTGTCACAGACCAAAAATCGATGCATCTCTCTAAAATTACCAATTTCAACGTCTACTGGTTCAGTAAGGGGTGTTTTAATCTGCCTATTCACTACTCTTACAACTTGGATGTAGTCACCTGAGAGAGAAAGATTTTGAATTTCTACTGATCTAAAGGTAGAACGGGTAGCACCTGTATCCACTAGGAAGGTAATATTTACATCGTTCACCTTTCCATTCACAAAAGGACCAGATTGATCTACCTCCAGAGTTGCGCCAAGCATGGACTCCACTTCTTCTCCAAGGCACCATCAACAACTTTCATCTGACTCATTTCCATCCGGCCTCAACCAATACTGGGAAATTGAATTCAAACGTGGTGATCTTGTTACCTATTCTCCTCCGTGGAATCCTGTCTCTGCACTGTATTTCTGCAGATATACACTGCTGGGAGTGGTGGTTGTGGCGCCTGACTCTGCTGGTTAACTACCTGTTGCTGTGGCGATGACTGTTGATGTAACTCATTCTGCACCTGTGGATTTAATGATTTAGTTTCGGAATTAACCTTTTGAGGTAACTTACACTCCTTCTTCCACTGCCCTAACTTGCCGCAGTTGTGACATGGCCACTTCTTCTTTGCCTCATCTAAAGTTAATTGTCCCTTTCCCTTATTTAGATTACCTTTCATTTTTGCTTGACTTCCGTCATTACTTTGGTTACCAAACTGAGCTCCTTGTTGTTCAGCCACTTTCACTTGTGCCCACATAGCTTCTTTGTTTGGCATCAAGTTCATTGCTGCAATATTTAGCATATCCTAAAACTTGATCCACAGAGCTGGATTGCCAGCACATCATGTGGTGTTTTATCATTTCACTTATTTTTGGTCTTAAACCAAAGACAAATCTGTATACAAAATGACTCATATCCTTTTCACTCAGTTCTTCATATCCACTATACTGTTTAAACACGAAAAGTAATCTCTCATAATATGAATATACAGATTCTTTGGGTTCTTGCAATGTCCTGTCAATTTTTACCTAATCTGTTTCTTTTGGAGGAATTTTATTTTTCAAGAACGTTATTACCTGGTCATATTTACACATCACTTCAGGCCCTAGAGCGCCTGTTTTAGTATCTCTTGGATATTCTGCTTTTGGCCATTGAATCGTAATTTTATATTCAGACCATAATTCTGCTGGTACAACTATGTCAAACAATCCATCCAAATCTTCCCATAACACTTTTGAAACTTTCACAAATCGATCCACTTGTCTGTACCATTCTACTGGTTTTTCTCGTAATCTGGGAAAATCATTAGTAAATGACACTATATCTTGCCTAGTCCAAGGTACATGTACATAAACTCCTCCTGGTATTTCTCTGATGGGGAATTCATTCACTACAGGTTCCTTTTCTTTAACTGGAAATCACTACTTTCTTTCCTTTTCTTTACCCATTTGCTTCTCCATCGTTCCACATCCCCCCACTTTCTCAGTAACACAATTAATTATTTTATTTGGGTCAACCTTCCTGAAGTATTTAGGTTATTTATATCCTTCTCAGTAAAGTCTACTCTATAGGGTTTTTGCAACATTTAAATTTTTTCACATTCTATTCCAAGTTCATTTGCTGCTTCTTCCAATCCGTCATGCAGATTTGTAGCCCTCCATGTAATGCTTTTACACATAAACATGAGTTCATCATCTTGGTAGGTTTTTCGCCTTTCAGTTCCAATTGTTCCAATAAATAATTCTTCCATATCTATTTTTAATCTAACCACATCTAAGAGTTTAGGTTCCTGATCTTTTAATTGCAAAGTTTTAACCCAACCACTTAATTCTTTCACTGTCGGTCCTATCAGAGTTTTGGTCAGATCAATTTTATCTATGCTCCTTTCGGATGTTACGGATTCTGATTCCACACCCATAGGAATCCTATACACAGGACTTTGATTTATAGTTAATTTAGGTGGTGTCATACAACTAGTATTCCTAACTTCAGACAAATCGGGGTAAACCTTTTCTCTTACTTTTTGTACACTTGGGTTCAAAGGGATTGTTAATAATGGTTCTTTTATCCTCTGATTTTCGAAAACAGGATTTACGGGACCTATTGTTACTGGCATAGTCACAGCTTCTATGTTTTTAGTAAGTTTCCTTCATTGGTCTGCTACAGGCATGGTTTGTAGTTAGTATTGGCGTTCTCACTCAGTGGGTTGCAAGCCACTTTGGATGAAGTTTTATCTGTAGGCCTTCTCTTCTTAGCTTTGTCTTAGGCCTTTGATTTGGTAGATCACTCTGTTCTGGTCAATCACTTCTGAGCCTCCGGAGAAACCAAGCTGCCACTTAACAGGTTCTCTTTCATTTTTCTCTTACTATATCCTGGTGGTGTTCTTCAATCGTTTCCAATTGGCTGAATACCTATTAGGCATGGGGTACTCCTGGTCTTGATGCTATCCACCATTGAGTTACTTAAATGCCTATGGGAGCTGGTGTTCTCTTTTGGCGTTTCTTTTCTTTCCCATACCAACGGCCTCTAACTGATCCTGAAGTTTGCCCTACACTCAACAGATTCTGTCAGCAAGCTTGGGACCGCATCTGCCAAGTTTAGGTCTGTATTCCTGACAAAAGTGATCAGAGACAAGACAATATTCATGGTCATTTGGTACTGACACCTTCTTCTATTCATCCAGGTTGTGTTCTGACTTGCTAGAAACACTGCCAATCTTCACATACCAAACTAAAAACTAAGGAATTTTATTCATCCAAGAACTGAATTAATCCAAGAACAAGATTTGAAGTAATGGTGCAGAATATAATGTTGCTGGATTTTTATAATTTTTACAGCTGACAACTCTTTGCAAGTTTCTGGATTTTCTGCCTAAAGATTCTCACGCCACTGTGGTGGGGTTCTGTGTCCTCCTGTTGTTATTCAGTTTACCTCTGGGTCTCCACCTACTTGATATTTCCTATTCACCATGGTATAACAAACAAGTAGTTGGAAGAGACCATATATGAATATCTTGGACCTCTTTAGAACATCTATAAATATTCTTTCTAGTTTTCGGACCAATTCAGACTGGGTGTGGGTTGGCTCACGACCAATATCTCTGTGTTCAGCACTTCTTTATGCATGACTAATTACACAATTCTTGAAGACAGGAATATCTTTTCTGATGACAGCTTTACATTAATTAGGGCTAGCCTGTACAATTTGCGGTAATCTGGATTCCTGAAATCTAGGTCCTCTCAGAGAAAGCACATCTTGCTTTTACTGTGGATATGTGACTATGTGAAACTTGTCATGTTCTTCACCTCTTTGAAAAAGCTTTTGTGCAAGTGATACATCATTTATAAAATTTGAAAAGTGTCCAGACACTTCACTATGCCCAAAGACTGCTAGGCACTAAACAAGTGGTTTGGCAGGATTCTTTAGAAGATTGTGTGGAACTCTTTAGTGGTAAAGACCCTACATAATTCCTAATGTGAATGAGGCTGTAGACTTACCAGCAGTTACCTGATTCAGACTATTCTTGTGGTTTCAGAATCCGATACTTTTAGCTTTTTATTATTCTAACAGATGATGCTGCTGCTATTTCTGACTTTCACTCCTATGGACTGTGTTTGTGAAAGTCAAGAAATGGTTTTGCTTTTTCGGTAGAACCCAGACAGATGCTAAACTGAGACATGGTTGTCTCAGAAAATGCTTTCTTGAGCACAGCTCCAGTGACCTTGATTAAGAAGCTATGTTCCCTGCAGAAGTAGACTACACCCATTTTAAAAGCTGAAGCACTAATGTACTTTAAAAGATGCCAGCCAATTAACACACATTCAGTAAAAAAAAAACTGTCTCCACTCCCATCAGGGCCAGTGGCTGACGTTTGAAGAAAATGAAGTTGCACACACACCCCTAGACTGAGAAGGACAATCTTATGTTTCTGACTCTGCTAGCCCTGGAGTATAATTGAGACCACTCAATGGATGTTCCTTTAAAAATCTCAGCTTTATATCACATACAATAGTTTGATTGAGAATTGGTGTGGATTGCCCTCAATTAGCTGCCTGAGTATGAGATGTAATTTACCACAAAAAGATGGCCTTGTTAAGGGTCACACCAAATGACAGTCATTTTTGTTGGTGGAGCCCAACACAAAATTGTACCTTTGGATGCAGGTGTGATCTCCCGAAAACTGACAGCTTCCTGATTGGGTGTAGAAACCCAATTTCCAACCTTGAAAAAGAGTGTGGAGTCCTGGAAAACGGGAACCTCCTGAATAGGTATAACTCCCTGCAAGAAGCCAGTGTAGGTAATGGCTTCCCTCAAAATGGCACACTTGTGTGTTGGTGTAGCTTACCACAAAAGGGCGACCTCAGGATGTATACTGCTTTCTGTGTTGTTGAGCTCCCCAGAAAATGGTCAGTACAATTATTGCAGCAGCACCTTGCAAAGTGACAGCTCTCTGTGGGGATGTATGTCACCACAGAATGACACCTTTGAATTGTGGGTCTGACTGCCACAAACTGGTTGCCCTGGAACAAGCTGCAATATTCCTAAAATGATGGCATCCATTTGGCAGACATACACAGGAGCTGATGTGCACCGAGGAGGTGGGACAAACTGCAAGAAGAGATGGGTGAGGATGAGGCAAAATAGGAAGCAGTAGCGCACAAAAGAGCACAGAACGTATCATAATGCATTGGTGTCATTTTATGGATAATTGTCTTTTCCTCTCCTTCCATATTATATTCTGCTGGGAGATCTTAAAGAAATCACAACAGCAGAGTACAAAATACTAAATTATCAAACTCTTCAAAGTCTGACACAGTCAGAAAAGTCATTAATAAATATGATCCTGTGCTACTGTTTATCATGTATCATCAGAAAAAATTAATTACATCCTCTTCTTCAATCCTCATCACATTCCTTACTACTTGAGAATGTGGCCCTTCACTCTCCAGAGTCACTACTGCAAAGCTGTTTTCCCTTTCCATGAAAGAAGAAACTTTAATAAACCCAACCCTTTCTTCAAACCCTTCATGTTTTTCATTTGGGTGCCCTGTATGCTGTAGGGTTGTCAGAGGTTGCTGAAGCGCCTCCCTTTGAAGTTACTGTTACTAGGTAAGGTTTAATTTATAAGTATTGCACTCAGTGCTTTTGCCTAAGGATGTATATGTTAATGATGCTTGCTATTGGCCACTCACTCTTTGAGGCTGCTTGGGTGCCACATTTGAGTTTGATGGTTTGTAGTTCTGAGTGGAACACTCCTATACCTCCAATAACCATTCACAACTCACAACAACTTTCATCCCCAAGCCTTCATGCCTTGCTTCATTCTCCCCTCTTCCACTCACTAAGCTCCTTTCACAACTCCTGACTCTCTTTCATTTTTCCTACCAAACACAATCCTTTGAAACTTTGTTCTTGCTCGACAAAATATCGCACACCCTCTTGTGTCACCTGTGCTCCGTTCTCCCCCCTAGGGGGTGGATATGCCAGCACATGACTTTCCACATCCAAGATGCTGCCGATGCCCTGCAATATGTCCTATCTTGGCATTGGTATTAAATGTACACCACAACATCCTCTGAACCATGCAGGGTGGGTGGTCACAAAATGTAACCTCTTTGGCAAAAACCCTCTCGGTGGTGCTCTGAGTCAGGAAGAGGATGGACACGCCCTTGCTGACTCTTTTATACTTCACTAAGCTACCCCGACATTTCACCCAACACAACCTATCCTGCCTATGTCCAATTCCTAGCACGTTGTACCCCGGGGGAAGACCAGTCTGTGACTGTACTTTCCCTGGGGGCCATCATTCTGCAATGAACACAATCCATGTCCATGATGCATCGTAAAATTTAACATTTAAACAATAACATTGAAACTTTATAAATACAACACTCTCAAACCTCCCGTAACCACTCTCACCTCACACCAATTTTCATCCCAATGTCTTGTTTCATTCTTCACTCTTCCACTCACTGAGCTTCTTCCATATATCCAGACTCTCCTTCATTTTCCATACCTAACACCCTCCACTGACAACTCTTGTCATGCTTGATGAAATACCAGACACAGTCTTTTGTCACATGGGCCTAATTCTTTCCACCAAGGGGGTGGATACACCCGCATGTGACTCTCCACCCCCAAGATACCACCAACCAGGTAAACTATGGAGGGTGTTTTACTGTCGCATCAATAGTAATCTCTCCTGCACCAGATGCTTTCGCTCCACAACCGGCTCACCACATCCCTCAGCTCCATCATGTAATACACATTTCCCATTTGCGTTTCAAAAAAGTCACTGCTCTTCCTCCATTATGCCCTGATGCGAGATCACCTTAATGTTCCTTGCCATGCAAAAAACCCTCATGGTCCTGTTGAGTTTCCTCTGATCTTTATCCATTGCTGCATTATTCAAAGCTCCCCTGCATACCCTGTGCAGCACAAATTATGTCCATACTAGACATGTCCCAGAAATGTTTGCTTTGATCGCTTCCAAATCCCTCTGCATATGTTGCAGCATATTCAAGCCTGATAACTGAACCAGATCATTTCCCCCAGATGAATCAGGAGCATGTCCAGGCACCCCTCTGTGGAACCAGCCTCCAACCAAAGCAGCAAGTTACTCCAACGCATCCTCTATTTACTCCACCATAGCACCTCCATATACATGGTCTGCATACTTCGCTGCCCAGTGCATTAATGAATGTCCCATAATCCAGGCCACGTCTTGGTATCTGCATTAGAAGAAAGGGCAATAAGCTCTGGTGACATACCCGAGACGCCCCCACTCATCCTCGCAGAAAACCCCCCATCACTTCCGCACATAGAGCTCGCAGCACCTCGATCTCCACCTGCAAATCTGACGGATCTGGCCCCAATCCAACCCCAATCCTTCCGCCACAGTCGCTACCCCAAACCGAAAAGAATGAAACTCAAAAGCAGCTGGCACAGAGCCATACGCACGACCACCAACAGTTGAAAAGTTATCAACCTGCCCTCCTCATGACCAAAAAGTGTTCTCTGCCACTGACTAGGCCAAACCTGACAGCTACACTATTTCCACACAGGGCAAACCTCCAGACTCTGCTCTTCACACAAGCATACCATCTTCCCTCTACCCTGCTGATCTATTTTAGAATGCCACAACCAAATGCCTAATCATCCCGGGTCCAAGTACTCACTTCTTCATGCAGCACCGCCAACTGCCCTGCAGACTCCAAAAGCTCAGATACACCAAAAGTTCAAAAAAACATCCAAAGCATGCATAGTCGGAAAACAGACACCTCAAAACGATCATAACAACAAACAGGCAACATCGCCTGCAGATCTTGCAAAAACCCAGATGTAATTGCATCCCGCAAAGCAGACCCTCACACCCTGTTCCTCAACCCAACCTTTAGAGCCTGCCCCAAATCTCATCCCTGGCAGGGTCAAACCCCGTTAATTTGACATAGAATGAAACCCCTGCCAGCTTGCCTGCAATAGTAGTGGGTGATAAACCTTTATCCATGCACAACAAAAAAAATGCAACACTCTTGCTTCTGCTTCCTGTTGATCCTGTGTCAAAGAATCTAGCAAACAACCCTCAAATGACTCAAACTCGCTCCAAACCAGACAGTAGTTCCTTCTGGTAAACTTAGCCAACTATCCCTCAAACCTGACCCACTACTCTCATTCCCCTATGCCCAAATGTCTGCAGGCAACGTTGTCTTGTCCTTCTCTTCTCCTGGTGCCAGTCTGTGACAGCGATGCCACTGCGAACGAGATAATGAGTCTCCTATAGCATTCTGAACACCAGGTACATGCTTAGTTCTGAAAACAATGTTCAAACCTAAGCCATTCAGCGACCCTTGACACTGTTTTCAGGCCAGGTCGCTCCCCCGAGGCATTAGCTCGCCATGCTAGTGCTGTGTCTGCCCTGTGCCCTGCTGTTGCCGCCAGTTCGATCCCTGGTGGACCAGGGGGCGTAAGCTTGCTCTCTATACAGCTCTTTATTGCCTTTATTCTGCTTGCACTGTCTCCACTGTGTTACCCTTTTCTTTTTGATTCACCTTCTGTGCCCCATTGACTGTACTTTGTTGCCTGTACTCCCTTAGCGTTTTTTTCTTTTGTGCCCCTTTGCGTTCTGTTCACGTTGTTTGTTTCCCTCCACGTTTCTGTGCCACTTGCTCCCGCTCGTTCCTGCTGCTGTGTCCCCCACGGCCCCACCCTGACCCCCGATTGGTCCCCGCTCCCCCTCCCAGCTACTCCTCCCTCCCTCGACCCCTACATAATACAGGCCGCTGCGCGGCCGCGCCGCTGGAACGCCATAGGCGCCCCTAAGGCAAGCCCATCTGCACCTGGACCGTGCCCTGCGCCAGGACCCCTGACCCCCATCGAGGACAGCCCACCAGACGGATCTACGACGCCGCCACCCTCTATGCACTCAACACCAGCCGGACCCCCACCTGCCACCGAGCCACCTCGAAACGCACCCACAGACCCTTCCCCTGCCAAGCCTGCAAATTCACCTGCCTCCGCACCTCCACCCCGCACGCCGGACCAAGCATCAACAACAACCATCTCAAGTGCATCCTCCTCAACACCCGCTCCATCCACAGGCACGCCGTCGAACTCTGGAACATCCTCGACACAACAGCGCCGGACGTCGCCTTCCTCACAGAGACCTGGATGAACGCCTCCTCAGCCCCCGCAATCGCCACAGCCATCCCAGAGGGCTACAAGATCACTATAAGGGACCGCACCAACCAAACCGGAGGAGGCATCGCCATCGTCCACAAAAACACTATCCGCATCACGACCAACTCCGACGATACCCTCACAGCCGCCGAACACCTTCAATTCCAGATACACACCGACCACAAGACCACTCTCAGAGGCACCCCCATCTACAGACCCCTGGGACCACGCACACAACTCAGCGAAGCCATCTCAGACTTCATCAGCCCGCACGCCCTCACATCCTCAAACTACATCCTCCTAGGGTACCTCAACTTCCACCTTGAAAACAATAATGACAACAACACCACCACCCTGCTGGACAACCTTGCCAACCTCGGACTCAAGCAACTGGTGAACACCCCCACCCACTACGCCAGCCACACGCTTGACCCAGTCTTCTCCACCAGCGACCACATCTCCTTCAGCCACAGAACCGGACTACCTTGGACAGACCACAGTTGCCTCCACATCTCCTTCAGCCACAGAACCGGACTACCTTGGACAGACCACAGTTGCCTCCACTTCAGCTTCAGGCAAACCACGACCCACCACCACCCACAACAGGCTCCCCGAAGATGCTAGGGCAAGATCACCACCGACCAGCTCACCACCTCCCTGAGCCAGAACCCCCCAAGCAACACTACGGACTCCAACGAAGCAGCCCGCAACCTCACACAGTGGCTCACCAACTGCGCCGATGCCCTTGCACCAATGAAGAATGCCCCCAGCAGACCAGGCAGCAACAAAGCCTCGTGGTTCACCAACGACCTCAAAATTTCCAAGAAATCCTGACGGACCCTCGAAAAAGCCTGGCGCAACAACCAATCAACAGAAAACATGGCAGCCCTCAAGAACGCCACCCACAAACACCACCAGCTGATCCAGACCACAAAAAAGACAGCATTTAAGGAATGATTGGATAACAACGCCCACAACAGCAAGGAACTCTGCAGCATCGTCAAAGAGTTCTCCAACCCAAACGCCAGCAACAATGACATCACGCCCTTGCAAAGACCTCTGCGACTCACTTGCCTCGTTCTTCCACCACAAGATCGCCGACAAACACAACAGCTTCGGTGCCCACACCGCGCCCCCAACCACCAAACCTACGCCCCCCACCACCACCCTCTGGACCTGGACCCCAGTCAGCACTGAACACACCACCCACGTAATGAACACCATCCACTCCGGCTCCCCGGCCGACCCCTGTCCACACCATATCTTCAACAAAGCGACACAATCATCGCACCCCAACTCCGGAACATCATTAACTCCTCCTTCGCATCTGCCACCTTCCCAGAGAGCTGGAAACATGCGGAGATCAGCGCCCTCCTGAAGAAACCCACCGCGAACCTCAAGAACTTCCGCCCCATCTTGCTCCTCCCTTTCCCCACCAAAGTCATCGAGAAAATCGTCAACAAACAACTAACCGCCTTCCTCGAGACAAACGACTCCCTCAACCCATCACAGTCAGGATTCCGAGCCAACCACAGCACCGAGACCGCCCTCATCACAGCTACCGACGACATCAGGTCCATGCTTGACAACGGGGAAACGGCTGCCCTCATCCTCCTCGACCTCTCAGCCGCATTCAACACCGTCTGCCACCGCACCCTAACTTCACCCCTCCACCACGCCGGTATCCAAGGAAAGGCTCTGGAATGGGTCACCTCCTTCCTCGCCGACAGAACCCAGAGAGTCCGCCTGCCTCCCTTCCGCTCAGCAGCCACCAAGATCATCTGCGGCATTCCTCAAGGCTCCTTGCTCAGCCCCACCCTCTTCAACGTCTACATGAGCCCCCTCGCAGCCATCGCACACCAACACAACCTAAACATCATCTCCTACGCTGACGACACCCAGCTGATCCTCTTCCTCACCAACGACCCCGCCACCGCCAGAGCCAGCCTCCAGGAAGGAATGAAAGACGTCGCGGAATGGATGAAGCTCAGCCGTCTGAAACTGAACTCAGACAAGACGGAAGTCTTCATCTTTGGACCATCCCCCTCCACCTGGGACGACTCCTGGTGGCCCCCTGCACTGGGTACCACCCCCAAGCCCACAGACAACGCACGTAACCTGGGCTTCATCCTAGACTCCTCTCTCACGATGACCAAGCAAGTCAACACCGTCTCATCATCTTGCTTTAACACCCTCCGCATGCTCTGAAAGATCTTCCGGTGGATCCCGACCGGAACCAGAAAAACAGTCACCCAGGCCCTCGTCACCATTTGACTGGACTACGGGAATGCCCTCTACGCTGGAACCACAGCCAAACTACAGAAAAGACTCCAGCGCATACAAAACGCCTCTGCACGACTCGTCCTGGACATCCCCCGCCACAGCCACATCTGGGCATCCTGGGCTGAGAAGACGCCTTAACGTACATTCTCCACGAAAAAACGGAAGGGAGTTCAGACCTGACTCACCGATCGGGAGTAGGTACTTGACAACATAAAGACGCTACAGTAACGGTATGAAAGAAAAATCCACCAGCTAGCTCTTAAAACACAGTATAGCTGGCAGTGGCTTCCTTACAATTTTTGCCCTGAAGAAATTGCCTGAATCCCACCATGGCAATGAAACATGTCGGCTTCGAGGTGAGCGCGAATCGATAGGTAGTATTCGCCTCACTCTTTTTTATGTTTATATGTTTACTGTTGGCAACAAGAGAATACAAATAAAAGGTTCATGTATCTTGTGTGCACAATAGTTGTTTTGTTATATGTTGAACGTTGTTAGTCCTTGTCACATATAAGTTTTGCGTACACTGCACCATTCACTGTCTTCCTTTCCTTTCGGGTGTCGGACACGTTTGCGTTAAGATAGATGACACCAATGATGAGAACAGGGCCATCCTGGTGAGTACCAGCCAGGGGTCCCATTGGTGGTGCGCCCGTGAGGTGCCATCTAGCTATTCACACATTTTTCAAGTGTTGTCCTTCTAGTGGATGTTTGTACTGTGTTGTTTAGTTATATGTTTATCAGAGATTGGCTCTTTTAACTTTGGCATTCGTCTGATACACGACAAACAATTTCTAGAATTAGAAGTGTGGGTGGAATGATCTTTCCGGCAATCCACTTGTGTACACGGACTTGTAATGATAAATGCCATGAGGACTAGGTTTTGTATTTTTTGGATCCTCACCCACGCACACAAAGCCCTCCAAGACATGGGCCCCACATACCTCAACAACCGCCTCATGTTCTACACTCCGACCCGCCAGCTCCGATCCGCCAGCCTCGCCCTCGCCACTGTCCCACGGATTCGCAGAACCACCACCGGGGGAAGATCCTTCTCCTACCTATGGGCCAAGACATGGAACGCCCTCCACGCACACCTTCGGCTGCAACTCAAGACCTGGCTCTTCCAGCAGTAGCAGCACCCCCATCCCCCCAGTGCCTTGAGACCCTAGCGGGTGAGTAGCGCGCTTTACAAATCTGCTGATTGATTGATTGAGCATGAAAATCTACAACAAACACAGTACCCTCAAGTCTTGTGCCTTCTGTCTGTTTAGCAATTCCACCAATGTCATGTTGTCCACATTAAACAACACCATCCGTTTCGCCAACACACTTCCCCGTATTGACAATGCCACTGACGACGGTAAAAACTCAACAAAGTCTATGCTGTGTCTTTGTCTCAAACAGTGCACCAGCCATATCTCTGCCTACCACCTCCCATTACAAAACAGGTGAAATCCCTGAGCGCCCGCTGTATCTGAAAAAATCTGAACTTGATAGACTAGGTTCTTATACAAGATATGCATAGATACTCCATTGAAGTCATCCAAGAAGGTCTTCCAGACACAAAGGTCAGCCCTGAAAGCAAACGAGATCCGCACCCTATGATTTGCAAAAATGCCCCAGACATGGCCATGCCCAGACACCGGCAAAAAGTCTGACCTGCCCTCTCTACAGGTGAAATTCAAGAAACCAAGCAACATTTTCATGCTCCTAATCTCAATGTTCCGTTCACCGATCACTTCAGACAGGAACCCTTGTATCTCCACCACCTTTGGTTGCAGCAACTGAGCCGCCTGTTGTAACGTGTCTAACTCAACCCCAGAAAAATCAAACCGCACTAGGACCCTCAGTCCTCTCCAGAGCCAAAGGCGCTCTGAATCCCTGCGCCATGGATTGAAAGTGCTGTAGCACCCTAAGGCAGTCCTCTGAGGTCCTCCTGACCACAAACAGAAAATCATCCAAGTTGTGAGACACCTCCCGATGACCGCTGGATTTCGTGAAAGCCTATGTCAAAAATGTACTAAAGGCACAGGAAATGGCACAATCCATCGGCCAAGCCTTGTCCACATAGATGGCACCCCCAAACTGCATTCCTGGTAAAGAGAAATCAGAGCCGTGTATCGGCATCTGCTGAAAGGCAGACTTTATGTTGCATTTAGCCAATACCGCTCCCTGACCACACTGTCACACCAGACAAATGGCATCATCTACCCATGCATTCAGCACCTTGGTATCATCTTCCACAATGAAGTCCTTCATAGATGCCTTCTTTTGTTCCGATAGGCTAGACAAAGTGAAGCACTGTGTGAATGGATATCTCCCCCCACACTTGGAACATTTGTGTTTAAATTGGCAAGGGTGTCAGGAGCAGAACCCTTATTAAAGTTCTAACATGCCCCATCATTGGGTCCAGCCAGCTTTGGAACAAAACCAAGGCTCCCTGTTTTCACAGATTATTACAGATAAATACAGACAGAAAACAATGTGTTTTCTGTCTGCATTTATTTTTAAAAGTGGATAAATACAGAAAACCATGCTTCTTTAAGTGACTCTCCATGGTGTCTTTCATGAATTATAGGCCAGCATCTGAGCAGATAGACAGTATGGGAAATAAAAGAACAGGATGAAATGTCTTTCAATAACAGCATATGTCAAAATACATTTATGGTATAATGCTAGTATTCACCAGTGAATGTATTGTTATGCAATATTTGACAGCTTAAATAGCTAAGTATGAGTGCACGTCTATCAGTTAAATAAATATGGAAATGTACAGTTTTTCAACTTCATTTATAAACAAAACACAACATAAATATTGATAAATACAGAAAAAATGGCCCAAAAATAAATATGGATAAATACAGATGGAAATGTTAAAAAAATAAATACCAGAAAACCGGGAGCCCTAAGCATAACTCACCCCTTGCAGAGGGTCAGGGCTGAAAGGGCCATTCGGTGATGGGTAGGCCACTCACTGTGTGCGTAGAGGCCGTGGATTGTGTAGAAGACATCAGCTGTATCCACAGTTTGGAGTCCACATTCCCCCAAGGTTTATTAGCATTCAGACTCACCCTTGCCCGGAACTCCTCATCCTAGCTAAGCCACACTTATCCCCGAAGATGCATCTGGGCCTTTATGATGATTGCCATATATTTGAACAACGTTATGTAAGACAAGGGTTAACCCAATAAAGTCGCTGGGACCTGGGTAGCTATCGTTAGGAGTAGAGGGGTCCCAGTGAGGGAGAGCAAGTTATTTAAGAATCTTTAGAATGAATCTAATCAACAAAACAATACCTCTATAATGTTTTAATCACACTATAGGAAAACGAGCAATATTAGGCAATCATAAAGCATACACAATTATAATGGTACAGGTGCCCCTGGGGGAGGGAGGGAAAGTGATATAGTGAAGGTAAGGTGGGGAAGTACTTTGTGACAATAAAAACACGATATTGATCGAATGATATTAGGATACCAATGTTAAATAATGAGCAAAATAAATGATTAATCAATGTCAAAGTTTCAAAGAACATGCCCCAGTGTCCATCATGAGCACGAATGGTGGATTGAAAGGGGCTGTTGAGGGGACGTATGTCGACGTTTCGACCCTAAGAAAGCAGGATGGGTAGGATTCCTTGCACGTGGGTCTTCTTCAGGACGGGCGGTATGGTAGGGGCAGCCAACCTGTTATTAAAAAGGGGATTGGTCAATTAATTATATAATGGACAAGTCTTAATCTGATCTTGGTGGGTAGGGTAGACAAAGGACATACCTGAGTACATCGGTTTGGGGATGAAGTTAATCCAGTTCAAGGTCCATGAGATTGGTTTAAAACCTTGAGAAAAAATATATATTTGTAACCATTAGAATTAAAAATTATATGATCAAAACTACCAAATTATTGAAGGAAAAGGCCCAAGGACTTACTAATGAAGTAAAGTCCGGATTTCCCGGGGTGGATCCAGTGGCTGGACGCGGAACCACTCGAACAATCTATCCAAAAGGGGAACAACACTTAGAAACAGGCCGTTTAGAGCCGGGACTTGGTTACAGATTTATACGGGGGCGGAGCTTACCGAGTAGGTTAGAAGTCCGCTGGTGTATTCTACGTTTGAGGAAAGGTCGCTGATCAAATCAAGCGCGGTTTCTGTGGGGTAGAGAAAATGGTAGGGCGTCATCATCGTGGGTGGACAAGAGATGATGGTTACACTATCAATTGGTAATTTGTAAAACAAGTGGGTAGACGGGCTTACCGGTCGGCAAGCAGCTCGGCGTCTGACTCGGGTTCCTCGAGGCAGCCACGGAACTTCCTGATGTTATAGTTGTTATGGTAACCGGCGTCACGTGAGATAGACCTAGAGGACAGACTCCCGGGATTCGTCCGTAACCAGGGTAACGAGATAGGTGTCGTAGAAAAGACAAAATTTATTCTACGATGCCAATAAAAGCATTCAATTTAAGGACTGGGTGCTGAAAAGAATTACCCGGGTGGGTTCGGTACGTTCGAGGCAACCGTGGAGAGGGTTACCAATATGTCATTTAGTAAGGCAGTTACTAAATCCAAGGTCGAAGCAGTGACATTGTCAGTGATATAATACTGCGTGCCTATCAGATGGTAAAGGCAGTAACCTTAATTATGTGAAAGCTATGTAGACAAGGCATGCAGAACAGTGAATCTGTTCGTTGGGGGCCGATTGATACACATGTCAGACATAACATTTTAGGGGGCAGTAAGTCAATTGATAAATCCAATGGTGAGGCAGTAATAATATCAATAGTATAATGCTGCGTACCTATCACAGGACGGTAAAGGCAGTTCATATAATTGATTTCTTAATAATTATACAGACATGCCATGCACATGAACAAGAGTGGCTTCCCAACCTATTCATTGGGGGTCGATCGTTTCATCAACATTATAACGCGTACCTGTCACATGACGGTATAGGCAGTTGCATTCTGTATGTATATCTACATTTGGTCTCAAGTTTAGAAAAAGAAAAATAGCACAGTAGATGATTATCCTAGAGGGTCAATAAATAGTAATATCACCTTAAATGATTATCCTAGAGGGTCAATAAACATCATATGGAAATTCGTGATTCACTTTAAACTAAGGTGGCAAGCTGTGAAAAGGAACTGTCATGTTCGTTCAAGCCTGAATGAATGGAGTCGAAATAGAACATCCACTTCAGTTCCCTGATGTTGAGTATATTGGAGATGTTTCCCCCCCTGGGACCTAGATTGATTTTCTCAATCACGGCCCATTTGAGACTCTCAGGTAGGTGTTGGGCTGATCTGAAGTGGTCGACTAATGGTGCACCTACCACTTCACATCTGATACGGCTCATATGTTGTAAGACCCGTTGTTTGATTTTTTGTTGAGTTTGCCCAATATATATAAGATTGCAGGGGCAGACAATTGCATAAATCACAGTGGATGTATTGCAGTTGGTTAAAGATTTCAATTGGATTTTGTTCAGGTTATGCCGAAATTCTTTTGTCTGTATACAGCTATCACAGGCTTTGCATTGACCGCATTTGAAATGGCCAGTGACTGGCTCTAGATTCCAAAGTGATCTGATGGTCGGTTCCTCCCTAGTTGTAAGGAGCGAACGTACAACATAGTCCTTTACGCTTTTAGATTTCTTGAAGGCATGTAATGGGGTGCCAGGATGTTGAATGTCATCTGCAACCAATTGCCAATGGTGATTAACAATCTTTTTGATTAAGTTGCTCTTGGTTGTGAAGGTCGTCACACATACAATACGGTCTTCCTGGGTGTTGGTAGGATCTTTGGTCTTTAGAAGTTCCTCTCGTGGGTAGAACCAAGCTCTTTTTTGTGCTTTGGTCACAAGTCTTTTTGGGTAGCCACGGGCTTTCAAGCGGTCAGATAGGTCTTCAGACTGTTGAAAGTAATGTTCCTTGGTGAAGCAGTTTCTACAGACACGCAAAAACTGACCAAATGGGAGGTTATCTCGCAGGGCCCGAGGGTGGTGACTGTTGTATTGAAGTAGGGAGTTCCTCTCAGATGGTTTCCTGTACAGTGTAGTCAACAGTTGCCCCTGATGTTGGTAAATGGTGATGTCCAGGAAGTTTATACTCTGGTTGTCAGATTGGATGGTAAATTGTAAGTGCGGTGATTGATGGTTCAGCCAGTGGTGAAATTCATTAAGTGTGGTAGAGTCACCCTTCCAGATTATTAGAATGTCGCCTATATAACGAACCCAGATGCAAAGATGGTTGTGGAAGGGATTATTGGTGTTCAGTATGTTATTGTCCTCGAAGGCTGCCATATATAGAATGGCTACGTCTGGGGCAAAAGGAGCCCCCATCGCCACACCCTGAGTTTGTAGAAAGAAATCATTCTTGAAGGTGAAGAAGTTCTTTGTCATTGCGACACGGAGTAGGGATATAATGAATTCAGATGGTACTCGCATGGGTGCTGGTCTGGATTCCAAATATCTCATAATGACTGTTAAAGCTTCCTCTTGTGGGATGCTAGTATACAGAGATACTACGTCACAGGTAACCAATAGTTGTTCCACAGGGTCAAAGGGTAAAGTTTCAACTAGGTTAATTGTTTGTAGAGTATCCCTTAGGTACGTTCGGGTGGCTTCTGCCAAAGGTTTTAAGAAAAAATCAATATATCTCCCAAGTGGTTCTAATATGGAACCACAACCCGAGACAATCGGGCGTCCAGGTGGATTAGACATATCTTTATGGATTTTAGGAAGAGTATATATCGTGGCTAGCCGTGGATGAGGTTGGTTGAGATAGTCAAATTCGTGTTTCGATAGGAAACCGAGGTCAAATCCAAGTTTTGTGATTTCCAAGATCTCACGTGCTATTGCTTGTGTGGGATCGGAGCGTAGTTTATGATAACTAATCCCATCTGTCAGTTGGCGTTGGATCTCCAATTCATACTTCTTAATGTCCTGGATCACGATTGCACCGCCCTTATCGGCAGGTTTGATCACAACCTCTGTGTTCTTGGCCAATGACTGTAGAGCGTCCTTTTCGATTCTACTAGTGTTGTACCTGGTATAGGTTTGTTTCTTTAGAGTTGAATTTACATCCCTCCAGACGACTGCCTCATAAGCCAGAATTTTGTTGGTCATGGTACAGGATGGTGAAACAAACGTAGAGGGGATCCTTAAATTTGTACACGATGGATTTATGTACGGGCCAGCATTTCTGAAGAAATACTTAAGTCTGACCTTCCTGAAAAATTTATACAGCTCAGTGCGAACTGTGAAAGGGTCAGGTCTATTGGTGGTGACATATGACAGTCCCTTGCTCAATGCACGTGTTTCTTGTTCGTTCAGGGTGTAGTCTGAAATATTCACCACAGGATTCATAGTAGTTTGTGTTACCAGCGGTATGTTTTGTTCCGTGTGGTTCTCTCTCCGTGCTGTTCCTGCTGGAAATTGACCTGTTTGGACGTTTGGCCTCGTCCGGTGTCCCAGTTGGTGTTGTTCTGGTTCTGTCCACGAGATTGACCTCTGTTGGAGAAGTTCCCTCTGCCTCTCGGGGGGCGCCATGGTGCGGGCCGTTGTCCTAAAAAAGGTGCGTATTGTGGTGACTGATATCCGTAGTCCGGGTAGTTGTATTGACGACTAGGGCCAGCAAATTCCTGTTCGCCTTCGGAACTGTATGAGGAGTCCGAGAAGGTGTTGTAGTTCCTTCTACCACTGAAGCTGCCTCGCCCTCTGTTGGTAAATCTTCCTTGTTGATCCTGTTTATAATAATCGTCTTGAAGGTAGGGGTAGGTTTTCTTTTTGTCATATAGTCTTATGTCTCTGGCAAGTTTCTCTAATTTTCGATTTTGAGTGGTGAGGTCAAAATCCTTGAGAGTGGCTTCAAGATTATTCGGTGTTTCTTTGGCTCCTGCCAAATTAGCATCTGCGGAGATCTCTGCGCGAAGTGACTTGATTTCACTGGTCAATATTTGGATCTGTTGGGCAGCTGTTTCTATCCCAAGCACCATCCAGTGGCGAGAGCAGTTGTTGGATATGTGACTGAAACCTTCCCTGAATTTAGGAACCTCAACAAAGATGGCTGGTTCGATTTTTATCTGTAGGCCAATCGGAATGATGTTCTCCTTAAGATATTTCGTGAGCAGATGACCGTGCCAGCGGGTACGGATCAATTTCTTTTCAAGGCGTTCAAGCCGTTGGATTTTATCTTTTAGACTAAAGTCTAAGGTCGGCCTTTTGCCCCAGACGTAGCCATTCTATATATGGCAGCCTTCGAGGACAATAACATACTGAACACCAATAATCCCTTCCACAACCATCTTTGCATCTGGGTTCGTTATATAGACGACATTCTAATAATCTGGAAGGGTGACTCTACCACACTTAATGAATTTCACCACTGGCTGAACCATCAATCACCGCACTTACAATTTACCATCCAATCTGACAACCAGAGTATAAACTTCCTGGACATCACCATTTACCAACATCAGGGGCACCTGTTGACTACACTGTACAGGAAACCATCTGAGAGGAACTCCCTACTTCAATACAACAGTCACCACCCTCGGGCCCTGCAAGATAACCTCCCATTTGGTCAGTTTTTGCGTGTCCGTAGAAACTGCTCCACCAAGGAACATTACTTTCAACAGTCTGAAGACCTATCTGACCGCTTGAAAGCCCGTGGCTACCCAAAAAGACTCGTGACCAAAGCACAAAAAAGAGCTTGGTTCTACCCACGAGAGGAACTTCTAAAGACCAAAGATCCTACCAACACCCAGGAAGACCGTATTGTATGTGTGACGACCTTCACAACCAAGAGCAACTTAATCAAAAAGATTGTTAATCACCATTGGCAATTGGTTGCAGATGACATTCAACATCCTGGCACCCCATTACATGCCTTCAAGAAATCTAAAAGCGTAAAGGACTATGTTGTACGTTCGCTCCTTACAACTAGGGAGGAACCGACCATCAGATCACTCTGGAATCTAGAGCCAGTCACTGGCCATTTCAAATGCGGTCAATGCAAAGCCTGTGATAGCTGTATACAGACAAAAGAATTTCGGCATAACCTGAACAAAATCCAATTGAAATCTTTAACCAACTGCAATACATCCACTGTGATTTATGCGATTGTCTGCCCCTGCAATCTTATATATATTGGGCAAACTCAACAAAAAATCAAACAACGGGTCTTACAACATATGAGCCGTATCAGATGTGAAGTGGTAGGTGCACCATTAGTCGACCACTTCAGATCAGCCCAACACCTACCTGAGAGTCTCAAATGGGCCGTGATTGAGAAAATCAATCTAGGTCCCAGGGGGGGAAACATCTCCAATATACTCAACATCAGGGAACTGAAGTGGATGTTCTATTTCGACTCCATTCATTCAGGCTTGAACGAACATGACAGTTCCTTTTCACAGCTTGCCACCTTAGTTTAAAGTGAATCACAAATTTCCATATGATGTTTATTGACCCTCTAGGATAATCATTTAAGGTGATATTACTATTTATTGACCCTCTAGGATAATCATCTACTGTGCTATTTTTCTTTTTCTAAACTTGAGATCAAATGTAGATATACATACAGAATGCAACTGCCTATACCGTCATGTGACAGGTACGCGTTTTAATGTTGATGAATCGATCGACCTCCAATGAATAGGTTGGGAAGCCACTCTTGTTGATGTGCATGGCATGTCTGTATAATTATTAAGAAATCAATGATATGAACTGCCTTTACCGTCCTGTGATAGGTACGCAGCATTATACTATTGATATTATTACTGACTCACCATTGGATTTATCAATTGACTTACTGCCCCCTAAAATGTTATGTCTGACATGTGTATCAATCGGCCCCCAATGAACAGATTCACTGTTCTGCATGCCTTGTCTACATAGCTTTCACATAATTAAGGTTACTGCCTTTACCATCTGATAGGCACGCAGTATTATATCACTGACAATGTCACTGCTTCGACCTTGGATTTAGTAACTGCCTTACTAAATGACATATTGGTAACCCTCTCCGCGGTTGCCTCGAACGTACCGAACCCACCCGGGTAATTCTTTTCAGCACCCAGTCCTTAAATTGAATGCTTTTATTGGCATCGTAGAATAAATTTTGTCTTTTCTACGACACCTATCTCGTTACCCTGGTTACGGACGAATCCCGGGAGTCTGTCCTCTAGGTCTATCTCACGTGACCCCGGTTACCATAACAACTATAACATCAGGAAGTTCCGTGGCTGCCTCGAGGAACCCGAGCCAGACGCCGAGCTGCTTGCCGACCGGTAAGCCCGTCTACCCACTTGTTTTACAAATTACCAATTGATAGTGTAACCATCAACTCTTGTCCACCCACGATGATGACGCCCTACCATTTTCTCTACCCCACAGAAACCGCGCTTGATTTGATCAGCGACCTTTCCTCAAACGTAGAATACACCAGCGGACTTCTAACCTACTCGGTAAGCTCCGCCCCGTATAAATCTGTAACCAAGTCCCGGCTCTAAACGGCCTGTTTCTAAGTGTTGTTCCCCTTTTGGATAGATTGTTCGAGTGGTTCCGCGTCCAGCAACTGGATCCACCCCGGGAAATCCGGACTTTACTTCATTAGTAAGTCCTTGGGCCTTTTCCTTCAATAATTTGGTAGTTTTGATCATATAATTTTTAATTCTAATGGTTACAAATCTATATTTTTTCTCAAGGTTTTAAACCAATCTCATGGACCTTGAACTGGATTAACTTCATCCCCAAACCGATGTACTCAGGTATGTCCTTTGTCTACCCTACCCACCAAGATCAGATTAAGACTTGTCCATTATATAATTAATTGACCAATCCCCTTTTTAATAACAGGTTGGCTGCCCCTACCATACCGCCCGTCCTGAAGAAGACCCACGTGCAAGGAATCCTACCCATCCTGCTTTCTTAGGGTCGAAACGTTGACATACATCCCCTCAACAGCTTCTTTCAATCCACCATTCGTGCTCATGATGGACACTGGGGCATGTTCTTTGAAACTTTGACATTGATTAATCATTTATTTTGCTCATTATTTAACATTGGTATCCTAATATCATTCGATCAATATTGTGTTTTTATTGTCACAAAGTACTTCCCCACCTTACCTTCACTATATCACTTTCCCTCCCTCCCCCAGGGGCACCTGTACCATTATAATTGTGTATGCTTTATGATTGCCTAATATTGCTCGTTTTCCTATAGTGTGATTAAAACATTATAGAGGTATTGTTTTGTTGATTAGATTCATTCTAAAGATTCTTAAATAACTTGCTCTCCCTCACTGGGACCCCTCTACTCCTAACGATATATTTGAACAAAGCAATTGCCCTGTCTGTATGCCATTCACAGTAAATACTGGCATATATCAAGAATGCCGAAGTCCACTTTCCAAGTTGATCGGGACCCTTGGCCACCTAGTCAACTCCTACTCTTCCTCCTTACTGTGATTGCAAAGGGTTTTTAGTCAGGGTAGAGAGGGCGCACTGCTAAACGTGGACGCACATAGGTCTGGACATCTTGAGTAGGAGTGTGGTGCAAAAAGGGTGAGGGGATAAGCCCTGTAACCCCACAATTGTGTGTCAGCTCAGGCTAGCACACCAACATTTCACAAAAGGACACCCTTTCACACAACAATTCTAAATAACACAATGTGTCTGTGTGGACTCTTATACACAAAAGAACAAAGCCTGTGGATAAAAAAGAAATTCATCAAATTGTAGGTGAAAATTGCAGTGCTTTATTGTTCTTTAGAGCAATCCAGCCGACACGTGTTTTGTCGCAAGTGGGATTGTACTCCTCAGGGCTGGGAAAGATACAAGGGACATTTGGTGGAACAATGTACATAAATGAGACGGTTTCCTTTGACAAATCTCAAAAACAGGGGGGGGGGAGGGAAAGCCAATAGTTGAGAACCCAAACGAAAGGAAAAAACCCCATAAAGCATGAAAACTATTCCGCTGTGTAAGGGGGAGGACGCGTGAATGTGGTGTGATAGGGCATGTAATTGTGAAGGATGAGAGTTTGAGCGAGATGGGGGGGGGGAGACGGAAAGTGGGTAAAGCCAAAAAATGAGAAAGGGTCAAGGGTACACTGACTCACAGTTAGTCTGGGTTGCAATGGAGCCGAGTCCATATTACGTATCATAAGAAGGAATGGGGGTGGCGGTGTACGGTTTTAAAGCTTTGTGCTCGTCTTGTTTTTTCTTCACTAGGTATATATCTATTTCTGGAAGAGCAGCTGCAGGGTTTACTAGGCGACTGGCTAACCCCTTTCATATGTGAGCATCTGGCCTTTAAATCTAAACTATATTCAACAATAGTTCTACACCTTTTGATGTAATGATGCATAACCACACAATTTGTTCTTCTCAAACATCTTAATTTATTCCAGGAATCTTCCATTTCATAACAGATTAGACATGCAGCCTTTACGCTCCACTTGTCACATATCACAAACTAATAGTATCCATGTTATGTGCATGGCTCTGTTACAAAAATACATTTCCCAGGGTATGGGTGGATTTTGTGTGCAATCTTTCAGGACAAAGGATTTGCAGCTCTGCATCACAGAGAATTTAAATATAATCCACATTCTAGACGAAGAAATTAAACATTTGAAGAACAATCTCTGTAGGAGATTCTTTTTTAGATATATGTTTCAGTTTCCAAGTCTCAGGTCCATAATCAAGTGGAATCAATTTGCATCATCAATGGAGGTTTTCACCCAGTCGTGGAGAAGATAGTCATTGCAAATCTTTCCTCCTGCATGGATACATTGAGAGAACTAAAGGCACCAATAGAAATTCACGTTAGGAAAGTTTCCACACTGCACAAGCACCTTGCTTCCATCCCTTTAAATAACTTATGAGTCAAGACCCTCGCCACCCACCCTGTGCCTTTGCACAAATAGATGTGCATTCTCAGACAGCTCTGTTCTCTTCACTGTCCTGCATGCAATGTAAAGTTAATTTTAGACCCAGATTGCTGTTCTACAAAGGTGCAAGTTGGAGATGGTAGACAACTGCAGTGCAAGTATCAAAGGTCTTCCTCTGTCATGAACATGGTAGAAAGACTGAATCACTCAAATGAAACTGTGTACTTTGTTTTGGAAAGATGGTTGAAAGACTACCAAACCGACCTTTAAAGACAATGTCATTTAGGGCAATGTTTCACAGTTCTATTCATTTACAAACGGCTTTGGTTAAACATGATTTGTACATTCCACAATGCAGTTTAGGGAGATCCCAGTCCTCATACAGTTACCACCTTTACTCTGTTTCCCTCTGCTTCATACCGAATAGGCCATGTCACAACGCATATGATATAATGCATGCCACTACAACGCTGTCATTGCAACGACGGTGAGAGAGCGCAATTTGAATGGAAAATATATCCGTACCATATTTACAGGCTTGTAATGTAAAGTTAGAACTTGTAACGTGAAATTAGTCCTTGTAGCGTAAAGTTAGCACATGTAACTTTAGTAATAAGGAATGTATCTGTATTTACTCTAGAATGTGCATTAGAATTAGAAAGGCCCGTATACATAGGTTGGGGTAATATAGAAATGTGTGAAAATGCTTAAGAACAGTAGAACGTGCTAAACGGAATTCATGTATGTATGCAATAATTAAACGGAGAAAGAGATGAAATGTAAATTGGAGAAATGTGCAGACTATATAGCACTGTGTAAGAACGAGAGTATAACATTGTATTTTATGTAACATGGATTCAATTATAATCAATGATTTGCTAATTTGATTATATATATATGTGTTAAAAGTCATACCGTATAGAAGAGTTTGTAGGAATTCTAGAATGGTGTGTTCATATGCTATTTTAACCTAACGGACCAAGGGTTCGCAAGAGTGTAGTCCACTGCATATAATTTAGTGGTCACACAGGGATAGGGGGATAGCTTTGATCTGTACGTGCGAGCCAAGAGTCAAAGGTCTTGTTAAATTAAAGTGACAATGCTGGATGAAGTTTATGGCCTAGCGAGATAACGGACGCTTGGAATTTGGAGTCCTGTTTCGAAGTGTCTGTTTTCGAGGTGATCAAGGGGGTTATAATCACAACTGTAATGAATAGAGCTCTGTTGAAGTGATAGACTTTGGTCTGAAAGTGTCAACTGGAATGTCATGAGGTTACCAGCACGACGGAGATGGCGCCTGAGAAGAAAAAGGTCAACTTAACAGACGACTTGAAGAGACGAAACTATGGAAAAAACCAGAAGCGGGACTACGTGAAATGTGTACATGGTGGGCGTCTCAAAGGGGCGTTCCATCCATACTGTGATTTTGTATTTAGGGACAGCACCCCGGGGAGAAGGAGAGCAGATGGCCTGAGCAAGAGAGTAGAGAACGCAACAGAGAAGAGAGAGAGAGCAGTAGGCCAAGGACCCTTAGAGAGCGGATGGGTAGGCAGAAAGGGTACTGCTTCTCGACATAGGTTTCATCAGAGATTAAGAGAGTTTGAACTTCTTTGGAAGTCAAACGGCTGACACCTTTTTAGGTAAAGAACTTGTTGAGTAGGGATGTCATCTAGCATAGAGTAGGGACAGATTTAACTTGTTTCATTCTTTTATGTAAATGACGCATCATATTCATTTTGTGTCTATGCTATTCAATTTGCTGATTCTAGAATTGGTTTTGATTGTATTCTTTTGTAGACTGAGATTCTTTACGGAATTTATGTTCCTTTTAGTTCCTGTATACTTGTTGAATCTTATATTGAGAGGATTGTATTTGCAAATAACTTTGGGATTATATTAAACTTTTTAAACTTTACCAGTCGTAAGTGGTTCTTCAGAGTTGCGTCAGTCTATGGGGTTGATTTAACTTATATGGGTTTGCCTTTTACTCAATGACAGTCAATAATCGATCCAAAAAGGATGAATGAGATAGGGATCTAGGTGATCAGATAAGATATCAAAATCTCATTCCCCGCAGTTGGTAGCAGAGGATGGTTGGCTTCTTGAGGAAGGCAACCTAGGTTAGGTCTAGATTACCCCAAGGCCCCTAGTCATCGACGACCAGAAGAAGAATCCCTGCCGAAGAAGGTGCTGACGGTGCGAGAGAGAAAAGCAGCAGAGTCGGTCGAGAGTGAGTATAAGGGTCATGCGTTGCCAGATTGCGGTGTTTTATGTTGTACCTGTGTCGTAATGTCAAGCGGAGTTGAATGCCTGTAGTGTGATTGTGGGAAGGTTGTGAGCGCGCGCAACCGGATAAAATCTTAAGTCCAGGGAAGGGTTTAAGTGGTTCGGGTGTATCGAACACCCAGAGTAATTGTCTACCATTGTAAAGGGGGTCATGAGGTACCATTGATCGCCCGCAGGACCGAGATAGGGGGAATGTCTGAGTGAGTGTATGAGTAACGGACGCTGGTCGGACGTTTACTGTGTGTAAGTAACCTATCAGATAAGGCAAGCGTCTGAACGTGAGAGGAAAGACGTCTCGTCAGTTGAGGTGACAATTACAGTTAGACTGTGGACGTACAGTCAAGAAAAGTGATCGCTTGGTCGGAAGTAGTCATTTTTCGGCGTATGAATGAAAACGCATGCAAGACCGTGAGACGAGCTGAGAAAGGAGGGGAACTGCTACAGAGGGGACGAGTGACGTCAGCGTAGAGCCGCGCTGGGATTGGCTGGTTAGCGTAGAGTTGCGCTGGGATAGGCTGGTCAGCGAGAGCCGCGCAGGGATTGGTGGTTTGTCATCGGGAAGTAAATAAGGAAGAGAATTAAGGAAAATCGTAGATTCTTGAAAATGAAGTGTTTTAAACGTTTAAGGGCGATCTTTAAGAGAGATAGAGGAAACTCGTATGCAGGGGAAGAAGCCCCACCGGAGGGCACACCAGCTTATTATATGGCTGTGAATGTAGGGTTACACTCAATACTATGGATCTCCGAGTGGAATAAGCTAACAGAAGGAAATAAGGAACTGACGTTCCCGAAATACGGGACGTTTAGGTTAGAAGCATTGAATCAGCTGAAAGCGGTAATGCTCGCAACGAGACCTCTACCGAGGCCAACACAGTTCGAAGCCCTCAGTGCATGGTTCAGGGCGGCAAACGACAGGAGCTTGAATAGACGCCAAGAAAGAGTGAGACGATCTGTAAGAGCAGTGCAGGATGCTAAATGGGATGATGAAGCCAAAAAGTGGAGGGTGCAAAGAATAGAAGCAGACAAACTGTACCCAATGCTAGAGGCTACGGGAGAAAAGAAACCTCCAGAAGAGGATGAGGAGAGCGAGACGGAGGAGGATCTGATAGATAGGCTATTATTGGACAGACCACCTCCGTACAACAGAGAAGCCGAAAGTCCCGAACTACAGCAGGAGGACGGGGCTAGGAAGGGGGAATATAGACCACTCCCTGTAACAGAGTGGGAACCCAAGAAAGGTGAGGAAGTACCTCAATCTAGTCCCGTACAGAGAGTAGTAGGAAGATTTGTGGTACAGAAGGGGCCAGAAACGGAGTGTACAAGGTCGTATCAATTGCCAGATGCTCTACAAGTACCTGTTACCATAGGTCCTATAGTGTCAATCTACAACCCGGAGGGAGCCCAGCAGGAGGAACAGGCACGGTGGGACAGGGAAAGGGCAGAGATGGAAACTAGGAACAATACGATTGATTCCCAAAGGCAGTTGCTAGGACCAAGGAGTCGGAGTACCCCATTGAATCCAGTAACGGATCCCTGGGTAGAGCAGGGGGGTCAGAGAGGACAGATGGATCTGAGGGGACCGAAACCGAAATCCTTTAAGGAGTTAAGAGAGTACTTGAAAGAATGGGATGCTGCCGTAGAGACTCAGAATAAAAGAATAGAAACAGAAACAGAATGGAGAGATCAAGATAACAGGATCCTCTCTCACTGCGGAGCTGGCGAAAGCAGCCCGGAGTGGGAGGGAGGGAGTCAAGGAAGCAAAGGAGATACTTGCCATATCATCAGTGGCAATAGACAATTGTGTGAAGACAAGAGTACAGGATGTGGGGGGATGCCTCGCCCCATCCTTAGTGAGGGAGAACGAAGGACACAGGAGTACCGAGATAGTTTCAGGTGCACTCACCATGCCCCGGACGAAAATGTGCGACATTGGAGTCACGAGGGTATGGGGAGTCGCGAAGGGTCTCGCCATGCATCCGGTGATCACGGACGGGATCGCGGGAACATGGAGAGCCGTGAGGGACCTTTCCGTTTATTGAGTGACACCAGACAGCAAGGGAATAGCAGTGATTTAGAACAGAACGGAGGATCCTATCTTGCATCTAGAGAGACCGAGCCAAAAAGACAGAATGCAGTGATGGGGAATAGAACGTTGTTCCACCATACCCCTAGGGAAGATGGGAAAGCTTGGGACCTAGAGAGGTGGGAACAAAGAGAAGCAAGGAGGACTCCTCATAACTCACCTGTGCCTAGACGTAGGACTCGTAGTGGGGGTGAGAGGGATGTAAACGAACCACCTAGGAGTGAGGTACTGAGAGCTGAGATAAAAGCAAAACGGCTCGATGTAACCAGTTTAAAATCAGATTTGGATGAAATAATAGACGGCACATTGCCAATGGAAAGGATCGATCTGTATGAACAGGATGAAATACTGTTTATGTCTAAGGATGTTACTCGGAAAGCGAGGTCAGTTCATGAAAAATTATCTGAGTTGGCAAACAGGTATATGATAGACTTATCACGAACTAAAGCTTTACAGGGTAACCATAGGTTAAACTGCACAGATCAGGATCTAGATGAGCGTAGGACGATTGGGCTGAAAATACACATAAAGGAACTGATCTTGAGTATTAGATTGTGGAGGAATTTGGATAAATGGGAAGAAAGATGGTCCAAGAGGGGATCCGTCAGAAGGAGTACACTTGCGGGGTCCCCGGAGGGAGGGCTAATGCGAATGGAAGCTTTCCCTTTCCGAGAAATCGCGAACGGAAACTACGTACATGTGCCCTGGAGTAGGGGGGATCTAGCAGCATTTACCAATTCTTTCCCAAAGCTAAGGGAGAATCCCGTCGAATGGTACAAACAGGTAGAGAGGTTCGTGAAGATCTCTAAGGTGCTGTGGGTCGACTTGAACACCCTGTTTGATATTGTAGTACCCGGAGATTTGTGGACGCTATGTAAGCTCAGTGTCGAATGGCCCATTTGTGAACCAGATAGGGATGCCCAGACGAATGGGCCATCAGAGAAAGTCATGGAAAAGTACGAGAGGGTAATGGCATGGTTGAAAGAGAAGGTGCCGTTGCAGGACATAGACTGGGTTAAGATAGATCGAACCACTCAGGAACCTAAAAAGACCGTTCACGAGTACTATGAGAGATTGCTGAAAGCATTCAAACAGTACAGTGGATTGGACGTGATGGACCCCAAAGACATAGGACAGTTTGTGTCGAAGTTCGTCCTGGGATTGAGATCAGACATAAGCCTAATGATTCAACAGCATTTGATCTGTTGGCAAAACAAACCTTTAGATGAGATCCTGAGGTATGCGAGGTACTGTAGCGATGAAATAGATTCGAAAGCAAAGAAACTTAAGGAGAAGCTGATGTTGGTGCAGATGCAGTCAGCTGGAAAGGGTGGACAGCGGCAGCAGGGAACAGGAACCCTAGGGAAGAAACAGACTAATCAAAGCAGAGATGAGGAGGAAAAACCAAGACCTAGGGTAGATATCGCGACACTGAAAAAGACAACGAGGTGCCATCAGTGTAACGAGGTGGGACATTGGAGACGCGAGTGTTCCTATAATGTTGAGGCGGGGGAATTAGAACAGGAGGAGGATGAGGTTCAGAACAGCCTAGTAAAGGGAACAGCGGTCCCGAAGGGAAAGTTTATCAAAGGGGGGACTCAGACCCCTCGAGCTCAGTTCCCTCAACCGCCTCGCATTGCAAATGGAGGGAAAACCTATAGACAACTACCACTGTTCGTAGGAGGAGAAGAATGCTACTACGTTGATCCCCTTACAGGACAGCGAGTGAATAGAGAAGAAGACTGTACCCTAGGGGCAGCCCTGGAGGTAGACCAGAGGGGACCATACGTGGAGGCTGAGGTGGCTGGATGTCCTACGACCTTTTTGGTGGATACGGGGGCCACTCGATCCACTTTGAGATCGGCGGTAGTCCCAGGTCTGCCAATGTCGGGAGAAACGATCCAGGTGGTAGGAGTCGCAAATAGGAGAATGACGAATCCTCTGACAGAACCAGTGTCGGTGAAAATAGGGAAATACAGTGATGAACACCAGTTTGTGATTTGTGATTCAAGCCCTGTGTGTCTGCTAGGAAGAGATCTGTTGTGTAAACTAAACTGCACCATATATTGCACACCTGAAGGAGTAGAAGTGCAGACTAACGACGATGATGCCGATTTTAAGGTTGTAAACTCACAGGGATGTGTGGAACTATACCCTACCCTAACGGTGGAGGAGCTTCCACAGGACTTGAAGGAGATGGTGTCAGCTGAGGTGTGGGATTTTACTGGAGAAGAAATAGGACTGATTAAAGGGGTAGAACCGGTAAAGATCATGGTAAAACCCAATGCCGACTATCCAAGAACACCACAATATAAGTTGACACCGGAGACGGTTGCAGGAATAAAGCCTGTGATCGAATCCATGATTAAACAGGGAATACTGAAGGAGATCGTGGGAAGTCCCTGTAACTCCCCGATTATGGGTTTGCAGAAGCCTAGTGGGAAATACAGAATAGTGCAGGATCTTCGAAAGATTAATAATATTGTTGTCTCATGTTGTCCAGTGGTACCGAATCCATCAGTGATATTGTTTCAGATACCGTTCCAAGCTGAATGGTTCACCGTGATAGACTTGTGTCAGGCTTTCTTTTCAATCCCCTTAGATGAGGAAAGCCAATATCTGTTTGCTTTTAAGCTGGAAAATCGCGTTCTAACATGGTGTCGTATTCCCCAGGGGTATACAGAAAGCCCATCGATTTTTAACCAGCTGCTGAAGAAAAATCTTGAAAGTCTAGTACTACCCATGAACTCGGTTCTGGTCCAGTACATAGACGACCTACTTGTGGCGTCAGAAACTGAGGAAGCTTGCAAAGTAGACACTATCACCTTACTAAATCACTTGGCCGAGAACGGACACAAGGTGTCTCCAAGTAAATTGCAGTATTGTCTGACAGAAGTACAATACTTGGGCCACAGGATTGAAAAGGGAAAACGGAAGGTGTCTCCAGACAGAATAGAGGCGATCATGAAAATGAGTGCGCCCAAAACACAAAGAGAAGTCAGGATGTTTCTAGGCATGGTCGGTTATTGTCGGCAGTGGATAGCCAACTTTTCACTGAAGGCACAACCTTTACAAAAACTGACGCACAAGGGAGTGAGCGATCCGGTACCATGGGACAAAGATTGTTTGATGGCGTTTTTGCAGCTGAGGGAGGACTTGTGTCGTGCCCCGGCTTTGGGAATGCCTGATTACGAGAAACCATTCTTGCTTTACTGCTGTGAAAGGGAAGGTTGTGCTTTAGCAGTTTTGGCTCAGTTACACGGAAATGCCCGTAGACCAGTTGCATACTTTTCGGCTACCTTAGATCCAGTAGCCGCCGCGTTGCCCGGATGTCTCAAATCCGTTGCTGCAACGGGTGTCAGCATTGAAAGGTGTGAAAATGTGGTTATGGGACATCAGTTAGTGGTGTACGTACCGCATTCTGTGGAATTGTTAATGACTAGGACCAAGACTCAGCATCTGACGAATAGCAGGCTCACACGCTATGAGCAAGTCATATTGGCTGCTGAGAATGTGACCCTAAAAAGATGCTCTGTCTTGAATCCTGCTACTTTGATGCCACTTCCTAATGATATTGATGATGAAATTTGTACAGATCATGACTGCCTTGATGTGACTGAACTATGCACCAAACCAAGACCAGATATCGTAGATGAGCCATTGACTGACCCTGATGAAATATTCTTTGTTGATGGTTCATGCGTAAGAGACGATATCGGTCAGCTGAGAGCAGCATATGCAGTTTGTACCATTACCGGAGTAGTGGAAGCCGCCTGCCTGGAAGGAGTACACTCCGCTCAGGTAGCTGAAATCATTGCTTTGACCCGTGCCTGTTTGGCAGGCAACAAAATTCGAGTCACCATATACACCGATAGCCAGTATGGTTTCGGGGTAGTTCACGACTATGGGCAGTTGTGGTCTCAAAGAGGTTACATGACCTCCTCGGGTTCTCCCATTAGGAATGGAGAATTCGTGAGATTATTGTTAGAGGCATTGCAAGGTCCAGCAGCTATAGCGGTTGTTAAATGTGCCGCGCACACAAAAAACACAGATTTTGTGTCGCAAGGTAACCGATATGCAGATGAAGTCGCACGTTACTGTGCGGAACAGGGGTATTCTCTCACAGAGGTGGAAGTGGGGGGAATACAGGAAAGAACTGATTTGACTATGTTGTTAGAAACTGTAGACACGTGGGATGAACTGAGATGCGTCCAGGAGAATGCACCTGATTTTGAGAAAAAGGCATGGGAAACAGCTGGTTGTACCAAAAGTGAGATGGATTTTTGGATCTCTGCAGATGGGAGAGCAGTTTTACCAAACGAACTTGTTAGTCCAATGGCAAGGAGATTGCATGGATCAGCACACATAGGTAGAGATGCCATGGTGAGAGTATTCAGACAAACGTGGTACAATCCGAAGTTTAGAGTAGCGGCAGAAGCAGTATGTCAGCGCTGTGTGATCTGTCAGCAGCTAAACGTAGGAAAGAGAACACCCGTCACACTGAGTCACATAGGGAGGTCTGGGGGGCCTTTCAATAGAATGCAGCTGGATTTTATTGAAATGCCCAAGTGCAATCGACTCAGATACGTCTTAGTGATTGTCTGTATATTTTCCAGATGGGTTGAAGCTTACCCTACACGTAGGTGCGACACACTTACAGTAGCAAAATTGTTGCTTAGAGAACTGATACCGAGGTTTGGGGTGCCAGCCTCTTTGGAATCGGACAGAGGAACACATTTCAACAGCGAAATAGTGAAGATGCTATGTTCAGCCTTAAGTATAGACCAGAAGCTCCACTGTAGTTATCGACCAGAAGCTTCGGGGATTGTAGAGCAAATCAACAGCACCATTAAATCCAGACTCGCCAAAGTTTGTTCATCGACGTCCTTGAGCTGGCCTGATGCACTTCCACTGGTCCTTATGAGTATACGTAGCACGCCAGATAGAAGAACAGGTCTCTCTCCACACGAGGTGCTAATGGGGAGGGCCATGAGACTGCCATCGGTTCCGACTGCAGCACTGTTGAACATCACAGACGATTTGATCCTGGACTATTGCAAGGGACTATCTGACGCCATTCATTCTGTGTCCCTCCAGGTGCAGGCTGCAGAGGTTCCATCAGCTCAAGACCTGTGCCATGACCTGTGTCCTGGGGACTGGGTCCTGGTGAAGAAACATGTCAGGAAGAACTGTCTAGATGTGCGCTGGCGTGGACCATTTCAAGTCATACTAGTTACGAACACTGCAGTAAAGTGTGGAGGCTTGCCCAACTGGATACACGCCTCACACACCCGAAGAGTTCCAGCACCTCTGGAAGAAACAGCTCCTCTCGCGGATGAAAATCCAGCGGAAAGCGGAGAAGCCACAGAGAGGGAAAGTCAAGCTGTAGAGGTGATCGAAGAGGCTGAGCCTGTGTCGGAACAGGCTGATGACGGTCAGGACACCAGTGAGACCGAAGTTGCCTCAGAAGAAGAAAGTAGCTGGGAGTTTGGGTCAGACACCGAACGAGCTGTAAGTGGTCAAGAAACGAGTCCAAGAACAAGGAGCAGGAGGACAAGGAATGGAGAAGCTAGTTGGCCGGAAAGAAGGAGAAGGTCAAGCTTGAGAGCGAATCCAGAAAGAACCCTTGTCCCGATCTCTGAAGATTCAGATCTAGAAGAAGGAGCTACGGACTCAGGCTCTGAGAGTCCGAGAAGATCAAGGAGGGTACGTGTGCCCTGCAGAAGATACGCCACCCCCGAGTGGACCTATCTAGCAGCAGATGTCTTGGGGACAGAGATCTGGGAGAGTGAGAGAGGTGCAGGTGACCAATCTCGATCCAATTGTGACAGTGGAGAGATGGATGTTGATGCCTGGAATCGAGACTGAGGGGTTACTGACCTTCACACTCCCCATTCCCCTATACCTAAGTTGGATCAAGGACCTGATGCTGAATCGATTAGAGTTTCCAACTTTGGGTCATCCAATACCAGCATAGGAAGAAAAAGTCATTCGTTTAGAACTGTTGGAAAATGCCATTAGAGCTGCAGGCACCAGAATCATTATAGATGCATAAAGACTTTTGTGATTAAGCTATAAGGAAGAAGGTAACCTAGCGTCGAGTGGAAAGAAGAATAAAATTAGGGATTACATTTAGAGGACGGAGAAGGGTTAGGGTTGTCTGTGGCTGAAGTAAAAAGAAATTGTTGTGAAAAAGAGACTTTTGTTGGTTAAGAGTGCTTCACAGACTGTGAAATCAAATAAAGCAAATAAAGACCTGAAAGAGAAAACTTTTCCTCGAAAAAGAAAGGAGCCACGTTGTTTGATAACATGGAGAATGGCAATCCAAACCGAAGGGTCAGATGCATAATAGGTACACTGATAGCAGTAGTAATTTCTCTTATCATTACAGTAGTTACCATATCATACATAGTAGGACATACAAGTGTAAAGGAGACAACAGATGTAAAGCCTGTAACGACTTTGAAACCTGCTCTTGTTGGGAAGAAGGAGGAGAGCAACGAAATCCGTGAAAAGGCGTTACTGGCAGATGAAGCTCGTAGGTTACACGTAGACGAGTCGCAGGGAAATTTTAGATCAAACGCATATGCCAAGTTATTATACGAGTATATTGATGCCATGGAGGCCAAAGATTGTTATGTTTGCATGCAATTGCCGGCTTCCGTAGATGAAGGCATCAGATATCATCACCTCCCACTGACATATGGGATAACGTGTAGTTTATTGCTTAGTATATTTTATGGTCGAGAAGGGTTTGAGTACTACTTTTCAAATTATGATTCGGTACTGCCTGAAGTTCCGAATTATAAACAAATGAATAAGTGGGACTATCACAAAAAGGAAGATAGATTAGCAAAATTCTTTCTTCCTTGGGATACATTAGATACTTCATATGCACGCCGAAATAATCTAACTTGCAAAGTGTCAGAGATCGAGAAGAAGTTTATTGGACAAGTAGATGACAGGTACAGGAGGCAGAAGATTCTGAAAATGTCAGGACAATGGAAAACAGATTGGACCGAAGAGGAAAAGGCACACAAAAAGAAGGGTAGTAATGGTCCAATAGCTTTGGATAGAACGCAGAAAGGAAAGTTATGTTTAACTCGAAGCAAGACATATTATGAGAGTGTATTTGTAGGTGAAGTTAGTTGTGAACATGCTTTTCGGTTGGAATATTACACGAAAGATTTCATGAAAGGGATGCAAGCGATTCCTAATGTATATTTTGTATGTGGAAGAAATGCCTATGTAAAATTGCCTGACAATTGGTATGGTTCATGTTATTTGGCAATTGTCTTCCCCAAAATATATCATGCAAAGGATTTAGAGGTAATAGAGGGAAAGGCTTCGAAAAGAGGGAAAAGGGAAGTAGGGGATGTTGAGGTAGTTGGAGACGTATTCGGAGCAATGTTTCCTCTTTTAGGTTTGATACTTAATGATGTTAAGATCAGGAGACTAGCTACAGTTGTGGATAGATTGTCTGCAAGTACTGCAAGGTCATTGATGCTGGTAGAAGGAGAGATGCAGTCGATTAGGGCAATGGTCCTTCAGAACCGTCTTGCTTTAGATGTGCTGCTAGCAAAAGAGGGCGGAGTCTGCAAGGCTTTGAAGGTCCAAGAATGTTGTACTTACATTCCAGACAATTCAAAACCACTTGGGAAGGTTATACGGAACATTACTGAGATACATCGAGAAATTGAAGATTTGACAAAAGTAAATGTGTGGGAAAAAGTAGGTCATGGAATGGGAAAAGTTGGAGGTTGGTTTGCCAACCTTGGTAAAAGCATTGTTTGGTACATTTTGAAACCTGTCTTAATAATTTTGATTTGCATAATCACAGTGTGGGGTTTAGTGAGACTGTACAAATGGTATAGGTCAAACCGGTTACAAAGGTCCATGAGAGAGCAAGAAAGAAGATTAGCTGCTTTGCAAGATCAGCAGTATAGAAGTTTAAGAGCTCTCGAGACGATAAAAAGAGGGAGCCTTGTAACTAGTTCTGTATAAAGTGACATTCAAATTGAAATATTTGTGATGACCCCTAGAGGTCATCAAAGGGGGGAACTGAGAGAGCGCAATTTGAATGGAAAATATATCCGTACCATATTTACAGGCTTGTAATGTAAAGTTAGAACTTGTAACGTGAAATTAGCCCTTGTAGCGTAAAGTTAGCACATGTAACTTTAGTAATAAGGAATGTATCTGTATTTACTCTAGAATGTGCATTAGAATTAGAAAGGCCCGTATACATAGGTTGGGCTAATATAGAAACGTGTGAAAATGCTTAAGAACAGTAGAACGTGCTAAACGGAATTCATGTATGTATGCAATAATTAAACGGAGGAAGAGATGAAATGTAAATTGGAGAAATGTGCAGACTATATAGCACTGTGTAAGAACGAGAGTATAACATTGTATTTTATGTAACATGGATTTGATTATAATCAATGATTTGCTAATTCGATTATATATATATGTGTTAAAAATCATACCGTATAGAAGAGTTTGTAGGAATTCTAGAATGGTGTGTTCATATGCTATTTTAACCTAACGGACCAAGGGTTGGCAAGAGTGTAGTCCACTGCATATAATTTAGTGGTCACACAGGGATAGGGGGATAGCTTTGATCTGTACGTGCGAGCCAAGAGTCAAAGGTCTTGTTAAATTAAAGTGACAATGCTGGATGAAGTTTATGGCCTAGCGAGATAACGGACGCTTGGAATTTGGAGTCCTGTTTCGAAGTGTCTGTTTTCGAGGTGATCAAGGGGGTTATAATCACAACTGTAATGAATAGAGCTCTGTTGAAGTGATAGACTTTGGTCTGAAAGTGTCAACTGGAATGTCATGAGGTTACCAGCACGACGGAGACGGCGCCTGAGAAGAAAAAGGTCAACTTAACAGACGACTTGAAGAGACGAAACTATGGAAAAAACCAGAAGCGGGACTACGTGAAATGTGTACATGGTGGGCGTCTCAAAGGGGCGTTCCATCCATACTGTGATTTTGTATTTAGGGACAGCACCCCGGGGAGAAGGAGAGCAGATGGCCTGAGCAAGAGAGTAGAGAACGCAACAGAGAAGAGAGAGAGAGCAGTAGGCCGAGGACCCTTAGAGAGCGGATGGGTAGGAAGAAAGGGTACTGCTTCTCGACATAGGTTTCATCAGAGATTAAGAGAGTTTGAACTTCTTTGGAAGTCAAACGGCTGACACCTTTTTAGGTAAAGAACTTGTTGAGTAGGGATGTCATCTAACATAGAGTAGGGACAGATTTAACTTGTTTCATTCTTTTATGTAAATGACGCATCATATTCATTTTGTGTCTATGCTATTCAATTTGCTGATTCTAGAATTGGTTTTGATTGTATTCTTTTGTAGACTGAGATTCTTTAGGGAATTTATGTTCCTTTTAGTTCCTGTATACTTGTTGAATCTTATATTGAGAGGATTGTATTTGCAAATAACTTTGGGATTATATTAAACTTTTTAAACTTTACCAGTCGTAAGTGGTTCTTCAGAGTTGCGTCAGTCTATGGGGTTGATTTAACTTATATGGGTTTGCCTTTTACTCAATGACAGTCAATAATCGATCGAAAAAGGATGAATGAGATAGGTATCTAGGTGATCAGATAAGATATCAAAATCTCATTCCCCGCAACGGCATTGTTACATTGCATACCATTACAAAGCAAGTCGGTACAACGACTTGCTGTAGGGGGCGCGCTGGATTTTGGAATAGTATAATTTACTATTCCAGCTCCAGTCTGTGAAACGGTAGGGAAGGTGTTGGATTTTCAATCCAACACCTTCTGCCCCCTACAGCAAGTCATTGTAACGAGTTGCATTGTAATGGTTTGCGATGTAACAACGGGTCATTGTAATGACCACATTGTAATGGCATGCAATGTATCCCATACGTTGTAAACAATGTCTCCCCATCATACCTGCTTTTGGCTACTTTCTGACCATTCAGAGAGAGCTAAGCCAGCAAACCTCTCTACAAGGGTTCTTTGCCTCCTGAAGCTGAAGTCATTAATTTTGGAAATCAAACGGACAGAAATTATATTTAAGAACAAAGCTGAAAACTCAATTGAGTTCAGATTAGAGTTTTGAAATGAAAGGCACTCTTCTTTTAACGTGGTGCTAGTGGAAAGAAAGACTACAGTTCTGAAAAGGTGCTTTGTCCTTTCCAGTCCTTTAGAAGAATATGGCCCATGGAGGTTTATCCTAAGGTATAAGACATTTTCCTGTACCAGCTCTTGCGGGAGATAATGTACAATGTAAAAAGACAACATGTACTAGAGTGGAGCAGACAAGGTTTACCCACACCATTCCTTGTACTTCAAAGTGCATGACATGTGTTCTCTTCCCTCAAAGTAGGTGCGAGGCAATTATAATGCAGTAAAGTTCTAGATTTCTTTTTTAACCCTTTATTGTGCTGTGGAATCCTCATCAATGGTGGACCAATCTTGATGAGGATATAACACTTGGGGCCTTATTATACAAAGTCCCCTGATGGTGCAACAAGCTGTGCACCCACTGTTTGTACCTCTAGGCTCTTCGGTATTACAGAAGGCGCCGCGTAAGCCTGTGCGTCCGCTCATGTAATAAGGATCGGTGCTAAATCTGTAACTCACAATCTCAATGGAGCCCTCTCTCATTTAGAAAGGGGATTTGCCCTGTGCAAATGAAGAAAGGCTTTGGCAGATTCAAGGCACATATGGAGAGGCAAGCAAGACATCCACAAGATCACTGACTGAGCACCACAAAGAGGGGGCATACAGTGATATACATACTAAGGACGCCCCATGGAGATGGCCTAAGGGGGTCCGGTGGACTCCACAGGACATCTGTGAAGGCAGGTGCTGTACCTGCCAACAGGGGGATCTTTGCCCCGTTTTTAACTGGAGGCGTGGTTGCTACCTGCAGTGAAAGGCAGACGAGTGGTTTCAAAGATTTGGTCTGCAGGCACGGGTTCACGCTTGTACTGGAAACAGAGTATTTGCTGTAATAGAGTGCATTTTTCCAATTTTCACCCGGTACACCCAATTAAAAGTGTACGAACCTCGGAGTGAGGAAGTACGCCCTATATTTAACATGGCCCTGATCTCCAAGCAGATCTATGACCACTTGTGTTTTCTGGTGTGAAACTTATTTGGTCTGATTAATTTTCTAGAGCAGAGTATTCTTCTTGCTGCGTGTTTAAACAATAACACTCTTCAGCTAAGCAATCAGTCATAGACACATATTTAAAAGCTTTTTTCTTGGAAATCTTTTGGTTGGTCAACAATTTCTTAGTATCTTTTGAGCAATAATCTGTTTAGAGTTAACAGTTACATTTATCTTTCAAATGTATAAATGTGTGTCTGACAGTTCAAAAATGCTTTTTAAATGCAATGAGTTATCCAAAGAAAACAAACAAATGCAATATTTCTAACTATTCAGATATCAATAGGTTTGCCAACCCATGTAACATACGGCCAGATTCATCAAAGTAAAATAGGCTCGCAAAGGGCCAGTTTCTGAGAATCCGGCCCTTTGCGAGCGCTATTTTTGCATTTGGGATTCATCATCCCAAATGCAAAAATCGCTTGAGACCCTCTGGGTGAGCAGTGCGCTATACAAATGCCGAACTTGAACTTGAACTTGAATATGGCACCCTTGAAATCGCATCCTTATTGGCGATTCGCTAATTGCTAATCGCAATTAAGGATTGACTCCCCATTCATTCCTATGGGCCTTTAGGCCCATCGGAATGAATGGGAAATCGCATCCTTATTTGCAATTCGCAATTTGCGAATCGCAAATAAGGAAGCAGTAGAAATCGCAAAAAATATTGCGATTTCTACATGCTTCCCGTTTTGCGAGTCTGTAATAGTGATTCCTTAATAATATCTAATACAGACTCTCAAAAGGGGACTTTGATAAATCTATATGATAGTGCCCAGCGTAGAAAGAGGCAGGTCGCCGAAAGTGGTTGCAAATTGTGCACCAACTTTTTGTGACCTGTCTCTGATTTTGTGATATCACTTATGTGCTAGTCAGTTGCAATGCAAAATCTCTAGTTGTAGGGTTTGCAGAATGACCTTCCTAATCAATATTAATTTGGCAGGTCTTTATTCACAACCCCTTGTGATTGTCTACATAGACAGACACTGTGGCATACAAAGAGCAGCAGAACACCATTCTTGTGTTTGCATTCCTAAACGGTGCTGCATTAAAAAAGTTTCCCCCTTAGTAGTACATTGGGAGGAGCAGGCTGTTTCCTCCACTCCAGATCTTCCTACATGGTTCACAAAGGGAAAGGTGTCCTCCAGGAATACTTTCTTATTTGCAAACCAGTTACCACTTCCATTAAGGTGCTGATAATTGATCAATTGTAGGGGTGGGTAGGACTCGCAGAGTTTCACTGCATGGAATTCCGTGGAGTTACATAAAATCTCAGTGAGATTCTGCGGAATTCCTCAAGAGGGGGAGTTTGGCACATCGTGCTGCTCACACTGATTTTTAGCTCCAGGAGCTGTACAAAGCAACATAAGCAAGAGCGTCAAAATATTTACCATTTGGAAGGCCTACATGTGCAGCACAATTTTGTGTAAAATTACTAGAGTGCCTGTGAAAACTTACAATTTTAGGATTTTGTGTAAGGTTTTAAATTCGCGACCTTTGCACAAAGCTTTTTTATGTCACAAACATATGTTTAACACTGAACATACATCTCTATGCCTGTCAGGGATTTCTGATGGGCAAAAATGTATTTACTACTATGTATTTCTCTGGCACATGTGCAGAGAAACTCAAATTAGTAAATCTCACTGAATCGGCAGGAAGAGGGTATTACGAGACATGGTTTGCCTTTCAAGATTTTGAAACATCCCCAAACATATACATTTGTGGGCATTCCAAACTTTGATAAAACACTATTTCCATGTTGGTAAGGGTAAGATATGTACTCTATCCCTACCTTCAAAGAATAGGAAGTGTAACTGATCACCCCAGATTTGCTAGGTGTGAAGGAGAAGAGCTTTCTCCAGGGGAATTTATTTTCCCCACAGCGAAAAAAAAGTAAAACGTGTAATTGCCCATGAGGAATCCTAGGCTATGTAGAATTTTGCACAGCTGGAATAGGAGGCTCTAGGAATTACCACTAACATTCCCAGTGATATGCCAGGAAAGCTTTGCCTTGTGCAACTTCCCAGGTGTTCTACTGGGAAAATGTGTGAATTGTAATAAAAATGTAAAAGTGTGTTCAGGTGGTGCTATAACTCTCTAGCTCATGGGTACTCACAAACTTTCTCTCGGGTGCCAAATTTACAGTGTGGTTTGTGTCTGAGGGCCACACCAGTGTGGGCGGGGCCAGAGGGGGAGGGGACGGGGCTAGACCAACCAAAAAAAACTGACCATGAGGTTGATCACTGGTCCCTGCAGCGGACACCTTCGTCCACTGAGCCACCAGACCCGGCATACCCACCTCTCTCTAGCTCTCTTTCTCTCTCTCCCTCCCTCTCCCTCCCTCTCTCACTCTCCCTTACTCTGTCCCCCTCCCTCTGTCTCCCTCCCTCTGTCTCCCTTTCCCTTTCCCTCTCACTCCCTCACTCTGTCTCCCTTTCCCTCTCTCACTCCCTTTCCCTCCCTCCCTTTCCCTCTCTCACTCCCTCACTCTGTCTCCCTTTCTTTCTCTCACTCTCTCACCCCCTTTCCCTCCCTTCCTTTCCCTCCCTCCCTTTCCCTCTCTCACTCCCTCACTCTGTCTCTCTTTCCCTCTCTCACTCCCTCACTCTGTCTCCCTTTCCCTCTCTCACTCCCTCACTCTGTCACTCCCTTTCCCTCCCTCTCCCTCTCTCACTCCCTCAGTCTGTCTCCCTTTCCCTCTCTCACTCCCTCACTCTGTCTCCCTTTCCCTCTTTCACTCCCTCACCCCTTTCCCTCCCTCCCTTTCCCTCTCTCACTCCCTCACTCTGTCTCCCTTTCCCTCTCTCACTCCCTCACTCTGTCACTCCCTTTCCTTCCCTCCCTCACTGTCACTCTCTTTCCCTCCCTCACCCTCCCTTTCCCTTCCTCCCTTTCCCTTTCCCTTCTTCCCTCTCAGTCCCTCACCCAGTCTCCCTTTCCCTCCCTCACTTTGTCTCAACTTCAGGGATTCCGCACTCCTTGATTTGTTCCATAATTTGCCTGCAGTAAGAAGAATTCACATTTATTACCAGTGTATTAGTATTAGGCAGAAACTATTCTTGAATCAAAGCTAATAGGGTCTTGAATGCAGTAGACTCAAGTGCAAGGGACTCTGCAGTAAAGCACATGGCACCCTCCTAAACTTCACATGGTTAAATATGAGTAAAAATAAGCATTTTAAAATTCGTAATGCTCCATGATAACTTTTTCCGCCTACTCGAACAAGGGCCACCCACATTTAACCAACAACCCACTTTCTCATAATCCATCATTCCATCTTTAGCCATTCCATTCATTCATCCACTCTGCCACTAATCCATCTACCTACTCATCCATCCTTCTGTCTGTCCATCTATCCATCCATCCACTCTGCCATCCATCTTTCATTCATTCATCTATCCACTCTTCCATCCACCCATCCATCCATCTACTTTTCTATCCACCCATCCCTCCACTCTGCCATCTAGTCACTCATCCTTTCACCAACTCATCCACCACCTTGCTATGCCATCCCATCTCATGTCCATCCACATATTAATCCCTTCATTCTCTCATCTTTCACCTGTCCATCCATCTATTCATCCACCCCTTTACTCTGCCATCCTTCCACCTGTTCATTCACTTATCCATTAACTCACCTATACATTCACCCATCCAACCCTTTACTCTCCCCTCCTTTCACCTGTCCGTCCACCTATCCATTTACCTATCTAGTCACTCATTCATCCATCCATCTGCCATTCTTTCACATATCCATCCACCTATCAATTCACTCAACCTTTCACCCATACATCTACCCAGTCATTCATCCACCTTTCAATATTCCTTCCTTCTTGCATTTACTCATCTTTCTTGTTTCCTTACTCCTGCTTGCGTTATTTATGAGCATTTGTCTGCTGAGTTTCAGGCAGAAGATACCCCCCAAAAATCCCACTCCCAGTGTAACTGCAAAAGCGGGGGTTCACAACGCTCCTGCAGGTGATATGTTTAAATGTTTGTCGGGCGCATGGTAGCATTAGATGTCTTGGGGCAATCTATACAACTGATGATTAATATCATTAAGAGATCTCCTGCTCATTAATGGCAAACAAAGGTAGGACGCAAGGCAATAGCACACATAATATTCAGACAACATTTGAAGGAAGTATAAGGCAGTGCGACATGGTGTGAATTTATATTTCTCCATAAGCGGGAGGATGTACTTTTTGTGATACACCGTACAAGATTTACAAAAAAAGATGAGGTGCAAATTAGATTGTGGTGAAGTTCCATCGCCCGGGTGGAGACAGCTTCGGAGCACACACACACAGCCACACCGAGCGCATTAACAGGTCTTTAAAAGACCATTAATATGTTAATGAGGCTGTGTTGTTCACCTCTTAGGCCCCTGCAGCTCCACTCTAAGTATGGCAGAAATCGCCCGGCCAGCCCCCACAGAGCAGCAGTCTCCAAGTCGCGCTGCTGCAACTTGTGTCGGCAGACACTCTTTAAAAAAAAATTAAAAATTAAAACACCGGTACGATATGTGCAAGGTCCGCGTGCCGCCAGGGAAGGTTTGCCGGGCCGCTGTTGGCCCGCGGGCCGTACTAGGAGTACCCGTGCTCTAGATGAACAGTTAATTTTATTTTTTATGAGCAGGGCCCTCTGTGTTGGTTCTGTGAAGTGCTCTAAGACCCTTGGCTATGTTCTCACCCTAAAAAAAGTCTAGAGCGACCCAAGCTGCCTAAAAACTGATAAGGGAGTGCTAACAAAGTCAAGGATACTTTAAGACAAGTTTTGCAAACAGAAAAAATCCCCCCAAATGAAGAAACGAATGGGAATAGAATATATATATATTTTTTGATTTATTTCTAGCATTTTATCAAAATTCATGTAAGTGACATGTGACAGGATAACATTTCAATGTACATAAATATACACAAGGTCCCACATTCAAACACTCAATATTATTATTATTATTATTATAGAGGCTTTTGTAGCGCGCTCTGTTACTAAAATGATAGTATCCTGGCGGGAGACATACTGACAATACATACTGACAACCACAAATACAGCCATACTCATACACTCTCCACACTCAAGAGAAATTCACGATTTGTGATATGGTCAGAACTCAAATTGGTTAACATTCATGATACAAGATAGGCATCAAGAGTTTAATAGTCGTTCATGTGTCTTCTTGTTATAGAAGGTGGAAACAAATGGAGGCACGAGGTTCTCCAGCTCCAACGCGCGTTTCGGTGTCTAACCCAATATGGGTCACACCTTCATGAGGGTGGTCAAATCAGTTGAGGACACAAGAGTAGATGGATCTGAAAAGGGGGCATCTAAGTAAGTCAACAGCAGTACGAGGATCGGTTGACAAAAGGCCCAACACACAGAGTTGAGACACTCAAATAGATACAGCTGAGGGGTAGGCAAACAAGACGGTCATTCAACTCCACTTAAATTGTAGTTCAGAATATGAAAGGATAATTTTTCGAGTTTAGTCCAATCTCCAATGGAGTAGCGCTCACATCAGCTGATTAGATCCATTACTGGAATTATGGCGAACATTGAGAAGACGTGCATGAGCGAATGAGGTTGCCGGTTGTAGCTCCTAAGAGACCCCTGATGAAGGGCCTTTTAGGACCGAAATGCATTGGGTGTAGTCCTCATCCTCGGACCCACCCCCTCAGCCTGGGATGACTCCCGGTGGCCTACCACACTGGGAACAGCACCAACACCCACTGACCATCCTCGACTCCTCCCTCTCCATGTCTAGTCAGGTCAACGCCGTCTCCTCCTCCTGCTACAACACCCTCTGCATGCTCCGCAGGATCTACAAGTGGATCCCGACCGAAACAAGAAGAACGGTGACAAAGGCCCTCGTCAGCACAAGACTGGACTACGGCAACGCACTCTACGCAGGAATCCCAGCCAAACACCTACAACGACTACAACGCATCCAAAACGCCTCCGCCCGACTGATCGTCAACGTCCCCTGCCACAGCCACATCACCCCCCACCTGAGAGACCTACACTGGCTTACCTTCGACAAGAGGATCACCTTCAAGCTCCTCACCCACGCACACAAAGCGCTCCACAACACTGGACCAGCCTACCTGAACAGCAGACTCAGCTTCTAAGCCCCGCCAGCTCCGCTCCGTCAGCCTCGCCCTCGCTGCTGTCTCCCGAATCCAACAAATGATCTCCGGCAGCAGATCCTTCTCCTACCTCGCCGCCAAGACCCGGAACACCCTCCTTACCCACATATGGCAGACCCAAGACCTACTTGCCTTCAGAAGACTCCACAAGACCTTGCTGTTCGAGCAGTAGCAGCACCCCCTCCTCATAGCGCCTTGAGACCGTCACGGGTAAGTAGAGCGCTTTACAAGTACTCTGATTGATTGTAGTGAAATGAGCACACTTTATACAAATGGTTCAGCTGCACATGTCACTGTTTAAAGCCTGGATGGGCAAGCAAGAGACATTTGAAAATGCTTAAATAAAGAATCATGGTGAAATCACGCTGTCTCCGTAGCGATTGACAAAGCATGGATGAATATTGGTATAATGAACATCAATTTGTTTATTGTTTTTTATTGGCATTTCAAACTTAAGGCATAACATTGTGCGTCAAAACGCACCATACATAACTGTGACAATTACACTGCATTACAGCACTCCTCCTCCGACAGTACATTTTTACTTACAGTATGCATATATTCTGTAGAGTCAGCATGTCTTAGATTCACCCACAACACATTTTATACTATTTACACTGGTGCATCCTGCTCCTTAAGATAGGAAATTAAGTATACCCAATAGTCCCTGGGTCTCGATCCGCTCGGCAGTTCTTCTTCATACGTTGTCAATGTGTCTCTGCAATAAGCAAGATCTTGTATCCAGTGCCATAATTGTGGGAAATTTTAAGTTCCCCATGTAATCGATACTCTGCGCTTAGCCATCAAAAGGGCTATCACACAGAACTTTTGTTTCAATGCCCTCACCCCTTGTACCAGCCCCAACAAGCATGTTTTGATATTGCATTCTAATGAAACATCCACCATGCTCCCCAATGCGTCTACCACCTGTATCCAATAATCTGCTACTTTCGGACAGTACCATGCAAGTTGTATAAAGGCTGCAGGTTCAACACTGCACCTTTGACATTTGGAGTCTTCCCGCAATCCAAACCTATGCAAACGTGCCCGGGTATGGTATGTCTGGCGTAAATATTTAATGTGTATGATTCGTAAGTTTCCATTTGGTGTTAATAATCCAGTTATAGTACCCGCAATGGCCCATTCCACCTCAGTCAGGGGAATATCCAGACAATCGTTCCATTTGCTTATCGCCTTGTGGGTTGTGTCCCCTATTTCCGATTGAAGCTCTACATACAATTTGGATACTAAATGTGTAGCCGTGGGTGAAGTGAGTATTAGTTGGAGTGTGGTGGATAAAGGAGGTTTGTCTGGATATGTGGAGTATAGGGCTTTCACTGCTCTTTGTAGCCGGTAATACGTAAATTTAAAGAGCATCGTTTGGTTCTGTACATATGTTAGGTCCTTAACATTATGAACCTCCCATCTTGAAACAGTTCACCCAAGGTGACTATCCCCACTTGTTTCAGTAACTCCATACCTACTGCCTCCTGTGTCACTGAAATGTTCGGGTGATGATGAAGTGGCATGTTTGGGGCATATAGGGGTAATTTGTTCATTTTCTGGCCTATAATTCGCCAAGTTTGGTTTGTGGCGTCTATGGTATTAATGTCCAATTTGTGTAGTGGGGGCCTGTTGTGCGTCAATATGGCGTCGAGTGGGACTGTTGCAGCATCCCCCTCCTCCATCTCCACATGGGTAATGAATGGAACTTTGTGGTACCAGTAGTGGGCATATTGGGCCTGGGCACATAAATAGTACAGGAAGAAATCAGACGCCTTGAATCCACCTCTCGAATATGGCAAGGTCAGCGAGTGTAGGTCAATACGTGCTGTTTTCGCAGCCCAGATCAAGCGTAGTGTTATTGTCGTTATTTTACGGAATACTGCTGCAGGAGGTTTAATAGGGATGTTATTAAATAAATATAACAGTGTAGGGAGGATTGCCATTTTCACTATTGCCAACCGATCAGCTAAGGATAAGGGTAATTGGAGCCATCTTTCTATTTTCCCCTCAAGCGACGATACCACTCTGCCGTAATTTGTGCGAATCACAACCTCAGGGTCTCTGTGATACCAGATCCCTAAGTACCTTACCGGGTCCGTTTGCTATTTCAATGGATATTCTGTGGTGAAGTGTTGTGTAGTGTCAGTCAGTGGTATAATTATAGATTTCACCCAGTTGATCCGAAGTCCTGATTGTCGCCCACATTTAACGTACTCTCGAATTAGGGGGTTCAGATTAGTCTCCGGATTTTTTACATAGATCAACATGTCGTCCGCATATAATGATATGTGTAGTGGCCTCTGTGGAGACTGCAGCGCTGAGTAATGGTGACCCTGTATCAGTTTACAGGCCAATGGTTCTAGTGCAATGGCAAACAGCAGCGGGGATAGAGGACATCCCTGTCTGGTGCCTCTTTCAATCGGTATTTCCCCCGATATGTATTTATTGATGCGTATTCTGGCTGTTGGCACTGGGTAGAGTAGTTTTATCCATTGAAGGAATATTGGAGGGAAACCCATCCTGTTCAGAATCGCATGCAGATATTGCCAGGCTATGGTGTCAAATGCCTTAGCCGCGCACAGTAGGACAGCAGCCGCTTTAGTAGTGGGGATCAGGTAGTGGGCTAGAGCAAATAGCGACCTAGTATTATGGGATGTGGAACATGTGGGAACAAATCCGGATTGGTCGGAAAGTACTAATCTAGTCATGAGGTGTTTCAGTCTGTTAGCAAATAATTTAAATAGTATTTTAGTGTCATCGTTCATGAGAGATAAGGGCCTGTACGAGTCACATTCTTCAGGGTTTTTGTCCGGCTTAAGTAAGGCCAAGATCACTGCCTCACGAAGAGTCTGTGGCAATATTATCTTGTTGTGGGCATCGCCAAGCATTTTCACTATATAAGGTGCTAGTTGGTTCACATACTCTTTATAAAACTCTCCCGTATACCCATCAGGCCCAGGGGCTTTACCGTTTGGCAGTGATTGAATCGTCTCAGCGACCTCTTCCACAGTTACTGGCAGGGATAAGTATGATCTCTGTGCGTCTGACAGCTAGGCTAGTGCTATGTCGTCACAATATTTTGATATGTCCTCACCTGTCGCTGTGCCCTCCTTTGTGTACAATTTCCCATACGTGTGCCTAAAGGCCGCCAGTATTCCCTGGGTGTCATGTCACAAATTACCCTCAGCGCCCCGGACTGCCTGTACCATAGGTGGTGTTTTTTTGGCACAGATTTTGTCTGCTAGGACTGCTCCAGGCCTGCCTCCCTCCCCATAGCACCGGGCAATATGACGTTTAGAAACATATCGGAGTTCCTCCTCCGCACTGTTTTGGTATTCGGAGATCGCTTGTCTGATGACCCCCAATAGTGCTGGATTCTGAGTCTGCATGTATTCTACTTCCAGGGCCTTTATTCTACGTTCCCGTTGTGCTATCTGTTGGCGTAGATCTTTTAAAATCCCCGCTGTGGTGCTTATGCAAATCCCCCTGATAGAAGCCTTGAAGGCCTCCTACAACTGTCCGGGATCGTCTGTTGACGGCTCATTCAACTCAAATTATTCAATAATGGCTTTCCTAATCGTTTCTTTGTACAGGGGATATAGCAGAGCCTTCCCATTGAACTGCCAGCTGAACGGTGGGGGGACATCTTAAGGATGAGCACTACTGGGTTGTGGTCAGATAGTGTGCGGGGCAGGTGTGATATGTCATCTGTCCATAAGGAGATATCTAGGGAACTTAACCAATAGTCTATTCTAGACCAGCTCCCTTGAGCCGCCGGCGTGTGTGTTGCCTCGAGTTGGGTGGAATTTCTCTGTCTCCACAAGTCTATTAGGTGATTATCTAACATGATATCCTTCAGTTTTTGCAAAGCATGTTTGTGCGTTTCCGCCGATGTCGATGATCTGTCTACTGCGTCATTAAGGGCGAGATTGAAGTCCCCTCCCCACAACAGTGGTGCTTCCGGAAACTTTTGTACTTCCTGCCATATGGTATGGAAGAAGTCAGGGTTGTCTATGTTTGGCGCATATATGTTGAGTAGTGTAATCCTCTGTCCTCGTAGCATACCCGACACCACTACATATCTACCGTTCTGATCTGAGGTGATTTGTTCAACCGTGAATTGCACCCCTTTGCGAATTAGGATGAGAACTCCCCTGGAATAAGAGGAGTATGCCGCCCCATGTTCCAATTCGGCCCACTTCAGTCCTATGCGGTTGGAGGTGTGTGGGTCTATGTGTGTTTCCTGTAGGAAAGCAATGAACATCAATTTGTTGGTTTACTTTTGGTTTCAAAAAGCTGGATTAGTCAAGAAGTGGTGGCATACCATGAGGATAAATATTCCTGCGCTTAGTAGTGCGACAGAAGGGCGCGTAGCCTATGTGCCTATTGCGTTTATCACTTTTAGAAAGTTGGCATTTTCCTGCCTTAGCCATTTGGCGTCTGTCTCTGGGTCACATGACTGGGTGCAGCTGACAGCTGGGTTTTGTGTATTCCACCTAGATAGCCAAATACAATAGCAAACTCAGACTTGCCTTAGATGGACCATCACTGGCAGGATGGGAGGGTTGAGTTAGGTACAGTCCCACTTACACCTGAATAAGCTGTGTCCTGCCTATACACAATAGATTGAATACCCCCTGTAGATACTCTGGAGCCAGGGCAGGTGAGGCAGGAAACATGTGCATTTCAAAGAGAAACCTGTAGGAACTGCTCCCACTTCAAAGGAGACACAAGGTATATATATATCTATTGGACCTCAGACACCAACTCTTTAGTACACTTCTAGACCAGTTGAAGACTTTGCCAGGAAGAAGTACTGCTGTGCTTTTGAAACACCTACCACTCTGCTGGAGTGCTGTCCTTAAGGACTGCTGCCTGCTGTGCTGACCTGCTGCCCTCCTCCCTGATTTAGAAGGACTGGCTCTGTAACCTTAGCTCAGAACCACCAAAGTGACTCCAAGGGCTAGAGTCTTGTAAATAGCACCTGAATTCTGAAACTGTGGGTACTACCCTGTAAAGAGGTTCACCCCAGGCATAGACCCTTCAAAGTGGGCTTGAAGGTGCTCTGCTAGTCTATCTGTGGATTCAACACAACTGACACATCTCATCTGCTGCGTGTCGCAACCCTGAGCAGAACGAGTGCATTGCCTCTGCTGCGTGGACTTTTCCCGCACCAGGACATCGCAGCCTCACAGCTCCTCGAAACTTTTTCCTCTGCTGTGCGACACATCTGCGATGCCGCACTTCTCACAGCAAAACCTCTATGACAGGATCCTTGATGATGCAGGACCTCGCATCACAGCACTGCAGCTCCTCGAAAGCGATGCATAATCTTGGCTTCACGACACATCCTCGACATGGGGCCTTGCAATGCTCTGCAACCATGATTTAAGTTTGTTTTGTTTAGCTAGTCTAAATGGGCCCCTGTAGCCAGTCTGTGCTCCCTCACAGTTGGCCAGAACTTGTAAATGTGTCCCAATCTGGCACAATCAGATTCCCCATTTGGCGCTTTGTGCTTTTTGGCAATATTTTCACTTACATCTTAAAAATTGCATATCTCCGATTGTACTATTGGATTTTTGTCCCTTTGTTCTTGTTTTATTTGGTAAAATGTACTCTATTTTTCTAACCTGGCATGGGATACTTACATACAGTTTAATTTTGGGGTTTGCTTGTGACTTCACCCTGACAAGGACTGTGGTTGCTGCTTGAGTAGGGGTTCCCACCCCTCAACCAGTCACCCAGTTTCTTACACCAGGTCAGGTCCAGTTGGAGTTGGTAAGCTAGGCAGTTGCAGAAAAGGTATCGTTGCCTGGCCTGAAATCCATTTCTTTGTCCTAGCTACAAGAGGGAAAGAAGATCCAGTCTTCTTCCAGGCTCTTCTCAGGTCAGAGACAGCAGGGCCAGTCCACTCTGTTTTTCCACAGATCCAGAAAGCGCTCTGAGGAGGTTCAGGTTGGTGCTACCTTTATGCCTGGCATCAGCCTGTGGGTGGGGTCACTCCTGGCCGCTGTCTAACCAAATAAAAGTGCCCACGGATGACCCTACCCACTTTTACAACATTTCTTGTATGCCCTACTTCAAACAATCCCACAGTGACCCTCTCTACCTAAGACCAGGATGCCTGACAGTAGCCAGTGGGTGGAAGTGACTCCTGGCCACAGCCTGGCTAATAAGGAAAATGTTCCTGGGGTGAACCTATCTACTTTTGTGGCAGTTCCGACTGCAGCCAATTCCAAAGTGCCATTTTCTCCCTAAAACAACGATAGCAGAACCTTTCTTCCCATGTGCAGAGGTTCTGTGCCCACCCTATGTGTGTGGCTAGGGGAATGAGCAATATGTCCTCTATGGTCACTCTAAACCAGTTCTAGAGGCAGCTCATCTCCCATTGGGATTGGGGCCTGGCTGAGTAGGAGGGCCAAGGATGAGGCAAGGCTAGGTGCTGCCTGTGACAGGGTAGGCCTTTTTGATATTATTTAAGTTACTGAGCACAGCCCTGAAGATCGCCCTACTAAAGGAACAAAACATCTCCTCACACCGAAAACCTGTGACTCAGCTCTGGGTGCATCTTCACACCTTATAAAGTGGGCTATTCAGCTCAGGGATGAAAGTTGAAGCTCATACAAATTGGCTTCCAGAGGCTTTAGGCAGGGAAAAGGCAGCTTTCTAAAAGTCCTTTTTCCTAAATACGTATTATAAATTTTACTTCGGAAAGTGAATTGGGCTTGTGATAAATATTTTTAAAAAGATCAAACGTGCTGTGTCCACAATAGTAAAGATTTCACTGGGGGAGTATTAAGTCACTTGGAATTTGGATTCTTTTGCTCAATAATCAGGCCTGAAAGGCTTTGTGAACTAAACTGAGATACTTAACACATGGATATGCTAACCCTGATGAATTTCCTTGTGGACTATCCGCGCTGGCTGGGCTGAATCACATTTGTTAAAGAAATCAATAAAACTGGATTTGGATATTAACACACGACTCCTTTGCTCGATGATGGACTGAATTTGATTGGATGCTTGATATTTTAGACTTTCTGGAGAAATATATAGTTTTTCCTTTTCTATCGAACTTCTATTGCTCAAATGAGATAGACAAATGATGATTATCAGCCCTCCTTTTTCAGTTTATGTTGAAAATGTCTGGCTATAGTGTGATTTCTAAGCAGCGATGACACTAAAAGTTGAGCACAACAAGTTGAGCTTATTTAATACAAAAATATATACAATGGTGGGACCCTAAATGGTCTACACTGCTTTTCTAACTGTTCTTACAACTGTAGGTTGGGTTGGCCAGACCGTAAGCTCCAGGAAAGATGTTCTTCATTTTGGATTTTATAGAACAGTGCTTTCTGGGACAGGCATTTCCCACACTTCAGGGGAAGTAGTCATCATTGAGGGTGGGACCCTGCACACCATTGGTCAGGGGCAACACCTGCTTGCCAGTCCAGAAGCGTGGATAAATATGGGGGAGCTGCCCAGCAACTCAGATCCTTGCCTGAAAGAAAAAAGAAGATAAAGGACTGCCCTGCTGAACCCACTGGCCTGCGCCAAGACGTCTGCACTCTGAAGGACTACACCTGCTGCACACTTTGGGCTTCACCAAAGGAGGACTTTGCATGACTCTAAATGTTTGAGGAGTAACAAGATAAAAGAGCTCCACTTGTATCATATCCAGCAAGAGGAACTCAGCCGAACAGGGTTCAGTGGACTTTTAAGGATTTGATCAGGTGCAATATGGGTCTTGTAGTCCCAACATCCAAAGGAGAAACTCAGATATTCTGGAACTTTGGATTGGTGTTGTGGACCCTTCAAGAGCCCAAAAAGACCTTACGGAAGAAGAGCTAGAGTCTGGAATCATTTGGAGAATTTTAGTCAAAAAGCCCCATAAGTTGACTGAACTGCCCCTGAGAGTCAAGCTAACGGCTTCGAATATCAACCCTGCCTGAGATCCAGGTTTGCCCTGCTGGAACTGTGAAGCTTTTCGTCATCGATGAGACTTCCAGGAGTTGACTGAGGCATTGCACTGAACCAAGCTGCTGTCATCGAAATGCAAACATAGCCTGACGAGAAGACCCACTTGATGTTGAGTGAAAAGCTCCAAAAAAGTGGCTAAGTCACAGGGTAAAAACTTGACCAGGACCTACCATTCATTGTATCCCAATCTCCATCGCAGTCAGCCTGAAACATTAACGTTGTCCCGGTCAAGCGTGACCAAATGTTCTAAGTTGGCGATTTTTCTTTTAAGCACTAGAAAGTATTTCATTCATATCTCCGGTTCCATACATTGGATTTTTGTTGCTTTGGTGTCATTTTATTCATAAGACTATTTCCTATTTTTATAAATTGAAAGTGGATTTTTATTGTGTCCTGTGCCTTACTTATTTAGTTTATTGATGTTTTTAAATGCTTTACACATCTGTCTCCTAAGTTAGGCCTGTCTGCTCACAGCCAAGCTACCAAGGGTTGAGCACAGGTTATTTTATTGAGAACTTTACTGGACCTAGTTTGTGATTGTGGTGTTATTACTAAGTGAAGGTACCTGCTTGTTTTTACTAAGAAAAAACCTTCCAACATTTGGTGGCAGGGGTGAGATCTAGTACTCGTGTTTGACCACACCATACAGTATTTAAGAGACGATCTTTGGACTCAACTGCTTTTGATTCATTTAAAATTTTTCTAAATAATTATATCTCTGATTTGCAAAGTTTATCATTAATTGCAGCTATTTGTTGAAACTGCCCCTTGCACTGTTCTGTTTTTAGATTAGGGGGTGAGGTGACATTTATATTAACATTTTCTTTGCTTTTCTCCTCATTACCCTATTTTAATCACATAGGGCTAGATGTATCAACATTTGCTTTTGCGATTCCTTATTAGCGATTTTTTGCGAGTGGCTATTAAGAAATCGCAAAAAGCGATGTATGTAGGTTTTTGCGAGAATTCTGCAATTCCTTAAATATCGCAGAATTATCTGCGATTTTTTTGTGATTCCTTATTTTGCGAATTTCGCAAAATAAGAAATCGCAAAAAAGCGTGAATCTTCTAATGCTAGAAAAAACTGGTTGAGTCATAGTCAGGAACTGCTCTTGATTAGCTGCACCTGCTTGCCTGAGCCACACCCAGTGGCAGTTGGAAGCTTGTTAGGCTGGAGAGAAGACCTGTTTCACTGCAGTATGGAGCCAGAAAATTCTGAAGGAGGGGCCTCAGGTGAAAAAAGGAAGAGGAAGCAGAAATTTTCAGAGAGGGAGTTGGAGACACTTATAGAAGAAATGGCTGGCTTGCAACCATGAATTGCTATTTGGTAAGCAAGCCAAGAATGTTCCAGAAGTGAGAAAGAGAAAGATATGGTTGGAAATTCAAGAAAAAGTAAATGCAGTGGGAGTCATACCAAGATCCATCGATGAACTGAAGAAGCGATGGTATGATATGCGTCTGACGTCTAAAGAGAAGCTTGCAGAGCGAATTAAAGAAGCAAGTAAAACTGGCGGAGGAACCTCACATGTAGACCAGCCAACTCCACATGAAGAGCTAGTGGAAGCCTCAATTTTGCATGAGAGTGTCAGTGGAGTTGCAGACATTGCCAGTTCAGAGCCAAGACATGAAGAAGAAGGTAAGAAGGATGCATGAGTGTTTACATTTGTCTGGGTCATGTATGTTGTTTTTGCTATGAAAGTTTTACCTGTGCCAATGTCATTTCTTTGAGGATTTTTGTCATTTTAATGTCTGACTTTATCCTCCGTAATTTCAGCTTTTAAAAATTCATTTCACATTAGTAGGCTTATGACATATTTATAATTACAACATTTTCCAGTAATACACACTAAAGCAGTGCATTGGTGGTTTGAAGCTTTTAATTTAAAAAAAAATACAGGCAGACAACAATCTCATATGTCTCTTTTAACATTCACAAAACATGTTGAACATGCAATTGATGATTTTGATGACCACTCTGCACATGCACATGATGTAGCACCAGGTGAAGAAAATCATAATGAGGATAAGGAATCCATTCCAATTGTGAGATTCAAAAGAAGAGCTGTTGCTCCTTTACAACCTTTTCAGGATAGTGATGAAGAACCTGAGGGATCAAGACAAAGTGACCATGAGACATTGCATGAAGATGAACATGGTAACCATAGAAATGCTGCGTCAAGAAGAAGAGCTTACTCTTTAAATACTGCCAGGCATAACAGGGGTGATGTTACAGACAGGTCAACTGTTTTCCAAGGGTTGGAGCAAAACATGCTGAAAGTGCAGGAGAAACAGCATAAAGATTTAAGATCCATCAATAGACAGCTCTGCAAATTAAATAAAAGCAATGCCAGCATGGGGGATGGGATGAGGCGAATAACATACTCTATGGATAGACTGTGGGTTGCAATTGAGAAGTCTGATGAAAAGAGAGTGAGGGCTGCACGCAGACAGGATAGCAGAATGCTTACTAAATAGACTGTGTACTGTCACTGTACAGTGTAGTAGGCGCAGTATTGCAATGCAGCGCATGGTAAGCGAATGCACCAGGAAGGTGGCCAAAGGCCTTGATAAAGTTTCTAATGCTGTAGAATTGCTTCAGACAAGTAACACAGGGGCTTGTGGCTTTTATGAGCCAATGGAAACAGAGGACACTGCAAGTAGGAGCCAAGTCAAGTCAAGTCAGAATTTATATAGCGCACTACATACCCAGAGGGTCTCAAGGCCCTTGAGGAAGGGGGGGGTTACTTATCGAATATCCAGGTTTTAAGCTGTTTTCTGAAGGCTAGGTGGTTTTGAGTGAGGCGGAGGTGGATGGGAAGGGAATTCCAGGTTTTGGCCGCTAAGTAGGAGAAGGATCTTCCCCCCATGGTGGCTTTGTGGATGCGCGAAACAGCGGCGAGGGCTTGGTTGGACAAACGCAGGTGGCGGGTGCGGGTGTAAAAGGAAAGGCGCGTGTTGAGACAATCAGGTCCAAGTTCGTATAGAATATTTACAAAAAGGGGTGGTGAGGGACAGAGTCTCTGAATTAAGCAGAAAGCTCTCACCCAGTCAAAAGATCAGGGCTAGATCCAACACCGTTTTTTAGCTCACTGCACCATCCCAGTTTCAGAACCTGGCTGTATGCAAATTAGTCTGTTCCTGTCCCAGTGCATGATGGGAACAGGACAAACCAAACTACAGAAGCCAATTCTTACACTGGGAAGGAAACAAGCTCCCGGGGACCGGTTTCTGGCATTACAGCCGTCTTCGGCCCGGTTTGCTTGAATCCTGATGGTGCAATGAGCAAGGGTCTCACATCTGAGAATACCCTTCCACGCTTAGGGTGGACAAAAATATTTACAAAAAGGGGTGGTGAGGGACAGAGTCTCTGAATTAAGCAGAAAGCTCTCACCCAGTCAAAAGATCAGGGCTAGATCCAACACCGTTTTTTAGCTCACTGCACCATCCCAGTTTCAGAACCTGGCTGTATGCAAATTAGTCTGTTCCTGTCCCAGTGCATGATGGGAACAGGACAAACCAAACTACAGAAGCCAATTCTTACACTGGGAAGGAAACAAGCTCCCGGGGACCGGTTTCTGGCATTACAGCCGTCTTCGGCCCGGTTTGCTTGAATCCTGATGGTGCAATGAGCAAGGGTCTCACATCTGAGAATACCCTTCCACGCTTAGGGTGGACAAAAATATTTACAAAAAGGGGTGGTGAGGGACAGAGTCTCTGAATTAAGCAGAAAGCTCTCACCCAGTCAAAAGATCAGGGCTAGATCCAACACCGTTTTTTAGCTCACTGCACCATCCCAGTTTCAGAACCTGGCTGTATGCAAATTAGTCTGTTCCTGTCCCAGTGCATGATGGGAACAGGACAAACCAAACTACAGAAGCCAATTCTTACACTGGGAAGGAAACAAGCTCCCGGGGACCGGTTTCTGGCATTACAGCCGTCTTCGGCCCGGTTTGCTTGAATCCTGATGGTGCAATGAGCAAGGGTCTCACATCTGAGAATACCCTTCCACGCTTAGGGTGGACAAAAATATTTACAAAAAGGGGTGGTGAGGGACAGAGTCTCTGAATTAAGCAGAAAGCTCTCACCCAGTCAAAAGATCAGGGCTAGATCCAACACCGTTTTTTAGCTCACTGCACCATCCCAGTTTCAGAACCTGGCTGTATGCAAATTAGTCTGTTCCTGTCCCAGTGCATGGTGGGAACAGGACAAAACAAACTACAGAAGCCAATTCTTACACTGGGAAGGAAACAAGCTCCCGGGGACCGGTTTCTGGCATTACAGCCGTCTTCGGCCCGGTTTGCTTGAATCCTGATGGTGCAATGAGCAAGGGTCTCACATCTGAGAATACCCTTCCACGCTTAGGGTGGACAAAAATATTTACAAAAAGGGGTGGTGAGGGACAGAGTCTCTGAATTAAGCAGAAAGCTCTCACCCAGTCAAAAGATCAGGGCTAGATCCAACACCGTTTTTTAGCTCACTGCACCATCCCAGTTTCAGAACCTGGCTGTATGCAAATTAGTCTGTTCCTGTCCCAGTGCATGATGGGAACAGGACAAACCAAACTACAGAAGCCAATTCTTACACTGGGAAGGAAACAAGCTCCCGGGGACCGGTTTCTGGCATTACAGCCGTCTTCGGCCCGGTTTGCTTGAATCCTGATGGTGCAATGAGCAAGGGTCTCACATCTGAGAATACCCTTCCACGCTTAGGGTGGACAAAAATATTTACAAAAAGGGGTGGTGAGGGACAGAGTCTCTGAATTAAGCAGAAAGCTCTCACCCAGTCAAAAGATCAGGGCTAGATCCAACACCGTTTTTTAGCTCACTGCACCATCCCAGTTTCAGAACCTGGCTGTATGCAAATTAGTCTGTTCCTGTCCCAGTGCATGATGGGAACAGGACAAACCAAACTACAGAAGCCAATTCTTACACTGGGAAGGAAACAAACTCCCGGGGACCGGTTTCTGGCATTACAGCCGTCTTCGGCCCGGTTTGCTTGAATCCTGATGGTGCAATGAGCAAGGGTCTCACATCTGAGAATACCCTTCCACGCTTAGGGTGGACAAAAATATTTACAAAAAGGGGTGGTGAGGGACAGAGTCTCTGAATTAAGCAGAAAGCTCTCACCCAGTCAAAAGATCAGGGCTAGATCCAACACCGTTTTTTAGCTCACTGCACCATCCCAGTTTCAGAACCTGGCTGTATGCAAATTAGTCTGTTCCTGTCCCAGTGCATGATGGGAACAGGACAAACCAAACTACAGAAGCCAATTCTTACACTGGGAAGGAAACAAGCTCCCGGGGACCGGTTTCTGGCATTACAGCCGTCTTCGGCCCGGTTTGCTTGAATCCTGATGGTGCAATGAGCAAGGGTCTCACATCTGAGAATACCCTTCCACGCTTAGGGTGGACAAAAATATTTACAAAAAGGGGTGGTGAGGGACAGAGTCTCTGAATTAAGCAGAAAGCTCTCACCCAGTCAAAAGATCAGGGCTAGATCCAACACCGTTTTTTAGCTCACTGCACCATCCCAGTTTCAGAACCTGGCTGTATGCAAATTAGTCTGTTCCTGTCCCAGTGCATGATGGGAACAGGACAAACCAAACTACAGAAGCCAATTCTTACACTGGGAAGGAAACAAGCTCCCGGGGACCGGTTTCTGGCATTACAGCCGTCTTCGGCCCGGTTTGCTTGAATCCTGATGGTGCAATGAGCAAGGGTCTCACATCTGAGAATACCCTTCCACGCTTAGGGTGGACAAAAATATTTACAAAAAGGGGTGGTGAGGGACAGAGTCTCTGAATTAAGCAGAAAGCTCTCACCCAGTCAAAAGATCAGGGCTAGATCCAACACCGTTTTTTAGCTCACTGCACCATCCCAGTTTCAGAACCTGGCTGTATGCAAATTAGTCTGTTCCTGTCCCAGTGCATGATGGGAACAGGACAAACCAAACTACAGAAGCCAATTCTTACACTGGGAAGGAAACAAGCTCCCGGGGACCGGTTTCTGGCATTACAGCCGTCTTCGGCCTGGTTTGCTTGAATCCTGATGGTGCAATGAGCAAGGGTCTCACATCTGAGAATACCCTTCCACGCTTAGGGTGGACAAAAATATTTACAAAAAGGGGTGGTGAGGGACAGAGTCTCTGAATTAAGCAGAAAGCTCTCACCCAGTCAAAAGATCAGGGCTAGATCCAACACCGTTTTTTAGCTCACTGCACCATCCCAGTTTCAGAACCTGGCTGTATGCAAATTAGTCTGTTCCTGTCCCAGTGCATGATGGGAACAGGACAAACCAAACTACAGAAGCCAATTCTTACACTGGGAAGGAAACAAGCTCCCGGGGACCGGTTTCTGGCATTACAGCCGTCTTCGGCCCGGTTTGCTTGAATCCTGATGGTGCAATGAGCAAGGGTCTCACATCTGAGAATACCCTTCCACGCTTAGGGTGGACAAAAATATTTACAAAAAGGGGTGGTGAGGGACAGAGTCTCTGAATTAAGCAGAAAGCTCTCACCCAGTCAAAAGATCAGGGCTAGATCCAACACCGTTTTTTAGCTCACTGCACCATCCCAGTTTCAGAACCTGGCTGTATGCAAATTAGTCTGTTCCTGTCCCAGTGCATGGCCAGGTCCTGTTCCCATGATGCACTGGGCCAGGGACAGACTGATTTGCATATAGCCAGGTTCTGAGCTGGGACGGGGCAGTGAGATAAATAACGGTGATGGATCAAGCCCTGATCTTTGGACTGGGTAAGAGTGGTCTGCTCAATTCAGACACTCTGTTCATCACCACCCCCTTTTGTAAATCGATTTTGGCCACTATAGGTGTGGCAGGGTATACTCAGACATGAGTCCCTTTCTCACTGCTCCATCAGGATTCAAGCAAGCCGGGCCGAAGAGGCTGAAATGCCAGAAACCGGTCCCCGGTAGCTTGTCTCCTTTCTGGTAAAGAATTGGCTTGGTAGTTTAGTCTGCCCTGTTCCCATGATGCACTGGGCCAGGGACAGACTGATTTGCATATAGCCAGGTTCTGAGCTGGGATGGGGCAGTGAGATAAATAACGGTGATGGATCAAGCCCTGATCTTTGGACTGGGTAAGAGTGGTCTGCTCAATTCAGACACTCTGTTCATCACCACCCCCTTTTGTAAATCGATTTTGGCCACTATAGGTGTGGCAGGGTATACTCAGACATGAGTCCCTTTCTCACTGCTCCATCAGGATTCAAGCAAGCCGGGCCGAAGAGGCTGAAATGCCAGAAACCGGTCCCCGGTAGCTTGTCTCCTTTCTGGTAAAGAATTGGCTTGGTAGTTTAGTCTGCCCTGTTCCCATGATGCACTGGGCCAGGGACAGACTGATTTGCATATAGCCAGGTTCTGAGCTGGGATGGGGCAGTGAGATAAATAACGGTGATGGATCAAGCCCTGATCTTTGGACTGGGTAAGAGTGGTCTGCTCAATTCAGACACTCTGTTCATCACCACCCCCTTTTGTAAATCGATTTTGGCCACTATAGGTGTGGCAGGGTATACTCAGACATGAGTCCCTTTCTCACTGCTCCATCAGGATTCAAGCAAGCCGGGCCGAAGAGGCTGAAATGCCAGAAACCGGTCCCCGGTAGCTTGTCTCCTTTCTGGTAAAGAATTGGCTTGGTAGTTTAGTCTGCCCTGTTCCCATGATGCACTGGGCCAGGGACAGACTGATTTGCATATAGCCAGGTTCTGAGCTGGGATGGGGCAGTGAGATAAATAACGGTGATGGATCAAGCCCTGATCTTTGGACTGGGTAAGAGTGGTCTGCTCAATTCAGACACTCTGTTCATCACCACCCCCTTTTGTAAATCGATTTTGGCCACTATAGGTGTGGCAGGGTATACTCAGACATGAGTCCCTTTCTCACTGCTCCATCAGGATTCAAGCAAGCCGGGCCGAAGAGGCTGAAATGCCAGAAACCGGTCCCCGGTAGCTTGTCTCCTTTCTGGTAAAGAAATGGCTTGGTAGTTTAGTCTGCCCTGTTCCCATGATGCACTGGGCCAGGGACAGACTGATTTGCATATAGCCAGGTTCTGAGCTGGGATGGGGCAGTGAGATAAATAACAGTGATGGATCAAGCCCTGATCTTTGGACTGGGTAAGAGTGGTCTGCTCAATTCAGACACTCTGTTCATCACCACCCCCTTTTGTAAATCGATTTTGGCCACTATAGGTGTGGCAGGGTATACTCAGACATGAGTCCCTTTCTCACTGCTCCATCAGGATTCAAGCAAGCCGGGCCGAAGAGGCTGAAATGCCAGAAACCGGTCCCCGGTAGCTTGTCTCCTTTCTGGTAAAGAATTGGCTTGGTAGTTTAGTCTGCCCTGTTCCCATGATGCACTGGGCCAGGGACAGACTGATTTGCATATAGCCAGGTTCTGAGCTGGGATGGGGCAGTGAGATAAATAACGGTGATGGATCAAGCCCTGATCTTTGGACTGGGTAAGAGTGGTCTGCTCAATTCAGACACTCTGTTCATCACCACCCCCTTTTGTAAATCAAGTTCGTATAGGGCTTTGTGTGCGTGGGTGAGGAGGCGGAACGTTATCCTTTTTGACGGGGAGCCAGTGAAGGTCTTTCAGGTGAACGGAAATGTGGTCTGTGCGGGGGATGTCTAGTATGAGTCTGGCTGAAGCAGTTTGGATGTGTTGGAGTTTTTTCTGCAGTTTTGCGGTGGTACCGGCGTAAAGGGTGTTTCCGTAGTCCAGACGGCTTGTAACCAGTGCGTGGGTGACCGTTTTTCTTGTTTCGGTGGGGATCCAGCGAAATGTTTTTTTGAGCATGCGTAGGATGTTGAAGCATGATGAAGAGACGGCGTTGACTTGTCTGGTCATCGAGAGTGAGGAGTCCAGGATGATGCCCAGGTTCCGTGCGTGGTTCGTCGGTATGGGAGCTTTTCCTATGGCCGTTGGCCACCAAGAGTCATCCCAGGCGGAAGGGGATGCACCTAAGATGAGGACTTCCGTTTTGTCCGAGTTCAGTTTCAGACCGCTGTGCTTCATCCACTCGGCAACTTCTTTCATCCCTTCATGTAGGTTGGTTTTGGCGGTGATTGGGTCTTTGGTGAGTGAGAGGATCAGCTGAGTGTCATCAGCATAGGAGATGATGTTGAGGTTGTGTTGACGTGCGATGGCTGCGAGGGGGCTCATGTAGACGTTGAAGAGGGTGGGGCTGAGTGATGATCCTTGCGGCACGCCGCAGATAACTTTGGTGGCCTCTGACTTAAAAGGGGGGAGGCGGACTCTCTGAGTTCTTCCTGCGAGGAATGAGATGATCCATTCCAATGCTTTTCCTTGAATTCCGATGTTTCTGAGTCGTTGTATCAGGGTGCTATGACAGACTGTGTCGAAGGCTGCAGAGAGGTCAAGGAGGATGAGGGCGACTGTGTCTCCGGGATCGTCTGTTGACGGCTCATTCAACTCAAATTATTCAATAATGGCTTTCCTAATCATTTCTTTGTACAGGGGATATAGCAGAGCCTTCCCATTGAACTGCCAGCTGAACGGTGGGGGGACATCTTAAGGATGAGCACTACTGGGTTGTGGTCAGATAGTGTGCGGGGCAGGTGTGATATGTCATCTGTCCATAAGGAGATATCTAGGGAACTTAACCAATAGTCTATTCTAGACCAGCTCCCTTGAGCCGCCGGCGTGTGTGTTGCCTCGAGTTGGGTGGAATTTCTCTGTCTCCACAAGTCTATTAGGTGATTATCTAACATGATATCCTTCAGTATTTGCAAAGCATGTTTGTGCGTTTCCGCCGATGTCGATGATCTGTCTACTGCGTCATTAAGGGCGAGATTGAAGTCCCCTCCCCACAACAGTGGTGCTTCCGGAAACTTTTGTACTTCCTGCCATATGGTATGGAAGAAGTCAGGGTTGTCTATGTTTGGCGCATATATGTTGAGTAGTGTAATCCTCTGTCCTCGTAGCATACCCGACACCACTACATATCTACCGTTCTGATCTGAGGTGATTTGTTCAACCGTGAATTGCACCCCTTTGCGAATTAGGATGAGAACTCCCCTGGAATAAGAGGAGTATGCCGCCCCATGTTCCAATTCGGCCCACTTCAGTCCTATGCGGTTGGAGGTGTGTGGGTCTATGTGTGTTTCCTGTAGGAAAGCAATGAACATCAATTTGTTGGTTTACTTTTGGTTTCAAAAAGCTGGATTAGTCAAGAAGTGGTGGCATACCATGAGGATAAATATTCCTGCGCTTAGTAGTGCGACAGAAGGGCGCGTAGCCTATGTGCCTATTGCGTTTATCACTTTTAGAAAGTTGGCATTTTCCTGCCTTAGCCATTTGGCGTCTGTCTCTGGGTCACATGACTGGGTGCAGCTGACAGCTGGGTTTTGTGTATTCCACCTAGATAGCCAAATACAATAGCAAACTCAGACTTGCCTTAGATGGACCATCACTGGCAGGATGGGAGGGTTGAGTTAGGTACAGTCCCACTTACACCTGAATAAGCTGTGTCCTGCCTATACACAATAGATTGAATACCCCCTGTAGATACTCTGGAGCCAGGGCAGGTGAGGCAGGAAACATGTGCATTTCAAAGAGAAACCTGTAGGAACTGCTCCCACTTCAAAGGAGACACAAGGTATATATATATCTATTGGACCTCAGACACCAACTCTTTAGTACACTTCTAGACCAGTTGAAGACTTTGCCAGGAAGAAGTACTGCTGTGCTTTTGAAACACCTACCACTCTGCTGGAGTGCTGTCCTTAAGGACTGCTGCCTGCTGTGCTGACCTGCTGCCCTCCTCCCTGATTTAGAAGGACTGGCTCTGTAACCTTAGCTCAGAACCACCAAAGTGACTCCAAGGGCTAGAGTCTTGTAAATAGCACCTGAATTCTGAAACTGTGGGTACTACCCTGTAAAGAGGTTCACCCCAGGCATAGACCCTTCAAAGTGGGCTTGAAGGTGCTCTGCTAGTCTATCTGTGGATTCAACACAACTGACACATCTCATCTGCTGCGTGTCGCAACCCTGAGCAGAACGAGTGCATTGCCTCTGCTGCGTGGACTTTTCCCGCACCAGGACATCGCAGCCTCACAGCTCCTCGAAACTTTTTCCTCTGCTGTGCGACACATCTGCGATGCCGCACTTCTCACAGCAAAACCTCTATGACAGGATCCTTGATGATGCAGGACCTCGCATCACAGCACTGCAGCTCCTCGAAAGCGATGCATAATCTTGGCTTCACGACACATCCTCGACATGGGGCCTTGCAATGCTCTGCAACCATGATTTAAGTTTGTTTTGTTTAGCTAGTCTAAATGGGCCCCTGTAGCCAGTCTGTGCTCCCTCACAGTTGGCCAGAACTTGTAAATGTGTCCCCATCTGGCACAATCAGATTCCCCATTTGGCGCTTTGTGCTTTTTGGCAATATTTTCACTTACATCTTAAAAATTGCATATCTCCGATTGTACTATTGGATTTTTGTCCCTTTGTTCTTGTTTTATTTGGTAAAATGTACTCTATTTTTCTAACCTGGCATGGGATACTTACATACAGTTTAATTTTGGGGTTTGCTTGTGACTTCACCCTGACAAGGACTGTGGTTGCTGCTTGAGTAGGGGTTCCCACCCCTCAACCAGTCACCCAGTTTCTTACACCAGGTCAGGTCCAGTTGGAGTTGGTAAGCTAGGCAGTTGCAGAAAAGGTATCGTTGCCTGGCCTGAAATCCATTTCTTTGTCCTAGCTACAAGAGGGAAAGAAGATCCAGTCTTCTTCCAGGCTCTTCTCAGGTCAGAGACAGCAGGGCCAGTCCACTCTGTTTTTCCACAGATCCAGAAAGCGCTCTGAGGAGGTTCAGGTTGGTGCTACCTTTATGCCTGGCATCAGCCTGTGGGTGGGGTCACTCCTGGCCGCTGTCTAACCAAATAAAAGTGCCCACGGATGACCCTACCCACTTTTACAACATTTCTTGTATGCCCTACTTCAAACAATCCCACAGTGACCCTCTCTACCTAAGACCAGGATGCCTGACAGTAGCCAGTGGGTGGAAGTGACTCCTGGCCACAGCCTGGCTAATAAGGAAAATGTTCCTGGGGTGAACCTATCTACTTTTGTGGCAGTTCCGACTGCAGCCAATTCCAAAGTGCCATTTTCTCCCTAAAACAACGATAGCAGAACCTTTCTTCCCATGTGCAGAGGTTCTGTGCCCACCCTATGTGTGTGGCTAGGGGAATGAGCAATATGTCCTCTATGGTCACTCTAAACCAGTTCTAGAGGCAGCTCATCTCCCATTGGGATTGGGGCCTGGCTGAGTAGGAGGGCCAAGGATGAGGCAAGGCTAGGTGCTGCCTGTGACAGGGTAGGCCTTTTTGATATTATTTAAGTTACTGAGCACAGCCCTGAAGATCGCCCTACTAAAGGAACAAAACATCTCCTCACACCGAAAACCTGTGACTCAGCTCTGGGTGCATCTTCACACCTTATAAAGTGGGCTATTCAGCTCAGGGATGAAAGTTGAAGCTCATACAAATTGGCTTTCAGAGGCTTTAGGCAGGGAAAAGGCAGCTTTCTAAAAGTCCCTTTTCCTAAATACGTATTATAAATTTTACTTCGGAAAGTGAATTGGGCTTGTGATAAATATTTTTAAAAAGATCAAACGTGCTGTGTCCACAATAGTAAAGATTTCACTGGGGGAGTATTAAGTCACTTGGAATTTGGATTCTTTTGCTCAATAATCAGGCCTGAAAGGCTTTGTGAACTAAACTGAGATACTTAACACATGGATATGCTAACCCTGATGAATTTCCTTGTGGACTATCCGCGCTGGCTGGGCTGAATCACATTGGTTAAAGAAATCAATAAAACTGGATTTGGATATTAACACACGACTCCTTTGCTCGATGATGGACTGAATTTGATTGGATGTTTGATATTTTAGACTTTCTGGAGAAATATATAGTTTTTCCTTTTCTATCGAACTTCTATTGCTCAAATGAGATAGACAAATGATGATTATCAGCCCTCCTTTTTCAGTTTATGTTGAAAATGTCTGGCTATAGTGTGATTTCTAAGCAGCGATGACACTAAAAGTTGAGCACAACAAGTTGAGCTTATTTAATACAAAAATATATACAATGGTGGGACCCTAAATGGTCTACACTGCTTTTCTAACTGTTCTTACAACTGTAGGTTGGGTTGGCCAGACCGTAAGCTCCAGGAAAGATGTTCTTCATTTTGGATTTTATAGAACAGTGCTTTCTGGGACAGGCATTTCCCACACTTCAGGGGAAGTAGTCATCATTGAGGGTGGGACCCTGCACACCATTGGTCAGGGGCAACACCTGCTTGCCAGTCCAGAAGCGTGGATAAATATGGGGGAGCTGCCCAGCAACTCAGATCCTTGCCTGAAAGAAAAAAGAAGATAAAGGACTGCCCTGCTGAACCCACTGGCCTGCGCCAAGACGTCTGCACTCTGAAGGACTACACCTGCTGCACACTTTGGGCTTCACCAAAGGAGGACTTTACATGACTCTAAATGTTTGAGGAGTAACAAGATAAAAGAGCTCCACTTGTATCATATCCAGCAAGAGGAACTCAGCTGAACAGGGTTCAGTGGACTTTTAAGGATTTGATCAGGTGCAATATGGGTCTTGTAGTCCCAACATCCAAAGGAGAAACTCAGATATTCTGGAACTTTGGATTGGTGTTGTGGACCCTTCAAGAGCCCAAAAAGACCTTACGGAAGAAGAGCTAGAGTCTGGAATCATTTGGAGAATTTTAGTCAAAAAGCCCCATAAGTTGACTGAACTGCCCCTGAGAGTCAAGCTAACGGCTTCGAATATCAACCCTGCCTGAGATCCAGGTTTGCCCTGCTGGAACTGTGAAGCTTTTCGTCATCGATGAGACTTCCAGGAGTTGACTGAGGCATTGCACTGAACCAAGCTGCTGTCATCGAAATGCAAACATAGCCTGACGAGAAGACCCACTTGATGTTGAGTGAAAAGCTCCAAAAAAGTGGCTAAGTCACAGGGTAAAAACTTGACCAGGACCTACCATTCATTGTATCCCAATCTCCATCGCAGTCAGCCTGAAACATTAACGTTGTCCCGGTCAAGCGTGACCAAATGTTCTAAGTTGGCGATTTTTCTTTTAAGCACTAGAAAGTATTTCATTCATATCTCCGGTTCCATACATTGGATTTTTGTTGCTTTGGTGTCATTTTATTCATAAGACTATTTCCTATTTTTATAAATTGAAAGTGGATTTTTATTGTGTCCTGTGCCTTACTTATTTAGTTTATTGATGTTTTTAAATGCTTTACACATCTGTCTCCTAAGTTAGGCCTGTCTGCTCACAGCCAAGCTACCAAGGGTTGAGCACAGGTTATTTTATTGAGAACTTTACTGGACCTAGTTTGTGATTGTGGTGTTATTACTAAGTGAAGGTACCTGCTTGTTTTTACTAAGAAAAAACCTTCCAACATTTGGTGGCAGGGGTGAGATCTAGTACTCGTGTTTGACCACACCATACAGTATTTAAGAGACGATCTTTGGACTCAACTGCTTTTGATTCATTTAAAATTTTTCTAAATAATTATATCTCTGATTTGCAAAGTTTATCATTAATTGCAGCTATTTGTTGAAACTGCCCCTTGCACTGTTCTGTTTTTAGATTAGGGGGTGAGGTGACATTTATATTAACATTTTCTTTGCTTTTCTCCTCATTACCCTATTTTAATCACATAGGGCTAGATGTATCAACATTTGCTTTTGCGATTCCTTATTAGCGATTTTTTGCGAGTGGCTATTAAGAAATCGCAAAAAGCGATGTATGTAGGTTTTTGCGAGAGTTCTGCAATTCCTTAAATATCGCAGAATTATCTGCGATTTTTTTGTGATTCCTTATTTTGCGAATTTCGCAAAATAAGAAATCGCAAAAAAGCGTGAATCTTCTAATGCTAGAAAAAACTGGTTGAGTCATAGTCAGGAACTGCTCTTGATTAGCTGCACCTGCTTGCCTGAGCCACACCCAGTGGCAGTTGGAAGCTTGTTAGGCTGGAGAGAAGACCTGTTTCACTGCAGTATGGAGCCAGAAAATTCTGAAGGAGGGGCCTCAGGTGAAAAAAGGAAGAGGAAGCAGAAATTTTCAGAGAGGGAGTTGGAGACACTTATAGAAGAAATGGCTGGCTTGCAACCATGAATTGCTATTTGGTAAGCAAGCCAAGAATGTTCCAGAAGTGAGAAAGAGAAAGATATGGTTGGAAATTCAAGAAAAAGTAAATGCAGTGGGAGTCATACCAAGATCCATCGATGAACTGAAGAAGCGATGGTATGATATGCGTCTGACGTCTAAAGAGAAGCTTGCAGAGCGAATTAAAGAAGCAAGTAAAACTGGCGGAGGAACCTCACATGTAGACCAGCCAACTCCACATGAAGAGCTAGTGGAAGCCTCAATTTTGCATGAGAGTGTCAGTGGAGTTGCAGACATTGCCAGTTCAGAGCCAAGACATGAAGAAGAAGGTAAGAAGGATGCATGAGTGTTTACATTTGTCTGGGTCATGTATGTTGTTTTTGCTATGAAAGTTTTACCTGTGCCAATGTCATTTCTTTGAGGATTTTTGTCATTTTAATGTCTGACTTTATCCTCCGTAATTTCAGCTTTTAAAAATTCATTTCACATTAGTAGGCTTATGACATATTTATAATTACAACATTTTCCAGTAATACACACTAAAGCAGTGCATTGGTGGTTTGAAGCTTTTAATTTTAAAAAAAATACAGGCAGACAACAATCTCATATGTCTCTTTTAACATTCACAAAACATGTTGAACATGCAATTGATGATTTTGATGACCACTCTGCACATGCACATGATGTAGCACCAGGTGAAGAAAATCATAATGAGGATAAGGAATCCATTCCAATTGTGAGATTCAAAAGAAGAGCTGTTGCTCCTTTACAACCTTTTCAGGATAGTGATGAAGAACCTGAGGGATCAAGACAAAGTGACCATGAGACATTGCATGAAGATGAACATGGTAACCATAGAAATGCTGCGTCAAGAAGAAGAGCTTACTCTTTAAATACTGCCAGGCATAACAGGGGCGATGTTACAGACAGGTCAACTGTTTTCCAAGGGTTGGAGCAAAACATGCTGAAAGTGCAGGAGAAACAGCATAAAGATTTAAGATCCATCAATAGACAGCTCTGCAAATTAAATAAAAGCAATGCCAGCATGGGGGATGGGATGAGGCGAATAACATACTCTATGGATAGACTGTGGGTTGCAATTGAGAAGTCTGATGAAAAGAGAGTGAGGGCTGCACGCAGACAGGATAGCAGAATGCTTACTAAATAGACTGTGTACTGTCACTGTACAGTGTAGTAGGCGCAGTATTGCAATGCAGCGCATGGTAAGCGAATGCACCAGGAAGGTGGCCAAAGGCCTTGATAAAGTTTCTAATGCTGTAGAATTGCAAAAGACAAGTAACACAGGGGCTTGTGGCTTTTATGAGCCAATGGAAACAGAGGACACTGCAAGTAGGAGCCAAGTCAAGTCAAGTCAGAATTTATATAGCGCACTACATACCCAGAGGGTCTCAAGGCCCTTGAGGAAGGGGGGGGGGTTACTTATCGAATATCCAGGTTTTAAGCTGTTTTCTGAAGGCTAGGTGGTTTTGAGTGAGGCGGAGGTGGATGGGAAGGGAATTCCAGGTTTTGGCCGCTAAGTAGGAGAAGGATCTTCCCCCCATGGTGGCTTTGTGGATGCGCGAAACAGCGGCGAGGGCTTGGTTGGACAAACGCAGGTGGCGGGTGCGGGTGTAAAAGGAAAGGCGCGTGTTGAGACAATCAGGTCCAAGTTCGTATAGGGCTTTGTGTGCGTGGGTGAGGAGGCGGAACGTTATCCTTTTTGACGGGGAGCCAGTGAAGGTCTTTCAGGTGAACGGAAATGTGGTCTGTGCGGGGGATGTCTAGTATGAGTCTGGCTGAAGCAGTTTGGATGTGTTGGAGTTTTTTCTGCAGTTTTGCGGTGGTACCGGCGTAAAGGGTGTTTCCGTAGTCCAGACGGCTTGTAACCAGTGCGTGGGTGACCGTTTTTCTTGTTTCGGTGGGGATCCAGCGAAATGTTTTTTTGAGCATGCGTAGGATGTTGAAGCATGATGAAGAGACGGCGTTGACTTGTCTGGTCATCGAGAGTGAGGAGTCCAGGATGATGCCCAGGTTCCGTGCGTGGTTCGTCGGTATGGGAGCTTTTCCTATGGCCGTTGGCCACCAAGAGTCATCCCAGGCGGAAGGGGATGACCTAAGATGAGGACTTCCGTTTTGTCCGAGTTCAGTTTCAGACCGCTGTGCTTCATCCACTCGGCAACTTCTTTCATCCCTTCATGTAGGTTGGTTTTGGCGGTGATTGGGTCTTTGGTGAGTGAGAGGATCAGCTGAGTGTCATCAGCATAGGAGATGATGTTGAGGTTGTGTTGACGTGCGATGGCTGCGAGGGGGCTCATGTAGACGTTGAAGAGGGTGGGGCTGAGTGATGATCCTTGCGGCACGCCGCAGATAACTTTGGTGGCCTCTGACTTAAAAGGGGGGAGGCGGACTCTCTGAGTTCTTCCTGCGAGGAATGAGATGATCCATTCCAATGCTTTTCCTTGAATTCCGATGTTTCTGAGTCGTTGTATCAGGGTGCTATGACAGACTGTGTCGAAGGCTGCAGAGAGGTCAAGGAGGATGAGGGCGACTGTGTCTCCGTTGTCCAGAAGTGTTCGAATGTCGTCTGTTGCTGCGATTAGGGCGGTTTCGGTGCTGTGTTTGGCTCGGAAGCCGGACTGTGAGAAGTCGAGGGATTTGTTGGTTTCGAGGAAGGCGGCGAGCTGATTGTTGACGGCTTTCTCAATGACTTTGGCCGGGAATGAGAGGAGCGAGATGGGGCGGTAGTTTTTGAGTTCGGTGGGGTCAGCTGTGGGTTTCTTCAGAAGGGCGCTGAGTTCGGCGTGTTTCCAGCTTTCTGGGAATGTGGCGGAGTTGAGGGAGCAGTTGATGACGTCTCGGAGATGGGGTGCGATAATGGAGTCTGCTTTGTTGAAGATGTAATGGGGGCATGGGTCTGTAGGGGATCCAGAGTGGATGGAGTTCATCAGGCGAATGGTGTCTTCTGTGGAGATTGGGTTCCAGTCAAGAAGGTTATTCGGAGGAGGTACAGGTTCGGAGGTGAGTGGGGTGGACTGGTTTACGGGTTGGTTGTCAAAGCTGTTATGAATGTCGGCGATTTTGTCATGGAAGAATGAGGCGAGGGAGTCACAGAGGACTTGAGAGGCAACCCTACTCCAACATCAGACACCAGTGACCGCAGGATTGGGAGACTTGCCACCCAACCTGCATCTGTGAAGAGCAGGGGGGCAGGGCAGCGCACAAGCAGCATGCAGCACAAGAAGTAGTTTCTTCAACCAAAGAAATGTTTTCTTTAATAAAATTACCATTCATTTTTCCTTCACTTACATAGGAATGTCCTGTGTATTAACAGGTTCCAAATTGCTAATTGCAATGATTCTTCATGTTTTGGTTACATGAAGTAAAACTTTCTAAACTTAAAAACAGTGGTCATGCTTTTCATTCTTACCTAAAAGTAATTGTTTGTGATTTCTGCACGTCTTTGTCATCCTGCTGCAGCTCCTACCCCTGCAGCACCTCTTCCTGGGGAAGGTACATCATCATTGTCAGAAGATTCTGGGTCACTTACATCACATTGTGTTTCTTTTCTCATGGCCATGTTATGTAACATTGCACAACTTGTGAGGATTTTGCAGCACAAGGATGGTTTATATTGCAAAGAACCTCCACTTTTATGAATTCTTCTAAATCTGCTTTTCAAAATTCCAAAAGTCCTTTCTATCACTCCACGTGTAGAACGGTGAGCCTTATTGTATCTCCTTTCATGAGCATTTGTTGGATTCAGATAAGGAGTCAAAATGAAATCACGTACAGCATATGCACTGTCACCTACATGGTAATATAAGAAATAGTTTACTATCTGAAATATCACTGGTTATCTTTGAAAACTAGGAAATTAAAAATGAAATATCCACTTACCAAGAAGAAATCCATCTCCAAATTGCCCAGCACTCAAACGTCCATGTAATCCACTATGTCTGATCATGTAAGAGTCATGAGTGCTTCCAGGGTACTTTGCCACTATGTCTGTGATTATGTACTTGGCATTACACACCATTTGAATGTTTAAAGAGTGGTAACTTTTCCTATTTCTATAAACAAATTCAGTTGCAGCAGGAGGAGTAATGGCAATATGTGTCCCATCTATGCATCAAATCACATGTGGAAAATGTGCAATTTGATAAAAATAAAATTTAGTAATTTGAATATCTTGTGGTGTGGTGGAGAGGTAAATATGATGCTGCAGCCTACTCATCATTGCATCAAGGAAAGCTCTAAAAAAATTGTGAAAAGGCTCTCTGAGACACTCCACCTACCTCTGAAATCACCCTTTGAAAAGATACAGAAGCCAGATGATGCAGGGAATACAGAACCTTCACACGAGTAGGTATTGAATGGGTTCTGTGTGTTTCATGCTCCAAAAAAGGCGTCAATTCCACAATTAGGTCCAAAATGGTGTGTGGATGCATTCTATATTTCTCAAAAATGTCTTCTTCAGTCTGCTGAAACAAGGTTATCCTCAGTCTGAAAATCCTCTCCTGCCTCTGTCTCCTCTGTGCAAGAGCTTGAATGCGCAGCCTCCTAGCGATCAGGTAAAGTGCAGCCATTGTTCTTTTCAAAAAATCAGTTTAGACTGTTTTTTATACTTTCAAATTGATTACCACCTGCTTGAAGTTAGTGTTAATAGCGATTTCTTAATTTGCGAATTTCCAAATTTCGCTAATTGCGATTTCTTAATACATCTTAATGCAAATTTCACACTTGCGATTCCCTATTTGCGAAAATCGCAAATTAAGAAACATGCAAAATAGAGAATCGCAAAAATAATTCGCATAATAGGAACAATCGCAAATAAGAAATCGCAAAAAAAGCGATTTCTACATTTGCGATGCAAAAAATTACATACATCTAGAAATTCAATTTTTTTGTCGCAAACTGTCAATTTTAGCGAATCGCACCGTTTGCGACAAAATAATTGCTTGATACATCTGGGCCCAAATGTTTCTGTTTGCACTGCATGAAATTCCCATGTGGTCTGTAACTTAGAAACGTACTATCCATTCTCTCTCTCCATGTGATTTTGGTTTGATCCAATTGAGTGCATTTTCTCTGGATGGAAGATAGTATCTATGATCAAGAGACAAACCATCCATATGGGTGGATGACAAAATGATAAGATTGATCACAGTGATAAATTGATGGGAATCCAATAATTTGCTCTAGGATCTCATTGTTGATCACTCCTGTTTGTCTCTTTGACCTTTCTCTCTTTCTTTTGGCTTCTTTTCTGACTCACCGTGTGAAGTAGGTGGAGCCAGTAGGCTATATTGCTGATTTTAGACCCCCGGTTCTATTTGTTGTTGATATTTAAGTAATTGGGGATGGGAACCTGGGCAGGTCTTTAAATATCTATATGACCCTGTATCTCTCTGTTGTATTTGTTGAAGTTTATTTGTGACCCAAAACTAGGGATACCATGGAGCTTGATCTGACAGACCTCACAGTAGATGAGGTTAAGATACAGTGTAGGGCCAAGGGGCTACCAGCTGCTAATAGAATTAGAAAAGTAGTCCCTTAAGGCCTGGGAATAGCCAGATCCAGGGAATGAAGGGGAGGGGGAAGAATGACCCCTCCACCAATCACCAGGAAGAGGAAGACAACTTGACCACTACTTCTAGCACCAGATCCAGACATTCATCTCATGGGGGGGAAGGGAAGTCTCCCCCACAGAGAACTCAGAGATGTCCCTCAGAGAAAGGGAGTTGTAGGCTCAACTACCTTACATAGCTGTTGAGAAGGAGAAAGTGGGCCCAGCTAAAAAGAAGTGGGCAAGGCAGGAGAAAAACAATGGTGCCAGCAAAAGACGAGGAAGATGGTGAAATGTCCAGGAGTGGTTTGTTTCATCCCAGACTACCCAATTGGGATAGTTTCAAAGTACCAAAAGGAGGATGACATTAATAAATGGCTGACAGCATTTGAGATTTGTTAATAAGCACTTTACAACTTAATGATAATAGGGATGCAATCTCGGTGGCTTCTTTTGGGAAGGATGTGTGGTCCTTAGTGGCAAAAAACTTTCTCCCACAAGGGGCACCTTGGGTAAATAATAAATCCTTAGAAATCGCCTATAAGGAATTTAGTCTCAACAATTAATTAATAAATTACAAAGGCAGAAATTCCTGTCTTTCTCAGGGGGAAGAAGGAAAATTGAACATTTACTTAAAGAAGGTAAACAAGATGGAAGTCGAACATAAAGAAACAACTGTCTGATATGATCTCAATACATCTACGTAAAGCTGCCTTAAATAAAGATTCAAGAAGGTTCTGTCATATAAATAACACATCAACTGGAAGTAGCATTATGCCCAAAATTAGTAAAAAACCCAGGTAGAGAGTGATCCTTGTATATTTATAAACTTTACTCAGCTAACCATCTAGCTGGTGAGGATTTTCCCCCATGGAAGTTAACCCCTCTGAAGCATATTGTTAGTCGGTCCCTCAAGGGTCCAGATTAAAAAGATTATGCATCATGCGAGACCCTCAGGAACTTGGGGTCCGGACCAGATTCCTATAACGATTATAAAATTGAAATCAGACCTTTGGTCACATTATTTGGTTGCCTTTTTTAATTACTGTTCTCAGTTTAATTCAATTTCATCATCCTGGAGGGTTAATATTGTCTTAACATTACATAAGAAGGGCTCTATTTCCCTTTCTAATAACTACAGTCAATTAGAACTCCATGATTCAATAGGGAACATTTTTGCTAATACCCTTCTACACCATTTCCAGTGGGCAGACGCTGGTAAAATCATACCGTCGGAGGAGGCTGGTTTTAAATGTAACACTTCTACCTTAGATAATATTACAGCCCTCCAATTGATACTGGAGAAATATGTGGTGTCACATAATATGCCAATATCTGCCACAATTATTGATTTCTCTATGACATTCGACCCTGTAGCTCTCCCTTCTCTCTGGTAAAAGCTTAGAAATGTAGAAATCTCTGTTAATCTGCTTACCCTTATTATTACACTCTGTTCCTTTACCTGGTGCCATTATATTGCTGGGGGGTGATTGTGGATTATCTCCTAAAATACTGATGGAAAATGGTCTTAAACAGGGCTGTCTATTATTTTCCCTCTTTATCTTTGATTTGCCATCGGCTCTAGCTGAACTTAGGTCACCATAATATCCGAAAATAAGATTATGTAATTTCTGAGGGGATTCAGTTCAAACTTGAGGACTTCTCCTTTTTGTGTGCCCCGAATTGTATAATAACTGCCAATGTCTGTTGAAACCATTGTTTTTCAAATACGGAGCGCACTCAGTGAAAGATGTCATGCAACTTTTATTTAACCCAGTAAAATGTTTACTTTTTTAAAATGCTTTTTAAATACATATTGATTATGTAATCTTTGTAAAGTGGATCTCAGTGTGGCATTGAAATTGAGTTACAGATCCCAAAACCAATTGTAAGCAATGAGTGGAATGCATTCCCAGGGAAGCTTTCGGAATGTCCCCAAGATGTCATTGGCAAGCAGACCAACTACGCTGCCTGGTACACTTCGACCTTTAAATGTAACCTGCATGTCTATGTCAGAATTTCTTTACCAGGGATTGTGATAGGAGTACAGAATACATGTTTGCCTAGTTTGTGAGGTTGAGTCTGAGATATGCTCACGTAGTAGAGGACATCATCTTACCGCCCCCTATTCAGAATTGAGGTAACTCCATCTCTTCCTTCACAAGGGAAAGCTTAGCAGAGATGTTTTAAGGCATGGGCAAAGTGGGCAATTTCCCAGGGCGCCCTAGTTCCAAGGGCCCCCCTGGGAAATTACACGTTCTCTCTAATTGACCTCTGTCTATTCGACCTCTCCCCTCACTGCCTACAGTTATCTCTATCTTCCAAAACAAGTGTCACTATATTTTTTGGGATCCCAGGTAAGACATGTGTCAACAGTTTTTTTAAGACTGTGTTCAAATTTAACATATCATTTTGTATGTTTAGCATCATGTGAGTTTGAAATGGGTTAACATTCATTTTGTGTTGTACATGGGCCCCAAAAATATGTTTTGCCTAGGTCCTCCAAAGTCCCTAATGTGACACTGAGCTTAGGCATAAACTTAGTCGAGCTACTTCTATTCTCTAAGTAGTATATTATTCATCTGCTTAGTTGATAGGACATTGGGCACGGGTGTGATAAAGGAACAGTAGAAAAATCACCTGATTGCACAAAGTTACTCTTCTTCCAGTGGGAGATTAAATTTAGATATCAAATATTTTAGGTATGCTGTAATGTCTGCCCCTTAAACGAATGTGCGACATTAACATCATCAAAAATCCAATAAGGGAAACTGGAGATATGATTTTTTTAAATTTTAAACAAAAATAGCATCAAAAAGCATCAAGTGCCAACCACGGTCATCTGATCGTGCTTGACTGGTATGTAGGTACAAGTGACTACTGACTGGGATGGAATGCGGGTTGGATAAAGGGACCAGATTTGTCCCGGTGGAAAAGGTACCTCCTGGAGTCAACAGCCTTCAATGACAGCACAGCAGGCAGTGGATGGTTGTCGAGCTAAGGGTGCTCAGCATCAACATATTCCGGCGTCTAGATGGAGCCTCATCTAAGCCATGGTTTAGGTGGGAAAAAATCCGGTGAGAGAAGTTCAGGTTTCATGCCCCAAAGGTCTCTGGTATCAATTGGGTCTCCCTCTATGGCTGCACTGATGAAACTGTGGCTGGGAACCAAGGAGCGCTTCAATGTCGACAGATTATAGCATCTGGAGAAGATGTAGAGGGAGCTTTGATGAAATCAGGACTACTTATGAAGCACCCTTGGCAGATGGCAGGTTGTTTCCGGCCCCTCAACCATTCTCCAGGCAAAAAGTTAGCAAGAAATTTCTAAGTCTCCAGTTTTTAAGGTTAGATAGGAGAAGTGCACTCAAACACCAATCATGGGTTCCAGGACCTCAACTCAAAACCTGGGGGCCAGTACTTATAACAGAAGCAACCAGCCAAGACCATGAACCAGGACAATGCTCTTGTTTTGGACTTGGCATTTGACATATTACGCACTTCTTTAAACTAAGACCTGATCCCCTTCTCCCATCGTTTTATTACATTTCTGGAATAGTGTCTCTTCGAAGCATGCCTCCTGGACCAGTTATCTGCAGCTGTATTAACTACCACTGTGGTCGCTATCTGAAACTTTATGCACCCAAATGCCTATCTTCAACAATTGCTGTTTTAATGAAGGGAAGAAAAAGATTAAATTGTAACAATACAAAGACACAAGAAAGTTGAAGGTACTTACAACTGTGACCCATGCTCCCACAAGGGTCACTCTATTGTGATTTAATTTCTAGCTCCAAATTCCACCTACAGGTCACACATTATGCTTAAATCTGCCCTGGAAGAGAACACATTTTAGCTACCACAGCTTCTTACTATGAAAATACACCGCAACTGGAAACAAATGAGGTAACAAGAAGAGCATCTTTTTTTCCAATGCCGAAACCTCCTCAATTAATCTGCATTACTTCACTGGTCTGAACAACTGCATTGGACCAGAGTAGTACCAACATTTTCGTCAGTAAGCACTGAGCACAGCTTTATAGTGTCCATGGGAATGTAATATTTCTACTGTTCACTGCAAAACATTTAAAAGGAGACCGTGTTATAAAGAAGGAGCGTACCATGACCCTAATACCATGCATTAATTTGTTTTCATGCACACTATGTTCCATAGAACGCAATCCCAGCTATTAAGGTGAAGGATCTTAGTTGTACCCCATTAGCTGATATTGACATTATGTTGATCAGTGCTGCTGGCCTTTGACAGGCTTCCTAAGGGTCCTCAGGGTACCACACTAATATGATTCTGCTCATTCCTTTTAGTATCTGTTTCTTCGTCGTTCTTGCTAAAGCCCACAATACCTTTTCCAGTGTTGCTGTCTCTTGGTGCAGGCAAAAAGTAATGTGTGAGTGTCCCTGTGCTCTCAAATCCCAAACAACACCTCTTTGACATAATGCTATTTTTAGAATGTAGGCAATACAGTTTGTAATGCCATCTAAATAAGATATTCACTTGCCACTTCCAGACCATGAATATGGGCAATGGCCTTCCTTGAGTTACTTATGTTTCCCATTGGTTAACTGAGAGGAAAACCAACCTGTTCCTCCTTTCATTTGTCTTAGAAGTAGCCCCTTCTACCTTTTCTCTTTCTTGTAACAGCTTGTATACGCTAGAGAACATGTTTTTTTAATTAAGTGAGGGGTCTAGTAGGACTTTTTTTCATTGGGCTTAATACCTAGTGCTGTTCTTTTTGTATCACACACCCCTAATCTTCATACATCTCAACATGTGCCATTTACAGAAGGCATCCCTATTGAGGCCTGGAGAAAACATTGAATTGCCTAGAAGTGGTGTGAATGGTGAGGGAAAGGAAGTGAGACCCATATTGACTCCACTTGGCCCCCGTGCCTCGATGTTGTGTGTGTGACAGGAGAGAGTAATATATTCATAGTCTCAGGAGTTCCTAGGGCAGGGAAAATATATCAATATAGAAAAACCGAGGACTTCTCATAGGTTTCGAAAAAACTACACAATGAACATTATAAAAGTAGGCCCAATTTGTGGAGAAGTGTGGCTCAATGGTTAGAGTGGCAGACCCTGATGCAGAGGTCTGGCCTGGGACCAGGGTTCAATTCCTGCCTCGGCTGGTCTTGGCGGGGTCTTGAGCTCTAAATTCCTCTGTGCCTATTCTAATCATCGGTCCCACGCTGCAAATCTGGGCAATAGCTTGCTTAATCTCCCCAACAGCGCTGGGATGCCTGGCTTCACCTTGGGGATGCAGAGGAGTGGACATTTCACAGGGAAAAGCCAGGAAGGGTTCCTTAGTGGTATGAGTACAAGCGCCGGGAGACCTGGTTCGGGTAGCTGTGCACTATACAAGTACAAAAACATTTACATTTGTATTTGAAGAAAAAGAAGAATGATGGTGTGTTCAAAAGATGATGGGGCCGATTCACAGAACTAACTTAAGACAAAATCCTAAACTTACTACTTTTGGTATTCACAGAAGTTAGGATTTTGTCTTAAGTTTGTCTTAAGACAGACTTAAGACAAACTTAAGACAGACTTAAGACAAAATCCTAACTTAAGTCTGTCTTAAGTCTGTCTTAAGTCTGTCTAAAGTCTGTCTTAAGACAAACTTTAGACAAAATCCTAACTTCTGTGAATACCAAAAGTAGTAAGTTTAGGATTTTGTCTTAAGTTAGTTCTGTGAATCGGGCCCAATATTCTGTTCTTTATGAATATATTAAAAAATACCAATGTATTTGTTCATTTCATCTAAGAGATGGGCCTATTTGCCAATCGTAGAAATGAAATGTACTGATATGCAACTCGTTTATCCCTACCTAACTACCTGTTCAATTGACAGCATGATATAGGAAGTCTCTTTTTCAAAGATTTCTAGCTGTCTTTCAGTGAGATAGTTGTGAAGAAAGATGTATGTCTCGTTAACGTCCAGGGCACCTTGTGTGACTGAAACATTTGTAGTGACCAACTTAGTTTATGTCAGCACATGCATCTGAACCTGTCCTTGTTCTAAAGAATGTAGACCATTCTGGAAAAAAATCTTGAGCTGAGGAGGTGATAGAAGTATAGATGATTTTGGATTAAAACTGAAATCTATTGTCTAGAATTTTAAAGGTAGCTTGCATCATTTCTCTCTCAGTCGCCCCAATTCTTTCTGAAGCTTCTCTCTCCGAATTTGCTTCTTCTTCTTCTTTTTCAGCTGCATACATTATTGTACCTATGAATCTCACATTTTTCAGTGAAGGTGGTTCTAAAAGAAAATCACTGAAATCTATATCATTACTTATCTTTGTCATATAGATTGTGACAACCACCACTTACAAAGCTTACCTGCTCTCTAGATAATCACCATCAAAGGACAATATGTGATACATCTAGCATCTGGTCTATTTGCTAATGAACCAAGAGGTCTAGAAATAAACCTCTGCATACACCCATTATCATCACTAGGCTATAAACCTATTTGTCTTGCCTTGCTGGTCGCCCTCGCTGGAGATCAGGAGACCGGGAGCCGGGAGGAGGACTACACTCCCCAGCATCCCTTGCGGCCCAGCATGTTGCCGCTACTGATGAAGCATTTCGTAGCGCTTGGAGGCACCTTGAAAAACCACCTGGGTCACCCAGAGCGCGGAACGCCCATTTTTCTTGCCTTGCTGTTCACCCTCGCTGGGGGTCAGGAGACCAGGAGACAGGAGGAGGACTACACTGTACAGCATCCATTGCGGTTCAGCATGTTGCCGCTAACGCCGAAGCATCTCGCAGTGCCAGGAGGCGCCTTCAACAGCCGCCTAGGGCTCCTGCAGCACGGGAAGATCATTTGTCTTGCCTTCCTGCTCGCCCTTGGTGGGGACCACGAGACCGGGAGCCGGATTACACTCCCCAGCATCCCTTGCAGTCCAGCGTGTTGCTGCTAACACCAAAGCATATTGCAGCACCAGGAGACGCCTTCAAAAGCCATCAGGGGCTCTCGCAGTGCTGGAAGCCCATTTGTCTTGCATTGATGTTCGCCCTCACTGGGGGCCAGGACACCAGGAGACCGGGAGCCGGCAGGAGGACTACACTTCCCAGCATCCCTTTGGGTCCAGCATGTTGCTGCTAATGCCGAAGCATCTCACAGTGCCAAGAGGTGCCTTAAAAGGTCATCAGGGGCTCCCATAGCGTGGGATGCGCGGATGTGTCCAGGCCGTGCCCAGACAAAGCCCGGGCCAAGGACAGGCCCGTCAGCGCCCGGAAGAGCCCGGAAGGCTTGATGCTGGACTAATGGAGAAAATGTCAGAATTTTTCTTATTTGTTTTCATTGCGTTGAGATCCAACCATATTGAACTACCTTTAGGATCCCTCCTGATTATCGAGGATTGCTGCCAATTCTGCCTACCACCGTCCGGTTCCCCCTCTAATTCCTTAAAGTCAACGTTTGGCGTGTAGGACCGTGGCAGAGGTTTGTCTGGGTTAAAAAGCTGCAAAACCACCCTAACGTTCCATCTGAAATTATGGGAAAGTGTACCTGTGTGGGGAAAACACAACCTCGATCCCCACAAATATCAATGCCCAGCCAGCCAACTTCCATTGGCAGGATGCTTCAGAGGGCAATAGAAGTAGTGGCAACGGAAATTGAATTGACAGAAAGGCATCTTTCCCTGCGCACTGATCTAGTCGCACCCCTTCCCAGCCAGAATTACTTACCTTCTCTACCAGCTCTGGCCTTGGACTCGCCTATTCTCCACCCAAAGACACGTGCCAAGGAAAACAAGTCACCTGGCCCCAAAGAGCTTCCTGAACACACCCTACTAGTTTACCTCGAATAAGTAAACGTAAACCAACAGTAAACACTGTGCCCAGACACAAGAAGTGTCTCACAGAATGCCTGGTGTCTGGCGATTTGGGAGAGGCGGAGATGGGGTCCTCCCTGCAAGAGGGCTTGGTGCAGCCACCATAGGTACATAAACTGGTCAAGGACATGCAGGCTCAAATGAGGGTTTTTGTAAAAGACAAACTCAATATTCTGTTGGATAGGGTAGATAAGCTTGTGTCTCTGGTTGAAAGTTGGGCTGGTAAGACTGAGGCATTTTTAAGGGGAAACGAGTCTGCAAAATATTCAAAACTTCAGCTAATACCTCCTACTAACAGGGTGGAGCATACACGGCCAAGTATTACGTCATACAACCTAACACAAAATCACACTAGCCAGGAGGGAGGGAAGAAACGGTTGAGTTACTTAGCTAAGATGAGGATTAATGACACCTCTGACAGTCAGGGTCAAACCTAGGAGCAAGTGACAGGAAGAGATGGTAGGTCCCATTTAGAGAGGTCACTGGTCCGTGAACATCTTCCACAGGGGCCGAGTCATAAAGCTGGTGTGAAACATGCCATACTTCTAGAAAGTTATGAAGTAAGTCCTGCCTTGCCATTTATTAATCTCCACCTCAATATTCGAGTAGGGGATCAAATCAACCTAGCCCACTATTCTACATTCTAGCCTTTTCTATAAGATCTGATTCATTGGAACTGGTGGGTTGACCCACATGTATGGGGCACCCACATGGGAGTTCCATCCTCGAAGGGGAATCTATGAGGGGTCTATCTTGTCAGGGGCTGATGACACAGGGGCAGGGGTACCCCAAACAGAAAAGCAAAGGTTTGTGAGCCAGGTGGAGGGAGAGAGTGGAGTGGAAAATAGAGGATGGAAGGTGACTGCCAACACACAAACCGCCCCGAACCCCCCCTGGAGACCCCATGGCCATCTCTAGACCAGCAGTGGGTGACTGTAAACACCACAGATAATTCCTATGGCCCCCTCACCGTCAGTAAAAACCCACAGTTAGCATGGTTGAAGGCGATAAGCCCACTGTATAAAAAAGCCTCACTGTCCATCACCACCCCCTTTTGTACCGCGTTGTTCGCCATAAGGTGGCAGGGTATGCTCAGACGTGAGTCCCTTGCTCACTTTGCCACTGGATTCAAGCAAGCCTGGCTGAAGACGGCTGTAATGCCAGAAACCGGTCATAGGAAGCTTGTTTCCGGTCCAGGGAAGGCATGGCTTGGCAGTTCGGACTGGACTGTTCCCATGAGGCACAGGGTCAGACTGATTTGCATATAGCCATGTCTGAACTGGGATGGCAGAGTGGGCTAAAGAACGGTGATGGATTAAACCGAGATCTGTTGACTGGGTGTGAGTGTATGATTGGTTCAGATGCTCCGTTCATCACCACCCCCTTTTGTACCGCTTTGTTCGCCATAAGTTGGCAGGATATGCTCAGAAGTGAGTCCCTTGCTCACTTTGCCACTGGTTTCAAGCAAGCCTGGCTGAAGACGGCTGTAATGCCAGAAACCGGTCCAAGGAAGCTTGTTTCCGGTCCAGGGAAGGCATGGTTTGGCAGTTCGGACTGGACTGTTCCCATGAGGAACAGGGTCAGACTGATTTGCATATGGCCATGTCTGAACAGGGGTGGCAGAGTGGGCTAAAGAACGGTGATGGATTAAACCCAGATCTGTTGACTGGGTGTGAGTGTTTGATTGGTTCAGATGCTCCGTCCATCACCACCCCCTTTTGTACCGCTTTGTTCGCCAAGTTGGCAGAGTATGTTCAGACGTGAATAAGTGTTATTGCAAAGTAAACCTAATCATTCAAATCATTATCAGTAATATTTTCTTTCAATTTTCAGTTTTCAAATATGCCAACTTAATTTTTGAAATTGATGCCATCTTAAAATCCAAAAGGGAAGCCAAATACAGGCAAATACAGGCAAGCGGAGAAGTGTGGCAGGCAGTGTGGCGGTACAGGCAGTGGAGAAGTGTGGCTCACTGGTTAGAGCAGGCATACCCTGAAGCAGAGGTCAGACCAGGGACCAGGGACCAGGGTCCAATTCCCGACGCGGCAGGGTCTTGAGCTCAAATGTCCATGAACTCGATAATTCTCGCGTCGGTGCCTGACCTAATCATGGGTTCACAATCTGCAACTCTGGGCATTAAGCTTGCTTAATCTCCACAATGCCCCCCCCCCCCCGCGGCGGGATGCCTGGCTTTCACCTTGGGGATGCCCTGTAGGGTCTATCTCACAGGGAAAAGCCAGGACGGGTTCCCAAGACAAGCGCGGAGATACCCCTTCGGGGGTCGATTCTGGCGCTATATAAGAAACATAATAATAATAATAAGCATTCTTTTGTACCATTTCATTAAAAAAGATAATATTTCTAGAGTACAAACATTCCGTAAGCAAGGTGTTAGTCTACTGAATATCCCAAGAAAGATTTCCCCACATACTCTTCTCAATAATGTCCTTCTTCCAATGTGTATAACCATGTTCTAGAAATGATTCCATGATGAGTAACCAAAACATTGTTAATCCTTTCAGTTTAATGGAAAAAAGTAAAAAGCAGATGGGCCTGATCTGTTATCCTTGTTAGAATATAGAAACCTATTTCAAAAGGACTTTTACCCACTGCACCCATTGTGTGAAAAAATCAAACTCTGATTTGGTATTCGATTGATGAATGAAATGGGACCCATAATCATGAAAAAAGAGCAGCGACTGATGCCTATCTGCATCAAGATCAATACCTTAATTTTCTAATCAAGCCTACAAACTAAAATCAGTCATCAGTTATTTAACAGTCCTAATGTCCCATGACTTTTCAGAACAGCCCAATATTTGACATATCATCCTCACTCAAATAACTTCATCATAGAGGATATGCAGTGATTTTAACATAATGGAAATTCTCTTTTAGCTCTGTGTGATGAATAATGTGATTTCAACTCATAAATCACAAGAGGGGGTGTCAACCTTTGTAGACGACGAAGTGCATGCATCATCAACACAATAACAATAAACAGGGTAAGCCATAAAAGAAATTTTGATATTGTGGCAACAATCCAAATATATATTCAGAGTGGTCAAAGATACCGGTCATTGCCGAAGCAACAGGTAAGAATCCTTCTGTAGCACCAACAAATTGCAGATGTTTATGTTTCGATTTTGGAAAAGGGGGTGGTGATGGACAGAGTTTCTGAATGATGCAGAATACTCTTACCCAGTCAATAGATCAGGGCTTGATCCATCACCGTTTTTTAGCTCACTGCACCATCCCAGCTCAGAACCTGGCTACATGCAAATTAGTCTGTTCCTGTCCCAGTGCATGATGGGAACAGGGCAAACCAAACTACCAAGCCAATTCTTAGACTGGGAAGGAAACAAGCTTCCGGGGACCGGTTTCTGGCATTTCAGCCGTCGTCAGCCCGGCTTGCTTGAATCCTAATGGTGCAATGAGCAAGGGACTCACGTCTGAGTATACCCTCCCACACATAGTGTGGACAAAATCGATTTTGGAAAAGGGGGTGGTGAATTGACAGAGTTTCTGAATGATGCAGAATACTCTTACCAAGTCAAGAGATCAGGCCTTGATCCATCACCGTGTTTTAGCTCAATTCACCATCCCAGCTCAGAACCTGGCTACATGCAAATTAGTCTGTTCCTGTCCCAGTGCATGATGGGAACAGGGCAAACCAAACTACCTAGCCAATTCTTATACTGGGAAGGAAACAAGCTTCCGGGGACCGGTTTCTGGCATTTCAGCCGTCGTCAGCCCAGCTTGCTTGAATCCTAATGGTGCAATGAGCAAGGGACTCACGTCTGAGTATACCCTCCCACACATAGTGTGGACAAAATCGATTTTGGAAAAGGGGGTGGTGATGGACAGAGTTTCTGAATGATGCAGAATACTCTTACCAAGTCAAGAGATCAGGCCTTGATCCATCACCGTGTTTTAGCTCAATTCACCATCCCAGCTCAGAACCTGGCTACATGCAAATTAGTCTGTTCCTGTCCCAGTGCATGATGGGAACAGGGCAAACCAAACTACCTAGCCAATTCTTATACTGGGAAGGAAACAAGCTTCCGGGGACCGGTTTCTGGCATTTCAGCCGTCGTCAGCCCAGCTTGCTTGAATCCTAATGGTGCAATGAGCAAGGGACTCACGTCTGAGTATACCCTCCCACACATAGTGTGGACAAAATCGATTTTGAAAAAGGGGGTGGTGATGGACAGAGCTTCTGAATGATGCAGAATACTCCTACCCAGTCAAGAGATCAGGGCTTGATCCATCACCGTTTTTTAGCTCACTGCACCATCCCAGCTCAGAACCTGGCTACATGCAAATTAGTCTGTTCCTGTCCCAGTGCATGATGGGAACAGGGCAAACCGAACTACCAAGCCAATTCTTATACTGGGAAGGAAACAAGCTTCCGGGGACCGGTTTCTGGCATTTCAGCCGTCGTCGGCCCGGCTTGCTTGAATCCTGATGGTGCAATGAGCAAGGGACTCACGTCTGAGTATACCCTCCCACACATAGTGTGGACAAAATCGATTTTGGAAAAGGGGGTGGTGATGGACAGAGTTTCTGAATGATGCAGAATACTCTTACCCAGTCAAGAGATCAGGGCTTGATCCATCACCGTTTTTTAGCTCACTTCACCATCCCAGCTCAGAACCTGGCTACATGCAAATTAGTCTGTTCCTGTCCCAGTGCATGATGGGAACAGGGCAAACCAAACTACCAAGCCAATTCTTATACTGGGAAGGAAACAAGCTTCTGGGGACCGGTTTCTGGCATTTCAGCCATCGTCGGCCCGGCTTGCTTGAATCCTGATTGTGCAATGAGCAAGGGACTCACGTTTGAGTATACCCTCCCACACATAGTGTGGACAAAATCGAATTTGGAAAAGTGCTTGAAGCAGGCGTAAGGAGTGACGCTGCACAGCTAGTATAGGGCGCCCCCGAGCAGTGCCTGAGTTGTGTCGTGCAAGGGACACAACTCCAACTCCAGCACTGCGTCCCCTTTACGGCATCAGATGCGTCTCGCATCTGTCTATTCTTGCGCCATGGTGCGCCGCATTGTAAATGCTGCACATCCATGGCGGCACAAGAGGTGTCTGCCGTGACACAAAATAACTGGCGCATCCCTGCTGATATGCAGGGATGCCCAGTTACTGTAATTCCGCCCCTGAGTACCTGCACTTCCATATTTCCATTTAAAGCACTGGGCAAATGTGTATGCCACAGTGAGACAGCTGGACATGCCATGTGCCTAACCCTGTCTTCACCCACCTCTCCGACCACTAGGTTGATTCCATGGGGTCTATATACTCGACCCATTGTTTCCCTAGATGTGTAGAGTAGATGACTCTATCTCTGACTCCACAGGTAGCTCCAAGTCCAGGGTGCGCTGCTTCCAGTTCGAGGTTATTGCTCACAAGTACAGTCCACCATGCCTTGTCGGCTCTTTTGGATGTATGTGCTGCCTCCTTACCCGGTGGAAATTATTCCATCCCCACTTCTGTTTCAGCCGGCCGGATGCTCAGATTGTTGAAAGCCTGTCACATCCGATGCCCTGTCCTCTACACAAGATGGCGGCCCCCAAGCTATACTGGCTCCTTCTCAGAATTGTAACAGATCCTGATGCTGCAATTGAGTTTTTCTCTCCTTGTTACTTTTCCAGCGCTTTCAAGATCAGAGCCTTTCAGTTCCCCCTGGATGCCTTGAGAAATAAATGCCTTTAATTATTGTTTTAACCCCTCCCATGCTGGTGACGGAACCGCGCCTGAGCTGACGTTCTGAAGAGCGGGCGGGGCTGTGACGGAACCGTTCCGTCACAAGCACAGCTCACCCACGGGCCGTGACGGAGCGGTTCCGTCACGAGCATGGGACCGCTGCGCGGCTCCGCCTCTCCCTTTAGCACTGCGGCAGAATAGCCACCGCAGCGAAGGCGTTATGGTGAAAGCTGGGATGGTTGATGAGGAAAGGAAGCAGTCCCAGTTCTCAAAGACAAGTGCCTGTGTAAGCCACAAATTACATGGGTAACTATCATTTTCAGAGGCTTAAAAAACATTTTGCTAAGTAACAAGTGCAGGTGCTGCTCTAGTAAATGGATTAACACACACAAATATTTTCATGTGAGAATATCTACGACCAGAGATAAGGGGTAGCACTAAAAGGGTGGAATCCCTAATAGTTTGCAAACACTAGAAAAATGTTTGAGGATATTCACAAACTCCAATCTGCAAAATGTCGTGGGGAAGACGTACAAACCCAGGGCCTCATTTACAAGTTTTTGATGCAGGGTAGCCTAATAAGGGGCATATTTTCAAGGCCATGGCGCCACTGGAGAGTCTATTTTTATGCTTCGGTGGTGCACAATGCTGAGCCATATTTACACGGACACACAAAGCCAACCTGCATAGATTTTCATGGCCCCCTTTCATACATTACTCTGCGTGAAAGAAGCATTCCATGGATGTAGCAGTGGGTGTTCCCATGCAACTCCCACGAAATCTGATGCATTCCCAGATTCACAAGGTATCGTAAACTTGGGAAAGCCACAGATTCTAATGCCTCCCAAGGGGAGGCGCTAACCTGTCGCAACAAGGAGAAATACATTTATTTCTCCTCGTTTTTTGCTCTTTATATGTGTACTTCATTCTACAACACGCATAGAAAGAGGAAAATGCTATCAATTATTGTTTTTGTGTTGGAAGGTGCCCATTCCTGCACAACAACAATCATCCCTGCAACGCAGGTACCCTTGCACCATAGTGCAAGGGTGCATGCATTGGTACTAGGCAGACCATTGTGTGGCAGTGCAGAGGAAAGCACAGGGATGTGTTGTACTGCTGTAAATACAATGCATCCCTGCAGTTTCCTAATGATGCAGCTCGGTGCACCAAGATGGTTGGCAGCACAGTGCTGAGCCATTTTCTTGTAAATATGCCCCTTAGTCACTTTGCTGCACTGCCCTTTGTCAAAAGGAACGGGCCGGAAGGTGTCATATTTATGATATATGGTGCATTCCTGCACTTTCCTTGCACCAATGTGGGCACCCTTGCACTATGGTGCAAGGGAGTCTACTTTAAAGTAATGACTGTTTTTGTGCAGGAAGATTCAACTTCCTGCCCAAAAACAATCAAGGAAGGCGTTTTCCTCTTTCTATTAAAAAAAGTGACGCATCTGTGACGCAATGAGCTTCTAAATAAGCCCCCCTTCCTATTCTGGGAATGGAAAGGAAGCCCTCCTAAACTTGATAGGGTAGAAGGGACGCCTTTTTTTCAAAAGGAAAACACATTTGATGGAGAAAAAACTAAACTGTGAATCTGCATTTCCTCAGAATTGTTTCGCATGGTGTAATATATGTTTCTACGCATGCAAAAACAGTGCAGGTTTCCATGGGTAACCTGAATTTGTGATATCTGATAATGAATAAATATATACCAATGTAAGATCGTAAACCTAAGTGTAGATTTAGCACGTTTTAGTGAATCTAACACTTTCTAAATGTAAAAAAAACCCTCTGCAATATCATACACTCAAACAGCAGTCAAGTACATTTTATTCCTCAAACAGTTTCAAAAGGCGCTCTTATATATAATTAAACGGCTGTATAAATATGGTCGAGCTCCTGTGGATTCTGTTTCCTAGCACGAATGCACCCCTCTGTGATGACGTATTCAGAACCTGTGGCTTCTTTGACTTAAGTTGGAGAACTCTTACGCTTGTCAGCACCCCACTAAAGGTCAGTCTGCTTTTTCTCACTTCACAAACCTTCATCTGTCAAGGGACCCTTAATTCTTCACTTATTCCCACATTTACCCCACGGCAGTCTAAATTTAAAAACAGACAATTGTTTATCGTGTGCTGTCAAATATGACCTTGTAATTTATACATGCATGGTAAAAAAGTTTAATAAGAAAAAAGTGTTTAAATAAATATACATTGAGAAACAGTGTTCCTTTAGCTGATGGAGGACAGAGCTGTTTTAAAAAAGACAAGCTGGAGGCCTGTCATGGATTTCGTTGGTGTTCACTGTTTAAATTAAAATTTGTATATTTTCATGCAAGATTTCAAAGGCAAACCCATTTAACATTGACTTAGGAAAACAACCGTATCCATCTCAGGTGGTCACATTTGGCAATAATTACGTTATTTTCTAAATTGAGATTTTAGCACGAGAAAAAGGAAGCCCTAGACGTACAGGAATTGACATTGATAACAAAAAAAGGCACAGCGAAATGGGTGGCAATCATGTTGAATTTAGGCATGTTAATTTCAAAGTATGAGGGATGCTGACATTGGCTGAGCAAAGTTTCATATAACAGAAACTCGCTCGGATGCTGATGTATCTTGCTGAGATCACCGCAGAGTGAACAAGTCTCCCCGTCTGCAACTACTGTGATTGGTCACTTCTATGCAGAGTGGAACGTGTGGATCGTCATTTATGGTCACGTAGGTCTTCATCTGGAGTGGCTTCTTAATTCAAATCGAGCCGGAAACAGCAGTTTCTGCTCCCACCGGTAGTATGAGGTCCGTGGGAACATGGTAAATCTATTTTCACACAGGGATTTCAGGTGAATGCTCATTGTGAAAGCATGGGGGAAAGTGGCAGGTACTGTCCAGTACTTAGTATCTTCACTTTTTCAATCTGAAAGGGAAGTTCCTGCAGAAATAGAACCTGGATTTACCAATAACAAAGTATTTACATATTTCTCAGTGCCCCTCATACTCTAACTCATTACGGGTCGGATTTTGCCCACCTATGGAGCTACCGTTCCCTGGTATCAGTAACTTCTGGGCTTCATTTATGAAAAGTGACGCATCGCTGCGTGAAAACAACGATGCGTCGCTTTTCATTGCGCCGTCCTTGCGCCATGCTGGATGCGTCATATTTACATTATGACGCATCATGTCGCAAGGATTTACAGATACGTATTTCTGACGTATCTGTAGGCGCAAAATGACGTATTGCTGGAGTGTGTCGCAAAAGTGACGCAACTTCAACAATGGTCCATTTAACATGGGCAAGTCCCATTTCAATGCGCCGGCATCAGTCTTACGCCTGCTGTGAGGCAGGCGTAAGATAATGACACATTTGCATCCTAGAAGTGAAGCAGTGAAATCGCATAGAGGCATACTTGCGTTAAAACTCCCACCCTGCATAAATTATACCTGGCGCAGGTATAATGTGGTGTAGGGGTTTACAAAGTTACGCATTTACCTAGATGCGTCACTTTGTTAATATGACGCAACATGGTGCATTTTTTACCGTGCTGGTGCGTCACAAAAAAGTGCAAAAATGAATAATAAATACCGAATCTTACTGATTCGGTATTTTAACCGAATTATTACCTACATAGGATAAATACCGAATCGGTAAAATTATGTATTTTAGATTCGGTAAATCCTATTTACCTACATCTAGCCCTAGGTGATTTGCAAAGAATCACAGGATGTTGAGCCTACGCCTAGACTTGAAACTTGTTCCCCAGCTGTGCGCCAACATCCTCTCCCCTTCTAACATACTAGACTGTCCCTCCAGTCAAATGTGGTAACTGTTGTATTACTGAGTTTAACTGTAATGGAATGCTTTTCCTATGGCGTTCCATATTAGATTAGGTAGTGGTGTTTTGGAATGTAGAATGTTGGTGTGAGAGAAGAGACTGTTGCGTGGAGACTAACTTCCTTTGCCTGACATTCCTGTGGAACTCTTTCTTGGACTATATCATACAAAGCACCTTTTGGTGTGCCTCAAGTTCATTTACTACAGTAACCATTTGTGCTCCAAGGAGGACTCTCAGATCTGGAAATTAATTCTAACTTGTGAACATTCCTCCCAAGACTTTAAGTGGTTTAAAAAAACTGGGGGGTCTCTCACAGGGGCATGGCCAATGTAATTAAGGGCATGGCTTAATAACACATAAGCTAAAACTCTGTGCTTAGCATAGTGTGCGGCCCGACATGTATTTTGCTACTTCTGTTTTTGCATCCAGATATATGATACAACAAGTAACATCATACCTACAACAAGTCAGAACTATTGGCTTTGTCAATGGTTGTTAGTTCCGTAAGATAAACAATCAGCAACTATGGCTTGTATATAATATTGAAAAAGGTTCCACTTAAAGACATGGTAACACCAGGACAATATTGCTGCTCCTGAGTTTCAAAAAGAGAAGGGAAATCCAGAGAGAAAATGACCCTCTTTAAAGGATTTCCCTTCCCCTACAACGCTCACCTGGCATGAGGTCATGCCGAAACTTTTCCTCTAATGAGAAGTGAGTAGTGTGAGCTCGTGCATATCGATGTGCCTGCTGTCGCTGCTGTAAGGGAAAAAACTGGCCGCCTGTGCCAGGGCCCAAAACAGAACCCGATAGAGACCCGTTTTGAGGCCCACTTAAAAAAACTGCCAGTGCTCAGCACCGGTGAGACCCGGCCCATTTAAAGCCCTGTTTCCTCCTATTAACAGTGGAAGGTGTGGCTGAAATTTTTGTCCCAAAGCTTTAAAATAACGCGTTTCCTTTCCACTTTCAACATCTCTCAGAATTTTGAAAAATTCTTGAAAAACGTCTGTGTTCTAAACTCCCTCCCTGACACTGTTGTTTGTAATGCTAATCGAACACAAATGCCTGAAAATGCCAGTATTCGAAAACGTGCTTTAGAAAGAAAAGTATATTATATAATAAACAAATAAAATGCTTCAAGAATAGTAAATTTACTTTCCAATTTAAGAACTGCACTGTCTCCGAGGGCTGGGTCCTGCACGACGTGAATACTCCAATAAACAAAACAATAAACTAATGTAGCCCACAGATTCTCGATTCATGCATGGTGTTCAAGAGACTAGAATAACACTAGAAAAGCTCTATGTGAATGAGCAATGAGTGGAGTGGTGTGGCTCACTGGTTAGAGGCGGCAGACCCGGGAGCAGAACACGGCCCGGGACCAGGGTTCAATTCCTGACGTGGCAGGGTCGTGGACCAGGGTCAGCGGACTCGATAATACTCACCTCGGTGCCTACTCTAACCAGGGATCACACTCAGCAACTCTGGGCATTAGCTTGCCTCATCTCCACAACGGCCCCCTGGGGATGCCTGGTTTCACCTTGGAGATACCCAGTAGGGAAAGCCAGGACAGATTCCCCAACGGTCTATTGCGCAGAGATACTCCTTTGGGAGTCGATTCTAGCGCGTTAGAAACCTGCAATTAAAGTAAAGAGTGAGTGGGCCACCCAGTATAATCTATCACTTCATGCTGTGTCATACAAACATTTTGGTGACAAGAGATTTCACTCCCTATGATTCTCTTCCAGTTTTCATTACCCAATACCTTTTCTCTAAGGCATACTTTGGAAAGTTTTGAAACTAGGCTTGGGTGGAATTTCAATTATGCTAGAGTAATCGGAGTCATTTTGGTAATTCCACATTACTCTTTGACACAGAATTACCAATATTAAAGTGATGAAGAGTAATTTGGCTGAGTGGAAAATCCTACCGCAAGAGAACATCTAGTACTCATGCTCGGTAATAGCGCTCTATTGGAATTAGCTTTATTTCTTAGCGCGAAATGCATCTTTGGTCGATTTTGGGCCCAAAACTACATTATTTGCTAAAAAAATACTGATAAATGCTGGGAGTAAGTTGGGGGAAATCCTACACCAAGTGCACATTTGGAGACCTTCGCACATGCTCGCACTCACTATTCATGTTCTCTTGCATTTAGCGCTATTTCTTAGTGCAAAATGCATCCTCACCTTCATTTTGGACGCATGGAGGCATTTTTTGTGCTAAGAAAATAGTACCAAATGTGATTACACTACATGGAATTAAGTGAGTTATGCCCACCTTTATTTGAAACTCACATTTTCTATCAAATTTAGAGATGAGTTGTAGTTGTGTTGGACACACCTATGTATAGAACAACAGGATTTTATTGACACTAGAGGAACAGCTAGCAACGGAGCGCCTGTCAGTCCCCACAGCAGCCCCACCCATGACCGTTGCCCACAACATTCCAAGCCCATATTCAAAACAAACGCATGCAGGGTATGTGATAGGAAGCAAAGGGGAAGGAAACAAAGACTATGTTGTAGAACATACAAAGGTCCTCATTTATGAGAAATTATGCATCGCTGCGCGAAAGCAGCGATGCGTCACTTCTCAGTGCGTACTCCTTGCGACATACCTGATGCGTCATATTTATTGTATGACGCATTATGTCGCAAGGAGTTACAGATACGTCAGTATTTCTGACTTATCTGTGAGCGGAAAAGTGACGCCTTGCTGGAGTGTGTCACAAAAGTGACGCAATTCCAGCAATGCGTCCTTTCACATGGGGCAAGCCCCATGTGAAAGCGCCTGCGTCAGTCTTACGCCTGCTGTGAGGCAGGCGCAAGAGTTTGATGCAACGGCGTCCTAGAAGTGATGCAGTGAAATCTCATTCTCTAGGGACAGCTGGGCTTGCTTTACTGGGACAAAGTCAATGTTTTAGGCTGACCACAATGGAGCACGGGCCAGAAACAATGGGCAGCAGTGCCTTTTTACCTTCTGACATAGTCACTTTTTTGGAGCCTTTTCTCGTGTTGTTGAGCGGGTCTCCTCGACAGGCCAGCTGAAGTTCGCTGATGATGCTTGGCTCAGTATGATGTCTGGTCAACTCCTGGAAGCCTCATCTACCACAAAAAGCTCTGGGGCTTCAGCGGGGCAACGTTGCATCTCAGGCCAGTTCGTGGATCAACGTCACTGGTTTTACTCTCAACAATGGGTCAGTCAATTTAGAGAGCTTGTTTGACAAATATTCTCCAAATAATTTACATTTTTTGGATCTTCTTCCAGAAGGTCCTTTTGGGTCCTTGAAGGGTCCACAACACCAATCGAAGGTTCCAGTATCTCTGAGTTGCTTCTTGGGAAGTGGGACTACAAACACACCATGGGCCTGGCCACATCCTTAAAATCCACTGAACGCACTCCAACTGGGTTCCCTTGGTGGAGATGATGCAGGGGGAGCTCTTTAACATTTTTCTTTAAAGGAGCCCACTCCTCAAACTTTTAGAGACCGGCAAAGACCTTCTTTTGCTGTAGCCCAAAATGTGCAGCAGTTGTAGTTCTTCAGAGTGCAGTCCTCTTGGTGCAGGTCAGGGGTTCAGCAGGGCAGTCCTTCTCCTTATTGCTTCTTCCAGGTAGAGATCTGAGCTGCTGGGCAGCTCTCGCATATTTATCCAGGTTTCTGGGCTGGCAAGCAGGGTGGCACCCCTGACTAATAGGGTGCAGGGTGACACCCTCAATGGTGAGCCCGAAGTATGGCAAATTTGTGTCCAAGACAGCAATGTTCGATTAAATCCAAAATGGAGAAAATCTCTCCTGGAGCTTTAGGTCTGGCTAACCCAACCTACAGCTATTGCTAACGTTTCTTAACACTCCACTTCTAGCCCCTCTGCTAATTTAATTACAGGGACTACCATCAAACTGGGGGCGCAGGAATTGTGGGTTGGCCTGGTTCCTGTCCTTACTGCCTTGCTCTCTTTGAAGACCAGTTTGGTTACTCGGACCCCTTCCTGCCATTTGGTCTGCCACTGCAGTTCTCCTCCACGAAGAAGTCTCATTGTTTTCTTTCATGCCACTTCACACCAGATCTCATCAGAGCAGTTTGGCTCAGCCTGTCAAAGGCTGGCCAATCAAGAGAGACTGCTCTTCAGCTGGATTCAGGCACATCAGAAAAGCAAGTTCTATAACTTCTTTTCTGTAATAGTTATAATAAGTCTAACCTTGGTAAGTTGTTAGATTTATTATAACTGTTATTTAGACACTTTGAATTATTATTGTAGCTCACTCCTGTAAATAGTTAGACTTTATTAAAGTTTCATGAAGCCTTCCAGTGTTTGCCTATAGAACTAATACACTACAATGGGGAAAATCAAAATTGGCAGTTTTCCCCTCACCAGGGCTTAAAAACATGTTTTATTATAACCCCTGCTTATTTTAACATATCACCCTACCCTTGGTACACTTGGGGCACCTAAACTGGAGCTTAGGGGTGACGTATATGTAAGAATAAGGTAGCATAAGACTTTGGAAGTACCTTTAATTCCTAAGTCGAATTTGGATATAGTTTTATTTTAAAAGCAGCCTGCAAAACAGGTATTGTTTTTAAAATGACAGCAGGCAACACAGCAGTGCACGCATAAGTGCATTAAATCTACTGGGCCTCTAGACCTATATGCCCTACCACATACTGTGGGTCTAACAGGCTGTCATACCAATTGTAATTACATCTAATTACCATATGCCTTTTTAAACAGAGCACTGACCCTGGGCCCGGTTAGCAGGACCCAGTGCACAATCACAGTCAGTAACCACTAGTATCAGTCACATAAATTGGGTGATGAGAGCAAAAAGGATGACTTTCTCACACAGCCCTCACCAAATGAAAGGTGATGGGTAACTAACTCCACCCTGTTATGTGGAAAAAGGTAGGGCCGATGACCTTTTTCAGAGTTGCCCGGCGTTAACTGCCTCTATACCCACTCAAGTTACCAAACAAAGAGGCAGGCGCTGGAGACTGGAAGGCAGGAAACAGAAGTTTTATTCCGACGGAGCAGAACACATCAAATCAGACAACAGGGTATCTTCTCGAGGTGCTCTAACCGCATCTCTGAGGCCTGGCCTCTTATACACAAGTTTATTGCTTTATTGTGTGAAACACATCTCTGTCAATACTTTGATGTACGGAAAGACATCCTCGGAATCCCCCCTTCAGGCCCGTTCCCACACACATTTACAGTTGGAGCCCCCACCCCGGTCACAACAGGTGATGATTATCGCGCAGCTGGACATTCCGCCGATTCACAGAATGTATGAGGTTGATCGGATCTCATAGGGTGGGGGCTTTGATCAACTCGAGGATCCTTTGATGGGGGAAGCTTCCTACTGTACAGGGGGGGCAATAAACAGTATCCGCAGGGCCAGGTGGTGGCCTGGGAATGAGTAAGACAAACGGGCACACAGGAAAGGGGGTTTTATCAAAGGACCCGGGACCATGAAAGGAATGAAGGGAGGTGTCGCGCTGGGAACAGGATTGGGTTCCGAGGCAGGGCTGCGCTGAAGAGGGGTTTATGACCCAAGGCATGTGAGAGCGGGGGCTGTCAGCGTGCGGGGGATGCTTGGGAGGTCAGGAGAGAGAGAGAGAGACGCGCTGGCTATCAGCGATGGGCAGAGAGGCCATGGTACTCAAAATGGCTGCCGCTTACGTGCATGAATGGGCTCGAAAAGGGGGCAAAATGGCGCTGATAATGTTGACGCTGCAGCCTAAGTTTTAACAGTTAGCCCTCATCAGCTAAGTCCTCCCTTTTCAACATATCTAGCCAGCTTGTCTACTCAATGTCGATCTTCATTAAATTCCTAACCTCGGCATCATATAATGCTCCCATGCGTTCCTTTCCAAAGTCCACAGTCTTAGGGCAAATACAATTCGTACATAATGAACACAGAGGCGGCAGGCATTGAATTCCTAAGCATAATCCACATATTACAACTACAGGAATCAGGATAATGGTAAACAGTCTTCAGCCCCAGTTCTTAACAGTACTCCAGAACCATCCACCAAATGACCATTCTTCCTGCTCCTGGTGGACTTCTGAAGAGAGTCTGTGGAGGTGTTCGATGGCCTTGTACACTGAGGGTGAATTGTCCGGTATATATGTACAGCAGCTGGACCCAATAATGCGGCATGCTCCACCACGGTCCGCAAGAACCACATCTAGTACAAGGCGGTTCTGGAGAGCCACCAGGCGGACCGCTTGAAGCTCGGCTGTGTTGTTAGAAAGGATACCAGCTGTGATGTTCATTGTTGTCTCGACTGCCTGAGTCAGATGTCGGATGGCACGGCTGTTTGCCATCGGGCCCCAGAGTGGAACAAGTCCCTTCATAGCGTCGAGAAACTGTGCTCCTGTTGAGTCGGCTTGTTCAATGTCCTTGGCTCGCTTTTGTCTATGGTGATTTGCTGGGACAACATAGGTCGGAGGAAGGATGAAGGAGATGAAACAAGTGCCCCCCCCAGCCTTTGGGGAGCCAGGTGTAAGCCTTTGTACCGCAAACGAAGTACATGTTTGGAGAGGATGCAAAGGAAGGTGGATCGGTGGAGTCCAAAGTTCTGGTGAAACGGCAAGCACTGCGGCCTACCAGCTGTGTCCCAAGCCCTTCTATGCACATGTGGCCTGTGACGTTGATGACAGATAGAGCCACAGTCAGAGTGGCAGCCGTTCGTTTCCGTAGGTAGGAGAAGGTGGGTCTGGTTGGATTGTTGAACACCTGCATTTCAATTCGTTCTTTAGCAGGGATGTCCATGTGGATAGAGTCGTTGGAGGTCTGCAGGCAGAAATGTGTCTTTGTTTTGTTTCGCCAGACCTCATGAAAGAAATGCGTCATGGTTTTGCTGGAGGTGGCATTGTCCTTATAGCTTTCTTGCAGGAGGATCAGCCAAGCAAGGCAGGAGCCGTGAATTGAGAAGGGTGAAGGGATGAAAGGTATCAAATGTCCAGTGGCGTGGGGTAGCAACCCACAGATCCAGCAGTTGGTGGCATTGGTGGCGAGATTGTGCTGGTGCAGTAGCAGCACAAAGGAGTTGTTCCAGAACTCTTTTTGGCCTTTCTCTGAGTTGAGGAGAGAGCGAGATCAAATAATGTTCCTTCATGGTAGTAGGCTGCGCAGTGGTTAGCAATATCTGATGAGCAGGTGTGCTCTCCTCCAAGATCCAGAAGGAAGTCATGAGGAGGAGGCAAAAGAGGAAGACAATGAAGAAGGCGATTGTCTTTGATTTGTGCATATTGTCAGTCTTTGGGTTCCTGTGGTGGGTATTTTCAGTTGCTTCCATCATTTTCTTATTTGGCGCTTCCATCATCTTCTTATCTGGCGCTTCCATCATCTTCAAGGTGCTCGGTAGTGGGCAGAACCACAGACTTCGTTTAGCTTCTCTCCGGGTAACCCTTGGTGGTGTTTAGGTCACCGTTCTGAGATTTAACTTACTACGTGGTCTACTTAGCCGAAGCTCCCTCCTTTCGACTCAGGAAATACCCTTCTCTGGATGGCACAGTGGGATCAGAGAATTTTGCAAGTTCAAGTGCCTCGGTATCAGGATAGCAGTTCAGTGATGGTCGATCCTTGTTCAGGAGCTCTTCCTGGTTGTCGATGCTTTCTGTTGTGGCCAGGGTCGAGGAGACCTTCTTGCAGTGGTGCGCGTGCAGCCAGTGCCGTTTCCCCTCCACTCGAAGAGCCGTCCAGGTGGTGATCAGTACTTGCCAGGGGCCCGTCCACCGGGGTTCCAAACTCTTCGCCCGTTGAAAATTCCGGACTAACACATAGTCCCCCGGTTGGATGTCGTGGCCCGGACCCCTGGAAGCATCGGGGATGGCCTGCTGCACCTGCTGATGAATGACAGACAGAGTTTCAGTCAACTTATACAAATAATCAGACATTAGGACGTCCGGGACGTCATGAATGGAGGTCGGTTTTGTTGCAGACCAGACGCTCATGGGTCGGCCGAAAACGACCTCGTAAGGTGTCAAGTGGTGTTTGGTGGGGGTGGAACGCATCGATAGCAATGCCAGTGGGAGAGCGTCTGGCCATTTCAGTCCTGTGGTAGCCACTATCTTGGCTAGTTTTAGCTTTAGTGTGGCATTGTGTCGCTCGACAAGTCCAGCAGACTGGGGGTGGAAGACTGCGTGGAAATTTTGCTTGATAACCAGCCCCTTTAAGATGAGCTGGATGACTTCGGCTATAAAGTGGGGGCCATTGTCGCTCCATAAAATTCGAAAAAGGCCGTAGCGAGGGAAGAATTCTTTTAACAGTACTTTTGCAGTGGCCATAGCAGTGTTATCACGGGTTGGGTATGCTTCCACCCACTTGCTAAATGCACACACTACTACAAGCACATATTTCAGGCCTTGGCATCTGTCTAGTTGGATGTAGTCCATCTGTAGGACTTCAAATGGGTGATTGGGAACCCCAAACCCTCCCCGGGGGACCACAGTTCCTTTCCCAGGGTTATGTTGCAGGCATATCAGGCATTGTTGGACCAGACGTTTGGCGGATTCTGTGATTTTATCGTTGTGCCAAACTCTGGAGACAAGTTCAATCATGGGGGCTGATCCTATGTGAGCAGGGGAGTGTGCCATAGTCAGTATGGGAATCAGGTATGAGTCAGGTAGCAACCATTTGTTTGTGTCTTTTGTCCGCCAGCAGCCTTCATCGTCTTTTAATCCCACCCATGCCCATTCAGTCAATTCGCGTTGTGTGCTAGCCATTTGAATGTCCCTAATAGTGTCCCTAGCGTCGGTCCATTTCTCTGCTTGTGACCTGGTCACGTTCATGCGTGTTGTCGTCCTATTTTCAGCTGTCGTTCGAGCAGTGAGGTCGGCTAGTGCATTTCCCTGTCCAATAATGTCTGTCACTTTCTTGTGTGCCTGGCATTTGATGACCGCAAGTCTTTTGGGGAGAAGGACAGCTTCGATCAAGGCGGAGACTAAATCTCCATGTAAGATAGGGGTGCCGTGCGAGGTCAAGAATCCCCTTTCCTTCCAAAGGAGCCCAAAATGGTGAACCACCCCGAAGGCATACTGGCTGTCGGTGTAAATGTTCGCTGTGGTTCCTGCTGCTAGGATGCATGCTCGTGTCAGGGCAATCAGTTCCGCTGCCTGAGCAGATCGTTGTTTGATGCGGGCTGTCTCGACTACAGTTCGAGCCGTGGTGACTGCATAGGCAGCTGAAGTGGTGCCATCAGGGAGTTTGATGCAAGAGCCGTCCACCCACAGCTCTCCGTCAGGGTCAGGAAAAGCCGTGTCTCTGAGGTCGACCCTACTTCTAGTCTGTTCGTCCGTGAGGGTCACACAGTCGTGTACAGGGGGCACATTGGGATCGTTCTCTGGTAGGGGTAACAAAGTTGCCGGGTTCAGTGTGGTGCATCTTTTCAGGGTGATATGGGGTGCAAGCAGAGTCAGTTCGTATCCAGTCAGTCGTGCACTCGTCAGGTGTTGCGTCTTGGTTTGGTTCAGGAGGGTGTCAACTGCATGGGGTACTAGTACCGTGAGGGAATTTGAGAGCACGATCCCCTCACTCTGTCGGATAGAGATAGCAGCGGCAGCTACAGCTCGAAGGCAGGCAGGCAAGGCTCTGGCTAGGGGGTCAAGAGTGGCAGAGAAGTAAGCGCACGGTCTTTGCTTTGGGCCAATGGACTGGGTCAGGACAGATAAAGCGCACCCCTCCCTTTCGTGAGTGTAGAGGGAGAAGGGCTTTGTGTAATCGGGGGTACCTAGGACAGGGGCCGAACAAAGGGCATCTCGTAGTTCCGTGAAGGAGGATTGGCATTTAGTGGTCCAAGGGAGGGGGAAAGGGACATCTTTAGCTAGCAGAGAAAGCAGCAGTTTCACAATGAGGATGAAGTTTGGTAACCACTGTCGGCAGAAGGAGGTGAGGCCTAGTAGGGAGCGGACCTGTTTCTGAGTCTTAGGGACAGGGGTGTCAAGAATAGTTTGGATCCGGTCAGGAGTAAGTTTCCTTCCGTCTTTGGACAGGAGGTGGCCTAAGTAAGTGACCTGGGGTTGGCAGAATTGCAACTTCTTTTTGGAGACCTTGTGGCCATTTTCCGCAAGGAAGTTCAGGAGTTGAATGGTGGCTGTGACTGCTAGTGGAGTGGTGTCGGCCGCCAAAAGGATGTCATCGACGTATTGTACTAACACCACTCCATCGGGTAACTGGACCTGATCCAGCTGTCTCTTGAGGGCCTGACTGTAGATACTGGGGCTTTCTGTGTAGCCTTTGGGTGCTCCGCAGAACCTATATGAGCGGGCCTTTAGAATGAAGCCAAAGAGATATCGGCTGTCTGGGTGGATGGGGATAGAGAAAAATGCGTTTTTGAGGTCATTGACAGTGAAGGTGGTGGCAGTAGAAGGAATCAAAGTCAGGATAGTGGTGATGTCTGAGACCACGGGGTACTGGGATACAACCACTTTGTTGATCTCTCGAAGGTCAATAATGAAGTGGTATGCTTTCTCATCCCCCTCTCCTTGTTTCTTGATGATGGGCAAGATAGGACTGTTGCAAACGTTGCTAACCACTTCCTCTACCACTCCTGCGTCTATCAGTGACTGAATAATCTTTACCAATGCCTTCTCGCCCTCGGGCGATATCCGATATTGTGGAAGTTTTGGGAGTATTGCGTCCAGGCGGACAGTAATGTGCACTGGGTCAATCATCATGCGCCCTACGTCCGAATCTGTCTTGGCCCACAGATACGGAGGCAGAGTGTCAAGCAGGGACGTGTCAGCGTCATTGATAGAAAACATGCGTCGGGAAGGGCAATGTCTAAGCAGAATGGGGTTGTCGTACAGGAAAACTCGAACTCCGTCTTGGGAACATCTAATGGTCGCTCTGAAGTGCTTCAGTAAGTCAAGTCCCATAATGGCGTCAGGAGTATTGGAGGAAAGCAAAAACGTCGTGTCAGTGGTATTGTTTTCTAAGTCGAAGGGGATCGGAGTGGACAAAGGGTTAGTGGAGGGCGTTCCATCGAAACCTATCGATGTCACAAGTGAGCCAGACAAGGGTGCCCTTGGAATCAGTCGTTTAGATAACGTACTACGTGTTGCGCCAGTGTCTACCAGAAATGGAGACTTTGTACCCAGGACCTTAGCAGTGACATAAGGGCCTTGCTGGTCCACATAGAGCTCGACTGGATCCCTCCCTTGCCCTTGGCAGTCCTATGTGAAGTTGTGGGCATCGTCACAGTCAGACTGCTGGTACTGATTCTGTCTGGGTCGGTCAAATGTATTTGGTCTGTTTGATCTATCGTTAGTCGTGTCATTTGTGGGCCCCCGTTGCTGTCCTCTATTTCTTGGTCCACCTGCTACGTCCTTGGGGTCCCTATTTCTGTTCATCTCCAAAAGAACCGGGCACTGGGATTTCCAATGGCCGAATCCTTTACAGAAGGCGCACTGATCCTCTCTAATGTCTGTACGTCCAATGTGGGGTGTCGAGGTGCGGTCTTTAGGAGGTGCGTTCTTAGGGACATTCGTCTGATAGTTTCCTTTGTATTGCTCTCGTCCTATAGTCACCCCTTGCAATTGTGCAATCATCACCCTTTCTTTTAAGTCTTTCTTCTTTTTCTCTGTTGCCCTGTCATTTTCATTTTTCTGGTGTTCGTAATATTGGGCCATCTGAAGGATAGCCGCAGGTTTGGAGGCCGCCCAACTACTCTCGCTGGCCTGTAGTTTCTGGGAGACCTCCGGTGACAAACCCTTAACATAATTCTGGACAAACAGATGTTGTCCGGTTGCAGTGGTCATGTCCTGGCCGCTGTAATCGGAGAACACCGTTTCAAACCGGGAGAAGTAGTCTGATACGTGCTCCTGGGGTTTCTGACGGCAAGCCGTTACTATCGACCAGTCCACTTTCTTTTCTGGAATCAGGGTTTTCAGTTTCTGTACGATTTTATCTGGGAGATCTAAAATGGATTTCAAAAGGCTTCTGTCCAGGTTCTCGTTGCCTATCTATGCCATCGAGTTGTGACCAGGTATGTCCAAACAGCTCAAGGTGGTCGACTTTCCGGATTTGCTTCCACACATCAGCTGGCAGACATAACCCGAAAAACAAGTCGATGTCAGCCAGGGTCATAATCGTTGAACCTAGGGCTGTACCTAATTCAGTATAGAAGGCAGTGGGGTTTTTACGTAAATCAGGCAGAGATTTCCGGAACGTCAGAATATCTTGCCGATCCCATGGCTGGTAGACCCAGTTGTACACTACCCTCCCTCTTGCATCTTTGTGGTTGACGTCATCGTGAGTTCCTAGACCTCGTGGAGGAACCCAGTAAGGGACAGCCTCTCTTATTGGCATCATGGCGCTAGCTCGCTCAGTTTGGGGTTCGGTTGCTACAGGTGTCGTGGGTTTAGCTTCCGATTGCTGTTCAGTGAGGTGGCGGAAAACCTCAAGCGTACGCGTAAGGAGGTCCGTCAGATCACACTCGCCCTCATCCCCGATATCGACCTTCCTGTACAGAGTCGTTAGGCTCTCGGGACCTTTGTCTCGATATCGGTCCTCGTACGCATTCAAGACGTGGTAACACAGTCGTACGGCAAAATGTCGTCTGTGGCTCCCTGTATACGTGTTGAACATGTCCGTGACGTGCTCTTCACTTTCCTTTCTTTCTACCAATGTTCTCACTACCTTGTCAATCCCTGCTCGCTCATCCTTGCTTAATCTGTTCGTTCTTATGGAATCTGCCTTCCGGGTCTCTGGGTCATCTAACACTGTCGCTTGTGCTGTATCTAATACAAGGGGTTCGGCCGGAACAGAGGCCACGGGGGCCGAAGCTCTGGTACTACTCTCGTCTGTGCTTGGGGGTGGTGGGTGCTGTGCTAAGGGTTGGGAAGGGGCATATGGAGGGGGCCTGTAGATGATCGGAGGACCTAACAACAGATCATCGTTGGCTCGCTGTTTCAAGGGCAATTCAGGATAGAGCGTAGAGGGCGTTCTAACCAGACACTGGCTTGATGTTCCTACCTCTAGTTTCTGTTTGGCTTCCTCTCTTTCCTTAATCTCTTCTTCTAGTTTCTTAGCAGCTAGGTGGGCTGCCTTTCGCAGCTCTTTTCCCAACCTACTCTCATTTCTCTTTTTACGCTGTTCGGTTTCTTTGCGCCACATGCCGAGACTATCAAGCATAGTGGGTGTTGTCTTGTGTTTACCAAGGGCTGTTTCTAGCGCGCTTATTTTATCCTCATCGAAGGACCCTATCAGTGGCCACTGACTTTCTCGATCCTTTTTCGTATATCTATGCCACAGCTTGCTATACGCTATAGCGATCAATCCATGCTTCATGAACATGTCCTTATTAGGCGTTCCTTCCAGTGGAGCCGGATGGTTCTTCTCTAATAAGCGGTCCGGGCTAAACAGGCTACCAATCAGTGGGGAGAAGACAGGCATGACGGATTACAACGGGGACAAAAGTCTGCACTACCTATCTTATCGCTGCGTGCAAAGACTAGTCAGAATATTTCTATTCTTCGTTGTTTGCAGGCGGTGAATACCTCAAAAGAACCAATATTGAACAGTCAATGTTCGGTCAATCAAACAATCAATGGGGAGAATAAGTAGGCACGACGGGTTACAACGGGGACAAAAGTCTGCGTTACCCACCCTTTCACTACCTGCAAAGAGAGACCTGTTCTTCCCTGTTTGCAGACAGAGAATCTCCAGAGAACAATCCGCGAACAACAGTTCGGGCCAAACAATCAATCAGTGGGGGAGGAAGATAGGCACGACGGATTACAACGGGGACAAAAGTCTGCGTTACCTATCCTTCACTGCTTGCAAAGAGAGAGCCTGTTGTTTCTCCGTTTGCGGACAGTGAATCTCCAAACAAATCAACAAAAGAGTAATACTAGTATTTTCCAAACAATCAAACAATCATTTCGCAATTCGTCGTGTTTACACGACCTTACCCGGACCGCATGGACAGTTTCTTGTCTTCCGAATCCAGCGCCCGATCGTCCTCTATTCTTCGTGATCCTCGCGGCACTCCTGATGGTTCCCAGTCAGGACCGTAGATCACTCGAGAGAGGTCTGTTCGGAACCAGTGAAGTTCGGATGATCGGCTGTCAGACGAGGGTCTATCGGACAGGAGCTCTCCCGATCGTTGCAGTCGTTCACTCTGTCGTCGGGACCTCTCCCACTGGATCCATGAGTCGCTGATGGGCCCCACGTTTGGGACGCCAATTGTGGAAAAAGGTAGGGCCGATGACCTTTTTCAGAGTTGCCCGGCGTTAACCGCCTCTATACCCACTCAAGTAACCAAACAAAGAGGCAGGCGCTGGAGACTGGAAGGCAGGAAACAGAAGTTTTATTCCGACGGAGCAGAACACATCAAATCAGACAACAGGGTATCTTCTCGAGGTGCTCTAACCGCATCTCTGAGGCCTGGCCTCTTATACACAAGTTTATTGCTTTATTGTGTGAAACACATCTCTGTCAATACTTTGATGTACGGAAAGACATCCTCGGAATCCCCCCTTCAGGCCCGTTCCCACACACATTTACAGTTGGAGTCCCCACCCCGGTCACAACAGGTGATGATTATCGCGCAGCTGGACATTCCGCCGATTCACGGAATGTATGAGGTTGATCGGATCTCATAGGGTGGGGGCTTTGATCAACTCGAGGATCCTTTGATGGGGGAAGCTTCCTACTGTACAGGGGGGGCAATAAACAGTATCCGCAGGGCCAGGTGGTGGCCTGGGAATGAGTAAGACAAACGGGCACACAGGAAAGGGGGTTTTATCAAAGGACCCGGGACCATGAAAGGAATGAAGGGAGGTGTCGCGCTGGGAACAGGATTGGGTTCCGAGGCAGGGCTGCGCTGAAGAGGGGTTTATGACCCAAGGCATGTGAGAGCGGGGGCTGTCAGCGTGCGGGGGATGCTTGCGAGGTCAGGAGAGAGAGAGAGAGACGCGCTGGCTATCAGCGATGGGCAGAGAGGCCATGGTACTCAAAATGGCTGCCGCTTACGCGCATGAATGGGCTCGAAAAGGGGGCAAGATGGCGCCGATAATGTTGATGCTGCAGCCTAAGTTTTAACAGTTAGCCCTCATCAGCTAAGTCGAAAACCTGGAGAGTCCATCTGCACTGCCATGGGCAGTCCCAGGTCTATATTCCACTGTAAAGTCCATCCCCTGTAGAAAAATGGACCACTTCAAAAGTTCAGGACCAACCCTCATCTGCATGAGCCATCTGAGTTATCTGTGGTCAGTTTGAACATGGAAGTGAGTACCAAACAGGCCTGGTCCCAGCTTCTTCATGGAACAGAAAACAGCACAGGCTGCCCTCTCAATGGCACTCTGTCTTTGTTCTCTGTAGAGAAGTCTCCTGCTGATTAAGACAGCTGCCTGATCTAGGCTGTCCTCAAGTACTTGTGCCAAAACTGCCCAATCCCTTGTTCTAAAGCATCTGTCTGAATCACAGCTTTCATTGTGTTGTCAGGGATCAATAACACAGGTGCTGAAGACATAACCTCCTTCAGAGTGTCAAAGGCCTTCAGACACTCTGGGGTCCAACTGACTTTCTTGGCCTGCTTTTTAGAGGTGAGTTCTTGCAGGGGAGTCACTATAGTCCCATAATTTTGAACAAACTGTCTATAATACCCAGTCAGGCCAAAAAAGGCCATGAGCTGTGTCTGAGTTTTATGGGACTCCCAATCCATAATAGTTTTAAAAGTGGGTTGGAGAGGTTGTGCATGCCCTCCACGTACAAGGTGGCCCAGGTACACCACTGAAATATGTCCTCTCTGGCACATGCTGGCCTTGATAGTCAGGTCCGCCTGTTGCAGGGCCTGAAGCACTTCCTTCAGGTGGTATACATGATCCTCTCAGGTATGGCGACAAATGTAAACACTTGCTAAAACAACTTAGAATGTTTGCCGCAAATTATACAGTTTTATTTGAGACTCCCAGCTAGCTAGTTCTACTTAGACAACTCATCCTTGGTGCAATCACCAGAAGCAACCTTACAGGAAGGTGACTATTCTCCCTTTTGGCCCAACTGTGATAAGTGTTGATTTAATGTTATTTAATGGAACCTCCATATGGGCCTTGCCGTTTTCCAAAGGAGCACTATTCTCATTATCCTTCGTTATATCAAAATTAGTCGAGCACCCATGTGGATAGAAGGGGAAACATCAATGTCTCTACTAAAGAGGCAATTAGAATTTTCTAAAATCAAATTTACAATAGCTTTGAAATTGGTCAAAGATTACTTAAGGTTGCAAAGGCCCAGTGCAGATCCATAGTTCAGGCCAACCGCGAGGCTACAGGACCCACACAGGGCCCGCTGGGAAAGTACCTTGGATGGAGCAAAGCGTCAATGCTGCGGACTTGATGCATCGATCTTTTCCACGCAGTCGGTTTGCTGTGTCTTCACCGAGCTTTGCTGAAGTGAAGGCAATGCTTCGTCATTGAGCCACACAGAGCACTATTGTCATGCCATGCACACTGTAAAACCACTGATGTTGAACAGCCTCTTGATCAGCATCGAAGGGTGATGAGCCAGTTCCGATTGGCACAGTGGTGATGATCCATAGGTTTTGAAGAAAACAGCTGCATATCCCACTGATGAGGTCCAGAACATGGAGGGGACACCACAGACAAGGGTAGGACTCACAGAAGGCAGAGTCCAGCAGCATCAGCAGAATTGCAGGAAGTCATTTGTGTCCCTGAGACTTCAGAAAAGAGGAGGCAAGCCAGCAAGCCCTTGGAGATCACTTGGCAGAAGGCAGAGGCCATCTCTTACTCAGCAGAGCCAGGGAGCAGCAGGCAGCATTGCAACAAGCAGAAAACAGTCCTTTCAGAAAAGCAGTCCAGTTGAGTCCTTGAAGCAGTACTTCTGACAGAGGGTCAGTTTTAAGATTCAGAAGTGTCTGTTTTTAAGGGGTCAGAGACCCAGTACTTATTCCCAAAAGAGAGTGCCTTTGATGTAGGGGGTGACTTTAAAGCAACTGTCTTAAGTGCACAAGGATCCCTTTCAACCTAGTCCTGTCAGCCAGGCTAATACTACCGGGTAAATTAGGACTTTGTGTGTGGACAGGATATCACCTATTGAAGTGTGTCTGCCCCACCCATTCCTCTCTGCCCAGGAAGACCAATCAGAATGCAGATGAACCTCACCTTCCTGGGTTTGCGGATGTTTAAAGGGAATGCACAAAGTCTAGCTATCACCCAGCACAATCGTGTATTGGAGACATGCTGCAAAGCACACAGAGTCATAAGCACAGAGAAATGGTCACTTTTTAAAAGTGGCATTCGTAAAACAGTAATGTTAAATCCAACTTCACCAGTAAGGGGGATTTGTCATTACCATTCCAAACATATGAAACATGAAAAAGCTACTCTTCTGTGATCTTAATACACTTAAATGTGTATTAAGGAATTCCCAATGGTAGCCTAGGAGAGGAATAGGCCTCACAGTAGTGAAAATGAAATAGGCTTTCACTCCCGTGACATGCAAAACATGCCAGTGCATGTCCCATCTTTCATATACAAAGCTCACTGCCCATAGTGCTACCTAAGGCCTACCTTAGGGGTGATTTACATGTAATAAAAAGGGAGTTTCAAACATGGCAAGTAGTTTTAAATGCCAAGTAGAAGTGGCAGTAAACTGCAGACACAGGCCCTTCAGTGGCAGGCCAGGGACAGGTTTGAAAGGCTACTTCTATGGTTGACACAATCAGTGCTGCAGGTCCAATAGTAAATACAAGAAGATGATAGACGAAGCACTGAAACCTTTCAGAAACTCACCCCGTCACAGATCGGGTTGAATCCATCATTGTTTTTAAGCTCACTTCAACACCTCAGTTGAGACCCAGCTATAAGCAAATCTGTCTTGACCCTGTGCATTATGGGAACAGTCCAGCCTGGACTGGGAAACCAGGTCTTCTCTGATTGGAAACAAGCATCCTGGGACCGGTTTCAGGGTAACACCTCTCATCAGTCAAGCTATCTGGAATCCAGTGGAAAAGTGATCAAGGGACCCACATCTGGGCATACCCTATGCCAATTCACTCCATGCCACTGCACTCTAGACTGCATGCACCACTCAACTCTACGCCACTCTCCTGCATTCTATGCCAATGCACTCACCTCCACTACATTCTGAATCACTCCAAACACTATGCTAATTTACTCTGCACCACATTACTTTAGGTTACTTAACTCTAGGCCATTCTACTCCACTCTACAAAACTCCACTCTATGATACTCCAGTCAATGATACTCCACTCTGTGATGATCTACTCCATTATACTCTATGACACACTACTCTACTCTACAACCATAACCCATGCTATGCCACACTATAACACTACTCCACAACACTCTAAGCAACTCCATCTATGCCAATTTACTCTGCTTTATTCCAAGACAAACTACTCCACTCCTCTACTCCATTCTACACCACTCCCCTCTAAGACAATCTACTGTGCTGTATGCCAACCTACTCTACAACATCCTACTCTGTTGAATACCAGTCCACAACACTCTATGCAACTCCACTCTACGGCATTCTACTCCACTCGGATACTCAACTCCACTCTACACCACTCAACTCTATGACACTCTATGATCCTCCACCCTATCACACTCTACTCCCTCCACAACACTTCACAACACTCTATGCCACTCCACTCTACACCACTCCATGACACTCCACTTCACTCCACACTACTCACCTCTACTCTACACCACTCAAAAACTCTCTACCATACCCCATAACATTCTACTCTCCTGAATATTGTTTTTAATGTTGTTTTTCCTCGAGGCATTTAATAACCTACTTCTAGAGCTTCTCGTGCTATTGTTTTTGTTGCTGATGTGTGAGACCTGGACCACAAAGGTAGGTTTAACTTAAGGGATAGATCTGCTGTTTGAACATGTAAGGTGTCTGTTAGACCTATCAGCCTTAGGGTGGTCTTCCCCAAACCTTTTGCCTGCTTGCCACCAATCTTTGCTGATCTTGTTTTGTTGGTTTGTGGACTATGAGTACTTTACAACTGCTAACAAGTGCTAAAGTGCATGTGCTCTCTCCCTAAACATGGTTTGATTTTGTTATCCACAATTGACATATTTAATGTACTTATAAGTCCCTGGCAAAGTGTACTACATGTGTTCAGGGCCTGTAAATTACATGCTACTAGTGCAGTTGCAGCACTGGTTGTGTCGCCTACTTCAGTACCCCATTAAAACATGTCTGAGGCCTGCCACTGCAGAGCCTGTGTGGGCTATTTACACTGTCATAGCTACTTGGCATTTAAACTCCTTGCCAAGCCTTACCCCCCCCCCTTTGTTACATATAGGTCACCCCTAAAGTAGGCCATAGGTAGCCCATAGGGCAGGGGGCTGTGTACTTAAATGGTAATACATATATTTTTAGGTTTTACATGTCCTGGTAGTGAAAAACTCCAAAATGCGTTTTCTAATGTGAGGCCTACCTCTCCAACAGGTTAACATTGGGGATTCCTTGATACATCCAATACGCATAATTCCCCATTGGAAGGAGGTAGAGCTATCATCTTTAGTACCAATGGAATTGCAATGATAAATCTTCTTTAACCTCTTCCGTGCGGCCGCAATTCCCCCCCGGTGCTGAGCCCTAATTAAAACAGGCGTGGTCATGACGGAACGGTTCCGTCATAAGCACAGCTCGACCGATGCTCATGACGGAACCGTTCCGTCATGAGCATGGAAGGGGTTAAGGGTAAAGTTGACTTTACCATTGCAATTTGAAAAATGGTCCTTTTAGAAAGATGACATTTTTCTGTACCTTTCTGTACTTTTCTGCACCTGTGTGCCTGCAGCCAGCCTCCAATACTCATCTGGGGTGTGTGACTGCCGGGCTTTGTGTATTTCCTCTAGACAGCCACACACAGAGGGAGCTTAGGTGTGACTGATGCTGCACCTACATCCTGATGGACCATCCTGGGCAGGATGGGAGGGAGGAGCTGGACACAGCCTCACACTTCCACTGAATAGACTGTGTTCTGTCCCCACACAAAGGACTGCTTAGCCGCCTGTAGTAAGTCTGGAGCCATGGCAGGAAGGCCCTTAACATAAGTCTCCCCCACTTCAAAGGCACCATTGGGTCTAAGAACTGTACTTCTGACCCTACAACTTCAGTACACTTCTGGATCTGTGGATACTCTGCGAGGAGGAAAGACTCCTGTGCTACTGAAGGACAGGGCTGGACCGGCTACCGGGCGTTTTGGTGTGCTGCCAAGCTGGGGGCTGCAGGATAGTTTTTGTATAAGAAGGGACACCTTCCTGCACTAAAAACAACCCTTAGAGGCATATTCCTCTTTCGATGTGTGAATGCAGAATTGAGCACACATGAAAGAAGATTTAACGAGGAGAAATAAAGATACTTCTCCTTGTTACATCCCTGTCGGTAAAGTGCACCATTTTGGCACAAAACTAGGTTTACAAGTCTTTGTAAATCTGGGTTTGTACCAAATACCATGAATGGATGCATGGGAATGCACATGCTCCACCCATGTAATGCCTACCTTGCGTTACTTTGTATTTACTAAACCACGCAAAAAAACTTTGCATGGTTTAGTAAATGCCAAAAATGGTTTTGTATCGGGACTGCGCCACAAAAGTGATGCAACCGCAACGCAAAATCATAGTAAATCTGGGCCGCCCAATATTTCGCGAACGTCCCCTCAGACTATCTTTCAAAACGCGTGGCTTTTTCTGATTTATTTGAAGATTTTGCTGTAAAATACACCAAGTAATGTAGGGGCATATTATCAAGCGTCAGCGATGATTACTGCTGGCCGCTCCTAGCGTGAGCTTTTAAATCGCCGGCTATCACTGGAAATTATTGCCATGCTAGTGCTGTATCAACAACGCATGGAGATAATTATTCCAGTGATAGCGGTGTTTTCCATGGAACATCGCTGGTTTTCCAGTGATGTTCCCTGGAAAGCGGCCATATCCTTGATGATAGGGCCTGTGGTCTTAGCCACACACTCCACCCCCCCATGTTAGGTATTCCTTAGTCAGGAATTTAACAGGCGTTAAATTCGTATGTTAAGGCATACTTAACTCGATTTCAAATATCTCTACCCCCGTTGATAATATCGCGAAGCTGGGTTTGTGATATTTTCCCATAGAGTTTTGTCAGGCACGCCTACTTTGCGGATCACTGAAATATTATCGACGGGCACATTATCGACTTACCAAAATATCGTTGACAAATTATCGACGACAAAAATATCGACTTACTATACTTATTACACAAACTACAAAAATATCGAGTAAAAAATATCGAGTACTAACTATATCGAATACATAAATATCGCTTAAAAAAATATCGACTACAATTATATCGTTGGACATGAAATTAGCCCTAACACTACAAAAATATCGACTACAAAAATATAGACTACCACAATATCGTAAAAAAAAAAAATATCGAGTTCATGTTTGCACACTTTTCTTTCTAAAATACCATCTTTATCATCAATAAAAGTCATTTCTCACTTAAAAAAACTTTTCACATATAATACCTGTTTCTTACATAAAATGACTATTAATCCACATTTGCTATACATTCTATTACATGCATTTTATCATTTTCTATTATTCTTTGCATTTAACTAACATTATCATTACTTATTTTCACATATAAATATATTTCATTTAAACACGAACCTGCTTTAATGCGGGAATAACCACATACCACCATTCTCACATCAACAAACACTCCAATTAACTTAAAAAAATTCAAACTAGCCTATACTATGCTTCCTTACATCCTACAACCAATCAAATCAAAGCACACATAACACATATACTATAAAAGGCCTACATGCATTCTACCATTTGTTGCTGCTACCTCTCTGGAAAGTAGATGCCAACACTTTGAAGATTTTGTTGCAGAATAAACATCTTTAAAGATCCAGCTTACTAGCTAATTAATCAAGTAAGTAACACAGCATTTTTGTAGATAACTAAATTAGAAGTGCACTATTTTCCTTACATCTCCTAAGTCTTACACTTATTTTATTTTCATGTCTTCCTACTTTTCTGATAGAAACTACTCCAACACAATTCCTATTACATGGTCATATTTCTTCATGTGCAAAATCAGATAGTAAGTATATAATAATTCTCTGTTACACACCAACTGCTTTTTTTAAACACTAATTTACAAGAGTATTTATTTTTCATTAACATTATATTTACAGATATACTGAAATTGTGCTATTTCTACAGCAAAAACGATAGAACTACCCTAATTACACATGTAAGTATAGATGTGTTTGTTACAAAACGGCCAATTTCATTAATGCACATTTTTAAACAACATATCTTGCTTTTTACATATTCCCTATAGATCATTTGAAAGATCCAAGATCAACTATAGCAAAACACAAGAATACTCTTCAGAAAAATGTAAGTATAATTGTTATTTGCTAAAATGTGGGCACAAAAAACGCTAACTATATTCTTAACACCATGTTATTTATTTTGAATTGCCTCTACAGATATTCAGAAAACATCATACATCTATTCTACATATCATATGAAAACATCCTACACAAAATATACCAATATAGAAGAATAGCCTTGTAAAAAATGTAAGTATATTTATCATTTCTCTAAAACTGCCGAAAATAACACAGACTATGTTCTTAACAATATCTTATCTATTTTATATTTCCTCTACAGATATTCTGAATACATCATACAGCTATTCTACCTACAACAAAGAAAACGACATATTTAGAAGTTAGTATACGTTTAAATCTGTTACATTTCCAAACGGTTCAGTATTAAAATTATAATATTTTGCTTTTATTTCTTCTATCTACTCTACAGATCATACCTGTACTAAATTGATGAACTCCAGCAATTACTACTATTCTACTATTTAAACAAGTAAGTATATGTAATGTTTACATCAAATGCACTAGTAGACAAAAATGACAACTGCTTTTGAGTAGGAAATACGTTTGTTATATATAAACATTAACATTGTTTTTCTATATTTTCATACCAACAGCAAATAAAGACATACATACAAGAACATCATTCAAAAGACATTTCTGCTTCTGTGACTACTACTTTGATTAACTGTAAGTATAAATTCATCACTAATGATGTTAGCACCACATAAGTAAAAAAATGTGTACTGATTTTGTTTCTTTCTACTCTTTCCTAGAACAAGTAAATCAAAATGACTGAAGGTGCAGAATTTGTCATGTCTCAGAAAAATAAATTGCTATTATGCTACATGGGTTATGTGTATAATCAGGAGAGACAAAGTGGTAGAAAGGTTTTTTGGAAGTGTTCAAAATATTACTCCAACAAATGTTATGGGAGGGCCACTACTGAGGAAATTAATGTGCTATTTACTAGAGAACATAATCATCCCCCAAATGTCACAGAAATTGAAATTAGAGATGCCTTAGAAAGTATTAAAAGTGCTAGCACACAAAGTGACAAACCCACCACACAAATACTTAAAGAAGAACTGGTAAAAATTCCTGCCCATGCTTCAGGGCAACTACCCTCTATTGACTCCCTGAAACGCACAATTGCACGCACCAAACGACTCACTAGCACAACCCAACCCAACCCAACTTGTTTTGAAGAAATTATTATTTCACCCGAAATGGCCATCACACACAATACAGATAAATTTATTCTTTTTGATAATGAAAGCAGTACAAACCGAATAATTATGTTTGCAACTGCAAGTAATTTACGCAAAATCCAACAGTGTCCTCAATGGATGATGGATGGAACATTTAAACCCTGCCCAAAACCTTTTTACCAACTGTATTCCATCCACGGTTTATACCATCATTCTAACATACCTTTCATTTACTGTTTGCTACCCAACAAACAGCAAACAACCTACACCGAAATTTTAAATGTTCTCAAAACGGAAATCAATAATTATTTTCCCGAAAAAATAATTATTGATTTCGAATCAGCTATGATAAATAGCATTTTGAGAACATTTCCCCACACAGCAATCCAGGGTTGCTATTATCATTTTAATCAGAGTATATGGAGGCATCTCCAAAAATCTACTTTAAGTGTACTATACTCTACAGATAGCACCTTTGCCTATCAAGTTAAAAAGTTAATAGCCCTGGCCTACGTCCCTGTTACAGATGTTGCTGAACATTACAATTTATTAATTGACAGCGCATATTATAAGAGGAATGAGGATAAGCTAACACCATTGCTAGACTATTTTGAAGACACTTGGGTGGGAAGGTTTCACAGATCAGGACATCGACGCCAGCCCAAATTCCAAATCCCTTGGTGGAATGTCTATCTCAGTACTTTAAACCAAGAGGCTAAAACCAACAACAGTGTTGAAGGGTGGCATAATGCTTTCCAAGCAACTACAAACAGAGGCAAACCCACATTCCACAACCTTCTTGAAGCTTTGAAAAAAGAACAAAGCTATCAGGAACTAAGAATGGAACAATCAGTGTCACAAATAGGGCCCAAACTCACTAAACAAACCCAACAAATGTTCCGACTACTTCAAAGTCAAGTCACATTATACCCTACAACTAGAGGTTTAGAATACCTGGCAATAATAGCAAAAAGTCTACTATAAAAATGTCAAGTAAATATACGAATGTCTTCTTACAATCCTAATAAAATTCACAAGTCATAAACATATATAATGAATTATAAATAAAACATATTTGTTTCACAAACTTTTAAAATTTATGTAAAAAAATTTGTAACAAATATGCAATGTTTATAATTTTTTATAACATACACATAACATTAGAAATCGACATTTCCCACCCAATCAAAATTGTAAAATAAATACTTACAATTTTTGGACTTGAGAGACGCAATCAAGGAAAAATCAATCCATACAATCCAATCCAATATCTTACTATTCCAATATGGGAAACCCTCAAAAACCCGAAAAAAAATAGTAAAACGTAAAAAAACGCTCCAGGAAATCCCGAAAACAGTAGTGTGTATACGTTAGGATTTAAAGTTATATACACACTATTTTAAAAAAACGGTCACGCATATCAATGTATCAATCCGAATCGAAACCCTCCAAAAAACCCGAAAAAGGTTTAAAAAGTGAAAAAACCGCTCCTGGCAAACACGAAAAATAGGAGAAAAAGTCAAAATGTAAGCATAATAACTTAAACATTTGTTTCTCCGTTAAAAAACACGCTTCCTTCCATGTAGTTTTCATGCGAGGAACCGAAACCTGTAAAATAACATACATAACGAAAGCCACCCACAAATACCCCCTTCACATTTGTAAATATACTAACAATTAACATTAACCATGTAAGAAGACATTTCCGAACACTTAAAATTAAACTTGAAGTAAAAAAAGCACGACACATCTATAACGGAGACTTTTCACCCAAACGCTACTTAAACTATTAATACATACACCAAAAAACACTACAGAGTTTGATTATACCCTCAAACATGACCACTTACTTATAATTTGTGGTTAAAAATAACCTTACCTCTCTCCACGTGAAGCAACTCCCAACCGCGAGCTTCTCCAGTCCTGAATGGAGCGCAATAACCTTACGCGGTAAAAAAGTAGTCCCTTTAACCCATTTGTGTAAAAGGATAATAGAATAAACAATGTCAAATGTAAAATATATAATACATACACATGTATAATGTAACAAATTAATACACTATACTCATGACAATTTTCCTTTATTAACAAAAAATAATATATTTAATATAAATTAATATATAATATGTATTATATATTAATAATATTAAATAATTATGTAAAACTTTGAATAAAAGATGTAAATATTTAGTTATTCTGTATATTTATATGATTAATTTTGTGTATAATTTTTATAAAACATTATAAATGTTTATGGGAATAATTAATAATGATAAATAATATAACTTATTTATTGTTATTAATATAACAAGTAGAACCATTTAGTATATAAATAATAGCCTGAAAAAAGTCTCTATTTTATCTGTGAATGTATATATTTTTGTTAATAATAAATGAATGTTTATGTTTATTAATTAATAATAATAATAATAATTAATAAAATAATTATTATTTTTATTAATTAGTAAAAAAAGTTATATAATTATTTCTAAGTATAACAAAATTATATAATTGCTTTACTAATATTTGATAAATACCAGATATTATAATTAAACATATTGTTTTCCTATACAATTATAAACTTTACAACCAAATCGATTTATATGTTTTATGTAAAAACAACATAGTGTGAAATATACACCAAGAAATTTTTTTTTTGTATTTCAATGTATCCTAACAAATGTAATAATAGTCATGTTACTTGTTAAAAAGAAATATGTATTATATATTTTATTATATTAATATTTACTATTAACATTATTACATATTAATGTAATAAATATATAACAAATCATTGTTTAATGTATTTCTATATAAATACTTTAAATTGTAAGTGACTGATGGGAATATGTTAAATTTACTGAAAGAATCTAGTAATCCAAATTATTTTTTACATTGACCACATGTATATAAATGTAAAGATGTTATTGTGTGAATAATAAAAGTAAAAAAAAATGTGATGTTATATTTGTTTGTGATTTTATTGTAGTACACAATAAAAAAATTAAAAATTGTTTAATAAACTTATTTGAAAACATCTATGTTGCATTAATTTTTTTTTTTAAATACAGTAATGAACAAATGTATACAAATGTGCTGCACACTGACCAATTTTATATGTATTGTTACTACTCCAGTCAATCTAAAATCATAGAAGCTGCAGGACACTAGCAAAAATTATTGTACTATTCCTACTACACTCAAGGTAATACCATAAAATGTGGTGGAGACTAACCAATGTATTTTTATTAATCCAACTCCAGTGTTGGTAATATTACTGATGCTGCTGGACACCAACCAATTAATAATTAGAATTCCAACTCCACTCTAGCTACTGTCTGGAAACATGCTAATACATAAATTGTTTTGATCTAAATAAAGGGTACTAATGTAAAGTTATAATAATAGCTATTTTTGTGTAATAAATTTAATGTATCACTGTTAAGTTAAACTATACATCTGCACTCTAAAATACCCAAAACTGTCCCAAAAGACTAAAAAGACCCCTTCACCCTAAAGGCCAAAACTGACCCAGAACCCTACAAATACCCCTTTATCAACAAACTGAAAATTGACCCTGAACCCTACAAATACCCCTTACCCACAAACTGAAAACTGACCCTGAACCCTACAAATACCCCTTTACCCACAAACTAAAAACTGACCCAGAACCTTACAAATACTCCTTTACCCACAAACTGAAAACTGACCCTGAACCCTACAAATACCCCTTTACCCACAAACTGAAAACTGACCCTGAACCCTACAAATACCCCTTTACCCACAAACTGAAAACTGACCCTGAACCCTACAAATACCCCTACACCCACAAACTGAAAACTGACCCTGAACCCTACAAATACTCCTTTCCCAACAAACTGAAAACTGACCCTGAACTCTACAAATACCCCTTTACCCACAAACTGAAAACTGACCCTGAACCCTACAAATACCCCTACACCCACAAACTGAAAACTGACCCTGAACCCTACAAATACTCCTTTCTCAACAAACTGAAAACTGACCCTGAACCCTACAAATACCCCTTTACCCACAAACTGAAAACTGACCCTGAACCCTACAAATACCCCTACACCCACAAACTGAAAACTGACCCTGAACCCTACAAATACTCCTTTCCCAACAAACTGAAAACTGACCCTTAACCCTACAAATACCCCTACACCCACTAACTGAAAACTGACCCTGAACGCTACAAATACTCCTTTCCCAACAAACTGAAAACTGACCCTGAACCCTACAAATACCCCTTTACCCACAAACTGAAAACTGACCCTGAACCCTACAAACAGCCCTTCACCCACAAACTGAAAACTGACCCTGAACCCTACAAATACTCCTTTTCCCACAAACTGAAAACTGACCCTGAACCCTACAAATACCCCTTTACCCACAAACTGAAAACTGACCCTGAACCCTACAAATACCCCTACACCCACAACCTCAAAACTGACCCTGAACCTCAAAAAAACTCTTTTACCCACAAACTGAAAACTGACCCTGACCCCTACAAATACCCCTTTACCCACAAACTGAAAACTGACCCTGAACTCTACAAATAGCCCTTTACACAAGAACTGATAACTGACCCTCAACCTCAAAAATACCCATTTACCCACAAATGTAAAAATTTCCCAAATCCCACTAAATACACCTTTACTCACGACTAGAAAAATGACCCATATCCCTAAAAAATTAACCTATAACAAAAACTATGAAAGTGAGCCAGAACACTATAAATATTAATGAACACAACATTAAACATAAATATATAAAAAAAACAATTTTTTTTAAAAAAACTATTATAAAATATATTATCACATTAGCTATAATTATAATTTAGATTAATTAATATTGTTTAATTCCAATTAATTAATTAACATCAACATAAATTAACACATTACATTTAAATGTATACAATTAATGTAATTAAGTCATTATTATAAATTAATTACCAAATAATTTATTTAAATGATATGCAATATATTAATTACATCATTAACTAATTATAATTAATGTGTTAGCAATTAATAAATGTAAATAATATACTAATTCTTAATACAATAAATCACTAATTATTATTAATTAATAAACAATGTATCAATTAAAATCATATACAAATTACTTTTTAAAAATAATAAATATTAATAATCAATTAATCAATTATTCAATTAAATTATATGCTAATTAATCAATTAAACAATTAACTAATTAATATTAATTAATTACCAATTAAAATCTAATTAAAATAATTACCAAACATATATTAACTAATTAATTATTATTAAATTACTTCCCACCCTATTCCCCTATAAACCCACAACCCGCTCCTAAACATTAGGTACTATTTATTTATATATTATATATATATTATTTTATAAAATCAATATTTTCTAACATTTTCTCGATATTTTTTACTTTCACTATATTTCGATATTTTGTCTAGTCGATATTTTTGAGTCGATATTTTTGTATTCGATATTTTTGGGTCATTTTTGCAGTCGATATTTTTTTCAACGATATTCCTATAGTCGATATTTTGGTATTGTCGATATTTTTCCGTCGATATTTTGTCCATTGATATTATGTAGTCTATATTATGTCCAGTTACCCTACTTTGCATCTCATTAACGATGAGATGCAAGGCGTGCTGACAACAGGCGCTAAAGCAAGGAAATAACAGTGTCCTTGCTGATAATGCGATGATATTATCTCCGCTTTTCGTCCCAAAACAGACTCTAAAGTGGCGATAATATTATCGACGCCCCTTGATAATATGCCCCGAAATTTTGTTGTGAGTCTTAAGATGAAAAAATTTCAGTGGGCTTGGGTTTTGCTCATGGTGAAGGTGGCGAGGGCAGGGTGGCAGAAGGCCGGGCCAAAAGTAAAGAGGAAAGCTGAAGGAAGCATTTTCTGCTCCATACATGCTGCAGGAGGAAGGTGGGCGGACCGAGCATATCAGGTGCTCACAGCTCCAGCAGCTCCTCTGTTAGTCCCGGGTTCAGTGTCTTCGGGCCCTGGATGACAGAAATGGTAATTCAGGGCCTCGACACCCTGGAAAATCCCTAACTGTTCCCTCCCGCCCACAGAGATATCAGTCCAGACAATGTGTTTAATTGGTCCAACAGCCATCTATACTTCTGCATGAAAGTTATTGGTTAATTACTCGCTGTGACACAACTAATTTCATAAAATAAAGGTCAATATTCAGTCATTGACAGTTTTAAAAGAATATACCTTTTTTGCACAGGTGGAAGAGTAAGAACAATAAAGACAAACATAAATGTCTAGCGCTTACAGGATGCTAAAATGTAGTGGTTTGAAAACTGAAATCTGAGAGCCTGTTCCACTTAAGGAAAATTAGCTGTTTCAAACATCAACATCCAGGTTGCAGTTTACTTATAGACAGTGGCCACCAATCCATTCTGCGAGCTGTCTCGAGCATCTTGAAAAGATTCAGCTGATGAGAGCAAACAGGCAAGTCGTCATAGATGTTGAAAATATGGAGGAATAGAGGCCTGGCATATACCACAGTATACCACAGATCAATGCCAAAAGGCTGTATGCCAGATATGTTGGGCATTATCATGCTCCAAAAATTGTAGCCAAACTAGCAGCCAGCGCAATATCATCAAGGTAAGCATATATAGGGAAGTATATATCCTTAACTCACATTACGCACCCTGAATATGTATATATTGTCACTGTACGTAGATGTAGCCTTAAGAATAACTTTATACTTACCTTATACATGTGTGTGTGTTTGCAGTTATAGTTTACTGAGCTAACTGTAATTGGCTCACCTGGCGCACTGCTTATGACCTCGCATATTACATCACTCATTGGGGCATATTCTCAAGGAGTCACCACTGAGTTATCGGCACTTAATCGCAGCCAAAGTCACGATAAATCTAACACCCCATTCACAAGCTAGTGCTAACAGCCCATAGCACCAGATTACCCACAATAGCAGCCACAAAAAACATTGCCACAGATGACCCCCGCAATTATCGCTAATGAAATGCAGAGTAGGCATTCCCGTGCAAAAAGCCACGATAACACCACTCCACAACATTCTCACCGGCCAGCCAGATCACTGATTAGAACCCAAAACTGTTGATAATGCGTGTTAGCATCAGGAAGCTAACATCTGCTCTGACCTGGTGTAAGGTCAGACGACAGCCTGCACCAGAAAAGGGAACCAAGGCCAGAGTCACACATGAAGGGCAACAGATGCCATGGAGCCACTGATCATGCAGCTCGGATCCCCAACAGGGCCACAACACCCACAGCAACCACCCCCAGGACCCCCCCCGCCCCTGGACCAACACAGAGGCAGCGCAGACAAAGACAGCGAACCTCAGAAAACACACCAACCTCAAAGACCCAACACCAGAGAATGCCATTGCCTACTACAGGCCCAAAGGGACAACCATCCTCTCCTGACCACCATTGTCCACAGGCTGACGGTACCAACACAGCGGACAAACAACATTCCACCTCAGACAAAGTTGCTGGAGGTGCTCCACTTGTTGGCCTCTGGTACCCTCCAACCAACAACCGCCAGAGTCAGAGGAGTCTCACAGCCAGCTCAAAACAAGTTCCATACAACGGTCGTGGGTGACATCATCAGCTTGGTACCCCACTATCTATACCTCCCCCACACTGCATAGGAACAGCTGGAGACCAAGCAAGGCATCAACACCATGGCTGGCTTCCCGCACGTGTGAGGGGGCAATTGACTGCACACATGTCCTACTTGTGCCCCCTGGCAATTCTGCACACAATAACTGCAACAGAAAGCACATACATTCCATCAATGTGCAGGCAATAGTGGACTACCCGGATATCTCCACCAACGTCGACACCAACCACCCAGGCAGTGTGCATGATTCCTACATTTGACGACAGTCCCTCATCAACCAGCCCTACCAGGATGGCAACTAAGGAAATGCACTTCTCGTTGGCAAGTACCAAATGAACACACTGCACACCTTGACTCCCCAATCATGCAACGTACACCATTGGGAATGCACACGTAGCCAAATCCCATACAACATGCCAAACAACATGCCCACCCACCAGACACGACAGCACAACTCAATGTGGGAACCTAAGACAGCCATGTACAGAAGCCATCAACGGCACGGCACCTCAGCCACACAACAGCAGATTGTGGGAAGAGGAGGGAACCAGGCATGTGCAAAGGTGGCAAGTGGCCGATGAATGAGTATGCACACAATGCCACATGTGGCATGAATGTGATGGCCAGACTGCAGTATGCAGACCACACATATATCCATGTCGACATACGCCACTGGAGGGCAGTCGACGCAACCATGTCACCCCAGCCAGTGGGGAGGATTGCAGAACTGTAGCTGGTTACGTCCCGCCGTCGGCGTGAGCAGAGTGGGAGGGCCTGGCGTACGCCAGGCCAGCCAAGGGGTGTGACTAAAAGGCACGTGACTCTGGACGTTCATCTTCCGGAATGACCAATGTGTCTGCCAGGACCACGCCTCTCACCCCGCCACGTGGCTGATGCCGTCGTCATGAGTGGGTTTGCCAGCAATCCTGCGCTCCTGCTGCACCCCGGGATGCTGGTCCCCAAATCCATCTTGCCTGCCCCTGCACACCCATGCCTCAATGCCCACCTGCTGACACCGGCATGTGTCGAAGAGGGCCCACCACATGCCGGTGAACGCTCCAAGATCAAGGCCTGTGACCCTGGCAACCTGCTACGACCATCACGGGCTCCGCGACCAATGCCCGCACACTCTTTTCTCATTTACGCACTCTACCGGCTGACACCGCAGACTAGTAGGCCACACATTTTGAACTGAGTCTTGATTTAGCAATGGTGGAGTTCATATCATGTACCGACATCATCACAAACTACATCCCCTCTCAGCACCAGTGTCACTAAGTCTGTTCCCGGACATTCATGGACACTCTCTGGTTGAACTTTGTTGGTGTCTGAGTCAATGGGCTGGGGGGTTGCCTTCATCCTCCTGTAGCTGATACCAAAATGTTGGTGGAAACGAGGCTGTAGCACTCCACTCCTCAATTTGCTGCTTCTGGAAGGCTAATGCCCTCTGCATCATGCCCTGGGGGACACCTTCCACTGTCCCCCGCAACCCTCTGCCACATTCACCTCGGACATTGATGAGGACCCACTCAGTCCGTCTGACCCTGCCTCAGTGCACCGCAAGGCACAGTCCTGTGGCAGGGGGCCTGTGCCAGGAGCTATGCATCCGGGGCCACTAACTCTGTGCTGGTCAAGTCAGGGATCCTTTCTTCTGAGACATTGGATGGCCTCTGAGACGATGGCCTTGGTATCATCGACTCCATGTGTATGTGACCCTGCGTTGTCCACTGCCTCCGGCCTCAACGGTGCGGCACCAGGGCTCACACATCAAATTGAGTCCTGACCATCCCGGACGTCGCATCACCGCAAGAGGCACAAGCCACCATCGCCAGGACCAACTCCAACCACCATCTGCCAGAGTTGAAATAGTGGTACTGGCAGACTAACAGAGTTGCCATCATCTGCCTGATATCCTGCTCAGCACTCCAGGTGCCACTAACTCAGTGCACCACGAGTCATTGTACATTACTGTTTTGGTCATGTGCTGTGGCGAGTTCACGCAGCAATGTCTCCGCAGGCAGCGTGGTAGACCTGGGACGATGATGGGTATGACAATGCAGGTGTGACTCCCCCCAATGCAGCTGCATCAGGAATATCCCCAAGGGACCCAACCTAGACATTTTGTTCACATGAGCGCGCTCAGCTCTGGTGCCCCAACCTCAGTGGACTGCAACTCACGGACACTTCTGTTTGCTCATTGGGTGGCCTCTGTCCTCGCTCCGGCTACCACCATATTGCACCGCTGTTGTCTCTGTCATGCTGGTGTTTACTGTTTCCGTCTTCATAGTGTTCACTGTTCAAGTTGTTGCCACCACCAACCACTCTGTGAGGGCCATCTTACACTCACCGCCCACACATCCAGCTCAGGCGTCAGTGTACATGTGACCCTGTCAATAAAGGGGCCGGGCGCACGTGCCCGTAGCCAGTTCCACAAGCTATTTGCCTGTGTCTGTGTGATTATGATGTGTACATGAGGGCCCAGAGCCCGACAACATTACATTGTGTTGTGTACAGTGGACACAGCCATGTCCTCGCAGGCAGCATGTTAGTGCTTGGACATGTAGCTTTGTCGTCAGCCACTCATTACGTAAGGGGAGTGTACTGGGCCATTGTACGGAGGTCCATCGTGGGTGTGTGAACGGTAATTCAAAGGCTTTGAGTGTGGTTCAGTACAGGAAATGTGCAAATGCATGTGTCTCTGTTGCAGTGTGGGTCTCCTTTGTGGGGTGCAGGTTTGCCCCAATGGTACTTGGAGAGCCTGTATGTAATGGTATTTGGTTTCCATGAGCTGTGGCACCTGTTCGGCCAAATCCTTTCAGCATTCTGACACCTGTGGCATTTGAATGCAATGTGTGACTCGGTGATGTCTTGGGTTCTAACCATGCTTGCGGGTGCCTTCTGCTATGTGGTCTGTGCAGGGGGTGGGTTCTCCTCTATGTAGCTTGTCTTCCCTGGTGGTGGGTTGCCTGGAATGTCCATGAGCTTTTTGTAGGGCATCGGTGTCGAAGGTGTGGTGGTCCTCTCCAGCATCACTGATGGATTGTCTGGTCTGGCTTGCTGGAGGTGTTGTTTGTCCCTCTGCAATGTGAAGGGGAGATGCATGTTGACATTGTGTTGACATATATGTTTACACATTGTTCTTGTTGAGGTGCAAACTGTATGACGATGTACATTGTTACTGTTTGGGCGATGTTGCCAACTTGATGCGGGACAGTGGACTTTCGGACTACGTGACGGATGTGAAGTTGTACCCGTATGTATGTATCTAATGGGTTCCTGCTCTGTTCGATGTGTTTGGCCTGGTTCTGCGCATGAGCGGACCCAGTTGTGTCCCCTGTTCTGCAGTGTTGGTGTTGCACTTTGTACAACATTGTCGTGGGATGAGCTGTTCTTGCTATGTGTGTTTGCTGCAGTGTGCCACAGGGATCAGGGACATGATCCAGGGTCATTGTGGGTGTGCAGTGTGCTACACATCGTTGTGTATGTGTGTCATTGTGCCCATCTTCCACACCCCCCCGTCCCTGGTTGTTGCTCACCCTGTTGATGTTGTGCCGTCTCCACACTGATGACTGTGGCCTTCATTTCCTCCAGCTCCTCCTGTGGGGCAGGACTCCCACCTCCTGTCGCCATTGCTGCCTTCCTGTTGGCAGCGGGTTTGTGCTTGGTGTGGCTTTTCACATCATGCCAGCAACTCTTGCTCTCCTCGACACTCTGACTGCATTCAAGGTAGTCTAATTATGGGTCAGTTGATGGTGGTGTTCTGTCACCTCCGTGACGCTGATCTGGTTTTCCTGCGGACTGCACCCTGTCTTCCTCTCCCTCTTCTCCTTGGCCTTCCCCGACCCACTTGTTCCTCGCTGGTGTTTTGTGGGGCTTGTGGGGTTTGCGTTGGCCTCTGCGCTTGGTCCGGGAGCATCCATGTTGCTACGCATTTTGGATTGTTTCTGGTGTGTTGTTTTTGTAGCTTTTATAGTGCATTTTCACGCCAGACGCGTGGGATTTGCAGGCCTGCCGCAGGTTTTTGCTGCTTTTTGTATCACAATTGGCCTTATCGCAACTTTTATTGCTTTCGTATTTTTGTGGCGTGGCATTTATTTTAATGCGGTTATTTGACGAGTTATCTGGAGACTATCGCATGGTACTGCCATGTTGTGAATACTTTGCTAACACAGCGTAATATTCCCGCGATAGACTGCGATGTTGAGTGTTGCGTTAAGTTACTTTTGCGATAGTTATCATACGTTCTTGAGATATGCCCCATTACATGTTAAATGGCATGGATGACCTCACTGATAACATCTAAATGGTTCCTAAACATTAGCTTTTACCTTATTTTAACGCCTAACTATAACATCACTCTACCTTTTGTTTTTATCAGTGAATTTATATGGGCCTGATTACGAGTTTGGCAGATGGGATACTCAGTCACACATGTGACAGATATCCCGCCATCCAAATTATAAGTGCTATAGGATATAATGGAATTGTAATTTGGCATATAGGATATCTGCCACGTTTGTGATGGAGTTAGCCAGTCTGTCAAACTCGTAATCAGGCCCTTAGTCTGGCAAGTCCAGAGCAATCACAGGAGTGCACATCTAAAGCGCTCCAGGAAGAGACTCAGAGTGTGTCAGGCACAGTGCAACAACCAAGTAAAGTCCAGGGACAGTTGTAGCTGGTTAGCTGAGTACTTCCAGGAAAAGGCCTTGTCTCCCTGATGCCACATAGTAGGAAAGTAAACTGACCCTTGGGGCTGATTCCGATCCTGGAAAAACGCTGTAAAAACCGTGGTATGGAGCGTTTTCTCCATACAACTCGTACTTGTAAGGAGGCCCCTACAATCTAGGAAGTACGATCCGTACAAATAGACGCACTCCATACAAATTGTAAAAAAGACCATACAACTCGTATATACAAGCGATTCCGATTCGGATTGCTCTGTACGCGACGTTCCCATGTATTTCCGGCAGCAGTTTACAACCCGGCAAGTATGATTCGTACAAACGGCATGCGGTACGGCTCTTTTTTTACAAGAGCCAAAAGTGCGGGAAAAGCCTTGTATGCCCTTAAAACAGTACGAGACAGACCCCCCCATGTACGCGTCGTACACCCCATGAATACAGGGGTACGGTGCGTATGCACAGTGCGTAAGGATGACACGGAAAGTGGGGTACGGTGCGTACATACGCGATGAAGGGTACTGGTCGTGTACGCACCGTACAAGCACGTACCCCAAAATCACCTGTGTACGAACCGTACCCCAAAATCGCCTATGTACGCACCGTACCCCAAAATCGCATATGTACGCACCGTACCCCAAAATCGCCCGTGTACGCACCGTACCCCAAAATCGCATATGTACGCACCGTACCCCAAAATCGCCCGTGTACGCACCATACCCCAAAATCGCGTATGTACGGTGTGTAAGTGCGCGATGTTGGGGTACGGTGCGTACAGGGGCGATTTTGGGGTACGGTGCATACATATGCGATTTTGGGGTACGGTGCGTTCATACGCGATTTTGGGGTACTGTGCGTACATGGGCGATTTTGGGGTACGGTGCGTACATGGGCGATTTTGGGGTACGGTGCGTACATACGCGATTTTGGGGTACGGTGCGCACATATGCGATTTTGGTGTGTGCACCATACACATGCCTCGCATGTGGGGGGACCCCTATACTCCTCATACATCTATACGACCCGTACCCCGGTATGAGTCGTACCCCCAGAACGAGTCAAACCAGGGTATGAGGCGTATAGGGGTTCGCTTTGTTGCCCGGTACGAGCCATTCCCCGTATATAGGCCATTTTCCATACAAATCGTATGCTGACAAACTGGTACGAATCGTACTTGACGGGTTGGACAGCCTTTTTACAATTTGTATGGTCTTTTTTACAAGTCCGTGTCGTACAGCTTTTCCCGATCCGATTTGTAAGGATTGGGCCAATCTGTATGTATTTTTCCCGTACGAATCGTACTACACGGTTTGGAAGGGACTTGTACAATTTGTATGGAAAAAAACTACAAATCCTATTTGTATGGAAAAAAAAATCCAGGATCGGAATCAGGCCCTTGGAGTCCACTGCATTGTCCATGTAAAAGACAGAGCAGGTCCAGTCCTTCAAGTCTCCTCTTAGGTCACAGACTTTAAGTCCAGTTCATTTCTGACCTTCTAAAGGTTTCAGAAAGTGTTCAGAAGAGAGCATCTGTATGCTATATGTATGCCTGGCACCAGCTACTTGTAGGGGGTGAGTCCTGGCACTCCCTAACCAATGGGGTAAAAGTTCCCGGGCCAACCCTACCCACTTCTGTTTGCATACATGCAAACAGGCCCAAAATGGCATGTGCCAGGACATTTTCATGATAGTGAGAATCTTCAGCCACAATAAACTTGGGATCTGAGGGCTGATGGTGTCTGTGTGGAGTGTTTATTGTGTTAGTCCTAGTGTACTCCCACATCTAACACTAAAATGAAATTTAAAGTAGGTACTGTACCCACAACAAACCCTGTGACAGAAGTCTAGTAAGACAAAAGCAGCGCCCAACAGCAACCCCGCAGCGAATCTACAAGAATTGTAATGGCTTCCTGTTCTCTCCTTTTCAAATATGCCCCAAGTCTTAGATGTGGCTCAATAGTCCGGTCAAGTTGGATTTGACACTGTGGTATCACAAGATGAACATGGATCCCACTCTGACCATTTTGTGGACTTCAGAGAGCTCCTGGGAAGCATTTCTCCCTCATATCACACCCATTCACGATACAAGTACAGGCTAAGAGCTGACAAAGGCCTATTAGTGTTCCGACAGTCCAGGCAGTTAAAGGATAACTTTCTAAAAGTTACTTTTTCATAACAGTTAATTAAAATCTGACCTCACCCTTCAAGTGGATTGCTAACAACTATTAAAAATAATGCTTTATTTATTTTTCTAGCTGTTTCCTTTCCCAAGCCCTTAGGTCAGTATTAGTACTTCAATATTTACTACATAGGACAGGTAGTCCTACCAGTGTGAGAATAGTGAGAATAGTTTTTGACCCTTGACACTGTAGGAAAGTAGTAATGAACAAGTTACTTACGTTCTACAAAGATGTATCTGGTAGACACATATATGAGTTGTAGGTTCCTTATGTTAGAATTTCCCTCAGGGTCAGTCTTGATCTGGAGATTTTGTTTTCTTCAGCAATACCCCTGCACGTCGTTGGGTGGCGTCGGTCAACTCCACATCCGTCGTCGGAGTAGTGGGCACCGGGTTGATGTTGCAGTGCCTACTTAGACACCACCCCTGTGCGCTGACATCAGTTCTGACACGACTTTCCACGCCAGAAGCACAGAGACATGAAAGACACTGGCCACTGGTGTGCCACAACTAGGGCCCCGTAGGGAGTCCCTATCTTTAGAAATCAGTTTGTAGAGCGGATATGATGGGTGGGGCTGTAAGGAATCTACAACTAACATATGTCTCTAGCAGATACATTGTTACCGAAGGTAAGTAACTTGTTTATCTGATAAAGACTGTTATTTGTTGATTCCTCACCTTAGAATAGATACCCCAACAATACCACCTCCACAGGAGGATCTGGAAACCATGCTCACACAAGAAAGTCCTGGAGGACCGAACTGGCAAAATAAACATCCCTCCAGTCTTAACTGTCCGGTAAATAGTGTCTGGTAAACTTGTGCAGAGATGCCCATATTGCCGCCTGGCAGATATCAAGGAGTGAGACTCCGCATTGTAATGCAGTGGTTGCTGCCGTAGCCCTCGTAGAATGAGCATGCAACCCCACTGGAGGATCCTTCTTCGCTAAAGCATAGCAGATCTTAATGCAAAATACAACCCATTGAGAGATGGTGCTTTTTGAACAGCCTGGCCTTTCTTGGCACCCACATAGCAAGTAAAGAGTTCATCCACCCGGAAGTCTTTGGTGCTGTCAGGATAGAATGACAGTGCACGTTTAGAGTCCAGACGATGGGGTCTCTCCTCCTCCTTGGTAGGGTGCGGAGGTGGGAAAAAGGTGGGCAAGTTAATAGATTGTCCTACATGAAATGGTGTAACCACTTTAGGAAAGAACAAAGGCCTCGTTTTAAGCCCCACATTGTTTGGATGCACAGAGAAAAAAGTGGGTTGGAAGATAGAGCTTGAAGCTCACTCACTCTGCGAGCAGAGGTGATGGCAACAAGGAAGACAGTCTTGCGAGAGAGGAACCTGAGAGGACAGTTATGAAGAGGCTCAAAGGGAGCACACGTAATAAACGTGAAATCAAGATTTAAGTCCCACTGGGGCATTATGAAGGGAGATAGAAGGAAACAGATGAGTAATGTCCTTAAAGAATTTGTTAACAATAGGAGACTTGAACAAGGATGACTGATCTGGCAGCCGAAGAAAAGCAGAGATAGCTGAAAGATAACCTTTGAGAATGCCCAGAGCAGAGCCCTGCTGGGCCAAAGAAAGTATATACATAAGGACCTCTGAAAGAAGGGCAGAAAGGTGATCCATAGCCTTTTCTGTGTACCATGCACCAACTTTCCACATCTACAAGCGTATACTGATTTAGTGTAGGGACGCCTGGCTGCCAAGATGACATCACAGACTTTGGGTGGAAGGTCGAAAGCTGTCAACTGTCACAGCTCAATCTCCATGCAAAGAGGTGGAGACTGGACAGTCTGATCGGAGGGGCAGTCTGATCAGAGGATCGATGGCAATGCTCAGAAGCTTGGGGTACCAGACTCTTCATGCCCAGTCCGGAGCCACAAAAATAACTTGGGCCCAGTTGCGCTTTATCTTCTTGAGCACTCATGGCAGAAGTGTTACAGGCAGAAAGGCATACAGGAGGCCGTAGTTCCACTCATGACGAAAAGCGCCGCTGAGCGAGTGCAGCCTTGGAAACTCCAGCACGCAATACTTCTAACATTGCGCGTTCTGTTCGGTGGTGCACAGATCTAACCAAGGCTCTCCCCACCGCTGACCTTGTACCACCTTCGAATGAAGATGCCATTCATGATCGACCAAACACCGACAGCTGAGTTTGTCCGCTCTGGCATTCACAGAACTCGCCAGGTGTTGAATCACCAGGGTCATGTCCTGATGTTCCAGCCCTGTCCAGAGGCAGAGAGCCTCCGGACAAACAATCCACGACCCACCCTGTATGCTGCAGTACCACATGTCGGTGGTGTTGTCTGTGAACACATGCACCACTTTTCTTTTGAAAGAGTGAAAGGAATCGCCTGGAGGTCTAGCAGGTTGAAATGGAGCCTGGACTCCACCGGAGACCAGAAGCCTCTGATCTCTGCCTCTCCCAGATGGCCACCTCATTCCAATAGTGACATATCTGTCTCTACTGTTAGATCTGGTTGGGGAAGGGAGAGGGATTTGCCCCTGACCCAATCTTGGTTCGTTAACTACCACTGTAGCTGTGTCACAGTCCCCTGGATATAGTCAGAAAGATTCCCCCAATGCTGCACCCACTGGAACTTCAGGTCCCACTGCTGAGCCCGCATATGCCACCGGGGATGATCCACCAGCAGGATTCAGGAGGCCATGAAGTCCAGAAGCCTCAGAGTCATTCTCACCAAAATCCAGGATAGAGGCTGAAATATCGGTATGATAGCCCTAATTTCCAGGACTCGGCCCAAAACTGCACTGTGCCCAGAACAACTCCGAGGAAAGGGAGCACCTGAGAGGGAGTCAAGTGTGACTTTTGGCATATTTATAGTGAACCGCAGTGAATGCAGGAGGTCCGCTGTAGTATGGAGGTGGGAGATAACAGCCTGGGGCGAGCCTGCCTTTAACAGCCAGTTGTCGAGATAGGGGAAGGCTGGAACCCCTGATCTGTGCAGATAAGCTGCAACCACAGCCATCACCTTTGTGAACAGCCAAGGGGCACTGGTTAGGCCAAAGGGAAGCACAGTGAACTGAAAGTGCTCGTGACCCACCTTGAACCGTCAATAGTGTCAGTGGACTGGCAGGACAAGAATGTGGAAATAAGCATCTTGCAAGTTCAATGCCACCATCTAGTCTCCAGGGTCAAGGACAGACAGGACCTGAGCTAACTTGAGCTTCTTAGACTTCTCCTGAAGGAATCGGTTGAGTGCCCGTAGGTCTAAATAGGATGCAGGCCTTTGTCCTTCCTGAGTATCAGATAGTAGCAGGAATAGCAACTATGACCTACTTCTGGTTAAAGGACTCTCTCTATAGCTCCCTTGGCCACAAGAGCTGAGACTTCCTGGCTGAGAAGTGCCGAATGATCCTACGAAATACGATCGTAAGATGATGCAGGGAGGGAAGGATAGTCTCTAAGGGGAGGGAGTAGCCCCTTTGGACGATTTGCCAAACCCACCTGTCCGACGTGATGGATAGCCAGTGGAGGAGGTGATGGCGAATCCTGCCTCCAACTAGCTGAAGATGGGCCTGGAACATCAGACTAGGAAGATTTGAAGGCAGTGGCAGGGGGTGATGGCGAACTGGCCCGCTTGCTGGCTCCCAGACCCGTGAGGACTCTGGGTCCCACGTCCGCAGCCACATAGAGGATGGGCAGCTTGCGTGAACCTTGTGGATAGACTGAACCGTACGTGGTTGGGCTCCCTTTCTGTAGCCATGAAAGGGACAAAAAGCAGATCGGAGTGGACAGGAAGGCTCAGTGAGTCTCAAAGATCTGCCCGTAGCACGAGAGTCTTCAAATCGCTCAAGTGCCGAATCTGCTTTGTCGTTAAAAAGACAATGGCCATCAAAGGGCATGTCCATCAAGGTTGACTAGACATCCCCTGAAAAGCCAGATGTCCTCAACCAGGTGTTGCATTTAAGGGCTACCGACATGGCAATTGTTCTGCCCAGTGAATTTGTGGTATACAGTCCACACCGAAAGGAAAATGTGGCTGTGTCTCTCCTATCTGCAACTGCCTGGGGGAGGACAGCCCGGGCCTCCTCCAGGCACTGAGGCAGCACCTGCGTGACAGTATCCCAGATGGTATGGGAGTATTGGCCCAAGAGGCACGCAGTATTCAACGACCGCAGTGCCAAGCTGGAAGAAGAGAACATTCACTTCCCAAGACAGTCCAGCTTCTTGGATTCCCTATCTGGAGGAGTAGAAGGGAATGCTCCCTTGGAAGAAGAGGCTTGGACCACCAAGCTCTGAGGTGAAGGGTGTCGGGTCAGGAACACTGGGTTGCCCGGGGCCGGGTGGTGGGGGTAGGAAATTGTCCTCTCCACAGGAGCCCATGTGCTGGGTTTGGACCAAGTGCCCAGGAGGACATCAGTAGGGACTTCATTGAATGGGGTTCAGAAGTAGAAGCTGTAGGCTGAGGCACCTCTGTCAGGAGGTTAGTTCTAACTGCCACCAAAGGGAGCTCAAGACCAATGACTTCGGTCACCCTTCTCACCACCATGGCATAGGATGCTCCCTCCTCCGAAGCCACAGTAGAGGGAAAAAGCTAACCAGTATCCGGAGAGGTGTCCATACCGCTGGCATCACCAGGTCCTCTCGCCAGTCCAGTTCTTCCAGATGGTTAGTTAAAGGGTCCAGTGACCCCTCCTTGTCCTCATCACCACCTTCTAGTCAATAGGGAACACCAGCGATGAACATGGGAGCAAAAGTACTCTCTGGCGCCTGTGCAGACATTGGCCGACATTGGTCAAGCTCTGTGTCCAACTCGGAGATGAGGATGGGGATGGCTTTGGCTGGTGGCCAGCTGGTGCCGGGGGCATCGTTGTCAAGATCGGTGCCAGGGAAGGTCGAGTGAGATCGACCGGCATCGATCTGGATCCAGGCTGGATCTGAGGTGGTGATGACAGGGCCAGAGCAGCTGGCCTCAAAGGCCCAGGATCCCGACCCGTAGGGCCCGAAGGCACGCTGTTGAAATTGAGCTGCCCAAAGACGAGGTGTAAGACCTCATAAAACAATCTGAGTTAGGCAGGGGATGTTCCGGCTCCCCGAAAGGGTGGGAGGTGTGGAGTCATCCTAGAATCAGGCACCAGAGACGTACGACGCTTTTAGTCCCATGTTGCATCAGCTCACTGATGGGGATAAGTTGAAGAGTGCTTGTGCTTCTTCGCTTTCTTCTTGTGCTTTGACTTACCTCAGGACCTTGACGACTTGAAGTGTGACGAGGAGAAGGGGCTCCACAAATGGCCTTGTGACCTTCCTCTTGAAGGAGACCGAGAACGACACAGAACCAACTGCTAGGCCTAAAACAATGTCCGCGAAGCAGTCAGAGCATGACGTCTGGTCATGGTCGCGCTCCAGACGCGAATCCATCACAGACATCATCTTCTGACAGGAGCCGCAGGGTTTGAAGCGGGTCTGACTTTGGGCCATCCCTCGCACACCAGGAGTCCAAAACTCAAAAAAGACGTTGACAAAAGTCACAAAAAACTAGCCAAAAAATAGCTAAGGGGTAGCTCTCTCCGGATCTGCGCTAGGCTGGCCGAAAAAGAAAGAACTGACGTCAGTGTGCAGGGGAGGTCTAAGTAGGCACCCCAATGTCATACCGGCGACCACAACGCCAACCACGAATGCAGAGTCAACTGACACCACTTGCCGACACACAGGGGTATTGCTGAAGAAAAATACATCTCTGGATCCAGACTGACGCCTGGGGTAAATTCTAAGGTAAGGAATCTACAACTAACAGTCTCTATCAGATATTAATTTCCTACAGTTCCAAATTTTAAATAATATGCACCCAACCTTTTGGGCAGCATGGCCTAGGTAGGGTTGCCTTACTAATCATAAGTAGGGTTTTCTCCTGGCAAAAAGGGTTATTTTGACAGGTCGTACTGCAGGGATTACACTGCAGCAGTCAGGTTACAAACGGTAGGCCTGAAGTCAAGTTTGTTCATCCTCTATGGATGAGGGCACAAAAGTTTCTACAGTGCACTAGTTACATTTAACTTCCAGGCCCTAGATGCTTTTTTCTACACAATATACCAGGGATTTATAATCTGGTTATATGTGCCAATTAGGAGAAAGCTAGTTCAATCATGTTTAAAGGGGAAGCACATGCAATATACCAGTGGTTAGCAGCAGTGAAGTGTACAGTTTTAAAGCCACAAAAAATAGGGTCCAGAAAAATTAGAACGAAATATGTGTCAGGCAGTGGTTGCTTATATTTATTGCTTTTATTCATTCCAGGTTGGCTTGGATGGTATTTTACCAACCCAAATCTGAGCTGTAGTACTGTACTTGGTGTAGTAAAAGGCTTTTGTTGGCTCAGCCTGGATGGCACTAGCTAATCCTGTGCTCAAAGGTTTTGTTGTACAATGATAAAAATGGCAAACGATTTGCCACTTTCTAGTTTTGTGTGGATGGCACTGTGGTAATCCTACGCTTAAAACAATTTGATAGAAAAACTGATATTTGCGGTGAGCAGATTCAGAATGTCACTGGTGTTGTACAGTGCTACATATAAAGGAACTGCTGTCCACCTAAAAGTAGGGACTGGCCAGAATTTCCTGCTTCCTTTTTTCTAACATAATTTATGTGGCACTCTAGTACAAAATGGGTATTATCATAAATATGTATAAAAGAGTATATATAGGTATTGTATTATATTGTATTGTAATTGCATTTATATAGCGCTTGCTACCCCTGATGAGGCATCAGATTGGTTTTTGCATAGTAGCGCGCTACTCCGTAACCCATAAAGGATTAGTGGTGAATTAGTATAGTAAATGTAAATTGATACTTGTATAGCGCACTACTCACCCGCAAGGGTCTCATGGCACTTATACGAATACCGCTATGGAACCCATCCTGGCTTTCCCTGTGAGGGGTCCACTCCTGGGCACCCCCAAGGTGGAGGCCAGGCATCCTTAGCGTTGTGGGGGCCTTTGTGGAGATTAAGCAAGCTATTGCCCAGAGTTGCAGAGTGGGACTCCATGATTAGAATAATCACCGAGGTGAGAATTATCAGGTCCGTGGAATTTTGAGCCCAGGACCCGTCGAGGCGGGGAATTGAACCCTGGTATCAGGCTAGACCTCTGCATCAGGGCCTGCCGCTCTAATCATTGAGCCACACTTCTCCACTAGTGAAATATGAATGCAATTTGACTGGGAAACGATAAAAGGCCCATTCTTAAAGAATGAAAACATTCCTGAGGTCAGTTCCCATGTCAGCTGTCTTGCATGGATTGCACATTTCTCTGAGATTTTTAATTCTGATCTTAAATCTGATGGGTCTATCTTATGTTTTAATTGGAAGAAAATGCAGTTGTTTTTAACTCTAAATGAAGTGACAGATGCAATCAAAAACAGTAAGGAGGGTAAAGCACCCGGGCCCGATGGGGTACCCATGGACTTTTATAAACATGAAATAACATTATGGGCCCCAATCTTAACTCTTTACTTTAATGCTGCGGTGGAAGATAATTTACCACTGACATGGGGCCAATCAATTATTATACCCCTTTATAAAAAAGGATCCAGGTCAGAGGTAAGGAATTATCGTCCAATCTCTCTTTTGGACTCGACAGTTAAAATCCGTAGTCGAGTCCTATTAGTGAGATTGGAAGCCTGGGCCGAGGAGAATAACATTCTGTCCCCAGTGCAGTATGGGTTTCGTAGGGGACTAGGAACAATGGAGCAGTGCGTGAACCTGGAACTCATAGTTGGCAAGTATACCAAAGCCAAATCTGGTAATCTTTATTTATGCTTTGCCGACTTGAGTTCCGCGTTCGATCTGGTGGGACACGCACTGCTCTGGCCCATACTACTAGCAATGGGCGCCCCCACTGAAATTATCCATCTGCTAGCTCGCTTGTATAGTAATTTAAGGTTTGGAATAGATGGAGAGTGTACCCCTTTCTTTGAAGTTAAGAGAGGCATCCGTCAAGGATGCGTACTTGCCCCTTTACTGTTTTCACTTTTTATTAACCACGTGGATACATTTCTGAAATTGATTAATGCAGATGCTCCAACTATAAATGGTAACCCCGTCCCAGTCCTCTTATATGCAGACGACGCGGTCCTCCTCTCTAGGACACATAATGGACTGCAACAACTAATTGATCAATTCCATATTTTTATTAAGAACAGGAATTTGAAAATCAACAAAGGGAAGACGGTTACCATGGGTTGTGGTAAGAAACCTAGAAAACACAAACCCTTTTTTTTAGAAGGAGAGAAACTAGAATCTGTTAATAGTTTCTGCTATTTAGGCATCACTTTTTCGGGAAATGGGAAATAGATTAATGAACAAAACAGTGTCCTTTTCAAAATGGCCCGGAATACAAACTGTATATTTAGATTTGCTGCTAAACTAGGGGATCGCAGAATTCGTGAAATGCTAACCCTTTTTAATGCTAGATGCATTTCCTCAGCTATATATGGAGCTGGAGTATGGGGGTATGATGTACAGTGTGCCAAATCTATCCAGGTGAGGGAGAATGTGTTTTTAAAAAGATTAATCAGTGCTCCAGTTATGGCTTCAACGGAGCTAATACATAAGGAATTAGATATGTATTATATCAATGATCTAATTGCCCTTCGTCCTCTATCCTTATGGCGCTCAATATGGGCAAAAGAGGAAACCAAGTTTATGCAGGACGTAATAACAGATTGTATTAAACTTGATCGCCGATCGAACATTCCCTGGCTGAAGCATATACATCATTGGTATAAAACATTATATGGACTGGACATTTATAATGAATTAATAATGGACCCTATTTTATCAAAGCGGGAGCTGAAGGTCTCGTTTATGAAATTTACAGAAGAGACTAGGATGGAAAAATATACTAAACAGAGTACAGTCAATCTTTACCAACAATATAATATTAATGTAGGCTTCCAATCTTATTTTGTAACAGTTAGTATTCCCTCCCATCGATTTGTTTTAACCCGCCTCCGCCTAGGAATTGTGCATCACCTTGTGGCTTTTCCTGTGCCTAAAAAACCTGGAACTTGTGTATGCCCCTGTGATGGCAAATCAAAACAGAGCACGAGTCACTTTATGTTGACTTGTACTTTTTCTACTTTTTTAAGGAAATACTATTTGAAACCCATCTTTTTAAAATATAATACGCATCATCTACAAACAGCAATGACACTAGTGTTTAACCTAGAGTCCCCAGATGTATGCTTTTATGTGGCTACTTATATTTTAAAATGTATCTCTGCAAGAAAATCAATTATTATATGAATTTCTCCAGCTGCTAAATGTACTATGCACTTTAAATTAGATGCTGCTGAATTACGTACTTGTATTTTGCACACATATGTTTGTTGGACTAATTGCTGCTACTGTATTATATTTATCGTAGGACTGGCTTATCACTTGCACTTTGTCTCATTTATTATTGTTTTTAATTAATAGTCAGTCTAGGTGCTGCTAATTGCATATGCACTTTAGAATTGTCAATTTGCACATATACTAATATAGAGACAATATTTAGCACTTTAAATTGCATATTTGCACATAATTAAAGGTCGTAGGATTGTTAAAATCTTAGCCAAACTTGAATGACCTAATGACTATGCACTATTGATACTGTTAAATGTTTCTATCATGAGCGCTATTGTGTAAGATTGTTTTTGTGATAGCTTAATTTAGTATTGTGTTAAATTTCTTTTTATGTGTATGTTGCTATATGGTTGTATTTCTTTACAAACCGAATAAAGCACCTTTTGAATTTGAATTTGAATTTGAGTGGTGGATATGTTAGTCAGATATTTGGATTCAGAAGTATAGTGAAGGGATAGAAGACGGGAAAAGGTTTCCATTTAAATAGCGCTTGATACCCCTGATGAGGCGTCGAATCACTTTGTGTGGTTTTCCAAACGTGAAATTTAAGGGACACCTTGAAAAAACTTTCTGAATCCACCTAAAACTAGTAAATCGATTATGAAAAGGATGGTAATGGCACAGTGAAACAGCAGCACTACATTACCAAGGTGAAAGCCTAGTGGACAAACCCTAGTGTCTATGTGGCATTAGTATACATGTAATTTGGGGATAACGAATGGGCCTTGCATTCCTTGTCTACCATTCATTCAGCGTTATGTTTCATTGTACTTACAGTGCACTAGAAAAACACCTAAAACATTAAGTTTAAAAAAACGTAGAAAATGCATACCCCACCCCCACACCCACATAAATTCAACTTTTTCCCACTGTCTTCTGCTTTGACAGCTTACAAGGCAGTACTGTATAGCAGCTCAGGAAATGCAAGACATCTGTAACAAAAGCAGTGTACATGCCATTGATTTGTTTGCCTTGCTAGTGTGGTCCTGGCACCACTGTGGCTTGAATCCCTAGAGGAAGATGCTAAAGAAACAAGTCCGGCAGAGAACATGAGCATGTCCTTTCATTCGTCTTTCTTATTTCGCTCGCATCGCATTCTGCAAATCCCATGTCAGCGAGATCTTGGATCAGTTATTGAATTCTTTTCGATCCTTGAGGGGGAAGATGTCAGGGCTGGCCAGCACTTAAGTGGAAACTGATGACAGAAGCTGACATTAATCAGCTTCACAGTATGTTCTACCCAGCAGGTTTCTTCCAATAAATCAAAGGTTCGCAAGTCCGAGGGGGATCTTGCTATTGCAGTAGAACTGGCCACTGTCCGAGCTCTCGCGCCAAGAAAGTTGAAAGGAGTGACAAATCAAGTGTGAGAGTAAAAATGTGAGCTGTTGAAGATGTCTGACTGAAATGTGCTGAACCATCGTTCACTTCATAGAGAATTGAACTAAACAGTGCTACTTGGTAAGTCTTTGTTGTGATTATTAGAAGAGAGAAAGCAGGTAGCTTCCACACACACTCACCTTGGCAGGCACAGTTTGAAGAAAAAAAAATCTGCAAAACGAATTTTGTAACTGATGTACGTTTTGCAACTATGTGGAAACTTATGTAAAGCGCTCTGATACCTTCGGGTTTAGCCAGCGCTATATAAAACTCTTTAAATAAAAAAAATATATATATAAAAAATGAATGTGCTCAAAATAATGTATAGTCGTGAAAGGGCGAGTGTCGGATATCATACAGAAATTATAAAGATAAGTTCAGCCAAATATTTGCCAAAGGAGGCAAAATTCACTTCGATCATTAAATGTATTTCAAAGTGAAGTACACGCATAGTTCACAAAACCATAACCAATTCCAAGTGAGAACAGAACATTGGCACACCCGTAAAGAGTACCTACAGAATATATTTGCCTCCTTCCATATATAGGCATCGACACAGCAATGGTACTTTGTCTGACAGAAAATCTGCGACAGTGAAACTACGGGTGGTGGCTTAAAATTGCCTGACCATGGGGACAGAGAGACATTCAAAATTACAAATGGAGCAAATTCCAATGTCAAGTCTCAGCTCAAGATAAAAACAAACAGACCATTCACAGACACTGATGCAGGAATTTACTCATTCCTGCAGGCTGTCGTGTACTTGTAGTGGGCGCTGGGCAGCACATCAAACGCAGGACACAGGTTGGTTGTACAACGCTTTATTTATTACATTATCTTGTAGCCGGTTACATGCACGTCTGTCTCCGTGTCCGTCCTGGTCAGTCTGATGTCCTTCCTGTCCCCTAACCGGATGTGGTGTCCGGTGACCTGGTCACCTCCCTCATGACCCACAGGCTCCTAGTGTCCTCCAGTCCTTATCTGTCAGGTCACGACATCTCCCCCTTTGTTGCAAACAAATGTTCATGGTACCGTTCTTTGTTGTGATGCGAAGAGAGAGAGAGAGAGAGAGAGAGAGAGAGAGAGAGAGCAAGAGAGAGAGTCCATATCTGGTCGACCCTTCTCCCCGGTCTCTGTCTCCTACGTTTTATCACTTAGTCCCTTTGTCCCCTTGCATTCCCTCCTTGGTCGTTGTTTTCTGCCATCAGCTTTGCTTCTGCTTTTCAGTTGTCCTCCGTCTGCTCTCCGCTTGCCAGCCTCTTTTCATCTTGGTCGTTGTTCTCTGCCATCAGCTTTGCTTCTGGCTCCTCTCTTTCTACGGCCGCCCTTTGTTGTGTTTGTTCCCTCAGTGATTCTTTTCCGTTCTCTTCTTCTTTCTCTGGTCCCTGCGTCTTCTCTTCTTTTGCTCTTAGTGTGTCTTTTGTCTTTTTCATATGTCATGGTTATAAGGCCCATCATTTGGGCGGTGCTGTTGCTCATCAGACATGGTCCTGGGACATCGCCTTTTAGAACATGGATGTCCTCTTTGTTCTTTTTGTCTTTATATCTCAGTTCTTCCGTGAACTTTCCCAGGTTTGTTACCTGTTTCTTTGACCCCCAGGTGAAGACCTTCACCTTGGAAGCTCTCAGTGTCGGCTTTACTTCCATTTTCCCGTACTCTGATACACACATGACATTGCATGTTGCACCACTGTCCAGTACAAATTCCGCTTCATGCGCTCCTTCTGTTATCTTTGCCGAGTCTGTCTTTCCTGGGGTGCTTCTGTCTGTTAGGTGTGTTGTTTCTCCTTCTTCGTCTTCCCCACTCAGCTCTGTGTGCACCTCCGACATGTGGTATAGTCTTTCCACCTTCTCTTCTCTTCTTCCTCTTCTTTGCCTGACCCTCGTGATGAACTTCTCCTTTCTTTGTCGACGTACCTGATGTACCTTGTTGTCAACTCTTGTTGTCTTCCTGGTCTTCCTCGTCGTCTCTGAATTGTACACCTTGGCACATACTGGCGTAGTGATTTCTTCCATTACATCTTCTGCACGTCTGGCCAAACGCTGGGCACGGGCCTCTGTGTGGAAATTCCATTCCGCACTTGTAACATGTTCCTTCAGGTTGTCTCCTCTCTTTTTGTTCCCTCCAGTCATTCTTCCATCGGCCTGTGCGATATCTGTTTGTCATGAAGTGTGTGTTTTCGATTTCAACGTTCTTCCCTCTTTCCATTTCCTTGGCATGTTCCGTTGCTCTCGCTTCTGCTCTCGCTAGTGACAGGATGTTCTCCAATGAGGTCGGTTCCTTGAGTATTCTTGCCCTGAATCCTGTGTCGCGACAGCCTTCTATGATCCGTAGCCTTATTGCTTGCTCGTTATCGAATTTGTCGAACTCACAATGTATCACCAGTTTTCTCAGCCTTGTCGCGAAGTCATCTACAGCCTGATTCATCAAGGTGAGTATTTGCTAATCCTTAATAGCGAATATTAAGGAATCGCTATTAAGGAATAGCAAAATGCTATTCACCAAGAAATCGCTAAATAAATTGCGATTTCTAATTATTCCTTAATTGCGATTAGCAAATTGCTAATCGCAATTAAGGAATATCTCCCCATTCATTCCTATGGGCCCAAAGGCCCATAGGAATGAATGGGAAGACATTTCAATGTGCGAATCGCAATTAGCGATTCGCATATTGAAATTGCGATTTCAAGGGTGCAGGGGTGTCCAAAGGGACCCTGTAGCACCCCTGAAATGTATGCTACATTGGTGTTGCGCACACACATGTCCCAAGGACATGTGTGTGTGTAACATGAAACTTAGAAAAATGCATTTAAGTGCATTTTTCTAAGTTTCCGCTATTTACCACGAGGTTTGACCTCGCGGTAAATAGCGGGAAATTTTTGCGAATTCGCTATTTAAAAATGTTTCAAGAATAGCATTTAAGGAATCTCTAATAGAGATTCCTTAAATGCTATTCCTTGCAAATATGCGAATTCTTAAATAGCGATTTTTGCATTTGGGATGATGAATCCCAAATGCAAAAATACTGCTCGCAAAGGGTAAGATTCTCAGAATGTGGCCCTTTGCGACCAGATTTAACAATGATGAATCAGGCTGCTAGTGTTTCGTCTACTTGTTGACACCCAATAGTAAAGGTATATCGTTCAAAGTCAATATTCCGTTGTGGGTCAAATTTGGCCGTCAGGCATTTCTTTAATTTCTCGTATGTCTTTGTTTCTTCGGCAGGCAGTGTCACCAGAAGTTCTTCAACGTCATCCCCTGCTAAGTTCAGCAGTAACCCTAATCTCTTTCCTTCTGTTACATCAGTTGCCTCCATATATCTTTCAAACCGTCTGATCCACTTTTCCCACCTTATTCCTTTTTGGGGCTCCGATAGGTTGAACGGCAGTGGCCTCCTGTATTGGCACTGGGCTTTGGGTCTGCCATCCTTGCCTTCTTGCCTTTATGTGCTCTTTTCTCTTTTTGTTCTGTCGCTTCTTTGATCTTTTGTCACTCTTTTTCTTCTTTTTCTTCCTTTGTTTTACTTTATTTGGCCTCTTCTGGGCTTTCTTAGTCCTTTTTCCTTATATTCTCCTATTCTCTTTGGGATCTTTAGTCCCTTTTTCTTCTTTTTATTCCTTTGCTTTGTTTTATTTAGCCTCTTCTGGGCTTTCTTAGTCCTTTTTAGGTCGGAGGCCTAAAAGGCTGCGCTTGCGCAGACTTAGGCTGGAGATTTAATGACTCTTAGTGCGCTGTAGGTCCCGCCTCCCTGCCCTCTCTCTCCTTCATTGGCTGGCTTCCTAAACGGAGGCCAGCCATTGGAGGAGAGATCAGTCACTCCGTTGTAGCCCCGTCCTTTTCGGATTTGGGGGCGTAATTTTTGATGTTCTTTAGACAGTGACGTTGTCCGTCACTCAGAACCTCAAAACCACGCCCCCAATTCCGAAAAATTTCAGAAGCGCCGGCCGCCATTAAGCTGTTGTTGTAGATGCGGTAGGTCGCATGCTCCCGCTGTCCATCTCCACAGAACTATATTAAACTAACACTTGCAGATCTACGGAGCCCTCTGGAGTAACCCCTTTAAGAACATCTCTCTCTTGCGTGCATATGCACATTTCCACCGCTTGTTTTTCTTTTGCCGGCGCTTTTGGTTTCCATTTCCCCGACCGCCGCCGGAAGAAGTTGCTGCACAGCAGGTCCGCAACAGTAATGGCCGCCGTGAGGGCATCCCTGGATTACTCATAATCCCACATTAAATCTATGTAATCTCGAAACAATGCCCTCCCGCCCGCCTTGGAATCAGGGGGATTCGAAAGCATAGTCCGTGTTTTATCCCCCCAGCTGCTGGGGCGGCTTGCAGGGCATATTTGCGGACATTTGTCGGTCCTACCCCCGCCTCGATGCGCACTCCCCCCCCCCTTTTTTTTGGGGTCGTAGCTGTGCCGGGCGGCCCGCTTAGCTGTGGGCCACTGAGGCTGGGGGGCACAGGGCCGGGAGGAATCTCTGTCCCTTTCGTGGCGGGTCCGAGAGCAGGAGAGTGACTGGCGCGGGTGGATCAGAAGACATACAGTGAGCGGTCTGGCTACCACCCCCCCCGGGCACTACCATGTGGGAAGGGGCAATGGCGTGTGAGGCCGGTGGGGGGCGTGCTCAGATCGGGCCTTTTGTACACTGTCGAGTGTCGACGGTCAGCGCCCCCCCTCCCCCCCGGACGCTCGATGCTATTGCACCGTACCGGCCATGCCCTGCCCCAGCTTTCGCTCGCCCCGCACAGCATAGTGTCGGGGTCCTCAGAGTGGCCAGACAGGTGCTTGCAGAATGGCGGAAAGCCACTTTCCCCCCCCCCCCACCCCCCCCCCCCAGCTTGCACAGGGTCTGGGGGTGCGTGGATGTTCGCAGGGCAGAGTTACACCAGCGTGACTCTTGCACTGGGGCAGGCCAAATACCGTCGCGGGAGAAAGAATAGATGCCGGCCGTCCAGGGGCATGTTCCCTTCCCGGCAGCGTTCAGGGGTAGGCGACGGGTTCATAAGTACGGGGGCAGCCACAGGCTTTTATCCCCAGACTTTCCCTCCCACAGCATGGCCTGCGCCTCCCCCCCTCTTTTCAATTGTGAGTCCGAATTATTTGTTAGAATAATGCACCGCTCGACTTCCTGTTCTCCAGGGCTCCGGGCGCAGACAGGTTAGTTATATTTATTCTTACTTTGTTTTTACAGTCTGCTTCATGCTGTGCTGGAGATTGTGTGCCTTTTGCCTGCGTAGCTTCGACTCTATGGCATGCTAATTTGGTTTGTTCTATTCCTGCAACAGTTCTCTCGGGATGTGTCGTTTGGTGATTTAAGGTCGGGGGCGGGGTCGGGACAGCCCAGAGGTGCTGGGTGTGCACCGGCTGCCATCTTGGTCTTATTTCGGAGTCGTTTAGGCCTTTTCATCTTGCACCCAGCTGTGGTTGTATGACGGAAATGGGTCAACTTGTCTGGGTGCTACTCGGTTGTCAAGATTGCATAACAATGCTAGGGGTTTCCATTCCATGTTGCGCTGCCCCCCCCTTTGGGACTTCCAATTCGACGTTATGGCCTGGCACCACCAGGGTCCGATCTCCCTTCCCGCACCCTTCCTGCCAACTGCGAATGGGTTCCGCCGAGATTGTGGCGTAAATGTCTGAGATGACTTCGGGAGTAAGGCCGCTTGTGCAGGCGAGGACGCGTGTTAGGGTTAACAGAGTGTGTGGTAGGACCTGATGCGGCGTTGCGAAAGTTGGGCGCGGCACCCGTATGTGGCGCGGTGGTAATGGTGGCACGCTGCCGTAGTGAGGCATGCCCGTAACATACATGGTTGAGTGGAGTTACGGTCCATGGCGAGAATTACCAGCGAGCAGGGGGCAAGCGTTTACTGTTCGACCTGACCTGGGACAGCTTCTTTCGACCGCTCAGCAGGCCGTCGGCCGACATGTGAGGCGCTAGGAGCGGGCCCCTCGATAATTTGGGTGAGTTCTACCAGGAGTAGAGGCTGGTGGCGGCCCGCAGAGACAGACCTCAATACTTTGAAAGTTGTCTTGCATTTATGTTGGCGACACAGCTGCGCTGGCATTAGTTGCATCCCGAAACGTTGTTTGTAAGAGAGGTATTATAGTTGGTAAAGCGGCAATTCAAACTGATAATTCGACTGCCTGCACACATGTGCACGGATCTCTTGGCACATGACTATGAAAAGCAATGTGACCCGACTCTGGGCACCAAGTTTAGGGAGAGGACAGCAGAATTTAGGCAGTATTCCAGGTTCGAGCCTTGGGGTCGTGTCCACAACCTGGGTCATGGGCAAATCACTTAATCTCCCAATATCTGAAGAAAGGGTAGGGCAATTCAGTGCTCACGTTGCCCTACGGCACCCGCGGGTCGAGTTTATGGAATATAAAAATACTTTCACTGCGGCTCTCCACTACGAGGATAGTGCAAATGCGATTGCAATCGCGTTAAAGAGTGGATCTGCTGGTCCTTTAAAATGGGATCTCTATCGATCTCAGATAACCTGTGATCGTGTTACTAGCGCGAGTAACAATATCCCTATAAACAAACGAGCCCCTATTTGCATATGTGGAAATCTGCCTTGTCTATGTGGCAACACTTGTTTTAGTTCCGGCATCATTCAGACAGTCTCAGTTTCCTATCGCCTACCACTACCCATTTCAAAGCAGAGTAATCGACTCTAATCAAATCAAACAAACTCAATTGTGCTGCTGCAACAACAGCCCTTGCCTTGCTAGACAATGACTTACACTCTACTGCGCCAGGCTAGTCACCACTGCCAACCGAAAAATTTCGAATAATTCGGTCAAAAAATAATGTAATACAACGGCTGATCAAGCGCACTCCCTCTGGGCATGCAGGTGCTTCACAGATACTTTCCGCCCTGTTTTAGTTCTATTTTTCAATGAACGGCACTGAAGCACTCCGGCTTTGTATGTATGTATTTAGTGAAACTACAAACCCTGGCTCGTAAATAGCCAATGATTAATAAATAAACAAAACAAAAACGAAACTGGCTGCAGATCTTCTTCGTGAAATGGTCATGTCAACCTGTGTGGTTTATTGACAGGGTTCCGCTGTGCAGTGCGAACTAATACCGACATGGCTCTGTATCACTTGAACACAAAGTTTTTGCCATGGTTGCGCTTGCTTGTGATCCGGTTTTTGTGCCTCTGTTACCTAGGGCGTTACTGGGCAGAGAGTTGTGTGTGGCTCTGTGTGTGTGCGTGCGTCTCTGTGACTCTGTGTGTGTGACTCTGTGTGTGGGTGAGTGCGGGTGGCTCTGTATGTGTGTGTGGGTGTGGCTCTATGTGGGTGCAAATGCAATAGGTCTCGCATTTGCGAGGGATTAAGCTATTGGCATTGTAAATGTCAATGCCATTTATTTATGTTTTAAAAACATAAATAATGTCATGAGCAATGCCAATAGCTCTAACTTTAACAATGCCGAGACCATTGCATTGTAAATGCTTGTTCTTTATATTTTCTTCTTTTTTTTTGTATCTTGCTTGTTCCTTTTTCTTCTCTTTTGTTTCTTCCTTTGTTTTACTTTATTTGGCCTCTTCTGGGCTTTCTTAGTCCTTTTTCCTTATATTTTCCTCTTTTTTCCTTGTATTTTGCTGGTTTTCAGTCTTGCCTGGCATTAATATGGCCACCCTGTTGGTTCCTATGATCTTTCTTTGTATTGTCCTTTTCCCAAAATGGCCGCCACTCTTCTCGCGAGATTTCGCGATCGAAATCTTGCTCGCCTGACTTTAAAATGGCCGCTTCCCAGACCACGCTTCTGATTGGCCCAGCCGCCTGACCGTAACATGGCCGCCGAGACTCTCGCGAGAGCTCGCGCCTCAATTTCGATCACACGCTTTCTTTCGCGCTCACCGCACTTTTTGGCAGTCTCTTCAGAAGCGGTCGGGTGGGCTCCGATGTCGCTCGTTTCTCCTTTCCTTCTCACAAATCCAGGGTGGGCACCTGGTTGTTCCTGATGGCGCCGTCAATCAATACGCGTCGATCTACGCGTCGGCTCGTTTCTCCTTCGTTGCCAGTTGTCGTGTCCTTGTAGTGGGCGCTGGGCAGCACATCAAATGCAGGACACAGGTTGGTTGTACAATGCTTTATTTATTACATTATCTTGTAGCCGGTTACATGCACGTCTGTCTCCGTGTCCGTCCTGGTCAGTCTGATGTCCTTCCTGTCCCCTAACCGGATGTGGTGTCCGGTGACCTGGCACCTCCCTCATGACCCACAGGGTCCTAGTGTCCTCCAGTCCTTATCTGTCAGGTCACGACAAAGGCCAACAAAGTTCACCAGCACTTCAGGTCACATCCGGTGATAAGCAATGAATCAGGCTCACTCAAGCTACCATAAAAAATATATATATATATGTTAGGAACCACGGGAAAGTACCATCAATGTCAACCCCACCCAGCACCGAATGTCCACAAATCACACAGAAAGACTGGGTGGGGGGGTTTGGAGGGCATGGGGAGCGGTAGGGGAAGAGCAAGAGAGACAAAGAAGGGACGGGCATCATTTATGAGTGTAAAAGGGTTGTGCCATGGGTGTTGTTGCGCCAAAAATGTAGGCCTCCCAGTTGAGGTGTAAGGAAGGCCCAACAAGGAGAAATATCTTAATTTCTCTTTGTTTTCCCTTTTTCTATGTGTATTGCATTCTGCAGCACACATAGAAAAAAGAAAAAGCCTCTTTTGATTGTTTTTCTGCAGGAAGGTTTCCCTTCCTGCACAAAAACAATCATCCCCTCAATGCAGGCACCCTCGCACAATGGTGCAAAGGTGTCTGCGTTGGCGCACAGCAGCCTTTTGTGCGCAAGTGCGGGGGAAAAGGACAGGAATGTGCTGGATCTCATAGATACAACATAACAATGTAACAATGTCTCAACTAGGGATCATTTAGCATGGACAGTTAGAAAAACAGCATACATCATAAAAACCAGGGGAAGAGGACAAAGGGAGACCACAATGGAAGGAGTGAAATTAAAGTTTTTAATTATCGCAATTGATTTCTGCGCTTACATACCTTTCTGGATATACTTGTCTCTTTATTGACCACTATTTGTTATATTTTCCCGCTGTTCACGCTGTTTTTCCACTTTGTGTCACTGCGCCGCCACCTGTCACTAGCACGCCCAGTGCCCACTTGTGTGTTATGGTCACCATACACTTTAATTGTACAGTAGTGCTGTTATAACTACCTGTAATAACTAAAAACTTTAATTTCACTCCTTCCATTGTGGTCTCCCTTTGTCCTCTTTCCCTGGTTAGATCTCGGCCTGATCCAGTGCATGCGCTTGCCTCGGCCGAGACATTTAGAAGCCGCTTTTGGAAGTGCTTCCAAAGCGGTGATCAGCTCACCTTCATGCGCACAAGCATGCGCACAACGTGCACGTCACTTTTTTTTACAGCACACGCACGTGCGCACAACTCGCGTTGCATTGCTTCATGCTTGATGCAAGTCTGTGTATTTGCCACTATCGAACCCCGCACTGCCACCCGCCCTCTTTGCCACCATCGTCCCCACCCACTGCGACCCGCCCTCTGCCACCCCGAGTGCCACCCACCCGTCGCTTCTTGTTACTGTTTGCTTTGTAACCGTTACTGCATTTTAACTGCGTTTGCAGATGATTGAGGCAATTAAAAAAAAAACAGAAATTAAACTTTAATATGTACTTTGTCAAAACTGAGTAACATCAATTGGATAATAGTACCACCTGTTATTTACAGCGCTTCGAATCTGCATAGGTGCGGTTTGAAATGCTACATAGAAAGTTTTTTTCAGTGAATAAAACCATTATTGGCATGGTGTTTGGCATACTTTAATTTCGGACATTGTGCATACCTATATTGTATATGGGGGAAATGTGAGTTTATAATTTCCCGCTTACACTTTAGGTTGGTTAAATGGTCACTTATTCATAAAACATTCAGCGTTTACTTTTCTTGGTGGGATGAAGGAAACTGTGGTAGTGCTTTTATACACGTAACAACTTTTAGAGTAGGTTCTAAAACAAGGTATTGTTAGAAAACCTAGTGCTTATACACTTTGCTCTTCACATATGTACTTTGGCAGAAGCAGGATTTACTCCGAGTAGCCGCCTGGGTGTTAAAGATGTAAAATAAAAATTTTCATTTCTGGAAATACTCGACCTTGGATGACGATGTCAAAACAGATGCAGTTCTGGTCCTTTCCGTGTTTGGTGAGGCACACATTAAATCAGTTAGCACATGGCTGCGCCGAAGGAGTAAGGAACATGGATGTGGTCACATTTTAGTTTCGGAAGGCCACCTGTGAAACTTGTCGACAGTGATCGCTAATTTTTCTGAAACTGCTTTCTAACGATAGCACATCCCCCCTGTTTGACTTCCAGGCACCGGCTACTCTTTTCTCATGAGGGGATGATGGGCCAGAAAGCGGACAGTGAGGTGCAATTTTGTTGGCAGAGTCTGTTTTCGCACGTATCCTAAAGCATTTTACAACTGCCACATATTGACACATTGAATTCTTCTTGAGAACTCCTCTTGTCTTCGTTAACAACCAGTTCATCTTCGTTATGCTGTACAAAGACAAACATTGTTTGCCTTTGTGTCTTTGTATCTTGGAATTGCCCCTTTATTAAGGATTTCCAGAGCACCTCTTTGCAAGTGGCTCTTATCAGAGCAATATTATCTTATTGTCACCCGGAGCTTCATAAAGTGCCACTTATTTACGGCTGAACAGCAGAATGTTTAAATGGCCCATTGAGTTGCTGGTACTTTCTCTGTGACGCCTTACGGTGCCCAGTATGTGTCAAAACACACAAGGTGCCTTCTAGCGACATTTGCACTTCTGCATGAGCTCATCTCATTCTTTTTTAGGTTGAGCTTAGGCATTGCTTTAGCAATGCTTATTGGCAAGATATTTAGTGGGGCTTTTAAAAGTGTACCCAAAGTGCGGATTAGGTACAGTGCATGTGAGCACAACCACGCCCATTGTGCACAGCTTCCATTTGCCACCAGACACTTTGTGCGCGCGCGCATGTGCTCCTCCTCTGCTGCCACTTCAGCTCACCAGGCTGAACACCCCCTCACCCCTCGCTCGCCAATGTCCCTTCCACACTTCCTTTGAAATCGCAACGAGTTCTTACAGGCTAATGGCCCTTCCCCACCACAGAGCGCACATTGCTTGTTTACTCTCCCAATTTGTCCACAGCATCACTGAACGCCACAGCATCACTCGTCGCCACCACAACATCACTCAGAGCCACCACAGCATCAATCTGTGCAACCATTCAACAACAACTGGTTCAAATAGGTTCTTTCAATGTTTCAAGCGTTATTACAAATGTCACAAAAAGATGTTAATATTTTACTTCTGTTCTTGGATTTTCGTCACAATAAAATCACTGAACATAATCTTCACGAAAGTTAATTACAAAAGTTTAAGCTATTGCCATTATAAATTACAATAACTTTTATTTAACTATTAATTATTTAAAAAAATTAAAAGCCATTGTTATTTGTAAAATCAATACATCTAAGTCAGGTAAATATAACACATATTGCATTACAAATGCTATAGGTGTCACATTTGCGAAAGTTATAACTATTGGCATTGTAAATGACAAAGCTATTAATTTAGCTATTTTTAAAACCAACATATAAATAAAAAATGTGTCATTTACAATACCAATAGCTCAAACTTTCCTAATGCGAGATCTATTGCATTGCAAATTCTTGTTTTATGATGTATGCTTTTTCTAACTGTCCATGCTAAATGATCCCCAGTTGAGACATTGTTACATTGTTATACTAATTACCCGGTCTCACCTGGGTTAACGGGCCCTACTCCTGTTGTCATTGCCTTGTATCTCATAGATAGGGCGCTTACCTGCCCTTTTCTTTTGCCATAGGGCAGAGCAGCAGGAAGGCCTGCTGTGCTTCCCTACGGGAAAAACACATAAATGAGGCCCTCTATTTCTTTCTTTCATTCTCCTATTCCTCCCCTGCTCGCTTTCTCTCTTTCCCTATTTTCCTCTCTCTCTCTCTTTCTCTCCCTCTCTCTTTGCCATCTCTCATCACATCATCAATATTTATGTTGCACTATAAAATGCCAGAATCTTTATACTCACCTGCTCACCGTTTTCATTAAAAATCAATATTGGCATGGAAGACACCTGATTGGAATTGAACATGCAGACACCCACCATAAGTGATTCTGCCTCTCCTTTGTACCCAACAAACACACCCAGCAGACACTACTCCTGAAGTCCCACATCTTCAATTCAGGTAGGACAGTCCTTCCACAGCCAATAGAAAACTGCATGGTTCTTTCCCCTCTTTGCCCAAGTACCTGGCCCTAGGTTACAGAATGAAGTATTAAAGGTGAGAGTGGGGTGTAACCAAATCTTTTCGTCCCCTAAACTGTGTAATGCTGTTCGGTATGGTAATGGATTTTGCACATGCTCCCTGGATGTAAAATGCTCCACATTTGCCAAATGTCCTAATAAACTTTATTTTTACCTTATCTTACCACACACATTTTGTAGGATCCTACCAGTCCAGGTACTCACCAATAACCAAGCCGCACATGGAGAGTAAAGTTACACGTTTTTATTCCGCTGTTTGTAAGTCTGAACTCAACATTCTAAGCCTGCTTTCAAATCACCCCTTAAATACTTAAGTTACAGGCCAAAGGGGTACAGTAGGTGATCGTCAGACAATGTTTGAATGTTTTTGGTGCTTTTTCATGTCAATTTGTCTTTATTTTGGATTTTTCCTCACATTTGACTAGTCCCAGATGTGTATGTCTTTTTTAAATAAACATCGACATTGCACAATTATAATTGTCACTTTCACTCGAAACTGATACTGAGGACTTCTTTGTCGAAGATTTCGATGACGATTGACTTGGTTTAGTGTTGATTTGCCTCAGTTGGTTTGACTGCTTAGCTTTGTGGGAGCGCATTGAACGAGGTAGCGTTTGGTCGGCCATTTTGTCTTCATGCTGTGGCGCACTTATTTTTCTATTCGCCTTGGAAGTCATCACAAAATGGTTCGCTTTACCGCAGCTTTGAGAACTTGTTCTAAGCTCAGAGTTTCCTTCAGCATTCATCGTGAAAAGGAATCTGGCACACGTCCATCTATTACTCTGAGGCGGGTAGGTTCCTCATTTTAAACTCCTTGCACTTACAGTATTTCACCAGAACATCCAGTCTGTCAACAAACTCATCAATGGTTTCACCTGGTCGCTGGTGCTCTTGCCTGAATATGTATCTTCCATAATCCCCATTAAACACTGGATTAAATTTAAGATTCAAGGCTGCTTTGATTTTATCGTACATCACTTCACCTTCTTGTGTCATCTTTTTCATGGCTTCTTTCATTCATTGACCAGCCATGTTCTTTAGATACTTTATAGTCATTTTATCACCTTTTTCTTGTATTGCATCTATGAAATCTTCAAAAGTCTTTATCCATGCAGTTCATCTATTACCAATATTGAATTTCTTGGAAGTATCAAATACCAGTAGCGGCTCCTGGTGAGAGTGCTACCGGGCGGTGATGTGGGGCGTTGGAGGGGCAGGGCCGGGGGTAGTAAACACTGGAATATGGATGAATGCAGCTAAGTTGACAATTAAGTCAATAAAATGAATTTTGTTGCCCGCGCGCGCTGCATCGCATTTGGCGATGCAGCACACGCACCAGAATTCGTTTTATTGATTTAATTATCAACTTACCTGCATACATCCATATTCCGGTGTTTACTACACCCTACCCTTTCCCTCTCCATGTCACCGCCCGGTAGCACTCCCACCAGGAGCCGCTACTGCAAATACAGTTGGCGGTTTTAAGAATGCAGTAGCCTTATGTGCATTGGTGGATAGTAGAGGTCTCTCTGGTGCTTCTTGTTAAACTTGATCAGGCAGAGCTTTTTTATCGCCTTGTGACATGCTGGCTGCTAGGTCAGCCTTACCAATGTTTCGAGCTTGGATCTTGCCCTTGCTCTCCATTGGAGCTCTTTACTCGGTGGTTGTCTCGGGGGCTGTTTTGGGCACCCACTTCGCAACTCTGATGGTGGGCTGCTCTGTTAATGGACAGTTCTGCAAGGACAATCCCCAGCACTTTGTGGCTCGATAATTAATTAATGGTTTTGGTAAGTAACTAAATCTTTGTACTCTAGAAGTCCATGAAAGCAGATAACATTGGTCAGGTTTGTGCTCAAATGTTTCTTCATAGACACCTGGTTAACCTTTATTTTGTAGCACATGAACTTTAATTAGATTGTTACTGAAATATTGTTGTGTGCAGCTTTTGTAACCTGGTTTAATACTCCTTTAGCTTTCTTACTCCTTATAGCTAATGGTATTAATTTACGTAATGGTGCAATATCTTTTATTTGCAAGGATATCCTTTATTTTGGGTTTTCTTGCTGATGTGTTCCTTCAGGGTGATTCAGTGTCTAAGTGACTTGCTACTTGAGTAACTTGGCATTGAGTGATTGTTCAGGTATGAAATACATCCCGGCTTACTTTGTTAAATCAGGTTCGAATTAGTTGTTGCTTGTTTTTCCTAGTGAATGGTAGGAGTTTGTGTTGATTGGGATTGAGTTTTAGTTTGGGACTGAACACACAGGTTTGGATGAAGTACAGGTAGTATGTGAGAAGTTGGAATTCTGGAACAGAGAATAATTAGAGTGCTGGTGAATTTCGATGCTGTTATCACATATTAGTGTCTCAACAGGCTACTTTTAAAAGTTGATGAAGAGGGAGAACAAACTGGAACCCTGTGGAACCTCAGAGGTTATAGTGCTTTTCTAGTACCTGGAGGGATCAATATGAATGAACTAATGGCAGTGGATTAAAGAAAATTGCTGTGAAACCTATTGAATTCAAGTTATAAATGAGAGTTGGGTGATCAATGGTGCACATGAGAGGTCCAGCAATATTAGGAGGCACAGTTCTATTTTGATTATGGTCAGGAGAAATATGATTTGCCTATAATTTATGATATAAGTGTCTACAATCATCTCCCCTGATGATTGCCCGACACCATTAATATATGGTAAGATCATTGTTATGGCAATCCATGCATTTGTTTGTTTATCTTGTTAGTCCGAAAAAGTCCAAGAAGACCAAGAAGGCCTGGAAAAACAGTCTACTGAAGAAAATGAAAACATACCTCCCTGAAAAGCAGATTCTGAATGTTTGGCTGCTCAAGCCCTCATATTCCTCCCAGATGGGCCTCAATTAATGGCATACTACATGCTGCAGCATGCCTCATAAAAGGCCTTAAGAAGTAATAACACCCACACTGCTGAAAATATGCTTCTTCCACTTGCCAGTCAGTAGCATCTTTGAAGCCAGCTGCATCATCTACAAAGGCATCACAACTTTTTGGAATATTCATCCCTTCCATGGTGCTCAGGCCCCTTGGGAAGGTGTAAGCATATGGTTTTACAATGTGTGGAAGTTACCAGAAGATTTATGAGTGTTCCTTGTGTCCTTTGTGCTTTTATAAAACGTATAGGTTTATGTGCGTTCTCACCTGTTCATCTGTCAGTGAGGTACATTACAGTCTAGGACCACACTCTGTGTTTATCAGCTAGTTCAGTAGGTGGGGCTGCAGTGGTTACCAGGCCTACTCATGCATCTGTAGTATTAGTTGATTGTTGAACAGTCCAGTCCGGGTGTTCCAGGAAAACCGCGAGAGGCGAGAGGCGAGAGCCAGAGAAACCACAAGCAGACCGCGGTGCGGTGAGAGGTGGCGAGTGGAGGAAGCGATCGTCAACCAGCGGCATACTGAAATATCGCCGCCCCTCGCTGCCCACCCATCATCACGTACCGCGCACCGGCCCCTGCAGGAGGGGTTTGGAAAAGATTTTGGGAAACCCTGTAGCCTGCTGCCTGTTGGAGTTTGTTGGAGCCATCCGGCGAGGGGGCTCAGCAACGCGGTGCATCGCAGCAGCAGAGGCTGAATTCCTCGACCCTCCTGACCCATGGTAAGGAGCGCCTTACAGAGAGGAACCGCTAGCCTCGAGGAGCCGCGACCCCCTGATAGCGCGGCAAAAACGCTCTTCAGGCATAGGCGTGGAACAGAGAGCGCACTCTCCTCGCAGCAGAAGGTCCGTGTCTCCCTGCCCTGCTCGGCTCCGCTCAGCTTTGATCCCGGCCTGTCCCACAGCCTAGTTTTGGACCCAGCCTTGGGTTCTCTAGGCTGGCTACTTACAGGGAGAACACAGTGAGCGGGCGAGAGGCGAGACAGGGGGCCTGGTCCAGATTTGCAGCGCTGCAGGAGCCCCCCCTTGCAGCAGGGGGGCAGCAGGAGGGCAGTGTTCCCAGCATCGGCAGGAGCCACGAGGGTCCACAGCGACAACAGTGACAATAGTGCCCCTTAAGGTGGCGTAATGCCTTTAAACCAAGCATCTACTTTTCGCGGACTGCGGTCCCCAGCAGACCTACCACCAGCAGAGTTACCCCAACAACACCGGCAGGAGCCGGGAGCCCCTGACAGCGGCAGGGCCTGCAAGGTCTGAGCACCAGAAGGAGTTGCGATGCTGCAAGCTTCCCACAGCGCTAGAAGCCGCTTACATACGGCCGGAGCCGCAAGCGCTTCGACTGAAGCAAGGAGGCAGAAGGTACACTCCTTTTCCAACACCGGCAGGAACCGCGAGCCCTCCTGCAGCGGCAGGAGCATAGTCTCTCCCAGCCAGTCTCCCCATGGCAACTGTAGCCTCCGAGTGAGACTCCCCCCTCAGCACCTAGTAAAAAGTACCAGGAATTCCCTTGGGCGGAAGCTGCAATAGCTAAGCAACAGCGACTAGTGCTAGTAACCAGTACTTCTTGCTAGTAACCAGCAACTAGTGCTAGTAAGCAGTACCTGTTAGCGAAAGCTAAGGAAGGGCAAGGCGGTCTCCAGCCCCTGGGTGTGCATCAAAGAACATAGCCTCAAGGCTTCGCACAGATGCGATCAGGAACCATCCGACAGGGGACTACAAAAAGACCGCAAAGAAAACAAGGAAATAAAAACAAAAAACTTAAAGTACAAGAAGAGGAGGACTTACAAACTAACATTGGCGAAAACGGAGCTGGCCACAGGGATAGGTTGGTTTCAGTCCCCACCCCACCAACAAAATCGAAGTCCAAACCGAACCATCAAACAGGTATTCAAAAGTTATTTTTCCTAAAAGACCCCATGGTGGCAATGTACGCCCACCTAAAGGAATTAGCTCTGCTTCCAACCCCAATACAGCAAGCTAAAACACAACCTTCTCTTAGAGGTTCCCCAGGCATGTTGGCCACCGCATCACCAAGAGAAACATCGCCAGAGAATCGGTTGGCTCACACCGACGGCAGGAAACTGGTGCCAGTAATAGCTCAGGTGCACCAGGCTGCTCCTGAAACGCCAGGATTAATTCCTAAAACAAAATCCGAAGAGTCAACCGAAGCTCATAAAGAATCCAGCACAAAATCAAAAATAATAAACATCGGAGAAACTGCGGAACCATTGGATCTAGAGGCCCCCACGGGGACAAGTAGAGAGCGTGGAAAATTTCACTCCCTTTTAGAAGGATCAATACAGGTACAAAATGATCCTTCACTCATTGCAAATCCTAACGCCGGCAAATCTCCGCTGGAAAACATGAAACAGTGCCGAGTTAATACAAGATGGTCAAAAGAGGAAAAAATCGACCTAATAAAATCAGCAGCAACCGTAGCCTCAAAGGAAGTGCCGCTCGGCAAATCATTCTCCAACTTAAGCGAGGCAAATCTGATTGAAATTCTGGAGTCATTAGAAGGGAGGGGACAGGAAAAGGATCACTGAACCCCGAGCCCAAGGAAAAGAACCCCACAAAGAAGAGCAATTTTGGTCTCGTCAACACCCCTGAATCCTCAGAGAAATCAAGACGCCAACTCGATAGAGCTGCAGGAGGATGGCCACAGCCCTATAACAAACAAACAACTAATCCTTTCGTCACCAATAACCATCTCCTCCGGAAATGGGTCAAACCCTGGGTTGATAGCCCTGGCACAACATAGCGAAGACAATCATAATATGCAAAGGGCCCAAACTCTGATCCATACCCTGGAACAATCCATAAAAGTTCTAAATTTTCAGTCAGATAAAATGGATGTGCAAATTGACCTTATCAATCTCATTGTCAGTCACATTTCTGGAGTAAATAAAAAATTAGATATAATAACATCGTAACTAACAAAAAGAGACACAAACAATCAACTAGCCTCATGCCACTCCAGACCGATAATAGAGAAACTGGCAACCCTTCCGGAACTCCTAAAAGAGGTTCTAGGGGCCTCAAAACATTCTTTAAATACCCACACCCGAAGAATATCTCAAAAACCGGTCGCGCAAGAGCAAATCGTTCACCTTCCCAAAGCCAACAATGAGGGACCAAAAAATACCAACGAGGCACAAACAAAATTAGAATTTGAGATAAATCAAAGTCAATGCGAAGATCAAACAGCGGCATTACAGCTAACAACAGGGGTGGGAGGTAAAATCACAAAACAGGAAAGAAAGCGCGCAAGGAAGGCTAGGCTAAAATATAACAAACAACCTAGCCCTGCCCCGGTTAAATTATTTCCACTCTTTGCAGCAAAATCAACCACGAAAATAAATGAAACGCTACTCTCCTCATCCGAGGCAGGAATTGCTGAAAGAAATCAAGCACACTGTACGCAGACTTCCTGCACAAATAGTCTTGGTCTTAGTCACATGGCTAAACCTCCTACTGCCCCCCAAACCAAGCTAGGAGCTAGAAGTCCAACTCTACAGGACAAAGCAATTGGAAAAGAAACTCTGGTCGTGCAGCAACCAAAGAATTCAATATCACATGACAATGAACAGGGTGAACTAGTACACATGAAAAATCAGCAAACAGCTGGAAACAGAAATCCAAGGGGCAGCAAAGTACAAAGTACTCAACAATCTGCACTTCAACAAGCAGAAACATATGAGGGGCCTGACTTACCAGAGCATAACTTACACCCAGATAACAGGTCGGAGGCTCCAACGTCATCTATCTCTCAAATCCCCCCCAAACTAATAGCTGTAACAATAAGGGGAAAGGGTCGCCACTGTAAGCTTTCAGTCCAGGAGCAAGCGGACCAGCAAATAAGGACGTCGGCCCGAAAAGAATCAGGCCCACTGAGTGCCAGGCAAAAGGTACTAATCTCATTCCCCGCAGAGTCTGAACAAGGAAGCGGTCAAGAACCCCCGCTTACCCTCACAGGAACCGGTGGAAGAAACGAACTTGTACCCTCATCATTCGAAAAGCAAGTCGAATTTGACGAGTGCAAATTGAAACTGTCTTTTATCCCGGAATACTCATCAAAAGGCACCCAGGATACGCTCAATAGTGGAAACCTCTTGAGACTCTTCCACGAAATCCCCGAACTAAAAGGAATCCGTTCATGTGACCTAATTTCGGTGGAATTCAAGGAAACACCTGGGAGGGGGACAGAGGAGTCTCTGACAACTTGGTCGTCCAAAGACCTGGTGGACAACATTGCAGCTATGAGTGGAAGATTCGAGGCATGGGGCATTAGGCTTAAGACATTGCAACGCCCAAGGTATCCATATCCCTTTCTTAACAAATCAAATGAAGGGAAAAGTCCAGGAAAACATCAGCCCACATGCTTACGCGGAGCAAGTTCCAACTCACCGATACCGCCCTGCAAAAGAACAGGCACCCCAAAAGTGAAGGTCTGGACACCATTGGGGGAAGCTTACAGGAAATCAAGGACTGGTCCTGGATCCCAAAAACGCTGAATAATAAGTATTCCTAACCAAGGAAGTAAAATAACGGGACTGGCAAGGGAAGACACCGAATTAATTAACATCTCGCTCTGTTCATGGAATGTGCATGGCTTTAGGGACATGGGCCAAGATCAAGATACCTTAACTTTCTTTATGCAACAACAAATAATCTTGCTCCAAGAAACATGGATCATGGGGGCAACCTCAATACCCGGTTTCATTGAACATCGTTGCCTGGTAGAAAGATATTCAAATTATGGTCATCCGAGAGGGGGCTTATCAACTTTCATTACTCAAAAATTGAACTGGGAAACGGAAGGAATAGACACAGGGGCAAACTGGATCCAAGTGATCAAGGTAACCGGCAAGGAACTAACCACACAACTCCTCCTAATCAACGTTTATATCCACCCGGAGAGAAAGAATCAGAACAGAAAATACTCTAATAAAGTTATTAAATGAACTGCAGAAAAGCCACATAAAATCTCACATGGTGATTGCTGGCGATTTTAATATCATTCTTCTAGCGACTAAACGGGGAAGAAACAGTAAATCTTCACAGGGTGCGTCCGATTTTGCTTGCAAACTAGCAGCACTCAACATGATAATCATAAATGGCAACCCCCCGTGGGATTCGCCCCCTGTGGCAACATACCTGAGCGGAAAGGTCACCTCGACAATAGACTTTATAATAACTAGCAGTAGCCTGTTTACACAGATAAACAGCTTCAGAACAATTCCACGAGCTGAAAGTGACCACCTTCTGTTGACCTTGAACCTGAAGAATAAAACAAAAATCGCTCAAAACTGCAATGCCATTATGCAGCCGCCAGAAACGTTCAATCTGCGTAAAGTAAAATGGCGAGGAGTGGCGCCACAATTCATAGAGGAGAAAGTAAAGGCCTTTAAAGAAACCCAAGGCCCTGTACAAGAACAGGCTCATGTAATCCATTGGGAGAAATTTGCCGAGTTCTTGCTTCAAACTTTCCCAGTTTCCAAGCTACAGAGGTCTACAAAAACCGCCAGAAGGGAGCCATGGTTCAATCTTGCTCTCAAAATGCGCAAAAGAGAGATCGCGAGAGAAGTGCGACGCCTAGCCCGAGTGGGAGATAAGGGCCCAAAACAAGAAAAAAGAAAGTTGCAAATACTAAGGAGCGACTACAGAAGGAACTTGGGCAAAGCAAAATCAGTGTATAAAGAATCAACCTGGCAGCAACTATTATCTGCCAGTAAAAAACCCAACAGCAGCGATTTTTGGGGGATCATCAATACATTAACAGCTGGTCCAACACTTCAGCAAGAGGCAGGAATCGGTGCAAAAATTTGAACAGGCCACGTAAAAACCCTGTTTAATAAACTCACGATGAGTCCCGAACAATTACTCCAGGGGCCACACCATGACCAAAAGGAAGCTCAAGCCGCACCCATTCTCGTTACATTTGAAGATAGTTCATCTCATTTGTACTCTCTTATCAATGAGCAAAGCCCTCTTACAAATGCGAAAGATCTAAGCAGACTTATAAAGAAACTAAAGTCTCAGGGAGCGGCTGCGCCAAACGGCATACCAAATGCAATTTTCAGGAACAACCCAGAGTTGTGGTCGGCAATCCTTGCTCCCGTCTTCAATGAGATTTACTTGCACTCAAATATCCCAGCTTCTTGGAGGGGGACCATCATCCACCCCATACACAAAAAGGGAGATCACTGTAAGCCGGGGAACTATAGATTAATCTCACTGATTGACGTGGAAGCAAAATTGTATGCTTTGTGTCTGCTAACCCACTTGCAAGGCTGGATGGAGGAAAAAAACATCATCCACAAATTCCAAACAGGATTCAGGCAAGGCATGGGCACCCAATCTAATCTCGCAACTCTAGCCCTCTTGACGGAACAGGCCCAGCGAAAGAAACTCCACCTCTTCGCCTGTTTCGTGGACATCAAATCCGTATTTGATAGAGTGAGCCTGTGTCACCTATGGAACAAACTTAAAAGATGGGGCCTGCCGAATGTACTCCTCACCGCTATCAAAACCGTGTATACTAATACCTGGACAGGAGTTAAGCTGGGAAATGGGTTGAGCACCACCGCAAGTATTCACACACAAGGCGGTTTGAAACAAGGCAGTATTCTGGCCCCCAGCCTCTTCAACCTGTACTTATCTGACTTAGCCCCACACTTTGAAAAACCAGACTGCTACCCCCCCGAAACTGGCTAATGAGCAAGTCGCAATCCTCCAATACGCAGACGATATAGTCTTGCTGAGCCAAACCCCAGTGGGGTTACAGAGATCAATAAATAACCTGGTATCCTACTTGGACACGGAACAGCTGGAGATAAATAAAGATAAAACTAAAGTTGTCCGCCTAGCTGACAGTAGAAAACTAAAGTTCAAATGGATGGTTAAGGGGGCTCACGTAGAAGAAAAAAGTTCAAATAAGTACTTGGGTGTGATTATCGGGCAGGGTACAACTCACAAAGAACACAAACTGGCCCTCAGAGCCAAGGCCCAGTCTTTGATCTATGCTTATAGATTAATTCAGAAAAAATTGGACTGCCCAAACCATTCCCACCTGCTAAAAGTAATGGCCGCCCAAATTCAACCCAGTTTGTCCTACAGCCTGGTCCCCTGGTGTGGCAAAGATTCGTATTTACAGAATGAGTTACAGTCAAAAATTTACAAATCGGTTTTTGATCTGTCAAAATGCACCTCGCCTGCCCAGGTAAGACTAGAATTTGGGCTCCAGGATCAGAAATACAGGGGAATGAGCAACTTCATTAAATTCTGCCATACTCTCCGATTATCCAAAGTGGGCACTCTGAACAGCCTTTGTTGGGACGAAGTCAGGTCACAGAAGGAGCAAGAAATGCCAAACTCCTGGGGGAGTTTCCTGAGTACCTCTTTCGCTATGGTGGGACTTCAACCAGTATGGGACAATGCGATGGACAGAGTTTCTTTTAACAAAATAGTAAACGTTGCGACCAAAAAGAAATCTTTACTGGAAGATAAAATGGCGCTTACAAAGAGGCGGCATGGATGGACAGTTATAAAATCGTATAGGACGTCAAAACTACAAGCCTATTTATCTGCCCATTTCAGTTCTTATTTAAAGATGTGCTTTTTAAAGTTCAGGATGGGTGTGCATGACTCCAAGGACTTATCCCCCTCATGGATGCCACCTTTTAATTCAGAAGCTTGTCGACTATGTGGATTTAAAAAAGAAACCCTAATCCATTTGCTATGTGCCTGTCCAGCCATTTTAAGCCAAAGGAGATAGTATCTAAAGGCGATTTTCATCAAATTGAACATTCGATTTAGCAGACAAGCAGTGATACGCTGGCTGGAGGGCTCGTCATGCATCCTGGCTTGCCGAGGAGTCAAATATATGAAACTCGTCAATAGTTTCCTATTGCAAGCGGATGATGACCAAATATAAACTCATGTAATACCACCCCATACCCTTAATTGGGGTACACATCTTTATTGTTCTGCTGTAACTTGATTTTAAAACTGTTCATAGTACAATTTTATAATAACGGAATTTTATACTCTTGGAATTTATGCAAGACAAAGCACAGATTTAATACGATCTTTCGCATCATGACAATTTTAGCCGCCTGTGTAGATGTATTTTATTTTTCTAGGGGTTGGGGGGGTTGTAATGATTTTAAATAATCAATCAATAAACTTAAACTTGAAACTGTAGTATTAGTGCTGGCCCGGGCAAAGAATGTGTCTGTCACGCCCTCCATTTGAACTATTAGTACTAGCTACCTAATTGTTAAACCTGGCATCTTTGGCGTGGTCTTGCCCCAAATATTTTGCCTTCAACCCTCATGTTTTGCTGACTTCTTTATTTTGCTCACTTTAAGACTGTGCACACTTTGCCACTGCTAACCAATGCTAACATGCATGTGCTCAATGCATAAATCATGGTAGAATTGGCTTATACACAATTGGCGTATTTAATTTACCTGTAAGTTCCTAGTAAAGTGGCACTTAAAGTGACCAGGGCCTGTACATTAAATGCTACTTGTAGGTGCCTCAGCACTGATTGTGCACTCCAGTTAAATAGCACTTTAAACATCTCTCAGGCCTGCCATTGTAGCCTCATGGGAGTAGGTTACGAGTTCATGTTTGCTGTCTTTGGAATTATGGTGAAAAAAACCTCTCTCATGCTGAGGTCAGATTTTAAATTACAATTTTGAAAATGCAATATTTAGAAAGTTATCATGACAAGATGATGGATGGACTGCTAGAGCTTTTCAACCATGTATCCCCAGTCAAGAGTTCTGGGTTAAATCCATTATTCTTTTGCTCAGTATGCCACCCCAGTTTGGATCCAGCCATATAGAAATCAGTCTTGGCCCTGCTCCTTGTGGGAACAGTCCAGACCGGTCCAGGACATGTCCATCCTGGACCAGAATCAAGTATCTTGTGACTGGTTTCTGAATATCACCCCTCATCAGCCAGGCTGGCTTGAATCCAGTAGCACAGCAACCAAGGGACCCATGTCTGGTCATACCCATACCCTTGGATACTTAGGGCTAACAGCAAATACAGCAAGATGATGGATGGAGTGCTGTAACTTTTTAACTCCCCATCCCCAGTCAAGAGATCTGGGTTGAATCCATCATTCTTTTGCTCACTTTCCCACCCGAGTTTGGACCCAGTCAAATGCAATTCAGTCTTGATCATGCTCCTCATCGGAACAGCCCAGCCAGAACTGCCAGAACCGGCCCCCCCTGGACCGGAATAAGCCACCTGGGACCGGCTTCAGGGTATAATGCCTCATTAGCCAGGCTACCTTGAAATCACTGGCACCACAAACAAGGTACCCACGTCTGGGAATACCCTTGGCCACTTCGGCCAAACATTTGAAACACAACAAGATGATGGACGGAGTGCTGAAACTTTTCAACCTCTCACCCCCAGTCAAGAGATCAGGTTGAATGCATCGTTCTGTTGCACACTATGTCATCCCAGTTTGGATTTACCCATATGCAAATCAGTCTTGACCCTGCTCCTCAAGGGAACAGTCCAGCCCGAACTGCCAGTCCAGGTGCTCCCTGGACCAGAAGCAAGCACCTGGTACCGGTTTTGGGGCATCATCCCTCATCAACCAGGCTAGCTTGAATTCAGTGGCACAACAAACAAGGGACCCAAGTCTGGGCATACTCTTGGCCACTTAGGGCAAACTTAGAAAACACAGCAAGATTATAGACTGAGTGCTGAAACTTTTCAACCACTCACCCGCAGTTAAGAGATTTGGGTTGAACCCATTGTTCTTTTGCTCACTATGCCACCCCAGTGTGGAACAAGCCATATGGAAATCAGCCTTGACCCTGTTCCTGGTGGGAACAGAGCAGTCGGAATTGCGAGGCAAGGCCCGCCTGGGACTGAAAATAAGCATCCTGGTACTGGTTTCTTGTTATCAACACTGATCTGCTGGGCTACCTTGAATCCAGTGGCACAGCGAGCAAGGGACCCACGTCTGGGCATACCCTTGTCCACTTAAGGCGAACATAGCAAACACAATGAGATGATGAACAGAGTGCTGTAACTTTTCAACCACTCACCACCAGTCAAGAGATGTGGGTTGAATCCATTATTCTTTTGCTCATTATTTCACCCCAGTTTGGAGCGAGCCAAGTGCATATCATGCTTGACCCTGCTCCTCATGGGAACAGTAAAGCCCAAACTGCCAGGCCGGGTTCTATACCTGGGGCGGAAGCAAACATCCTGGGACCTGTTTCAGGGCATCACCTCTCTTAAGCCAGTCTAGCTATAATCCAGTACCACAGCAAGTTAGGAATCCCCATCTGGGCGGATCCTTGGCTATTTAGGGTGAAAATAGCAGACACAAGAAAATGATAGAAGGAGCAATGAAACTTTTCAATCACTCACCCCCAGTCAAGATATCTGGGTAAAATCCATTGGGCTTTTGTTCGCTTTGCCACCCCAGTTTGGACCCATATCCAAATCAGTCTTGACCCAGCTTTTCAAGGCAAGAGACTAGCCTGAATTGACAGGCTAGGTCCTCCATTGACAAGAAACAAGCATACTGCTACTGGTTACAGGGTATCACCCCTCATCAGCCAGGCTAGCTTGAAGCCGGTGGTACAGCATGAAAGGGACCTATGTATGGGCATACCCTTTGCCACTTAGGGCGAACATAGCAAACACAACAAAATGATGAACGGAGTGCTGAAACTTTTCAACCACTCTCTCCCAGTCAAGAAAAGTAGGTTGAATCCATTGTTCTTTTGCTCACTATGCCACCCCAGTTTGGACCTAGCCATATGCATACCAGTCTAGACCCTGCTCCTCATGGGAACAGTCTAGCCTGAACTGCCAGGCCAAGTCCTCCCTTGACCGGAAACGAGAATCCTGGGACCGATTTCAGGGTATCACCCCTCTTCAGCCGGGCTAGCTTCAATCCAGTAGCACAACACGTTAGGAACCCATGTCTGGATATATCCTTGGCCCCTTAGGGCAAACATAGCAGACATAACAAAATAATGGACGGAGTGCTGAAACTTTTCAACCTCTCACCCCCAGTAAAGATATCTGTGTTAACTCCATTGTTCTTTTGATCAGTATGTCACGCCAGTTTGGACTCAGCCATATGAGATCAGTGTTGACCATACTTCTTATGGTAATGGTCCAGCTTGAACTACCAGGCCATGTCCTCCCTTGAGAGGAAACAAGCATCCTGGGACCAGTTTCTGTGTATAACTTCTCATCACTCAGGCTAGCTTGAATCAGGTGGTACAGCGAGTAAGGGGCCCACGTCTGGGCACATACAATAGAGAGCTTAGATTTTCCTGGATGGGCCATCACTAGCCAGATGGGAGGGCAGCACGAGGCACAGCCCTACTTACACTTGATTAGGCTATGTGCTGCCACTGCATAAAGAGCTTCATGATGCCTATAGTTGGTCTGGAGCCAGGACAGAAAGCAGGATGCCTGTGGATGTCAAAGGGAAACCTATGTAAGCGTATCCCACTTCAAAGGAAGGCCCAGGTATAAATATTGAACCCTAGACACCAACTCTCAGTAAATGGCATGACCTGAGGAAACTGTCAGGAAAAGGGACTGCTATGCTGCTGAAAGGACTGCCATTCTGCTGGCCTGGTGCTCTGAAGCAACTGCTACCCTGCTGTGCTGACCTGCTACCCTCTTTCCTGGATGAAGAGTGTACCTGCATCTGTCAAACCCAGCATCCCAAAGGGACTCCAAGCGCTAGTTGGTTGGCAGGCCTCCTGGCTAGAGCCTCAGGAACAGAAGGCTACAACAACCTGTTACCCAGCACATGGACTGTGGCATTTGTGAGTCCAACCCTGCAAAGTGGGGCCAGCTCAATCCAGTACCCTTGGAAGTGGGCCTGAAGCTGCTCAGTCAGACCATCTGTGGACCCAGCAGAACCGATACATCTCCTCTGATATGCTGCGCAAACCTGAGCATAACCAACGTACCACCTCTGCTTCTATTTTGCCTGAGGCAAAGGATTCCACATTGACCTTGGAGCCCGCATCATGACAACGGCCTCTGCGAAGCTTTATCTATTGTAGACTGCTGCCTCAACGAGGACTAAGCTTCTTGTATTATAGCCTAACAGCTCCTCAGAACTGACACATCCCTTCGACTGTGTAATGCATCCTCGTACTGGACTTTACATTGCAAGCCCTCTATGATGGGATGCTTGACGATGACACAGGATACCACATTCCAACTCTGCCGTTCCTCAGTATCTCCATGGCTGCACGTCGCATCCTTGGCACTGGATCTTGCAATGCTCTGCAACCAGGATCTAAGGTACTCTATTCAGCTGGCCTACCAGGGTCCCTGTAGCCGCCTGTGCTCCATCGTGGTCAGCCTGAACTTGTGACTTTGTCTCTGCCCGGCGCAGCCAGATTTCCACAGTTGGTGCCTTTTGCGCGATGTCTTTTGAAATCATTTGGCTTGCAGAGAATTTTTCTTGTGCTGTGTTTTCACTTTATTATTGTTTGAAGTGCTGCATAAATACTTTTCACATTGCCTCTAAGTTCTGCCTGACTGCTTTGTGCCAAGCTACCAGAGGGTTGAGCACAGGTTAATTTGGGGTTTGCTTGTGCCGCAACCTGACAAGGATTGGGGTTCCAGCTTGAGTAGTGTTTCACTCCCCTCAACTAGTAACCCAATTTCTTACTCAAATGATGTGCCTGTAATCAGCGTGCAGGTTTTCATAAAACGGCTAGAAGAAATCTCTTTCCTCCCACCAACTGCTGCAGTGTATGTTCATGTTGGCTGAGTAGGTTGCTTCATGTACCACTAACCCCACTTACATCCCTTTACAAACTGCTGTGGTTCTAAGTAGTCGGGTGACTTTGGAAAGCAGGGTCTATGAGAAGAGAAGCCTGATTGGGTGTTCATCTATGCCAGAAGCAATGACATTCCAGAAGGTCTGCTCTGCTCCTTCCTCTCTCATAAGCCATCATGGGGGGGGGGTTCTGTAGCGCCTAACTTTGTATTTGTCAGCACTCAGCCACTGGGATTCTAAACAGAAGAATTATGCTTTTTATGATTTGCAATTTTTAACTTCCCTGGAACGAGCCTTGATTTTGTGTTCTTGCTTTACAATGTGCTATGTGATGAAGGGACAGTTGATACTTCTATTTGAAGATGCTCCATGAGCGGCTTTCTGTGTGTTTTGCTTGGTGTGCAGTTCTGGTTGTTGCCTGCTGTTAAACTTCATTCAAAGATGAGGATTTGTTGTTCCACCAGTGCCAAACTTTAGTTACTTTCCTGTGAGGTTTCTTACTGGAATTGGGGCACTTGGATTCATTGGAAAAATGTATCTCCACCCATAATGATGTCTTACGGATGGGGCTGCAGGGGTCCGCCAGGTTTGGTGAGGGCAGGTTTCCAGGTCGGGTCTGCTGAGTGAATCTCTCAGTTCCAAAGCAGTGTGGGTGCTCTTATGTGGAGTGGCTGTGTCTGGGGCAACAAGTAAGACTAAAGGCGCAGGAGTTGTGCCGGATAGATTTGTGAGGTAATGTGCAGTGAGTTGGTCCATATTATTTTTTGCAGTGAAATTTCAATAACGTCCAAAGGGGAGTAGCCCTTTTGCTTTAAACTGGTGTGTGTGTGTGTGCGCGCGTGTGCGTGTGTGTGAGTGTGTGTCAGAGTTTAGACATCACATACTTTCAGTTGTAGTCTTGTAGTATCATAACTCGAATTGTTGGATATTACGCAAGGTTACGCCAGCGTAAACGAAATTTTTCTAAGGCTAATATTTGCATGATTTTCAGTGCTGTAACTGTGTTCATAGATTTATACAGAATAAACCAAGACACAAAACATAGAGAATTATGTGGAATAAAAGCTGTCATTAAAGTGTGCTTTTGGTGCTATCTGTATTTTTTAAACCTGTAACTCATGGGAATTTTTAAACTATTGTGACTTGTGCTTATTCAATACTTCTCTGCTCCTACCTGCTATTCTTCCGGTCGGCGCCTCGTTCCACCCCGGCAAGTGCCGTTTGTTGTGGAGGGCGTACACGACCTTGGGCCTGCCCCCTGAGGGTGTTACTCTTTGCCAGAGGCGGGGACGGTGCCTATTAAGTCAGCTTCACTTCTCCCCGCGCAGCGGACGCGCTTGACTCACTAAGCGCCGAGGTGCTGCTTGAGAAGTGTGCTTTTGGTACTATCTGTATTTTTTAAACCTGTAACTCATGGGCATTTTTGAACTATTGTGACTTGTGCTTATTCAATACTTCTCTGCTCCTACCTGCTGTTCTTCCGGTCGGCGCCTCGTTCCACCGCGGCACGTGCCGTTTGTTGTGGAGGGCGTACACGACCTTGGGCCCCACCCCCGGAGGGTGTTACTCTTTGCCAGAGGCGGGGACGGTGCCTATTAAGTCAGCTTCACTTCTCCCCGCACAGCGAACGCGCGCGGTGGGTAGCCGGCGGGTCGCCTAAGGCGAGCCCGTCTGCGCCCGTCCGCGCCGGGCCGATGCTAGACGCCAGGAGGCCTGGTTGATCAACATAATAAATGGCAATTTATAGGCGAGAGGAGCTATATCTCCTCCGCGGGAAACATGCCTGCACGTCTGAGCTATGGCATCCGGGCACTGTATATCTGTGGTGTAAGCAATGTGGCCTAGAGACTAGTGAGGCACCTGTGTCTTCTCCAGTATCAAACTGTACATCAAAGAAAATTGAGAAAATTAAGATCCTTAGTTTTTAACTGTAGGTCCATGGTTAGGCATCACAAGGATATTTTTGACCTTTTAGTGGATCACCACCCCGATATATTATGCCTTACAGAAACGTGGTTGACCGAAGACTCAGGTGCTATTTTAGCCCTGGCTCTACCTCCAGACTACTCTATTAGGTGTCAGAACAGGTCGAAAGGGAGGGGTGGCGGACTGGCTATAATTTTAAAATCAAGCCTCTCCTGCTCCCTATCCCCTGCCAACATAGTTGATTGCGAAAGTGCCCTATTTAAAATCTGGATTTCTGACATCTTCACCCTTTTAGGCTTCTTAATATATCGCCCCCCGGGTTCATCTGGCGCTTTCCAAGACTCCCTGGCTTTGACTATTTCCACTCTTACCCTACAATCAGCCAACTTTAGTGTCCTGGGAGACCTAAATCTCCATCTTGAAAGTCTTGATTCTTCCGCCATTCTGAATTTCTTGGGCGATTTAGAAGCCTGCCAACTAATTCAGTTGGTTAAGGGACCTTCGCACTCTGCTGGACATTTATTAGACCCCGTATTTTCCAACATTTGTGACATAACGGTACATACACCTCTTCCGTTAACCTGGACGGACCACCATCTTATTCTCATTACCATAAGGATACCCTCTGGCCCTGGACTCAAGCCCCTCCCTCCCCTTTTACGGCGCCCATGGTACAAACTTGACGGTGCCTTATTTGAAGATAGACTGAAAACTACACGTCCGGTATGGTCTAGAAATCTGGAGGAGGCTGATAAAATCTACAGAGAATGGATTACTGATGCACTGGACCACTTCATTCCCAAGAAGCGGTCTAGGCCTTACCGAGACCAGTCCCATCCCTGGTGCTCGGAGGAACTCGTTAAGGAGAAAAAACAATGTAAACTCCTTGAGCGCAAGTGGAGGCGCTCATATGACCCCGTAGTAAAAGCTAGCTATAGATCTGCCACCAAATTGTACCATGAACAGATAAAAAAGGCCAAGGCCATGTATTACACCAATTTGATCAATTCTAGTACTAATCGATTAAAAACCATCTTCTCCTTGATAAAGGATTTGTCTAAAGCCCCTGAGGCCACTGATGGCACAATAGAACCTAATACACAGTGTGAAGAGCTAGCTTGTTTTTTCATAGGAAAGGTCAAAGCTATCTATAATGCCTTAAATTCCAATGCTCGCCCCCCCCCCCCTGACACCACAGGTTCATCTGTTCGATCTCACTCCGTATTAACCCTCCCTTTGCTTTCCCAGGAAGCTTTGGAACTTCTTGCCAGTGAAGTAAAGTCCAGCTCTCCCGATGATCCGGTCAAACCTGAGATGTTTAGACTGCATCATGACTTTATCTTGCGGGAGGGTCATGAGCTGATTAATCAATCTCTCCAACTAGCTACGGTGCCCTGCTCTTGGAAGCATGCTAAGGTGGTCCCCTTATTGAAAAAGCTTACCTTGGACCCTCTAAGGCCAGAAAGTTATAGACCTATATCATTATTGCCTTACCTAGCCAAGGTTACGGAATCCCACGTGAATGCTATTTGGACTAAATATATGGAAACTAATGATATCTTAGCTGACTCCCAAAATGGCTTTAGAGCCAACCACAGCACGGAGTCAGCCCTCCTGGCAGTCACTGAACAGCTGAGGGTGGCACAAGATCAGGGCAATACCTCCGCCCTTATTCTTCTGGATTTGAGGGCGGCCTTCGACACGGTCTCCCACAGGATTTTGCTTAAACGTCTTGGGGAGATCGGGGTCGGGGCAGCGCCCTGGATTGGTTCGCGTCATTTCTATCAGACCGTTCCTTCCAGGTGGTTGCCACTCCGCACTCGTCCAGCAGACACCCTCAGCTGTGGGGTCCCTCAGGGGTCAGCTCTCAGCCCCACGCTGTTCAACGTTTATGTTAGACCCCTGGCCACACTAGCCAAAGAACGGGAGATAAAATTAACATCTTATGCTGATGATACTCAGCTTATTTTCACCCTTTCTAACAACGCTGAGCTAGACCAAGCTAAATTTGTAGAGGATCTTATGGCCATTGCCAACTGGCTATCCAACAACTGTTTATAACTTAATGTTTCTAAATCAGAGCTGCTCATAGTTGGCCGGAATCCACAGAAGTGGGTGGAACACTGGTGGCCCCCTATATTAGGCTCGTCCCCAACCCCGAAGCTGGAAGTAAAAAATCTTGGAGTTCTGCTGGATAATGATCTTTCTTTAGACTCCCATGCAAAAAAAGTGGCAGGCACCTGCTTTGGGCGCCTTCGATCCCTTAGGCCCATTCTGGGATTCTTTGAACCACCGACCCGGCAGATAATAGTCCAAGCTATGGTCTTTTCACATCTGGACTATTGCAATGTTCTGTTTCTTGGCTCTAATCTGACGGTCATTAAGAGACTTCAAAGGGCTCAGAGTGCGGCAGCTCGTACTCTGCTTGCCTTGCCAAAACATTGCTCTGCCTCACAGGCTCTTGCCCGGCTGCATTGGCTACCTGTTAAACAGAGAGTCCAATTTAAAACCCTGTGTGTAGCCCACAATGTCCTTCACGGACGCCGCCCTCAAATTCTGCGGGGACTCTGCACCCCTTACACCCCGAATCGCGATCTCCGCTCTGCAGATCTCCATCTGGCCTGCACCACGAGGATTCGCAGGAGCAGAGCGGGTCGACGCTCATTTAAACACAAGGCCCCACTCCTCTGGAATGCTCTTCCATTACAAGTACAAACCTAACATCAGCCAGGACACTCTGGAAAACCTGCGGCCCATCTCGCTGCTACCTTATCTGGCAAAGGTGGCTGAGAAAATAGCTAACAGCCAACTTATGGCCCATCTAGAATCTAACAATGCCTTCCACAACTCCCAATCAGGGTTCAGGTCAGGTTATTCCACCGAAACCGCCCTTTTGAGAGCGACCGAAACCCTGCGGGCAGGTGTAGATGAAGGACAGACTATGGCACTTATAATGCTGGACCTTAGTGCGGCGTTCGACACTGTAGCACACTCCATCTTGCTACAGTGTCTGAACAAAGCCGGGGTCATCCAGGAAGCATTGGGCTGGTTGAAAGCCTTCCACACCAATCGCTGCTTCCAGGTTCAGAGAGGCGCTTTTCTCTCTGAAAGCATTGCCTTGGAACAGGGGGTACCTCAGGGCTCTGCCCTGAGCCCTACCCTGTTCAACCTGTACATGGCCCCTTTGGCCGAAGTGGTTCAATCGTTCGGCATTGAACTAGTTTCATATGCCGACGATACCCAACTCCTCATCTCCCTATCCCAAGCCCCCTCTGTTTCTGCAAATAACTTTAAATCTTGCATGCAGGCTCTGGCAGGTTGGATGACCCAACACTGCCTGAAGCTCAATGGTTCGAAAACAGAGGTTCTGGTTATGGGAGGCAGGGATACAAGCTGGACCAAGGAGTGGTGGCCTTCGTGTCTGGGGCCGTTACCCACCCCCTGTGAAGCGGCCAAGAATCTGGGGATTTGGGTTGACCCCAAACTCTCCTATGACTGTCACGTGAACAAGGTGGTCGGAAAATGCTATGGGGTCATGAAGACCCTGAACCGCACCCTTGATCTCCTTCCTCTTGAAGCCAGGCGCACTATGATACAGGCTCTAGTGACCTCTAGAATAGATTATGGGAATGTGCTTCTGCTTGGAACAACGCAAAATAACATCAGGAGACTTCAAGTCCTCCAAAACACAGCAGCGTGTCTAGTCCTTAGACTTCCCAAGAGAGCTCCTTCCATACCTGCTCTAGACACCCTCCACTGGCTACCTATAAAAAAAGAGTTCTTTTTAAAGCACTCCTAATGTGCCACAGGATCATCTCCCAAAAAGCTCCTCCCTACATGAATGACCTAGCTATTCCCTATGAGCCCAATAGAACTCTTCGCTCTGGGGGAACTGGCTTGCTCAAAATACCCCGTATCAGGAAAGCCAGAATGGGTGGCCGTTCCTTTCGGGTTATGGCCGCCAGAGAATGGAACGCTCTCCCTATGGAGATCAGACTAGCGGACTCGGAGACCACCTTCAGGAAAAGCTTAAAAACTCACCTGTTTTCCCTGTAACACCCCACTCTGGTCTTGACTTCTCTCCACAGCACGGGGACACGCCGTGATGGCGTCACCAGGCGCTTTATAAGCTCCTTTGTTGTTGTTGTTGTTGCTACCACGAACCATCAGCGCTTCCGCAAACTAATTAAAACTTGGTTATTTTCTACCATCTAACCTGTATGGCAGTGGCATGGCAGTGGCAGCCATCATCACACTCTCTCTTTTCATACAATTGATCTGTTATGTTCGTCCGCAGCGCTGGGACGCCCCATTGCTGGGGCAGCCATGCGCTATACAAACTAACCTAACATAACATAACATAACATAAAGCCGTTCTAAGTCGAACAGGGAGTGATTTCCAGGTTTTAGAGGAGGGAGGAATGTCCAAGGTGATGCAGCCCGGGATGGATGAGGGACCAGTGGTCCGGTTTCTCGTGCGGACTAAGGTTTGTGTGGAGTAAGCATAGATGTCTGGCCTGTGTTTTCCAGCTGGAGTGACATTTGTTGACGGGCTGCTGAGAGATTTTTTTTACAATTTCCTTTATACATAAACTGTGCTGTGAATTTTGGGCATCACAATGGCCATATGAGGATGTATGTGTGGGGCATTGTGGTTGGGTAATTTTTGTTTGCGTTTTTCTAGTCTATAATCTTTGTGCTGGCCTGATATGTTTGCAATCTTTATTTTCGCCGTGCACGGTTTGTTTTTAACTATTTGGGAAATTGTGTTTTTACTATGTCTGCACAGTAGTTATTGCCTGGCGATATGTGCTCGCATCATAATATATTGATCTTGAAAATCAAGTGTTCTGATTTTATTTCTCCTTTTGAAAAACGAATATACCCGGTGTGAGCAATAAATATCCTACCTGGATGGGATTAAATAGATCGATTAACGTAAACATAAATTGCGTGATAACACTTTTATATGCATGTTACGACTAATTTGCATTTTAAGCGTTATTACTGTCACATTTCTTCTTGAGTGCGGCAAGTCTCTCAGAATGAAAGTGTAAACACGCCTCTTGAGCATGCACTTAATGAAAATACTTTTCTCCGTCTGCTTCTATTCTCTTCCTAAACCTTTGACGCCTTTTTAAGCGGGTAAGAAAACCATACCATTTCATTTGACAACTTAACCCGCTGCTGTCAGCGCCACAATCACTGGAAGTGAAACGGGACAGGTAAGAGAACCCTCCAAACGCAGTGATGGATGGGAATGCATCTGATTATTACATCGCGCCCTCCTTGACAACACCTGTGCACACCCAGACATTACCTTCATGCATCTCCTTGAAGGTGACTCTGGCTGGATTAAAGGGATTTGGGGCGGCCCGCCTAAACATGTGTGGAGACCATGGCATGATCGGCGTCCTTGCAATGAAATGCATGTACCCTGCTCGCAAACAATACATCTTCAACCTTGTAAGTATACCTATGTAATGGCACAGATTTTTTACTACTTTTAGGAATTCAGAAACATTCCCAGTAGTACGTCTGGAAAGCTGTGCATTTGACATCTTCTGTGGGATCATGTTCCCATGAAGCTAATTTTACAATGTTTTTCTGCAACTTACTCGTGCACCATTCCTGATTCCTGGAGTAAGTCACGAGTACTCCTAGCTCACTCCTGAAATTCATCAGCAACAAAGAGTACTACAAGAGTAAATAAAACACACCTACTCACATATCAGTCTTTGTGAATCAGTCCCACTGTGGGTAATTCTGTATAGAGCAGATCTATCCAAATGGGAAGTGGGACCTGTTGTACAAATGGACACTTTATTTATTTTATTCTTCCAGGAGGAATACTTTTTTCCTCTGTAGAAAATCTGTCCTCTGCACCTCTACTGAATATGGGGGTGATCGGTTCCCCTTCACATTCAGGAAGGGAAGTGAATAACTTTAGGGCTCTTTATAAGTAATTAGCCGGGCAGCACAATATCACATATTACTGCAACGTAGTTTAATCGCAGAAACTTCTCTTTATGACACCCTTTTCTGGGACTCACACGCCCTTTCACTTCTGTTATCAGATTAATGATGGTATCACCATACAGTCAGCAATATGCTTGTCTATAGAATCCTACAAGAACGTGGATTAGACATAACCCCCAGATGCATCAAGCATACATTTTGCAATTCCTTATTTGCGAAAAATAAGGAATCGCAAATAAGGAATTGCAAAATGCAATGCATCAAGAAACTGCCCCAAAAAGTGCGATTTCTTAAAATTACTTAATTGCGACTCGCAAATTGCGAGTCGCAATTAAGGAATACCTCCCCATTCATTCCTATGGGCCTAGATGCCCATAGGAATGAATGTGAAGACAATCTCAATTTGCGAATCGCAATGAGCGATTCGCTAATTGAGATTGATTGCAAGTGTGCAGGGGTGTCCAAAGGACACCCTGTTGCATCCCTGAAATTGATCTGTGCACATGTGTTGAGCACACACATACCCTTAGGGCATGTGTTTGCGCAACATGAAACTTTGAAAAATGCACTTTAGTGCATTTTTCAAAGTTTTTGCAAATTCCCATGAAGTTGTACTTCATGGTAATTTGCGTGCCCTATTAGCGAAATTGCTATATTATAAACATTAATGCATTGCATTTAAGGAATCTCAATTTGAGATTCCTTAAATGCAAGTAATCGCAATTTAGCGAATTCTCAATTTGCGATTTTTGCATTTGGGATGATGCATCCCAAATGCAAAAATACCGGTCGCAAAGGGGCAGATTCTGAGAATCGGCCCCTTTGCGAGCGGATTTTTGTTTGATGCATCTGGGCCATAGAAGATTACATCTTGATGTAAAACCAGCTGCTTAGAATTTAAAGTTCTTGGATGGAGTGCATAGCACTTCTAATCGTAATGAAGAAATGGCACATCACTGGGTGAATTAAGTGCCCGCGTCCCAGCTCTCCTTGGCACCATATTGTGCAGGCCACTATGCCTAGGCAAAAACAAGTTTTCCACTGAATATACAGTAAACTTTGTCGCTAAGCCCTAGTTAAAGCACATTGCTTAAAACCTTCCACTAAAGTAGGTTGATCCCTTGAGCGCCATTGGAAGTTAAAGCGTCAGTCAACGCTGTTTGCTAAATATGGGGAAACCATTAGTACCTACTGTACGAAGGACACGTGAGAACCCCTCGTGGCATCAACGCAACCACAAAGCATGAAAGCCCAATATATGAAGGTACACAAACGTACCTGGAGAGTCAGCAGGGTTCGGCATAGTGCCTTGCAGCACAGCAACAGCAACAAGCTTCTCATATGGGACACGTCGGAGTGTGTAAAGGCTGTGATGCCCAATTGCGTAACTGTGTAAAGGAGTTGTTACACACTCATCGTGCGTAATTGCCACTCTGGCAAAAGCGGCAGCTTTGCCACAAAATACAGGTGGGGAATAGAACGTAAAAGCCCTGCAGCCTGTCTGCGATAGAAACGTCTTTCTTTTTTTTCTCCTATGCAGTGGAGTGATGATATTTCCATAGTTCTATTGCCATTCGTATGACTCAAGGTGCTGGAAAAGCAGAAAATGGGAAATAGGTTATGAGGGAGGAGAGACAAGAGGAATGTGCTAGCTGTAAAAAAAGCATTTGAATGCATTAGATCTCACATTTTTTAGAGTTAGAGCTATTGGGGTAGTCTTTTACCTAAGTGTTTTGGTTTGGAGTGTAGTGGATGTACGAATAGAGGAACAGCTGCAGCACTGCCTAGAGGACTTACAATGAGGAATTACCAACAGGACCAGTGAAGCAGCTGCAGCACTGGCTAGAGGACTATGAATGAGGATTTACCGATGAGACTAGAGAAGCAGCTAGCAGCACTTCCTAGAGAACTTAGAATGAGGAATTACTACCTTATACCATACTTCAAATTAAAACCTCATTACCACATTTTACATAACCTCTAAGAAAAATCTCACAACCCATTAACCACCAGAAGAAAAACCGCCTTTCACACCGCATAACACAAAGAAATGAAAAGGAACAATTACAATTTTGCACCAAGCTAACCACTTGCCGTTATTTTATGGAATTTGTTTTTCTGGAACAGCAGAGTTCTCCTTTTATCTACTATATGTTATAGATCTTCCCCAGAACTTTGGGAAACTAAGTGCAATTTAAAAAACAGGGCATAACCTCAAAGATTATAATTTCTCATTCATAAGAAAAATACCTCAACAGTCGTTTCCCCCTTTAGAAATGACCCACAACCACTCCATCGCCAGACATAGTGAGTCACAAAATCATATAACTATTTAAGGAAAGCCTGACCTGCCTAATAAAAAAAACATGGCAAACTCTCAGCACTGTACTCCAATGGCCTAAAACAACAAGCAGCCATATACTGAAATTCAGTGAAACCAGGTATAAAACAAGCACATCCCAGGAGTCACGTGATCATGGTAACAGGAGCATGTGAATGTCTGTAGACATCTAACCCAATGGAACACCATTGACAGGTACAGTCCATAAAGGGGTATCCACTCTATAAACACTAAAGCTCAGATTTGCATTTCCACAACTTTATTAAGGGGAGCGGATGTGGCATAAGGGTCAAAACTTCCGACTTTGGAACTGGGGAACCTCGAGTCTCAGCATCAGCTCAACATCCTTTGATTCTGGGCAAATCATTTAATGTCCAGTGTCTACCAAAAAAAGGAATGTATTCCAGTGTCACGTAAAAGGTGCTCATATAAAGCACTCCAATACCTTTGGGTCGAGTTCGCACTATATAAAACCGCAACAAAAAAACATGTGAATGTAAATCCTAATTCAATCACTCATTCAATATAGTGAGCCAGGTCAGGTTTTCTGTAGGGGAACAGAGAATGCATCAGATGTAGATCACGTGCATGCAAACTACTGTGATATTTTAAAAGCTATAAATATGCATATGCAGCGTGTTTTGCACAATTTAAGATTCATATTGTTAAGTAGTGTATAGACAAAATGTTTAGCCAAACATGCAATATTGCAAAGCCAGGAACATATTTGTGAATCACTCTCATTGACTAACCTAGGGAATGAAACATATATGCAATTGAAGATCCAAATATATGAAATAAATTACCAAAGTCACAGTAATGAATACCTCTTAAGTCTTATAAAGTCCGCACCATATCATCAGCCTTCGATATGGGCAAACATATCAGTCCCCTGGACCTACTTCAACACAGAATGGGTTTATCAGGAGCTGTCCTTAAGTGGTTTGCCTCCTTCTTACACAACCGAACTCAAAGAATCAAGATTAACTTATGACTATCCTTGACCACGCCGGTCACCCTGGGGGTCCCTCAACGTTCTGCCTTATCTCCTACCCTATTCAATCTACTCATGGAACCCTTAACCAAAATTCTAAAATGCTCCAATATCCATTATCACATGTACGCAGATGATACCCAACTATACCTAAAAATATCATCCCTGGATGACAACCGCCTACTCAACACAACTTTACAAAAAACCCACCTCAAACTCAATGCACTAAAAACTGACTTTCTTCTAATCTCTCCACCACAAGGACAAAGTGGCATAGTTAACTGGATGAAACACCTAACAACCCTCAAATGCAGACCTCACATTATCAATTCCACAAAATCACTGGGAATAACACTCAACAAGAATCTCAAACTGAGGTAACACACAAGCACAGTCACCAGAGGATCCAACTTTCATATGAGCATTCTCAGACAGCTAAAACCCTTCCTCAACGACAACAACCTAAAAACAGCTGTTCAATCTCTGGTTCTACCCAGAATAGGCTATGGGAATACAACCCTATGTGGGTTGCCGAGATCCAGTCTGACTCCTTTAAGAGCCTCACTCAACGCGACTTTTCACTGGCTCCTGAAAAGAACAGCCACATCACCCCTGATCTAAAGGTACTGAATTGGCTCCCTTATGAGGTGAGAGCACAGCTAAAAATTGTGCACAAAATTCTGCACCTCAATACACCACAGTATCTAGCCAATAAACTCGAATTATGAGGCAATAGCAGAACTCTGAGAAGCACCAACACCCTGCTATTGAAATCACAAAACCACAAAAATTTAGGAAAAAGAAAACCTACACACAAAGAGCGCGCGACGCGGAAAACAAGATGGCCGCTCCTACCTGAGCTCTGCGATTTCAGGCGGCGCTTCCTCACGAAGGATTTTTTTCCTGTCAGCGTTCTCCTCTTTCAACGGCGGATTCTAGAATCGGAAAGGCCCCTCTGCAGCTGGGTATGCTTTTCCACGCCTAAAATGCGTTTTTTCCTGTAAAAAAGTGCGAAAACACTTCTTCCTCGACTACGGCCGCTATTTTGGGTTTTTTTCTCACTCGTTTTTTTTTTAGTGCTTTTTCTTCTCTTTCACATAACATGGTTCTTCAGTTACCTCAGATTTTTTACCATTGCTGTATCTTCAAGACTTCTGCCTTCAATGACTGACTTATGGTCGTTTTCTGGATCCCTTTTTACCTCAGCATCATTCCTTTTGATGTGCGTCACTGGTTTCAGAGATTCATTCCTTGACCCATGTAATTGCGCCACCACTCTTTTGTAGCTAGCTATACTTTTGGCTGCCTAATCCTTTTTTTGTGCACACTTTCATTGCGTCGCAGTGGTGTTTTGAGTCAGAATATTATCTACGCACTCAGGTGGTTTGCTTTCTCTCTGCTTCTACATTGGCCCTCTCAGTGTTCGCCATCATGGAACATGCGCACAATTCTAAAGCTTCAAGCGCCACTCCAGCTACTCGCAAAGACCCTACTGCCTCTGGTAAGCACGTTAAAAATGACCCTCCTTCTCCTTCTAAGTCTCCACTTCCTGTGACTCTTGAAGACATAATGGAGGAGCTACGCCTCATTCGCCCCTTTATGGCTGATACCACTACCACTTTACAGAGACTTGACGAAAAATGGTCCAACCTTGATAAGAGGGTATCAGAGGTTGAACAACAAATCAGTGATGCCCAGGATGTTGTTACCAAGGTTGCTAGTCTCACTAAGGATGTCGAATTGCTCAAGAAAACCTCTGAGGATTTGGAAAATCGTAATAGGCGCAACAACACTGCGCATTTATGATATTCCGGAAAATTCAGAAGGGTCAGACATTATCCTATTTCTAAAAACGCAAGTCCTACCTATCACTGGCTTGCCTAAGCACCTGGATGTGAATATCCAAAGGGCGCATCGTCTTGGACCGAATAATTTTTCAACTTCCTCTAAACCTAGAGGCATCATTACTTACTTTCTTCTCTACTCTGACCTAATGAATATTCTTCACTCTGCTAAACAGCACAATCAGTTATTGTGGTCTGGTCACAAACTCTTTTTTACCCAGGATGTTTCAAAGCTGACTGCTGCGCGTCGAAAGGAATTTTTGGACATACGCCCTACGCTACGATCCATGAACGCTAGATATGGCCTCATTCACCCCTGCTTTTTCAAAGTTACTTATGAAGAAAGAACATTCAGCTTCGACGACCCTGCGGACCTTCGGAAATTCATTAACACCCATAAAGATGACTCCATGGAACACAGTAGTTCTTAACGTTTTTGTGTTTTTGTCTCTTGTTTAATAACTTCTAGTTTTGTGTTCCCTCGTAATATGTTCTTGTTCTACTCACCTTGTTTTTTAGGTCTCCTCTCCAATTGTTTTGGCTCCATCCTCCCCTTACTGTGCTGTTCCATTGTATGTTATGTACATCCCAGTACGCTGCCTTCTTCTCTCATTTGTCTGGTAAGTTTCCTTCACTTGTATTTATATTGTCGTGTTTGGTCTCCAGATTCAATTATATTTTCTTTTTCCCTTCCTGCATTCTATGTTTTTGAGACCATGCATTTGACTTTTTCTAATTCTCCTGAAGCTCTTTCCTCCCTTATCAAAGCGAAACTTCAATTCAATAAGTTCCCTTGCGAGGCAGCTTGTAATCATCTTTTAAAATTTAACTCTAAAATGTATGGAGGGCGTAATAAGGCCGGCAGATCTCTTGCTAACTATCTTAAAATTAAGAAACAAAAATCCAACATAGCTGTTATTACTGATGCTCTAGGGATTCGTCATAGCACGGATGATGAGATTCTTGACTGCTTTGTCCAATGTTATACCTCCTTATACACACCTGAATCGGCTCCATCCCCTTCTCAAATTGATTCTTTCTTTCACAGCATACCTAAATCGTCCTCCATTGATGTTGATTTCTCCTCACTTGATGTCCCCATCTCTGACAAAGAGATTTTGCAAGCAATTACTCTTTTACCTAAAGATAAGTCTCCTGGCCCCAATGGTTTTACCGTTCGCTTTTACTTTCAATTTAAAAACTATCTTATACCTCACTTATCCTCCTTGATTGCTTCATTTCCTTCCATGGGAGAATCTAAAGGTTCCTTTACTCAAGCCATGTTATGCTTACTTCCTAAAAAAGACAAAGACCCCTCTCTTTGCAAAAATTATCGGCCCTTTTCTTTAATCAATACCGATTGTAAAATATATGCAAACATTTTAGCTTCTCGATTGAATACTGTTGTTCCAGATCTTATTAATATTTATCAATCTGGCTTCGTTAAAGGTAGATCTATTACAGATAATTCCAGAACCCTCCTTAACATTATTCATCTTGCTTCCAAGATGAATTCCCCCCTTGCTGCCATCACCCTTGACGCTGAGAAAGCATTTGATAAGGTCAATTGGGACTTTATGTTTGGGGCTCTACATTGGCAAGACTTCAGTCCTCATAACATTAATTTAATCCATTTATTATATTCAGCTCCTTCTACTTCTATTTGGGTCAACGGTGCTCAGTCGTCTTATTTCCCTCTACGTAGGGGTACTAGACAAGGTTGTCCTTTGTCCCCCCATCTCTTTATTCTAGCCTTAGAACCTTTCCTTGAAAAGATTCGACGCTCCACCTCTTATTCAGGTTTCGTTTATAAGTCTTTGGATATCAAATTCACAGCTTATGCTGATGACATTTTACTTTATATCTCTAATCCTTCTACCTCTTTACCTGCCCTTTTTTCCTTGCTCAAGGAATATTCCTCAGTTTCTGGATCGAAGTTGAATATTGATAAGTCAGAAGTTTTACCTCTTAATAAGCACTGTCTTTCCCATATGTTTCAAGACTCTGGTTTTGAATGGAATCCAACCAGTATCAAATGCTTGGGTGTCTTATATGCCAATTCCATTAAAGATACTATTAAAATTAATCATAAAGATATACTTTCAAAGCTCTCTACCCTTATAGAACGTTGCCCCCCCTATTTTTATCCTGGTGGGGTAGACTGGCAACCATTAAAATGATGCTTCTCCCCATTATTAATTTCTACCTCTCTATGCTGCCCATCTCCATCCCAGCTTACTTTTTCACACTCATCAACCGCATCCTTGTCCATTTTCTTTGGAATAACCGCAAATCCAGGATCTCATTGTCTCGCCTTCAATAGCCTAAACACTTGGGTGGGGTAAATTTTCCCAACCTTGTTCATTTTCATTCTTCCTTCACTTTAAAACAAATCTGGCCATTCCTATCCGATTCGTCCTCTCCTCCCGTCACCGCATGGAGTGCTTTGGAACTAGCACAACTTTCACCTTTCCCCTTCCTTGCTGCTACTCATCTTTCTCAACCTCCTATACGCTTTCTTTCACCCACTTTCAATCTCTCCAGGACGCTTTCACTCTCACTGTTTCGTTCTTCTTTTTTTCCGGCTCATTTACACTCCCTCACACCGTTATGGTATAATCACTCCCTTAAGATCAATAATAAGGCCCTCTTTTGGAAGGAATGGATTGATAAAGGCATTATGTATGTTGATAAGCTTCTTGTTAATGGTTCCTTAATGGATTTTCTGATATTTGTTCATCCTTTCAATTATCTAGCAAATATTCTCCCCAGTTCCCTAATTTTAAACTAGCTTTTTCTACCCTCATTTCATACCATAAATCATTATCTGATACTGCTCCATCGGACTCAATTCCATTTGATTATACCACCCCGCACAAAGCTGCCACTATTTATAAGATCCTTTCCCGCTCTATTCCCGATCGCCCTAAATCCAAATCCGAACTTGCTTGGGAAAAGGATCTAGCACAGGAGTTTTCCTTTCCTACCTGGGAATCCATCTGGTCTAAAATTCACACCATATCTCACTCAGCTAGCACTACTCAGACCCTCCTTTTTTTTATAACCGATTATTCATTACCCCTTCTGATCTTTTCAAGTTCAAATCCTCAGACTCTAGACAGTGTTGGTCTTGTCCTCATCCTGATTGCGATTTTTTTCATATGTTTTTCCAATGCCCTTGGTTCTTTTCCTTTGGCAAAGATACTTCAAAGATTTCTTTTACCGCATGGTGGAATCTATTATGTCACCATCACAGACTCGAACGTACCCATGCTTCAACCACTTCTCTTTTGATTAAATGAGATCTGTTATAGTTACCTTTAACTGACGTGTATCATAATATGCCTTACATGTTTTCTTTTTTAAGCTATATTAACTTCTTATTTCCTTTTCTCTTCTTGTTCTTCCTTCTCTTCTCTCTTTCTTCCTTTCTTTTCCTTTCTTTCCCTCTTTCTTCCTTTTCTAATTTACAAAACAAAAAAGGCATTTTCTCTTAGTATATTTCTTAGGTATTCCCTTTTTAGGATTTCTTGTCTTTCTTTTACAATTCATTTATATTTTGTACTTTGCCATCGCCCCAATTTCTTTCTTTTTGAATTGTGATGATGTACTAATGTTTTACTTGGCATATTTGATTTAATAAAGCTTTCTAAACTTAAAAAAAGAAAACCTACACATGTACCATCTCTGGCCTAGTACCTAGGATATGGAACGTCCTGCCCCATGAAATCAGAATGAACCCCTCCACCACCTCCCTCAACAAAAGAAGTCAAATTACATCCAATGAAGAAAACTTTCTCCTGATCCCAGCCCTGATGCAAGTTGATAACCACCAGAAGCTGCTCATCTACCAGGATGCGCGATGATCTCTCAACAATAATGACTAACACAATCTTGATCTTTAACGAGAACTTACAACATATACGATCTCATCATAGATACTCATTTATATGTGACTAGCGCTCCCTCTGATACCCTCATCGGGACTAGTCCGTGCTATATAAAACTTTATAAGTAAATAAAATGGTTACCTTAATGCTACTGAAATTAGGGAAAACAAGGGAAAAACCTTTCACCCCCACCCCCTGGTTTCCAAAGGCACCTGTGTATTTAGTATATTCTAAAACTTTAAAGGATTCATTGGTGATGGGGGGGAAACTGTATTGTCTTGGAGGTTAGTTGCAAGGGAAAAAACACAGAAATGTTAAGTAAATCAAGCTGCTTTTCTAACAAGAAAAATTATAGCCCATTAGCAGTGTCGCAAGTCTTCATTAACATTCCCTTTGTTACTTTGAGAAAGCTAATATCAACCAAAGTAAAAATGGACGCAGCCTGTCTTTATATAATTACATCATGACACTTAAGGAGCGTTGAAAGACATGTCTGGTTTGGACAAAGGCAGAAGTAAAGCTGCGGAGAGTGTTTATTTTCCAATTATCTAAAACTTCCATGAAAGGAGCCTGTCTCGTTTGGAGTGGTGTTTTGGGTCAAAAGCATCTTACTTTCGACAATGGTTTTTTCCCCCTCGTGTTTTACCACTTGAAAAGTGCCCCAACAAAAGTGGTACAGAATACTGAGGTACTGCAAGCTCCACTTGAAACCAGCGAAGGGATGATCTGCATTGTACATTTAATCTCTCCCCACACACACCAGTACATTAGCCGTGCAATCTTCACATACCAGACTGATACAGCCGAGCAGCACCAGTGCACGCTTCATACAAAACTGGTAAATCAACAGGTGACCTTGAAAAGATGATGGGAAACAGCCTTTACTCCAAAGTTTTTACTTCGCAGTACATTTTCCCGGCATTTTTTAGATCGTAAAGACTTTTGGCACACAAGTCTTTACATCGCAAGACAAAACCATGCATTTGAGAATAATTAAAAAAGGGTGCTGGTGGTCTACCCCCAAAAATATAACATGTTCAATTACTGACAAATGTGTAAACGGCAAATGGAATAAAAATATGTATTAAGAGTAAATTTATACAACACCATTTCAACAGTAGGTGGCAGTGTTACATTGTGATAGATTTTTTACTGTTCCAGTAAGCGTGGTAAGAGTATGCGTGGTAGTGGAATGCATGGTGAAGTGGTTTGTAATGTGAATGAATGTAAATGTGTGGTAGTGGTATGCGTTGTGAAATGTGCGATGTAAAGACGTGCGTGGTGAAGGAAGGCGTAGTAATGTCATAGAACCAAAGATGAATACATGCACCATTAATGAAGGAGGGTGCCTCACTGCAGAGGAGTCCAGGCGCTTCAGAGCTCATTACTAGCTTTGAACATCTTGTCCTGTGTGACGCCTGAAAATAGGCCGCTGCACACTACAAAAAATATTTTCTCTCTAATGTGGCACTGATGTCAGTAGGCGGATTGGAGGACTCAGCGCGCACTATCCGTGCATCACACATCCTCTCTGTGCAGTACGAGTTCAGAAAGAGACGCCAGTGTCTCGGAAACCACTCAGCACGTGGGTTTTCCCAACAACAAAGGTGCATTGGAGTGGATGTGTGATTGTTTCCCAGAGGGACTGTAGAGTGTGTGCTGATACAGGAGCACTCTAGTCAATCCCTGCTTGTACCCAGGAGCACTGTAAATCAGAGCGAAGGAATGAATGAATGAATGAATGAATAAAATTTTATTTGTGGTTACTCAAAACCATTAAAATATGACAACAGGCAACAGGAAACGGAGCGAAGGAATGCACAAGACACACTACAATAGGTCCCCACAGCTGAGGGAGCGGCTGTAGGGCCCCGTGCTGGGCAAATAAAAGTCAAGCAATGGTGAAACATGAAAGCGTGCACCCAGACAAGATTTAAAGGTCTGTTTTCACTCAGCCTGGAAAATTACAGGTAGGGTGAACAGCTGTGCTTAAGGAGAGCTTTCCCATGCCACAGCTGAAGCAAAAGAAAAACAAGCAGAAGAAAAATAGTGTGTGTCAAAACAAACCCAAATTAACAGGAGGGGAGGAGTACATATAGCCATGGGAGGGAACCAAACATCAAAAGGAGAGAAAAATAAGGTCAATGCACCAATAAACATCCAGGTTTCAGAGGGGCACAGAAAAGAACAAATGAGCAACAGTGGGTGTGCTCTGAGTCCACAGAGTAGATACAGCATGTCTTGAATAGTCCTCTGGCAGACTCCTAGGGTGTTCACCTTCTACAGGATGCTGGTCCAGATCCGGGTCTTTTGGCTCCCTGTCAAAGAGAAGGAGGCCTTTTGAAATAGTTGGTTCATATGGGCCACAAATTTCTCTGTCAGGAGCTCCAGCTCCTTCTCAGTAAACTTTACTTTGCACTTTCTGGACCCTGAGTCTTTGCTACCATCTTCTGTATCCAAGTTCTTCTCCTGGGATGGTGGTATTCAGTGGCAGTGGCAGAGCACTTCTTATTTCCAGTGTGGCCCTCTTAATTGTGGCCAAACCCTATATACATAAACCTCCTGGTCTGACATCATCATTCTGCATCCAGAGATCTCTGGTTCCTATTTTGCGATTTGCTATTAGGACATCACAATTTAGCAATTTCTTATTTAGCGATTGTCTAACAGCGAATCCAAAGGAATCGCAATTAGGAAATCATAGGTTACATACATTCAGTTTTGCGATTCCCTAATAGTGATTAGTACGGATTCACTATTCGGGTATCACTACTTTTGGACTTTCATACATATGGGCCTTGGTGTTCTAAAATTCAAGTTGAGTCGCAGAGGTACCATCCAATTGAAGCAGTAGGCGGGAGTAATCTGCATAATTGAAAAGTCTGCAGTCTCTTTTGACTAGCTCTTTAATCAATGAAGGGGATCGAGATAATCTGATTTTTGTAAGTGATGAAATAATATCTGTGTTATATGAGCTTCTTACATTTTTGTACAGAAAGAGAGATTAGCCTATGGTGCTTTTTAAATTATTAGCCAATCTCTCTAAACCTTAATTTGGAAGGTCATGGTAAGGACTTATTCTGCTTCTTCCCTGTGTGAGTTAGGTGTATTTGTCTACTTTACCAAATTCACAATTGACATAGTAGACCTTTTGAACTATGGCCCAAAATCCACCTGTCCCTAAAATATGAAACAAATGGTTGAAGATAATAAAAACCTATGAAACCTCTTAAAGCAAAGAAAATCAGTTTGCCAACCCACTACAGTACAGAAACTGCCTGTGAGAAGATGGGTTCATCGTGTTAAGTAACTATCGTTTGAACACGGGTCTCCTCCCTCCTCGTGCCTAAAGTTAATCATGGCAATTAATTAGAAAACCTTCATTATATCCCTTCAAAATTTGGTAACCACTCAGTTAGCCAATAGGAAAAGACGCTCTGGGACTCTTTGCCTCCAACCATATTAAAACTAGAGTTTTCAGCAATTTCATGAAAAACCTGTTGCATTTCATGGGTCAATACAAACCACAGCGCAAACACAAGGAGATGATGGAGAGAGCACTGGAACTTTTCAGACACTCACCCACAGATGTGGGTTGAATCCATCATCGTTCTTTAGCTCACTTCGCCACTTTAGTTCAAACCCAGCTATATGCAAATCACTCTGCCTGTGCCTCATGGGAACAGTCCAGCCTGAACTGCCAAGCCAGGTCTACCCTGAACCAGAAACAAGCATTCTGGGACCAGTTTCGGGTAGATATTAGGAAGAGAACAGAAGAGATACAGGTTGGACCACAATTAAATTCACCAAAAAACAATAAGTACCTGGCTTGAATTGTTTTTAAAAATTAGTTCAAGACATTTAATTTTATGATCACAGTAATTATTCTTGTTTCATTCAATCCATTAGAGACACATGATTACTCATACACTGCATTGCCCATTTGTAGCAAAATATAAATCAGCACGACCTTAACAGATGCAATACGGCATATTGATTTGTGCTATCCCAACACCAATATGTGAGCACATTTATAACACATACAATGGCATAAATTATATTGAATCCATTACAATTCATTACAAAGTCATGGCATGGCCTACTGGCCCATAAACCAGTAGCCTCATGTCCGTACTCTGTCCTTTATCTATAACCATGTTTGTGCTGCACGAAGCCTTTACACAGTGCATCTAAGTTAAGCCTGACTACTTTTGTGCAATGCTACCAGAGGGTTAAGCACAGGTTAATTTGGTGACTTTTGTGGTTCACCCTAACAGCAATTTCGGCTAAAACTCCTATATAGGAAAGTGCCCTCTTTGCGTGCTTTCCCCCCACTTTTTGCCTGATGTTGATGCTCTTTGACTAAGTGTGCCCTGCATTCCTGCCAACCAGGTACCCAAGGCCCATGTTCTTTCTGTAAAATTGCACTGTTGCACACCCAATTGGCAACTCTCTGGCCACATGTAAGTACCTTGCAAAAGGTATCATGGGTGCTAAGGGCACTGTGACCAGGGAAGCCCTCCAAGGACTGCAGCACATATTGTGCCACCTTAGAGGCCCTGTACCCGTACACACACACACACTGCCATTGCAGTTTGCATGCCTTGGTGCGGAGAAAAGTGAAGAGTCGACATGGCACACAAACCTGTGTAGATCAACAAAAAGAGAGGTAGGGAGAATGCGGAAACACTCTTTGTCCCCGGTTATACTTATTTCAACAAAAAAAGAGTGTCCAGAATTAAATCAAATATAACAAAAGGAGCAAAGATATAGAACAGATACAAAACCCCACTCAGGTGTGTATGGAAAGCCCTCACTCACCAACCTGGTAGGTGACATACATTATCATCGGGCCCCACTGGAGAGGCCGAGTGCCTCCCCAGTGTGCTTAAACGCCAGGAATACTGCGGAGCAGGTTTTATTGTGAATAGACGTGAAGTGAGTGAATTAAAGTGATAGTGATATTTAAAAATGTCTGCAGTGTATCAAAAAAAGGTTTAATGTTTGATCACTTGGACATATTAAAAATGAGGTGTGGGAAATACGGCCAAATAAATTGTTTCGTTATTTCCACTAGCTTAATAGTCAGTCAACATGTTTCTGCCTTGAAACAGTGTGAATTTAACAGGCATTCATCAGGACAAAAGTGGACTAAACCCCAGTGGTATGGATACGGTAAGGTCCACCCTGACCTAGGGAGGTGAAAGCAAAAACAGTGTAAAATAGTGCATGTGGATGGAGGACCAGCCTCCTAGAGTACTCCCCGTTTGGGAGACTTCAAAGTTGGTGTATAATGCACCTGTGGGAAGAAAGGGACCAAGACATACATTTAAGAGACAGAACAAACAATTAAAAATTATTCCATGCTCACGAGTATGTCTACAGTGCTCCAGTTGTTGTGAGAGGACAGTGGGTGGCGAGATAGCAATATTGTTAGCACCACACTAAGTCCAGGGGAATGTACAGCAACGCCAAGGGGTGAGGTGGGCTGATGATGGTAAATGCAGTGATAATCACATGCTGAATAGCCCCTACACATATATTGGCGCATGTGACTAGGAGGATTAATGGACCAAAATGGCCAGTGACCCCGCCTGAAGACAGCACAGAAATCAGGAAAAAAATATCTCACTTGAATGGGGAGGAGAAAGTACATCATGGATCTCGGGAGGGGGGTGGTGGGGTAATTGGCACACCCTTGGGGAAGAAAAAACATATTTCAACACAGTACGCTGTACTTAGCTTAGTGAGGTTGATCTGCGTAGCGCAGTGGAGGCAGGTGTTAGACTTACGCCCTCGACGCCAGGCACCCACTGGAAACCTGCCTCTACCCTCGATAACTGGACCCCGAAGATGGATGCGGTCGCCGGTAATGCTGGTTAAGAGTGCGGCTGATTTCACGTCTTCCTTCCGGGTTGGGCATGGTCGAGAGGTCGGCGTAGGCGTGGTGATAAGTGTCGGCCAATTGGAGTACTGGCGGCACGTATGCAACGCCCAGCACCTGACCGAGGAAGGTCAGGCGGACTGAACAGGCCAATCATATGGTGCAAACACAGACAGCATTAGTTAGGAGAACTAGACCGTGAAGAGTCAGGCTTAAGGCAGCGCAAATCCGCGCATGACTCAATTGTACCCGGAAAAGCTTTATTGACAAGTTTCTACATAACAAAGTGACAAAGTGCAGGGAGTTAGAGCCACTAGTTATGCGCTACAAAGATATGAAGATTGCTGTGAGCCTCTCAAAAGGAGTTCCCTGATAGATGGTTACCATTAATAAAGGCATACGAATTATGTTCTTAATAATGCCTATTTAAAGGGGACTACAAGAGATTGCTGATTCCAATGACACAGACAAGCGCTAGGTAAGGGAATGAGGGTACATTGTGGCATTAAGTATGACATGAAACTACGTGGAATTAGGGCATTGCACGCCTATAATTTACATGTTGATTACTCATCATCTGTAAAGAAAGACTGCATTATAAAAATTTTCATACTGGAGGTGCAAGCAATTTATGGTTCACTATTTGAGGACTGAGCCCCAGGGGATATCATCATTTGAACCTCTGACATGGGTCCCCAAACGGTACACCCATCTATGTCCTTTTTTAAAGAGTCTCTGGGAGATGTTATTACCCCCAATAATCTGTTCAACTATAGTCCACCGTAGATCATTGGTGGTATGATTTGATTGTAGGAAATGACTGCTCATTTTGGTGGTTGTTTTCCGGCACCTGATGTTGCTTCTATGCTCACAAATTCTTTGCTTGATCTTCCGGGTGGTCATTCCGATATAGCGCATTCCGCAGGGGCAAGTGGAAAGATAGATGACATTTGTTGAGTTACAATTAGTATGGACTCTTTGGGTCCATACTTTTCCTTGCTTGAGGGATAGCTGTTTGAATGCGGTCATCAAATTACAAACACTACAGTCAGAGCATGGAAAATGACCCTCAAATTTTGGCAGGCCCCAGGTATCGCTGATAGAGCGTGGCCCTGGTAGTGTGGTTTCTTTCGGACGCGTGTGGACTAGAGAGTCCCTCAAACTTCGTCCTTTCTTGAAGGAGAAAAGTGGTTTCTCCCATGTTTGTTGATACTGGAGATAATTCTCCAGTTTTTGTTAATTGACTTTTTCATTAGATTCGAGAGACTGCTATAGGTAGTAACACAAGTTAGGGGGGCCTCTTGGGATAGACTGGGCTTGTCTTCTAAAAGAACTTCACGAGGTTGGTTGCGCGCCTGTTTGTACCCTTCGTCCAGAGTTTTTGTGGGATATCCTCTTGCTTGTAGCTTTTTTCTTAAGGCCAGCTGATTGTTCCTTGAAGTCCTTTACGTCGCTGCAATTGCGTCTGATTCTTAGATATTGTCCGTACGGTAAATTCTCTTTAAGGGGGCGTGGATGGAAGCTGGTGAATTCTAGTAAGTTATTTTTTGCCGTTGGTTTGTAATGGGTCTTTGTGGTTAGACGTGTGCCTGCGATGGAGATGGTTACATCGAGGAACACAACCTCAGACTTGCTCACGGTGTGGGTGAATTTCAAATTAAGATCCAGAGTATTGATTCATTTGAGAAAGTCTACTAGGAGATGATCGTTACCCTTCCAGACCAGGAGAACGTCATTGATGTATCTTCTCCACAGGTGGATAGAGGAGGAGAAGAGCCCGTTTGATGGTAAGATATACTTGGCCTCAAAGTCAGAGACATATAACCCCACCACACTTGGGGCGAAGGTGCTACCCATGGAAGTCCCTGTGCTTTGTAAGAAGATTTACCCTTTGTAAGAGAAGAACTTTTCTTTAAGGGCTATGGTTGCACAATCGAGGATAAAGGACTTGGGTGTCTGGTGGTCCCATGTTATAGAATCTAGGGCAGACCCCAGGACTTTGATGGTGTCGTCCTGGGGGATGCTGGTATACAGACTCTCAATATCTAAAGTGACCAAAGTCACTGTGTTCTCCTCAAAGGTCACTTCCTGTAAGTGCTGTAAAAGACTCTTGGTGTCTTTCAGATAGGAGGGAGTGTTCTGGACAATTGGTTTAAGAAAATAGTCACAGAAACGTGATAGCGGTTCGAGCAGAGAACCGATGCCGGTGCGATTGGTCGTCCTGGTGGAGGTAGTCTGTTTTTATGTGTTTTAGGCAGTGTGTAGAAGTATGGAATGATGTTGTTACTGGTACTAAGGAAATCTGCCTCATTTTTGGATAGATGTCCATTTGCTTCCGCTCTTTTGACTAGATTGATAATCCGGGTTTGCAGTTCTGCTGTGGGATCTTTAGTTAGGGGGGTGTAGTTTCTTTTCACATTGAGTAGGTCTTGGCAGACTTTCTCATAGTCTGCAGTATTTTGTACCACTATCCCCCCACCCTTGTCTGCTGGTTTGATTGTGATGTCTGAGTTGTTCTGCAGATCTTGAAGGGCTTGATACTAAGCAGTGCTGAAATTGCCAAGTAAGGTGGGTCCTTGGCATGTCCCCAGGTCCTGGAAGACAGCCTGTTCGAACGCTATGATCGCTTCTGGAACAGTGTGGGGTGGTGGCGTAAAGGTGGATTTAAGCCTGAGGCCAGTATCTCCTTTGCGGATTTCCTCATTGGGATCATCCTTTCCTTCAAAGAATGATTTCAATTAAGTTTACGGAAGAAACCTGCTAATTCACAGTGTAGTCTGAATTTGTCTGGTCGTGCTGTAGGTACAAATCCAAGACCTTTTTCCAGCACCTTAATTTCCATGGGGGTCAGAGTTTTTTCTGATAAGTTAGTTATGAGGCTCACTGTACACTCATCCCTGGTAGGGATGTTTTGCTGTGTGTGTGGTTGCCCACAGGGTCGTCTGTTTCCCAGGAGACATGGTTGGACCCTCTCCTTTTCCCTCTTCCTCTCCGGCCCCTTTCTAAAAAAGGCGGTTGATATTGGTTTTGGAAGTGGGGTGGTTGCATAAAGGCTGGGGTCCAACCCATGAGTGGGAAATGCGGATGTTGGAAAGGGAAAGGATGGGGAGGTCCTCCCGTTTGAGATGGGTGAGGCCATCTTTGCTGTTGGTTGTGGTAGCCTGATCTCCCTCTGTTGCCTCTATTCCCTCTTCTTCTCCCTTGCTTGTTGGAGCCATTGCTTGACCTACTACTGTTGGATGAGTTATCATCCGAGTAGTCAACATTATTGGAATTCCTGGTAGGTGGTGTGTAATTAGGATCAGAATAAGGGTAGATTTTTTCAAATTCAAATTTTTTCAAATCTTTTTGGAATTTCGTAACCTTTGACTGCATAAGGTTGTCTTTGTATTTATTTAGTTTTTTGTTTATTTCATCCAGTTTTTTCTTGTATCCAGTAACAGTAGTTTTGAACTGTGATTAAGTTTCTTAGATTTCGACCATAAGTGCTTCTGATAATGGTAGTGCGGTCTTTATTATTAGCACTATCCAGTCGCGGGTACAGTGCCACGCGATCTTGGCCCATTCTTTGCGGAAGGTTGCATCATTCAGAAAAATACGTGGCGCGTTTGTCACAAGTAGGCCTCTTGGCGCAGTGTTAGACAGGAGATATTGTTTAAGTATAGTACCGTGTAGGATCGTACGGATTCGGTCACATTTTTGTTCTGTGAGTTTATCCCATTCAGAGGTGTGAGCTATAGCTTGGGATATTGCAGGATCAGCAAATAGTGAAGTGTCGGATAGAATCGCATCTATTTCTGATTCTGAATATGTCAACCCCAAATTCGACATGATGTAGCTATGGTGTTAAACAAGGAGGGTATGTTTAAAAAGCTAGAATGATACAGGTGTATCTCTGCTTAGGGAAAAGCTCTCACAGCTATGCGCTGCTAAGTATAAATCAACAAAAAGAGAGGTAGGGATAATGCGGAAACACTCTTAGTCCCCGGTTATACTTATTTCAACAAAAAAAGAGTGTCCAGAATTAAATCAAATATAACAAAAGGAGCAAAGATATAGAACAGATACAAAACCCCACTCAGGTGTGTATGGAAAGCCCTCACTCACCAACCTGGTAGGTGACATGCATTATCATCGGGCCCCACTGGAGAGGCCGAGTGCCTCCCCAGTGTGCTTTAATGCCAGGAATACTGCGGAGCAGGTTTTATTGTGAATAGACGTGAAGTGAGTGAATTAAAGTGATAGTGATATTTAAAAATGTCTGCAGTGTATCAAAAAAAGGTTTATTGTTTGATCACTTGGACATATTAAAATTGAGGTTTGGGAAATAACACAAACACAAACCTGTGTGCCATGCCTACAATCCATTGCTGATGGCATAGGTAAGCCACCCCTCTAGCTCGATGCACTATACCACTGGTGAGGGTACAGGTGACCTGTGCCCCTACAGTACCTAGGTCCATTCATAGACATTGTAAGTAACCTAAAGCCATAACGAGTATATGGTCTGGGAGTTTGTCATTACGAACTCCACAGCACCATAATGACTTTACTTCACTCTGGGAAGTTTGATATCAATCTTCTCAGCACATTAAACCCACACTGATGCCAGTTTGGAATTTAAAGCAAAATGCACTCAGTGGGCATCTTAGAGATGCCCTCTAAAAAACGACCTAACTCTAGTGTACTGGCTGACTGGCTGACTGGCTGCTCGCCAGCTGCCATCCCCAGAAATGTTACTGGACCCCTGGGTCAAGAGCACCCATTCTCGGGTCCTGAAACAAAGCAAATCCTGCGCAGAGTTGCCAAGCCTACTCTCCCAAGATGGGCAGGTTCCACGAAGGGGAAGCTTCAAAGGCCTGCCGCCTTTGTGAGCTGACCCAGCCATGAGTTGCTCACAGCAACTGTCCCTCACAGATTCTAACTCCCACTTTGGGCAGGGGAATCAGTGCGAAAACCAAAGTAGGAGGAGAGGTGTGCCTACCTTTGCCAACCCCACGCCTCAGGTGGGGGAGGTGAGGCAAAGCACAACTCTCAGTCCCCGCCATCTTGAAGATGGGGGACTCAGCCAACAAGAGTGAGACTTATGCCCCCTTCCCACTGGAGGGTGGCATTTTAGGGGGACCCATTGGTCCCAACCTGTACCTACCTGAAATGCCCCTTAATGTAGTAATTAGGGGCAACCCTGAACCTTACCTCCTCGTACCAGAAGAAAGAAGAAGAACCGAAGAGCTGCATTGAAGGAAGAAGAGGAGGACACCAACCGACTTGGCCCCAGCAGCCCCCCTGAACACAGAGGACCTAGCATGCCTTCCCTAAAAAGACTTTGTTTCCCGTGAGCACCGGATTTGCTCACCAACAGACTCTGGCTCTGTGTCAAATCTGAGAGTCTGCAGCACTCTGCAACCGAGGCCTACAGCCCGAGTTCGAGAGGCCCAACACCATGAGGAGGTCTACCTGGCAATCCTGACCTGGGATCTGGTGATCCCTGACCTTCCTCAAGTCTCACAATGATGCCTGCAGCCCCTATCTGGAGGATCCCCCGACCGCGACAGGAGCCCGTAAGGAAAACCCGATGTCAAAAGACACCCCTGTACCCAATGCCCCACAGCCTTGGGTGGCCCAACCGATGGTGTCCCAAAATCCCACAATAACTCAACTTACCTCTCCAACCAGTGGTCGCCTCCAGAAGATCTTTGTGCCCGAGCCTGCAGTGTTTGTTCTGACTGGAGGTTTCCCATTGAAACCAACAAGGGCTCCTCACGTCGATCCAGCAGCATGCACCCAGCCACCCCAGTGCCGCTGTGGGTTCACTTTGGGGGCTATCTTGGATCCCCATTTGCCTTGAGATACACCCTAGGAGCTTTGCTCCCACATCCAAGTGGGGTGCTCGGGAGCAGCCACCAACCAGATGCACCCTTCCCCCATTGGATAACATTGGGCCTCAACACTCTTCACCCGGTCTCCCTTGTGCCCCTGATGGTGCTTTTTAAGTGCATCCTTGACCCTGGGGGAGACCTTGTTCTAACCCCAGAAACTCAACCCCAAAGACCTAGCAAACCAATAACCTCATGTTCCTCCATAGGATGCTTTGACTGTTTTCCTCTGAAAAACTCCTAAGTGTCAAGGGTGTTTGTATGGAAACTTAAGAAACGGTGTTTTTGTGAAAACTGTTTTACCTACCTTTTATCTCGTAAATTTGCCAGTGTGATATATAGGCATATCTCACTACTGGAAAAAGTGATCTGAAATGTAATCTAAAAAGTAATCACAAAGTAATTACAAACTAATTTAAACTGTTTCTGAACATTTGACCTACTAGTCACAAAAACAACTACATTCAATTGCACACAACTGTATTATTCTTGAAAAGTACTATTTTTCTTACCTGCACCAAGTCCTGGTTGGTTCTAAAAATAAAATAGAATTAAGAAATATGTTTTTATACTAAACAATTGGTCAGAGTTCAGTCTTTGAGTATGTGAAATCATTCCTGCCTCAGTGTGTACAATAAATGGTTAACACTATCATCTGATAACGCCTTACTGCCCTCCCACACAACCACAGATAGAGAAAAAGGTATTGTTTACCATTGGGGATCCACTGGACTCTGTGCACACTATACCTTACTTTGGCATTGTATTTACAGAGCCAGCTGCCTACACCCAGTTAACCAACAACCCAATTCCCACATAGTGCTTGATGAAGGAACATATATTTTTGTGCTCAGGCCCGAGGTTGTTAAGAGAGATGAAACTAGCAACCAAAAGTGTGACCTAACGCAAATAGGAGAGTGCAGTAATGTAGCAGCAGACGTCTTTGAACATCTGTGAAAAACTCCTCCCTTCTGTTTTCAGATGTTTGCCTGAATTTTTGCTATTTTTGCAGAAATTTGTGCTGCCCCTGACCCAGAGGAGCCCATCAGACTGAAAACCTGTGCTCCTCAGAGACACCTTTTGTGTGCCTTGAGCTAGGAAGAGCCTCCATTTAATTTCCCTATTCTGCAGTCTTAAGAATATAGGGCCATAATATCAAGCAATGGCGATACATTATCGCCGCTTTTATCGGCAGGAAACTGCCGCTAAAGCGGCGATAATGGGCTTGATAATATGCCCTTGTGAATTCCAATAGAAGCCCAGGTTCTAGTGTTAAACTGGGCTTCCATGAGAATTCAAAAGGGCATATTATAACGCCCATTATCGCCCTTGCTTGATAATATGGCCCATAGTACCCCTCAAACCCTTCTGTACAGGAAATTGCTGGTGTCAGCATTAGTTGATATTGGAGTGCAGTAAATGCCTAATGGCCTCCTCTTGTAAATTAAGTCCAGGTGCTTAAGGAATAATAGGATTGTGAGATTGGGGGCTGATGTTGCCCAAAGAGAGCAATGACAGACAACCTCCTCTTCTTCTTCCTCTCCTGCTTTGCTTTGTTTCCAGGATCTGGGTAAATAAATATACACTATTGTAGGTTGCCTGCTGTACGGATGTGATGGCCAACACACTGCATTGTAGAAAGAGGAAAAGAATAACCTTTCCAAAAGCTTTGGCTAAGGTTTCAAATGTGCGGAAGAAGTGTAAACACCTTCACCCAGACATACTTACATAGATCTTACTGATGGCACTTTCAGAATATGAAGATGAGTGTTATCCATTTACTCTTGGCTAAAGACAAGTCTGAAGGCCCTGTGGAAATGTATGTCTCGTCAGCTCCTGTGTGTTACCTTCAAACTGAATTTGTTTTTCTCCAATCCTTTACATCATATATTTTGCCTCAAACGTACCACAATTTCATAAACAGCGACTTCAGGTAGCAATAATTCGTTTTTTTCTCATGAAGTTGGAAGAAAGATTATTTAAAAAACATTTATATCTCTATTATATAAATGATGGAATCAATGACAAATTAATATATAAAAGAATACTTAAAAAAGAAACCCAAAACTTTATTTAAAATTTTTTATTGGTATTTATTTATTCCATGTAATGAAAAGTTAATAAAACGCAAATCTTTTTCGTACGATATAATTTTGGTTTCATAAATATTGTAAACAAATCGCTTTTAAAAGACAAAATAGTACAACGATGTTTAGAAATGTCTGACACTTTGTTACCTAACATTAACTTTTATTCCAATGCATTTCGATAGAAACATTGCCCTTTTTACAATTTTTTTCTTTCCAGGTGACGTCAATTATGCTACATGCAGTTGGTGGGACACCATCCGCCCGATTCATGAACCTAAACTGCGCTTGCAAGGGGCCGGATTCTGAGAATCCGGCCCCTTGCGAGAGCGATTTTTGCATTTGGGATTCAGCATCCCAAATACAAAAATCGCTAATTGCGATGTCGCAAATGTGCGAGGAATTACATTGAAGGAATCTCTATTAGAGATTCCTTAAATGCAATTCAACATCCAATTTAAATTTGCGAATTCGCAATTTCTTGCCGCAATTCCGACCTCGCGGTAAATTGCGAAAACTCAGAAAAATGCATTTAAATGCATTTTTCTGAGTTGCATGTTACACACACACATGTCCTTTGGACATGTGTGTGTGCAACACCTGTGTGAAGTTTCATTTGAGGGGTGCTACAGGGTGTCCTGTGGACACCCCTGGCACCCTTCAAATCGCAATCTTATTTGCGATTAGCTAATTGCTAATCGCAAATAAGGAATACTCCCCATTCATTCCTATGGGCCTTTTGGCCCATAGGAATGAATGGCGAGTTATTCCTTATTTGCGATTAGCAATTTGCTAATCGCAAATAAGGAATCAGTAGGAATCGCATTTTATTATGCGATTCCAACATGATTACCGTTTTGCGAGTCCTTAATAGCGAATCGCTATGATTCGCTATTAGGGGCTCGCAAAACGGCCCGTTGATGAATCAGGCTGCATTTTCATTGTTGCAGTTGTCAAAAGAGGTGGAACATGCAGTGTTTGGAGAAAGATAAGTCAGAATTAATATTTCGGTGTTGTACATTATGGTTTTGTTACTGCATTGCTAATGCAATGGGTAGTATCTTGTTTTGAATTGGAGTATAAATATTTGGTTATTGTAGCTTTGGGACAATTTCTTTAAACAGGGAAAGGGAAATTTACATTTCAGGTGCAGAGTTTAGTGTTTTTCCAAGGGATTTAGTGGCATTTTTGGGGTATTTAGCCTAGGATTCTATTTAGGGATTAAAGTTGTGTGCTAGTTTAGTTCATGCGGGTTCGGTTTAATTTCTGCAGGGATTAGGGTGCCTTAAATTTTGTTTTCAGTGACAGGTTTATGTGGTTTTGCAAAGGGCTGATTTTAAGATTATGATTTATGATTATATTTAGGCAGTGGGTTTCTATTTAGAGTTCAAGGATTGTGAGCTAGTTTAGTTAAGAATGGATGGGAAACATTCAGTTTATAGGGAAGGGATTTAGGGGATTAGCAATGGAGGTTAGTGCCTTTTTTAGGATTCAGGGAATTCGGTTTCTAGTTAGCTTGTATGGTTTTTTGGGGAAGTTTAGTTTAGGCAGGGATGGGCAGGACTTCATGTTGCAACTCTGTGTTCAGTTATAGGTTATTCCTGGGGTTACACAGAAAAATTAAAACAGCCTATCATCAGTGCTTAATTTGTGCCGGGGCTTACCGGTGCTTAGCACCGGCACTTAAATATCAGGGCCGGGGCTACGCATCTGCTCTGCGCACACCCACATTGATGATTTGTTTAAAAAAAATATATATACGGTATATACCTATCACTGCTTTTATTGTTGAACTTGTACTCTCTGCAGCCACAGGTCCGGCCGGCGGCCGCAGCATGTTTTTTCATGTGTATGTATCCCGCCGGCCGCCGAGTGTGAGTCATACTGTCATTACTAGCATTGGGGTGTTTAAACGGTTTAGTATTGCGAGTGCGACTTGCAAGTTGCGAGTGAGTGCCCACTGCCCCGACTCAAATTTCTTCTTAATCACGTGAGGTAGCACTAGCAGCCCTGCTGCCCCTGCCCAGGCCAAGAGGTGGGGCTGGGCTGGAGGTTCTGATGGGGGTAGGGGATGTGCACGCAGAAGCGTGCGCAGATTTATTTCACTTTGGCTCAGGCTGCCTTCCGAAGACCGGTTTCTGGCATTCCAGCCGTCTTCAGCCCGGCTTGCCTGAATCCAGTGGCAAAGTGAGCAAGGGACTCACGTCTGAGCATACCCTGCCACACTTATGGCGGCAGGGTATGATCTGGGTTGCATATAGCCATGTCTGAACTGGGGTGGCAGAGTGGGCTAAAGAACGGTGATGGATTAAACCCAGATCTTTTGACTGGGTGTGAGTGTTTGATTGATTCAGATGCTCCGTCCATCACCACCCTCTTTTGTACCGCTTTTGGCCGCCATAAGTGTCAATGTCAATGTCAATGTCATAGGTTTTTATAGAGCGCCATTATCACCGCAAGGTCTCAAGGCGCTTGCAGCATAAGAACCGGGTAGGGAAGACAAATACAGAAAGGGCATAATAGCAAAGAACAGGGGCCCCTTGCTAGGGAAAAAGCCATGTTTTCAAGGCTTTACGAAATTGATGGTGCTCACTAATGGAAAGAAGGTGAGGGGGTAACTTATTCCAGAGTGCAGGTGCGAGAAATGAAAAGGAGCGCTGCCGGTGCCTAGAAGTTCGCACGCGAGGTTGCACTAGCAAAGACTTGTGGCTAGATCTTAAGGACCTCTTGGGGACATACCAGCTCAGTTTTTTTTTAAGATACCGGGGACCCTTATTATACAATGCATTGTGGGTCAAACATAGGATCTTAAATTGACTTTTTTGCTGTATCGGAAGCCAGTGTAGTTGTTTCAAACTTGGAGCGGACGCCGTTCTAGGCGGCAGATCCAGCACCAATCTAGCCGCCGTATTCTGCAGAGTTTGGAGTTTTGTCAACAGGTCCTCATTCAGGCCGTGGTACATGGCGTTCCCATAATCAAGATGGCTAATGATCAGGCCCTGAACCAACGGCTTCCTGGCTTCAAGAGGAAGCCATCTGTAGATCTTTCTGAGGCCACGCATTATACCATAGCAGGTGCCAGTCACCTTGGCTACATGATTTTTCAAGGACAGAGCGCTGTCCATTATAATTCCAAGGTTCCGGACCACCGGCTTAGGGGCCGGGCAAGCTCCCAACTTGGATGGCCCCACTCTGGCGTCCAACATCTGCCTGCTTTTCCAAACAGAATGATTTCGGTCTTGCCCGCATTGAGCTGGAGTTTATTCGCCCGCATCCATCTGCTGATCTCAACCATACACTTTTTTAAACGTACGCAGGTGTCAGCAGGATCAACGCAGCATGTGATCAGCAGCGGCGTATCATCTGTATATGACACCATTCCAAAGCCAAAAGATTTGATTATTTTAGCCAAAGGTGTTAAGTACAGATTAAAGAGCAGCGGGCTCAAAATCGAGCCTTGAGGCACGCCCACCGTGACCGGGTGACTACGGGCAGCCAGGGAGTCGACTCGAATGGTGATGAGGCGGGCAGTGAGATAATCCTCACTCCAACCCAGTGCCCCTCCTCACTGGAGCGGGGAGTGGGATCGGGAAGAAGGCGCGGCGGCCGGAGGAAGGCACCGCTTCAGTTTGTGGAGGGAGCGGGGGGGCTGGGGGGGCGGGCGGAGGCGGGGAGGCGAGCGGGAAGTCAACGGGAGGCGCGATGGGGGGGAAGGGGCCTGACAGGGAGCAGAGGTTTTGGGTGTCCCTCAAATAGCGAGGAGGAGTGCCAGGCTGGCGGGGTGGTGGGGGGGAAGGAGAACAGGCGCTAGGAGAACGTGAAGGGGGTGCCCGGGGGGGGAGGGGATGCCGGGGGAGCTCCAAGAGGCCAGGAGGGGGGAGGGGAGGGGTGCAAGGGGGGGTGGTCAGGGGCACAGATGGGGGTTTGGTCAGGTACATGTATATTTAGTTAGGCCTAGTTTTGTACGGCAAAGGCCAAGGATGTGGTATATTTTCAGGATGCACCTGTTTCCCAATAAAGTGGCCTTTATCACACCTTACATCTGTCTCCGGTCAGTTCTTCCCCTCCCCGTCTCCCGATTGACCCCAATGGGGCTTTGCGGGGGTGGCCGACCGGAGGGAGGCTCGCCCCCCCGGGGATTTTGGGGCCCCGGGAGGAAGGGTGAGGGGAGGAATTAGCCGGGGGACAGGAAGGGTGATTTGGGCTGGTTGGGCTAGTCCGGGGGGAATTGAGCTGCATTGGGCTCTTTTTGGGCTAGTGCCTTTAAGAGCGGCCATTTTGGGTCACTGTGCACCATTTCGTGGGACAGTGACCCAGCAGCCGTGGGGCAGGTTAATCGTTGTCCCGCCCGCCCTCCCTTTACGACATGTTTTGGTGGGGTTATCTGGGGGGTATGTCATGGGTCCTCATCATTCAGGATGGGTAGAAAGGGTTTTGTTGGGAGCAGGTGCTTTCTTGGTTAGGGTTGGCTGGATGTGTTGTCGCTGGGAGCAGGTGCTGGAGAGTTATGTAGGGTGGCGCTTTTTCCTAGTTAAAAGGGGGGGTAGGATAGGAGGAATGAGTTTTTCCTGGCAGAGGGGGAGGGAGGGTACATATGGCAGGTGTTTAAACAGTTGAGGCAGGCGTTTGGGTAAATTGGTACTGATGTCTATGTTGTTGGCGGGGAACTCTTTAGGAGTGGGGGTGGGGGTGGGGGGTTTGGTCAGGTACATATATATTTAGTTAGGCCTAGTTTTGTACGGCAAAGGCTAAGGATGTTGTATATTTTCAGGATGCACCTGTTTCCCAATAAAGAGGCCTTTATAACACCTTACATCAGTCTCCGGTTGGTTCTTCCCCTCCCCGTCTCCCGATGGGCCCCAAAAGACTTATTAGCATTTTTTGAGAGAATTTGTTCGTCTTTCATGGGTCTGGTGCGAAATATGTGCAATTTGCTTTTGAGTTATTTCACAAAATTACAGAAAAATTATACGAAATTATGTGAAAAGCAAATCTGTCATACTGTGCTATATATTAGTGTGAAATCCATCCTTGCGTCAATTGTTGGCCAAAGATGCATGTAAATAAGAGCACAGTGAACAACAGATGACTGCGTTCTGTTATTCCTGTCATTTTGCAGTAGATTTGTACCATGAATTACAGTGAATTTCACAATTTTTTGTAACGTTTCGAAACGAATGGCACATAATTGAGCAAAGTGGCATAATGGTATAATTTTAGGACTTCCCCTTAACAAGTGTAACATGAATTACAGCGGATAATTTAAAGTTCACCCTGGCCTACTAATGAGATGAAATCAAATTGTTGGAAAAGTCAAAAACTACCTTAGAAAAGGAAAAAGTTGTATGTAATACTTCAAGAACTCCGTACGAAGAAGCACAAGCTGGCATATGGAACATATGATAGCATTAAAACCATAGCTTTAGCTAGGAAAACAGAATACTATTTTTCATATATTAATCTGTAAAAGACATCAAAAGAAAGGTATATTATGAAAGTGTAGGGTAAAACGACTGCTTCAGAAGACAGGAAACACTTTGAAACAGTGTCGTAGCTAGGGGGGGGGGGGGGGGGGGGGGGCGGTGGGGGCGGTCCGCCCCAGGCGGCACTAAATTGGGGCGGCTGCGGCTACACAGTGCAAACTTTACCTGCCATTACCCCCAGGTCCCTTATGTCCTCGTCCCATTCATTTACAAAGTGGAGATACCCATCTCCCGACAGAAAAAAACAAGAGGAATGCTGGGGCACTAATACTGTCCTTCCCCCCGGGAGTACATAAGCAGTACTTACCCAGCAGCCCTCCTATTCTTTTTTTCTGTCTGTCGACAGAATGGATGGTGTGCTGGTGCTGCTCCTGCTGGGCTGGAGTGGCGGTGCTTCTCTTCTCCCCCTGCCCAGCTGCCTGGCTGTATGGGCGCGGGGTTCCCTGGACTGCCTCCTGGCCTGCCAGGCTTGCTGGGAGTCAGTTTCTGTTTGGTGCCGGCGTTGGAAGAATGACGAAGTTCCCATTTTGCTGTGTGCTGATTGCACTTCCCGGCCCTTTGTGGCTGGTGCTGGGGTTCCCAATGGCTTCCGGGTCGCGGGCTCGGCTTCCCGAGCCTGGCCGGGGAGCCGTGCCTCGCTGGATGGGCTCCAGCTGGATTCTGGGCGGACGGTGGTGTGGGGGCCTTGTTCCTGGGGTTGGCCCCCGCTCCGGGTAAGTCCCGTTTTCGGGTTCCTTCGTTTCCTGCATTGCGCGCTTGGAGCGTTTAAACTCCTGGAGCCTTTTGATGATGTGTTGTCATGCTTCATCGATTTTTTGCCTCTAGTATCCGTCCTGCAGATGTTCATTGCATGATGTTTGTTGTGCATGCTGTGGGCGCTTTCTTCCTTGTCTATGGTTCATCTACTGGTGTGAAGACTTGTGCCTTCTGTTGCGTGCGTGTTTTCATTTACATTCACGCTAATTAAGTTGCTGGAGTGCTCCGTGGTGGTTGCTGACCCTAGTGTCTTCGAGGCTGCTGCTATCCCTTCCTTCATTTTTGTCCATGTGTGTGGTGCTGTGGCTTTTTTGATCTCTGCTCTGTGGAGGTGTTCGGATCTGCTGGCTGCGCCTCGTGTATTCTCTGTGGTGGTTGTGGGTATATGTTTCCTGCATTCTGTGCGGATGCCTTGATGGCCGTTCACAGTTCCCATCTCCTGCCCTCTGTTCCACTGCAGCTCGGTGTTGACGCCTTTCTTCCTGGGTGATGGCTCTCTCACTGGCGTTTGATGCTGCGCTTTACCCCACCTTGCCTTTGCTGTCACTGGCTGTCTGGGATCCGCTCTTTGTGGTGAGTGGGTCTACGCTGTTCCAGTCTCTGGGATTTCGAGTAGTCTGCAGCTTTGGTGGTTCTAGGTGTCTCGCTTAAGTCCTGCCATTCCTCGTGTTTTGACATGTGTTGTGGCTATGGGGGTTTGTGCGTGTTCTTCTTTCTCTGTTCTCCCTGTTGGTTGTCCTGGGTGCAGTGCCTCGGCCTTGGCCTGGCGTGTCCTTCATGCTGTTTGGCGCTTTCCCCCTGCCAGTTCTCCGGTGGCCTATGCTTTCTGTGCTCGGCCTGGGGGAGGGGTGGTGGGGGGGTTATTCTGGGGTTTTGTGTCCCTGGGTTGCCTTCCGTTTTCTGGCGTACTTATGTGGCTTAAGGGCGCTGGGGTGTCTTGTTCCTTTGCTGCGTGGGTGTCTGTTATGGTCGCTTTACGTTGGGGGCCTTTTTGGGTTGTTGGCCCCCGCTCTGGCTGTTTTTCAACCCCCCTTTTCTTCTTCTTGGTGCTGCTTGGCGTTGGCCTGCGCCTGATGGAGCTCGTGGCCCGTGTGTTTGAGTCTGGCCGCTGCTGTCCTGCTGTCCTGCTGCAGGCGGTCCTGGGGTGTTGCCTGGCCTGCCTTCTGGAGTGTGTCTTGTCAGATGTTCCTGGCCTTTGGCCTTGCCTCCGGCACGCCCCGGGTCTTGCTGTTCTCCGGTGGTGGGCGTTCCGGGGGTCTTCTCCCTCTGGTTCTCTTCTTCGGGGGTGCCCCTGCTGTGGGCGGCTCTATGGGCGTTTGCTCTTTCTGTTTGTGGGCTGCCTCGGGTTGGCATGGGTTCCGGTCGCCTCTGTTGTGGCTGTTTCCTTTTCGCTGGCTCTGCCTTTGCTTGCTCCTGGGATTCCCCGTGTTGGGGTTTTCCTGCGTGCTGACTTGCCCCTTGGCCTCTGCTGGTCTTTCGGTGTGGCTTCTCTCTTCTTCGGCGTCGGCTTGTTGGGGGTGCGGTATGTACCCATCCGCTTCGGTCTCCCTGCCCCGCCTGCTGGTGGGTCGGTGTTTCTGCTCCTTGGCCCGCTGCTTGGGTTGGGTGGGGCCTGTGGGCTCCCCTGCCGTAATGTTCTCCCTCAGAGCCCTTGCCTCCGCTGCGGTCTGGCTCTTGTGGCCTCTGTTCCGCTTGGGTGTCCTGGTTTTTCCCTTGCTGGCTTCTGTATGGATGGTGGGCGTCTGGGGCTCCTGGTTCCTGGCCCTGTTCCTCCCGTCCCCTGGGCTGCGCCTGGTTCCTATTGATTCTTGCCTGCGCCATGTCGGGGGCTCTTTGGGGTGCTCTGTCCCCTGGGGTTCTGTTCCTCCCTGCCTGCGCTTGTTCTAGTCTGTTCCCTGCTGGGTGCTTGGTTGGGTGCCTGCCTGGGTCTTCCTGTGGCCTCCCTTTGCTCCGGCCTGTGGCTTCTGGTGTTGTCCGGGGGCCGTTTCTGTGTGCTTGGCCGGGCTGCTTGTGCACTGACACCCCCTGTGCTTGCCTTTGGCTTGCTTCTTGGGTTTCCTGTCCGCCCCTCCTGTTTCTCCCGTGTTGCCTGCCTGGTTTGTTCCTGGCTGGGGCCTCTTGGCTGCTGCCGTTTCCTGTCGTGCCTCCTGTTCTCCGGGTTGGTGTGCTGTCCCCGTCTGCGCGGTGTTTGTGTTTGGTCGGGCTGGGTTGGTGCCTGCCTGGCCTCCTGGGGCTGCTGGATGCTGTCAACTCGCTGAGTTGTTCTGGTCTCCCCTGGTCGCGCCTGGTCCCCTTGGGGGGTGCCTGTCTGATGTTTTCAGCCGGGGCTCGGCGCTCCTGTTTGTTGGGCTCCCTTTTTGGGCTCTGCTTCCTTGCTGGTCTCTCTTTGGGTCCTAGCGAGGTTTTCTGCCTTTGGGGCCGCTTCCTGGTGTTTCCTTGTGGGCCTCCTCCGGCTGTTGGTTTTCTTCCCGGGCTTGTTTTCCCCAGTGTTGTGAGCCCGTGTGGGGTTCTGTGGCTCTGGCTCTTGCTGGTGCTGTGTTGCCTTGGGCTCTGCCTCCTGCTTTCCGGCTGTGCTGTCCTTCGGCCTGCTGTGGAGGTTTGTTGCCGGTCGTCTCCTGTTCCTTTCTTGGTTCTGGGGTTCTGGCTCGCTTCTTCCTCCCTTGCTTCCCTGGGTTCTGGTCCTGGTGTGGGTCTGTTTGGGTGCCCCGCCCCCCTCCCTCTCTGGTTGGGGTGCAGTTCTGTGGTACTCTGGCCTGTGCAGGTCCCTCCCTCCTGGCTGCGGGTTGTCTTTGGTTTCCTGCTGGTTGGTCCTCTGCTTTTCTCCTTCTGCTTCCGATTTGGCCTTCTGTGCGGTCTGGCAGTTTTGTGCTGGTGGTTTCCTTTCCACCTGCCCTTGGTTTTTGTTTGGGCGCTGTGTGGGCCCCTTCTGGGGTTTGCTTGGGCCTGTCATTCCGCCTGTGTGGTCGGGTTGCTTGGCTCTGGTCCTGGCTTCCTGGTTCTGTTGGCGTTGTTTCCTGGGCTTTTCTTTTTCCGCTGCTCCTGCCCTTGCTGCTTATCTGGCCTGGGTGTGTGGTTCCTGGGCGCCTTCTTTTTGTGCTGCCCTCTCGGCTCGTTGTGCAGCTGCTGGGGTTTTCCGGTTGCTCTGTGCTCCCCTTCTGCCTTGTGTCCCCTCCCTTTGGGGTTGGGGTTTTTCTGGGGTTATGGTCGTTGTCTCTGTGACCTTCCTGGTTTCTTGGTTGTGTTCCGTTTTTTTTGGCCTCTCCTTGCTTGGCGGGCTGTGAGCTGGGTTCTGGGATTTTGGGGTTCTTCCCCCGTCCCTGTCCTTCGGGTCGGGTACTCGATCCTGTCCGGCTCCTGGGTTCTTGTTGCTTCCTGGGCCTCCTCGGCCGGGTTTCTGCCTCTAGTGTCTAGGGGTCGTGTCCTTTGGTTTTGGGAGTTTGGACGGTTTTCTGGCCTGTGCTTTCTCCTTCCTTTTTGGTCTTGGTGCTTGTTCCTGCGCTCTGTTGACCGTTCTTTTCTTTGGCTTCCTTCCGTGTTGTCTTGGTTTTCCTTGTGAATCTGCCGGGTCCTGTGGGCCTTAATGCTGGTTCCGGGCTTGACGGCCTTCTCCGGTAGTTGGTTTTGGCGGGTCCTTTGTGTCCTGGTCCCGGTCCCGGTTTCCGGTTTCTCAGGTTGGCGGCCTCCTTTTTGGAGCCCTGGCCTTTTTTCTTTGTCTCCGGTACTTCCCTGCTGACCTGTGCCGGGTTGCGGTCCGGTTGTTTCTCTGCGGTCTTCCTTTCCTCCTTCTCTGTGCGCCCTTGGGTTGCTGCGTTGTTGTGGTTTCCTGGGTGTGCTTGTGCGTGCGGAAGGCCGGATTTCTGCTTTGGTATTTCTCCACTTTGTAAATGAATGGGACGAGGACATAAGGGACCTGTGGGTAATGCTCTATTACTTACCGGTAATCTTCATTACTCCGGGTCCCATTGTCCTCGTCCCATTCATGCTCCCCTTCCTCCCTCCCGGGCGGCCGGCCTTCCTGTTGGGCTTGTTAGTACAGGAGGGCTGCTGGGTAAGTACTGCTTATGTACTCCCGGGGGGAGGGACTGTATTAGTGCCCCAGCATTCCTCTTGTTTTTTTCTGTCGGGAGAGGGGTATCTCCACTTTGTAAATGAATGGGACGAGGACAACGGGACCCGGAGTAATGAAGATTACCGGTAAGTAATAGAGCATTATGTAATTGCGCTTTGAAAGCACAAATACTGCAATGCACACCACGCACAGACGCACGCACCACCTAGCATAGTGATGGTGGTCCGGTGCGTGGCGTACCGAATAAGTGGGTTCCAGGGCCGTCAATATTGTGGCGAGAGAAAGCGCTACCAATGACGGCCCTGGCCATCGTTTTTAGCCATCCCCGCGCTGTTCTCCGGGGACTTACGCCACCACCACATGATTGACGACTCAGTAGAGAGACAGACTCGGCAGGGGAGTGCTGGGCGATTTGCAGAACGCCTTCGCTAGGGGGCCTCGGTCCTGCCACAACTGTGGAGCCTACAGGAGTGATCATCATACATTATAGAACCTCTGTCTCCTAAGTGAAGAGAATCGTTTCAATTCCATGCTTGTTCAGAATGCGTTGTCAGTGCCACTCTTATCCCAGTCTGGTTGACAGCGGCTAGAAGTCTTATAGCAGTGCATGGAAGCACCGTGTACTGGAGAGGTAAAAATGGGAATATGTGTAATTTCAGAGCTGAACGAGTTATGGGATTTTGTGATAGTACAGAGCCCCCTACTCTTTATGTGTATGTTCTGTCTACACCATCCTCTCCGTGCTTAAGCGCAAAAAAATAAATAAAAAGTAAAGAGATTGAAATAGAATTGACACGATTCAGGGCACTTAACGTATATTTTTAATTCTCAGGGGGAGCTTGGATGTCAGCTGCTTCTTGATTTTGTCAATGACACTCTTTCACGTGGGCTCGGATAGGCTCCTACAACACGCAGCTAATCGTACGTGCACATGCCGGCAGCCACCGGTTATAGTAACATGTTCCCATCAGCACCCACCAGCCTGTCTCAAAAGGTCACCACGGGTATTTTCAAAACCCACAATTTGTACATAGGCAGTGGGGCAGTCTGGCCCAGAATAGCAACTCTTCAGCAAGCTTTTAAAAGCCTAGGCACCTACATAAGTAAGTTGGACTACTGGTAAGAGAAAATGTCATTGGGTTTCTTAGAAGTCCATCCCTTGACTGTGCAGGAAAAGCAGAAAGCTGTGCCACAGCTGTGACAGTTCTAGACGTCCTGCAGCAGGTGGACGTCAACTTCACATCGCCAAGGAAAGCAGGTTGTATATGTCACTGTATCAAGGCCAACCATATTGAACTAAATCCATCACATTCACTATATCAACATACCAGTATCTTGTTAGGTTATGTATATGTTTACAATTCTCAAATACACCTAGACTTCTGATGTAGTGGTTAGATTGATGTAGCGGATGCGATATCTTTGTCATGCAAGATATAGCACATGCCATATATTGACTCTCACAAGGCCATCATCTGTGACCCCTGCCTTTTTCTTTGTTTCCCTTTGTAATGCCCTTACAACGCTCGTTATTAGAGGTTAAGAAGACCCAGTACAAACAGAAAACAAACAAGGCCCTGGGAGCCCTGCTTATTTTTTCTAGTTTTCATTCCTTGTCTATTCCTTATCCCCTAGAGGCTGTCAAGAGGCAAAGGGTGGAACAAGGGTTCTGCCTTATGAGGTCATTAGAGAAATGCTCCTCCAATTATGTTTCGTGGTCTGTAGCAATAGTATGTTTGTCGACACACTATTCAGTACCATGCTCAGAATCGACAATAGCGATGAGCCACTATCTGAGAAATAGTGGTAAGTGAGAAATCATGCCTGAAGGGAATTAGGAGCCACATGTACAACTATTTCATTTTGCGAATCGCAAATTGCGATGTTTAGTGAGTTGTAAAATGAAATGTACTAATGTGCTCACAATCATTTGGCAATTCCCAATGGGGTCACAAATGACCTACCTCATTCATATTCATGAGGTAGGTCACAATTTGAGACCCATTGGGAATGAACTGACTCCCTGTGACCACTGCCTGCTCTTACAAAATGGTGGTGCCAACCTTCAAACAGGGGAAGGAGTCCCTTGGGGAGCCCTTCCAGTTTGCGAATGGGTTACCACCTCCTTCAAGGAGTCGGTAAAGTATGAATGGTTTATGACGCATTCCGGTTGCAAAATATTCATTCATGCCCTTCGACAAGCTATTTGGAAGGGACACTATTGTCACGGGCCTTCCAAATAGCATCTCGCAAACCCTATTTGCGAGTCGGTAACGGGTTACCAACTAGCAAAATTCTCCATTTGTGACCTCAAAAAACATACATATGGCCCTATATTCTCGTCTTTGCTGTTTTCCTTATATCCTCTATACCTACTCTTTGAAAGGAGAATGTCAGTAGTGTTGACTCTAGCCACGGGGAAACAGGGTAGAGTGGCAAATGTATTGGGAAATCTGAGGGTGCACTTACCAGTTGGTTGATCCTGCATCTTCAGATGTTGGTAGCTGATGAGGCAAGGAGGCTGATGCCTGATGTGTCCCCCAATGTGAAATTGTGTTTCTGGGTGTGATTCCATTTGATTTGGCTTTTTATGGTACCTGCTTGCTTCACTGATCTTTGAGTGCCTCTTTAATACTCAGTACTCAGATTAAGTATTTGTTTGTTTGTGGACACGGTACCAGAGTTACTCCTGTACCTTAGGTGCCAGAGTAGGTAGGTCGCTCTCCTGACCCAATGTCTTCATCACTGTCTTTATCCAGAGGTTGCTTCACTTTTCTCCACGGTGAGACAAGGGTTTTACCAAGTTGGTGTGTGTTTGTGGGTTATGGGGTATAAAGCTATGGGTTTGAGGCGAGGCCTAGGACTTCCAAACAGAGATTCTATCACATTCCTATTTTCCTCTTGCTTCCATCTTTTTATTTTCTCACATTCGTTGTTTTCTAGACACCCTCTCATCTGGAAAGGGGAGACCTCTCGGTCACCCCGAACGTATGGCTGGGTGCCCCGATCCCCCGGGAAACCTTTGCGGGTGGGGGGCGTGTCCCGGCCGGTATGCCCATAGTGGCGTGGTTGGAGCACGCCCCCGCCGCCGAAAAGGGTTGTCCTAACACACGCCCGGAAGTCCGTGCACTTCTGGGCGGGATGGGGATGCTGCCCCGCCCTCCCGCTGCAAGATAACAGGCGCGGGAATGCAGTCAGGCGTCCTCTTGTTCCTGCGCTCTGAAGGCTGCACCACTCGTCGCTCGTGAGCCCTCAAGGTAACAAGCTGCAGTTTTTGAATGTGTAATCGTTGTTTTTTCTGTTTCAGTCGTCAAGGCGTAGCTGGAGTCCGAGTCGCGACTGGAAAACAGGCAGAGACAAAACTGAAGGCAGAGATGCCTGGTAAGAAGAGTGGAAAGAGCTCCGAGATGGAACAAATGCTGCGCACACTGGTGAATGTTATGTTAATGTTAATGTTAATGTTATAACAATTTATTATGCGCACAGCGACTCCAGCGAAGGAGCAACCAAGTGTCGGCGATGGACAGGAAATTCGGTAAAGTGGACCAGCTGGGTCGCGGCCTAGCGGCCCTCCGGAAACAGGTAGAGGCCCAAGCGGGGCCCTCAGGGTGACCTAAGAGGATCGTGGGGCCTGCTTTGCCAAACATTACCCCAGGGGGGGATAAGGGGAAAAAGAGGAAGGGGAAGGTGGGTCCTAGCGAGGCCCCAGTCCCGATGGAGGTCCCGCTGGTCCCGGTAGCACCAGCATCCAGCCCGGTACCCACACCGGATGGGGGATTGCCAATCCCTGTGGTTATCACACCGCTGGATAACGACCAAATGCCCCCCGAATTAGCGATTCAGTTGGCAGCTGTATTACCCTGGTTGAAGAAGGGAGCAGGGGATCCGCGGCTGTGGAAGACCCAGCCGATGAAGCTAGGCAGATTATCGAGCAGCTCAAGCAGGCAAGGGGCACAGGGGCAGCGAACAGGCCTTCTATTTCTCCGCAGATGGTGAACCTGGTCGCGGTCAAATATCGGAATAAGTCGACGGACGCGACCGGAGGTACAACAGAAGCCGGTAAGAGATTGCTCCCAATAATCGGGGAGGGCGCTGTACCCTCAAGGCGGGAATGCTTGGCACAACATGGTCCTATGGCAACTAAGGAAATGGTGTGGGCTAATGAATACATCAATATGTTTTCATTGTTGACAGACAATCGTGAGTTAGAATATGCCAAGACTCAGAAGGATTTATGGCACCCCAGTGTATGGCGGGCAAAAATGGCAGAATTCAGGGTGGAAGAGTCTATGATGAACTGGATCAGGGCTTTTTCTGTGTTTGTAGCAATTATCGCTGAGCGAACACCAGAACTGTTGGGTGACCTAGCTTGCTACCAGAGCAGGATCACGGGCTTCCATGAGAAGTATGGAGGAGAAGAATGGAAAGGGTATGACATGGCATTTAGAATAGCGAAAGAGTTTAATGAAACACTGACTTGGGATTGTTTGGACATGTATCTTGGCATGCGCAGTTCTTGCCGGGATCGGCGGGTGGATCGGAGTCGAGCGCAAACGGCTCCAGGGCCTTTCAACAGAAACATCCTCAGCCCCTTCGACCAACCTACGGGGGGATACTCAGTCTAGATCGGGCGGGAATGGGAATAAGCAAGGAGTATGTTGGGGTTTTAACAAGGGAACGTGTAGCAGGCCTCAGGGAACGTGCAGGTTCAGGCATGCCTGCGCTGGTTGTGGTAACACCTCCCACCCCGAAACTAGCTGCCGATCCAGAGGCAATGGTACCGGAGGAAAAAGGGGTACCAAGCAGGATTGACACGGTGCCTCGGAGGTCCAAACAATCGCCCGTGGATATTCTGGCTTTGACTCCATGGCTGAACAAATACCCTGATCATGTGTCCGCTGGGATCCTGCGAGATGGCTTCTCGTATGGCTTCAGGATCCCGGCGGGTGATTTTCGGGGGGCCCCCTCATGTATAAACCAACTGTCCGTTAAGCACAACCCGGCGGTGGCCGCCACAAAGATCGCAAAAGAGGTTCGCTTGGGGCGGGTTGCAGGACCGTTCGGTGATCCACCAAAGGCCGATTTTGTGTGTTCCCCATTAGGAACCGGGAGAATACAGGCTCATTCATAATTTATCGGGACCAACGGGGGCTTCCGTTAATGAGGCGATCGATCCAGACATTTGCAGTGTGAGGTACGCATCATTCGATGACGCGGTGGTAATGTTGAATCGCCTAGGCCCCGGTGCATTGTTAGCGAAATCGGATATTGAATCCGCATTTAGGTTGCTTCACGTACATCCCCAGGACCAACACTTGTTGTGTTTTACATTTCAGGGGAAGTACTACATGGATATGTGCATGTCGATGGGTTGTTCAATTTTGTGTGCCTATTTTGAAATGCTTAGCTCATTTCTGGAGTGGGTGTTCTTGAAGGCCACAGGGCACCAACATGTGATGCATTATCTCGATGATTTCTTGTTTCTCGGCCCAGCGGGCTCTCGGGACTGTGCACGGGCATTGCAGGATTTCTGAGTGCTCATGCGGGGTTTCGGGGCACCATTGGCGCAAGTTAAGACGGTGGGTCCAACTACCTCCCCGGAGTTTCTGGGTATCGAACTAGACTCCGTGGAGGGTTGCTTCCTTTTGCCGGCGGAGAAGATCGCCAAATTCAGGGCCTCCCTGTTGCAATGTCTTAGGAACGACAAAGTGACACTGCACCAACTACAGCAAACAGTGGGTCAGCTTAACTTTGCAATGAGGGTTATACCGATGGCTCGCCCCTTCTCCCGATCAATTGCCCAGGCCATGGTTGGCCTAAAGGAAGGGCACAATCGTACGAGGCTGTCGGCAGAGGTTCGCCAGGACATGCTCATTTGGCTGGCATTCTTGGCGGATTTCAACGGCCTAGTCTGGGGCAAAGCCCCGGCCTCGTCAGCAGAATTAGGTTTATGGACCGACTCTGCGGGCAGTGTGGGGTTTGGCGCGATCCTTGGTAACCGATGGTCGGCCCAGAAATGGCCAGCATGGTGGGAAACAAGTGGCTTGACGAGTAACATTGGTTTTCTAGAGCTATTCCCCATCTGAGTAGCGTTGTCGGCATGGCCTGAAGAGTTCCAAAACCGCTCGGTGATATTTTGGTCTGATAACATGACCGTAGTCGAGTGCATTAACCAGCAGGCAGCACGCTGCAAGTGGATATTGCGATTGTTGAAAGAAATTGTGTTGAAATGCTTGAGACTAAATGTGCAATTCAGAGCAAAACATGTGCCGGGAGTACTGAATAATGCAGCTGATGCACTCTCTCGTTTCAAAATGCAGGCTTTCAGGGATTGTTTACCCTCAGCGGAGCTAGTGGCAGCGCCATTTCCTGAAGCATTATGGCAAATCGGCGCCCCGGACTACAAAACCTCGTGGCAGCCAGTTTAGTGCCCAGGACAAGGAAAGCTTATGAAGGGGCGTTCCGCTCGTACTGCGCTTTTTTGGGCCCTACATGGGAGCATAGTTGGGGTCAGGAGGGTCCTTTACCCAATTTTTAGTGGCACTTAATGAGGAGGGCCGGTTGGTGGCAACCGCCAGTCGGTATAAGGCCGCCATATCATTTATGGCTCAGCTCCAGGGGATTAGGGACTCAACTGATTCCTTTATAGTCAGAAAGGCGCTGCGCGACTGGCGGCGCCTAGAGGGTCGCAAGAAGGATACCAGGCACCCGATAGGATTTGAGAGATTGACCTCCTTATTGGCTACACTAGAAGAGACATGCTCCTCACCTGGTGAGGTCGTCCTATTCCGGGCAGCATTTGCATTGGCGTTCTATGGGGCCCTGCAGGTGAGCGAACTGGTGGCTGCCAACAAAAGGGATACCGAGGGGGGTCTGCGCAGGGACCACACGCAAGTGAGGGTGGATTCCCTGCTGATCACCATAGCTAGGTCTAAGACAGACCAGGAAGCAGAGGGGAGTAGCATTGTGTTGCAGAGCGCTCCGGGTAATCCCTGTTGTCCAGTGAGGCATGTTGAGGCCTACCTAAAACAAAGGTTGACGACGTGGGGGGGGGGGCCTTGCTGCGACATGCTGACGGCACCCCGTTAACAAAGTTTCAGTTCCAGAGGGTGCTGGCAATCACGATTGCAGCTGCGGGCTTGAACCCGAGTGATTTTGGGACTCATTCATTCAGAATAGGGGCCGCTACAGAAGCAACGGCTGGGGGTCTGCGGGCTGACAATGTTAAACAACTAGGCCGCTGGTCTTCGAATTGTTTCAAATGGTACATGCGGCTGCACATGTTGTAAGTTACTGAAGAAGTGTACTCACGCTTGTTGTTTTTTGTTTGGATTACAGTTTCACGAGCCTGTGACGCAGGGCGGAAATTGGGACCGGCCCAGTATCAGCTAACCACCACTTCAGGATTAAGGAAGGAAAGACGAGTGGTCTGAGTCGTGGGCCACTCATACGTGAGGCGTGCCGCGGACATATTCAAGGCAGGTGATGCGATCCACACATCTGAGGAATATGGTTTCAGAGTGTCCTTCCATGGGAAGGGCGGTTTGTGTATCGACCAACTGCAATGTTTTGTCGAAGAATTGTTAGGGCGGCACAGGTCACCGCCATCAGTAGTCATAGTACACATTGGGGGCAATGACTTTGTAAGGTTGGGCAGACGAGCTTTAATCGAGCACATACTCTTAGCAGTTAGTTGGTTTGCAAAGACGCTCCCGGGGTGCACAATAGCTTGGTCACACATGATTCCGAGGAGGGTATGGAGTGGTGGATTGTCCACGACAGCGTTGAACCATTCGGTAAAGAGGGTCAACAATAAAACTGAGAAATTGTTTCGCTCTGCTCATCTTCAAAGCATCCCGCATGGGTGCATCTGGGGGGACCAGTGTTATTCAGTTGATGGGGTACACCTGTCCAGGGTGGGGAATGACTTATTGATAGGAGACATGATAGATTGGCTAGTGGGATTGAGGAGACATGACCTATAGGAGGTGTGGGGGGGCCAGATAGTCGGTCAACTATCTGGCCTGTGGCGGTAAGGTCATGATCGGTGAGCAGTGATTTCAAGGTCCCTAGTGGGGGCGCCACCCATTATGGATGGGAGCGCCTGGGGGAGGTGGCCATTGGCCCCTCCCACGGGTTAGGCGGCACCCATTACGGATGGGTCGCCCAGGGGGAGACGGTGATAGGCCCCTCCCAGGGGGAGACGGCTATATGCCCCTCCCACGAATTTCCCGGGGGCCGGATATCCGCTCCAGCGGAAGAGAGTGCGTGGAAAGGGGGGGAGTCCATGCTGTCCTACTTACGGATACCCCACACGGGAACTCGGACGACCTTAAGATGGCGTCGAGTGAAAGGGGGTCCCCATGACAAGGGAAGTTACAGTTGGCTACGAGGGTAAAGCCCTCTGCGCATGCGCCACTCACACGTGAGGGCAGGAATTTGGTGATAGGGATCTGACACCGGTTAAGACCTTGCCGTTGGCCCCTAACGATAGGATGTACAAAATTCTTATACAAATGCATTATGTCATGATGTTAGACTCGGTTAGGAAAATCTTTGTATTAGAGATTTGTTAAGGTTAGCCTGGATACCTGTCTTCATCAAGTGTAATGAAAGTTGAATTTTGTACATGATACATGAAACGTTTTTAATTTAAAGTTTAAAACTTTGTTTCATATTTTAATAAATACGGCCGGGGGGGTCGTGAGGCCCCCCTGCCTTCCAAAAGTTCAAACTGTGTCTGTCTCCTACTATTGGGATTGGTGGTGGAAGGGGTGGCGGGCATCCCTGACCATATGGAAAGGGGAGACCTCTCGGTCACCCCGAACGTATGGCTGGGTGCCCCGAACCCCCGGGAAACCTTTGCGGGCAGGGGGCGTGTCCCGGCCGGTATGCCCATAGTGGCGTGGTTGGAGCACGCCCCTGCTGCCGAAAAGGGTTGTCCTAACACTCCCCCGGAAGTCCGTGCACTTCTGGGTGGGATGGGGATACTGCCCCGCCCTGCCGCTGCAAAATAAAAGGCGCAGGAATCCAGGCAGGCGTCCTCTTGTTCCTGCGCTCTGAAGGCTGCACCACTCATCGCTCGTGAGGCCTCAAGGGAACAAGCTGCAGTTTTTGACCCACCCACCAGCCCCTGTTGCAGAAGTTTGGGAGTAAACTAAGTTCTAATTTGCAAGCTGATTGTAATGAATAAACGTCTTGTTGGAATCGTTTCTCTCACCTACAATTGATGCCAAGAATGTGCACGCAACTGAATTCTTGCCTATAGGCCTTTTTTCCCTTTGTAGAAATGTAATGAATTATATGTAATGTAATGTAATGTAATGTAATGATGTCTTGTAAAGCGCATGAATCACCCCACATGGGGTATCTCCGCGCTGTAGACCGCTAGGGAACCCGTCCTGGCTTTCCCTGTGAGATGGTCCCTACTGGGTATCTCCAAGGTGAAACCAGGCATCCCCGGCAATAAAAGCGTTCTCTGTTATAGGACCTTTTTTCCTTTGTAGCAATGTTATAGTTCATTGGATATATCTAGTTGTAATTTGAGTTAAGCATAGTTTTTTTCCCCCTAGTAGGTAACTAACTGTCGTATTTATTTAGTCTTCGGTCGGGCGGTAAGGTCATGATCGGGGAGCAGTGAGTTCAAGGTCCCTAGTTGGGCCCCACCCATTATGGATGGGAGCGCCTGGGGGGAGGCGGTCATTGGCCCCTCCCACGGGGGGCAGCACCCATTACGGATGGGTCGCCCAGGGGGAGACGGCCATAGGCCCCTCCCAGGGGGAGACGGCTATATGCCCCTCCCACGAATTTCCCGGGGACTGGATATCCGCTCCGGCGGAAGAGAGTGCGGGGAAAGGGGGGGAGTCCACGCTGTCCTTCTTACGGATACCCCACACGGGAACTAGGACGACCTTAAGATGGCGTCGAGTGAAAGGGGGCCCCCATGACAAGGGAAGTTACAGTTGGCTACGAGGGTAAAGCCCTCTGCGCATGCGCCACTCACACTTGAGGGTGGGAATTTGGTAATAGGGATCTGACACCGGTTAAGACCTTGCCGTTGGCCCCTAACAATAGGATGTACAAAATTCTTATACAAATGCATTATGTCATGATGTTCGACTCGGTTAGGAAAATCTTTGTATTAGAGATTTGTTAAGGTTAGCCTGGATATCTGTCTTCATCAAGTGTAATGAAAGTTGAATTTTGAACATGATACATGAAACGTTTTTTATTTAAAGTTTTAAATTTTGTTTCATATTTTAATAAATACGGCCGGGGGGGTCATGAGGCCCCTCTGCCTTCCAAAAGTTCAAACTGTGTCTGTCTCCTACCATTGGGATTGGTGGTGGAAGGGGTGGCGGGCATCCCTGACCATACCCTTATTACACCTTCACTCCTCTAATTGTTTTCTCTTTGTTCTCTTCTCATCTCCAGTTTTAACTCCAGTTGTCTCTCCTACGTATTATAGGACAATGTGTTTCATGTGCGAATAAGAATGCGCACACTACTAGGCAGATCTGTTCTGGACCCGCAGATTTAGGTAGTGCAAATATCACGGTGAAAGACCTATTTATTAATCTCCTGACATCTTGATCTGTTGCTTTTCAGTAGCAGGCTTGTGGCCTCTTGTGTGCTTGTTTGATAATTGAAATCTCGCCACTCATGCCTGACGTTCCTGGTACAAGATGGCACGTCTCTCTAGGCTCTGACGCCTAATGGAAACAGTCGTCATTGTCACCAGCCCAGGGACAGATGCTCCAAGTGGGGAAGTTTGGGAAAAAATTGTCAATGCACGTTTTGCTTTTGGGTACAATTATTCTTTCCTAAAATGGAATGCCTTGAAGCTATGCACTTTCTTTCAGCACGTGCACTCTATGTGCTCTCCTTTGTACTGCCGGAGTATTCAACTGTGTAGCCTTGGACCGTGTCATGTATGTGCCTGTAACTTGCATGATTGAGGCCATGTGACTCTCAGACCTCTTTCAAGTGCTCGCCGACCTTTTTCCCCAGCACATCACCCCTGCTACCTGCCATGGGCGGCAATCTGAGGGATAGCCCCAGGCGCCAGAAGCTCTAGCTACGTCCCTGCTTTGAAACAGGGAGACACTGCACTAACAAGAAAAAACTGCTACTGAAATGGATGCAACTGACACCTATGCAAGAACATGAACAACGAGTATATTATTTGCACCAAGGATGTCAGATTTCAAATATCAAAAATTTAAAAAAATCTAGTCTAATCCATAATTTAACAACACCACTAACATGTAGCATTTGAGTGGAGGCACAAAACAGCCATCTAAGCTCAGTAGGAGGCATCATGTATTATAATAATGATACACTCAGAAAACCTAACAAATGAGAGCAGAGAACGAACAGAAGGTATCAATCACTGCACCTGGGACACATCTTTGAAACTGCTAAAGTGATGGTTTGGGTGAAACACATGTAGCACTGCCCCGTTGCATCATATAGCACACTCCAGAACGTAAAAAGAACTGACATTAAATCCTCTCTGCCCTAAACCCAGGATGTGGTCGATGCAAGACCCGCCCACCATATAATCTTTGCTTGTACAAAAGAATTAGTGGTCCAGGATATAATTATAAATCAACAATATGTTCGCAATTTCACCGACCACAAATCCACTTGTAATGTACAAAGGAAACCATTGATCCTGCTACCAGCACAGCGGAATGGGAGAAAAATATGCGAAAATTACTACACAGAAGTTTGCCTCAAGGGGTAGCTCTAGTGTTAAGCTTCTGTTTCTTAGAGCGTATTGAGCACCCCAGGAAAATGTGTATTAGTATCACTCTGATATACGTGGATTCTGTTTGCCATTCAGTAAATATATCCGATATGAAGGGTAATATTTGTCAGTCCAAAATAATTTGGATAATAGGCCCCCAGAACACAGCCAAAAATCGACATCTTCACATCCTTACAGAATTCATATTCGTTTCAAGCATTTTAAAAGTCTCCACTTGAAGCTATTAGCTTTTCTCTTTTTCTGAAGATACTGTAAAAGGAAGTGTCAAAGTGGTCTAATGAACAATAAATGTTGGACAGCACCACCCAATTACGAATACATACAATTGGAGAACACAGTATCTTGGAAAACTCATATCGAGCTAATCTAGCATTATTTTCCATTATTATCCAATGAAATGCTTCTCAAAATCAGAATATCAGAAGTATAGAAGGTTGTTACAGCCATATTGGATTAAGATGTATTAGTAATTAATTTATCTATTTAACCTATTAAACTGTTTGCCTGTTTAAAGAATGAATAATGAAATTCCATCTCAGTTCAACCATAAACGCTTAACTCAGGGAGCAATACTTTTTCTTATATGGCAATAAAGATAAAAAGATCATGAAACCAATCGTAAGAGGGGGAAGCAAAGGGATAGCAATAGTGAGAAATAAATCATTAAAAACGGACAACCTGCATGTGAATGTATTTAGGTAAGAAATTGGATCAGAGGGGAGGAAAGACAAATGCTTGGTGTGTAGCCAGTGAATCTACGTCCTCTTGTCTTCCCTTCCCTACATATTCTGATCTCAAGCTTGGTGATTTTGATGCCACAGCTGCAGTAGAACCCGGTGGGCTCACAGAGTGGTGGAGCTGGGGAGCAAGGGGGGGGGGGGTTCAGACGGATGATGAGACAAATAAAAAACAAAAACACTTACCTGCAGCATCACCGCATCGCGCTGCTCTCCAGTGCAGGCACAGGCTCCCAGAGTCCACAGCAGCCAATCCTGATGCTGCTTTCAGGCTGCTGAAAGCAGCATCAAGATTGGGCTGAGAGCTAATGATTTGCATTCTCTCTTAGACTAGGATCCTGGGCCTGTTCTATCCAACTCAGCAACATAGCTCGGGTTGGAGAGAGCTTCAGTGCGCATGACAGTTAGCAGTGCAACCACTCCTCTACCAGCCTTTCCCCCCTGCCCCCACCCCCAAGCCTTGACTCAAAGAGCAAAAAGAAAACAATAAGAAACCAGATTTTATTTTTAATTTTTTTAGCTGCTGGCAAGTGAGGTGATGCTCAGCCCCGGCCAGTGCAGGTAAGAGCAGTGGGGCCAAGTTGAGGGGGATTTCGACGGACGATGACGAGGAAACATTAAATAAATAATACCTTTTCCGTCGTTATCATCCATCAAAATCCCCCCCCCCCCATCTGGCCCCACTGCTCTTAGCAGCATGGGCCGTGGTGGCGGAGGAGCCGCTGCTGCACAGGTGTTTTTAAGCCCCCCAAATATTTTGATCTCACTTGCCTTGTGCCGTGGTGTGGATGAGTTCAGTGCCTTGAACATGATGCAACAGACTTTTTAAATGATTCAGGCAGTTAGAAAGAGTACTCTGAAGGGTAAATTAATTGTGTTGAACGCCTTTACTCCTTTCATCCCTCTGGTTGGGTTGGGGCACATCCATGAGGTGTGCTTTACGTTTTAAGGTATGGGCAAAATGGGCAATTGCCAGCGCCCCCACCTCCCCAGGGGCCCCTAGAAAGTAACCTTTCTCTCTACTTGACCTTTGTCTATTCTACTTCTCTATCTAAGCCTCGCTGCCTACCTACCTACCTCTATCTCTGGCCCTGTCTCTAGCCAGTATCATGGGCAAGAAGTACTTAAACTGTGTTTTGTGGCTATAACTTACTTTTTGCACCATGCAAGCCTGAATTAGCAGGAAACGGCTAATAACATTCATATTTGTTACATACAGGAGCTACAAAATACGTCTTGACTGGGACCCCAAAAACCCTTAAGATCCCTAAAATCATCACACAAATGGTGCAAGAAATTACCATCCTGGATTGCTAACTTCACAATCAGGTGAATCTTATTTCAAATAACTGGAATTGTATACGAGTACCTGCAATAAATTAAGTTAATTTATAAGAATGAAAGTTATTAGTTAAAAAGCAGAAAGTAATCAGTCAAGGAGGTCATAGGGTCAATTCAGACAGGCAATTAGGAGTACATGAATTCGTTTTCTGTAGTCCTCTTTTAGATACTCTTAAATGCCTTTGTAAATTGGTCACACACTTTTTAAAATGGCAATAAAATATGAATAATAGTGGAATCATTTTTATAAAGTTGCTAAACATGAAACGAACTGTGCTCAGTTTGCACTTTCACGATTAAAGAGTTGGACATTTCACATTATTCAGAAAAGCATGTAAGACTTATGTAAAATAGTCCTACTATAGTACTGCTTCCAATACTAGACGAAAATCAGGCTAAAAATAAGTACAATGCACCAAAGCACTTTGAAGTGGCTGTGAAGCAGCTTGCATGACAAATAGCTGCATTTGTACCCAATAGTAGACAGACCTCCTCCAACCATAATGAAAGTGAAAGCACACTATTGACCGTGACCAGTCCTGCACCATGGCAAGCCTTGAACTCAATATTTTTATTGCATCTTCTAATCAGCGAGATCTGTAACATGTGACAGGGACGCACAGTAAAAAGACCCTGCGACAATGTGCCACCCTATTTCAATTAACCGCACTATGCAAACTGTTGGCATGTGCACCAACACGTTCACCGCCGGCCAGTGCAAAAACAGCTGCATTGTCCAACTGGTGGTGAGAAAAAAATCCAGCTTAATGATAAAAACAGATAAAAGTGTGATTCAAACCATTTGGTGGAAAATTTAATTTTGCTTATTTTACTGGTGCAATATTATGCAATCAGGCCACGGATCCCCAGTATTTTACAAGGCATGTTTCAGTCATTTATATGACCGGCTAAGGGGCTCTGACATCATTTAATGTGATTTGAATCATAGGAAAGTGAACAGTTTTCTTAATGTTTGTGCGGACCATTAGCAAGCATGACATTGTGTGCTGTGTTTAGAAAACCAACAACAGATATAACACCCCATTCTTGCTTGTGCTTCCATTTCTTACGATAATGGCATTACTCCTAGTCCTACTCCCTCGCCTTCCTTCAGTACAATTGAGGCCCCGCCTCCCACCCAGACCCACCCCCAGCATAAAAACTCTGCCCGCCCCCACCTCCACCTGTACACAAACAAGCCGAGCTAGCACTCAGTTGAACCACACCGGGAGGGAGGGAGGGTCCTTGAAGGAAGGCGAGGGAGTAGGACTAGGAGTAATGCCATTATCGTAAGAAATGGAAGCATTACCTCCCGTCCCTCCCTCGCCTTCCTTCAGTACAATTGAGGACATAGCAAGCAGAAGAAAAAAGGGACGGACAACTGAGTGACAAAGAACACAAAACAGTGCCCAAAACACAGCAGATCAACATCCCTGGCCTCGCAAAGAGGACAAGACACTGAGGCCCGAACCCCCACCAGAGGAAAAGCCACCAAGCCTGCGGACCGAAACCAACAACCCCACGGAGCTGGGGAAGGCAAACATCTGAGTCGGACCAAAGCGAACAAACAGAGGCCACCACCCGGAAGGACACCACAACCAGCAGGCACCACAGCAAAAGAGGCCGGACAGCCAAACTGAGCAAACGAGACTCCACAGCCAAGGAAGGAGCAGGACAGAACACAGGCAAAACCACCCCATGACAGAGCGAAAACGCCGAGCCACCGGAGGGACAAGGGACGGAACCGGACCCAAAACCAGCAGAACCATACAGAAGGGAACGCACAAGACAGGGCCCAAACACCCCCAAGCGCCCCGCAGGGGCAACAGCAACCAAAAAACAAGGCCCAAAAGCCTAGAGTCGCAACCCAAGTCCCCAAGGAGCCCAAAGGGCGGACCGGATAGGACTTCCAACACAAGCAGCAAAGACCCCGAAGGGAAGGACACGACGGGGCGGGGAATCAAACACACCAGACCCGGTAAAGAAAACCAGGCAACAGACCCCAGGCAACATGCAAGGAAGCCAGCAGCACCAAGAAGCAGGAAAGCCGCCCCCTGCACCTGCAGAGGAGCCACCGACAATCCCAGAAGAGCCCCAGAAGGAGCGAACCGCTACACAAAAAGGAGGCCAGCACCATGGGAACAACACCAGAGCAGAACCCCGGGCCAAAAGGGCCAGCAAACACAAAGCACAGGACAGCCGAGAGGAGGACCGACGGGAAGCCCGCAAGCCACCGCCAGCCGGCCGAGAACCCCCAACCCAGCCAAGGCCAGCCGCACAACCGCCAGGCAGCAGGGGCAAGCCCCGCACAGAACCCAGGGGAAGGGCACGGAACATCAAAGGGCACGGAACCACAGGAAGGAACCCTCACCGAGCGCAACACAACCCGGACAGGAGAGGAAAACAAGGAGCCCAAGGCCAACAGGGAGCAACCAACCCCCGATAACAGACCCACAGGGCCCGCACCAGAAATGCCCAGAGCAGCAGAAAAGCAGCGAGGGGGAAGGGGAAGGCACACAGAAAAACCCAGAGGCCAAGGAGAGGGCCAGCCGCCGACCACCCCAAGACCCGGGCCCCCGGCCCAGAGACCAGAACCGGGCCACCCAGGTGCCGCAACAGGACCACCACAGGGAGGCCCCAACGACCCCCCAACAGGCCGGACACAGGGAAGGAGTGAGAAAACCCCAGGAGGAAGGAGGGACCCAGCACCACAGAACAGCCAGCACACAGGCCACCCGCCAAAGGCAGAGAGCAGACAGCCCCAGCACCCAGACCAGAGTCCACAGACACAGGACACAGGACGCAGGAAACCAAGGATCAAGGACCAGAATCTGGACCAACCCGACCACGGCATAGGACTAAGCCACCGCACGACAGACAGAGCCAACACCCACGGACCCCGCAGAGAGCCCCGAAAGGGCACCAGGGCAAGCCCGAATGCCACAAATCCGTCAGCAAGAGGACCCCCGGGAGACCAGCAGGAACCAGAACCGGAACCCAAACAGAACCCAGCAAAGCCAAGAATAGGCTGGCGACCGAAGCCACCACAAGCGGAGCCGGAGGAGCCAGTGAATACCCAGCCAGAAGGCAACAGCGGCCGAGCCACCAGGAGAGCACCCCCGGGGACGGACCGACAAGGGCAGCAGGGACAACAGACCCCGGAGACCAACCCAACAGGAGTCTGACGGAGAAGAAGGAAACGAGCCCAGGGAACCAGAAACACAGTCCCACAGGACTGCCGAGGAGCCCCCGGGACCACAAGGCCCGAACCCACGAAGGAAGAGAGACCAGGCGCCCGCCGGACAAGGGACCAGGGCCGAGCAAAGCCAGAAAACCAGCACAGACAGGGGACCAGGGAAGACAAACCCCGGGACACCAAAAACCCGACCACCAGAAGAACCATCCGCAAGAGGACGACCACAGAAGGAGGAAGGAAAATCCCCGCCGCAAGAAGGAGAGCCACAAGAGTACCCACACAAGCGGGAAGACCCAGGGCAAAGGACTGAGGCTTAAGGGGAAGGACGCCACACGGAACACGAGCAGAGCCCGCGGAAAAGCCGCCCGAAAGGCCAACACACGGAAGGGAACCGACCGAAGCCAAGAGCAGACCCCCAGGAGAACCGGAACAGGCACAAAGCCGCCGGACACCCCAGCCCCAGCAAAAAATCGGGCCGAAGCCAGGAGCAGACCCCCAGGAGAACCGGAACAGGCACAAAGCCGCCGGACACCATAGCCCCAGCAATAAAACGGAGAGGGCCCCAAACCCGAGCCCCACCGACAGGAACCCAGCAGAGGGAACAAGAGGGAACAAAAGGCAAGCAAACAGGACACCCAGTCCAGGAGAGCCACCCAGCAGGAACCGGAGACGGGCACCAACGAACCGGAGGAACCGGCACCAAGCTGACCCAGCACCCATGAACCACCGCACACAGGACCCCGTCAACAGAAACGTCCCGCAGACACAGAGGAGGAAAAGCCAAAGATGACCACCCGCTGACAGTGAATCGACCAGACAGCAGTGACAGGAACCCAACAGGGCACGGCACCCAGAAAAGGAGGCAGCAAGCCAGGGCGAACAAAAGGCCAAAACCTTGAACACCCGAAAGCCAGAGGAGACACCCACAGCGGGGAGAACGGAAAGGCCCCAGTGCAAGGCACGCGGGAAAGGCAGAACGCCCCATCCCAGGCAAGGCAAACAGAGGGCCGAGGTGGCGACACCCAGCCACCACGAGCCGCCGACGCCAACTCCATGAAACCCAACATCAAGGAGGGCACAGAAGAAGCAGAGAACAGGCCAACCAGCGCCACAGCAGCAGCCAAGCAGAACATCAGACCCACCAAGCAGCACGGCCAGGACAGAGTCCGGCAGCACAACGGGAGGAAAGGGGCGACCACCACCAAGAAGCAAAGCCACTGGAGGAAGAGAGGGATGAGTAGCACAGAAGCGAAACCCCAGACACCAACCGAGCGCGTAAAGAAACCTGAAAACCTTCCAGGACCAACACAGCGCAGAAGGAACACAGAGGGCAGAGGAGAGACCGCCACAGCACGACACATAGGCAACCGCCAGCCGGGCAGGCCATCGTGGACAGAGTAGCAAGGACAAGGTGCACAACAGTGGGATTAGCATGGAAAAATACCACGCAGGGGCAACGCATGCCGCACCCACAGCACCACACACCACACTTGGCAAGAAGGTCAAGCCCTAACCAGAAGAGCCGGGAACAGCAAAGAAAGAACCCCACAGTTCCAGCCCGGCAGGAAAGAGCAAAGCCCCCCCCCCATCCCCCGACCAGCGCAGGAGTCCAGCGAAAAACCATGACAAGAACCCAGAGCCCTACGCAACGCCAAAGGCGGCAGAAGGACCCCCCAAATCCCAGGAACCAGCCCCGAACAGGAGCCGCAGGACGAAGATGGGAGGGCACAGAAGCCACCCGCCGTACCCCAGAACACTGGACAGAGGAGCCTCATCCAAGTCAAGCAACAGAAGCAGACACGAGAGGCAGAACACCCCCACACGGAGCCCATGCGACCCGGGCACCCCAGGGGGACCGGAGAACCAGCAGTAGGGAAGAGGCAGCAGGCCCCAACAACACCCAGCGACCCAGGGGCAGACAAGCGCCAAGGGCACCACCCAAGGAAACATGGAGCAGTGGCCGGAGACGCACCCCAGGCAGCGAGAGCCCGAGCCACCAAAGGCACGAGAACAGCCGCCAAGCCACAGCACCAAGGGCCGCACCGCAGGTCATTAGAACCACCTAAGCAGGAACAAAATAGGAAAAACGGGCCGAAACCCGCCCTACCTGGCCTCCGGGAAGACAGCATACCGGGAGGAGGCAGCCACACAGCCCGACCCGGAAACGCAGCCCCAGCCACAGGAGGACCGCCGGACACCGCCGAGGATTCCTGAGCCACCGCTCCGCCCCCATACCACGAGGGAGACGAGGAGAGGAGGCACAGCCAGGAGAACGCTGCAGAGGGCACCGCCGTAGCAGAGAACCAGACCGAAGACTCCCCGGCACCGCCACAGAGAGGAGCTGAAAGGTAAGTCTCACTAGGGAGACAGAAAAAAACAGGTGGAGGTGGGGGCGGGCAGAGTTTTTATGCTGGGGGTGGGTCTGGGTGGGAGGCGGGGCCTCAATTGTACTGAAGGAAGGCGAGGGAGGGACGGGAGGTAATGCCTCTTACCTACCTCTCTTCCTCCCTGCATCCTCACATTTCTCCCCCGCACCTCTATTCCCCATCTCTCACCACTCAAATCGTACCTTTTCTCCTTGCAGTTCTCGGCTATCTATTGCACATATCATTCCCCCCACATCTCTGTTCATACTCTGTACCCCCTTCCTTGGACGTTTTAATTTAACTTTGCTGACTGTACCATTATGTCTCCTCTAGTGCATATGTTTTGACATATAATAACAATAACATATTTATAACTATTTCTATGAGTTGTATTGTACAGTACACATGCAAAGTTATAAAACTATTGAGAAATGAAAAGTCTCGTCTGATCTTACGCTTGCGTAAGGAGGCGTCCACTTTTGGTGCATACCCAGTGTTAGTAGATAGGATTTGTGTCAAAACCCATGGGTGGTTGCATGAGATTACCCCTGACCATCAACGGTACCCCACCTTCATGCAAAGTGGTGCAAAGTGTCACTTTGTGATGCAAACTCAGCACAATGTGGATACATTTTACCCAGTATCTGTATGTGTGGCTCAATTTCCAATAGTCATTCTGAGTAAACTATTTCAAAGGCCCAAAGGACCAGATAACAAAACCTTGCAGCCATGCACGTGTGCACTGCCATGCACCGAACAATCAGTGCCAAAACAACATTTATATCAGTCCTATTTCAAAATATTAGGGTTGAACTCACTGACCATATTAAAAACTGTCGCAAACATTGTTTTAAAATTTCAGACAGGAGTAAATTAAATCCAAAACAAATATATCAATTATACAGTGCGAAGAGAAAAGTTCGTGCAGTTCATAGATGTTCATGTTTCAAGCTTATCCTTTATATGATAGGTTATTTGTAACCTTTGTCTATTAAAAATATGTCGAAGAGCTTTAAAGTATTCGCTCGTTTCTCTCCTTATATAATACATTTGAAGTGGTCAAAATGATGACATCAGTATCCTGCTGGCTGCTGCATTTGTTCAAAAACCTGGGAAAAAGAGTGATTATTTTTCTGTAGCATTTCCAACTCAAATGTTATGTTCTGCAGAAGCAGGCTTTTCCCATATGCGTTAGTCCCTGCAGTGTTTTAAATAATACACTTCTCCTTGTTAAACAGATGGGAAAGTCTTTTAAAAGGTGGCAGCTTTATTTATGGAAGCATGAAATGGGCTTTAATAGAAGGATTTTGCCAATATGAAACGCGAGACCAGCAAACAGGAAGCCAATTTTATTGCTTATTTATTTTATTACTGCATCAGCTGTCCAGAGCCAAGGAATCCGTCCTCAAAGGAATTATTTATTTTCCAAATTCTGAACCAGAACATCTGACTATCACTTCTATAGCACATATTTGAATGCCGGACGGTTAGCAGCAAACACATGCTTAACATTATGAACCAGTCAACTCTGAGCAGTCTTCAAAAATGTGCAAATTAAAGATGCATGCAAATGTGCGTGAATTATGTGCATGCATCATTTCGGTAAACTTATTTAGAACTATTTGAATGGAGCTGTCCGAACACATCTTAATAATGTTAGGAGTGTTGGCCCCAAACATGATATGTCTAAATCACAGAAGCAGTTTGGAGTGCGGAAAGTAGCACTTAAATATACTCTAATAGTAATCTTTTGAGTAGTGCTACATGACTTAGTGAATTGTCCCCAAAACATTTACAATGTGAATTAAATGGGCATACTAAGGGAATATTCTTGCAGTATTAACACAAATTGAACTGTGGTCTTGCTGCACTTTTACTAATAGGAAGTTTTGAGACTGATTCACTAAGGCTTGTAGGAGTGCATAAAAGAGTAGTCGTGTAGCACTAATTGCCAGGCTCATAAATGCTGTTGTAAATTAGCCCTGATATGCTCGTAGTACTCACCCCTAAATAAATCAAGTTCCCTACTTAAGAGAGTTTGAACTTAAAGGAGTTGAGAATCTCAGCAGAGTGACATGTACACCTTGAAAAACTATGATTTCACAGTTTTGAACTACCTGTTTTGTCATGTTTCCCTTCACATTTGATTTTAGTAGATTTTTTGTCTTATATCGCGCTTGAAGAGGGTATCTCAGCGCTCGCGAGATGCAGCAGAAGCAGCAGCAGTGGTCTAATCTGGAAACAGAGCTGTTTTCAAGGCTTTCCTAAATTTCCGATGGTCCAAACATTGCCCTAAGGCGAGAGGAAGTTGATTCCATATGAGTGGGACTTGGTATGAGAAAGACTTGCCTCCAGTTTGTGCCTTTTTTATTCTGAGGATTTTGAGAAGGGATTTGGTGCTTGAGCGCAGAGCCCGATGGGGGGTGTAGTGGTGAAGCCTCTCCGCCAGGTAGGAGGGTTCATTTCCCCATATTGCTTTGTGGGTTAGGCAACAGATCTTAAACTTCACACGCTGTTGAATGGGCAACCAAAGTAGTTGGTGAAGGAGAAGGAGTGAGGCTGAACTGTGGGGGGCATTTAAGACCAAGCGAGCGGCAGTATTTTGTATCATCTGAAGGCGGTTTAATGAGGACTCATTGGCTGCGATCAGTAGGGCATTGCAGTAATCTAGTTTACACAGTATTAAGGTCTGAGTCAAGGTCTTTCTAATGGAGTCGGGAAGATAGGGGAAAGCTCTTCTCCGTAGGTCCAGTATGCAGAAGCATGAGCCCACAGTATGTGTTATGTGCTTCTTCATGGTGAGTGTCTGTTCGAGGTACACTCCTGGGTTCTTAGCTGTGGTAGCGAAGGTTGGGGCGTTTACCAGTTCCGGAGGCCACCAGAGAGGTGTCCACAGGAGTGGGGCGTCTCCGCAGAGCAAGACCTCTGTCTTCCCAGCATTCAGCTGGAGATAGTTATTTTCCATCCAATTGGATATTGCCAGCATGCCGGAAGAGAAGGTAGATTTGGCTGTCTGAGAAGCTTTGCTGAAGGAGAAAGTGAGCTGGGTGTCGTCCGTGTAAGATATTCGGACGAACCCATAGTCCCTTAATAGAGCTGTCAAGAGGGCTATTTAGATGTCGAACATAGTTGGGCTTAAACATGATCCCTGTGGTACCCCCTTGGTTATTTCTTGTGATTTGGACCAGAACAGGCCAATGTTAATGGTCTGATAGCGGTTAGAAAGGAAGCTGATTATCCATTTCAGGGCCACTCCCCCAATCCCTGCCTCCCTTATTCTCGTGAGAAAAGTCTGGTGGTCGACCGTATCGAAAGCGGCAGAGAGGTCTAGTAGCACAAGGAGGGTGGGCTGGCTCTGATCTAGGGTAAGCCTGATGTTGTTTACTAATTTCCTTCCATCGAGTTTCTGTAAAATATTGATGTTTCTTTGGCATTTAATACTTTCTGTACCACTTAGACATGCTCAATTTTTCATCACATTCGAAAACATATATAAGCATGAGGGAGGCATTTCAAATGTTCGTGAATTCCTACATGTCTAACACTTTATCCGTGTTTTCACAATTTTCATTATCAATGACACTTATGATTGATTGATTTTGAGTATCAATACATTCACACTGCCTGGTCCATAGTAGTGGGAGTTTGCACCTGTAACAACGTGTTAATTTGACAGACGAAGGCAGTAGCTCAGCAAGGGATCAATGGGCATTAATGCAAGCAAGTAAATAACCACTGCACCTGGCTCTTAAAAATAATGCAGACATAACTTACCATGTGTTAACGTTCTGATGGGGTGAATTAAAACTAAGGTAATCCTGGTGCTACTAAAATATGTAATGGTTTGTATGATTCAAGCTCTGATCAGTTGTGGTGCTTAAGGGGAGGGGAATCACCCTAAACCCTCCAAACTTCGGCCCGAAGGTCTAGACTAAATCACAACACAGTCCTTTAGCACACGCATAAGAAAGATAAAACATGGTTTTCCAATAATTGTACCAGAGAAAATGGTGCGCAGTTTTCAGTTCTTGGTCTTTTAATCTTTTCGCCCAGCCAACACGTGTTTCGTCGGTAAGGGGTTACTCCGCAACTTCTTCAGGGCTGGTGTGGTTCTCCAAATCACTCCATTCCTCTCACCTCTCTGCCGGTTATAATTCAGACCCAGCTGGTCAAATGATTTAAAAAGGTCCTGTTACACGTTGGCGCATACTTCCCTAATGACAAAACACTTGTTGGCTGGGCGAAAAGAATAAAAGGCCAAGAACTGAAAACTACGCACCATTTTTTCTTGTATAATTATTGGAAATCTATGGTTTTATCTTTCCTATGCATGTGCTAAACGACTATTGTATAATCTACCATGTAGTGGACACCCTCAAAACCATGATACCCGATGGCACTGCACCTTTGGCTCTAGCGCAGGGTTCTCCAGAGCAGGTCCTGGAGGGCCAGATCCAATGCACATTTTATCATATCCCCATTTACATAAATGTAGTTGTCTGAAAAACGTGGCATGCATCCAGCCCTCCAGGACAGACTTTAGAGAACTCTGCTCCAGTGATAGCTACACCCTTGGGTGATTGGGAAGTTGGAATGCAAAATGATTCCTAGGATTCTGCTCTGCTGTGTAGGGGTAGCAGGATGACATGCACTTGTAGGACAGTTAAAAGGTAGACAATCAGGTGTACCCTCTACCAGTATTTAATCATGGGGAGCAACCCTTCTCCTATGGTACTCGTTAAGCTAACATATTTCAGGTGCTTTCCAAAAGGGTGCAAATCCAACTGTAGACATACATTTGAAACAGCACCAGATGCTGGTTAAGTATTTGTGTCAGGGAGAGAATGTAGATGTTGAATAACAAACGTGAGCGAGAAACCCTGCAGTTTGAGGAAGATTATTCTTTCAAGCAACTTGACTGATGGATTAATTATTAAAAGATAGCTTGAATTGACTCTATCATCATTCTTGACACTACAGCCCAATATCTGAACTTATTCAACAAAATGTGTATCGTAATAATTTTGTATTTCAAATCTTAATTGGGTATTTAAAACATATATAAAACATAATCTGGCATGATTGTTAGAAATGTGTAAAAAAGGAAAAGAAACAAAGGATTTTCTTTTCATATAACATATGTCACCTGTATTCCCAAATAGTCAACGATTAATATTACTACATATCAGTTGGCCTCACAGACGTTTTGCAGCTCATCTTACTTTGAAGAGACACAAAGTTTGCAACAGCAATTAGAGCCCATAATTTGCATCTATTATAAGTTCTCTTTACCTCCTCTAGACTTGGAGCATACTTATCATTCAAAGTTCGTAGTACCGGTCCTGGGAGAAAACCAAGGCCTGCTCATGCAACCAAAGAGAAAAGGGGATTAGTAGACCGGAAGAGAAAAACAAATTGACCATAGAGATTCAAAAATAGATTGCTGGTCCTGCAGAAAAAAGATAATGTATGCTTGAGATGCAACTGCATACAGTTATTGGAGCCAATGATCACGTGGAGGAGGGGCTGATTACTTCTACTTCTTAAGAATGCACATTTTAGCCACTGCCACAGCAGTATTGATCCAACGCTTCAAAATGATGGGTCAATTCTGGTAAATCAGCTCTATCATATAACAGGATAAGGTTCATACAGGAGTCTAATTGGACTGACCCTGTTGCATTCATGGTCAAACCTACTTTGAGTCAAAAGATGTGAAGGCTGAGGCAGGATCATAATAGGGTTGCCATATATCCTCCCCCTTCAGCAATTGAAAGAATTTGATACATTTTCAAGGAAAAGTGTGTAGTGAGACCAGTACCAGTCATGTAGAATCTTGTCTTAGCTACATGTATGTCTGACTTCTCCCATCGCTCAATCATGGGAGTCCAATAGGAAAGGCCATGCTTTATCAGAATACTCCAAACCCAAAACAGTTTGCCATCTTGCCCTATGAGCATTACTCATTGATGTACAGTGAATTTCTTTCAGAAGTGTGAAATATAATCCGAAGACGACCCCCTTGTATTCACTCCAGGTAAGAAGATATGAGGATAGTGTCAAAAGGAAACTCTGATGATAGCAGTGTCAGAGAATTGAGTTTTGAGCTCAAGCAATGCTTTATTTTGCGGACCCTCTAAAATCAAGACTTCCCAAAGGGAAATCCTGCTTATAGAGCTTAAAAAACTTGCTTTTGTAACCATCAAGTAATTGTCCCATACACTTTATTCCTTTTTTAGACCAGTAATTCCATTGCAATGTGTTCCCTTCAATTTGCAGAGCAGTATCATTCCAGATTGGAGCTAGATTATGTAGAAACTTACACAATTGTAGGTATTTATGGGCAGCCTTCCATGTCTGTTTGGTATCTATGGGTTCAGCAGATCCAAAGTATTAACCTGTGACAGTGTATATCTATGCTGGAGAATGCATGTCTCCTTTTAGGAGTCCTTAAATTTTGAGCCAATATGAATGTTACATATTAGTGGAGACAAAATAGGCCAGGTGTTCCAAATGATGGGCTATGTATTATAGGATTATGTGGGAACCCTCGGGCTATGAAGCAAGTATGGTATTAGAACATTGGAATGTTGGGTGCTCCATTGAAGACAATGAGGTAGCTCAGGCTTATGATGGCCGGTATAAGCCTCCGGCTCCAACATTCCAATGTTTGTATTTCTATTTCTCCCTTTTTAATTTAGAACATTCTACCCTCTGTGGGTGGAATATTATATTAGCCTTATAGCCCTTCTGCTTCAGGCTATACCAGTTGGTAAAGGCCCTCTCTCTCACTATAGGCCCTGGCCTGAGGCTCAGGCCGTTAGCTTGGGTTCAGGGCCTTTAGCAACCGGTGTAGGGTTCGGTAGCACGTTATAAGGCTATAGTAAGAGGTAAGCGTGGCTGTTGTGAGTTCCACACAATGTTTTTGATCATTTTATCTGTTTAAAATAGCAGTAAACAGTTAAAGTGCAATGGTGGCATACAGAAGATATATTTCATTTGCGGTGCCATGACCAAATGGATTGATGCCACCCTGCCCAAAGAGAGACCTGCAACTTTGACCATTTTGTAAAGTTACTGGTAACTTTGTGTATTAAGTTGGTAGTATGCTTATGGACAGTGGACATACGTAGTGATGTTCATACCAACGTGGATTCCTAAGTATTTGGTTGTAGTTAGAGACCATTAAAAAGGTTGCTCTGCGATGGAAGATGCTGGAGTATACATGTTCAGGGAGAGAGTTGAAATTTTGGACAAGTTTATTTTATACTCAGAGAAACATCCAAATTGAGGCCCAAGATACCTGGAAGCGAGGTCTTGGGATTAGACAGCAGCAGTAAGATGTCACCAGCATAGAGAATCAATTTTTGTCCAGCTGCCAGTGAAGGGATACCTGATACCACTTTAGAATGATGAATTTTTATCTTACCCTTTTTTGTCCTTACCAACTGTAAATAATATATATCAAAAGCATGCAGTTCAGCAGATGGAAATGGTTCTTACAATGACATATTGAAAATGTGTTTCATCTTTAAGCTTTAAAATTCAATTGTAGTTACTCGATTTTAAGCTCACGCTACATTCTCTGGAGTTGTTCATTGGTGTCATGCCATGCCCTTCTGTACTATTTTTGTGGTTTTAACAAATACATCCTTGATGTTTTTAAAAATACAAACGTACAAGAACACCTCATATAGCTGCTTCACTTAGGTTTATGTTTGAAAGTACAATTAAGTATAGGAGATGCATTGCAATTATTTTTGAATTAACACAGGATTGTCACTTTTTTGATGTTTCCAAAATTTTCATTTCTAATCCATACGGAAAATAATGGTGATAGGGAGTGTACCCACCTCAAAAGACTAAGGGACGGATAACATAAGATATCCTTTCACAAACAGCCTTTTATGGGAAAGTAAAACCAAGGGCAGTAAATGGAACAGGCACACCTATAGAGTAGAAATACACACGCTGCACCAAGTTTATAGATGGTAGACAATTTGCCTAATCACATCCCTATATTCAGTGTATGGCAGAATATCCTCTCAATTGATGAATCGGTTGTTGTAAGTAAGGTTTTATTATGTGCCCAAACTCACACCATAGATGATGTGCCAGAAAGATTGGCTGTTCAACAGTTTCTAAGAAAAAGCAGAGCATGTCGATTCTTCTCTGATACATCCCCTATGTAAATCTGCAGACATGACATATTAATGGCAAAAATATAGTGGTACAATAATATTGTTATACATTTTCTGAGAACCAAAATATTGACTTTTCATACAAATAATGCAATATGCAGAAGATCAACTACGAAATTATTGGTGTCCAAATTATCAGCATTCTATTGGTAAGGATATTCATTTATTTGTATTTATTTGTAATTAATATTATAACAATTTATGGTCAAAGCATCCTTTTGTAAAAAAATATATATTTAGAACACAGCATGAAACGCATCATGTAAACATACATTTTGCAACTTTAAAAACGTTTCTTGACCCAAAATATATCTAAATAATTCTATCAATTAATAACAATGATGTCTAATCAAATTATAAATTACAATACATTTATTACACAAACATAAATATTTAATCAATAAGAAGAGTATTAATATTTTACATTAAATACTAAAACAACCTATAACCACTAATGATTGTAAGATATATATTACAATAGTTTTAATATATTAATTTATTATACATTTGTTTTGAAAATATATAACAAAATGAATATTATTAAAATACTAAAATAATTTAAAAAAGAATAATTGCCAGTGGAGAAGATAATTAAAAGAAGCAAAGTCAATTCAAAGATATGCCCTCTTAGATTGGAAATGCTTACAATATCTTTATAAATATTTCACAATGAAGTAAAAGATAGTAACGTATATCCAATACAAAACCATTGGTGGGGGAGGGTGGTTCAAATTTACTCTTCTAATTCCACTCTAACAAGCATTGAGGAAAGTGCAGGCATTGGGGGTTCAGATTTACTATTTAACTCCAGTCTAACAAACACGGGGAAAAATATACACATTGGGGTGGGAGTCAGATTTTCTAGTCTAAGTCCTGCATATATTTGGGAAAGTGCATACAATGCTGGGTTGAGATTTAATATTCTAACTCCAGTCATGGAGCCAAACATGGTGGTGTGTATTTTTAAGATGACTTCAAATCATTCAAAACACAGTAGCTCAGCTTCTTGTCCACATACCTGAGCACCAATCATTATTGTCTTTCTTACTCGATTTGCATTATCTGCTGGTTGGCAAGAGCATTAAATTCAAAGCCCTTCTGTTTGACCGACCAGACTCCTACTAATTCTGGACCTTGCTATCTCCAACACCCGATCCAGTATACCTTCTACCTAGGACCTCAAGATCATCCAACCTTTGATTGGCTCAGACCCAAGTTTAATTACATTATCCAGGGTGCAGTTTCTTTCAGTTTTTGGCATCTATTTGGCATCAAAGCTCAAGAACACCCTGTTTTTGCATTTGCGAGAAAACCCAGTTGAAAAGATCTTTTGGAAATGCCTCAAGACTTGGTTCTTGTAATGGTATCTTCCCGGTTCCTTGGTCTTTGAAGTAGATGGACTCCTGAGCACCTAAAAGTCCTGTTGGGGTAAGCCATGCACTCTTTAAATCTCAAACATAAACATTATAATGGTGTGGTAAATGTGCTATTCTAACTCCAATCTAACAAATATTGGGGAACGTACAGTGCTGAGGGGTGGGGTTATATCTACTTTAACTCCACTCTAACATTGGAGAAAGTAAATATAATAGGAGGAGCGTGACATTTACACATCTATAGCAAAACGTTTATTAATTAGGGGCTAGGGGTCAGATTCACAGGGAAACAACCTTTACAACGCAACCTTTACAACACACTACCATTACAACGCAGTCATTACAACGCAACATCCCTTACATCGCATGCCATTACAACGCAACCATTGCAACGCATGACACTTCAATGCATAAAATTAAAACGCATGTCATTACAATGCAGTCATTACAACGCATACCATTACAACGCATACCATTTCAACACATAGTACCCTTAAACTATCCAACACGTACCTTACTGTTGCACCCCCTCAAGTTAGAATAGTGATTTTTACCCATACACTATCCAACACTTACCCTACTGTTGCACCCCCTGGAGTTAGAATAGTACATTTTACCCCTATACTATCCAATACTTACCATACATGCAATGTAATGGTATGCGTTGTAATGGTATGCATTGTAAAGGTAGTATGCGCTGTGATGGAATGCGTTGTAAAGGTAGTTTTTAGAGAATTCGTTGTAATGGCATGCATTGTAATGGAATGCGTTGTAAAGGATGTTGTGTTGTAAAAAATGCGTTGTAAAGGCATGCGTTGTGAAAGTATGCGTTGTAACGTTCATATAACCGATTCACAACACCAAATTCCCCCCCAAAAATTGTTTTAGAACTATATACTTTTTTAATTTAATTTTCATGGGCAAATCTTACATTTTGAAGCCATACAGATCAGAATTATATAAAACTGTGTACATTTTAAAATAAATATTTAAACACACTAATAGCTTCTAAAACCCTCATAAAACACAGAATTCCTAAAGAAAAGTAAAAAACTTTTTATAAAATGAAAACAATATTTTTAGAGCAAAAAAAACAATTTTGAAATGTAACATATTTTAAGTTTTAATTAATTATAGTTTAACATCTTTTACCCAATAAACCCCACAACCTTTTAACAAAATGTAATAATTATTTTCAATATTAAGTTTCAATTATATAACTTAATTGCTTATAGGAATAAAACATGTTCAATTAAAATGTTTCAGGTAAAAATTACACATACTTTAATAGAACTGAAAATCTGGGTCCTCCCTGTCGGCTTGGCAGTTCGGGCTGGACTGTTTCCATGAGGAGCAGGGTGAAATATTATTTGCATATGGCTGGGTCCAAACTGGGGTGGAGTAGTGAGCAAAAGAGCAATGGAATTAAGACACATCTCTTGACTAGGTGTGAATGTTTGATTTATTCAGAATTCTGTCCATCATCTGTTGCAGCAGCACTTTTTGCCCTAAGTGGGATGGACATGCTCAAACATGGGTGCCTTGCTTGCTGTGCCACTGGATTCAGCTAGTCTGGCTGATGAGGGGTGATACCTAGAAACCCATTCCCAGGATGCTTTTTTTCAGTCCAGGGAGGACTTTGCTTGGCAGTTCGGGATGCACTGTTCCTATGGGGAGCAGGATCAAGACTTATTTGCATATGGCTGAGTCCAAACTGGGGTGAAGTAGCGAGCAAACGAACAATGGATTTAACCCAGATCTCTTGACTGGGGGTGAATGGTTGAGTTGTTCAGCATTCCATCCATCCTTTGTTGCTGCAGCACTTTTCACCCTGACTGGGATGGGTATGCCCAGATATGGGTCCCTTGATCGCTTTGTCACTGGATTCCAGCTAGCATGGCTGATGAGGGGTAATACCCCAAAACCGGTCCCAGGATGCTTGCGTTTGGTCTAGGGAGGACCCGGCATGCCAGTTCAGCCTGAACTGTTCCCATGAGGAGCAGGGTCAAGATTGATTTGCATATGGCTAGGTCACAACTGGGGTGGCGTAGTGAGCAAAATAATGATAATGATGGATTTAACCATGTTCTCTTGACTGGGGTGAATGTTCCCTAATTTATCATCTTTATAAAAGTGGCATTTTAAAAATTAGGATGATAAATTTGACTTTAGCATTAAAGAGGATTTATCATTATTATTCAATTGGAACTAAACATGACAGCTCTACCTACTTCCAATTGGGAATTACACTTATTAGATGTAACAAGGAATCCCCAATGTTAACCTACTGAAGGGGTAGATCTCACAGTTGTGAAAAACACATTTGGGAGTTTGTTTACTACCAGTACATGTAAAATGTAGAAGTGCATGTCTTCCCTTTTAATTATATAGCACCTTGTCATTTGAACTATGTAGGGCCTACATTAGGGATGACATATATTTACGAAAAGGAGAGTTTAAGGCTTGGCATGGGGGTTTAAAGCCAAGTCAATATGGCAGTGTAAAATGCAAACATAGGCTCTGCATTGGCAGGCCTGAGACATCTTTTAAGGGGTTACTTAAGTGGGCACATGTAGTGCACATTATTATTGACTTTTAAGGAAATTAAATATGTCAATTGTGGAAAACCATGTTTTAAGTAGAGAGCACATCCACTTTAGTACTGGTTAAAAGTGGTAAGGTATCCAGACTCCTAAGGATACTAAACAAATTCAGCAAAAAGGGAAGCAGGAAGGCAAAAGGTCTGGGGGTGACCCTGCATAATGGGCCATTTCCAACAGGCAGTAGTATAAGATATCACTGACTATGAAAAGGAGATGTTTCACCAATTAATTATTAACATCCACTATCATTGCCTTGCTGGAGACCCATTCAAAAACATGCAAATGCAGATCAAATGGATCACAGAAAAAACCTTAAGGAAAGAGTGGATTGATGAAAAAGGATTGGAACTCTTTAATGTCAATCCCCACAGGAGACTCACACTACATATCCAGATAATTCCAGAAACCTCGTTGTATGCCCATTGCTATCATATAGGTCATGTTTGGAACCTGTCTGCTAATGTGTGGACCTTTAATTAAGGGTTTTGAACAGTCAACAGAATCCTATGTGAAGGACACGTGTGATGAAAATTGTGGAGGGATGTAAATTCAATTCTAATTGAGAACTTGTTAGTCTCCCCTGTTGTGGAGGTTGTATAAATCAATATTTCTCAGGAGCAAGCACTAGCGGTGCTAGAGTTATTTCTACAGTCATGTTCAAAGCAGCAGCTGCTTACCACATCATCCATTTAGAATTTGGAAGAATAGGCTTTGACACAAAAACCATTTTTTTACAGCCTCACAGCATTTGCAATTAAAAGGTAAGACCAAGGTCTGTACTTACACCACAACCTTGGTGATTCTTTTTATGAGCTGCTTTGAGGCACTAAGCATTGGGAATCCTTTTGGCTGCCACATCGATATGCTGCACGATTACATCATTGACAGCTTGCATTTGGCGTAGGCCCAAGACAGAGTTAAACTATTTTTATCAATGGCTCAGTACGAGGTGCCCTGACTTGAAGTGTGCAATAACATACAACAGATTGAGGCTTGCTTTCTTAGACCTCTTTGCCTTTTATGAGAATGCTTTGCTGCTCACTAGAATGTACAAAAAATAGAATAAAACACTCTTTTACACTTTTAAAGTTATCATCCCACAATATTAAGTTCAAACTAACCTTTCGTAAGTGTTTGTGTGTCTAGGGAGGGTTCAAAAAGAGAGGATTAGATCGGCAAGTCAGAGACAATGGTAATCGAAAGAGTTTACCCCAAAAAAGATTGTATTTCAGAATATTGAGGTGAAAATATTCTTCCACAAAAACATTGTGAAGGTAAATATAGATAGGTAGGTACAGATTTACTATTATTAACGCCACATCTTTGTACCTTGTTATGGTGCACATATGTGGCAGTAGGCATAGCACACCTATACTTACCTTTATGCACTTAAATATACAATAAGTTTGTAGTCGTATATTTAGGCAACAGTATTTTTATATAACACCATTTTAGCAACAACTAAAAAAACTAGCATGCAGTCTATGAAGATGGTGTGGTACAAGACTCTTTTAAAGAAAAAAAGCTATAGCCAAAAAGTAGAATATTACCTGTGCAATTATTGTCTAAAATCTAATATCACGAAAAAAATAAAACTGAACATGTTGGATGCTCTTACTGGTTACTCTTTGCCCTTAAGCATAAAAGCACCTGAACAATAGACTTGTACAGGTACACTGACCAGCTGAAACAAATGCCCCTTGAATGCAGACAAACTGAGGCCTGCATGCATTCAAAGGGCACTATTAACATGGAGGGTCCCAAGTTTGCCAAAACTGAATTCGCCTAAAGCAGCTGCACTATGAATCAGACAGTATTCACACATTATTATTCATCTAATGTGATCTATATGACAGGCCGCTCTTCTAATTAAATCTATCTAGGTAAGGCTATCCTAGAAGTGTGCATGCAGATAATTCAACACAGATGAAGGATCAGGTGTCAAATTTAGAATGCCCCTTTCTTTCCTTTGCTGATTCATTACCAAAAATAGGTCACATTGCAGATGACCAATTCTGATAGACTCTATTTTCGGCTCAGATGGTAACATAAGCGAATAGTCTTACCAGTAAAAGCTGTTGACTTTGGCAATGCTAATTTGGCTTAGATCACTGCCACAAATGTGAACGCATCCGTGGCTGCAATTAAGCATTACCAAATGAATTGAAAGATTCCACCACAAATGGATGTGTGTTCACAGCATCCATCTTTGATGACATATGCAATGTTTTAAGAAATTCTTTCAGAAGATGGTCACTGTGAATGTGTATGTATCCACAGCAGTCATCTTGGAGTGGGATTTATTAAAATGAAGCAAAACAATTCATAGGTCCCACTGTAAATGTGAGTGCATGAAGAGGCGACAATCTTGAAATGGGCAACAAGTCATTTTAAGATAGCTGCCAATGAGAGTGGCAGCCTTCAAAATGAGAAAAAAAGTCAAGGGGGTAGGAGCCAAGAGGTCACTAAGAGGGAAAACATGGGGGGGTATACAGGTGCACGGTAGGAGAGGAAACAGCAAGAGAGAAGAAAAGCAAAGCAAGCAAGCAAGGCAATGCCTGACATCAGCAGTGGATGGATACATGAGCCAATCAGAATATTATGCTAAAATGCTCCTGGGTGGAACAAGCAAATGCATAGGGAGGTGATGCATTTTATCAGGCGCAAAGAAGTGAGATAGATAACAAAACCATCCAATCATGATCAGAGACAATATACATTTTGCCAATAGACAGCTAAACTTGTCTGTAGATTTTGCCTAAAAAAGAGGAAGTTATTTGGAAAGTGGGACAATACATTCTATGTTCAATTTAGTGCAAAGCAATTGAAACAAACAAGAGGAATCTAACGGTACCTAGTATTCTATTCAATGGCATCACATTGCATAGTTAGTTTTTTCTCTAACTAGTAAATTACATGTCTCACTACTGTGCGTGCTGAATTATACTTTTTATTATTGTGTAACTCATTTTGTGACAGGAACTATTATGAACTTATTTGTTTATGTTCCAAATATGCATATGTTTTGTAATGTATTTTCCACCACCAACTCAGCCAGTGCCTGTGCTCTGAACACAATAGAATGTTGGAGTCTGATGAGTCTTAGAATGTTGGGACACGGAGAGGTGAAGTGACAGTTGGACATGGGCTGAGCAGGAGACAGGCTGCTCCAGGTGGGGCTCTCCTTCACAACTGACCTACTTGTTATACTACTTGTTACCTGCTTGAATAAATCATCTTTAGTTACTACTACCTGCCTGGACCACCTCACTACATTCATTTTGCGATGAGGATGGTGAAGAACCTACGTGTTACATGCAGATCTCAGTAACCTGGCTACCAAAAGACGAACCGGTGATGCACAATCTACAGAGTCTACAGCTGCGACAACCACAAAAAGTACACAAGGAGGTTTCCACAGAAACATGAAGATGAAAAGTGTGTGTTCCACACAGAACCACAAAGACAACAAAAAAGAAGAAACATGCATTTTTCAGAAAAGAAAAGAAGAAAACTACAAAAGTAAGATGAAGCACTACGAATAAATCATCTTTAGTTACTACTACCTGCCTGGACCTCCTCACTACAAAACACTTTAAAAAAAAACTTTAAAATGTTTAACATCTAATCTGCTTATAGCGCCTAATGAAAGTTAACACACTGATCCTATGGCCATCCCTCCCTGTGCTAACCCCCTTTTTCCCAAAAATCCTTGATGATAAATTGCTGTCCGTGGTTTAGTAATCCAGAGTAACAGAAAGTAGTGCAAATTGCTGCCTTGCGTTACTCTGCATTTGGGAAGGTGTTCCGTGGGTGGAGTGTGGGTATTCCTATGCATCCACCCACAGATTTCGGTGCATTCCCATACTTGCAAAGACTTGTAAACTTGGGATTGTGTCAAAATGGTATGCCTTCCTATCATAGGCGTAACAAGGAGAAATAGCTTAAGTTCTCCTTTTCATTTCCTCTTTCTACATGTGCTGCACTCTGCAGCACTTGTATAAAGAGTAAAATGCCTCAAAGGATTTTTTTTTGCATAGGAAGATGTCCCTCCCTGAACAAAAACAATACTGTCTGTAATTGTAGACATCCTTGCACAATAGCATAAGGGTGCCTTCATTGGTGCAAGGCAGCACTAAGTTCTAAGTAATCTCTTCTGAGATATGGTACTTTCCTGCTCTCACTGTCACACAGCGCAGGAAATTTGACAAATCTGCCTATGGGTTTGTAGTGTACCTTCAGACCTAACAGTTCCGATGGATGTTGGCAACTCTCATTACATGCCTCATCAGACATACTCAGAGATTTGTAATCAAGGGCTATCCCAACAAAAATGTTTTCCAACATTTGTTTGCAGAAATATTTCTTTACACTTAAAATGTACTCAGCATGGAGATGTCCAATGTATCCAACTTTGAGGGTGAAGTTTGACACTTTGCACACTCCTAATTTTAGTAATAAACTATATTTGACATATTTTGTTTATTATGGACATTTTTTGATACGAAAAAATAAAGATGCTGTGTGGCACTGAATAAAAATGCAAACGACGAGGCTATTTCCTAACCTGATGCTATGCAAAAAGATGCGTGCTGAGCATGGTTAATCTTTAATTCCCTAAACTCGTCTGGGACATAAATAATTGTGCTATCAACATATCTATCTTTTGTTGAGCTCATCAGAGCGACTCTCTTTGGACAATTACTAAGATGTATGTGTGAGTCATTCCTTTTATACCTGCTCTAGATTTACGTCTCTGGAGATTAAAGAAGGGATTAAATATTTACCTATTAAATGTAATTAAAGCGATTTCTGATTGCTTCCATTTCCATTTCCATGCATGAGTATCTCTATTATGATGAGTGGAAAAACAAACAGACATAAACAAGGTAAGTTGCTTAACCTTTTGAATTCAAGTGTTTTTCTTAAATGTTTGTTTACATGTGCTGAAGCAAATACTTTGAATTATAACTTTCCTTAAGGGGATTCCTGATTATACCTGGTGGACTATAATTAAATTATCAAAACTGTGGAAACTGCATTTATTCATTAAGCAAAAAGTTCACACTTATTAGCATGCTTTGTAAAATCACAGAAAGGCTTTCTTCCCAATTAGAAAAGTGTATGTAAGTGTGTATATAAGTTCAAGTAAATGATAGCATATGTCAGTGTTTCTTCTAGTCTTGCAAATATCTATCACTTAAACTGTTTTTAAATCCTTGAATTTGTTATATGCTTTTTGAACTGGCTCTAATGTGCCCACAAAAAAAAGAAATATATATGTATATATATATATATATTACGTACTGGCGGTCGCCAGTAGGCATATATAGTTAGGACCTAGTTTCCATCGGAAATCTGCAACATTCTATTGGGAATAACTTTGGAGAAAAAAGGGGGGGGTCCCAAAACGTGTTTTCCCCATGTTAATTTCCGTAGGACCTTTAGACACGGCTACAGCCCGAACCGCTGAACGGAATTACACCAAATTTGGCAAAATGGTAGAGTGTGACTCGCAGATCACCCTTTTGCTTAAATGGTGCAAATCCCTCCAGTAGTTCCTGAGAAAATCAAAAGAGAAAAAATATACATATCTATAAGCGCGCACCGTGCGCGCACCTTCCCGTGCACAAGCTGCATGCTGATTGGCTGCCACTGTACGTCAACACTCCAAAACAGAAATTAATGGCAGCCATCTTGTGCCTCGGTAGACTGAGGCACAATAAAGCAAAAAAACAAACGCGTAGAACTCAAAAGGGGGCAGGGTAGAAGCACCCTGACCCCCAAGGCCAGCTAAGGGGGTCCCACAGGGACCACCAAGGCAAAAAAAAGAAGAATAAAAATTTCAAAAATCACGGGGTACGCGCACCATACGCACACCCCGCGATTCCCCCCCCCAAAAAAAATGCATGCTCATTGGCTTTCAGCACTTCAAAACCAGGAAGTGTTGGCAGCCATCTTGTGCTCGGTAGACGGAGGCACAAGAAAGCAGAAAAACAAACATGTAGAACACAAAAAGGGGGCAGGGTAGAAACACCCTGACCCCCTAGGCCTGCCCAGGTGGTCCCAAAAGGACCCCCAAGGCCCAATTTTTTTTTAAAACCTGTTTTTTTTTTTCAAATTACCCCCGGGGGGACAACATCGTGGGGGCATAGTGATAAAGAAGTGTGGGGGGGGGGGGCAAATCACCCACTACACTGCCCCGGGGACTGCCGCCCCCGGGGAAAAGCAACGCAGCCCCCTGGAGCATAATGGAGGTTCATGGTGGGCTAGTTGGCCCCAGGAAGCCCCAGTATGCAAGGGAACTTAATCCCCCAATTTAGAACACTCTACAGGGCGCGTTTTCACAGTTTAAGTTGGGGTATCAATTCCTGTTCAATCCAGAGGTCCCCTAGAGGGAACTAGTCCAACAGGTATCTCCAGTAAGCGCCATGGAGCTGCGCTGCAGAGTGTTGTAAAAAGGGGGCGTGCCCTCTGAACACCTGCCTGCAAAAATTTAGTAAATCAGTATAAAAAAATAACAATTAATACATTTAAAAATTGTCATTTAAAAAACCTTTGAAATTCAATGAAAAAACCATAGGTTTCAGGCCTGATATAGTTAGGAATTAGCAATTAAAAAACCATTGAAATCCATTGAAATTCACTTTGCTACCAATGCGTCGTGCTTGGACGACACATCAACACACTTCATGGAACTTTGTTGCTTTAGATACACACTTGCTGCCCTTCTTGGCTGGGATTATCAATTATTCCTCAATTTCATATTCTAATAGAACATCAAGGCCCTTTATCGAACCTTTTTCTAATAGCTACTACCCCAGCCAAAGGTTAATACTCCAAAAGTAATCTGTAAAATTTGCCAAACAACTCTTTCAAAGGGTAATCCCAAAAAATATATACTTCTTTAGCACAGCAAATATAGTGCGACACATGAAGAACTTGCACCCCAACAACTTTGCTTGAGCTGCAACACAAAGATGAAAGGGCAACCCACCTACTGCTCCACAAAGCACATCAACTGCTGCAACAGCATCTTCGGCAACCAGTCCATAGTCGCATATTAATCTTGATTGTGGTAAACTTAAATTATTATTCAATTTGATATTCTGCTTCAAAGTCAAGGCCCTTTATCAAGCCTGTTTCATATACACACTACCCCGGCAGAAGGCTGTGCGAAATTTGCGCATTTACTGCCTTTCTTCACAGACGTTATGAACTATTGTTCAATTTGATATTCTGATTCAAAGTCAAGGCCCTTTATCTAGCCTTTTTGTTGTAACTACTTCCCCACCTAAAGATACTGATTAATTTGCACACTTGCAGCCTTTCTTATTTTTGACATAACTCATCTTCCACTCAATCAACACATCATCTACACATACACACACCTACTTGCTACCTTTCCTAGCTACGGTTATCAACTATTTTTCTATTTCATACCCGTATTCGAAGTACACGCCCTTTCTCAAGCCTTTTTTATTGTAACAACTACCCCAGCCGAACGCAGTATAACATTTGTACACTTACAGCCTTTCTTGGCTAGGGTTATCAATTATTTGTGTATTTTATAATACAGTTGTGACGAATTTAATTAAGAAAAAGATTTTTTTTAAACGCATTTTATAAGAAAAACAAAACTAGAAAATCTACTTGACAAGGTTTTCAAATTGAATTCTTTTAATTTGTTATAGTAATCAATACAACTCAATCACTAGATAAACCAATCCCTTTAATGAAGGGCAAAAGTAAGTGGAAAAGAGTAACTAACAGAAGTAATTTTTTAGAGTTTTTTTGGGTGAATGAAACCATAGTTCGAATTCTGAGCCTTTTTTTAATAATGACAGCTATCTTCAGAATAATGATTTCTTATATGCAGTTGACACTAGTGGTCGTGCCTATGAGCTCAGAAATGGTTGTGCTATTGTGAAAGACAACATTGTTCCTAGAAAGGCAAAACAGGTGTTAGCTGAGGAAGTTTTATGGCAACGTCCTAAAGCTCCAGTGAACACTTGCAATTGTAGTAGTTTTTATACTGTAACTCAAGAATCTATTGATTTTTTAATGCAATTTTTTTACATAACTATATTAAGGAAAGTGTTAAATAAAAGATTTAGATTTTGCAAGGACTACAGTCTTGTAGAGGGAGAGAAAATACTGGTTTGCAAGGTCATTCTATAGCTTGTCCTCCTAAAAAAGTATAGAGAAGTGTTTTTCACCAATTCAGAATGTTACCAGTTCATCAAACTCAAATGAGGAAATTAGTCAGAACATTGTATTACGCAAAAATTCCAGCACTAATGTTAAAAAAAGTAAAACAGTACTCTTTTCCGTGCATCTGTATCAGATGTAACGAATGTCTCTCGTGAAATTCACCGTACTTAGGGGCACATTACGATCGCGGACGGACTTACATCCGTCCGTGAGCCCTGAGTAGGAGGGAACGTCCGCATGGGCTGCGGCGTTTCCTCCTGTGCAATTATGATGTGACCGCCACCCTGGCGGTCACATCCTCTATGATTAACATTGCGGCGGGTGCGGCTTCAAGCTGCACCCGCCGCAATGTTAAAAATGTATACATTGCATTTGTATGCAGAAAGCGGCAGGCACCGCGCGGTGCCTGCTGATTTCTGCATACAAATGCAGGGGGGTACCATAGGTACCCCCCATGTGCACCCCCACCCCCCTTCACACAAGGGGGCCCGCTACGGGCCCCCGAGGTGAAGTTCCGTATGCTTTTCCACAGCGGAGAACCCACCTCGCAAAAGCATTTTTGCCACCCATCCTAATATGTCTGGCGGTGTCAAAGAGACACCACCACCATATTAGGGCTTTTCTGCCGCGCTTGTAAGCCAACCGTGGCGGAAAAGCGGCGGACTGAAACCAAGACCCACCAGCCATCCTAATGTGGCGGTGGGCCTTTGGTGCGTCCGCAGTGGATTTTCCGCATCCTCCGGGCCGGTGGTGGCTTCTGCCGGCCCAGAGGATGCGGAAAATCCTCCATCATATTCGGCCCCTTACTTTGGTCCTCAGGAAGACAGTGCAGAAACTTAGATATTAATAGAAGAAAATGTGAAAAAGAATATGCAATGTTCTACTGTAGAAAATTTTGAGCAAGATATTACAAAGTTTAAGGTGATTTCACTTCAAACGCCAAATTATTTTTCTATTTGTTTTCAACAAACTCATTATAAAAATTAAACCAGGAATGTTCATCTGTATTTAAAAAGGAAAATAATAATGAATGAAAGCATTTCGCAACGTATTTGTTGGTAAAGAATTCTTTTGATTTGGGTTCTGATTACCGTATTTGTAAATATTGTTATAACAAATTAGATGAGAACAAAATGCCTCCTAGAGCTGTGCATAATAATCTTGAGTTGGTAATTATTCCTTCTGAACTGATGGTTTTAAATACCTAGGAGTCTATTCTTATTCAATGTGTGCAACCATTTCAGGCTACTGTTCGTATGGAGCCTAAGGCACGAAAAATGCCTCCTTCAGATTTACAAACAGGATTAAAGGGAAGAGTTAGATATTTGCCTGTAGATTTTTTTCATAAAAAATTGAAACAATTGGTGTAGAAAATATAGAAGATCAAACTTTAATTATTCTTGTTAATGGCGTTCCTACTAGGAGTATGAAAATCCGGCAAGAATTAGTGAATGTTAGGAAAGTGTAAAAGGCAACGTATATACTAAAAAACTAATCAATATTATAAAAATGTGTATGTGAGCTGTGCTGAGTACACTTGGGATGATTTACTTCAATTTCTTCGAGTCACAAATCCAAAGATACTAAATATTGAATATAAGACACCTTGAGAATTGTGCTCTTTGGATCCAGTTAATGTATACAGGTATTTCAATCATAGATTTGAAGCTATAATATCTGTTATCACCAATAAAAAAAATCTCCTCCTGGAAAGATTTTGGATTTCTTTTGGAGAGAAGAGTATCAACCAAAAGATGCTCCTCACATACATATGCTAATATGGAACAAAGATGCTCCCAAATTTGCAACTGAGTCAGATGATGCTGTGCTGTCTTTTATTAGAAAATATGCCACATGTAATATACCCAAAAGTACACAAGATAAAGACTTAAAACAACAAGTCTTACAATTACAAAGTCAATATTTAACTGAGAAAAAGCCAAACAATATATATGTATTATAGTGTATTAGTTCATAACACTTCCTATTCCAACTGTTCAAAGGTCCCTCCCTTTTTATTCATTCTTCTTTGAGTTCCTAAGAAAGACCATCTTTTCTGAGAATCCTGTCAAATAGAAAGAAAATCACCATAATAACAGCAATGCACTCATCTTCCTCCTTTTCTTCAAAAAGAGATTTCATTCCTGAACACCCTACAAAGAAGAAGAAAAAAGCTCGAATTTGGAACTTATTTACTATCCCTGAAGAGCAAAAAAAGGGTAATGTTCCATTAGTAACCTGTAAAGTTGCCAAACACCTCTTTAAAGGAGTGATGCATCCAAAAAATACTCCTTTGGCACATCAAGTATGATACGATATATCAAAAACTTGCACCCCAATAACTTTGCTAGAGCTCCAACACGGACGTTACAGGAAAACCAACCTGATGCTGCACCAAGCACATCGATTGCTGCAGCAGCATATTCAGCAAGTGATCCACACCCACAAATTGATCCTCATTTCGGTGAAATTAACATTCTATGCATTTATTGTGATGAACTTTTGTCTTACAGGGAACAGTCTATAGACCTAATAAAATGCAGGGAGCAGGAGCATCGCTATGCTCAACATTACTTTTTTTCACATCATCTTGTAATTGGTACCAACTACCCCAGCAAAAGCAGTGCCTAATTTGCACACTTTCTGCCTTTCTTCACTGGAATTATTCTTCAATTTCACTTTCTGATTGAACGTAAAAGACATTTATTAAACCTTTTTGTCATAGCTAATACTCCAGGCGAAGGTTAATGCTCCAAAAGTAATCCGGAAAATTTACCAAACAACTCTTTCAAAGGTAAATCCATCCAAAAAAGACTTATTTCACACAGCAAATATAGTGCGACACATGAAGAACTTGCACCACAACAACTTTGCTAGAACTGCAACACAAAAATTGCAAGGCAACTCACCTGCTGCTGCACCAACAACATAAACTGATGCAACAGCATCTTCGGCAAGCAGTCCTTATTTACATATTAATCTTGATTTTAGTAAACTTCCGTTTCTATACATTTATTGCGATTAACTTTTCTGTTAAGTGAAACAGTCTATCATCTTCATAAAAAACAGAAACATATCTGTCCTAAACATTACTCATTAGACATTTATCAACCTTTTTTGTTGTAACTACTCCCAGCAAAAGCAGTTAGAAATATGCTCACTTGCTGCCTATCTTGACTGGGGTTATACATTCTTATTCTTCTAATACAAATTCAAAGTACACACCCTTTATTCAGCCTTCTTGTTAACTACTTCCAGTAAATTGCAGTGCATAATTTCTACACTTGCATCCTTTCTTCCGACGCACAGTCTGTAATGAGCTTGGTATCCAAATATCTACTTCCAATATCTACTTCCATGATAAGACAATGCTTACTTTGCGCATCTTCAACATTTCTAACTTTTTACCTTATTCATCTTCTAATCAATGAACACATCATCCACATGTACACACACTTACTTGCTGCCTTTCTTGGCTGGGATTATCAATTATTCTTGAATTTCATATTCTGATTCAAACTCATGGCCCTTTAGCAAGCCTTTTTGTTATAACTACTACCCCAACCGAAGGCAGTGGGAAATTTAACACTTGCTGCCTTTCTTCGCTGGGGTTATCAATTATTCTTCTTGTAATACAAATTCAAAGTACAGGCCCTTCATTGAGCCTCCTTGGTAACTAATACTCTTGAATGGCAGTGGGTAATTTGCACATTTGCATCCTTTCTTGCATCCTTTCCCCTGCACAGTGTGTGTACTTTGTGCACTTCCATTGCTTGCTTAGATATGGTACCCATTTGTCAGGCTCCCACTTCGGAATCCAATGCACAGCCTGTGTAATGGACTTGAAATCCAAACATCCACTTCCCATACTTCGCGCATCTTTCACCTTTTTTATAACATCAGAAAGGGGCCAATATTGTTTTTTTTCAACAGTACCACCCAGTGTCAGGAGTGTGTACTTTATGCACTTCCTTGCCTACTTACATGTGGAAGCAGTTTCTCAAGACTCTCACTCCGGAATGCAACTCCCACTCTATGTAATGGATTGGAAATCCAAGCATCCACTTCCCTGACAAGGCAGTAGGTATTGAGCAGGTTTGCTGCCTTTGTTACTTTGCACCTTATTCATCTTCCACTCAATTAACACATCATCCACACATACACACACCTACTTACTGCCTTTTTGACAGGGGTTATCAATTATTTTTCAATTTCATATGCTATTCAAAGTGCAGGCCCTTTATCGAGCCTTTCTGTTGTAGCTACTACCCCGGCTGAAGGCACTGAGAAATTTGTACACTTGCTGCCTTTCTTGGCTAGGGTTATCACTTGTTCTTCTTGTAATACAAATTCAAAGTACAGGCCTTTATTGAGCCTTCTTGGTAACTATTACTCATGAATGGCAGTGGGTAATTCGCCCACTTCCTGCCGTTCATGCATAATAAAAAGCTTAATAAAAGTCTACGAATATTAAAAAAGAGCCAGTACAGTCTATGGTTATCAAATATTATGTTTGTTATTCTAATTCAAAGTACAGGCCTTTTAGGGAGTCTTCTTGGTAACTGCTACCTGTGAATGGCAGTGGGTAATTTGCACACTTGCAGCTTTTCTTACTTTTTACATTATTCATCTTCCACTCAATCAACACACCATCTACACGTACACACACACCTACTTGCTGCCTTTCTTGGCTAAGGTTATCAACTATTCTATTTCATATTCGTATTCAAACTGCAGGCCCTTTTTCAAGCCTTTTTGTTGTAACAACTACCCCTTACTGCCTTTCTAGAACTGTATTAGTGTTTCCTGGAAGTGTAAGGAAACAGACTGGGCAATTAAAGGTATAAAAGACAAATTTGCTGGTGCATGAAAAACTGCATACATAGTCTATAGGGGCTTGAAGCAGTCCATGAGTACTTCAGTACTAGCTGAATGATTACAATTGTGCAACAAGAATGTCTCAAACCACTTTAATAAATGTATTATAATAACATCTCATAACTTAACAGAGCTTCTGAAATAATTTCATCATGTATTTCATATTCCTGATTATCAATTTAAAAACTCATACGATCATACTCGATGTCATCTAATGCTTCCAGAAAATCAACATCTAAGGTTTAGTCTAGGAAATCACAGCTAATATCTGCAACATTTATATCTTCCTCTTCATTCTCGCTACTTGTAAAAAGTATGTTCAGCTCTTCTATGACACTGTTATTAATTTCGAAACTGTCTTTCAACATGTTTTGTTGATTTTCCATAATGAATTTCTTATGTTGTAGGTCCTTGTACAAAAACATAAACACTTCATTTTATCTTTACTGTAATAACAGCATGTGTGGTGATTCATATGAATGATATTAAATATTTATCTTACAAATAAAGCAACAATATTTTGTACATGACTGTAACTGTCTTCCAAATTGTTTTCTTGATATTCCATACTAAATTTCTTATGTTGTAGGTCCTTTTATATTAAATACAATAAATAGTGTCACTCTGCATTGTGTGAAGTGCTTTATTTATTTATCCTACCTACTGTGTTGCAAACTTAAAACAGTGACAACACCAGTGCCATGCTTTGACTCACCTCATTACGTTGTCAATTAGGGTGGAGGGTGGAGGGAAGCAAAGAAAAAGAGTAAAGTACATGTCTACACAAATAGGACACCCAATCTTGAACACAAACTGATAGGTAAGCAAAAAAATGAAAAAGCTACAAACACTGCAATGGACGCTATGCTGTGGAACTCATTCTTAAAAGAGGTAGAAACATACTGAAAATAAAACGGAATTCAAATAAAGAAAAAGTTAAAAACATACATGGATGACAAAGTCACTAGAGGAAAACTCTGTTCCCCAACATAAAAAAAGGATTTTACACAAATTAAATGTACGAATGTTTAAGGAGGTGCAAAGGAACCCATTCCCTGGGACTCAAAAAATATCATTAGGGACCGTGTAGGGAGCACCAATACCCCCACGGTCCCAGCCGGCTTCCTGCGTCCTTCGGGAGCCGGCATTGCTTTGTCAGAGAGAGCAGTTTATATGCTGCTCTCTCTAACGAAAAGCAATCTACTTTCCTACTTGAAAGACACAGCAGCTTAACTTGCTCTCTCTTTCAAATAGGAGACCGGCTTCCTGTGCTAAAGTGGGAGCCGCAACGCTCCCGCCCTACCATAGCAAACAGCAGTGTCCCGGGGGTAGACACCCCGGGACACTGCAGGAGTCGGCCCTGAGAGATGGTGGTCCCCAGAGCCATCAAGAGCTCCAGGACAGAGACCACGCGACCCCCTCCCAACATTAAAAAGCCCCTAAAAAAGTGGTAATCCCCAGAGCTGGGAGATCTGTCCCGTCACATACCCTCCTTTTTAAAAAAAAATATTACTGCCCCAGGAAGGTGGTGGTCCCCGGGGCATGTACGAGGGCCATGAGCCCCCCTGCATACTTCATTAAAAGATGGATGCCAACACTTCCTAGTTTGGAGCGTTGACAGCCAATGAGCATGCAGCTCGTGCTCTTACGGATTTCCGTACGCGTACGCCGCGATTAAAAAAAATAAATGGAATAAATAGCCTAAAAATCCATGAACGACCCGCTGAGCAACCCTAGAGGTTCAGGATATTTCTACCCTGCCCCTTTTCCTTTTTTCTCAACTCTGTTTTCCTATTTCCTTATGACTCGGTTCTTGCGACCAACAACATGGCTGTCAACATTTCCTGGTTTGCAGTGTTGACACACAGTTGACAGGCATTCAGCATGCAACTCGTGCTCGTAATTGTACGGATTTCCGTACGCATACTCCGTGATTATTTTATTTAAAAAAAAAAATGTAGCCTAAAAATTCATGAACGACCCCCTGAGCAAGCCTAGAGGGTCAGGATGTTTCTATCCTGACCCCTTTCCTTATTTCTCAACTTTGTTTTACTGTTTTCTTGTGACTCGGTTCTAGCGATGAACAACATGACTGCCAACACTTTAGAATCAATAGCCTAAAAATCCATGAACGACCCCCTAAGCAACACTAGAGGTTCAGGATATTTCTACCCTGTCCCCTTTCCTTATTTCTCAACTTTGTTTTCCTATTTCCTTATGACTCGGTTCTTGCGACCAACAACATGGCTGCCAACACTTCCTGGTTTGCAGTGTTGACAGTTGACAGCCAATCAGCATGCAGCTCGTGCTCGTAATTGTACTGATTTCGGTACGCGTATCCCGCAATTTTTCTATTTAAAAAAAAGATATGTAGCCTAAAAATTCATGAATGACCCCCTGAGAAAGCCTAGAGGGTCGGGATATTTCTACCCTGCAGCCTTTCCTTATTTCTCAACTTTGTTTTACTGTTTTCTTGTGACTCGGTTCTAGCGACGAACAACATGGCTGCCAACACTTTAGAATAAATAGCCTTAAAATCCATGAACGACCCCCTGAGCAACCCTAGAGGTTCAGGATATTTCTACCCTGCCCCCTTTCCTTATTTCTCAACATTGTTTTCCTATTTCCTTATGACTTGGTTCTTGCGACAAACAACATTGCTGCCAACACTTCCTGGTTTGCAGTGTTGACAGACAGTTGACAGCCAATCAGCATGCAGCTCGTGCTCGTAATTCTACAGATTTCCATATGTGTACTCCGCGATTTTTCATTTTTTTTCATATATAGCCTAAATATTCATCAACGACCCCCTGAGCAAGTCTAGAGGGTCAAGATGTTTCTACCCTGCCCCCTTTCCTTATTTCTGAACTTTGTTTTACTGTTTTCTTGTGACTCGGTTCTAGCGATGAACAAGATGGCTGCCAACACTACCTGGTTCGTAGTGTTGACAGACAGTTGACAACCAATCAGCATGCAGCTCCTGCTCGTAATTGAACGGATTTCTGTACGCGTGCCGTATTCCATCTCTAGATATCGCTATGATTTTACTTGTAATTTTCTCAGAAACTACTGAACAGATTAACACCATTTAACAAAAAGCACAATCTATGAACCAAACTCTTCCTCTCTGCCAAATTTAGTGGAATTCCGTTCAGCCGTTCGGGCTGCAGCCCTGACTAAATGTCCCTATGGAAAATTGCATGGGGAAAACATGTTTTGGGACCCCCCTTTTTTCAGCCCCCACTTGATGAATCACCCCCAAACTTTCAGGGAAGGAGCGGAACCGAGTAGGCCATTTTCTTGGAGAAATTCGCGAAGATTCGTCCACCGGAGCAAAAGTTATTCTAAATAGAATGTTGTGGATTTCCTATGGAAAGTAGGTCCTAACTACAACTACCTACTGGCGACCGCCAGTAGGTAATATAAAAAATATATATATCTATATATCTATATCTATATCTATATCTATATCTATATCTATATATATCTATATCTATATCTATATCTATATCTATATCTATATATATATTCACTGAAAAAACCATAGGTTATAGACCATATATAGTTAGGAATTCACATTTACAAAACCTTATTTTACTCACACATAACCATTGAAATTCCATATATAGTTAGTTGCACTAACTATATATCGCGCACCCGCAATCCACTGCTGATGATGTCACATATTACATCATTCATGACATGGTCAGTGACATCACTGATGACATCACTGATGACATCTCAAATGACATCACTGATGACATCACTGATGACAACATCCAGTGACTGTATGTTTCTGTAAAGTTAAAATATGTCTTACATGTTGAAGAATGAGTGGATGTATAAGTGTCTGGATGAAGGATTTAGTAGGTGCATGACTGACTGTATGAGTGAGTGATTAAATGTGTCTCACTGAGTGCATGGGTTAGTGACTAAACTGTCTTAATGTGTGCATCATTATGTCTGTTGTTCTGTAAACTGTTGCATGTGTTGATAAGTAGCTATATGAGTAACTATATGGGTTATTGATTGGTTGCCCAAGTATTTGTATGGGAGACTGAGTGTGTGTGTGGGTGGCTGGGAGGTGTATGACTCTGTGCATAGATGTGTGAGCAGTTGATTCACTAGATGTATGGTTTCAAAAGTGCATGTGGAAACAGCTGTATGGGCGGTTGACTGTGTGCATGAGTGTATTGGTGAGTGAATGGATATCTCAGTGCTACATGTCAAAGTAAGTACATATGTAAAACACAGTACATGTGAGAGTTGACATATATAAATAACTATTGCATAAGAGCCAGTGAATGTGTGAGTGGCTGTATGGATCATTGTGAACTTGTATTAGGGATTGTATAAGAGAGTAAATATGTGTTAGTATATGTTTGAATAAGTAAAGTTTGTATAACTGTATAGTTGAGGAAATGGAGGTGTGATTGATTCTTTGCATGACTGACTAGGTGTGTGAGTAACTCCATGGATGAGTGACAGTCTGTGAGTGTCTGTTTACACTGATTGTATCTAAGGTTATATTAGAGTCTGAAGAGGCTCATCGTATTATCCCATGAATGATATCATCAGTGATGTGATCAGTAATGTCAAATGAGATGTCATCGGTGATGTCATTAGTGATGTCATTTGAGATGTCATCAGTGATGTCATTTGAGATGTCATCAGTGATGTCATCAGTGATGTCACTGACCATGTCATGAATGATGTAATATGTGACATCATCAGCAGTGGATTGCGGGTGCGCGATATATAGTTAGTGCAACTAACTATATATGGAATTTCAATGGTTTTGTGTGAGTAAAATAAGGTTTTGTAAATGCGAATTCCTAACTATATATCGTCTATAACCTATGGTTTTTTCAGTGAATTTTCAAGGTTTTGTAAATGCTAATTCCTAACTATATATGGTCTATAACCTATGGTTTTTTCAGTGAATTTTCAAGGTTTTGTAAATGCTAATTCCTAACTATATATGGTCTATAGCCTATGGTTTTTTCATTGAATATATATATATACATACATATATAAACATATATCATCTGTATATCTATATAAATACAAACATAAATGCATGCATACATATACTTATATGCATACAGATGCATGTTATTTACATGAAAGTTGAAAAAACACTAATAAAAGCAAAGCTAAAAAGCCACCTCATTACAAACAGAATTGCTTTAACTTAAACGAGGGCGAGATCTATTGCATTTTCAATGCTTGTTTACTTTGGTTCCATCAAGAAGGCATTCAGATGTGTCACACATTTGCCATAAATTCTGAATGTTAGCACTCTAGTTGCACATTAGATCACTGTAGTAAAGCTACTGCTCACCAGGGACGTCTGCTGCTGGTATTCAAAGTGCATGTTTCAGTCTGCATGTCAGAATTTTTTTAATGAAATAGAAGAGGATTTGAGAAGTCACTCAAAATGATCCCTAATTTTTCTTTCTGAAGCACTAATCATACTTTCTATGGCAAAATTAACCCCCTCGTGTTGTTCCTTTTTAAATTGAGTGTTTTCAGACTTACCACTTCATTCCAATCAAGATGGCTTCTGGTGTGCCATACTTTTGTCATAAGTAAGACTGTTAGCGCTCTAGTTGTTCTTTAGAACACTCTGGGACATTCTGTCATTGGGCTATACTTGGGCTACATCTGGGTGATATTTGGGCTACATTTGGGCTCTTTTGTCTCTGGTGGCCATTTTGGGAGACTGCATGTCAGAATGTTTTAATGAAATAGAAAAGGATTTGAGAAGTCACTCAAAATGTGCCCTAATTTTTCATTCTGCAGCACTAATCATAATTCATATGGTAAAATATACCCCCTCATGTTGTTTCTTTTTAAATTAAATGTTTTAAGAGTTACCACTTTATTCCAATCAAGATGGCTTCAGGTGTGCCATACCTTTGTAATAAGTAGGACTGTTAGCGCTCTAGTTGTTCTTTAGAACACTCTAGGAGGCTGCAGTAGAACACAAAGGAATCAACTGACAGTCTCTGTCCTTGTTGGATGTACATGTTTTACTGAGAATGTCAGACTTCATTTTCACATGACTGAGAAAGATAATGTGAATTTACAGAAAATATGCTTTCAGTTTAGCTTATAGATCCCCTTCCAAACCACTGTGGGAAAATCATGAGATATTAGTTTTCTTTCAAACAATATTCATGATATCACAGCAGATGGTTTTTTCACATGGTAAAATCACCTTAGAACCCACCACAATTCCTAAAACGAGTATGGTACCATCAACAAATGATTTATAATGTAACTAAAGTCCTAAAACCCTCTATTAACTACAATGCTTTTTAATGAGGTGCTATCATGTATATTGGTCCCAAGATGGCTGCCAACACTTCTTGGATGAAGTGCTGACAGCCAATCAGATCAGATGTGTGGTTAGGCTCCGCCCAGATATATATCTTTTTTTGAAACTAAATTACTCAAAATCCACTGGAGCACATATATTGAGACCTAGCAAAGGCACATCGGGCTAACAGTCCCTACAATTTTGCCAAGTTTCGTGCAAATCCATTCAGCCGTTCGAGCTAAAAGTGAGGCCAACCGCCCTATGGAAATTAACATGGGAAAAACACATTTTGGGACCCCCCTTTTTTCTCGCCCCCCACTGGATGAAACCCCCCCAAATTGTCAGGGTCTGCTCAGAAACAAAATGTTCAATTTTCCTGAAAATTCCAGCCAATTCCGTCCACAAACGCCAAAGTTATTAGACATAGAATTTTCAAAAATCCCATAGAGAAAAAATCCTAACTATATATACCTACTGGCGACCGCCAGTAGGTAATATATATATATATATATATATATATATATATATATATATATATATATATATATATATATATATATATATATATATATATATATATATATATATATATATATATTGGACTTTATACAGGTGTCCTGAACCTACTTGCCTTTTTCACTACGTCAAGCCCATGAAGAAGTGCGCGCAGCGCACGAAACGCGTCGGCAGGATTGACATTGATCCCTGATGCTTGTTCTCACTCTGCAGCGACAGCTCTCCCAAATAAACCGCTAAAAACTTACCCTTTGTTTTGTGGATTCTACCAAGAGGACAACTCTTTTCTGCTTATATTTGTGGCTAGTCCAGCCACGGTGGAAGCCCTGCTGTGTTACATGGCTCGTGTGCTTGCGCCAACCGACGTCAGTACAGGAAGCAAAGGCGACGGGCAGTAGAGTCGAATGGTGTCGCTGTCTTGTTGAAACCTTCATCGACCCACTGAGAAACTCATTGTATGTTATTTGTGATTACAGGCAAGACTCCACTGTGAGAAGATTAGCAGGCACTACAGTAACCAGCAGGTAGCGGGACTGTCTCCGCCCACATGGGCGTGTATTGGACTTTATACAGGTGTCCTGAACCTACTTGCCTTTTTCACTAGTTCAAGCCCATGAAGAAGTGCGCGCAGTGCACGAAACGCATCGGCAGGATTGACATTGATCCCTGATGCTTGTACTCACTCTGCAGCGACAGCTCTCCCAAATAAACCGCAAAAAACATACCCTTTGTTTTGTGGCTTCTATCAAGAGGACAACTCTTTTCTTTATATATATATATATATATATATATATATATATATATATATATATATATATATATATATATATATATATATATATTTTAACAGAAAAAACCATAGGTTATAGACCATATATAGTTAGGAATTTGCATTTACAAAACCTTGAAAATTCAATGAAAAAACCATAGGTTATAGACCATATATAGTTAGGGATTAGCATTTAAAAAACCTTATTTTATTTGCACAAAACCATTGAAATTCCATATATAGTTAGTTGCACTAACTATATATCGCGGACCCGCAATCCACTGCTAATGATGTCACATATTACATCATTCATGACATGGTCAGTGACATCACTGATGACATCACTGATGACATCTCAAATGACATCACTGATGACATCACTGATGACAACACCCAGTGACTGTATGTTTCTGTAAAGTTAAAATATGTCTTACATATTGAAGAATGAGTGGATGTATAAGTGTCTGGATGAAGAATTTAGTAGGTGCATGACTGACTGTATGAGAGAATGATTAAATGTGTCTCACTGAGTGCATGGGTTAGTGATTAAAGTATCTTAATTTGGCAATCATTATTTATGTTGTTCTGTAAACTGCTGCATGTTTAAATCAGTAGCTATATCAGAAACTATATGGGTTATTGAATGGTTGCCCAAGTATTTGTATGGGAGACTGAGTATGTGTGTGGGTGGCTGGGAGGTGTATAACTCTGTGCATAGATGTGTGAGCAGTTGATTCCCTAGGTGTATGGGTTCAAAAGTGCATGTAGAAACAGCTGTATGGACAGTTGACTGTGTGCATGAGTATATTGGTGAGTGAATGGATTATGGCTGAGATACCCGCCACCCCCTCTCAACACGATCCCAAAAGAAGGGAAACCGGAAACAGTTCTTCAAAGTTTTTGGATGTGGGAGGGAGTGACCCTCCCGCGGCCGTATTTATTAAAACAAAAAATTAAACATTAAACGTTTCATATTATGTACAATTTCATTATCACATTTGCGATGTTTGGCTAATCTTAACATATTCTCTAATACAGAGGTTCTCCTAGCCGAACTAGCATCCTACAGAAACATTCTCTATAAACACTGAAATTGTACATCCTAACGTTTAAGGGCCAACGGCAAGGTCATAACCGGTGTCAAGATCCCTAACCAGACTTACCCCTCCCACTTGGGAAGGGCGACAGCACAGAGGCTTACCTCAAGTGCAACTACTAACAATTTCCCTTGACTTGTCGGGGGCACTTAAGACTCGACGCCATTTAAAGGTCGTTCGAATACTTGTGTGTGGTATCTAGAAGGTATCGTGGACCTCCCCCCACCCCACACAACTTACCGCATCTGCCGTCGCAGATGACCCTGGCCCCGGGAAATTCCTCAGGAGGGGGCTGTAACCCCTCCTACACAGGAAGGGGCCTTGACCGCCTTTCCTTAACTTCCGGCGACCCGCCCTTAGACGGGACCGCCTCCCCATTGAGGGGCCAATGGCCACCTCCCCCGAGCGCTCCCATCCGTGTTGGGTGACGCCCACTCATAGGGATCTACCAATTAGTGCTCACCGATCATGACCTTACCGCCTACCAAAAATAAATACGACAATTCGAACTTATGAAAACATTGGTCGCTACGACCGAAAGAGCATGCTCAAAAAGCAACACTACATCAAGTCCTTTTAATCGTAACAACCTAAATGATATTCACCATACTTTATTATGAAAAACAACAAAACTGATACTTTCACAACCTGTAAACGAAAAAGGAAGAACATACTTAGAAAATCCACTTTATTGCACAACAACTTGCTGTCCTCAGGGGCTGGTGGGTGGGTCAAAATTGGCTCTTTGTTCTGTCCCGAGCTCACGTGTAGCGAGGAGGTGCAGCTTCGGAGCACAAGAACAAGAGGACGTCTTCTGGCCTTGCGTCTCCTTTTATCCGTCTTCAGGGCGGGCGTAAACCCGCCCCTGCCCATCCCGAGGGCGTGGCTGGCTGCGTCAGTGTCTAGGCCAGCCCACTCTAGGGCGGGAACAGGCGCGCCCCGGCTACGCCGCTTCGGGCATACCAGCCGAGACGCGCCTCCCGCCCAAAAATGGCTTCCCGGGGGGATCGAGGCACTCCGCCATACGTTCGGGGGGACCGAGTGGTCGCCCCTTTCCATATGGCTGAGATACCCGCCACCCCCTCTCAACACGATCCCAAAAGAAGGGAAACCGGAAACAGTTCTTCAAAGTTTTTGGATGTGGGAGGGAGTGACCCTCCCGCGGCCGTATTTATTAAAACAAAAAATTAAACATTAAACGTTTCATATTATGTACAATTTCATTATCACATTTGCGATGTTTGGCTAATCTTAACATATTCTCTAATACAGAGGTTCTCCTAGCCGAACTAGCATCCTACAGAAACATTCTCTATAAACACTGAAATTGTACATCCTAACGTTTAAGGGCCAACGGCAAGGTCATAACCGGTGTCAAGATCCCTAACCAGACTTACCCCTCCCACTTGGGAAGGGCGACAGCACAGAGGCTTACCTCAAGTGCAACTACTAACAATTTCCCTTGACTTGTCGGGGGCACTTAAGACTCGACGCCATTTAAAGGTCGTTCGAATACTTGTGTGTGGTATCTAGAAGGTATCGTGGACCTCCCCCCACCCCACACAACTTACCGCATCTGCCGTCGCAGATGACCCTGGCCCCGGGAAATTCCTCAGGAGGGGGCTGTAACCCCTCCTACACAGGAAGGGGCCTTGACCGCCTTTCCTTAACTTCCGGCGACCCGCCCTTAGACGGGACCGCCTCCCCATTGAGGGGCCAATGGCCACCTCCCCCGAGCGCTCCCATCCGTGTTGGGTGACGCCCACTCATAGGGATCTACCAATTAGTGCTCACCGATCATGACCTTACCGCCACAGGTCCGGATAGTTGACCGGCTATCCGGACCCCCCACCAAACTCCTACCTAAAGGTCATGTTTTAACGATTTTAACCAAGCTAGGAAGTCACCTATGAGTAACTCATTGCCCACCCTCGACAAATGCACACCATCCCCCAAATACATACTGTCATCATTAATACAACTATGCGAGATCGAATGCAATGTCTTGGAACGGAACAACCGACTCACTTTGTTATTCAATTTTTTAACGGAATGATTCAAAGCAGGGGTCGAGATAGCTCCCCGCCACACTTTTCGTGGGATCATATGAGACCACGCAATTGTACACCCCGGAACTCTCCTTGCTAACCAACTTACCGTGGAAAGCATAGCCTCCAGGAGAAGTCGTCTACCGGTGGTGACCAGATCATTGCCCCCCAAATGTACTATGACTATGGACGGCGGTGACCTCATCCGCTCTAACAAACCCTCAAAAAATGCCTGAAACTGGTCAATACAGAGACCGCCCCTTCCGTAGAAGGACACTCTGTACCCGTATTCCCCAGGTACGTGAATCATATCACCTGCTTTGAATACGTCTGCGGCCCGTCTCACGTATGAGTGGCCTACAACCCACACCTCCTTTCTCTCAGCCGGTGATGTGTGACCGCTGGCCTGGTGTTGGGTCAACTGCACAGTCCGCCCTGCCGCGTAGGCTTGCGCAACTGAAAACAAACAAAAGACAAGAAGCGTGAGTACATGATTACAGCTTCACAACATGTGCAATCGCACATACCTCTTATAACAATTGGAGGACCAACGCCCCACCCGTTTCACTTGTTCTACATTAAGACCCCTGGCTGTAGCTTCTGTGGCAGCCCCTATACGAAAGGAATGGGTCCCAAATTCACCCGGGTCCAAGCCTGCTGCGGCAATGGCCATTGCAAGCACCCGCTGAAACTGAAACCTCGTCAGCGGGGTGGCGTCTACATGCCTCAACAATGTCCCCCCCCATGATGCCACCCTTCGTGCTAGGTAATCTTCTAAGCACTGAACCGGACACATGGATGACTCGGGGATCCTGCGAATGATCGTGCAGTCCCCCCTCCCATCTTGGTCAGTCTTGGACCTGAGAAAGGAGACAATCATCGCATCACCCCTGATCTGAACCTGCTCCCTGCACAAGCCCCCCGTCACATCCCGTTTGTTCCTTGCAACTAGCTCACTAACTCTCATAGCCCCGTGAAATGCCAGCATAAATGCAGTCCGGAACAAACAGGTCTCGAACGGGGACGAGCATGTGTTAGGGAGTGTGGTCAGCAACTGGGACAACCTGTCTAGACCTATCGGTCGTCTTACGTCTACTCTGCGACCCTCCAGACGTTGCCACCCACGCAGCGCTTTCTGTACCGTAAAAGACGCTGTCGGGTCCAGGATGCCATGGGCCCTGGCAACAAAGGAAATGGCGGCACGGTGCCTTTGGGCCGTGGCCACCGATTTCCCAGCCCTACGTAAGGACATCAGGAAAAGTACTACCAACTCCTCCTGCCCCCAAAGTCCCCCTCTCTCTGCCCCCAAAAAGGCTAAATAGGCCTGGAACGCCCCTTCATATGCCTTCCTTGTCCTGGGCGCTAGACTCTCTCCCACGAGGTGACGAAGTTCGGGGCACCGAGAGACCAGAGAGCTTCGGGGAAGGGTGCCGGCTCCGGGTCCGCTGAAGGAAGGAAACCCGAGAAAGCCTGCATGTGAAAACGAGACAGTGCATCAGCGGCCTGATTCATCACCCCAGGGACATGTTTCGCTCTGAATACCACGTTCAGTTGCATACACAGTAAGACAATTTCTTTGAGCAGCCTCAAAATCAATTTACAACGGGCTGCCTGACTATTGATGCATTCTACCACGGTCATATTGTCGGACCAGAACACAACAGAATGATCTCTGAACCCTTCTGGCCAGGTTCTCAGGGCCACCAGAATGGGAAATAATTCGAGGAAAGCGATGTTACTTGTCAGCCCCTTCTCGTGCCACCATAGGGGCCACTTCTGTGCCGACCATTTTGTGCCGAAGATGGCGCCAAAACCTACGCTTCCTGCTGAATCTGTCCATAGCCCAAGCTCATCGGAGGACATGACTGGCTTGTTCCAGACAACTCGGCCATTGAAGTCCGCCAAGAATGCTAACCAAATCCGCATGTCCTGGCGGACCTCAGTCGATAACCTTGTGCGATGATGACCCTCCTTCAGGCCAACCATCGCTTGGGCAATTGAGCGGGAAAAGGGGCGAGCCATTGGTATCACTCTCAAGGCAAAGTTCAACTTTCCCACTAACTGTTGCAACTGATGCAGTGTAACCTTGGATGCAGTTAAACATACTTGGAGGGCTGCCCTGAATTTCGACACCTTGCTAGCTGGTAAACGGAAGCACCCCTCCCTTGAGTCCAACTCGATCCCCAGAAACTCGAGGCAAGTCGTGGGACCCATAGTTTTACCCGGTGCCAACGGCACGCCGAGATGACCCATTAACACACAGAATTCGTCTAAAGCCCGGGCACATTCGGGACTACCGGCGGGGCCAAGGAACAGAAAGTCGTCAAGGTAATGCATTACATTTCGGAAACCCGCTGTCTCAGTGAACACCCACTGCAGGAAAGTACTGAATTGCTCAAAGTAAGCACATGAAATAGAGCAACCCATTGGCATACACCTATCCATGTAAAATGACCCCTGGAACCCGAATCCCAAAAGACGCTGATCGTCTGGGTGTACCGGGAGCAACCGGAACGCTGACTCGATATCAGATTTCGCCATCAACGTCCCGTGCCCCAGGCGATTCAAGATGGCTACTGCCTCATCAAAAGATGCGTATCGCACCGAACAAACTTCTGGATCAATTGCGTCGTTCACCGAAAGACCTCGTGGAGCAGACAGATTATGGATCAAACGGAACTCACCCGGGTCCTTCTTGGGGACCACCCCTAACGGAGAACAAACGAAACCTGGTACCGGGGGTTCACTAAACGGGCCGGCGACCCGTCCCCGGCTAACCTCTTTCTGAATTTTCTCTTGCACTACCGATGTATGTTGTAAAACGGAAAGTTGATTTTTGCACGTCCCTACACCCTGAAAGTCCCCTACCGGGATGCGGAAACCATGTGTAAAACCGTTCCGTAGCACCCCGGCAGAAGTACGATCCGGGTATTCGCTGAGCCAGGGAATCATTGCCAAGGTATCAATCGGGGTTGGTAAAGGCGCCCCTCGGCCTAGCTTAGACCTGTTTGGCGCCCCCCTTACCCCCATTCTCACCCGTTCTGGCTCTGCACGATGACTCAGGATGGGACGACCCACACGTACTACACTCATGTTTGAACTTACACGATCCCGGAGGCCTGGTACATTTCCCCTTGTTGAAATTAAAACAGAAACCCTTTTTCCCTGTATTGCCTGCGGGCCTTGACTGGTCGTCGGTGCTCGTACTTGGTCGAAAGGGCGTCCCCACATTTTGGCGGGAGTAATCAACAACATTGCTCCCGACCAATGGCATTCTTAACATTCCTGATTCTTTCATTTTGTCCCAAGTTAACGAATCGTAACAATCCCAAGTCAAACTCTTGTTATGTTCCTTTTCCTTTCTGAACAGATTGTCATAACAAAACCAATGGTTACCTTGATACGTTGTCGAGTAACCCATAATTCGTGATTGGTAAACGGGAAACTCAGGGAGCAACTCGGGCCTACGTTCCCCCAAAATCGATGTGAAAATACCCCATGCATTGCCCCAGTTGCCAATGTTCTCATTAACCTTAAAGGCGGCCATTTTTGCGCGCCAAACACTCGGATGCATCAAGTCCTTCTGACTTTTCACATGCTCCACATCATAATGATCAACAAGCAGGGAAAAAATATTCACGTACTCTCCCGCCCAGATCTTTTCTTTTATAGCTAACGGCACATGTTGTCCCAATCTCTCTCTACGAGAGGGTGCTGACTCGTCCCTTGCAATCGGCAATGGCCGCTTACCTGCACCGGACGCAGCTTCTGCCGCTTGCGGCTTGTCTATCCCCGCCACTCTAGCTGCCTCTTTCTTCTCACGAAGCCCTTTTATCAGCGCCTGTGCCTCGGCAGCCGTGGCGCCATCACCACTATCCCCCAACCACGCTGCTAGCTGTGCTGCCAGCTCGGGGGGCATGTCTTCCTTGGATGTCGGGGAGACGACCCCCGGGATTGGATTCCCCTCTATCGGTACTGGGGTCGGCGCCTCGAGAGGGGCAGAGGGAACCGGGACGTCCCCACCGGCTGGAACCTTTCTCGGCCTCTTAGGTCTCCCTCCAGCCGGCGAAGGGCCCGAACCCTCCTCCCCATCTCGCTCCGCCAACCGTTTCTTTATGTCGGACATATCCTTAAAGAGTGCCCGAACCATCTGGTCAGTCGTCATTCTCTTTTCGCCTTTCCTGGGCATCTTCTTCGACGAAGTATCTGGAAGACAAAGAAAAAGATCAAAACGCTCAAAATTGGCTCTTTGTTCTGTCCCGAGCTCACGTGTAGCGAGGAGGTGCAGCTTCGGAGCACAAGAACAAGAGGACGTCTTCTGGCCTTGCGTCTCCTTTTATCCGTCTTCAGGGCGGGCGTAAACCCGCCCCTGCCCATCCCGAGGGCGTGGCTGGCTGCGTCAGTGTCTAGGCCAGCCCACTCTAGGGCGGGAACAGGCGCGCCCCGGCTACGCCGCTTCGGGCATACCAGCCGAGACGCGCCTCCCGCCCAAAAATGGCTTCCCGGGGGGATCGAGGCACTCCGCCATACGTTCGGGGGGACCGAGTGGTCGCCCCTTTCCAATCTCAGTGCTACATGTCAAAGTAAGTACATATGTAAAACACACTCCATGTGAGAGTTGACATATATAAATAACTGAACATAAAAGCCAGTGAATGTGAGAGTGGCTGTATGAATCATTGTGAACTTGTATCAAGGATTGTATAAGAGAGTAAATATGTGTTAGTATATGTTTGAATAAGTAAGGTGTGTATAACTGTATAGTTGAGGAAATGGAGATGTGATTGATTCTTTGCATGACTGACTAAGTGTGTGAGTAACTCCATGGATGTGTGACAGTCTGTGAGTGCCTGTTTACACTGAGTGTATCTATGGTTATATTAGAGTCTGAAGATGTATTATCACATAAATGATATCATCAGTGATGTAATCAGTAATGTCAAATGAGACGTCAGTGATGTCATCAGTGATGTCATTTGAGATGTCATCAGTTATGTCATTTGAGATGTCATCAGTGATGTCATCAGTGATGTCACTGACCATGTCATGAATGATGTAATATGTGACATCATTAGCAGTGGATTGCGGGTCCGCGATATATAGTTAGTGCAACTAACTATATATGGAATTTCAATGGTTTTGTGCAAATAAAATAAGGTTTTTTAAATGCTAATCCCTAACTATATATGGTCTATAACCTATGGTTTTTTCATTGAATTTTCAAGGTTTTGTAAATGCAAATTCCTAACTATATATGGTCTATAACCTATGGTTTTTTCTGTGAATTTCATTGTTTTTTTAAAAGCTAATATCTATAGCTGTAAAATATATTCTTTATTAAGTGACGTATCACGTAGCCCATGAGACGCCTCATGATGCATTGCATAACCGTGACGTATCGTCTCTGCAGCGCAAACCAAACCCAAAACGTAAGCGCGCCAGAACACGCTTAAAGATACATATATATAGATTTAACCGGATTTTTTTTTTTTTTTGGCCCCGCGTGGCTTTATAATATCCCCCTATTCAATCCTAGGGGGTCAGAAGGGGTCTACCTTACCCTCTTTCCTTCATTTCCCCCTTTGTTTTGGCCTCCTCTTGTCTCTCGATCCTACCGAGAGACAAGATGGCGGCCGCTCCGGACTGTTTACAATGTTGACAGCCAATCAGCTACTCCTCAGACTCCCGTTACACTGCCGGTTAGCTTCCCGGTTAGCTGCCCGGTTAGCTGCCCGGTTCGCGTACCAAGACGCGTCTCTACGGCAAAAAAATCGGAATGTTTTTTTTTTTTGGGGCCCGCGTGGCTCTATAATATCCCCCTCATCAATCCTAGGGGGTCTACCTTGCCCCCTTTCCTTCATTTCCCCATTTGTTTTGGCCTCCTCTTGTCTCTCGATTCTACCGAGAGACAAGATGGCGGCCGCTCCAGACTGTTTACAATGTTGACAGCCAATCAGCTACTCCTCAGACTCCCGTTACACTGCCGGTTAGCTTCCCGGTTAGCTGCCCGGTTCGCGTACCAAGACGCGTCTCTACGGCGAAACAATCGGATTTTTTTTAAATTTCTTTTTGGGCCCCGCGTGGCTCTATAATATCTCCCTCATCAATCCTAGGGGGTGTACCTTGCCCCCTTTCCTTCATTTCCCCGTTTGTTTTGGCCTCCTCTTGTCTCTCGATCCTACTGAGAGACAAGATGGCGGCCGCTCCAGACTGTTTAGAATGTTGACAGACACCGGAGAGCCAATCAGCTTCGCATCGCAAAGTTCCGTTACGCGAAAAGTACGCGAACCGGCGCGCTGCCCGGAGCGCTGTTACAGATATATATCTTATTTTAAACGTTAATTTCTCAAAATCCACTGAAGCACATATATTGAGACCTAGCAAAGGCACATCGGGCTAACAGTCCCTACAATTTTGCCAAGTTTCGTGCAAATCCATTCAGCCGTTCGAGCTAAAAGTGAGGCCAACCGCCCTATGGAAAAATGAATGGGAAAAACGCGTTTTGGGACCCCCTTTTTTTCTCGGTCCCCCCTTGATGACCCCCCCCCAAATTTTCAGTGGCTGCTCAGAAACAAAATGTGCCATTTTCCTGAAAATTTCAGCCAATTCCGTCCACAAACGCCAAAGTTATTAGACATAAAATTTTCAAAAGTTCCATAGAGAAAAAATCCTAACTATATATACCTACTGGCTATCGCCAGTAGGTAATATATATATATATATATATATATATATATATATATATATATATATATATATATATTACCTACTGGCGGGGTCCCAAAACGCGTTTTTAACATTGAGTTTTCCATAGGGCGGTTGGACTCACTTTTAGCTCGAACGGCTGAATGGATTTACACGAAACTTGGCAAAATTGTAGATAGGGTTTGCCCGACGTGCCTTTGCTATGTCTCAATATATGTGCTCCAGTGGATTTTGAGAAATTAACGTTTTAAAAAACAGATATATCTGTGACAGCGCTCCGGTTAGCGCTCCGGTTCGCGTACCTGACGCGTAACGGAACTTCCCGAAGCGAAGCCGATTGGCTTTCCGTTGTCTGTAAACATTCTAAACAGTCAAGAGCGGCCCCCATCTTGTGTCTCGGTAGGATCGAGACACAAGAGGAGGGAAAAACAAAGTGGGAAATGAGCATAAGGGGGCAGAGTACATCCTCTCGGACCCCCTAGGTTTGATGAGGGGGCTTTAAAAGGGCCTTGCGGGGTTAAAAAATATAAATTTTTATATCTTTTTTTTGCGGGGGGAGCGCTCGGTACGCGCACCGGGAAGCAGTCCGGGAAGCATAATATTGGGAAAATAGGATGAAAGAATGTTCAAATATTGTATGTTTATTGATTGTTATTTTTGTTTTTTTTAAATTTATTTTATTTAAGTACCAACATGTAGGTACCAATGCAGAGTCTAAAAGTAAAAATACATTGTTTCCTTTGTAGATATCTTGCAGGTTGTTTCAGAAGTTATTGAGGTATATGGAATTCATAGCGTAGTCTGTCAGGAAAGCAGAAATACCATGGAGGCAGGAGATGATAAAGAGATGTTAAATACACATTGGAGATGATATAGTGGAAGAAAGGAAGTAACTATGAGCAAACTTAAAGTTGCACAGTATATTTAAAGTCTGATTTTACTTTAAAATCAATTTGCTACTAGTTTAAAAAATACATAAAAAAATGAATAATATCTCAAACAATTTTTGAATTATAAAATATAAATTTATAATTCTGATTTATTTTCAAAATTAAAAAGAACTTCTAATAATTTTTGGTCAGATTTTGACTCATTTTCAATTAAGAAATCCACAGCTTCAACACATTGCAGAAGTTCTATGTCCATTGATTCATCAAAGAATTCTGAATCATTTTCTTTGTCTTGGTTGCATTCTGCAATTTCCATGTTATTTTTCTGCTCTCCTTCCATTTTGTATGCTGTAAAATGAATTTTAAAAAAATATATCAGTACAGATAGGGCACTGTTGGGTTTAAGTAGAGACAGGTAGTTTGGTTTTTTAAACAGTGATTTTTTCAGTGGGCAGTGTATGGTATCAAAAGATTTATGAAATAAACTCTAAGTCAATTCTTAATTATACAAGACAAGTCTAACTCCATCCATAACTAAAACAGAGAAGTCTATTTTATTCTATAAGTATTACAGAGGGATAGTATATAACTATTAGAAAATGTTTTCCTAATTAGCTTACAGCACAGAACATACTTCAGTTTTTAAAATAACATCTTACCTTTCAAATAGAACTTCAAGTTATCAGTTGAAATGTACTTGATATGTACTTCAAGAAGTAGTAGTCAAAATGTCTGCGTTTATCTCTCTTTCTTTATATATATTCAGGTACATAACCAATCAAATGTCATGAAATAATAGAAGATATTGAAAGTAGCATTTTGATTGGTTGTCAATTCTAACACTTCATAAGTGTTTTGGTTAGGTAATTTACCTCAGGATATTTAATCAGGCTTACAGCATAATTTTCACAATGAAATTCCATCAAATTTGGGGAAATGGTGGGGACTGCTATGTAGTAGGGGCTATTCTATCTTTGATGAAAGTGTCTGTAGTGGTTTTTCTGTAAATTACTTTCCCACCTTTTTTTATCGAGCGCTTACCGGTGCGCTCCCCGGTACGTGAACCGGCAGCGTTACAGGAGTCCTTCATTTTGTGTATTGGTAGAATTGAGACATAAGATGGAGGACAAACAATGTACGGAATGGGTAGAAGGGGGCACGGTAGACACTTTGTGACCCTCTAGGTTTTCGGAGGGAGGATTAGGATGCTGATACATGCAAAAATTAAGAAAAAAAATGTTTAAAAATTTGGCGGGGGGAGCGCTCAGTACGCGCACCGGTAAGCTAACCGAGGAGCGTACTTTTGTGAAGAAAAAAAAAATAATACATTTTACATCTTTTGACATTTGCTATTAAAAAACCATTGAAATTCACTGAAAAAACCATAAGTTATAGACCATATATAGTTAGGAATTAGCATTTACAAAACCTTGAAAATTCACTGAAAAAACCATAGGTTATAGACCATATATAGTTAGGGATTAGCATTTACAAAAACTTATTTTACTCGCACAAAACCATTGAAATTCGCATATATAGTTAGTTGCACTAACTATATATAGCGCACCCGCAATCCACTGCTGATCATGTCACATATTACATCATTCATGACATGGTCAGTGACATCACTGATGACATCACTGATGACATCTCAAATGACATCACTGATGACATCACTGATGACATCTCAAATGACATCACTGATTACATCACTGATGACATCTCATTTGACATTACTGATCATATCACTGATAATATCATTCATGTGATAATACGATGAACCTCTTCAGACTCTACTATAACCTTAGATGCAATCAGTGTAAACAGACACTCACAGATTGTCACTCATCCATGGAGTTACTCATACATCTAGTCAGTCATGCAAAGAATCAATCACACCTCCATTTCCTCAACTATACAGTTATACACACCTTACTAATTCAAACATATTCTAACAAAAATTTACTCTCTTATACAATCACTGATACAAGTTCACAATGATCCATACAGCCACTCACACATTCACTGGCTCTTATGCACAGTTATTTATATATGTCAACTCTCACATGTACTGTGTTTTACATATATACTCACTTTGACATGTAGCACTGAGATATCAATTCACTCACCAATACACTCATACACACAGTCAACTGCCCATGCAGCTGTTTCCACATGCACTTTTGAACGCATACATCTAGTGAATCAACGGCCCACACCTCTATGCACAGAGTCATACACCTCCCAGCCACCCACACACACACTCAGTCTCCCATACAAATACTTGGGCAACCAATCAAAAACCCATATAGTTACTCAACTAGCTACTGATCAACACATGCAGCAGTTTACAGAACAACAGACATAATGATGCACAAATTAAGACAGTTTAGTCACTAACCCATGCACTCAGTGAGACACATTTAATCACTCACTCATACAGTCAGTCAGGCACCTACTAAATCCTTCATCCAGACACTTATACATCCACTCATTCTTCAATATGTAAGACATATTTTAACTTTACAGAAACATACACTCACTGGATGTTGTCATCAGTGATGTCATCAGTGATGTCATTTGAGATGTCATCAGTGATGTCATCAGTGATGTCACTGACCATGTCATGAATGATGTAATATGTGACATGATCAGCAGTGGATTGCGGGTGTGCGATATATAGTTAGTGCAACTAACTATATATGCGAATTTCAATGGTTTGGTGCAAGTAAAATAAGGTTTTGTAAATGCTAATCCCAAACTATATATGGTCTATAACCTATGGTTTTTTCAGTGAATATATATATCCTACTGGCGGTCGCCAGTAGGTAGTTATAGTTAGGATCTACTTTCCATAGGAAATCCGCAATATTCTATTGGGAATAACTTTGGCGCCAGTGGACGAATCTTCGCGAATTTCTCAAAGTTCGTGGCCCGCTCCGCTCCTTCCCTGAAAATGTGGGGGGGAATTCGTCAAGCGGGGGCCGAGATAAAAGGGGGGTCCCAAAACGTGTTTTCTCCATGTTAATTTCCATAGGGCGGTCAAACTCACTTTTAGGGGGAAATGACCATAAGGGGGCAGAGTAGACCCCCCCCGACCCCATAGGTTTGATGTGGGGGCCGTAAAAGGGCCTGCGGGGCCAAAAAAAACCAATAATGTTTTTCGATTTTCGCGGGGGGAGCGCCCGGTACGCACGTCGGGGAGCGCACCGGGGAGCGTACCATGGGGAAAAAGAATGACAGTTTTAAAAAAATAGTAGCTGTTTTAAAGAAATTTTTGTTGTTGTTTTTTTTTTTATTTAAGTACCTACATGTAGGTACCAATGCAGAGACTTAAATTTAATGTACACCATCTCCTCTGTAGATATCTTGCATGTTGTTATCGAAGTTATTGTGGTATATGGAATCCATAACATAGTCTGTCAGGAAAGCAGAGACAGATCTTTTAAGAACTCCCTGAGAAGTCCTGAGGGATCATGGGTGGTCTATCCTGCTCCCTTATGATGAAAAAGAGATGTAAAATACACATAGGAGATAATATAGTGGGAGAAAGGTAGTAACTAAGAGTAGACTTACTATGTAACTCAAAAAAGTTGCACAGTATACAGTCTCATTTTATAATATAATCATTTTGGTAATACTTCATGAATTACATATAAAAATGAATATTGTCTCAAACAATTTAAAATTATTAAATATAAATGTATTCTTCTGATTCTTTTTCATAATTTAATAAAACTTGTAACATAATATAGTCCGGTATTTCCTCATAATTATAAGTACATGATTCCATTTGTTTCAAAACATTCTATTAACTGTTGGTCCAAAGAGTCATCCATGAAATCAACTTTATCTTTTTGCTCTTCTGGATTTTCCACCTTTACGTCGATAGAAGAAAAATTTGCTTGTTTTTCTCCTTCCATTTTCTTTCTGAAAATTGCATAAAAATTAACTATATTAGTAGAGTTAGGGTACTGTTGGGTTTAACTTTAGACAGGTACGTCTGAGTTTTTAACAGTGAAGTAATTTTTGGGCAGTGTATGGTTTCAGGCAGGAAGTAGAACTATTAAAAAGTGCATGTGATGAAGTCTAAGTAAATTCATAATTATACCAGAGAAGCCTAACTCAATCCATAATTATAACAGAGAAGCCTATCTCAATCTATAACTATTACACAGGGATAGTATATAACTATCAGAAATCGTTTTCCCAAATTAACTTAAAGTGCACAACATTGTGCAACTTACCTTTTTCAAAGTAGTTGAAGTTTTCTGTCAAAATTCAATCAAAATGTACCTCAGGTAGTATTAGTCAAAAGGGCTGTGTTTCCCTGTCATTTTTCATATATATTCATGTACTTAACCAATCAAATGTCAGTACATAAAAGTACAAAATGTAAGTAATATTTTAATTGGTTGTAAATTCCAACACTTTCATATCTGTTTTTGTCATGTAATTTACCTCAGGATATTTAGACAGGGCTACAGCCCAAATGGCTCAAAGGAATACCATCAAATGTGGGATAATAGTAGGGACAGGTATGTAGTAGGGTATTTTCTATATTTGGTGAAAGTCTGTCCAGTGGTTTTTATGTAATTTCGTTTCCCACATTTTTTTGAGGAGCGCTCACCGGTGCGCGCCTCGGTACCCGTACCAGGAGTGCTACGGGACTCCGCCATTTTGTGTTTCAGTCGAATAGAGACACAAGATGGGGGACAAACAACGTTGGGAATGGGTAAAAAGGGGCACAGTAGACACCCCTTGACCCTCTAGGTTTGCTGAGGGGAGTTTTGGAGGGGCATAAATGCCCCCAAAAAGATATTTTTTTTTAAATTTCGCGGGGGGAGCTCCCGGTACGCGCACCGGGGAGCGTACCGGGGAGTGTACTCTGGTGAAAAATAGTGAAAAAAGTTAGAGAAAGATAATCATTTTGAGTGATCAGAGGTAGGGTAGCTCTGAAAAGAGCTTTTGGGTTCTGTGGCTGATTAATTTATAGCATCCTCAAAGTCAGTCTTTCAAAAATTCCAAAGTATAGGACATGATAATCCAAATCCAAATGTTTCTCAAGAAAAGTCATTTTCAATCGTTCGGAATATCGGTGTTTGGGCAGATATGACCCAGGGACTCCCAGTATGCAAGGGGAATTAGTCCCCCCTCTGCAAACGCGCCATTGGCCTGCGTTGCAGAGAGGTGTAAAAAGGGGCATAGCTTCATTACACCTTTGTGCAATGCAGCCCCCTGGCGCATACTGGAGGTTCCAGGTGGGCTAGTTGGCCCCCAGGGATCCCTAGTATGCAGGGGGAATTAGTTCCCCCTCTTCAAACATGCATGGGGCTGCGTTGCAGAGAGGTGTAAAAAAGGGTGTGGCCTCATTACACCTCTCTGCAATGCAGCCCCCTGGCGCATACTGGAGGCTCCTGGTGGGCTAGTTGGCCCCCAGGGACCCCCAATATGCAAGGGGAATTAGTTCCCCCTCTGCAAACACGGCAGGGGGCTGCGTTGCAGAGAGGTGTAACAAGGGGCATAGCCTCATTACACCTCTGCAATGCAGCCCCTGGCGCATACTGGAGGTTCCAGGTGGGCTATTTGGCCCCTAGGGGCCCCCAGTATGCAAGGGGAATTAGTTCCCCCTCTTCAAACATGCACGGGGGTTGTGTTGCAGAGAGGTGTAAAAAGGGGCGTGGCTTCATTACACCTCTCTGCAATGCAGTCCCCTGGCGCATACTGGAGCTTCCTGGTGGGCTTTCAGGTCTTATATAGTTAGGAATTAGCATTAAAAAAACCTTTGAAATTCACTGAAAAAAACATAGGTTTCAGGCCTTATATAGTTAGGAATTAGCATTTAAAAAACCTATGAAATTCACTGAAAAAACCATAGGTTTCTCACCAGCTATAGTTTGGAATTAGCATTTAAAAAACCAAATAAATTCACTGAAAAAAACATAGGTTTGACACCAGTTATAGTTAGCTGGAAATTTTACTGACATAAAACCATTGAAATTCCCACGTTATAGTTAGTTGGACTCACTGTAACTTGCGCGCCTGCTATGCACTGCTGATGACGTCACATATTACATCACTCATGACATGGTCAGTGGCATCACTCATGACATCACTCATGACACCATCCCTGTGACAGAGTGACAGACCTCCTTTCAGTGTAATGTAACCCTTGAAACACATATTCAAAAATAGAAACTAACATTTTCAAAAAAATAGAGATACCCATACCAGTTACAACAACCAATTCAGTAATACCACTATCTATATACACATCCACTCATTCACCAACAGTTCTATATAGTCACTCATACATATATTCAATCATAACATGTAGTGAAACACCTATACATCCTGTTACACATCGACAGTCATCCAAAAGTTACTCACACACATAATCACACATGCAAATAAACTATTGAACATCTATTTATTTGCATATACAGCTATACACACACTACCACCTTACTTTTAAGGAAACTTACACATACTTACTCTCTTAAACAATCACTTATAGAAACACATACTTATTTAAACAAGAACTCTTTCAATCTCTCACTCTCACATATACTCACGTATATACATCAATACTCACATATACTAGATTAAAACATATGTAGTTACTGAAAAAGACACTAGTGAGACAGTCATTCACACACTAATACACACATTTACACACTCATCCACCCATACAGTCCTGCACATATGCTGTCTTCAAAACACATACAAACAGTGAGTCAGTCATTGATGCATCTATGTGCTAAGTAACACCCCCACCAAACCATACAGACACTCATACTGATACTAAAAAAACATCTAATAACCCATATACACACACATGTAGCTACTCACCAACCCATGCAGCTACTTATACACAAAGTGAAACACTGATACAAACATTTAAATATGTAAACAATACTCGCTAATGTATGTATTCACTAAGATACACTTAATAAGCAAGTTAACCAATCAATTTTTTTAAAAAAAACATCCATTAAGACACTTATTTAAACATTTATTCTTCCATCAACCTTTACATATACATATTTAAAACATATTTATTTTTCAGAAAGACACACATTCACTGGATGGTGTCATCAGTGATGTCATGAGTGATGTCACTGACCATGTCATGAGTGATGTAATATGTGATGTCATCAGCAGTGCATAGCAGGCGCGCAAGTTATAGTGAGTCCAACTAACTATAACGTGGGAATTTCATTGGTTTTATGTAAGTAACATTTCCAGCTAACTACAACTGGTGTCAAACCTATGTTTTTTTCAGTGAATATATATATATATATATATATATATATATATATATATATATATATATATATATATATATATATATATATATATATATATATATATATAAATTACCTACTGGCACTCGCCAGTAGGTAGATATAGTTAGGACCTAGTTTCCATAGGAAATCCCCAACATTTTATTTGGAATAACATTGGCGCCGGTTGACGAATCTTTGCAAAATTTTCCAAGAAGATAGGGTGCTCTTCTCCGCTCCTATCCTGAAAGATTCTGGGTGATTCTTCAAGGGGGGCTGAGAAAAAAGGGGGGTCCCAAAACATGTTTTCCCCATGAAATTTCTCATAGGGACCTTTAAGTGAGGCTTCAACCCGAACTGCTGAACGGAATTTCACCAAATTTGGCAAAAAGGTAGAGTTTGGTTCGCCGATTACGCTTTTTGTTAAATGGTGTAAATCTGTGTAGTAGTTCCTTAGAAAATCAAAAGTAAAATCATAGATATATCTATAGACGAAGTACAGTACGCTTACCTTCCGAGGACTATATGCGTACCATTACGAGCATGAGCTGCATGCTAATTGGCTGTCAACTGTATGTCAACACTCCAAACTAGGAAGTGTTGGCAGCCATCTTGAGTCTCGGTAGAACCAATGCACAATCAAACTGAAAAACAAGTGTGCAAAAGGCGCAAAGGGGGCAGGGTAGAAACACCCTGACCCCCTAGACCTGCCCAGGGGGTCCCACAAGGATACGGTCATAGGGTACGCATATTTCGCAAAAAAAGCCTGATAAATTTGTAATTAGACTCCGGGGGGACCAAATCCCGGGGGCAATGTGGATAATTACAATGGGGGGCCCAGAGAGCCCCACAGTCCTTCGGACCGCCACCCCCCAGGGCCTTCTTTTGAATTATATTATTGGGGCCAGAGGGGCCCCCAGCCCCGGGGACCGCCACCCCGGGGCTGGGGGTCCCCGGGGTGGCGGTCCCCCTCCCTGCACCACTCTGCAAATGCTCCCCCTGGCGCGTTTGCAGAGGGGGAAGTAATTCCCCTTGAATACTGGGGGTCCCTGGAGGCTCCCTGGTGCATACTGGAGGTACCTGTTGGGCTAGTTGGGCCACAGGGGACCTCAGGATTGAAGAGGACAAAATAAAAAAGCACATAAATGAAGACAAACGTGAGTTTGTCCCATTTTTCTCCCAGCTGGGGGAATTGGTTGTGGATTTAAATACAGAAAAACCACCACTGGGTCTGGGCTCCCAACAGCACAGATTGCCACAAGCTAATAATGAACAAAAAGAGGTGCACGTGCCGCTACTCAATTAACCTGGAATGTTTTTTTCAAAACATCCAAATGAAACGCTATGCTTTGTGTTTTTATTTTCAATTATTTTATTTACTTCATTATTTTATTTAATGCTCTTCTATTTGGTATTTCAATTTTTCGAAATTTGCATTTGTTAAGACCTTATGTACATAACAAGAAAGAACCACAACATTCCTATTTACAATAACAATAATACATTTCAAAAATCGTCATTCAAGCCATCAATCATCCCTCTCTCATACCATTGCAAACGATAAAAAATATGAAATTTAAATGAGTGCTGGAATAAAATTATTCACAACAAAGCCATAAACAATTGTTATTCTCATCACGAAGCGATTTCATCCGCTTTTGTAAGACCATGGAGTTTTGGTATGTTTTAACAGTAACATCGGTAAAGGACACTTATGGGCAATCCCAACGCAATGTAATCTTCCAACGCGTTTAAAGTCTTGAATTCAAGGCTGAACCAATTGTAAACCAGACAACATATACATCGTGTTGCATGGAAGAAGCGTACATAATTATAAAGCACAAGTCCATTCATCGTACAAAATGATACAGATGACTGCTTTCGGGTCTGCATGAAGTAATACACGTACGTGCGCGGACCTTCACGTGCGCGAGCTGCATTCTGATTGGCTGCCAATGTCTGTCAACACTCCAAAACAGAAATCGTTGGCAGCCATCTTGTGCCTCGGTAGACTGAGGCACAGGAAAGCAGAAAAACAAACGTGTAGAACTCAAAAAGGGGGAAGGGTAGAAGCACCCTGAACCCCTTGGCCTGCTCAGGGCAAAAACATTTTTTTTTTTAATCGCGGAGGTCTGGGGGCTCCTTGTGGGACCCCCTGAGCAGGCCTAGGGGGTCAGGGTGCTTCTACCCTGCCCCCTTTGCATGTTTTCCACATTTGTTTCACTGCTTTCTTGTGCCTTGGTTCTACCGAGGCACAAGATGGCTGTCAATACTTCCTGGTTTGGAGTGTTAAACAGACAGTGGTAGCCAATCAGCATGCCTTCCCAAGAAAGCAGCATGCTCATTGGCTGTCAACACTTCTAACCAGGAAGTGATGTCATCCATCTTGTGCTAGGTAGACCGAGGCACAGGAAAACAGAAAAACAAACATGTCGAAAAAAAAGTGGGCAAGTTAGAAGCACCCTGACCCCCTAGGCCTGCTCAGGGGGACGCACAAGGACCCCCCAAGGCCAAAAATGTTTTTTTTTTAAATCTGTTATGTTTATTTAAAAATTACCCTCCAAGGGGACCAAATCGTGGGGGCATAGTGATAAAGAAGTATGGGGGTGCCCAATCCCCCCACACTGCCCCAGGGACTGCTGCCCTCCGGGGCAAAGCAAAGCAGCCCCCTGGCGCATACTGGAGGCTCCTGGTGGGCTAGTTGCCCCCCAGGGACCCTCATTATGCAAGGGGAATGAGTTCCCCCTTTGCAAACATGCCCGGGGGCTGTGTTGCAGAGAGGTGTAAAAAGGGTGTGGCCTCATTACACCTCTCTGCAATGCAGCTACCTGGCGCATACTGCAGGTTCCAGGTGGGCTAGTTGGCCCCCAGGGACTCCCAGTATGCAAGGGGAATTAGTTCCCCCTCTGCAAACATGCTCGAAGGCTGCGCTGCAGAGAGGTGTAAAAAAGGGTGTGGCCTCATTACACCTCTCTGCAATGCAGCCCACTGGCTTATACTGGAGGTTCCAGGTGGGCTAGATGGCCCACAGGGACCCCCAGTATGCAAGGGGAATTAGTTCCTCCTCTGCAAACGCGCCTGGGGGCTGCGTTGCAGAGAGGTGTAAAAAGGGGCGTGGCTTGCGTTGCAGAGAGGTGTAAAAAAGGGTGTGGCCTCATTACACCTCTCTGCAATGCAGCCCACTGGCTTATACTGGAGGTTCCAGGTGGGCTAGATGGCCCACAGGGATCCCCATTATGCAAGGGGAATTAGTTCCCCCTCTTCAAAAAGTACGCCCGGGGGCTGCGTTGCAGAGAGGTGTAAAAAGGGGCGTGGCTTCATTACACTTCCCTGTGGCGTGTTTTAAGTTGGGGAATTAATTCTTATTCAATCCAGAGGTCTCCTAGAGGGCAACTAGTCCAACAGGTATCTCCAGTAAGCACCATGGAGCTACGCTGCAGAGTGTTGTAAAAAGGGGGCGTGCCCTCTGAACACCTGCCTGCAAAAATGTAGTAAATCAGTATAAAAAAGTAACAATTAATACATTTAAAAATTGTCATTTAAAAAACCTTCGAAATTAAATGAAAAATACATAGGTTTCAGGTCTGTTATAGTTAGGAATTAGCATTTTAAAAAACCTTGGAAATTCACTGAAAAACCCATAGGTTTCAGGCCTTATATAGTTGGGAATTAGCATTTAAAAAACCTTGCAAATTCACTGAAAAAAACATAGGTTTCAGGCCTTATATAGTTAGGAATTAGCATTTCAAAAGCCTTTGAAATTCACTCAAAAAACTAAGTTTTAGGGGTGTTATAGTTAGCTGGACATTTCACTCATACAAAACCATTGAAATTGCTCCTATATAGTTAGTTGTACTAACTATATTTCGCGCACCCGCAATCCACTGCTGATGATGTCACATATTAGATCATTCATGACATGGGCAGTGACATCACTGATGACATCTCAAATGACATCACTGATGACATCACTGATGACATCATCCACGTGACAATCACATACACCTTTTCATACACTAGTAAAATCTTTCATCACTCTTTGTAAAATACAGAGTATCATATTTGAATCCATTGTCACAGCAATACAAGTATCTAAAAACCCACTCAGTGATTCATAGATGTATACACACATCTAATCACTTAGCTGTAGATTCACTCATACATGCTGTAAATGAACAATAGAACACTATCAAAAATACTTATACACCTATATCGACATTACACACCAGCACACATCCTATTCACATATGAAGTCATCCTACTCACTTATGCAAACAATGGATCATACTTACATATTTACTTAGCTACACACTTATACAAACACCACTTCATCTATTCATTTAGATAGTAAGTCATACTTAGTGTATTATAAAATCATTATTACAAGTACACAGTTATCCAAACAGTCACTCACACAATCATTGAGTCTTATGTATACTTATTTATGTACAACAATTGACACATACGCTGCCTTTTATTTTTCTAGTTTGTTGGACATGTACCATTGAGAAATTAGGGGCATATTATCAAGGGGGTTTATCTCCGCTTTTTTGGCTTTAAAAGCCAAGAAAGCAGAGATAAAATTATCTCCCTATTACCTAGTTGTCGCTAACACCAGTTAGCGACAGCTAGTAGGAGATAACGACCATCTTGGGCCCCACTTTGCATGTCAGAGAAATTTATCGCTAATGACATGCAAAGTGGGCGTGCCAAGATGTTAGCGATTGGAAACAGTCGCTAACATCGCTATCTCCTATTACCAACTTTTGGAGATATTCGCGCTAAGCGCGAATATCTCCAAAAGCTAACACCTGCCCTGAGCAGTTCTTAGCCATGTTATCCAATGGGAGGTGGATAACATGGCTAAGAGCATTAGCTCGGTAATGCATGAATATCGCTGACTTTTCAGCGATATTCATGCATTGCGGCCGATTTTTATCGCATTTACGATAAACTTTGGTAATACCAAGGTTTATCTGCGATAAAAATCACCTCAGGTCGGCGATACATTTTTGTCTCTAACCAAGCAATAGCCGATAATGATCTCTATTGCTTGGAAATTTGCCCCTATATTTGCTCATCACCACACCCATAAAGAGATTCACTCACCCAAACAACGGTTAGAACATGTAGTTTTAACTTCATATATCTACTGAATCAACTATTCACACATCTTTGGACAGTCACACACCCCCCACCGAACCACACACACTTTCACTCTCCCATAAAAATACTCAGTTAACTAATCAATAACTAATATAGACTTTCACATAGCTAGTAACCAAGTGTAAAACCAGTTTACACAACAACTGACAAAGTGAAACATATATTCACACAGTTTATTCACTATCCACTATATTTAGTGAGACACTATAAATTGGTCAAGTAAACAGTCAATTACACTGCTACTAAATCCTCCATCAAAATATTTATTTATATATATCCATCCATTCTTCAATGCAAATTGTTATATATATAATGCATATTTAAATAACGAAGCAAACCACATTCACTGGATGATGTCATCAGTGATGTCATTTGAGATGTCATCAGTGATGTCACTGACCATGTCATGAATGATCTAATATGTGACATCATCAGCAGTGGATTGCGGGTAACAACTAACTATATAGGAGTGAAATGTCCAGCTAACTATAACACCCCTAAAACAAATAGTTTTTTGAGTGAATTTCAAAGGTTTTTTAAATGCTAATCCCTAACCATATAAGCCCTGAAACCTATGGTTTTTTCAGTGAACATATATATATGTATATATATATATATATATATATATATATATATATATATATATATATATATATATATATATATATATATATATATATATATATATATATATATATGTTACCTACTTACGGTTGCCAGCAGTTAGGACTTAGTTTCTATACGAAAGCTTTTATGATTTGCCTATTAATTTGGTACCGTTTGAGGAATCTTCATGAAATTTTCAAAACTAATGACCCACTCACTTCAGCTGTTGTGTTGAAACTTAATTTCCATTGGAAAATTTAGATATGGCTACAGCCCAAACTGCTGAACGGAATTACTCCAAATTTGATAAAAAGCTAGCTCTTGGTTCAGAAAGAACTCTTTTTGTTAAATAGTGTAAATTAAACTGTGAAATTAAAAAAATTCTCAGATATACAACTGTGGCCCCGGATGATCCTCAAACCCTCCCGATCTCAAGCCTGCGATCTGCTTGGCTGCCAACACTTCAAACCAGGAAGTGTTGGCAGCCATTTGGTAACTCGGTTGACCGGAGTCACAAGAATAAAGATAAGAAAACAGTAAAAAACAAGAAAAGGGGGCAAGGTAGGAACACCCTGACCCCTTGGGCCTGCTCGGAAAAACCCCAGGGCCCAAAAAAAGCATTTAATTAAATACATTTCGGCAGGAGTCACAGGTCCCGGGCGATGAGGTCCCCGGGGACCAAACTGTTGAAAGGGATTGGGAGACACACAGCCCCCTTCCTAATATATAAAAAAGAAAGGAAACCGGCAATTCACCGGAGCGCCCCTCCCCCTTAATCCCCTACTCTGCAAATGTGGGTTGTAAAGGTATGTGTGGTAACAACATGCATAGTTCCAGCATACAACCATACAACCAGTAGTGAATGGGCCTATTGTGCAGTTTGCAGTACCATTTAAGACATTGCACAACTAACAGTGAAGTGATGTAGACAGTAAAAGAGACAACAATCGCCAGAATCTGTGCATCATGCCACCTGCTGCACCCATGCATCACGTTAGGAAATTCCCTGTGGGTTTCAAGGACAACATGGAGTCATACCAAGACCAGCTAAGTCAAATCAGCCACCATTCTAATGGAGCAACAATAAATCTCCACAGCTACAGCAAAACACTTGCAGAGTGGGTAGCTTCTGCCAATAGAGCCGTGCAAAAGAGCAATGAAAATTTAACAAAATTCAATTTGTCAATGTTAAATATGATGAAAATAATCAAACACAAAAAAGCACGCTTGTGGTACAAAGAGCACACAGTAAGAAGAATATTCTACAAAGATGATTCAAACATGAGTGTTAGGTGCAGCAGAAGGCTCACTACAATTCGCACCACACGCTCATCCTTCAGATCAATGGCAACTTGTTACAGAGCTTAATAGGAAAAAATGCATTACTACAAACTATAGCATGCAGTTTAGGTCAAAATACGTCAAAGATTTGGGAAACTGCGATTTTTATTCTTCCTCGGGGTTCTCAGACATCAGGGAATTATTATATGGCCCTGGAGGAAAACTCTATTCCTAGAAAATTATCCAGAAATAAAGAGTCGAAATATCACGAGAGATGGCAAGACAAACGTGTACGAACACCAATGAAGGGCACCATCTTGAAATCTTGATGTATTTTGTGTATTTAAGAAGAGAATGCGCACAGGTAAGACGATTCTCAAACCCTCTGCCTACAAGCAGCACAGTGGAACTAGTAGTAAACCTTGGAGTCCTGCATTTTGAATCATCTTTCAATCATCTTTTGAAATTTTGGTTAGCTTTAAACTTTGTGGTAATAGAAAGCCAATGTCTTCCTTACTTGTTTATCTAGGATTGAATCCTATTTTTTTTAACACAAGAGCAGCAACAAACTGCTTCATCTTTACACTGGGGGAGAAGCAATATTTTTGCATGGTAAATATTTTGTTTTGGCAAAATTCATATATTTTAGTGGGTTAACACTGCTTGAATCACAAGTAATGCGGCACAACGATCCAGCTTCTGCTGTCATCAGCATGTTCAAGAGCAGAGACAGCGGCTGGATCGTTGTGCCGCATTACTTGTGATTCATTAACAGAGACTATCTGCATCCTGAAGAGTTCTCCTTCATTTACGCTGGATCGTGGACCAAAATCGAAACACTTATCGACTTTCAAAAATAACTGCAGATCCCTGCGACGAAATACATCTTACTTTTAGCGGCGTGTTCAGTTCAAAAAATCGTTCAAACGATTCTTCTCCATTGACCAGGGGCTTCCTCAGCAATATATAAATTGTCCTGATGATGGTCTGATAGACAAGTGCAAGAAAGACCGAAACGTCGACTTTGTCATCGTCTCCAAAGCATTTTACTTCTTCATGAGTAACTTCTGTACATTGTTGAACTCAGTTATTCTTTCCAATTTTTTAGGAGCTGATGACCTGTCATGAATTGATTATCTGATTTGTCCATAGATCTGTTCATGATAACTATTGCTTACATCGAATTGATTGCTGTATCCCCTTGAATCTCTCTGATTGAGATAATACAAATATAATTTCATATAAATAGGATTTTCCATGTGCTTCTTCAATTACTTTGTTTTTCTGATTTTTCATTTATTGTTATGTACCTCGACATTGATTGTGGTTATCCTATGGATACATTTGAGGTAGATTGTTGACAACTAACCTCCAATATTTACTCATAAATCAACTGAAGTATTCGATAAACAAAATCCCTTGTAGCTATCCTCTACCCTATATTTCTAGAGGACTGTAGCACTTATGATGCCATCCATTACAGTGGCAGTGCAAACATGAACCAGGTCCACTATTGCAGCGTGAGTAAAGCAATTTTTAAACTGCATTTAGACCTGTCAGAAGACCCCTTTTTAACGGGCCTAAACCTTCTTTTTACGTAATAATAATTTACCTCTAATTTGGTCTTATAGCCCTTAAGGCCAGGTGCATGACATTTAAAAGTAAGACATTGAGAAATGTATTGCAACACATGTTCTTACAGTGACTAGCACCTAAAAGCTATTGTCACTGTAGCAAGGCTGGCGTTCCATAGAGAAACACTGGGATGCTTTACTAACATTTAATAATGCTATATTTGGCTATGAAACACCTAGAAATTACATTCTTGGACTCTTTGTAATATTTGTCACAAGCAGTTGTCAGGTAACACCTGCACAGGCATTCTCTTTGTTCCCCCATTCAGCCAGGGGCCAATCCTAGTCAGGAGGGAGCTGCCCCCATAACTGGTTTGCAGTGACCACATAGGAGGGATTGTTAATATCCCTGGGAAACATTGAATGTGGGCACACAGGCCCTGCCCATAGGGAGAAGTGTTTCACCATCATGGATTCAGGCGGAGGTGGGCATTTTTTGTAGTAGGACACACTGAAAATGCTTCAAAAGTGGATAGGTAACCTCTGGGAAATGTAATCCCATAAGTAAAGGGTCATCCCCCAACCACAGGCTAGTGCCAGGCATAAATATGTAATTCCCAGTACCCTCCTCAGAAAACTACTAGACCTGAAGAAGATTAGTAGAGGACTGATCTTGTTGCCTGAGAGGAGAAGACCTGAGAAAGGACAAGACCTGCTCCCTTTTGACCAGAAAAAAAGAAGTAGATTCCAAGAGTTATAAGGCTGACCTCCAGTTCAAGCTACAGGGACACAACAAGTACAAAGGGCCTTGCAGCTGACCACTTCCAACTGGAGCTGCCCTAAACCCTGCTGGTGACCTCTGCTGCAGTGAGTCTTGACCTCCAAGTTCTGTTCTTGAGGCCTGCGACCCTTGGTTGTGTCAAAGTGTACTCTTCTTAAAATCCTGAAAAGCAGGGGCGTGGCTAGCAGCCGATCATGGTGGTAGCATAAAGGCCGAGCTCCTTAGCTAGAGCAGCCTCTACCAACATCCGCACACTTATCCGGTACAATTACAACCTCTGATGGAAGGGCCCGATGCCTAGGACCGGGCAGAATCGAAGGCAGCAATCCCGGTAAAAATCCGACACCGGGTGGAGGAGCTTCGGCAAATCACCTCTGAGGCCTGTACAGCTCCGGTCAGCAAGGGGATGGAGTCTATATGATGACCGGCCGGAAGTGAAGCGACCCTGGGGAAGACTCACCGGAAGTGCTCCGTGGATACAGGCCAGGACTGCAGAAACATTGCAGGACCGCCAAAACCACTGAATTCAACCCATAGCAGAAGCGGAACGGACGGCAGAAAAGCCGGAGGCACTGCCGATAGTACAACCAGCTGGGCCATGGGTTGTGGTGCGGAACGGCCAAACCGGAGAAGAGAGCGGACAGCCATCGTTTGACGCCGCGGACGGCCCGGGACCCTGACAGCGTCCGGCCCGACAGTGTTGCAGGCGGGACTGTGAAAATGCCTGAATTCGCTGGGGCAGCCTAGTTTCTCCTGGTAGCTGATTGAGGAGAGGAACTGGGTCATCGGACCACATTGTGCCGCTGTCTGGCGGAATCGGGGGCGAGCGCCGGCGGACTGCTCCCCATCGGACTCCTGCAAGCTCTGAGTGTGAGTGGCTCCGGTGGCGCTGCTGTGCGGTCCGGCAGTTGAGCGGCTGCGGTGAGTGGCGCTGGGGAGTTGCGGGGACCGGCCGACCGCCTGCGCTGGGCCATACCAACCTGACACACCACGACCGCGAGGAGACTCCTGTATCTCCTTTATCAGCGGCTGGCGGCTCGACCTGCGAGAACGGACCCCTGGGGCTACGGGACGCCCGGCGGGCGAACTCCTGCGCTTCTCCTCACGCGCTTCGGCATTTGGGCATCTGCAGTGTATAAACGCATGGTGGGTATGCAAATTGAAACGGACACTTTTTAACACAGATGCGTGAGGGGCAATGACTTTGGGAAGCAGCCGTATGTGCCGGCCCTGAACGCCAAGAACCACCAGAGCTATCGGACAATTAGGAAAGCCTTTCACTGAAGTGCCGCCTGGGCCTATATAAATGAAGTAAATGTTAATACGCTTGGTGCAGGAGGCATAGCTTGAGCGGCTTCACGTTACCACTCACTTTGCTAACACGGCGATACCTCTACCACCCAGGCTGCAGATCAGGCTGACTGTGGCTGAGTCATTCTGCGGCCTACTGAACAGCTGAAGGGACAGGGTGCCTGGATTGTTTGTGGGAGCAGATCTGCTCAACTACCCTGTGGGTACATTACAGAGAGGCTTGGCTCCCCCTGGTGTCCTCATTCAAGTCAGCATGCGAAAGTTGTACGCGACTGCGAACGGAGAAAGGCATTGCGACGGCCGCCATGGCGAGCAAAGGTTCAAAGGGTAACACCACACAGACTCGTATTGAAAAATACGCTTGCGACAAGGGCGCCGCCTCCCCGACAGACAGCAGACCGCCTGCCAGTAAATCTAGTGAGGTGCCGGGTGGGAAAAAGGCGACCCTAGATGACGTTATTAGGAGGCATTGACGCAAGTACAAGCGACGGTGGGCTCAATCTCCGCCGAAATAACTCTTATCAGGGCTGACTTCCACAAAATGTCCGAGAAGGTGAGCTCCATGGAGGTGGTTCAGAAATCATTGGTGGAACACGTCTCCGAGCTTCAGACGGCGATGGAACAGATGGCAACAGAGAACAAGTCGCTGCGAGAGAGGCTGGATGATCAAGAAAGGCGCTCCAGAAGAAACAACGTAAGGTTCCTTGGGATTCCGGAATCGGAGGGTACTAGAGAGATGGACCTCTACGTGGAAGACCTAATCAAAAAAGAACTCCAGCCCAAAGGCCTGTCCTCCTTCTTCTCTGTTGAAAGAGCACATCGAGTCCCGGGGGGGAGGCCGAAACCCGGCGCAAATCCACGACCAATTTTGGCTAGATTGTTTCATTTTCAGGACAGGGACGCCATTCTGCAGGCGGCACGAGTGTCCCCACCTGTCAAAATCCAAAATTCCACCCTAGCCTTTTTTCCGGACTATACGGCGGAGGTAGCTCGCCACACAAGAATTTTCTTAGACGTGAAGAAGGAACTGAGGGCACGTGAAATTCAATACTCGATGCTGTTTCCAGCTAAATTACGGATAGTGGCGGAAAACAGGACGTGGTTTTTTGACACTCCAGAGATGGTCCAGGATTGGCTGGAGGGATGGAGGCCTACAACTCAGCCCCGCCGCTCGAACAGAACACCGAGAACCCAGAGGGCAGGAAGTCATCCGAACTCTCAGGCCTCAGGGCACGACATGGAGGACTGCTCGTCAGTAAGGGAAGAAGTGAATGAAGATGCAAATGTGGAATAAGGACCACCCGGTGAATGTAGAACACTGAAACGATTAAGTTACATACCTTGCGAGCTGCCATTGGCTACTGGGCGGAGGGAATCCACGGAGGGTGAAAGAGGCTGCCAACTCCGGAGAGTCCTTCGCCTCAGCGAGCAAGTATATTGTGTGAGGGGGATGGGTTAAGCACTCTGCTAAGTTGGGGGGCGGGCGGTTCCTGGTCCGTATAGCAGGGGGGCAGGGTGGGGGGGGAGTTTGGGAAGGGGGTGTTTTTAGTTTTTGATCACTGTTTGACTCATGATGGTTGGTTAATGCATGACGATCACTTCACAATGACTGACCCACAAATAGCACGAAGGTCATGACCCATGACGCCTACAAATCATACAATGCAGTACAGGAATGGCACACGACATGCAGGGCACCACCTCGGAGGGGGGACATAACACGGGGCCGATAGCACCACTTCAATTGATGTCCTGGAATGTACGGGGGTTGGGAGACAAGATTAAACGGGGGTTGGTCCTGCAAAGTATTCGGCGGTTGAGTCCCACATTAGTCTTTTTGCAGGAGACGCATTTGATAGGCGCAGCGAGTAAAGCGTTAGACAGACGAGGCTACCGCATGATAGTGCATTCAGATTTTACCTCAGGATCACGTGGGACGGGAATACTGATGCGAAAATCGACCCCGTTCATGGTACAGTCCATTCGAACGGATGATCAAGGACGCTTCGCAGCGGCACATGGACAATGGGAGGGTAAGTCACTCACCTTGGTGTCGGTATACATTCCACCAGCGCTCCATACAATCGCCTTTCCTGACTTAGGGAAGTTCCTTCTTGAGCTTCCAGAAGGTGAACTGGTGATAGGAGGGGACTTTAACGCGGTGGCACATAACATGCGTGATAGATTCCCGAACCGGACACAGGCCATGGGTCCGTCCCGATTCGGTGAGTTCCTGGAGGCGCAGGGACTGGTAGACACCTGGAGGCAACTGCACCCTGGAGACCAACAATACACCTATTATTCCACTGTTCACAATAGTCTATCACGCATTGACTACTTCCTTACTTTGGGCGACAGCCTCCTTACCATTGATGATATCCAGATTAGACCCAGGGGCGTATCAGATCACTCTCCACTTATAATGACTTTGTCGTGCTCAGGGAGGGTTCGCAAAAGAATATACCCGATCTTCCCGGGCTATCTCAGGGTCCCGCATATACGTAAGGGTTTAAAGAAGGTGACCCAGCACTACTTTGAGGAAAACGTAGGTTCAGTAACATCACCCACAATCTTGTGGGAAGCGTACAAGACGGTTCCTCGGGGGCAGGCCATCACGGCTATAGCTGGACATAAAAGCTCACAACAGCGGAAATTGCTGGATTTAGAGCTGACACTTAATATTGCGAATGAAGCCCATATGGCTAACCCGACTGTAGACACGCTGCATTCACTCCAACTTTGTCAGCAGCGACATGACGACCATTTGAAATGGCGAACAGTCGAGAACATAGCAGCGACAGCGCATAGAGTCTATGATGTTGGCGATAAGACAAATAAACTCCTGGCCTGGTTGGATAAAAAGAAGGGTGGGGCTAGGAATATTTTGCAACTGAAGGGCCCCGATGGGGCGCTGCATACGCGCCCATCGGTGATAGTGGACATATTGGCTGATCACTACTAGGAGGTGTACACCCCGCCGGTTGAAATAACTCTGGAGGCTGCGACGTCAGCCCTCCGGGATGTACCGACTCCAACTTTATCACAGGAGGCAATAAACGAACTAGAGACTGACCTGTCGCAGGAAGAGATACAACTGGCCATTAATGCGCTACACTCCGGAAAAGCTTTGGGCCCCAACGGGATCCCTATCAAGTGGTATAAGGCGCGGGCTGACACGCTAAGTAAACCCTTATTGGATATGTATGTGGATAGCCTGGGACGGGGGATCTTACCTGTGGATCAGCGCAGTGCTACCATTGTCGCGATTCCGAAACCAGGCAAATCGCCCACTGAATGCGCGACATATCGTCCCATATCACTTATCAATGCAGAGGCCAAAATCCTAGCCAAAGTATTAGCAGCCCGACTGATGCCTCACCTTGCACACCTGATCCATCCGGATCAGTCGGGATTTATGCCGCATAGGAGTACGGCGCTGAACCTCCGTAGAGTGCACGGAGCATTGGCAGGAGCCCCGCTGTTGTCAGAACCGGCAGTCATCCTATCGCTGGACGCCAGAATGGCGTTTGATATGGTGGAATGGCAGTACCTATTCGCGGTGCTGGCACATATGGACTTTGGCCCTATATTTATCTCCTGGGTGCGGCTCCTTTATACGGGACCGGTGGCACGCTTCGCGGCAAACGGACACATCTCTCGTGAGATATCGCTAAAAAGGGGGACGAGGCAGGGATGCCCGCTCTCGCCTTTACTGTTCGCCCTGGCTCTGGAACCACTGGCGTTTGCCATCAGATCCACCCCGCTATTGAAGGGAGTGTACTGGGGAGACGGCTGGGAAGACAGGGTCTCCCTTTATGCTGACGACATGCTTATTTATCTGTCGGACCCAGGGAGGGGTATTCCGGTACTCCTGGCATTGTGTGACAGGCACGGATACACATCCGGCTACACAATCAATTGGTCGAAGTCGGTTATTTACACACTTAAAGGTCCCCTGCCAGTTCTACCTGCCGGCTGCCTATTGACGCTGGCAGACACTTCCTTCCGCTATTTGGGAATCCACGTCACCCATGACAATAAGGTTTTCTACGAGCTAAACCTGCTACCACCGCTCATTCGGTTCAGGGCGGATGTGAGGCATTGGAAGACCCTTCCTCTAACGTTGCTGGGGCGGGCAGCGCTGTTTAAAATGATGGCGCTGCCGCGCTTCCTCTATGTATTGGAAAATACGCCGAATATGGTGCCCCCTTCCTACTTCCGCAAAGTGGCGGCTGAAATAACTAGTCTACTTTGGGGAGACCGCCCCGCTCGTATAGCGCATGCAAAACTCGTCCGTGGTTGGTATGACGGTGGGATAGCCTTGCCAAACATGCAATTATATTACTGGGCAGCACACCTCAAGGTTCTCAACCAATGGCTGCATGCCCCACAGAACGATCCGGCATACCTTGCAGACAGAGCGCAACTAGGAACACGCAGTATACTTGCCCCGCTATATCATAAGGGACTGGCAACAAAACTAAGAGGCCCGACAAGACACACAGTGGCGCTATGGCACACAGCGCAGGCCAAGCTCAAATGGGGAGGGGTTATAACAAAGCTTACGCCTCTATGGGACACCAAGGCGTTAGGCCACATACGACGTAGTAAAGGCTTCACCCAATGGGACGACATAGGGATATCGACAGTGGGAGACATGTGAACAAAGGAGGGGGTAATCCCCTTTGCACACCTTCAACAGCAATACGAGTTAGGCCCCAACGAAATATACCGCTATGTCCAAATAAGACACGCACTTTTGTCAGCCATTGAAGTAGGAGCAGAGGTCCCCGAATCCTCACCGCTAGAAGACCGCCTCCTAACTGACTATATGCAGACTAGCGCCACCTCCCCCACATAGCGGAAACTAATAAATAACCTGCAGGACCCCCTACATAAACTGAGAGAAAAATGGGAGGGGGAACTAGGAGAAATGGATGAGCAGGATTGGAACGCAGCAATGGCATCCCCGAAGGAGGCTGGCATCTCGGCTCGATTTAGGCTGGTGCAATTAAAGATATTGCACCGGGTATACTTTACGAGAACTACTTTACATAAAATACATAGGGCTGACCACCCATATTGTCTAAGGGGATGTGGAGAGGAAGGAACATTGTGGCATTCCAATTACTTTACCAGAAGTTATCATATATCTTGTGATAATCTTTGATAACATATGACCATCATTTGTTAGGAAACATCTACATTACAAGCTTGCAGAACCCAGGTGTAGCGCTGAGCTGATCCTACACTGGGACGTTTCCCACACTATATGGGGGTGAGTCTGAACCACTTGTATTCTACACAAGACCCCTCTTCCCTATTTTCAAGTAGTAAGAAAACTGGTCTTCCACATCGAAAATGACTCGGAGGGAGTAGAATGTTATATGTAATAGAACGTTATATGGTTGAGATACATACCGTGAAACATGGCTCGGTCGTATGCTAGATATAATGTATAACATTATGTAAATTGAGTCCTCTGTTGTATCCGATTATCATCAGTATCCGGAAGTGTGCCCATTAATCAACTATATAGTAACTGAGATGTGGCACTGCCATCTTGTTCACAGTGGGAATGAAGCGAAACCCTTATAACATTGAAGATAGCATAGATAGACTGAACTAAGAGTAACTGATACTATGCACGATTAGTGACTCCATACGTTTCTTTTTCATGTATCTACAGACACGGTGTATTTAACCACCTCTTGAAACCCCAGAAGGAAAAGTCCTGAGGAAGGTGCCACATAATCCACTGTACTGCACCGAAACGCGTCGACGCACTGTTCTATGACAAAAAGAATCCAGTCAGGGCCCAGTGAACTTTAGATAGATATCTAACTATATTACTAATGTTTACAGAAGGATAAGGAGTTGAGGCTGTTGGATCTAAGAAAATCTGGTGGCAAAGATATCTGTGAGCCACAGTGATATAGGGGGTTTTTTGCATGTATTTTTGTCCTTTGCTCATTAATTACTTACATGTTGTAGATATGTTTGATTCGACCGTGCATTTTACTATTATGTCTGTGTAATTTTGGTTTTATTTGTGTATGATCTTTTCAAGGTTTTCCTTGAATTTTAAAAACTGCATTGTATTGAATTGTATGAATTTGTACTGCTTATTTACTTGCCTAGACACTGGCTTTTAATAAAAACAGATTGTTAACGATTCTATTTTCGTTGTGGAAGCCTTTTTAACTTATTCGATACACAGTACACCCAGGTCCCTCCTCCCTGACAAGACAGGGCATAGGACATAGGTGAACTAGTAGACTCCAGGGATTTCCCTTTTTGACCCTTTGTCTTCCTACCCTGTTCCCTGGTGAAAGTGGGGTACCCTCTCTTTTTTGAAAGCAATTAAGGATATTGCACCGGGTATACTTTACGAGAACTACTTTACATAAAATACATAGGGCTGACCACCCATATTATCTAAGTGGATGTGGAGAGGAAGGAACATTGTGGCATACACTCTGGGAATGTCCGATAGTAGCTGACTATTGGCGACAGGTGTTACGTACCATTTCACAAACTTTGGAGGTATCCATTACACCTGATCCCCGAGTCTGCCTGCTGAATGTATGGGGACCGAATGATTTGACACGCCAGGGACAACAGTGGGCTATTGTGGGTATTATGGTCGCTAAAAGGGATATAGCGCAAAACTGGGGGGCGGTGAGCACACCGACCTTGGCACAGTGGTGCCGAAACATGGACATGCTGCTGGTGACTGAGCGGGCAGTATACTAAATGAGGGCTAATCCTCGCAAGTGGAATAAGATCTGGGGACCGTGGAACAGCTACCGGGGAGATCTGTGTGATCCTCTGCAGGAGGAAGACATGAATAGTTCAGAGGATGAGGAGGATGTGGACTGAATGATACAAGGGAAGGCTGCAAGTGACAATATTGAACTGTGCAATTTGATGGGCAACATGTCTAGTTCTTCTGGGGGGGTCCTGGGGATGTATGTGACAGTGTGAGTTGAAGATGGTGATGTTATGCAGAGATGGGAAGTGGGAAAGTATTTATCATTTCTGTGGTACGGGCCGAACCTAATGAGTCACATGTTTGGTTATAGTTATAAAAGAGAAAAGTAAGACACACTTGAATTTGTCTAGACTTTAAATCGAACTCTCTGCTATTTGGAAGGACACTTACTGCCGGACCGTCTGGTATCGGCTTATTAGCTATGTCTTATAAGTGCTAAAATGGAGGTTCAGTAGCAGCCGGCCTCAGGGTTGTAGGCAAAACGCTGTGTATAAATGTGCAGACATCAATAAAGTCTTACATAAAAAAAAAAAAAAATCCTGAAAAGCCTGAGACTTGGAAACTTTTTGGCTCCAAAAACCTTGGGAGGACCGACGCGAACCTGGAAATCTGATCTGACTAAGGTGAGTTGCTGCTGCACTTAAGATTCAAGTTTCTCCTGCTCTGAGCTTTTCCTCACCAGCAAATCCAATTCAGCAGGACATTTGCAGAGAAAGCATCCGCTCTCGTGCAGCCCTCTTTGGCTCTAGCCTGCATCCGTACCCTCCTGGAGTAATCCAAGCTCCAAAAAGTGACTAATAGTGAATAAATAAATCTTGGCTGAGAAGAGTTGCCCAAGGTATCAAGACGGCGAAGGATCTTCCTTGGGTGCAAAATTCAAATTTTTTTGCTTTGAGCTTTCCTGCCAAAAACCAATGGCTTAACAACGGACCTCATCCAAAAGCTCTCTGATCTTGTGATGCCCACCTCAGCTACAGCCTGCTGTCATGCCCCTCTGAAGGCTTTGGACTTCCAGTTTTGAGACAAAGTCCCATGGTAAAACTGTATCTGACCCACGGTCATTCGCGGTTGGCCTCAAATCGCACCCAAGTCTGAGTCTACTGCGACCAGATGACGGCAGTTGGCACCGAACACTTTTTGGCACTAGCTTTATTTACAACTTTATAACTTCGTATCTCTTGTTCCCTTATTGAATTTTAGTCAGTTTAGTGTCATTTTATTTATTATAATTTTGTAAATTTGTGCAAATTGGTTTTTTTTCTTATGTTTTTTTTTTACAGTATTACTGTTTTTTTTACTTCATATACACTTTACCCATTGCCTCTAACTTAAGCCTGTATTTTGTATTTGCCAAACGTGGCTGGCCAAAAACTATCTGAAACTTAACTCCCTCAAAACGGAATTCCTTTAAATCGCCCCCCGACCAAAACTCACACTATCCTGGACTGGATGAAGCACCTAACAGCTTTCAATGGACAACCGCTCATAGTAGACTCAGTGAAATCTCTAGGGGTAACACTAGACAGTAACTTAAGGATGCAGAAACAGATTAGCGCCTCAACAAAAGGAGTCAACTTCCACCTTAAGACCCTGTGAAAACTGAAACCCTTTCTGCGCGCACACAATTTCAAACAAGCAGTTCAAGCCCTAGTAATTCCCCATGTGGAATATGGAGCAGTAACACTATGCGGCCTCCCAAGGTCATCAACAGCCCCACTAAGAGCTACGGTCAACTCTGCTGCAAGACTCATCACAGGTTCCAAGAGAAACGCTCACATTTCCCCAGACCTGAGAGCCCACAACTGGCTACAGTTCGAGAGCCAGAATTCAGCAAAAATCGCTTGTATGACACACAAGGCCCTCTACCACAACGCTCCACAATACATAACTCAGAAACTGGTGCTCTCTGTGGGCAGCATAGCCTCTAGGAGTGCCAAGACTCTTCTCCTACAACCTCAACGATTTGCTAAGAAATAAACGTATAATCTGTCCTTTTCTGGTATTGCTCCGAGGATATGGAACACCTTACCCAGTGAAACAAGAATGATCCCTTCCACTGTCTCCTTCAAAAGAGAAGTGAAAGCTATCCTCATGGCAAAATTTACTTGAACTCTATATATATTCATTGTATTTGTTTTCTTTATTGTTGTTCTTTGTATACTATTTCTTTCTTCTAATTATGACCTATAAAGTGCTCTGATACTCGCAAGAGTCTTGTTCGCGCTATATGAACCCTTCAAAATAAATAAATAAATAAGGATTGAGTTTAATACATAAGGTGGGTCATCACCTCCTAGCCTTTTTTTTTAAAGTTTGAGTTTATTGAAAGGTAAAGAAGCAAAGACAGAAAATGAAGAAACCATCAAAAGTTACAATCAAGTAAAAACATCTCATGCATCAGCGAGAAAAATAAATAAATACAATGCAAAATTATACTATCAGGAGAGAACACTGTAAACAAAATAACTTAAATTGATAAGAGATGTACATTCAATAGGAATATTAAAAGGCATTGGGAGAAATCATGGTGGTTTCTGAACCTCATCATTTTCAAGATGGGAAGAGGGTGTCAAGGAAGCAACTAGGGATAAATAAGTGGTTAGAGGGAGCCATAGAAGATCACGTTTGATTGCTAGGGAAATGTGAGTGACAAAGTTAGTGTCAAGTCTATGGTGGAAACAAACTGCATTCCACCAAGCACGACAAGTGATGCCAGTAGCTTGCTTCCAATTGGAGGTGATGAGATGAAAAGCAATAGCTATCAAAATGTCTAATAAAGTGTAATGTTGCGTGGATTGGGGGTAGATAGGAGAAAGGGAACCTAGAAAAATATTGACGATGGAGAAGGGGGATTGAAAAGTAAAACATTTTTCGAGTTGAATCCATACTAGTCTCCAAAATCGGGAGATGGGTGGGCATTCAAATAACATGTGTTTCAAATCTGCAGATGGGTAAGGACAGGACCAGCAAGTGGGAGGAGTATCAGAGGAAAAAGTAAATAAAGCAAATGGGGTAAATAAAGTGCGATTATAAATGAAATATAAAGTTTGGGTGGTGTTAGCAGCTCTAGAGGGTTTATGTAATTTTGTCCAAATCTTATCCCATAAGGGAATGGACTGATCCTGCAAGAAATCTTTTTTCCAAGCCAACTCAACTTTGGATTTAACTCTATCCACTAAACATTGAAAGGATTTATAAAGAAAGGAGGCAGATGGAAGGTTATATAATGCAGAAGAAAGGGGACGAAAAGGATTGGGAATGTCATTAGTAGGGGAAAGTGAGTGAAGATATTGGGTAAGAACAGGACAAATTGAAGTGTATTGAGAGCGAGAAGAGGAGGGGTGAGAAAAACAAGATTGTAAATCAGTAAAAGAAAGGAGTAGATTAGAAGAAGTGAGTTGGGAAATCCATTTCAAACCACGAGAATGCCAAGACTTCCAAAAAATGGAACAGTTTCGAATATTGAAATGTTTATTGTGCCAAACGGGTTGTAAATGGGTAGAAAGAGCAGATGGGTAAGAGGAGGATAAATAAGGAGTAAGAAGTTTATGAGAATGAGAGATGATGGGGTTACGCAGGGAAGTCACATTTGATGTAAAGGCCGGAACTTCATGAAAGTCAAAAAGAATAGGAAAGGAAGATTATATTTGAAGCCAGAGAGGAGGATAGAAGGGGAGGTCAGAGGAGAGCCATCGAGTAGCTTGTTTCAAGGAGAAGGCTCTGTGATAAGACTAAGGGGGTCATTAGGATGACGGGCGGACTTTGTCCGACCGCCATCCTGTCGGTATGCGGGACCGCCCGCCATAAAGGGGGGGGTCCCATGGGGGGTATTAGGATGGGCCCACCACAGTGGCGGGCAGATCCTAAATTTTTAGCATTGTGGCGGGCGGTGCTCTCTGCACCGCCCGCCACAATGCTAAAAATTCCTTTCAGCATTTGCATTTACAAAGTGGCAGGCACCGCGCAGTGCCTGCCGCTTTGTCAATGCAAATGAAGGGGGGTACCACAGGTACCCTGGTGTGCACCCCCCACCTCTCCTTCACTCTGGGGGCCCGCAGGGGGCCCCCAGAGTGAAAACCGCATGCCTTTCCGTGGCGGCATCACCGCCGCGGAAAGGCACCTGTAAACAACCATCAGAATATGGCTGGCGGTGTCTAATAGACACCACCACCATATTATTCCTTTTCCGCCCCTGCCGCAAGGTGACCGGGGCAGAAAATCGGCGGACGTCTTTCCGTCCGCCGAGGTATTAGTGTGGCGGGGGGCAAACGAGTATGGATGTCGGGGGGATTGCCCCCGCCAGGCTGGCGGTGGCTACCACCAGCCTGGCGGGGGCAATCCGCTCGACATCCTAATGGGCCCCTTAAAGTCAGGAAACTTAAGTCCTCCAATAGATTTCTCCTGCTTCAAGGTAGCAATAGCAATACGAGAGCGTTTACCCTTCCATAAAAATGTAAGAAGAATGGAATTGATTGCTTTAAAATAATGAGAATGATTGCAAATAGGGATCATAGAAATAGTGTATAATATAATTGGTGCTAACATCATTTTAATAGAGTCGAGACGACCCCACCAAGAAAGAAAGAGGGGGTTCCATCGTGTAATGGCAGCGTTTAGTTTTTTAGAAATGCACTCAAAATTAATTTTAAGAGTATCAGAAAGAAGAGGAGCAAACCAAGTCCCTAAATATTTAATTTTTGATGGTTGCCATGAGAAACCAGAGTGTTCGAAAAGATGCTTTTGACAGAGAGTTTAAAGGTAAAATTTCATACTTATCGACATTAAGACGGTATCCAGAAACTTTAGAAAAGGAGGACACCTATTGTAGAAAGAACAGGAGTGAAGATTGAGGGTCAGAACAATACAAAAGAATGTCATTGGCGTAAACCGAGAGTTTAACTTGTTGAGAACCGAATTGAAAGCCAGAAATATTAACATAATTTCTAATTTTAGTGAGAAAAGGTTCTAATGCTAAAACAAACAATAAAGGGGATAAAGGACACCCTTGTCTCACTCCTCTTTGTAATGGAAAACAATCTGAAACCATACCATTTGTAAATATTGAAGCCTGAGGGCTTGAATAGAGTAAGGAGATAAGGGAGATAAATTTGGGGGGAAAGCCTGCCCACTGAAGGGCTTGAAACATAAAATCCCAGCCTATCCTATCAAATGCCTTCTCAGCATCTAAGGAGTTGGCAGCCAAAGGATGAGAAAGTGAAGGAGCCTTACTTAAGATATTAAAAAATACATGTGAGTTATCGGACGAAATGCGACCCTTAACAAAGCCAGACTGTTCTGGGCCAATTAAGTCAGGGAGAAGAGGATCCATTCTAAGAACCATGATTTTAGCAAAAATATTATATTTGGTGTTTACTAATGAAATAGGACGATGATTCTTGCATAAAGTGTGATCCTTATCATCTTTAGGAATCAAGCAAATCAAAGCCTCCTGAAAGGATCCACGAGAGGAGCCTGAAACAGAAAAGGACTGGAATAGCGTGAGTAGTTTTGGAAGAAGAAGAGAGGCAAAGGAATTATAGAATTCAATTGTAAAGCCGTCAGGGCCCGGGGCCTTCCCATGTCTTAATGACAAGACTGCGTGGGAAAGTTCTGTAAGAGAGATATCAGAGTCTAGGGAATGAAAGTCTACGTGGGCAGAAGGAGGTGAGGAAATATTTTGGAAACAAGAAAGAAGTCGAGTCAGGACACTTTTCAGGAGTATAGAGAGTTTTATAGAAAGAAACAAATTTGTTTAAAATATCTTTATCCTTAAACAAAGACAGATCATTGGAGCCCTGAATAGATTCAATTTTCTGTCTGTTTTTCCGTATTTTGAGATAATTGGCTAATAACTTCCCCATTTTATTTTGACCGCCATAATAACAAGAATTACATTTCAATAAAGAATTCGAAGCGGCAGTTGTGGTAAATTTATTAAAAGTAAATTTAGCATTGATGAGTTCTTTAAGGGACGATTCAGTGTTGGACGGATAATAGATATATTCAAGTTTTTTAATGTTATCCAAAAGTTGAGCTGATTTAGTTTGTGCTTGTTTCTTCTTTTGAGACACAAAATTAATAATAAAACCTCTAGCAGCCGCTTTAAAAGAGACCCATACCATCACAAAGGGGGAGTCAGGCATTTGGTTGAGTTCAAAAAATTTCGTACCAAACTTATTAAATTTGGTACGAAAGGAAAGGTTAAAGAGAAGGGAGTTATTAAATCTCCAACGCCCAGGATGGGGGGAAAAGGGAATGAGATCAATATCTAGAAAAACCGGAGCGTGATCTGAAATTTCGCGGCAGGATACTCTGGAGTAACAGAGCGCGTTGTAAAACAGCTAAAAATAAAATAAATTAATTAAAATGGATCCAATGTCTGAATGAAGGGTGAGTTCGGCTAGGGTCTTACTCAGAAATAAATAATCAATGCGGGATTGTGAGTGATGAGAAGGAAAATAAAAACTGTACTCTCTAAGGTCAGAATTACATAACCGCCAAATATCAACAAGAGCATTGTTGTGGATAGAAGCAGAGAATTGAGAATGCATTTTGGAAGCGGAAAATTTGACTCTAGAATTTCTGTCTAAAATAGGATCTAAGATTTGATTGCAATCACCACCAAAAATAAAGATAATCATCAGTAATTGTGGCCAATTTTTCCGATATGCAGGCCAAAACAGTTTATCAATACCAGTAGGAGCATAAACATTATATATAACCACAGGAATCTTGTCTTTAGTTAACTTAACCAATACCCATCGACCCTCAACATCACATTCTTGAAAAACAAGAGAAACATTTAACTTTTTGTGACATAATAACACAACTCCATTTTTCTTAACTATAGCAGGTGAATGAAAAACATGACCCACCCAGCAACGCTTAAGTTTCAAAGCTTCAGATTCAGAGAGATGGGACTCTTGGAGAAGAGCTATATCCGCCTTGAGTCTAGCTAAATGGGATAAAACCTGTTGCCTTTTAATATGGTTTTCAACCCTTTAACGTTCCATGTAACAACTCAGAACTTGAATCAACAAAATTATGTAAGGAAAAACCATTAGATGAGAAAAGAGAAAAGGATCACCTCCTAACCTAATAACCCTATGTCTTACAATGACCCTCGACTTTCACTTTCTACTTTTAATTTTTTTTCATAAAAACCTGAATGCTTGCAGTTCCTGAAAATATAACAATGGGTAATTCTACATGCTCCTCTTTATTGATGTAATTACAACACCTTCCAACAATTTATTTTGCAGGCAGTGAGTACATATGTTTATAGTTTGCACTCACCTTGGAAGACCGAATTTTAAACATAGAGATAAATGACAAAAATGAAGCTAGAAAGTAATTAAAATACACGATTCACTTGAATTTGAATTTGAATTTGAAATTGAATTTATATAGCGCGTAAATCACCCATAGGTCTCATAGCTCTTGCAGAAATTCAGTGAGAGGACAGGGTAAAAAGGGTTGACTGAGGGTCTAAAAGAGCCAGGTTTTCAGGTTCTTGCGAAATGTGTTGTGATTCAGGTCTATTCTGAGTGTTATGGGTAGAGAGTTCCACATTTCTGGGGCTATTTTAGAGAAACATCTGTCCCCATTTCTGACCGTGCAGACTTTTGGGACTGTCAGGAGGTGTTAGTCTGAGGAGCGGAGGGTTCTAGTCGGGCAGTAATCAGAAAGTTTTCTTTCCATGTATTTTGGTCCTTGGCCATTGATAGTTTTGTGGACTAGGCAGCATATTTTAAATTTAATGCGTTTTTTTATGGGAAGCCAGAGTAATTTTCTGAGACAAGGGGCCGATGAGGTGCGCGGGGGGAAGATCAAGGACCAACCTGGCTGCTGTATTTTGAAGGGTCTGAGGTTTTGTCAGAAGACTTTCATTGATGGCAGCAAGCAGTGAATTGCCGTAATCCAGGCGATTTATGGTTAAAATAACAAATCTGTAAATAGTAAATATTAAAAAAACGATTTAAAGAAGCCATTAAAATTGAGAAAATATGAATATTTTTCTCACTGGAAGCTCCCTAACAAATCATTCTAGCAGCATCAGACCTCAGAATAATACTGCTGGTAACATGAGACAATTAGAGCAAAGCAAACGGTGACATTATGCACTTTTCCACAACGCCCCCCCCCTCCCCGAGTTTTCCTCCATAATTAGTAACATTAAAATCGCATACAAATACAGTACAACCGGAGATAAATCCGAAGGGTAATCGTGGCCGACATGTACCCAGGGCACATCTGAAGGCACAGGCCTATTATTTCATTTGATTATTTCTTGGTTTAAATGAATAACCAGTGCTTCGAGGCCAGGTTTGTCTGTTCTGCAAGCCGAATCATCTCCACAGGACGCAAAAACGACATCCTGGGCGAATATAGCGGTGTGTTTTGCCAATGTGCGTTTCACTGGCTCATTCCGAAAAACTACTATTTGCTTTCACTTCTTTTATTTAAACGAAGCTAAGATGACCTCATTAAGCTTGCTTTTCATGCAGGGTCCTGCAAACAAACAGGAACAGAGGGCTAGGTTTGGTAAAGCGGAATTTGAGAAATTATGGTCATGCAAAATGTAACCTTTGAAGTAAAAAAAAAACGCAACCGTATTAAAAAAGAAAGTTAAGAAAATGCGTTCTGAATTACTTCATGCAGGCCCCATAAAAATTAATTGTAGTCGCGGAGAATTATTGAAACTAAAGAAAATTATTTATTTGATGCAAAATAAGTAAGCAGCTTATTTAAGGAAAATATATGTACCAGCCTTGCATTAAAAACTAGTCATGGTAAGTTCTTTAATAAGCATATAGGAAACCGCAAAAGGCCCCTAAGCAGACGACATGCATGTTAGACCTAATGACTAACTGTAATTAAAATAGTATAATTTATAGCAGATGAGCGACTGCTCCAAGACTCTGCTTCTTAAGAAGTTGTTTATTGCCATGTATTTGCCCAAGCATTCTTGTGAATTATCCGACTGTTAAACTATTTGATGTCATAAACTTTCTACTTCGGTAGTTTCTGACTGTCATGCTCCTTGATCAACTTAAAACTGCAGTTTGGCCAAACATAAATATATCAAACTATATTAAAAACAGGACTCTATCAGAACTCGGGCCTGAGAGTCCCTCTCCCTCCGCACTCCTTAAGGCAAGAAATCATAGTTTCCCTTTGATTTCACATCTGATTTATGCGGGATTCTTTTAAGGCTTCTGTTTCAGATGTGCTAACTTTTATGTTCTTTTTTTTCTTGCAACCACATGGTTAATTTACCTATTTTCAAAAGTCTGATTTATGAGCTACAAGTCTCTCTTTGAGTCGCTCAGAATCTCTGATTTAAAGCAGAACATTAAAAGATACATGCCTTAAAACGGAGTACTTTAAAACCCTTGGGAATTAGAGTATTATATCAACAAAATGGGATTCATTAAATGTTCACTTTTCTTTCTCAGAAATAAAATAAAAAATGTTTTCATGAGCCGTGAGCGTGGGTCCCAGCATTGCGACATAATGCACCACATACAATTCCCTCTCTTTCTCTCTCTCTCTCTCTTTCTTTCTCAGTCTCTTTCTCTCCCTCGTTAATCTTTCTCTCCCCACCCTCTCATTCCCTCTTTCATCTAGCTCTCCATGGCCAATCAAAACTGAACATTTTTTGACCGTGTTTTCCTTAGCAGAAGACATCAATCTGCTTCCAACATGTGACTTTATGCTCCCCAGCGTATTTTATTTTTAACAGGTCAAAGATAAACTCTTAATAACAGACACACTAGGCCACATCCCTACTCTGTAAATGTGGCAGTATTGTGATTATGAACACAGAGAATTATAATAATTAAATCCTGAAATAGCTTTCTGATTCCAACATTATTCAAATATTCTAGGTGACTCCACTAATAAGATACGTTTTCATGTGGCTGTATAGTGTCGGATGAAAACCAGTTCACCAAGCCATTTACAACTTAGGCAATAAAACTTCATCTTGAATGCCAAAAGTGGTGATGACAAACTATACACTAGCGACTTCATGAAACCTACCGAACTGAACACAGCCAGGCTGGGACCCCAAAGCAGCCCTGGCAATTTGGTCAGACAAGCCCAGGGAGGGGGTAGGGGTGCACGTGTGAAGCACTTCTGCTTTTGTTACTGGGGCCACTATTGCAGCCCGCTGCAAAACCGTCCCCCAGTAACAAACCGGCCCCACCTGCAAAACCGCCCCCCACCCCTCCAGCCTACCAGAAAAAATGCCTGATGCCCGGGACTGCCAGTCGAGACCTGAACATAACCTGTGCTTTCTCCAGCCATCACCCACAAGGTCTCATAGATAATTTACATCTAGATCAATTCTCAAGATTTTGATTGAATTGCACACATAAAGATGATGTTTTTCAAGGAATCATATGTCCTCATCACTCATAAACATTTGGAAAGAGGGTACCTTCAAAACCTGCTTAATAAAACAGAAAATGTACTTCATTGTAAAACATAGATATTGTGAGACCGTGAATTATTAGTTGAAGTGGATATTAGTCTTCTTCAACTAATATTGGCACTATTTGAAACTAGGTCTAGTTAGGTCTTAATATTTAAAACCTTAACTCAACCCTTGATATATATATAGTAGAGAGAAGACAGCCTAAACGTAGGAGAAATGTGTAAAGAATATATCAATACCAAAATCTGTTTCCGGGAAGATCTCATCTGCAGACGGGTGCAGTTTCCTCATTGGTCTCGGTGAAGTTCATTCACGTTTGTAGGAGGACAAGAGGCAGTTGTTGTTGATGCGAGAAACTCTGTGTGGAATGTCTGGCCAGATGAATTTGACTGTCAATTCGTTGCTTGCAATTCTGAGGTTGGTAGAACACTATGGGGCATATTACCAACAACTAGCGATAATTTTTGTCTCTAACTTGTTTAGAGACAAAAATTATCGCCGCACATCGGCGATTTTTATCGCAGATAAACCTTGCTATTAACAAGGTTTATCGCAAATGCGATAAAAAACGGCCGAAATGCATGAATATCGCTGAAAAGTCAGCGATATTCATGCATTATCGAGCAAATGCTCTTAGCCATGTTATCCACCTCCAATTGGATAACATGGCTAAGAACTGCTCAGGGCAGGTGTTAGCTTTTGGAGATATTCCCGCTTAGCGCGAATATCTCCAAAAGTTGGTAATAGGAGATAGCGATGTTAGCGACTCTTTTCAGTCTCTAACATCTTGGCACGCCCACTTTGCATCTCATTAGTGATAAATATCACTGACATGCAAAGTGGGGCCCAAGATGGTCGCTATCTCCTACTAGCTGTCACTAACTGGTGTTAGCGACAGCTTGGTAATAGGGAGATAATTTTATCTCCGCTTTCTTGGCTTTTAAAGCCAAAAAAGCGGAGATAAACCCCCTTGATAATATGCCCCTATATTGCCAGCCATGGGTCCAGGACCTTTTGGGCAGCACTTGGGGGTTAGGACTCACTCCCCCAGAAAGGGGTCCAGGGCATATCCATTTGGAACTGGTCAGATCCTTGAGTTCGTGGAGCTTAAAAAGAGGCTAGCCAACTAGCTGTGGAGTCCACTCTTCTCTCCTAGGTTCAAGTGAGAGCAGGTCCAACCTGGGGTTTCTCTCCAGGGGTTACAGGAGGTGCAGTCCTGTTTCTGAAGTTAGGGTTCAGCAGGTGCAGCTCTTCTTCTGTCTTCCTTAGGCCCAGCAGTGTTTTAAAGAAGTTATCAAGCGGTTCCACTATTAAGATTGGCACATGCTTGTGGGTGGGAGTGCCACCCTACCTAATAGAGAAAAAGTTCCCAAGACTCCAGGAACAACCTTACCCATTTTGACACCATTTACTTGCCGTAAGTTCTAAACAGTCCCACTGTGCCCTGTTCTGCCAAAATCCAACATGGCAACATCTTTTTCCCCATGTCAGTGCTCCGGGCACATCCCTGAGAAATGTCTAGTAAATGTGAAAGTCCCCCAGCAAAATCATTTCTGGCACAGGTTTTCCCCCCACTGGGATTCTATCATTCGGGCTACTTGGACAATGGCCGGGATAGGCCTAGATGACCTGTGACAGGGACTGTACTTTTGAAGCTTGTACAGTTGGTGGGAACTTCCCCAGGTCATCCTGTCAGGAGAAAGTCCCACCTCCTTCCAGCCAAGGCCATTTTGTTCCCTTACTTGAGAGCAATTCGCACCTCCCAGAAGGCTGCCAGGTGACACAGTGATTATCTCTCAAAAAAGGGCTACTAGATGCTTTAAGCAGGAAAATGCAATTTTTCCAAAAATTGAATTTTATAAATAGTAATTTAAAATCTGACTCATGGTACTAGCTATTACTAGACTGAAGTTACATGATGTGAGGTGTTACGTGTAACCCATTGTTTCTCTATGGGAGAGTCAACTTTGCCACTGTGAAAACGACTTTGGAAATTTTCTAATACCAGTGCATGTAAAACTTAAATACCATGTCCTACTTTTTAAATACCATGCACCCTGGTTGATAGGCATTCAGAGCCTACCTTAGGTGTGGCCTATAAGTATTAAAAAAGAAGGTTTAGGCCTTAAGTGTTTATTTTACCAGGTTGAATTTGCAGTTTTAGACTGCAAACTGAGGCTGCAGAGACAGGCCTTCAGACATGCTTTGCATTGCCACTTTAGTTGTGGCACAACAGGTGCTGCGGTCAACTAGCGACATTTAACTTGCAGCCTCTTGGTACCATATTTAATTAATTTAAAGATTCCATCCAAGGACTATCCAAGTCTACCTATTTTCAGATCTGGGAGGCCAAGATCCCCGCGAATATTTCAAATCAGCAACCAAAAGGACGATCTTTGGTCGCCCGTCAGGGGGTCTCTCAATCTTTGTAAGCCACGCCTGCAAATTAAAAGTAAAAGAACTATCTCTGGAGCCAGCGGACCTACAAGCTGTCTCAATAGAAGGACTGAGAGCGGACCAAACACCCCGACCGCTTGTATTAATCAACTGTTATCTCAACCCTGCAAAACTTCACTCCCCACACGGCTTGGAATCATTCACCACCACCCTGGAAGATCTACTAATAAGCCGCTTGCACCATGATGTAATCATAGTCGGTGACTTTAACCTGAGAGGCCTGGATCTGCTACCCATGAAACCACCTAGCAGGATGTCAGCCCAACTGATTGAACTTTTAGCAAATTACAACTTGCAATCCACCCACGGGGTACAAAAAATGCGCTACCCCTTATGGTCTGCCTATCCGACCTTCAGAAATGTCTCCACTATAGACTATATCTTCATCAATGCAGGACTGGCTAACAAACTTCGCAACTTCACTGTGGAGGACAGAGTCGAAAGCGACCATAGACCCCTTCGTGTCACATTCAACCTGACACGAGAACAGGCGGACTCCTACGCCGTAATTGGTATGACAACAGGCGAAGAACACCACTTAGTCCTTAAAAGAATAAAATGGTCGACCAATCTTAGCCACAGTCTTAAAGCATTCATAGCTAATAGGGTGACAGTACCATGGCCACAAGAAAGAGAATGTATATTACACCAACGGGAAACACTGACCAATGACCTACTGAAGTGCCTGGGCAATACTCACCAATCAAGAAACGGACAAAAAAATCTCATCCCAGGCCACCAAAAAACCCACAGTCTTAAGCTTGCTAAGCATGCACTCAACAAGACAGTGAGAGCAAAAAAGAAAGGTATCCACCTGCCAGGGGGCTCCCCATTGCTGTTTTGCGAGCCAAGTACAAAAAGAACATCTGGGATCTGAAAAGAAAACGGATCGAACAGAATTGGCTGACAGTGTTTTCCATAATTAAAGGCAAAGATAATAGCAAGCTCTGGCGCTACATCAACAGCTTGTCATCAGGAGGTGTACACAAGGTTAACAGTGTTGGAAGAAAAGTGTGGGAACAATATGCAAAGGGGCTGTATACTTGTGACTCAAATCGGATGTCTCACTGTATCACCGGGTGGTCCAAGGCGACGGCAGCTACCATCATCCCTGAAAGTGCCTTGAACGATGTCTCAAGTCCGTCCGTACCTGGAAAATTCTCGGAGGCGGAGATTGCAAAATACATCAAAGCTATCAGAACCGACGGTGCCCCTGGCCCTAACGGAATTCCAGCACAGGTTTTTAAGAAAGATCCTGCATTCTTCGCTTCCAAACTTACTCCTCTATTTAACCACGCATTCGCAACTGCAACCCTGCCATTCTCCTGGAAAGGCTCAATTCTCTTTCCTATCCATAAAAAAGGTGACCACTCGAATCCGGCTAATTATAGACTGATAGCCCTCCTTGACATTGAAGCCAAGATCTATGCCGGCAGGCTACTTAAGGACCTGGAAACTTGGGTGGATAAGAACGGCATACTCCCACCCTCACAGACTGGCTTCAGGGCTAACAGTTCCACACTGGACAACATCATAGCGCTCTCGTACCTTGCTAAGAAGGCCAACATGCGGAATAAGCTGCCCCTGTTCTGTTGCTTTATAGACTATTCAACGGCCTTCGACCGTGTGAACAGATGCCGGCTCTGGGCAAAACTAGAGTCTTGGGGGATCCCGAGAGATCTTCTAAAGGCCATAAAAGCACTTTACGAGGGGACCTGGGTTCAGGTGAAACTAAGCGCCACATCTGTAACCACAAGAATTGCCACTGACTCTGGATTAAAGCAGGGGTGTGTTCTGGCCCCCCTGCTTTTCAACCTGTACACTGCAGACATGGGGCACGCCCTGAAAGATGCCAACCTAGCACCGCCCAGACTGGGGAAGCTGGTTCTGGGTACGCTCCAGTACGCAGATGACACAGTAATTATGGACCACACCAGGGTAGGCCTCCAAAGAGCCTTAAACAGTCTTGCGACGTACAACAAGGAGAACGAGCTACATATTAATGTGAGCAAGACCAAGATAATAATATTTGGTAAATATCCACACAAAACTAAATCTTCATGGTCTCTGGGGGAACACCGAATCACCACGGCCCCATCCTACAACTATCTGGGCACATGGGTATCAGAGATCCTACCCAGGGGCTTTTGAGAAAGTGGTCCAAGCGGCACAGATGAAAGCATACAAGATGGTGCTACGGGCCCCCAAACAGGCTAGGAATAACAGGGTGAGACTGGAAATAGGCCTGAAACGTCCTGAACTGGTACTATTGGGGGAATTGCTAAAATACTACATCAGAGTTCTGAAGTCGCCCGAAAAAACCTTAAAGCACTCGCTAAAAACCATCTTTGGCGAAGCAGGCTCCCCATGGCAAGCCAAGGTGGAACTAGCCATTGAACTTCTGAAGATCGAGGGGCGGAGTCTGCACTTACACGAAATCCCATATTCCGCCTGGGCAAAAGCCGTCAAGCGCCAAGTCCAGTCTATTTCCTTTGAGCTAGACCTTTCCTCGCTCCGGCCCAACCCACTAACGTTGGCCTTGGACAAGTCCTACACTCCTGGTAAACCTCAACCATACTTACAAGATTCACTAACAATCGAACAAGACAGAAAATTCTGTTTATGCGCCTCTTGGCCCTCAGGATAATCGACTTCAATCCACGTTGGGCACGCTCGGACGGAGCCACTGCCTGCCGACTTTGCAATTATCGCAGAGAATCCTGGCTACATTTGCTATGTTGCTGCACCAAGCTGGCCAGCGACCGACAGCGTCTGCTACGTCCGGCACTACGCATCTTGGGCCACAGAACTTGCAGAGAGGCTTCGGATTGGTGTTTCTCTGAAACCACAACATGTTTGCTAGCTAGGATAGGCAAGTTCATCCATCAAATTAAAATGGCACTCGAAAACCAATTAAAGGATACCATCCCGAAGAGCCCTGTGACCCGCCGCCCTAAAGTTGGCAGTCCATAGATAACACAGGGAGCCGCCGAAAAGAAAAGGGTCCCATCGGTCAGAGGTATCCAACCGAGGCCGACCCAGGATCCGATGTAGTCCACAGTGCAACTGAGGATGTCGAACTTATATATGTTTCCAGACTCTAGTAAGCGAGGTCTCACAGTGACTCTACATTTTTAATTCTTTTAATAATGTATAGCACCAGTGAACATAGTCAGTACCGAGAACAAATATCGGTACTAATGGTCCAGACCAGTGTAGACCGAGCGGGGGGGGCATTTTACTGCATTTTACTGTATTTTATTGAACCAAACTGTATTTTTCTATACTGTAATGATTTTAAGTAATCGCACAGTTCATAAATAAACTATTTTCAGTGGTCAGAGCACATACACTGTGTGGTGGATGGAAGCGCCCCAGTGTTATTAAGATCAATACATCAGCATCATCCAACCACAAATTTGGGGGGTGAACATGCATGAAAAGTGACCTTCCTTACTAATACATATCTTATACCAAACAGAGAAACACTAGTGCCAGCAGACTGATGTGTAGCTGAATAAACCACTACGACCAACTGTCCTAAGAAATAGCCAACAGGCATTGAACCATACTACATTCTTTGGACAAAGCTCTGAAAGAAATCACTCTTGTTATTTAAAAGGGGCAAAAGCTTTAATGCCCATTTATTTAAAGCTTGTGGCAAAGTTTTTAACTTACATGAGTCAGTTACACACTCATTGGGGTTGACATTGGTACCAGTTCATTTCAAATGTGGATCGCGAACAGCATCTCAGTATACCTTTGACATTAAATCATTTGCTCATAAAGTTAATAAAAGAGGCTTAAGGCCTGATTATGAGTTTGGGGGCCCGTGGACTGCCAAACTCATGGTGGTGCGGCAGTAGTGGTCCTGCAACTAGTCCAACCACCTTATTACAACTTAGGTGGTCGGATGTAATTTGACAGCCCCAACTGCCAAGGAACTGCATTCCCTGCAGTGGCAAATTGGTGAAGGGCTCACAATGTGCTGGTGATGCTGCTGCGGCATCGCCATGCATATTACGAGTTTCCTGACCGCCAGCGGTCTCATGGAGGTTCTTACTCCATAAAAACTGCTAGCGGTCAGGAAACAAAGGGGTCCCTGCAGTGCTCCTTTGCCCCAGGCACGTTGGTGCATACAGAGGGGCACATGTTGTGTCCCCCTGTGTGCATGCCCCTCCCCCCAGTTCCAGCATGGCATGGACTTCACAGTCCATACCATGCTGGAACACGCTGTGGCTGTCCCGGGACAGTGCTACATTAAGCCTCAAATTTGAGTCTTTTTACTGCACTGCCATGGGATCACCACACTTCTTGCATGCCAGACCAAAATTTCAATTATAATCTGATGGGCAGTGACCCTGTTTGGCAGTGTGGGAGAGGGCTGGTGGAGTGGCGGCCCACTCCCACACTGTCAACCTCGTAATCTGCTTTTAGTATCTATACCAATTGTAACACTAAAAATGTTGGTATTCAATTTTATGTGCCTGCCAAAGGATCTAAGTGGGAGAGACTACTCAAAAATTCAAAATACCTATCATGCAAGACACTTCTCTTAGTATTGGTCTGCACCTGTTGAAGAGGCTGAGTCTATTGGAAAGGGGCCAGTTTTAAAACACAAGCTGCTCATTCCAAATAATTGGAGGCATTTAATTGTTTTTCATGTCCCTTTTTCTTGTCACTCCTTTATAAGTGATTATTACCTGAGCACTGTGCTTTCATCAGGGTTTAATTTGTAAAACAATGAGCACCAGGATCCAAAGATTGTCTCAAGGGCCTGTGGCTTGCACTAGCGAATGTCAGTGGGTGCCAAATACTAAGGCAGTGTGGTTTTGATTCTACCTAATGCCTCTTTCATACATCACCTGACAGTCTGTGACCTTTTACCTCACTCTTTCAGGATCTTTCTCATCCCTGCTTTCTTTCTTTATCACTGTTTTCCTCTGTGTCTCTTCCTCTTTCTTTTTCACTTTTGTGTTGTTCTCTCTTTTGATCTGGGTCAAACTTTCATGGGGAAACTCAGTGCTGGTGCTTGTGAGAAAGTGGAATCTGAGTTAGGATGGATTGAGGTCTTCTAAAAGTAATAAAGGCACTATCCTGTAAGGCCCATTTAAAAGATTCAGTAATTTAAACCTGATTCAACCCTTGACAGCTATGGCACTGAGCAGACAGGCTTTACCCATAGAGAAAATGTGTAACGTATTTAATAATACCAAAACAATAAAAAAGTAAGAAATGCAACACAATAAAAATCCCAATCCAATTTATATATTTGAAAAATAATTTAATGAGCAAATTGACATGAAAACGACAACAATTCAATGAGGGAAACCAGAGATATGAATTCCTCAAAGATTTAAGTAAATATAGTGCCAAAAAGTGCAGAGTGCAAACATTAGTCAAGAGTCACTGTGGTCCGGGACCTTGGTTTTAGGCCAACTGTGGGGAAATGTGGAACAGATACACCAACAAGGTTCGACCTTGAGACTTTAACCCCTTCGCTGCGGCGGCAATTCCGCCGCAGCGCTAGGGGGGGGGCCCGAGCGGCGCTCGCAACTCCGTCACGAGCCGCGGTTGCGCTGTGCTCATGACGGAGCGGTTCCGTCATGGCCCCGCCCGCTTAATAGAACACGCCGCGCAGGCGCGAAATCAGCGCTGCGCAGGCGCGGCGGCAGGGCCATGACGGAACCGCTCCGTCATGACCACAGCTCAGCCGATGCTCATGACGGAGCGGCTCCGTCATGAGCATGGGAGGGGTTAGGCCTTTAAGTCTAAGTCAGATTCATGAAGCCACATTGCGTGGCTTTGAGTGGCTTCAATCATTAAAAACCTAAATTCACCATTGTTGGAAATGGCCCTTTTTGCAGGGTTAACCCCAAACATTTTGCTTCTCCCTCCTATTTTTTGCTGACCTATTGTTGTTAGCTTTAGGACTCTGGGCAATTTAACACTGCTGATCAGTGCTACAGTGCATATGCTCTGGATTGGTGAATTCATGAGTGTATATTTGATTTACTAGTCAGTCCCTAGTACAGTGCACTGTGTGTGCCCAGGGCCTGTAAATCAAATGTTCCTAGTGGGCTCGCAGCACTGATTGTGTCACCCACATAAGCAGCCTGTAAATGTAACTTAGGCCTGCCATTGCAGAGCCTGTGGGCAGTCTAGGTCTGCCATGTTGACTTGGCAAGTGCACCCACTTGCAAGGCCCTAACTTTCCCTGTTCAAACATGTTAGTCACCGCTACAGTCGGGACAAGGTACCCCTGTGGGCATGGTGCAGCGTATGTGAAAGGTAGGACATGCCCTGATGTGTGTGATATGTCCTGATAGTGAAATACTGGCAATTTCGTTTTTCACTATTGCAAGGATAACTTTTCCCATAGAATAGAATGGGAAGTTTGCTTATAACATTTTAGAAACATAAATACGCCTGGGAACAAGTTAGGAAAATAAAGTTTGATATGCCTGTAAGAAGCTGGCTCTGTATATACTATACCTAAGTGTGGTATAGTGTGCACAGAGTCCAGTGAAACCCAGAAGGTAGGCAGAGGTAAAGTAGATAACACCTCACTCTCTATATGTGGTAGCATGGTTGAACAGTAAGGCTTTATCAGAGGACAGTGTGTAGCATTTGTTTTACACACTCAGTCAGGAAACAAATTCACACTCTCAAAGACTGAACTTCAGACCAATTCTTTTTGAATAAAAATATTCTTTTAGTTATTTCTTTTCCAAAGAACCAAGCAAGTCTGGCACTGGTAAGCAATAAATACTTTACAGTAGTAATGTAGTTTGTAAACAGTTTAAATTGCAATTGCAAATTTACTTTGATTTGATTACAGTAGTGTTACTGATAATGCAGGGCTTTTCAGAATACAGTACATATACTTTGTAAAGTGTATATTCCCTTTACCCTGTTTAGATGTAAGGGTCCCTTTTTGGACAAAGGTACCTACCTCTTCCAACTAAAGACCCCCATTTCTAACATTGGTGGTCAATGGTGAGGATTTGAACCTGTGTTTGTACTTGACCCATATTGATTGGTGTACATATTAATTGGTGTACATCACTAGCTTAGTGCATACCACTACGCAACCACATACTGTGTTTTGTCTTTAATTCTATTTTTGCTTGATCCTTAAAGTATCCATGTACCATATCTCAAAAGGGTAAACCAGCAAGTGATGTTGCACGACTGAAGTTTGATATTGAAATGTTAAGTAGTTGCAAAATAGGTCAACTCAAGCTGTTCTGCAGGAGCTTTGGATGTTCCATGAGAAGTCCTTAAGGCCTGGTGGGAGGCCACAGAGGCTAGGGAGACAAGTAATGCAGATGTGGATAGGGGAGAGCCAGAGGACAACTTCAGATCCCAGGATTTGCCTTTAAGGAGAGCAGCCTCTAGGGCTGGCAGCAATAATTCTTCCAGGAATTTGTCTCCAGAGGAATTGTAGGAAAGGCAGAGGGCCAGGGATCACAAATTGGAAGTCATGAGGATCCAGGTTAAGCATATGGAAATGGAAATCCAGGGAAAGGCAGAGGAGAGCAAGAGGGCTTATGCCTTGGAAGAGAAGAAATTGATCTTGGCACATGAGTTGAGAATGAGAGAGCTTCATGAAGAGCTCGAGAGGCTTGAGGCCATGAGTGTCTTACTCCAAAAAAAAGAAATGTGAATAGCTCATGAACTGAACTTTGCTGATTTGGAGGTGGAGTCCAACGCAGATGGTGGCAGCAAAAAGGTAGTGTCTAGTGCTGAGGGAGAAGTACACACGCCCAGAGATGTGGCGCCTGACTTGATGGAGGGTGTTGACATATAACAAGGGGTTCAGGGTTATGAGGTAGCTCCAGTGGTGCGTACTATTCCTGAGGATGGATTTGGGAGCTAGAACAGGTGTTCATATTCCTAGTGGTGGGAGGGACACTCAACTGACTCTAGATGAGAGGTGCAGTGAGAGGGGTTCCCCCATGGTAGAAGCCTTGGCATGTGAGTATGGAGACCACCCAGAAGAGTGTGGGTTGAGTGTCAGAAACAGTCAGAAACTGTCTTGCCAGTCTCAGGAGGGTGATGCGAGGTTCTTTTGCGAGGCACTGGTTGGTGAGGCAAAGAGTAGCTTGGTCAATGCTTGAGTGGGGTGTGTGATTCAATTGTTGGAGAGCGTATTTTAAGGCCCTGTTTTCCAGAGCTATGCCAACAGCCAGTGGAGTGTGAGTTCCCTGACCCCAGGGAGCTTGCACTGGAGGTAGACCTTTTTTGTGGAATTCAGAGGGTCAGAAGAAGTTTCTGGGAGTGATCCTGAAGGGGCTGGCTAAGGTTTCCCCCAACCAAGTGAGTTAGGAGAGGTTTGTGGAAGCCCAGATAAGTCACAGAGTAGTGGAAGGGGTGTAGGGTCCTACGTCCTGTCTCAGAGGAAAAGGAGTGGGAGTGGGCTGTGTCCCAAGGTGCCTGAAACTCATTTGCAGGGCCTGGTTGGCTCCATGAGTGAACACCAGGTGGGTGGCCTAGTCTGTACTGAGATTCCATCCTCCAAAGGAGATCCCAAAGTGTCAGGTGGACTGCTGTAACAAGCATCCCACCAGTTCTGGTGTCTGGAAGCACCACTCTAGTGGGGAGGGTGCATGAGTCCAAAGAAAAGGGTGAGGGGGACGCTGTCCCCAGTGGAAGGACCAGTGGGTAAGGGGTTGCCAGCTCTGAGGTCAGAGCACCCCAGGCCTGACCCTGGTGAGGCCACCTCTGGCCAAGGGGGGTCTTCATGCTCTGTCAAGTGGACAGGAGGCTGGAGATCTGTTCCAGGCAGACTCTCATACAGCTCATAAGGAGTGTGTTTCCCTTGGGGGGGTTGGTGTACTACCCCGGAAAACCTGGGTTGCCAGGCACAGGTCCAGCCTATGGGTACAGACCCTGGGTTGGAGGACCAGGTTCAGGGTGTCCCCCTGACCTAGAGGAAGGGGTGACTGCTAACAGTGCCCATACCAAGTTGTCTTCTGGGGTACTGCTTCAGGTGAGAGCGTGCAGAGCCCCAGGGAGGAAGACAGGGTGTGAGAGAGCCCACCCCAGTCTTTTGTCCAACCGTAGGGTACAGACCCTTGGCTGGTGGGCTAGGGGGAGTGGAGAATAGGTGCCCAGCACCTTGGGCTACCTCCCCCACTTTCTGACGCCACAGAGGTTAGAGAGGTCTGAAAGGCATGAGGCCTGTCTCTCATCACTGACAGTTGTCAGTGCCCACTGTGGCTGGCTGCCCTGGTGGACAGAGTTGTCCCAGAAAGAGGGGACAGGAGTCACACCCCGGGGGTGGACTGGGCCACATCACTGTGTTGGCCATGTGGGTACTGGTATCTGTGAGCAAAGTAAGTTTACGCACTGACAGATGGGGTCCACAGGTGAGGAGAAGGGTTCCCCATGGGTCAGCTTAGTGGGCCGTGAGAGTATGGATAGATTTATCCAACTGGGTTCAGGAAGGCATAGAATGGGAATAGACCCCTGCTGTTATGGGCCAGGTTCCATGTTCTATGGCGCCAAGCTGGGAAGCCCATCAAGGAATTGATTGGTCTACCATGGCTTTAGGCCGGAAGGGGGTTGTGTTGGAAATGGCCCTTTTTGTTATCCCCAAACTTTTTTTTGCTTTTTCCTCCTGTTTTTTGCTGACCTGATGTTGTTCACTTTATGACTCTGAGCACTTTACCCCACTGCTGATCAGTGCTAAAGTGCATATGCTCTCCCTAACAATTATGTTTATGGATTGGTGATTCCATGGTTGCATATTTGATTTACTAGTCAGTCCCTAGTAAAGTGCACTGTGTGTGCCCAGGGCCTGTAAATCAAAAAAGCTGCTAGTGGGCTTGCAGCACTGATTGTGCCAACCACATAAGCAGCCTGTAAATTAACTCAGGCCTGCCATTGCAGAGCCTGTGGGCAGTCTAGGCCTGCCATGTTGACTCAGCAAGTGCACCACACTTGCCTGGCCCTAACCTTCCCTGTTCTTACATGTTAGTCACCCCTAAGGTACGCCCAAGGTACCCCTGTGGGGAGGGTGCAGTGTATGTGAAAGGTATGATATGCCCTGATGTGTGTGAGATTACCTGATAGTGACATACTGCCAATTTAGTTTTTCTTTATTGCAAGGCTGTCTATTCCCATAGGATGGAATAGGGGGGCTTGCCTATAGCATTTTATAAACATACCTACCCCTGAGAACAAGATAGGAAAATAAAGTTTGATATGCCTGAACTCAGAATGTTAAGATGCATCTGTTAGTGAGGGTGATTTCTATATTCTGTGTTTTCAAATGCCACTTTTAGAAAGTAGGTATTTTCTTGCTTAGCCATCCAGTGTGCCTCTGCCAGGATGTGTTTTGACTGTCTGGCTTTGGTGTGACAGGGGCAGGGAGGTGCACTGGCTCCAGAGAGTCTGGGTGAGTCTGGACCAGGGTGAATAGACCTGACCTGCATTTGGAATGGCGAGAGGAGTAGCACCTGCACCTGTATATGGCTGTGTCTGACTTCCACAATGATGGCTTTACCCCCCTGTTGTGTGTCTAGAGCCAGGGCTCACACTTGCAATGTAGTTTGTTGTGCACTTACAAAGTGCCCCCCAGAACAGGTTTGGACTGGGCTCAGAGCCCTGGGTGAGGAGAGAACAAAGAGATTCGCAGTGTTAAAAGAGGGGCCCAGACCCCAGATTTCTAAATCATTCCTGGAATTCAAGAAGACCCTTTGCCAAGGAGAAGAGCTGGAGAGACTGAGGCGAAGTACCGCCCTTGCTGTGTGTAAAGGGTTGTCCTGCTGTTGCTGTTTCTGCCAAGGAAAGGAGAAGGACTTTGCTGTATGCTGTGTCCCTCCTTTAAGGAGATCTCCATGGGCCTGAAGTGTGCTGGCCTCCTGAAGTCTTAGGGACAAAAATACTTCACCCCCAGCTCCCCTGAACTCTGCTGCTGTGAGTTCTGACCTGACAAGAGGTGCCTGTGCTAGTTTGTGGCTTCTGGAGGTTGCTGCTGCTGTTTGGGAGTTGAAAGAAAGAAGAAAATCAAAGAACTACAGAAATTGACACATCGCTCTTCATGCAGCTGTTTTCCCTATGCATCTCCATGGTGCAAGAATTTCCACGCATCGCTGCGCCACTGCTGAAATCCCTGCAGCAACTGTCGCAGCTGCAAGAATTGACGCATCGAGGGATCGTGGCTGAAGAGGACCTGCGCAACGAGGTGAGTAGTGCAGTGCTGGCAATACGAACGGCGGAGCGGAGTGGTGTTTCTCTGCCAAAAAGCATTAAGGTCCCATTTGGGACACATGTTATGTATTATGAAGGAATCTTGGCAGCTGCTGCTTGGTGCACACTGTTCTAGTGGATGTGATTGGACTATTTACAATACTGGGGTGTCATTGGTGGGATGAGGGCACTGTGAGTATTTAAGGATACTGTTTGGAGGGGAACGGTGTTGTTCCTAACTCTGTTGTGTGTTGAAATGATGCTTGGGAAGCTTGCTGTATTTATTCATCTTCTTCCTCGGAAGGGAAAGGCAGATTCCAACAAAGGTGCTACGGCAGACCATTTGTCTCTGCTGCTGTCATAGGTGGAGATGATTGAGGCTGTGGTGGCCAAGTCGTTGGCCATTTCCAATAACAAGAAGGTGAGCAGATCCTCTCATGCATATGATTTTCAGTATTCCTCACCTTTACACTCAGAGCAGCTCTCTACATCTTCAGCCAGAGAGAGAAGATGTGGGACAACTTGTCTCGGGTGCACCAGAATCAAGCGTTTCCTCCTTTTTGTATGGATAATGGGGGAAGGCAATCAAGGCAATGGTGATGTCTTAATGGAAGGAGGTAGATAAGGTTTCAGTTCCTTGATTCTTGCAGAAGCTTTATATGTTGGAGGGTGAGGCTACCCTGAGTGGCAAGACTTCCATTAGTCCTTAAGACCGTACTCCGACTGACCTTTTAGATAAAAAGACCGGTGGGGGGTTGAAGAAGGCATTTGAGGTAGAAAATCTAGCTGTCAAGGCTAGCCTATATGGAGGATATACAGCGTAATCTGTGATTAAGGATTTATTTTGATCAGTTGTCTGTGGCAACACAGGAGGGTTACACATGTTCTTAACTGTAGGCAATTAAGCAGCTGTCCCACTTATTGGCTCATCTTTCGTTGGATATATTTAAGGCTACAGCTATGTCTTCCTGGGCTTTGGTGGCAGCCAGATGGATAATAGATGATTGAAAGATGGATGTGGTGGAGAAGTCCACTTTGATGAAAATTCAATTTCTGGGAAAATGTTGTTTAGCGAGCAGCTGGATTCAATGATTTCTAAGGCCTTTGATGGTAGGGAGTATATTCTGCCATATAAGGATCAGTCTGACTATAAGAGATTCTGGGATAAGAAATCCAGGTCTTCTCCTTGCAGAGAGTTCAAAGGGTGCTCTGCTTGTAAGCAGAAGTATTAGCTGAAGTGTTTTTCCCCAAAGAAGGATTTCAAGAAAAAAGATCCAGAGCAGAATGACTCCTGCCAATTTCAGTGGATTCCAAGTTGGACGGAGGCTGCTTCGTTTTCCTGGAGGTGTGGCATTGAGGCATCACAGATAAGTGGGTTCTCAGCATGGTGAACCCTTCTTCATGCACAGGACTCAGAGTGATTCATCTTCCAGCCTGGGAATCGAAACATCTGGCACTGCTCCAGGGCATAGAACGGCTGCTTCAGAAGAAGTGATCCTGCATGATCCTCCAGGAGAGAGAGGCAAGGGTGCTTATTCCATTCTGTTTTTAGTCCCAAAGGATTTGGGAGCTGTTAGAATCGGGGGTCTCTGGTTGGCACAGGTATGCACTTGCGGCAAACAGGGACCCTCTCCTCTAGTCAGGGTAAGAGAACTACTCCTTTAGAAATAACCGTTGCTCACCCTCTAGGTAGTGTGACGCGAGCAGACAAGGCTAATCTTCAGGGCAATAGTTAGTTTAGCATTTATGATCACATACAGGAAACCCACTGACCTACCACAGACGGACACCAGTCGTAGGATTGTATCGAAAATACGTAGACTTTATGTAAAAATACTTCATATGCAGAATTTATCACAAGACCATATAACGTTTAGCGATTGGAGGCCACCAGATTTAAATAAGCGATTGATCTTAAGGGTTCTTGGTTAGCAAGGTACGATGACAGGGAAAACAAACATTGCGGACCCTGGATCCAATGCGAACTCGGGATAGAGTTCACGTGTACCTTGCGATGAGTGTCCGAGGCTTTTCAGGCGTGGCTACTGGTGAGGGCAGACCCGGGACGAGGCCAACGGTTCTCCAAAGGATCTCTCCGGCTCGGAACCCCCTCGAGGGGTGAGGCGGGTGAGCGGGACGGTGTGGAGGGTTGTGGCGATCCGGGGTCTGATGCAGCTCATGGGGCGAGGCGGCGTTCAGGCCTGCGGGGCGTACTACTTCTTAGCACACCAGGTCGTACCTGTGGATCTGTGTGGGGTGTCGCGTTCTCGGGCAGACGGGTGCAGCACCAGGCCTTCAGTACCACAGTACGGCAGGCCTTTCTTGAGGTGCGGCACGTCCTTGGTATGCAGGGGGGCAAAGCGAGACAGTCGGGTTTGTTACGACGTACGGACCGTCCGTGCAGATTCCGACGGGTGAAGATGAGAGGCGCATAGCGTGCTCCGTAGCAGGCGAGGTGACAGGAGAGCGGGCGGCCCGGATCTGAAGCAGAGAGTGACTCAAGCCTGAGCGGGGCTCTCTGCGGCGGGTCAACCAGGCTCCGAGCTGTCACGACCTTGGAGGGCGAAGGCACCCGAGTCACAACTCCAGCGAGGGAATAAGAACTAAAGGCCCAACAGCAAACGGGCACAGGCAGAACAGAACCCAATGGTCCTGGGGTTCCGTTCAGGGGGCAAGATCGTGATCAAGCCCTTGGAGATAGTTTCAGGCACAAGTCTTCAAAGTCCTCTCTGGTCTTTTCCTCTCCGTCCTCAGCAAGGCACCACTGCAGGTTTCATTTCCTCAGCTTCTCTTGGTCCTTCTAGTCAGGCAGAGGTTTGTCGTGGTCAAAACTGGATCTAATTTCTTAGGAGCAGGGCTCCTACCTTTATACTCGGTTTCTTTTGTCTTGGCAGGCCAGGGGGCCTGAGCCTGGTTCAACATGGGTTTGGAGTACTCTGTTGACAGGAAGCTGCCGTCTTCTTTCAGGGTGCAGGGCAGAGACATCAGATGCTCCGCAGGAGGTGGAGCCAGTACTGTGGTGGTGGAGCACAACCCTATTTCGAGTCAAGGACTACTCTGCCTACCCATCCTGGTATAAGTGCCCCATTCACCACCTGGTAACCCCGACTGTCCACGGGAATTCCCCAGCCCTGTCACTCACACAAACCCAGACAACAGATACACATCCTGGCAGAGGCGGGCTGAAATAGTCAGGAGAGCAAATGCTAACTTTCTAAAAGTAGCATTTGCAAACACAGGATATTAAAATAAACCTTGCTAAAGGAAGTATTTTATTATTCTGAGTTCAGGCATACCAAACTCGACATGCCACTGTGTTCCCTGAGCCGGCCGGGACTATAGCGTGTAATAGTTCCAGCAGCTCACCTTGGCCTAAGAGAACAGGCAGCCCTTCAATAGTGAAGAACAAAAAAGGGTGGTAATTCACTACTAGGACATGCCACACACATCAGGGCATGTCCTACCTCACGCTTACAATGCACCCGGCCCATAGGCCGACCATAGGGGTGACTGATATGAAGGTTAGGGAAGGTTTAGGGACTGGCAAGTGTGTGCACTTGCGCAGTCAGCGTGACAGTACCAGACCGTACGCAGGGTCTGCGATGGTGGACCCGAGACATCTTTTACGAGGCCGCTTCGGTCGGTGGCGCAACCCGCGCTGCAGGCCCACTAGCGGCATTTGTATCTACAAGCCCCGGCACTCCTTGTGCACGTTACTGGGGACTGAAGGTAAACCAAATAAGCCAATCATGGGAATCAATTACGGATACACTTTATATTGGGAGCACTTGCACTGCGGCACGGATTGGCCATGGCGCAGTGCCCTGAGCATCGAACACCAGCAAAAACATCGGAGGCACATCAGCGAAAAGTGGAAGGGAGACTCACGCCAAGGTGCCAGGTCTAACAGGAGCAATCATACTGTTGCCGGATTTGAAACGTGCCAATATTTGGGTCCAGACTCTTCATTTTTGGATGGTTACGCTGCAGTCAATCATTCCTCTGATTAGACTAGGAAATTGGTTAGCATCCATAGACTTGGAAGATGTGTATCTCCATCTTCCTGTCAAACCCTCGCAAACAAAAGTTCTTGCAATTTGCCATAGAGGATTCCCATTATCAGTTTTGAGTCCTTCCCTTTGAGCTCAAATCATCCCACAGGATGTTCACTAAAGTACGGGTTCCCTTGATGGTGCTTGTTAATTCAGAGGGCTTATATGTGCAACCAAATCTAGATTGGTTGGTGCGGGCTTCCTCAGCAGAGGTGCTGCTGTCCCATACAGAGAGGGTCCTGGCAGTTCTGTGTTCTCATGGGTTCCTCATCAATAAGGAAAAACTATTGCGGCACAGTTTCAAACTCTTCAGAGTTGAGTTTGTTTGCTGGAAGAGTGAGTGAGCAAGCTGCAGGGTCACACCAGGAGTCTGTTGGCACATGACAGTCCAAAGGTGGATTCTTGGCTCAGGAAGACATGCTGTCTACAATCTTCCTGGTTCCATGGGCATGTTTTCATCTTCACAAGTTTGTCACTTGATTTCCGGGCAATTAGGATCTAGGGTCTTAAGATTTAGAAAGCTCAATTCCTATGTCTCAACGGGTGAGGAGGGATCTAGCACGGTGGTTAGATTCAACAAACCTGGTGCACGAAGTTCAGCTGGATCCTCCTGAGCCTGTGATAATAATCACAGATTCCAGTTTGTCAGGTTGGGATGCATGGGAAATTGATTTGGGGAGGCTTATTCCAGGACTGTGGGCAAGATTTCTCTCAAATGGGTGCAGGGGTCTTTGCTCTCTCTGAGAGCCATTCACATTTAGGGGTCAGCCAATGTGACAGCCTATTTGCTCAGCACGAATATTCCCTTATAGGGGACTTTTCTCTGGATCAAAGAGTGTTTTCTCGCTTGACTCATTGGTGGGGATTCCAGGAGTGGATCTGTTTGCTTCCCGGAGCAATGCCAAAGTTCAGATATTATGTGCCCAGGACAGGCAGGTTCAGGCTTTGCCGATCAACTCTCTGTCTTGTCAGTAGCCAATTGGTCTATTGTATACCTTTCCTCTGTTTCCCCTCATCAGGTCCTTGTTGGTGAGGTGTGGAAGTTGGGAACTGCAGTGATTCTGGTGGCTCCCTGGTGGCTAGATGCAAATTGGTTTTCCCTGTTGTTGAAGATGATGAGGGTGCAGGAGCAGCCCTTTCCGATGGTGCCATCCCCTCTGGAGTCCTCCATTTTGAGGGTGGAGAGTCTATGGAGTCTCCCGTTGACAGCCTGGAGGTTGAAAGACCAGGGGGTTTCATAAGCCGTGCTGGCTACTTTCATGGTGTCTAGGAAATGGTCTACTTGTAACTCTTAGAAATGGCATTGTAGGCCTTTTTCAGATGGTGTGGGGTTAGGGGCTTTGATCCTACTGATGTGAGTTTGCTGAAATCTTTCAGGATGGGTCCAATTTGGGTTTAACAGTGGCCACTTTGAGAGTAGAGTGGGTGGCAATCCAAGCATTTAGGTGTCCATGGAACAATTTGTTGGAAGAAGATGGCTTTTTGACACGTCTTTTGAAAGGACTGTCCAATTTCTGTTTATGATTGATTAGGTCTGTCCCCTTTGGGGACTTGCCAGTGGCGTTGTAGTCCTTGATGTCTGCACCATTTAAACCACTGGAGTAAATTGATTTGCAGTTCTTCACACTTAAACATTCTTTTTTATGGGCACTACTAGAGCCAGGAGGTTATAGGAGAGTTAGGGACTTTGTCTTCTTGGTTTCCATTTTGTAGGGTGTTTCCTGACAGAGTGGTGTTGGTGCCAGTACCTGGTTTTACCCTGAAGGTTAGCTCTTCTTTTCATTTGCAGCAGGGAGTGATTTTACCAGAATGTTTCGCTATCTGGGTTACAGGAGGAAGAGAGATTGCATGCCTTGAGGTTAGATGGACTCTTCTAGTCTATTTGCAGAGGGTTCAGCCCTTTTTGAGGTGGAATCATTGTGATGTTTTGCTCAGCCAGGAAAGGGGAGATCCTGTGACTGCTTCTTTGGCTTATGAGGCTCAGGGTGAGGTTCCTCCTTTTTCGAATCAGGGCAGGTCACTTCCACTGTAGTGGAGTGTCAGGGAGCATCCACTGAATACATTTGCCGGGCTGCAACCTGAGCTGATTCCTCCACATTTACTAAGCATTATAGGCTTGCAGAGGTGCAGTGTATCACTGATGTATTTGGTTGTCCGATACTTTCTTCTGTGCAGAAATAGGTTGAGTCCTGGTGATATGTGTCCTAATGAATGTGTGTTCAGCAGGCATTGTCAGTTATTCAGATTTTTTTTTCCTTTGCTACAACTCAAATGCAATAGCTGCAAGTGAGGGAATGGACGAGGAGGTAATTTACTAACTCCTTACCAGCATTTGCACTACTCTGAGTCCTATTCCCTTGCTTGCAGACATGGCCCCTCCCACCCACACCATGATACAGGTGACAATTGTGTTGGTTGGAGCTTGATACTAACATGAGGTGTGCTGGGGGAGGGCCTTTTATTCAGTTGGAATACGTGGGATTGGTATCTTTATGAGGGAGGAAGTATCACATGTAATGGCTGCAAGCAAGGGAATGGGACTCAGAGTAATGCAACTACCAGTAAGTAATTAAAGCATTCCTAATCTAATAAAAAATAATGAAACATCATTTTTTTATACCTATATCACTTTTTATTCACATAAAACACAGAATGAATACATGCATATATACATATAAAAGCAGTCAAAGTATTTAAGGTAATAAAAATAGGAAAACCTAAATGACTTTATGTTAGCTTATCATTAAAAAATAAAGCTGTTTAGTCATAGTATGTAGAATATTATACAGAAAATAAAATACATACATTGGCAGTTTAAAACATTTTGTTAGAAACGAATTCTTTAATGTGGACAAAAAGTTAGGGGCTGGTTTAGAGTTTGATGTAGAGGCTTCTCCGTCACAACAAGCTGTCGGAGGGCGGCAAGGGACCGTAAACATTTTTAAATAACCCCCACACCATGAAAGTAAACTCCGCTTGGGGATTTTGGGGCTTATTTATGAGCCCTTGCCTCACTTTTGGGCAGCCGGTGCATCACTTTTTTGTGACGCACCAGCGGCGTAAAAAAATGTCCAGTTTTTCGTCATATTTACAAAGTGACACATCTAGGGAAATGCGTCACTTTTTAAACCCCTGCACCACATTATACCTGCACCAGGTATAATGTATGCAGGGTGGGCGTTCCGACGCAAGTAAGCTTCATAGAAGTGATGCAGTGAAATCTTTGAGATTTCACAGCGCCACTTCTAAGACGCAAATGCGTCAATATCTTATGCCTGCCTCACAGCATGCGTAAGACTGACGCAGGCACATTTGAAATGGAACTTGCCTATCTGAAATGACCAATTGCTGGAGTTGCGTCACTTTTGTGAATCACTTCAGCAATGCGTAGTTTTTGCACCTACTGATATGTCAGAAATACTGACGTATCTGTAACTCCTTGCCACATGATGCGTCATACTGTAAATATGACACATCCAGCATGTCACAAGGAGGACACAATGAAAAGTGAGGCATTGCTGCTTTCACGCAGCGATGCAACACTTTTCATAAATGAGGCCCAGGATTTTTAAGAAATACAAAAGCATGTTAAAAGTTGGACGGAGTGTTATGTCTGTCAAATTTTTAATACATTCTCTATTGTACACATTCATTGTCAGACCTTGAATGTGGATATCATGGAGTCTGTGTCAGAGTTGTGTCACTCTGTGTGTTAACAAAGTCATTGTTTAGATGAATTGGCACTTTCAGGAGTTCTGTGAAAGATAATGATGTGCTGAATGAGGGCTAAAGGCAGACAAGTGAACTTAACATGCTCAAAATGGAGTCTGGCTTTGGGAGTTTTAGACACTGTGATAGCTTCACTGCAAGCACTGACTTTAGCTGAATGGGCGCCAAGTTTCCTGCACCTATTCACCAACCTATTTATGGCATATCAGCAATAAATATCGCAAAACGCGATTAGCGCTTTAATATTGATCGCCGTCTGTCTCTGGATTTTATCTCTGGTTAGCGCGTTATCAACAACGCGGTTCACCGAGGCGATAAAAATCCTGCCAAAGAGGCGATATGCGGTAATATCGCTGGAAATCCAGCGATATTGAAGCAGCGATAGCGGGAACGCTTGATAATAGGGAGATGTGGATTCGGCCATAGAATCCACCTCCCATGATATGCATAGCTAAGTCGTTTTTTTTGCAGCCGCTAGTTTAAGGCGGTAATCGTGGTTAGCGCTACTTTTCTGGACGCAACGCGGGCATTGATAATAAGGAGAACCTGTCTTTGTGATACGTTTGTAGGTATAATAACTTCCACCAAACTCTAAATGACTCTCATAGTTCACAAAGTCTAAGCACTACTGCAGTGGAGCAGTAACTGGGATGACGCGATGTGTGTAAATTAACTTTCTGAAATGAATAGATTGGCGCATGCTCAATAAATTACAATCAATGTCAGTCTGGGTAATAGTATCAAACATCTGTCAATGGTTTGGTACTTATTACGAGAAAACTGGTTTGCAAAGCTGTGTTGCAAGGAGTTCTTAAAACCTAAAAACGTTTGTAACTTAAAGATATTACGGGAAGCACTAAAAGACTCCTTATTATGTGTTACATTTCCCATTTTTAAACTTTGACATTAAATAAACCGCTTGCGTTATGTTTTATTTTCTAGCGATTTGCTTTTGAATTAATTTTGTGATGCAGCATTGCCATCTACTGGTCAAATAAAATATAGCGTTAAAACAGTTTTACAAATATCTAATTTAATATCGTGCTAGTTAATAAAAGATTTATGTACTTTGAAGGTTGAGAATTTCTTTATTACACTATAACTGTTTATGAACTTCACTACCTTGTTTATATTGCTGCTGGTATAAACTATGGAATAGAAGTCTTGATCATACCCAACGGTGTTGTATTGAGAAATTCATGAAAAATAGAAAATGAATGTCGATTCAGTTTGGAAAAGTGAACTATGTGCATTGAGTCGCTAAACTCATGCTAATAAATATCACCTAAAGGAAGTCCGCTTAATGTATTGTTTTCCTCATGTGATCTCAGGGAGTCTTTATCAATCAATCATTCAACTTGTAAAGTGTGGTATTCCCCCTGAGGCTATCCAGGCACTGCAGTCGTGCTGCTCTCAGTTGAAAAGCCAAGTCTTGAATCCCTTTCTAAAAACCGTGAGTAAGGATGATGGGGCATATTACCAACAACTAGCGATAATTTTTGTCTCTAACTTGTTTAGAGACAAAAATTATCGCCGCATATCGGCGATTTTTATCGCAGATAAACCTTGCTATAAGCAAGGTTTATCGCAAATGCGATAAAAAACGGCCGCAATGCATGAATATCGCTGAAAAGTCCGCGATATTCATGCATTATCGAGCAAATGCTCTTAGCCATGTTATCCACCTCCCATTGGATAACATGGCTAAGAACTGCTCAGGGCAGGTGTTAGCTTTTGGAGATATTCGCGCTTAGCGCGAATATCTCCAAAAGTTGGTAATAGGAGATAGCGATGTTAGGGACTGTTTCCAGTGGCTAACATCTTGGCACGCCCACTTTGCATGTCATTAGTGATAAATATCACTGACATGCAAAGCGGGGCCCAAGATGGAGGTTATCTCCTATTAGCTGTCACTAACTGGTGTTAGCGACAGCTTGGTAATAGGGAGATAATTTTATCTCCGCTTTCTTGGCTTTTAAAGCCAAAAAAGCGGAGATAAACCCCCTTGATAATATGCCCCGATGTTTGCAAGTGGAAGTAGAAATCGTTCTAGGACTTAGCTCTGAGGTAGAAAAAGGAATGACTTCCACTGTAGCTTCGGCAGATGCGGGGAAACTTGTGCAAGGGTGAACAAGGTGGAGCAGAGTTGTCTGACGACTTGGTGGAAGTTCTGGTGGTGGTTAGTGTATGCTGGACACTGGTTGTGGAGGCGAATGTCAGCATCTTGAACTGGCATCTCTTCTGGATGGGGAGCCAGTAGAGGTTCCTGAAAAGGCTGTGATGTGGGAATATTCGGGGAGGTTAAGTATAAGTCGGGCCGCTGTATCTTGCATGGTCTGAAGTTTCTTGAGGAGTTGGGTGGTGGTTCCGGCATAGAGAGCATTTCTGTAGTTTATCCGGCTAGTGATGAGGGTTTGCAAGACAGTTTACCTGGTGTTAACTGGGACCCATCTGAAGATTTTCCCTATCGGTGTGGACTCAGGCAGAGGAGACCAGGTTGTTGACCTGATGCTACATAGCTAGTTTGCTATCCAGAACAATGCCGAGGTTGTGGATATCATCAGTTGGAGTGGGTGTGGGTCTGAGATGGGGGGGGGGGGCGCATCGTCAGCATTTCTATCTTGTCCATACTGAGCTTCAGGTAGTTAGTCCTCATCCATTTGGTGACGCTTGTCAAAGTGCTGCAAACATTTGCTCACGTGATGGCAGTGTTGCGATGCCACAGATGATGCACTTGGGCTTGGAGGTGAATAGTGGTAGGTGGCTTCTCTGGGTGCATCCTGTGAGGAAGGATGCATTCCATTGGAGAGCCTCTTCTTGGATGCCCACGTAGTGGAACCTTCTGATGAGGGTGTGGTGAAATACGGTGTCAAACGCTGCTGAGAGGTCAAGGAGGATCAAGGAGTTGTTTCACCTCGATCGAGGAGGCTTCTGATGTCATCGGTGGCAGCGATTAGGGTGGTCTCGGTGCTGTGGTTGGCGCAGAAGCTGAACTGGGAGGTATCGGGTAGGTTGTTTCTTTCTAGGAGTTAGGTGAGCTGATGGTAGGCGACCTTCTCAAGGACTTTGGTGGGGAATGGAAGCAGCAAGATGAGGCAGTAGTTTTTGAGTCTGCTTGGGTCAGCAACAGGTTTCTTCAGGAGGGGTCTGGCCTCTGCGTGTTTCCATGCTTCGGTGAAGGCCGCTGTGGTGATAGATCCATTGTGAATTGAGGTGCGAGCACCTCTGATTTCTTTGTGCCCGAAATTGAAGATGTGGTGGGGGTAGGGCTCTGTGGGTGCTCCTACGTGGATGGAGGTCATGACGGCTGTGGTGTTCTGTGTGGTGAGTATGTTCCAGGTGTAGAGCGGGTGGCTGTAGTTGGTGTACGTTGGTGTGATGAGGTTGTCGATGTCTGTGGATTGAAGTTGCTGTTGATGGCAGATATCTTGCTGCGGAAGTAGTTTGCTAGTGCGTTGCAGAGTTCTTAGGAAGGGGGAACAGTGTTCTCTTTGACTGAAGGACTGGAGAACTCTCTGATGTTGCTGAAGAGTTGTTTTGTGTAGTTGGCGCTCGCCTCCTTGTGGTCTGTCAGGTCTGCTCTTATTGTGTCCTTGAGTCGTTGGTGGTATTTGTTGAGAGCTGACTTGAAGGCTGCGTGGTCTGTGGAGTTCCTTTTGGAGTTCCATCATCTTTCAAGTTGCTTGCATCCATTTATGAAGGTCCAGAGATCGGGTGTGTACCAACTGGCATGTTTTGTGGATCTTCTGGTATTGGCAGGCTTTAAGGGGGTTGACTCTCTTTGCGCAGTTTGAGATCCAGGCAGAGGAGTTCTGGACAGCCTGCTCCATGGTGGTTGTGGTGTTTGGCCTGGTGGTGATGAGGGCATTAATCCACTGGGTTTCTGTCACCTTATTCTAGTTGCGGTGGGAGGAACTCACTGGCTTGAAGGTGGTGTCCAGGGACCTTCCGATGGTGAAGTGGATGATGGCATGGTCAATCCAGGTGAGTTCACTGACATGGCTGTACTTGACTCTGTCACTGGCTCTGAAGATTGGGTCAAACTTGTGTACTGTGCTGTGTATGGGGCTAGTGACCAGTTGGGTGATGCAGATGCTGCTCATGCTTTCCAGGAGGTTGGTGTAGGTGTTGTCATTGGAGTCATCAAGGTGGAAGTTGAGGTCACTGAGGAAGCTGTAATGCTTGGAGTCGATGGCTAGAAGGGTGAGGAGTTCAGTGATGGCATCGCAGAAGCCAGGGTGAGGTTGTGTGGGTCTGTAGGTGAGGGGGCCTCTGATGGTCATTTTTGTGTCAGTTTGAATTTGGAAGGTGAGATGTTCCATTATCAGTGTGGTGCCATTTTCCATGGTGAAGAGTTTCTTTGTGGACCATGTTGATGCCTCCAGAATGTTTGTTGATGCGATCCCCGTGTATGGTCTTTTAGCCTGTGGGCGTTGCGATGTCGGGGGCTGAAGAGGAGCTGTGCCTGGTCTCGGAGATGAAAATCACATCGAGGTGAAGGTGGATTACTCTGGCGTGCTTGCAGAGGGACCGGGCATTGAGCAAGATGCACTGGAGCTGTTCAAAGGTGTTCGTGGTCTGCGGGGAGGGCATGGCGAGGGTTCCTGTGTGGGCAGGAGGTCCTGCATTGCATGTTAATTGGTGGCAGATGAAGAGTTCCTCCATTGATTGGGGAGAAGTGATGCAGCAGATATTGTTGCAGCATCTGGGATCTAGGGCTAGGAGCTTTGTGATACAGTATCAGTGGGTGGCCGGAGGTCCAGACTTCCTGGCACTGGACATGGTCCAGACACAGACAGTCTTGCCTTTGGTGCGCAGGCGGCCAGGCTGCTTCACGCCCCCCCTGTGGCCTCTATTAAGTAGGTTCTGGGAAAGGGAAAGCACTGTGTGACAGGAAGCGGGATGGGGAGAGGCGAAAACAGCGGGAAACGAGTGGTGAGTCTGGCTGGCTTGCTAAAACTGCAAAAAAAAAGTTAATAGCATCAAAACCAGTGAACTATGAGAAAGGGCTAACTAAGTAGGAAAGGAAATGACTAAGCTGGCGCAGATACAAAGAAACAAAGCAACGTGACTACAGCTAACTAACAGGAAAGGTAGGGGCATATTATCAAGGACGGTGTTAAAAGATCACTGGTTTAGCAGGAGAAAACTGCTGCTAAAGCGGCGATAATGGGCTTGATATTATGCCCTGGAGAATTCCAAAAGAGGCCCATGTTCACACCAGAACATGGACTTCTATTGGAATTCTCAAGGGCATATTATGAAGCCCATTATCGCTGCTTTAGCAGCAGTTTTCTGCCGCTAAACTGGCGATCATTTTTAACACCGTTCTGAAATTATGCCCCCTAATGGCTAAACCTGCACAGAGAAAAGCAAATTGAAGTGACAACAGTAAGGCGGGAGCGGTGGCCAGTGGTGAGCAGAGAGGAAAGTGGCAGCATCCCCGAGGGGGAGTTGGCACAAGGACCTGATGTAGAGTTTTATGAATGCCATACATAAATAAAAAAAGATTGGAGAATTTATTTGTAATAAATGCTTTAAAAATTGTGAGTACTTATAAACAGGTTTTTGCGCAAAAATAGAAATTTTGCGAGCAGCAATAATCAGGCCAATCGGGCTAGATTTATAAACATTTGAAACAACGCAGCAACACAACTTGCTGAGCTGTGCTGCACTCCGTCAAATGGAGAGAGCATAATGTGCCATATTTACTGACATATGGCATGTTCCTGCTCTCTCTTTACACTTGTGACTGCCAAATGCCAACCCAGGTACACTTGTGCCATAGTGCACTGGTATCTGCATTACTGCCAGGATTGTCTTTGTGCAGGAAGGGACACCTTTCTACACAAAAACAATTCTGAAAGCCATTTCCTCTTTCTGTGTATAATAAACATATTTCTCCTTGCTACGCCTCTGTTGAGAAGGCATACACTTATGACACATTCCCAGGTGTACTAGTCTTAGTAAATCTGGGAATGCACCAAACACCATTGGTGGATGTGTGGAAACACCCATGCTCTGCCCATGGAATGCCTTCCCCTGAAAGAGCAACGCAAGGCAGCAACTTGCGCTGTCTTGCATTACTCCAGATTTACTAAGCCACACAGAATCATGCAATGGGGCTCTGTGTGGTTTAATACATCTGATTTAAGGGTGTGTGTTGCCTTGTGTCACCTTGCATGATGCAAGTGCAACTCAAGCCCTTGATAAATTTGGGTCTAAGTGTCTGTATGTTTTAGGGTGGTAGTGTTAAATGACCTCACCAATCGGCAATACAATGAAAAATTCACTGTGAAGAAAAAATGTAAATAATTCTTCACTAAGTTAATTTCAACTTCATTCAGACACACAGAGGCCTATTCACAAAGAAACTTTTGAGTACCCCTGTAGTACTCTTTTACAGACTCTTACATGCCTTTGTATTATTGCCACAAACCACCAAAAAATAGGAAAACATGAGAGTTTTCAGGGAATTGTAGTACAAATGGAAAGGACTGTGCAGTCTGTGCCCCTTTACTAATAGGGAGTTGGGCACTTCAAGGCAGATTCAAAAAGGCATGGAAGAATACGTAAAAAACATACTCCTGTAGTACTGCTTCTCATACTCACAAATGTTTTTGTGAATCATCCCCAGGATAATGATATGCATGTGCAAAGAGAACCTACTATATCCGCTTGCATTAAAATCCATGACTTCAGACAATGGATGAAACAACTACTCTTCAAAAAATAATTTGAGTCCTTGCCCATTCCATCCAACAGTTAACCCCTTCCATGCTGATGAAGAACCCCAGCCGTCATGCACTACGGTGCTCGTGTGCTGATGACTGTTGGGGTTCGTCACGGCCCACCCCTGTTCGTGCTGTTTACAGCACACCAGGGGAATCGCGGCCGCATGGAAAGGGTTAATAGGCACCTTCCTCAATTGACACCAGCTCTGAAAATGATATTTCATAGCACTCATCTATGATGAGAGGATAAACAGTCAATAAGTCAGCTACCTCTGCTATCACTCATTGACTTTGGCGGCTGCCTTTTGGCTAATCTACTGCTATAGAAATATCACATACATAAATACATACATGGTAGTGTACAATGAGTTGCAGGCCTTTAATAAGGTTTTATGTCTGAGTAGTAGCGTCTTAATCCCTTGCTGTGCAGAATAAAAGATTTGTTGCTCTCTTCACAGTCTGTGATGTTGCAGTCATTAGATTTCCTCTACTTGGTGACTGTAAAGCTATCTGACTTTTTCACGGTGGATCGTCTAACATCTCCAGAATCAGATCTTTCTTCAATCTTGGTAGGAGCTTATTAAGTAGGGGTTCCTTGACTACTGACATGAGCTGTGGTACAAATACTTATTTTATCATAATTTTAACTGTGTGTATTTCCTTCCCTTATTTCTAGGTTTTCGTCCTGGTAGTGGTCCTGAAACCCCATCCAATCTCTAGATAGTGGACAATATACATGGATCATACTGAGTTCAGGAATATCTCTCAATGTAGAGATAAGTCAGACCCACCCCAAACCTGCTACGCTTACCATGCGTTTCCATATGCAGGCATGCTCACAGGCCACCTTCTTCTGTCACTGTCGGCTGTTCCGAATAGTTGCATTGTTCAAAGATATTGTTAACATTTAATAACACTTTGCGCTGGGTTTGCTTAAAAAAAGTGGCACTCAACCAACACAAAAGACTGAAATGGGAACCACTTTTTCACTCAAAATAAGTTTAGCACTGGAAAAAACCCCTAGAAAAACGCAAATTAGCAATGTGTGCTGTTTTGTACTACTTTGCATCAAGACAGCATACCATAGGTGCTCCATCCGCATATCTAGGGAAACACCCATACATTTTGAAGCCCATTCCTATCTGCCAACTGACAGGGATTTTCAACAAAAAATTAAACCTCCTCGAGTCAGGCATCCTGTCGCACAAATGTTTTCTTTTCTTTTTCCAACTAGGCATTTATGCTGCGAGGAAAAGTGTTAAACTTTGTCAAAACAGACAAGTCACCGGGCTGCCCTTCGTTGTTTCACAAGGAAAGGGCAGCAATATGCTGTATTTAACTGGATAGGATGCATTTCCATCCTTGTCCCTATTCTGGCTCTGTTTCCGCTGCCTAGCACCAAAGCAGGCACCTTTGCACCATGGGGCACCCTTGCACCATGGTGCACTTCTTCACTATAGTGCACCCTTGTACCATTGTGCAAGGGTGCTTGTGTTGCCTGCAGCATTGCTTTTACGCAGGAAGGAGCACATTCCTGTACAATAACAATCCAGAGAGGCATATTCCTCTTTCTATGTGTGCTGTAGAATGCAACACATTTAGAAAGAGAAAGCAACGAGGAGAAATAAGTATATTTCTCCTCGTTACACCTCCCCAGGGAAGGAGTACCCTTTTGCCACATTCCCAGGTTTACCAGTTCTGGTAAATCAAGTCAAGTCATGTTTATTCGATCATCAGTGATAGAGCGCTTACAGCACTCTGAATTGTAGGGGTGCGTTATATTCATGGTTTAAATGCACTCACATATATTCTGTCGTTTGCAGTGTTTTACGCTTATTAAAATGCATTTATTCAAGTCACATGAACATTTGTAATGTAGTGTGCACATTTAAGTAGGACTTTGTATGTGTTATAAAAGTCTATATTTCCTGTATGCATAATGTGCAGGATGATATTATACCCATATAATGTAACCATGTACTGTTAAAGTTGCCTGCACTGTAGACCCAAACTGCAGGTTGTTGTTAATTTCGATATTCTTTGGTTGCCCAAGAATTAATTAAATTAATCCTTTTGTATGGGAAGACAGTATGTTCTCATCCTTCTGCAGGTGCAGGAATTCGACCTCGTTATTCTTAGATTAAAGGAGATACCAGGAATGTCTTTAAAGAAGACTAGAAGGCAAAAAAAGAGGACGCCTTTTGTTTCTGGCTGATCTGGGAACCAAGGCCACAGAGCAGGAGCTGAACAACATTGGTCATGTGGAAAAGTACAGACAGATGAGACTGAAAACTTTTTTATGTAAGTTGCCTGCACTGTAGGCCCTAACTGCAGGTTGTTGTTCATTTCGATATTTTTTGGTTGCCCAAGAATTAATTAAATGAATCCTTTTTTATGCGAAGACAGTAGGTTCCCATCCTACTGCAGGTGCAGGAATTCGACCTTGTTATTTTTAGATTAAAGGATAAACCCGGAATGACTTTGAAGAAGACTAGAAGGCAAAAAGGCAGGACACCTTTCGTGTCTGGCTGATCTGGGAAACCACGGCCACAGAGCAAGAGCTGAACATCACGGCTCCTGTGGAAAAGTACAGACAGATGAGACTGAAAAGTTTTTTTAGGTGATATATTGGGGGCGGAACATTGTCTTTTTGTATGATGTGCAGGGACATTGAAGGGAGACTCCTGCATGTTTCGGAAGAGAAAGAGCATCTTAGAGCGAGCTCCATAGCCTTAAGGTATCTGACCCATTTGACGTGAGTACTTCTTAGGAAGTCAACACCTGCTGACACATTTGGGGTATGATATAAGGGACATAGGCAGGACCCTCAGTGAGAGCAGTGTAGTGAAAGACAACTTTTGTTTTCCTTCCTCATGTAAAAGGATTTGGACTCAGCTTCAATTCTGGGTTGCAGTTTGATTTTGGAGTTCATCACATTATGCCTTTTATGCTAAATGAATTATATTCGTAGACTCAGCTCTGCATTGATTTTCATGTGCCTATAGTCTCTGATATTAAGGTGTGTTTCCATTCAATTATTTTTGACCTTATAATAAAATCCATCAACGGAAATTCAGAGTCTGTGGTCCTTAAAGCATGATTACTTTGTAAGTATAATCTTGAATTATTTACTCCCCTTCACCACTTTCAGCAAGCAAATAAAAGAACATCAGTGCTGAATTTAGTAGGGAAGGCAAGGACTAAATTTAGTGTAATCAAATGGTAACAGGGGATGGTTTGCCTCTAAAAGTGAGGGGAGCATGAGGGATTTAGAGTAAAAAACAGAGAACAATTGGGCTCTGGACATGGAGTAGATGACGGCGAAAAAACGAAGATTGATGGAGGTCGGCAGATTTTGATGGTGCGGCAGAAACGGTGGTAGTGTGAGTATGAAACTGTGTGGTGTGCTAGATTGCGGTGATGAATTAATTGTGTGATGTCTTGCGAAGTTGGGTGATTGTGTGTTAATCGGTTTACTAGTCCGGACACGTGCGGATCAGGAAGTTTGGTGAGCGGACTCAAGAGAAGTCCAAGATCCCGGGATAGTCTTGTATCTGTAATTGTCCGATCAAAATTGTGGGTGTCAAGAAGCGCTATCGATGATCCACTTGTGATAGGGAACTTTGTGTGAATGTAAGAGTATGTTGCAGTAGAAAACCTCAGGTACCGGGGGGTGGCCTATGGCGATTGAGTGACCAACGCAGGTCGGGTGTAACAGCAGACGAACGTTCTTGTAAGAGTGTTCTATCGATCTTTTAGCGGACGGACAATTACTTGTTTATGTAACTGTAAGTTATTGTGGCTGTGTTAGGAAGCAGTTACTTTGGTTTAATAACTTTTGGATATTCCGTTACTTGTGTACGAATGTGTGAGCAAGTGTACGGAGTGAAATTGTAAAGGAGGGTGAGCCGCTGCTATGAGGGAGTTGTGAAGTCCGTGCTGGGATAGGTCAGTTGGTGTAACGCTGCGCTGGGATAGGTAGAAGTTCGTCCAGAGTTGAATATTGATGTTTGGATTTCAAATAATTGATTATCACAATGAAAGATTTTAAGGTGTTGCGTGATTTGTGTAGAGGTGACACAGGGGTGGTTACTCGGGTGGGAGAAGAAGCTCCACCAGAGGATACCCTGGCACATTACATGGCAACCTATGTAGGACTCCATACTATAGTGTGGCTGCAAAATTGGCATTAAAAACAGAGAAAGAGGGAGAATTGACTTTCCCTCGTCATATGTCATTTCAGATGGAGGTGCTGTATCAGCTGAGAGGAAGGATGTCTTCTCAGAAACCTCCGCCTAGACCGACGCAATTTGAGCATTAAATGCGTGAATGAGAGCAGCAATAGCAAAGAGAAGAGAAGATACACAGGGAAGAATGAAGAAAGCAATGAGGCCATATGAGGATGCTAGGTGGAATGCACAATTGAAGAGGTGAAGACTATTCACCATAGAGGGAGAGTGCTTATATCCATTTAGATTGCTAAAAAGAGGGTCTGAAGGACAGAGTAAGACAGAGGAGGACAGTGATACAGATGATAGTTTCCTTGAAAGACTGATAGCAGAATGTCCTCCATCTAGTGACTCTAGGTTGGAGCCGGAGAAAACACAGCAATCGGAAGAAGCTTTAGGAGGGGGTTGAATGGGTTCAGAGGAGCAAACAACCGGAGTAAGATGGAGAATGTCAGTGGGAATATGAATTCCAGGGGGATTTTGAGGGGCAGGGTACTCAGCCCCTGAGCCAGATGAAACAGCATGTGCCATGCGGTTACCAGAGTCTCTAACGGTACCAGTTACCATTGGACCTGTGGTTTCAATGTATGACTCTAGAGAGAGGGCAGGTGGAAGTCAACAGCTAACAGGAGGAGAAGAGACTATGGGCCCGATTCACAAAACTAACTTAAGACAAAATCCTAAACTTACTACTTTTGGTATTCACAGAAGTTAGGATTTTGTCTTAAGACAGACTTAAGACAGACTTAAGACAGAATCCTAACTTAAGTCTGTCTTAAGTCTGTCTTAAGTCTAACTTAAGACAAAATCCTAACTTTTGTGAATAGCAAAAGCAGTAAGTTTAGGATTTTGTCTTAAGTGAGTTCTGTGAATCAGGCCCAAAGTCTGGAGGGAGTCTTACAATGAGTGGAACGGGAATGGCTCAGATGCCAGTGGAAGCTAGTACTCCACTTCCAGCTATGGCTGATCCATCAAGGATGGGCAGTGGATCGGAACGAAGACGAACAGGAGCTTTGGCAAATTCTAGTTCAGATATCACAATGTGGGTTCCACCAGTGAGGGAGTCAAAGATACAGAGAGAGGACATAGACATGAGACGAGAAACGCCTAGAGTAATGGTCGAACCCCAGAATTTGTGTGAAGGTAACCATTGGAGAAGTCGAAGTTGTGAGAGAGAAAGTCGCCCAGTTTTTAGAATGGAGGAGGGTAAAGAACTAAGGAGAGCACACAGTTGTGGCAGGGAAGAAGCAGGAAGTGAAAGAGGTCAGAGAATCATACAAGTGGCAATGAACGCACCAGTGATAGATGTGGTACGATTAAAAGCTGAAATAGATGAAGTGATAGAAGGGAATTTGCCATTGGACAGGATTGAAACATATGACCCAACTGAGTTGCTATTTGTAGCTAAGGATGTTAATAAAAGGCAAAGTGAGCTCATGAAGCATTGGTACAGTTGGCATGATTGTATGATGTGTGTTTGACCAAGACGAAACTGATGCAGGGAAGCTAAAGATTGAATTATACTGATCAACACTTGAAAGGAAAGTGGATGACAGGATTAAAGGCACAAATTAGAGATTTGATCATCGCAATGCCACTTTGGAGAGAACTAGATAAATGGGAAGAAAGATGGTATAAAAAGAAAAGTGCCAAGAAAGTGATAGGAGATACTCTGCCTCCAGGTGAAGGGATGGGAACAGCAGGAAATTTCCCTCTGAGAGAAGTTGTTAGACTTGGCATCTTTTGGCGTGTTTCCCCTGACTTTTTGCTTCCTGACCTCCTGGTTTTGACTCTGTTTTTGCTGGTGTAATGATTCTGCGCACTTTCCTCACTGCGGTCCAGTGGTAAAGTGCAAGTGCTCCTGCATAAAATGTGTTGTGGATTGCTGTTTCCATGAATGGTATATTTGATTTATGTGTCAGTCCCTAGTAAAGTGCACTGCGTGTGCCAAGGCCTATAAATAAAATGCTGTACTGGATTGTGCCACCCACGCAAACAGCCTGTAAAGTGAAACTCTGGCCTGCCATCACAGAGCCCATGCGCAGCCTGGGGCTGCCGTGTCGACTTGGCGAGTGCACACACTTACAAGTCCCTAAACCTCCCTTTTCTACATGTGAGTCCCCCCTGAGGTACCACATGAGCAGGGTGCATTGTATGTAAAAGTTAGGACATGCCCTGGTGTGTGTGGCATGTCCTGATAGTGAATTACAGCCTACTTCGTTTTTCACTATTGCAAGGCTACCTGTACCCCATAGGCCAGAATGGATAGTTTGATCATTACATCCTATTATCCTAACTGACTCAGGGAACATGGTAGAAATTAGCGTTTAGTATGCCTAAACTCAGAATGATAAAATATATCTTTTAAGTGAAGTTGGTTCTTATATTCTCGGTTAGAAAATACCAATTTTAGAAAGTAAGTATTTTCTGACCTAACCATCCAGCCTGCCTCTGCTAGCGTGTGTATTGTCTTTCTGGTTTGTGAGTGACAGGGGCTGGGGGAGACAGGGTGAGTTAGTTGGGCTGAATAAGCACAACTACACCTAGATGGGTGGGAGGAGTAGCGCCTAGGTCTGAATAGGGCTGAGCTCACCTTCCACAATGCTGGCTCCACCTCCTGTGGTGTGTCTGAGGACCCTGGCCCACACTTACAAAGGTAGAAGGTGCACCCTGACAGAATGCACCCCGAACTTGTTTGAACTAGGTCCAGGCCCCCCTGCCTTCAGAGGACAAAGGAATTGCTGGTGTAAATTTTGGGGCCCAGACCCCAAGACTTTAGATTACTTCTGAAAGAAGGAACCTGCCAAGAAGAAGAGCTGGAAGAGTTTCCAGGAGGAGTACTGCCCCTTTGCTGTGTTGTTGCTTTGTTGGCCTGCAGCTGCTGCTTCTGCCTTGGGCAGTGAAAGGACTGGACTGAACTTTCTCTACTTGTGCTGAATATCTCCAAGGGCTTGAGGTAGAGCTTGCCCCCCATTCACGAAGTCTCAGGAACATCAAAGACTTCAAGCCTGATGCCGTCTACCACGCCGCTGCCGACACCGTGTCCTGAAGGCACCACAGAGAGCACCGCCGCAATGCTGCACCGTAACAATGGTCTCACTGACGACGCCTGCCTCCACCGAGCCGCTGCCTGCACCGTGACCTGTGGGCACCGCACTCCGCACCGCCTCGCTTCACGACAACGTCTTGGGATCCCCGATGACGTCGCTCCACGCTAGACTCAACGCTGCTGCTTGCACAGAGGTTCGGGGGCACCGCTCGTAAAGTAATACAACGCACCGCCCTCATTCCGCACCACCGCCTTGGCCTACAGACGCCAGTGCCACCGACTCCAGTTGTCAGCTGACAACAGCCGATGACAACGCCACCGCTGCTGCACCGTGACCTGCCAGCACGGTGATGAGCACTGCCTTCATCTCACACCGCGACCCTGGTCTCACCGACGACGCCATCTGATGACACCACCAGGCCGCTGCTCGTACTGCGATCTGAGGGCACTGTACGCTGCACCACTGCACTTTGCACCGCAGCACCCGTCTCCTGCCAACGCCAGCACTCCTGATTCCATCAGAGAGGAGATCGACCTGCAATAGGCGTGACAACAAGAGATCACCGACGACCTGCATCTCTGAAAGTTACTGTTGGCAGGTCTTCCCAACACTGCAGCGGACCCGCTATGCCGCGGCCAGCCAGAACTGTATGGACTTGCTTGTTCACGACACTGTGATAGCCCGGACGGAGCTATCAACATCAAGGAACTGTGCTTTCAAGACATCTTGCAACGCAACTATTTTAAAAGAACTGTACTGTGGAATTCTTTTTGTATTTGGTCTTGTATGAGTATATAAAAATATTGGATATTTTTCTAGACTCGTGTGGTGTCTGTTTGTAGTGCTTACACTGTATTACTGTTGGTTATTTGCAAATGCTTACACACTGCCCTACCAAGGGGGTGAGCAGGGGTTATTTTAGGAGTGTAACTTCCTTATCCTAACTAGAGTGATGGTTCCGGGCTGACTTCGGTGCAAACCTACAGAAAGGGGGGTATGTACATGTGCCATGGAGCAGGGGTGATTTGACAGCTTTCACTAATGATTTTCCTCGCCTGAGGGAGAAACCTGGCGATTGGTATAAACAAATTGATTGTTTTGTCCAGATTTTGAAGGTATTATGGATTGATTTGACTAGCTTATTTGACATAGTGGTCCCAGGGGATTTATGGACGGCAAGTAAGGTTCCCTTTGATTGGCCTGTTGCAGAACCAGCTAAAGATGTGGTGACTCATGTTCGTTCGGCTGTGGCAATGAAGAAATATGAACAGGTGATTACGTGGTTGCAGTCTAAAGTGGCCCCCCAGACTGTTGATTGGCTTAAAATCGATCGTACTACTCAAGATCCTAAGAAATCGGTACATGACTATTATGAGAGACTTTTTGTGGCCTTTAAACAACATAGTGGATTGGATACAGTTGAGCCAAAAGATATGGGACAGTTTGTTTCAAAGTTTGTGTTAGGATTGAGAGCTGATATCAGTTTGATGATACAGCCCCACTTGATATGTTGGCAGAAAAAATCTGTAGGCGAAATCTTGCGTTACGCAAAATATTGCAGTGTACAGGTAGGAGCCGCACAAAAGAAAACAAAGGAAAAATTTATGTTGGTACAGTTGAGGAATGAGGCAATGCCTGATTGGATGCAAGGAGTTGGAGGAGCAATGGGTAAAGGAAGAGGAAGTGGTAGAGGAATGAATCAACAGACAGCACCTTACCCTGGACAGGGAAGAGGAAGGGGTATTGATGCCGGTATGGGAGGTGATTGAGTAGCAAATCAGAAAAAAGTCATAGCGTGTCATTATTGTAAAAAATTGGGCTTGGAAGCGTGAGTGTCAATTGAATCTAGCAAATCAAATGCAATCTGAGGGAGAGGGACAGATGACAGAAGGTTTGAACACTGTAACAAGACCATGGTCCATGAATGGGGGAGGATGTGAGTCACAAATGCAGATTCCACAACCTCCGAGAATACTCACAAGTAATCAGGTATATCATCAGATGCCTTACTTTGAGATACAAGACAGATTAGATCAGATACAAGATCCTCATGAGTGTCAGAGAGTGGTGCAGGGAGAGTGCACTTTGGGTGCTACCCTAGAAGTGGATCAAAGTGGACAGTTTGTAGATGCAGAGGTGAATAGACATCCTGTTACCTTTTTGTTAGATACCAGAGCTGCACGCTCCAGAGTAAGGACAGAAGTGGTCCCAAATATATCCCTGTCAGGAAAATCGATTCAAGTGGTAGAAGTTACCAATTTGAGAATGACTAACCCGGTAAAAAATGAGTTACCTGTGAGAATAGGACCCTTCCAAGACAAACATCAAATTGTGGTGTGTGATTCCAGCCCAGTCTGTCCATTAGGACAAGATCTTTTGTGTAAGCTAAATTGTGCCATATCTTGCACACCGAGGGGTGCGGAGTTGCAAACCTATGATGACAATGCTGATTTTGAAATGGCCAATATGAGCTTGTGTGCCGAAATGTTTGTGTTTCTCACGATAGAGGACTTACCCCATAAACTGAGAGACTCCGTTTCCCCGAAGGTGTTGGATTTCACGGATGAGGAAATAGGATTGATCCAAGGGGTTAAACCTGTTAAGATACAGGTCAAACCGAATGCTGAATTCACATGAATTCCGCAGTATAAATTGACTCCGGAAACTGTGGCTGGAATAAGACCTGTAATCAAGTCTATGATTGGGCAAGGCATTCTGAAGGAGATAGGAGGAATTTCCTGTAACTCACCTATAATGGGACTACAGAAGCCTAGTGGCAAGTACAGAATAGTGCAGGATTTGCACAGGGTCAATGAAATCGTGATCCCATGTTGTCCTGTGGTACCAAATCCAGCTGTTATTTTATATCAGATACCATGTGAGGCAGAATGGTTTACAGTTATAGATCTCTGTCAGGCATTTTTCTCCATACCATTGCACGAAGAGAGCCAATATAGTTTTGCATTTCGGATGGACAACGGTGTGTGAACATGGTGTCGGGTCCCTCAAGTGTATACAGAAAGTCCCTCTATCTTCTGGCAATGTTTGAAAATGAATTTGGAGGGGCTGGTAATGCCCCAGACCTCAGTCCTGGTTCAGTATATCGACGACCTGTTGGTATCGTCAGAGACTGAGGATGCTTGCAGGATCGATACAGTGGTTTGGTTTAATCATTTGGCAGAGAATGGACACAAGGTGTCCCCCAACAAGCTTCAGTATTGTCAAACAGAAGTGCAGTATTAAGGTCACCAGATTGAGAAGGGAAAACGAAGGGTGTCACCAGATCGCATAGAGAGGATTCTGCAATTGGGAACTCCGAAAACACAGAAAGAAGTCCACATGTTTTTGGGAATGGTCGGCTATTGTGGACAGTGGATCCCAAATTTTTCTTTGCAAGCAAAGATACTATTGAAGTTGATTTGAAAGGATATCAGTGATCCAGCACCAGGGGATAATGACTGCTTGAGAGCCTTCCACAAACTGAGAGAGAGCCTATGTCGCGCTCCAGTTCTGGGAATGCCAGATTACAATAAAGCGTTTTTGCTCTTCTGCTGTGAGAAGGAAGGATGTGCATTAGCGGCACTTGTACAGACACATGGAGGTGCCTGTAGACCAGTGGCTTATTTTTCCTCTACATTAGATCCAGTAGGTTCTGCGTTGCCCGGACGTCTCAAATCCGTTGCTGCAACAGGTGTCAGCATTGAGAGATGTGAAAGCATAGTGATGGGTCGTCCACTTATTGTTTATGTGCCACATTCAGTAAAACTGTTAATGACATGCACAAATACACAATATTTAACAAATAACAGATTTACAAGGTATGAGCAAGTTATATTGGCTTCTGAAAATGTTACTCTGAAACGCTGTACCACCTTGAATTCTGCTACATTGTTACCTCTTCCGCAAGAGGAAGCAGACGATTGTGAAGAGCATGCCTGTCTGGATGTTACTGAGCTATCTACCAAACCCAGACCTGACATTGTCAATGAACCATTGCTGAACTTGATTTGATCCTTTTTGTTGACGGTTCATGCTTAAGAGACAATGAAGTGTGTTTGAGAGCAGCTTTTGCTGTGTGTACCATCTTGGGGTGATTGAAGCTGCCTGTTTGAAAAGAGTATACTCTGCTCAGGTGGCCGAGATTATTGGTCTGATACATGCCTGTACCATTGCAGATGGAGTCCGAGTGACTATCTATTGGTGGAAGCTGGATAATTTTTAAATTAAATTACATTTTTAATTAAAGGTGCTTTTGGGCATTAGTTGCGCTCTACAAGTTTTAGTTACATTACATTACATTCCAACTGCTGTCCGGAACGCATAGTCAAAAAGACCAGTCAACTCCCAGGAGGCTCTGATACCAGAAAATTAGTGAGTTTACAAAACTCTTCCCTCCTTCATTTTGACCATAAATGTTTCAAAAACCAACAAATAAATATTTTGGGTCCCCTTCAAGAGGGGGTGCTCTTAAGAAAACCATCCTCTGCTACTAAAGTTTAGTGGGAGCTGAACCCCAGAGATTTCTTGAATCCCAAAATAACAAAACCCCAATATTTGCTTTAGGCAGTTCAGCTCCCCAACCCCCCCATTGATCTTGCAGCAAGAGACCACCCTCCACTTTAGTCAGACACATTTAGCAGAGTATAATCATTGTAGAAACTGGAACTGCTCAAGAAATGAGTTCTAGATCAAAATTAAAGTTGCAGGGTTTACACAGAATCGTTATTTGAACATTACAGGGAAATGCTAATTTTAGTCATGAAGATTCAGAAATACAAATCATGACAGAACCCTAACAAATGTCCTTCAAAATTCTAAATGTCAATCTTGTGAAGGGAACTGACAATATCTCAGTAAGACAAAAAGTGTCAGTAAACTCAGAGTCTCTACAAAGTCTATGCATATTAATTAATACAACTGCAAATTCAGCACATATTTGTAATTGGCAAATCATAAACAAATTCGTAAGTTCAAAAGGTCCTCAACACTAACTCATTTCTTATGGTAAGAGAAATCTACTTCTTACTTCCTTAGCAACTGCACTCCAGAAATGTTCAATCCAATATGATAATGTAAAATGTGCCAGCAAGAGAATTTGTTTTATATGAGCTAATCACAGATCATAGACATGTGTATTATTCACACCTGATAGTCTATTCCAACCTAATGGGTATTTGTTTGCTGCAATTTCAGTCTCACATTTGAGACAAAAATAAAGAAATGAATCAAAAGAAGAGAAAAAAGCTACACAGGAAATTGGTTCTATGAAAAATGTATTATTATATATATTTTGAAAAGGGTACAGCTCAATATTTAAAATTGATCATTAAATGCATTCAAAGGAACAGGAATCAAATCAATTTCTACTTCAATCCATCTGAACTCAAGTCCAATCCTACATCAATTATAAACAACAGCTTCTGTATTACAACAAAGAAAACGTCGTTGTCAAAACTTAATCAAAATGTGAAAGATATGGACGTTCAAGTCGACGTTTCGGTCTTATGTTCGTTCACTCCTTAAGACCATCTTCAGGAAAACAAATATTTACATAAAGATGTGACCCCCTGGTTAGTCCTTTTCTCACTTTGGACTGGTGGAAAGGTTTTTGTGATTTTGACTCAGTCTTCACGTATATTAAAAACCTGATCAGTCTGTTTGTCACTTTAGGCCTGCTGAATGAATGTTCGTTTTTTCGCATTCGTCTTCGTTGGTAATTGAACACTTGCTGTGTTTCTTCCTACAACGCCGAAACGACTGTTCAAAATGCGGCGTAGTCAATCCAATATGAAACATTTATTAAACAATAGCCCATAGAATCAAATTCCATTGCTCGCTTACATCGGAACTTCTATCGGAAATCTTTCAAAATCATACTTTTTCTTCACAATTGAAAGTTCCGTTCACAGTACACACTTTTCTACTCTCTGTATTACTAGAATCTATTGACGTCATTACCATGCTCTGCAGAAACTGTGAGAAGAGAAGACTTGTAGCAGGCTGCTGATTGGTAGGGAAAACGAGCAGGAGCAGGATGAGTAGAACTCCAGTAACTACATCCAATCCAATTAAACAGTGTCGGCACAATAAAACAATACTATCTTTGTTTACACACACATAATTTAAATAATCATCTCAAAATCAATAATTCATTGGTTACGGTCATATGCACCATCAAAATTACAAATTTGCACAAATATTTGTTAGCTAAAATTTGCACATTTTAAAAATCATTAAGAAATTCAGCAAAAATAGGTAAGTGAATACATAAAGTCTGGGGATATACCACCTCAAGTTGAATTTGGTGTCCAAATAAAAGGAGTGGAGGATCCGCACCTCGCACACCGCTCCGGCACTCCAACGATAGGCAATCAGGACAAACCTTTACCGGCGGCACTGTCTCCAGGGTCTTCCGACCATTGCCCCTCGCAGGGATCCCCTTGCCTTGATCTTACCGGCGAGCTCACTCAGCTTCCACTCCCCGGCTGCAGCAGAGCCTCCAGGCAACTCCAGTCCTCGCTTCAGATCTGCACTACCATGCAGCGGATAACCACTGGAGTTGGGTCATTAGCTTCCGCCTGCACTCCGAAACTAGTGTAGGTGTTTGGGGCCTGATTTGTGTCCAGATTATATGGCGGATTTACTGGGGAGTCTACCCTGCCCTCGGAGCTCTCTCAAGCAACAGCCATCTTGCTCGGCTGCAAGCCACGCCCCTACACATTACCCCTTTTAAAAGTAAAATTTGCTTCGACATCTGAGGGTGTCCGCCCATTACATGCGCGCACCCCAAAAGCAAGGGTGAACAACAGTACTGCCCAACATTGGTACATCTTTTAAAAGCTGGTATCTGAAGCTTTTTAACACCTCTAACGTGTTCTTCCTCCTGAACTATTTCCTGTACATAATCTACTGGCTCAAAGGTTGTGTTAAAATCACCGGCTACAATAAGATAATACTCTTTTCTGGAATCGTCAAGGAAGTTTGTGAGCGTAGTTATTGTATCTGAGGGCCTGTTGGGGCTACTAAACTGATTGTATAAGTTAATTCATCTGACATGGGTATCCCCTATGAGCGCTAGCAAATCCAAGCCAAGGATCTCCCATGAGCCTATATCTAGATGGTAAATTTTGCAAGCCAATGTGGTCTTGACCCATATCAACAAACCATCAGCAGGTCTGTCAGCTGTTCACTGTCTGGCTTCTATACTAAATGTGGTATAATCCACCCTATGTATCTGTCCTGTTTCCCAGGTTTCTTGGAACAAACATATATGGCTGCTGTCCACTTGTTTACCCCACTCCGGGTCATTAAGTTTCAACCCTATCCCTACAATATTCCAAGAAATAATATTCAGTTGCGAGTCATCATTAGGGCTTCCCTGTAATGGGTGTCCTATTAGGGGGCCTCCTCTCATTGAGACTTGGGTGGGTGCACGATAATCAAGTAGGCCAGCTGGGGTGAGTTTCACTATTCCATTTGAAGTGTTGTTCATAATGTCCCCCACAAATTGACTAAGCTGTGCCATGCCATGAGCCACCATCAGATTAGCATACCTTGACTTTAGTCAGTCTGGCTTTTCCAGCTTTGTGAGTACTTGTTATCTTTTGCTAGTTGCAAGAGAGAATTGTTCATTTCTTTTCTGCAGATCCAGCACTGGTTGAGCATTTGGTGAGGTGACTGGGCCATAGGGTTTTAGATGTCTATAAAAGAAACCCAGCAGCATTATGCCAATCTCATGCTCACAAACCCCACCTAGTTGGATTCCTCCTCCTTCTGAGCAATAGTCCTGTCGGGTCTGGGGATCAGTAGTTTAACACAATACAGTCTCCATGGGTAGTCTTACATAGGGGACCAACCCAGCTCACTCTTCTAACAAACAGTATGTTGTGGTATTGGAGATAGTGAAATCTGTATTTTGGGATAGCCAATGGCATACTTTTTTCCTTTTCAGTATGCTTGTAGTGTCTTTAAAATTCCCCTTGAGCAGGGGGACATTAGTTAAAATCACTATGTATGGACAGCAATCTGGTGGAAGATCCAGGATTGCCTCATTTAGTAAATTGTGCCTGTTGGCAGTATCGTTTAATGGAGAAAGAGGCTGCCTAGTGGGTTCAATTCCATTTACATTGTGTGAAAAGCTGTGGGCGTTGGGCCTACGTCTACTACCAATACACTCACCCCCAGTTGTGTGGTTTGCTTGCTTCAATGCTCTTTCTTTCGACAGGTCTTTCCCCGGAACATGCCCAGTATTTTGCGAGGTCACCATGGTAGAGGGCTGTATAGTTTTGTTACTATTACTTCCCAACCTAGTGTGGTGTCTTACATTTTCCTGTGAACCCATATCCTCCCCCCCCCCCGCCCTCCTCCCTCCGGGGCAGGGCAATCTGAGACCCGTTTCTTCCTGCCCCAGCCATAAGACAGGTAACACACTTCAAGATGTTTGCCACGTTAGCCTCGAGTTTGTCAAATCTGGCCAATATTGGTGAAAGATTTTTTGATAATAAATTGTCAAAACAGTTTATTACAGTCTCAATGTCTTGAAGTGGTGAAACTGTGGAGACTGCTGGAGCAGAATCAGATTTTAGCCCAGATGTTGGTGCTGAATAAGTACTGTTAGTCTTCCCATGTAGTAGCTCCTGCAGGTTTTTTGTTGACCTGGTCTTTGCTCCCAATGAATGCTCCGGATGTATCAATTTTTTCTTACTTTTACCAGGAGACCCAGATGATGTAGATGCTGGATGTTGGGAAGGGGACCTTTCAGGGGATGGTGGTTCGACTAAAGTTTGTGTGCTGGCAGGAATTTCCGGATTCAATATCCCCAGACACACCACTGTGGATAAAATCCGGGTTCAGAGCAGTAAATGACCCACCCTCCACGGATAACCGTCGTTCAACTACTGATATTTCCTTATCTATGGCTCTAGCAATCTGTACCAGAAAACAATCAAGTGTAGGATTTTGGAGACTCATAGATGACCACACCCTTTCTCCCAATTGTTCAGTTTTACCATTTTAACAAATCACAGGGCAACTAGCTCATGAAACGTAAAACAATTATGGAACCACATTATACGATATTATTCATTCAACCTTTGTCTATTTACCCTAGAAAGGAATTAAAAATCAGTAAGTTAAGGAAAATTATTGAAACAAACGCGATAAAATCTTAAATCCCAGTAATCACTGTAATCCCAGACCATCAGAAATCCACCTCCAAGATAATTTGCTTTACCCCTTGCTCTCAGAGTAAGCACAACAACTGAAGTTAAATTCTCAAACCTGTTAAGAAAATGTGTAAATTCAGAATCCCTATCTATGTGTAAGTGACACCTTGTTCAACTCACCACAGTACAGACAAATAATCAGTATCTTGAAATTTTGGATTTACGACGAATTCAAAAACCTGTTCTATTCCTTCTACTGACACAATAATCTTCAAATGGGATTGAAAATATAGATAATACATCATCACAACAATAATCACTCCACCAATTGAACCCATGATCATCACCACATACCCAAACAATGCTTCACAGAAACAGAAAATTCATCATCATGACTCATGCCTCAAAATACATTCACAAACTCACTTCTCCCTATTCATACTTACATTTTAAACATTCTTTACATTTAAAACCTTTACAATCGGCAGCAGCCAGTTCATTAAGGAGAAGGGGTGAGGATGGGTACATTTTCCTTCCTTGCTCAAGATCTCCCGGTCCACCGCAGCCATTAGAGGGTTGATTGAGTTGCGAGAGATCCCATGGGGACTCACTTCGGTTGGGCCACACTGTACCCACCATCTTGGAAAAGGGACGGTCTAGTGTTTCCGTACCCTTCAAGTTTGGCACAGATACAAAAGGAGGCTGTGGCACTGGCACGCAGTGGACCCGCCGCTGGCGCACCAAAGGTAGGCCAAAGGCAAGCCAGTCTGCGCCCGTCTGCGTCTGGATCACGCCCAGTGTCGGACACCCTTGTCCCTTTACTCAGAAACAGGCAAACACGATTAGGTACTCCCGTAAAGCGCTACTAGCACTAAGATATATCAAGACACCCCCTTCAAATCATGAGAATCACAATAAGTAACCCAGGCATTTTTCCGGCAATCACGCTGTACCGGTTGTGTCATCGGGACATACTCTAAAGGATAATCATGGCCCATATAACAGTAACATTCATTGTATGTTACTACACTGAAGACGTGGTGCAACATCAGTTAGAGTTTACTCACCTTGTTCAGACGAAAAATCCTGATGTGGCTTTTGTCACAAAAACTTGGGCAGACGATAGTTCTGGCTCCGATATGGTTGCTGCCACACCTCCTGGATTTGCAGTCTTTAGAATAGAGAGACAAAAAAAAGAGGAGGAGGAATGGCCATATTCTATCGCAATAATTTCAAAACCCGATTTGAACCATTAACTATGGTGGGTTTCGAGGCAATGAAATTTCTGATACAGCCTCCAGATACATCAGCTTTAAACAGGCTGCTAATATATCGTCCAACAGGTGCTAGGAGCAATGTTACTGATAACCTTATCACTGCCATAGAAACCGTATTTACGAATTAAAATTTCATGGTGCTGGGAGATTTTAATTCTCATTTTGAAAAAATGATAGACCCAGATTCGCAAAAACTCATTGAGGCTATGGACGCCTTTGGACTTCTCCTAATCTCCAAGGGTACTACACATTAGGCCATTCATATGTTGGACGGTATTTTTTCCAAGTATGAGGCGATTAGGTTACTGCCATCCTTTCCAGTGACCTGGGCCCATCATTGGGTGCTTAACTGGCTAATGAGGACAAAAAAAACTATCATGCATAGAACATCTATGCAATACACAACGAGGAAAGCCTGGCATAAAATCTCTCCAGCCGAATTAGGAGATGCTGTTACCTCTACCCCCTGTTAAATGAGGAATGATGTGGAGCAAAATGTGGATTTCTTTCATCACATTGGCTAAACACAGCATTGAACAAGATCCTACCATCCATCAAAATATCTGCAACAAAAAAAGCGCAACCCTGGTATAATGAGAATCTCAGACTATCAAGGCAGGACTGCCGCAGACAGGAACAGAAATGGAGAAAAAACTGAGGCCAAATTAGCAAAGCATAAAGAGGACATCCTAAAAGCAAAGACCACATATGTATCAGGGCATATAAAAAAGCATGTAAGGCTAATAAAACCTTTTCTCAGTTATCAAGAAACTGGTAATGCTATTAACACTGGAATAAATCAAGAATTCTGCATCAGACTGACCAGTTTCTTCCAAGAGAAAGTGGTAAACATGTATAACTAGTTTGCGGCAAACAAAGCAGTGTACTCTCAGGACAAATACACAAGTACAGCAAAATGTGGCAATGGGGAAGTTTGTCTCCGAGCAATCCTCCTTACCATGTGGAGGGCCACAAGGATCGGCACTCACCCCTACACTTTTTAATGTTTATGTTGCGCCACTAGCATTGATTATAAAAAATGCTGTTTTTTCCGTTGCCTCTTATGCACATGACACCCAAATTGTGGTGTCTCTAACAAATAGGGAACACAGTCCTGGATACGCTTTTAGCACTTACATGAGCGAGGTGAGTGACTGGATGGATAGAAACTGCTTGAAGCTGAATGCCTCAAAGACCGAGGTCATCATCTTTGGCAACAAACCCTCCCTCTGGACACCAGACTGGTGGCCGCCAGAGTTAGATACCCTACCCACACCCTCAACGAAGGTAAAGAACCTAGGGCCATATTATCAAGAAAGGGCGATATATTATCGCCGCTTTCATCAGCAGGAAACTGCAGCTAAAGCGGCGATAATGGGCTTGATAATATGCCCTTGTGAATTCCTATAGAAGCCCAGGTTAACACCAGAACCTGGGCATCTATGGAAATTCACAAGGGCATATTATCAAGCCCATTATCGCCGTTTTAGCAGTGTTTCCTGCCGAGAAAAGCAGCGATAACGTATCACCCTTTCTTGATAATATGGCCCCTAGGTATTATAATGGATAGGGAACTTAACTTTAAGGAACAATTCAACAAAATTACAGCAGCATCCTTCTGTTCTATAAGAGGTTGATTATAAAGATCAAAAAATATATCTCGACTGAATTTTTAAAAGAAGTGACCCTAGCTATGGTCCTTACATAAATTGACTATTGTAATAGTCTTTATCTTACACTTGCTACAGGTCTCGTTAATAGACTTCAGATTTTACAGCCCGCCTCGTTTTTAAGATCCAAAAAAAGGAATCACGAAGGGAAACCATCAGAATACTGCGTTGTCTGCCAGTCAGACAAAGAAGCAAATTCAAGGCCCTCTGCTTGGCTTTTAAATCCTTGCAAAGACTGAGACCAGGCCAGTTTAAAAACAAATTGAGATGATATACACCTGCAAGAACTCTACATTCAGGCTGGTGAAAAACATGATGGTCCCTCCAGCTAAGAAGGCCACATGAGGAGGCAGAAGTTTCTTTAGGATCACAGCAATGCTTTGCAACCAACTACCTCTTGCCCTTAAAACAGCACCCTCATTGATCAGTTTCAGAAAGGGCCTAAAAACCTGGCTATTTGTGGAAGCTGGATAATTTTTAAATTACATTACATTTTTAATTAAAGATGCTTTTGGGCATTAGTTGAGCTCTACAAGTTTTAGTTACATTACATTACATTCCAACTGCTGTCCGGAACGCATAGTCAAAAAGACCAGTCAACTCCCAGGAAGCTCTGACACCAGAAAATTAGTAAGTTTACAAAACTCTTCCCTCCTTCATTTTGATCATAAATGTTTCAAAAACCAAGAAATAAATATTTTGAGGTCCCCTTTAAGAGGGGGTGCTCTTAAGCAAACCATCCTCTGGCACTAAAGTTTAGTGGGAGCTGAACCCCAGAGCTTTCTTGAATCCCAATATAACAAAACCCCAATATTTGCCTTAGGCAGTTCAGCTCCCACCCCCTCCCCATTGATCTTGCAGCAAGAGACCACCCTCCCCTTTAGTCAGACAAATTCAGCACAGTATAATCATTGTTGAAACTGGAACTGCTCAAGAAATGAATTTTAGATCAAAGTTAAAGTTTCAGGGTTTTCGCAGAATCGTTATTTGAACATTACAGAGAAATGCTAATTTTAGTCATGAAGATTCAGAAATACAGAATCATAAATCATAACAGAACTCCAACAAATGTCCTTCAAAATTTTAAATGTCAATCTTGTGAAGGGAACTGACAATATCTCAGTAAGACAAAAAGTGTCAATAAAACTCAAAGTCTCTACAAATTCTATGCATAATTATTAATACAACTGCAAATTCAGCACATATTTGTAATTGGCAAATCATAAACAAATTTGTAAGTTCAAAAGGTCCTTCACACTAACTCATTTCTTATGGTAAGAGAAATCTTCTGCTTACTTCCTTAGCAACTGCACTCCAGAAATGTTTAATCCAATATGAAACATTTATTAAACAATAGCCCATAGAATCATATTCCATTGCTCGCTTAAATCAGAACTTCTAGCGGAAATCCTTCAAAATGATACTTTTTCTTCACAATTGAAAGTTCCATTAACATACACACTTTTATACTCTCTGTATAACTAGAATCTATTGACGTCATTGCCATGCTGTGCAGACACTGTGAGAAGAGAAGGCTTGTAGCAGGCTGCTGATTGGTAGGGAAAATGAGCAGGAGCTGAATGAGTAGAACTCCAGTAACTACATCCAATCCGATTAAACAGCATCGGCACAATAAAACAATACTCTCTTTGTTTACACACACATAATTTAAATATTCATCTCAAAATAAATAATTCATTGGTTACAGTCAACATTTATTAAACAATAGCCCATAGAATCAAATTCCATTGCTCGCTTACATCGGAACTTCTATCGGAAATCTTTCAAAATCATACTTTTTCTTCACAAATGAAAGTTCCGTTCACAGTACACACTTTTCTACTCTCTGTATTACTAGAATCTATTGACGTCATTACCATGCTCTGCAGAAACTGTGAGAAGAGAAGACTTGTAGCAGGCTGCTGATTGGTAGGGAAAACGAGCAGGAGCAGGATGAGTAGAACTCCAGTAACTACATCCAATCCAATTAAACAGTGTCGGCACAATAAAACAATACTATCTTTGTTTACACACACATAATTTAAATAATCATCTCAAAATCAATAATTCATTGGTTACGGTCATATGCACCATCAAAATTACAAATTTGCACAAATATTTGTTAGCTAAAATTTGCACATTTTAAAAATCATTAAGAAATTCAGCAAAAATAGGTAAGTGAATACATAAAGTCTGGGGATATACCACCTCAAGTTGAATTTGGTGTCCAAATAAAAGGAGTGGAGGATCCGCACCTCGCACACCGCTCCGGCGCTCCAACGATAGGCAATCATGACAAACCTTTACCGGCGGCACTGTCTCCAGGGTCTTCCGACCATTGCCCCTCGCAGGGATCCCCTTGCCTTGATCTTACCGGCGAGCTCACTCAGCTTCCACTCCCCGGCTGCAGCAGAGCCTCCAGGCAACTCCAGTCCTCGCTTCAGATCTGCACTACCATGCAGCGGATAACCACTGGAGTTGGGTCATTAGCTTCCGCCTGCACTCCGAAACTAGTGTAGGTGTTTGGGGCCTGATTTGTGTCCAGATTATATGGCGGATTTACTGGGGAGTCTACCCTGCCCTCGGAGCTCTCTCAAGCAACAGCCATCTTGCTCGGCTGCAAGCCACGCCCCTACACATTACCCCTTTTAAATGTAAAATTTGCTTCGACATCTGAGGGTGTCCGCCCATTACATGCGCGCACCCCAAAAGCAAGGGTGAACAACAGTACTGCCCAACATTGGTACATCTTTTAAAAGCTGGTATCTGAAGCTTTTTAACACCTCTAACGTGTTCTTCCTCCTGAACTATTTCCTGTACATAATCTACTGGCTCAAAGGTTGTGTTAAAATCACCGGCTACAATACGATAATACTCTTTTCTGGAATCGTCAAGGAAGTTTGTGAGCGTAGTTATTGTATCTGAGGGCCTGTTGGGGCTACTAAACTGATTGTATAAGTTAATTCATCTGACATGGGTATCCCCTATGAGCGCTAGCAAATCCAAGCCAAGGATCTCCCATGAGCCTATATCTAGATGGTAAATTTTGCAAGCCAATGTGGTCTTGACCCATATCAACAAACCATTAGCAGGTCTGTCAGCTGTTCACTGTCTGGCTTCTATACTAAATGTGGTATAACCCACCCTATGTATCTGTCCTGTTTCCCAGGTTTCTTGGAACAAACATATATGGCTGCTGTCCACTTGTTTACCCCACTCCGGGTCATTAAGTTTCAACCCTATCCCTACAATATTCCAAGAAATAATATTCAGTTGCGAGTCATCATTAGGGCTTCCCAGTAATGGGTGTCCTATTAGGGGGCCTCCTCTCATTGAGACTTGGGTGGGTGCACGATAATCAAGTAGGCCAGCTGGGGTGAGTTTCACTATTCCATTTGAAGTGTTGTTCATAATGTCCCCCACAAATTGACTAAGCTGTGCCATGCCATGGGCCACCATCAGATTATCATACCTTGACTTTAGTCAGTCTGGCTTTTCCAGCTTTGTGAGTACTTGTTATCTTTTGCTAGTTGCAAGAGAGAATTGTTCATTTCTTTTCTGCAGATCCAGCACTGGTTGAGCATTTGGTGAGGTGACTGGGCCATAGGGTTTTAGATGTCTATAAAAGAAACCCAGCAGCATTATGCCAATCTCATGCTCACAAACCCCACCTAGTTGGATTCCTCCTCCTTCTGAGCAATAGTCCTGTCGGGTCTGGGGATCAGTAGTTTAACACAATACAGTCTCCATGGGTAGTCTTACATAGGGGACCAACCCAGCTCACTCTTCTAACAAACAGTATGTTGTGGTATTGGAGATAGTGAAGTCTGTATTTTGGGATAGCCAATGGCATACTTTTTTCCTTTTCAGTATGCTTGTAGTGTCTTTAAAATTGCCCTTGAGCAGGGGGACATTAGTTAAAATCACTATGTATGGACAGCAATCTGGTGGAAGATCCAGGTTTGCCTCATTTAGTAAATTGTGCCTGTCGGCAGTATCGTTTAATGGAGAAAGAGGCTGCCTAGTGGGTTCAATTCCATTTACATTGTGTGAAAAGCTGTGGGCGTTGGGCCTACGTCTACTACCAATACACTCACCCCCAGTTGTGTGGTTTGCTTGCTTCAATGCTCTTTCTTTGGACAGGTCTTTCCCCGGAACATGCCCAGTATTTTGCGAGGTCACCATGGTAGAGGGTTGTATAGTTTTGTTACTATTACTTCCCAACCTAGTGTGGTGTCTTACATTTTCCTGTGAACCCATATCCTCCCCCCCGCCCTCCTCCCTCCGGGGCAGGGCAATCTGAGACCCGTTTCTTCCTGCCCCAGCCATAAGACAGGTAACACACTTCAAGATGTTTGCCACGTTAGCCTCGAGTTTGTCAAATCTGGCCAATATTGGTGAAAGATTTTTTGATAATAAATTGTCAAAACAGTTTATTACAGTCTCAAAGTCTTGAAGTGGTGAAACTGTGGAGACTGCTGGAGCAGAATCAGATTTTAGCCCAGATGTTGGTGCTGAATAAGTACTGTTAGTCTTCCCATGTAGTAGCTCCTGCAGGTTTTTTGTTGACCTGGTCTTTGCTCCCAATGAATGCTCCGGATGTATCAATTTTTTCTTACTTTTACCAGGAGACCCAGATGATGTAGATGCTGGATGTTGGGAAGGGGACCTTTCAGGGGATGGTGGTTCGACTAAAGTTTGTGTGCTGGCAGGAATTTCCGGATTCAATATCCCCAGACACACCACTGTGGATAAAATCCGGGTTCAGAGCAGTAAATGACCCACCCTCCACGGATAACCGTCGTTCAACTACTGATATTTCCTTATCTATGGCTCTAGCAATCTGTACCAGAAAACAATCAAGTGTAGGATTTTGGAGACTCGTAGATGACCACACCCTTTCTCCCAATTGTTCAGTTTTACCATTTTAACAAATCACAGGGCAACTAGCTCATGAAACGTAAAACAATTATGGAACCACATTATACGATATTATTCATTCAACCTTTGTCTATTTACCCTAGAAAGGAATTAAAAATCAGTAAGTTAAGGAAAATTATTGAAACAAACCCGATAAAATCTTAAATCCCAGTAATCACTGTAATCCCAGACCATCAGAAAGCCACCTCCAAGATAATTTGCTTTACCCCTTGCTCTCAGAGTAAGCACAACAACTGAAGTTAAATTCTCAAACCTGTTAAGAAAATGTGTAAATTCAGAATCCCTATCTATGTGTAAGTGACACCTTGTTCAACTCACCACAGTACAGACAAATAATCAGTATCTTGAAATTTTGGATTTACGACGAATTCAAAAACCTGTTCTATTCCTTCTACTGACACAATAATCTTCAAATGGGATTGAAAATATAGATAATACATCATCACAACAATAATCACTCCACCAATTGAACCCATGATCATCACCACATACCCAAACAATGCTTCACAGAAACAGAAAATTCATCATCATGACTCATGCCTCAAAATACATTCACAAACTCACTTCTCCCTATTCATACTTACATTTTAAAAATTCTTTACATTTAAAACCTTTACAATCGGCAGCAGCCAGTTCATTAAGGAGAAGGGGTGAGGATGGGTACATTTTCCTTCCTTGCTCAAGATCTCCCGGTCCACCGCAGCCATTAGAGGGTTGATTGAGTTGCGAGAGATCCCATGGGGACTCACTTCCGTTGGGCCACACTGTACCCGCCATCTTGGAAAAGGGACGGTCTAGTGTTTCCGTACTCTTCAAGTTTGGCACAGATACAAAAGGAGGCTGTGGCACTGGCACGCAGTGGACCCGCCGCTGGCGCACCAAAGGTAGGCCAAAGGCAAGCCAGTCTGCGCCCGTCTGCGTCTGGATCACGCCCAGTGTCGGACACCCTTGTCCCTTTACTCAGAAACAGGCAAACACGATTAGGTACTCCCGTAAAGCGCTACTAGCACTAAGATATATCAAGACACCCCCTTCAAATCATGAGAATCACAATAAGTAACCCAGGCATTTTTCCGGCAATCACGCTGTACCGGTTGTGTCATCGGGACATACTCTAAAGGATAATCATGGCCCATATAACAGTAACATTCATTGTATGTTACTACACTGAAGACGTGGTGCAACATCAGTTAGAGTTTACTCACCTTGTTCAGACGAAAAATCCTGATGTGGCTTTTGTCACAAAAACTTGGGCAGACGATAGTTCTGGCTCCGATATGGTTGCTGCCACACCTCCTGGATTTGCATTCTTTAGAATAGAGAGACAAAAAAAAGAGGAGGAGGAATGGCCATATTCTATCGCAATAATTTCAAAACCCGATTTGAACCATTAACTATGGTGGGTTTCGAGGCAATGAAATTTCTGATACAGCCTCCAGATACATCAGCTTTAAACAGGCTGCTAATATATCGTCCAACAGGTGCTAGGAGCAATTTTACTGATAACCTTATCACTGCCATAGAAACCGTATTTACGAATTAAAATTTCATGGTGCTGGGAGATTTTAATTCTCATTTTGAAAAAATGATAGACCCAGATTCGCAAAAACTCATTGAGGCTATGGACGCCTTTGGACTTCTCCTAATCTCCAAGGGTACTACACATTAGGCCATTCATATGTTGGACGGTATTTTTTCCAAGTATGAGGCGATTAGGTTACTGCCATCCTTTCCAGTGACCTGGGCCCATCATTGGGTGCTTAACTGGCTAATGAGGACAAAAAAAACTATCATGCATAGAACATCTATTCAATACACAACGAGGAAAGCCTGGCATAAAATCTCTCCAGCCGAATTAGGAGATGCTGTTACCTCTACCCCCTGTTAAATGAGGAATGATGTGGAGAAAAATGTGGATTTCTTTCATCACATTGGCTAAACACAGCATTGAACAAGATCCTACCATCCATCAAAATATCTGCAACAAAAAAAAGCGCAACCCTGGTATAATGAGAATCTCAGACTATCAAGGCAGGACTGCCGCAGACAGGAACAGAAATGGAGAAAAAACTGAGGCCAAATTAGCAAAGCATAAAGAGGACATCCTAAAAGCAAAGACCACATATGTATCAGGGCATATAAAAAAGCCTGTAAGGCTAATAAAACCTTTTCTCAGTTATCAAGAAACTGGTAATGCTATTAACACTGGAATAAATCAAGAATTCTGCATCAGACTGACCAGTTTCTTCCAAGAGAAAGTGGTAAACATGTATAACTAGTTTGCGGCAAACAAAGCAGTGTACTCTCAGGACAAATACACAAGTACAGCAAAATGTGGCAATGGGGAAGTTTGTCTCCGAGCAATCCTCCTTACCATGTGGAGGGCCGCAAGGATCGGCACTCAGCCCTACACTTTTTAATGTTTATGTTGCGCCACTAGCATTGATTATAAAAAATGCTGGTGTTTCCGTTGCCTCTTATGCAGATGACACCCAAATTGTGGTGTCTCTAACAAATAGGGAACACAGTCCTGGATACGCTTTTAGCACTTACATGAACGAGGTGAGTGACTGGATGGATAGAAACTGCTTGAAGCTGAATGCCTCAAAGACCGAGGTCATCATCTTTGGCAACAAACCCTCCCTCTGGACACCAGACTGGTGGCCGCCAGAGTTAGATACCCTACCCACACCCTCAACGAAGGTAAAGAACCTAGGGCCATATTATCAAGAAAGGGCGATATATTATCACCGCTTTCATCAGCAGGAAACTGCAGCTAAAGCTGCGATAATGGGCTTGACAATATGCCCTTGTGAATTCCTATAGAAGCCCAGGTTAACACCAGAACCTGGGCATCTATGGGAATTCACAAGGGCATATTATCAAGCCCATTATCGCCAATTTAGCAGTGTTTCCTGCCGAGAAAAGCAGCGATAACGTATCACCCTTTCTTGATAATATGGCCCCTAGGTATTATAATGGATAGGGAACTTAACTTTAAGGAACAATTCAACAAAATTACAGCAGCATCCTTCTGTTCTATAAGAGGTTGATTATAAAGATCAAAAAATATATCTCGACTGAATTTTTAAAAGAAGTGACCCTAGCTATGGTCCTTACATAAATTGACTATTGTAATAGTCTTTATCTTACACTTGCTACAGGTCTCGTTAATAGACTTCAGATTTTACAGCCCGCCTCGTTTTTAAGATCCAAAAAAAGGAATCACAAAGGGAAACCATCAGAATACTGCGTTGTCTGCCAGTCAGACAAAGAAGCAAATTCAAGGCCCTCTGCTTGGCTTTTAAATCCTTGCAAAGACTGAGACCAGGCCAGTTTAAAAACAAATTGAGATGATATACACCTGCAAGAACTCTACATTCAGGCTGGTGAAAAACATGATGGTCCCTCCAGCTAAGAAGGCCACATGAGGAGGCAGAAGTTTCTTTAGGATCACAGCAATGCTTTGCAACCAACTACCTCTTGCCCTTAAAACAGCACCCTCATTGATCAGTTTCAGAAAGGGCCTAAAAACCTGGCTATTTGTGGAAGCTGGATAATTTTTAAATTACATTACATTTTTAATTAAAGATGCTTTGGGGCATTAGTTGAGCTCTACAAGTTTTAGTTACATTACATTACATTTCAACTGCTGTCCGGAACGCATAGTCAAAAAGACCAGTCAACTCCCAGGAAGCTCTGACACCAGAAAATTAGTAAGTTTACAAAACTCTTCCCTCCTTCATTTTGATCATAAATGTTTCAAAAACCAAGAAATAAATATTTTGAGGTCCCCTTTAAGAGGGGGTGCTCTTAAGCAAACCATCCTCTGGCACTAAAGTTTAGTGGGAGCTGAACCCCAGAGCTTTCTTGAATCCCAATATAACAAAACCCCAATATTTGCCTTAGGCAGTTCAGCTCCCACCCCCTCCCCATTGATCTTGCTCCCACCACCCTCCCCTTTAGTCAGACAAATTGAGCACAGTATAATCATTGTTGAAACTGGAACTGCTCAAGAAATGAATTTTAGATCAAAGTTAAAGTTTCAGGGTTTTCGCAGAATCGTTATTTGAACATTACAGAGAAATGCTAATTTTAGTCATGAAGATTCAGAAATACAGAATCATAAATCATAACAGAACCCCAACAAATGTCCTTCAAAATTTTAAATGTCAATCTTGTGAAGGGAACTGACAATATCTCAGTAAGACAAAAAGTGTCAATAAAACTCAAAGTCTCTACAAATTCTATGCATAATTATTAATACAACTGCAAATTCAGCACATATTTGTAATTGGCAAATCATAAACAAATTTGTAAGTTCAAAAGGTCCTTCACACTAACTCATTTCTTATGGTAAGAGAAATCTTCTGCTTACTTCCTTAGCAACTGCACTCCAGAAATGTTCAATCCAATATGAAACATTTATTAAACAATAGCCCATAGAATCATATTCCATTGCTCGCTTACATCGGAACTTCTAGCGGAAATCCTTCAAAATTATACTTTTTCTTCACAATTGAAAGTTCCATTAACAGTACACACTTTTATACTCTCTGTATAACTAGAATCTATTGACGTCATTGCCATGCTCTACAGAAACTGTGAGAAGAGAAGACTTGTAGCAGGCTGCTGATTGGTAGGGAAAATGAGCAGGAGCTGAATGAGTAGAACTCCAGTAACTATATCCAATCCGATTAAACAGCATCGGCACAATAAAACAATACTCTCTTTGTTTACACACACATAAATTAAATAATCATCTCATTTTAAGTTCAAAATCAATAATTCATTAGTTGCGGTCATATGCACCATCAAAATTACTAATTAGCACAAATATTTGTTAGCTACAATTTGCAGATTTTAAAAATCATTAAGAAATTCAGCAAAAATAGGTAAGTATAAAGTCTGGGGGTATACCACCCCAAGTTGAATTTGGTGTACAAAGAAAAGGAGTGGAGGATCCGCACCTTTCACACCGCTCCGGCGCTCCAACGATCGGCAATCAGGACAAGCCTTTACCGTGGGCACTGTCTCCAGGGTCTTCCGGCCATCGCCCCTCGCAGGGATCCCCGCGCCTCGATCTTACCGGTGGGCTCAGTCAGCTTCCACTCCCCGGCTGCAGCAGAGCCGCCGGGCCGCTCTAGTCCTCACTTCAGATCTGCACTACCATGCAGCGGATAACCACCGGAGTTGGGTAGTTAGCTTCCGCCTGCACTCCAACACTAGTGTAGGTCTTTGGGGCCTGATTTATGTCTGGATTATATGGAGGATTTACTGGGGAGTCTACCCTGCCCTCGGAGCTCTCTCAAGCAACAGCCATCTTGCTCAGCTGCAAGCCACGCCCCCCCACATTATCCCTTCTAAATGTAAAATGTGTGTGGACATCTGAGGGTGTCCGCCCATTACATGTGTGCACCCCAAAAGCAAGGGTGAACAGCAGTACTTACTGCCCAACATTGGTACATCTTTTAAAAGCTGGTTTCTGAAGCTTTTTAACACCTCTTACTTGTTCTTACTCCTGAACTATTTCCTGTGCATAATCTACTGGCTCAAAGGTTGTGTTAAAATCACCGGCTACAATAAGATAATACTCTTTTCTGGAATCGTCAAGGAAGTTTGTGAGCATAGTTATTGTATCTGAGGGCCTGTTGGGGCTACTAAACCGATTGTATAAGTTAATTAATCTGACATGGGTATCCCCTTTGAGCGATAGCAAATCCAAGCCAAGGATCTCCCATGAGCCTATATAAAGACGCTAAATTTTGCAAGCCAATGTGGTCTTGACCCATATCAGCAAACCACCAGCAGGTCTGTCAGCTGTTCACTGTCTGGCTTCTATACTAAATGTGGTTTAACCCACCCTATGTATCTGTCCTGTTGCCCAGGTTTCTTGGAACAAACATATATGGCTGCTGTCCACTTGTTTACCCCACTCCGGGTCATTAAGTTTCAACCCTATCCCTACAGTATACCAAGAAATAAAATTCAGTTGCGAGTCATCAATAGGGCTTCTGTCAGAACCCTAACAGCTGCTCATGCCCTTTGCAGCGTCACATCAGGCAAAACATGTCAAGGAGACTTTAACACTTACTCATGGTCAGACCTGGTGAGGCATAGGAGAACTAAGATGACCGCCCACGTGCCCACGGCACGGAATGGGTTAGCAGTCTAGCCTCCTGGACACAGCTGTGGGACAGACTAGGTGATGCGCGAGCGCTCTATCAACTGCGCACTTCACCTCAGCCAGAAACCTGAGAGGACGTTCGGAGTACACCGCTGAGTGAAGGAAATGTCTAGTCTTGTTTAATTAGAAATACCTGTGAACTGTTCAGTAGAGGAGTAGTTGAAAAGGTGACTCGGCGCGTACATCCCAGCGCGAGTCGGCAATTCTGCAGTGCAGGCAAATTTAAGTAGACTGGGCGCGTACATCCCAGCGTGAGTCGGCAATTCTGCAGTGCAGGCAAATTTAAGTAGACTCGGCGCATTTAATCCCAGCTCAAGTCGGTAATACATTCAGAGACATATCAGAGTTTGTAAAGAAGGCAGAAAAGGAAGATCGCCGTTCACTTGAAGAGAAGAGAATCAGCATTTCGGGAGCGCTGTGAGAGTCTATCATCGAAGTCAGAGCACCTTCTGAGGAGCTGCACAACTAAACAGAGCTAAGAGAAAACTCAAGCAATTTAGTAGTGAGAGTATTTCGAACTTACCTTGAGTAGAGTTTACTGTGGATATTAAAAGCCTGAAAGTAAAAGTAAACACAAGGAGGAATTATCAGTAATAGTGGGAATTCGCTACAGCAATTTTCAGTCAATTAAAACTATATATACATATAATAAATACTTACCAAGACTGTTGAAAACTGCGACTACGTTCGCAACCTGCAAGGATAAGAACAGAGTCTAAAGAAGCCGTCGCAGATAGAGGCAGCACAAGAATGTACAGAAAGAGATAAACAGAACCCACATCAGAGGACCACTCTTCCAGTTAGTGAAGTAAGTGCACTTACTTAAAATTACCAAGTAGAGATAGTGTAGATAAATGAGAATTGGGTACTAATATGTCATTTATTTTAAATTAGTAACACCTAATTTAGAAGAGGAAGCTAGAACGCCAACTAAGAAGCAGAAGAGAAGCAAAAGTCCAGCATAGCCAGGGTGGGTGAGAAATATAAATATATATATCAGTCTGAAGAGTAGAACCAGAAAGGGATAAGGTTAGAAGTTACTAAATAGTGTGTTAATTTACAGGTTCTATAGAACAAACAGCACACGTCTGCAAGTAGCTGACAGAAAGAACCAAGTCTGGACCAGTCTCTTCTTTGTTTGTTATTTTATCCAATTTCCCCGTCCCTTAAGGTAATGATTTGGAGATTCTGTTAAAAGATCTCCTAGCATTGCTAAGAGGGATTTGGGACCTAGCATCTCTGTTCCCGTGCAAGAACCGGTAAGCCTATATAATAACCAGTTTGAAGTTCTGACAGAGTGAAGTGCCCAAGTTGCCTTCGCACCTGAACAGAGATGGTGGAAGGAATTGATGTACAATCCTTAGGAACCATTTTAGATGCCATACAAAAAGAACTAGGAGCAGTCAGAGAAGAAAATCGTGCCCTTAGGCAAGAGGTGGTCAGCACTAGGAAGGAAACTGCAGAATTAGCGTTAAGATTAAGACAGACTAGTAGTCTAGAGAGGGAGGCGATGAATCCTGTATTAGAAGCCACAAATAGATCAACCACTCAGGTCATTCATTCCCTATCCCCAGTTATACCCTTGGCTGCCCCGAGAGATTTAACGGAGATACGCAGAAGGCGCAAATATTTCTCTCCCAATGCTCCTTACATTTTATGTGCCGCCCTTCGATATTCCCAGATGCGCTGTCCAAAGTGGCTTTCATACTCTTATATCTGAGTGGAGATGCAGCTTCGTGGTCAATGCCCCTAGTTACCCGGGATGATCCTTTGTTGAGAAACTTTGAGGAATTCAAACAAGAATTCTTGCGGATATTTGATAGACGGAGGATATCTCAAGTGGTAGATAATGAATTACTCGACCTTCTGCAAGGAAATCGAGATTTAATTGCGTATCTGGCCCAGTTCAATAAGCTGGTGGTGGAGACTGACTGGCCAGAGAGCAAGAGAGCGGCAGTGTTCTATCGCGGATTACGAGACGAATTAAAGGATACCTTGGCCCAGATTCCAAATCGACCAACAGAGATTTCAGCCCTCATAGACTTGGTCTTAGAGATTGATTTCCGCCAGGGGGAAAGAAGAGGAGAGAAGAGAAAAGACTTTAGAGCTATAACCCCAAATTCGATAGAGCTCGATCCGAAGGCTTAAGAAGTTCCGACACCCCTTCCGGATCAGAACCAATGCAGATTGGAACTATAAGAGGGCCTTTATCCAAGGAAGAGAAGGACAAGAGGAGAGCCAGTAATTTGTGTATGTACTGCGGATCCAGTGGGCATTTTGTTAGAAACTGTCCGAAGAAACCTAAAAACACCTTCAAGCCGAAGGAAAACTAACGGCACCACCTGTGGATGGAGTTGAACGGGTGGGTGCGATCACAGAAGAGACTCCAACGGAACATCAAGTAGCGAACACACTACAATCGGCGGCCCCGCATTTGAACCTGTCTATGGAGGTGAGGTTCAGGGAGACAATTCTGAAAGATGTATCAATTATGATAGATTCAGGAGCCACTGGTAATTTCTGCGACTTAAGATTTGCGGCCAAAATGGGCATCCAAGCCATCCAGAAGATTAGGAGTGAGGCCGTCAGGGCAGTGGATGGGACAAACCTTTTGTCAGGCCCGATAGTGAGTCACACAGAAATACTTCAACTGATTTCAAGTGATGGGCATAAAGAAAAAATTCAATTCAACCTAATTTATGCTCCACAATTTCAATTGATTTTTGGTCTTCCGTGGCTTACTGAACACAATCCAACGATCAATTGGAGTTCTAGAACCATTGCGATGGACTCAAGCTATTGCCATAAAAATTGTTTTGGAGTTACTGAGAAACGTTTGGAGACCAATCCGGCCTTGTCCCTGTGTGTTAATGGGCATTCCATGTGTGTGATAAACGCCCAGGAAATTCCTGAAGAGTATAGGGAGTTCAAGGAAGTGTTTAATGAGGTGGAAGCGGAACAGCTTCCTCCTCACCAGGTCTATGACTGTAAGATAGAGTTTGAACCAGGCGCGAACTTGCCCTGTAGTCGTGTCTATGCCTTGACAGAGAAAGAGAATCATCATTTGAAGGAGTATCTGGATAAGTATTTGGCCAACGGTTTTATTCGGCCCTCTCAGTCCCAGGTCTCTTCTCCATTATTTTTTGTGCCAAAGAAGGAGGGAGACTTACGCACGTGTATCAACTACAGGGCCATCAACAAGATCACTAAGAAGAACCGGTATCCCCTGCCATTGATCTCGGTACTCTTGGATCAAGTAAAAGGAGCTCAAGTCTACACTAAATTGGACCTGAGGGGCGCATACCATCTAGTTCGAATGCGTGAAGGTGACGAGTGGAAGACGGCATTCCGGAACTGATTTGGACTTTTTGAATACCAAGTAATGCCGTATGGATTATGCAATGCGCCAGCTGCCTTTCAGCACTTCATTAATGACATCTTGAAGGAATTTATTGACCAATGCTCAATTGTGTACATTGATGACATTTTGATATACTCCTCTGACGTCACAAAACATCATGTACAAGTGAAAGGAGTTTTGAGGAAGCTGCAAGAGAATAAGTTATTTGTGAAATTGAAGAAATGCGCTTTCGATGTTTCGCAAGTAGAGTTCTTAGGTTTTGTTATTTCACCAACCGGAATACTGATGGACCAGCGGAAGGTGAAAGCAGTTACAAATTGGAACTCTCCAACAAGTGTAAAAGAAGTCCAAAGCTTTATTGGATTTGCCAATTTTTATCGGAGATTTATTAGCGAATTCTCCAGAAGAATCCTTCCACTCACTAAGCTGCTGAAAAAAGGAACCAAGTTCGAATGGTCAAAGGAGTCGGAGGAAGCCTTTCAGTCCTTAAAGAGGAGCTCAAGTCTACACTAAATTGGACCTGAGGGGCGCATACCATCTAGTTCGAATGCGTGAAGGTGACGAGTGGAAGACGGCATTCCGGAACTGATTTGGACTTTTTGAATACCAAGTAATGCCGTATGGATTATGCAATGCGCCAGCTGCCTTTCAGCACTTCATTAATGACATCTTGAAGGAATTTATTGACCAATGCACAATTGTGTACATTGATGACATTTTGATATACTCCTCTGACGTCACAAAACATCATGTACAAGTGAAAGGAGTTTTGAGGAAGCTGCAAGAGAATAAGTTGTTTGTGAAATTGAAGAAATGCGCTTTCGATGTTTCGCAAGTAGAGTTCTTAGGTTTTGTTATTTCACCAACCGGAATACTGATGGACCAGCGGAAGGTGAAAGCAGTTACAAATTGAAACTCTCCAACAAGTGTAAAAGAAGTCCAAAGCTTTATTGGATTTGCCAATTTTTATCGGAGATTTATTAGTGAATTCTCCAGAAGAATCCTTCCACTCACTAAGCTGCTGAAAAAAGGAACCAAGTTCGAATGGTCAAAGGAGTCGGAGGAAGCCTTTCAGTCCTTAAAGAGGGCTTTCACCACGGCGCCTGTCCTGTTACACGCTGATCCAAATGAACCCTTCTATGTTGAAACAGATGCGTTGGACCAAGCTGTGGGTGGAGTATTGTCCCAGCGGCATAAGACCACCGGCCAAATGCATCCGGTTGCTTACCGATCCAGGAAATTGACCCAGGCAGAGATCAACTACACCATCACGGAGAAGGAGCTATTGGCCATTAAGGATGCCTTTAAGGAGTGGCGACATTATTTGATGGGAGCCCAACATCAAGTGATGGTTTTTACAGATCATCGTAATTTGAAGTTCTTAAAGAGTGCCAGGACCCTTACTCCCAGACAATTAAGATGGTCCCTGTATTTTGCAGACTACGATTTTGTGATCACATATCGTCCAGGAACTCAGAATGGGAAGGCGGATGCATTATCCCGAATAGGCACAGAACCCCAAAGAACCTTCTCAGAGAACAAACCAATCATTCCGAGTGCTAGAATTATTGGAGCCATGACCTCAATCAGCTTGGAGGAAAATATCGCTGAGGTCATGGGTCAGGAAGAGATGCAAGATTGGGTAAGAGAAGACGCAAACAGGAAAATCGTAAGGCAACTATCCTATTACCAGGACGCCTTGTATATCCCCACTACAGAGCTACGGCAACAAATGATGCGAGAATGCCATGATGACAGAATGGCTGGGCACAAAGGAGAGGCCAAAACAGAAGAGTTGATTAAGAGACACTATTGGTGGCCAAAGATGACTTCGGATTTAGAGAGGTATGTTAAGTCATGTGAGGTCTGCGCTCAGGGAAAGTCAGAACCGCAGGCCCCAAAGGGTCTGTTGCAACCCTTACCAACACCTCCCTACCCATGGCACACATTAACTCTAGATCTTATTACAGATTTACCTAACAGTCAGGGCTATGATACCATTCTTGTAGTAGTGGATGCTTTTACTAAAATGGCTCATTTTACAGCTTTAAAAGGGGTTCCTACAGCCAAACAATTAGCAGCTCATTTCAGTTCACAGATTTTTAAGACACATAGAATACCCAAAGTTGTGATATCAGACAGAGGTCCTCAATTTGTGTCACATTTTTGGAAGGCCTTTATGCAAGGATTAGGTACAGAGGTTATATTTTCCACTAGTTATCACCCCGAGACTGATGGGCAGACAGAGAGGGTTAATCAAGAATTAGAGCAATATCTGTGACTGACTCTTTTGAAGGAAGAGGGTAAATGGTCGGATTATTTGTGGACTGCGGAATTCGCCCACATTAATGCAAAGAATAGTTCGACAGGTTACTCCCCCTTTTTCTTAAATTATGGCAGACATCCGAATGCTACCATTCGACAAACTGATATATCAGTTCCAGCAGTCAAAGAGATAGTTTCACATTTGTACAAAATCCAACAAAGGGCAGAAGACAATCTCAAGACAGCTAAGGAAAAGTACAAGAATTGCGCAGATCAAAAAAGGAGAGAAGGGCCACCTTTGACTATAGGATATCAAGTTTGGTTAAGCGCCAGGAACTTAAGATTAAAAGGGAACCGAAAATTTCAGCCCCGTTTTATTGGCCCATATCCAGTGGAAGAACAGGGCAATCAGGTCACTTACCGATTGAAGTTACCCTCTCGGTTAAACGTTCATCCAGTTTTTCATGTTTCTTTGTTAAAGAAAGCTTCCGCAGATTTGAGAATCCACTTACCCCCAAAACCAATCCAGTTAGAAACTGGGACCGAGTTTGAAGTAAAAGAAATTCTGGATTCAAAGAGGTCCCGAGGAAAATTGTACTATTTGATAGACTGGAAAGGGTATGGTCCAGAGGAGCGATCTTCGGAGCTAAGCGAGGATGTTCATGCTCCTAGACTGATGTAGTCCTTCCAACGGCGGTTTCCCACGAAGCCCAGGGAGAGAGAACCTGCTTTGTTGGGGGGTACTGTCAGAACCCTAACAGCTGCTCATGCCCTTTGCAGCGTCCAATCAGGCAAAACATGTCAAGGAGACTTTAACACTTACTCATGGTCAGACCTGGTGAGGCACAGGAGAACTAAGATGGCCGCCCACGTGCCCGCGGCACGGAATGGGTTAGAAGTCTAGTCTCCTGGACACAGCTGTGGGAGAGACTAGGTGATGCGCGAGCGCTTTATCAACTGCGTACTTCACCTCAGCCAGAAACCTGAGAGGACGTTCGGAGTACACCGCTGAGTGAAAGAAATGTCTAGTCTTGTTTAATTAGAAATACCCGTGAACTGTGCAGTAGAGGAGAAGTTGAAAAGGTGACTCGGCACCTACATCCCAGCGCGAGTCGGCAATTCTGCAGTGCAGGCAAATTTAAGTAGACTCGGCGCGTACATCCCAGCGCGAGTCGGCAATTCTGCAGTGCAGGCAAATTTAAGTAGACTCGGCTCATTTAATCCCAGCGCGAGTCGGTAATACATTCAGAGACATATCAGAGTTTGTAAAGAAGGCAGAAGACGAAAAGCGCTGTTCACTTGAAGAGAAGAGAATCAGCATTTCGGGAGCACTGTGAGAGTCTGTCATCGAAGTCAGAGCACCTTCTGAGGAGCTGCACAACTAAACAGAGCTAAGTGAAAACTCAAGCAATTTAGTAGTGAGAGTATTTCGAACTTACCTTGAGTAGAGTTTACTGTGGATATTAAAAGCCTGAAAGTAAAAGTAAACACAAGGAGGAATTATCAGTATTAGTGGGAATTCGCTACAGCAATTTTCATTCAATTAAAACTATATATACATATAATAAATACTTACCAAGACTGTTGAAAACTGCAACTACGTTCGCAACCTGCAAGTATAAGAACAGAGTCTAAAGAAGCAGTCGCAGATAGAGGCAGCACAAGAATGTACAGAAAGAGATAAACAGAACCCACATTAGAGGACCACTCTTCCAGTTAGTGAAGTAAGTGCACTTACTTAAAATTAACAATTAGATATAGTGTAGATAAATGAGAATTGGGTACTAATATGTCATTTATTTTAAATTAGTAACAACTAATCAGAAGAGGAAGCTAGAACTCCAACTAAGAAGCAGAAGAGAAGCAAAAGTCCAGCATAGCCAGGGTGGGTGAGAAATATAAATATATATATATATATCAGTCTGAAGAGTAGAACCAGAAAGGGATAAAGTTAGAAGTTACTAAATAGTGTGTTAATTTACAGGTTCCATAGAACAAATAGAACACGTCTGCAAGTAGCTGACAGAAAGAACCAAGTCTGGACCAGTCTCTTCTTTGTTTGTTATTTTATCCAATTCCCCCGTCCCTTAAGGTAATGATTTGGAGATTCTGTTAAAAGATCTCCTAGCATTGCTAAGAGGGATTTGGGACCTAGCATCTCTGTTCCCGTGCCAGAACCGGTAAGCCTATATAATAACCAGTTTGAAGTTCTGACAGCTTCCCTGTAATGGGTGTCCTATTAGGGGGCCTCCTCTCATTGAGACTTGGGTGGGTGCACGATAATCAAGTAGGCCAGCTGGGGTGCGGTTCACTATTCCATTTGAAGTGTTGTTTATAATGTCCCCCATAATGTCCCCCACAAATTGACTAAGCTATGCCATGCCATGGGCCAGCATCAGATTAGCATGCCTTGACCTTAGTCAGTATGGCTTTTCCAGCTCTGTGAGTACTTGGTATCTTTTACTAGTTGCAAGAGAGAATTGCTCATTTTTTTCTGCAGATCCAGCACTGGTTGGGCATTTGGTGAGGTGACTGGGCCATAGGGTTTTAGATGTCTATAAAAGAAACCCAGCAGCATTATGCCAATCTCATGCTCAAAAACCCCACCTAGTTGGATTCCTCCTCCTTCTGAGCAATAGTCCTGCCGGGTCTGGGGATCAGCAGTTTATCACTATACAGTCTCCATGGGTAGTCTTACATAGGGAACCAACCCAGCTCACTCTTCTAACAAACACAATTTTGTAGTATTGAAGATAGTGAAATCTGTCCTTTGGGATAGCCAATGGCATACTTTGCTTTTCAGTATGCTTGTAGTGTCTTTAAAATTGCCCTTGAGCAGGGGGACATTAGTTAAAATCACTATGTATGGATAGCAATCTGGTGGAAGATCCAGGTTTGCCTCATTTAGTAAATTGTGCCTGTCAACAGTATTGTTTAATGGTGAAAGAGGCTGCCTAGTGGGTTCAATTCCATTTTCATTGTGTGAAAAGCTGTGGGTGTTGGTCCTATGTCTACTACCAATACACTCACCCCCAGTTGTGTGGTTTGCTTGCTTCAATGCTCTTTCTTTGGACTGGTCTTTCCCCGGAACATGCCCAGTGTTTTGCGAGGTAACCATGGTAGAGGGTTGTATAGTTTTGTTACTATTACTTCCCAACCTACATATCCCTCCCCCGCCCTCCTCCCTCCGGGGCAGGGCAATCTGAGACCCGTTTCTTCCTGCCCCAGCCATAAGACAGGTAACACACTTCAAGATGTTTCCCACGTTAGCCTTGAGTTTGTCAAGTCTGGCCAATATTGGTGAAAGATTTTTTGATATTATATTGTCAAAACGGTTTATTACAGTCTCTATGTTTTGAAGAGGTGAAACTGTGGAGACTGCTGGGGCAGAATGAGATTTTAGCAAAGTTGTCGGTGCTGAATAAGTACTGTTAGTCTTCCCATGTGGTAGCTCCTGCAGGTTTTTTGTTGACCTGGTCTTTGCTCCTAATGAATGCTCCGGATGTATCCATTTTTTCTTTCTTTTAACAGGAGAACCAGACAATGTAGATGCTGGATGTTGAGAAGGGGACCTCTCAGGGGATGGTGGTTCGACTAAAGTTTGTGTGCCGGCAGAAATTCCTGATTAAATATCCCCAGACACACCACTGTGGATAAGATCCGGGTTCAGAGCAGTAAATGACCCACCCTCCATGGATAACCATCATTCAACTACTGATATTTCCTTATCTATGGCTCTAGCAGTCAGTACCAGAAAACAATCAAGTGTAGGATTTTGGAGACTCATAGATGAACACACCCTGTCTCCCAATTGTTCAGTTTTACCATTTTAACGAATCACAGGGCAACTAGCTCATGAAACGTGAAATATTTATGGAACCAAATAAAACGATATTAATCAGTCAAACTTTGTCTATTTACCCTAGAAAGGAATTAAAAATCAGTACGTTAAGGAAAATTATTGAAACAAATCCCATAAAATCTTAAATCCCAGTAATCACTGTAATCCCTGTCCATCAGAAATCCACCTCCAAGATAATTTGCTTCACTCCATGCACTCAGGGTCGGCATAACAACTGAAGTTAAATTCTCAAACCTGTTAAGAAAATGTGTAAATTCAGAATCCCTATCTATGTGTAAGTGACACCTTGCTCTACTCACCACAGTACAGACAAATATTCAGTATCTTGAAATCTTGGATTTACGACAAATTCAAAAACCAATTATATTCCTTCTACTAACACATTAATCTTCAAATGGGATTAAAAATATAGATAATACATTATCACAACAATAATCACTCCACCAATTGAACCCATGATCATTACCACAAATCTAAACAATGCAACAGAAACAGAAAATTCATCATCATGACTCATGCCTCAAAATACATTCACAAACTCACTTCTCCCTATTCATACTTATATTTAAAACATACTTTACATTTAAAACCTTTAAAATCGGCAGCAGCCAGTTCATTAAGGAGAAGGGGTGAGGATGGGTACATTTTCCTTCCTTGCTCAAGATCTCCCCGGTCCACCGCAGCCATTAGAGGGTTGATTGAGTTGCGAGAGATCCCATGGGGACTCACTTCCGTTGGGCCACACTGTACCCGCCATCTTGGAAAAGGGACGGTCTAGTGTTTCCGTACCCTTCAAGTTTGGCACAGATACAAAATGAGGCTGTGGCACTGGTGCGCAGTGGTTCCGCCGCTGGTGCACCAAAGGCAGGCCAGAGGCAAGCCAGTCTGCGCCCGTCTGCGTCTGGATCACGCCCAGTGCCAGACACCCTGGTCCTTTTACTCAGGAACAGGCAAACACGATTAGGTACTCCCGTGAAGCGCTACTAACACTAAGATATACCAATACCGCCATCAAGGCACCCCCTTCAAATCATGAGAATCACAAGATGTAATCCAGGCATTTTTCCGGCAATCACGCTGTCCCGGTTGCGTCATCGGGACATACTCTAACGGATAATCATGGCCCAAATAACAGTAACATTCATTGTATGTTACTACACTGAAGACGTCATGAAACATCAGTTAGAGTTTAATTACCTTGTTCAGACGAAAAATCCTGATGTGGGTTTTGTCACAAAATCTTGGGCAGACGATAGCTCTGGCCCCGATATTGTTGCTGCCACACCTCCCGGATTTGCAGTCTTTAGAATAGAGACACAAAAAAAGAGGAGGAGGAATGGCCATATTCTATCGCAATAATTTCAAGACCCAATTTGAACCATTAACTATGGTGGGTTTCAAGGCAATGAAATTTCCGATACAGCCTCCAGACTCATCAGCTTTAAACAGGCTGCTAATATATCGTCCAACAGGTGCTAGGAGCAATTTTACTGATAACCTTAGCACTCCCATAGAAACCTTAATTACGAATTAAAGTTTCTTGGTGCTGGGAGATTTTAATTTTCATTTAGAAAAAATGATAGACCCAGATTCACAAAAACTCATTGAGGCTATGGACGCCTTTGGACTTCCCGTAATCTCCAAGGGTACTACACATTAGGTCGGTCATATGTTGGACTGTATTTTTTCCAACTATGAGGAGATTAGGTTACTGCCATCCTTTCCAGTGACCTGGGCGGATCATTGGGTGCTTAACTGGCTAATGAGGACAAAAAAAACTATCATGCATAGACCATCTATTCAAGACACAACGGGGAGAGCCTGGCATAAAATCTCTCCAGCCGAATTAGGAGAGGCTGTTACCTCTAAAACGTGTCAAATGAGGGATGATGTGGAGCAAAATGTGGATACCTTTACAGATTGGCTAAACACAGCATTGATCAAGATAATACCAACCACCAAAATATCTGCAACAAAAAAAGAGCAACCCTGGTATAATGAGAATCTCAGACTATCAATGCAGGACTGCCGCAGACAGGAACAGAAATTGAGAAAAAACTATGATGCAAGAGAGGCCAAATTAGCAAAGCACAAAGAAGGCATCCTAAAAGCAAAGACCACATATTTATCAGAGCATTTAAAAAAAGCCTGTGATGCTTTCTCAGTTATCAAGAAACTGGTAACTCCTACTAATGTTAATAACACTGGAATAAATAAAGAATTCTGTGTCAGACTGACCAGTTTCTTCCAAGAGAAAGTGGTAAACATCTATATCAAGTTTGTGGCAAACAAAGCAATGCACTCTCAGGACAAGTACACAAGTACAGCAAAATGTGGCAATGGGGAAGTTTGTCTTCAAGCAATTCTCCTTACCATGTGGAGGGCCGCAAGGATCGGCACTCAGCCCTACACTTTTTAATCTTTATGTTGCGCCACTAGCATCGATTATAAAAAATGCTTGTTTTTCCCTTGCTTCTTATGCAGATGACACCCAAATTGTGGTGTCTCTGACAAATAGGGAACACTATCCTGGATGCGCTTTTAGCACTTGCATGAGAGAGGTGAGTGACTGGATGGATAGAAATTGCTTGAAGCTGAATGCCTCAAAGACCGAGGTCATCATCTTTGGCAACAAACCCTCCCTCTGGACACCAGACTGGTGGCCGCCGGAGTTAGATACCCTACCCACACCCTCAACCACGGTAAAGAACCTAGGGCCATATTATCAAGAAAGGGCGATACATTATCGCTGCTTTTGTCAGCAGGAAACTGCCGCTAATGCGGCGATAATGGGATTGATAATATGCCCTTGTGAATTCCTATAGAAGCCCATCTTAACAACGGAACCTGGGCTTCTCTGGGAATTTGCAAGGGCATATTATCAAGCCCATTATCGCTGCTTTAGCGGCAGTTTCCTGCCGAGAACAGCGGCGATAACGTATCACCGTTTCTTGAAAATATGGCACCTAGGTATTATAATGGATAGGGAACTTAAATTTAAGGAACAAGTCAACAAAATTACAGCAGAATCCCCCGTTCTATAAGGTTGATTAAAAAGATCAAAAAATATATCCCAACTGAATTTTTAAAAGAAATGACCCTAGCTATGGTCCTTACACAAATTGACTATTGTAATAGTCTTTATCTTGCACTTGCTACGGGTCTCGTTATTAGACTTCAGATTTTACAGCCCACCTTGTTCTTAAGATCCCAAAAAATAAATTACGAAGGGAATCCATTAGAATACTGCATTGGCTGCCAGTCAGACAAAGAAGCAAATTCAAGGCCCTTTGCTTGGCGTTTAAATCCTTGCAAAGACTGAGACCAGGCCAGTTTAAAAACAAATTGAGATGATATACACCAGCAAGAACTCTACATTCAGGCTGGTGAAAAACATGATGGTTCCTCCAGCTAAGAAGGCCACATGAGAAGGCAGATGTTTCTTTAGGACCACAGCAATGCTTTGCAACCAACTGCCTCTTGCCCTAAAAACAGGACCCTCATTGATCAGTTTCAGAAAGGGCCTAATAACCTGGCTATTGGTGGGAGCTGGATAACTTTTTTATTAAATTACATTTTTATTTAAAGATGCTTTTGGGCATTAGTTGCGCTCTACAAGTTTTAGTTACATTACATTATGTTCCAACTGCTGTCCGGAACGCATAGTCAAAAAGACCAGTCAACTCCCAGGAGGCTCCGACACCAGAAAATTAGTAAGTTTACAAAACTCTTCCCTCCTTCATTTTGATCATAAATGTTTCAAAAATCAACAAATAAATATTTTGGGGTCCCCTTTAAGAGGGGGTGCTCTTAAACAAACCATCCTTTGCTACTAAAGTTTAGTGGGAGCTGAACCCCAGAGATTTCTTGAATCCCAGTATAACAAAACCCCAATATTTGCTTTAGGCAGTTCAGCTCCCCAACCCTGCCCATTGATCTTACAGCAAGAGACCACCCTCCCCTTTAGTCAGACACATTTAGCAGAGTATAATCATTGTTGAAACTGGAACTGGTCAAGAAATGAGTTCTAGATCAAAATTAAAGTTTCAGGGTTTACGCAGAATCGTTATTTGAACATTACAGAGAAATGCTAATTTTAGTCATGAAGATTCAGAAATACAGAATCATAAATCATAACAGAACCCAAAAAAATGTCCTTCAAAATTCTAAATGTCAATCTTGTGAAGGGAACTGACAATATCTCAGTAAGACAAAAAGTGTCAGTAAACTCAAAGTCTCTACAAATGCTATGCATATTTATTAATACAACTGCAAATTCAGCACATATTTGTAATTGGCAAATCATAAACAAATTCGTAAGTTCAAAAGGTCCTTCCCACTAACTCATTTCTTATGGTAAGAGAAATCTTCTGCTGACTTCCTTAGCAACCGCACTCCAGAAATGTTCAATCCAATATGAAACTTTTATTAAACAATAGCCCATATAATCATATTCCATTGCTCGCTTACTTTGGAACTTCTAGCGGAAATCCTTCAAAATTATACTTTTTCTTCACAATGGAAAGTTCCATTCACAGTACACACTTTTCTACTCTCTGTATTACTAGAATCTATTGACGTCATTGCCATGCTCTACAGAAACTGTGAGAAGAGAAGACTTGTAGCAGGCTGCTGATTGGTAGGGAAAATGAGCAGGAGCCGAATGAGTAGAACTCCAGTAACTACATCCAATCCGATTAAACAGCATCAGCACAATAAAACAATACTCTCTTTGTTTACACACACATAAATTAAATAATCATCTCATTTTAAGTTCAAAATCAATAATTCATTGGTTGCGGTCATATGCACCATCAAAATTACTAATTTGCACAAATATTTGTTAGCTAAAATTTGCACTTTTTAAAAATCATTAAGAAATTCAGCAAAAATAGGTAAGTGAATACATAAAGTCTGGGGGTATACACCCCAAGTTGAATTTGGTGTCCAAAGAATTGTCATTAAAAACCATTTTAATGGTAAAGTTTGATTTCTAATCACAATTCTGAAAATGCCACTTTTAGAAAGCTTGCATTTTCTTACTCTAACCATTTGGTACCTGCAGACTGATCCTGAGGCTTCTTTTCCTCTGAAAGTCACAGAAAAGTATGTTAAACAACAGCTCTAAACTTTTGCAGAGGCCAGAAACCTTCTGCACAGTACTCATTCGGGTTTCTCCCCCTAGTACAGTACAGAATCTGCATTGCTGCTGACCTCTGAAACCATACGCCAGTCCCTGGACAAAGGTGACACAGTGTCTTTGCTTCTACTTGATCTGAGCAAAGCTTTCAACACTGTTTCCCACAGCATCCTGCTGGAATGGGTGTGGAGCTACAGTGTGGATTGGAAGGCATTGTGGTGATTCGCACCCTTTCTGCAGGGTCAAACCTCTCAGGTCCTGAAGAAATAATATAAATCCAAAGTCCTGCCACTGCAAACAGGAGTGTCACATGGCTCTTTTTTTAATCCTACCTTATTTTATCTTTACATGCATCCCCTGGCAGAAATCGTCGAGTGGCATGGCTTTGACATCCTGTCATACACGGATCATATTGAGAAAAACGGTGTTGGATCTAGCCCTGATCTCTTGACTGGGTGAGAGCTTTCTGCTTAATTCAGAGACTCTGTCCCTCACCACCCCTTGTTGTAAATATTTTTGTCCACCCTAAGCGTGGAAGGGTATTCTCAGATGTGAGACCCTTGCTCATTGCACCATCAGGATTCAAGCAAACCGGGCCGAAGACGGCTGTAATGCCAGAAACCGGTCCCCGGGAGCTTGTTTCCTTCCCAGTGTAAGAATTGGCTTTTGTAGTTTGGTTTGCCCTGTTCCCATCATGCACTGGGACAGGAACAGACTAATTTGCATACAGCCAGGTTCTGAAACTGGGATGGTGCAGTGAGCTAAAAAACGGTGTTGGATCTAGCCCTGATCTCTTGACTGGGTGAGAGCTTTCTGCTTAATTCAGAGACTCTGTCCCTCACCACCCCTTGTTGTAAATAGAAATCGTCGAGTGGCATGGCTTTGACATCCTGTCATACACGGATCATATTGAGATCAGTGTCACCCTGTCCTAGAATACGGCTATGGCAACTGTCTCTTAGAGGAGTTGCCGGTCTGAGGTGGCCCTCTGAATAGACCTCAATTGCATGAAATTAATTGCTGGCAAAACAGAGGTCCTTATACTGGGGGATCAGACGTCCATATGGACTACTGACTGGTGGCCGTCATCAATTTGTTCCCTTCCTGAAAGAAAGCTGGTGGTGAAGAACTTGGGCATTCTGTTTGATGCGAACCTGACATTTGAAAGCCAGATCATGTCCTTAGCTGGCTAGTGCTTTGGGATGTTAAAATCACTAAAAATAATCATTGGTCTTCTACCTGAGGCTGCAAGGAAAACAGTGATCCAGGTTGCTATCATTTCTTGGCTGGACTACTGTAATGTTTTGTATCTAGGGGTCTCCCAGACACAGCTGAGGAGACTCCAGTGTACTCAAAACTCTGCTGATATACTGCTGAATCTCACTAGATGAGCCTCGATGGGCGTGGCCCCGCACACATTTCATTGGCTTTCGGTGAAGAAGAGTGTATCCTTCAAGGCCCTGTGTTATTTCTACAGGGCCTTCAACAAAGCTGGAGCAATCTATCTTCACCCCTTTAGCAACCTTTATCTTCCATGTAGGTGTCTGAGATCTGCAGGATCCTCCTTGGCAAAGGTCCCTGTTTTCAGGATGGCCTGCATTGGTGGCAGTTCCTATAAGGTTCTTGCCTCAAAGCTTTGGAACATCCTCCCTTTGGATCTTCGACAGTCTAAGACAGATTTCTGCGTTCGCAAAAATCTTAAAATTTGTTTTCTTAGATAGTTTTGCCACATCTGTTAGTTGTGACTTTGTGAGCACTGGGAAGCTTTTACTGAAGCAGCCATGCGCTTTATAAATCATTATATCATTATTAATATTATTTGTCTAGGTATAGCTGGCAGTTGGTCTTTGTGCATTGCTCCCAGATAGTGAGACAAAGGAAAGTTAGATGTTGGCAGTATGGGCCACTCTGAGCTAATGAGAGGGGAGGCGCTATCACCTACCACACTTGCACATAACAAAGGCTCTGCCTGAGCACTCCCACAACAGGTTTGACACTGGGCTATTGTTACCCCAGACAAACAGGGCCAGGACATGGAGGAAAGGGGTTCCAGACATCTCAGAAAGGTGTGAACACCTCTAGAAGCTTCCTCCACTTCAAAGTGTGGACTCTGCCAGGAAAAAAGACTGATGGGCTACTGAAAGGACTGCCTCTCTGCTGCGGTGCTGCTCCAAACGACTGCTGCCCTGCTGAGCTGACCTGTTGCCCTCTTGCCTGGGTGAGAAGGACTGGACCTGCATCTGTGTAACCTAGGACTCCAGAGTGACTCCAGGGGCTAGTTGACTGGCCTTCTTACTAGACCCTCAGTGTCAAAAGGTTCGAACAACCTTGAACCCAGCACCTGGACTCTGCCGTCCGGGATACCTACCCTGCCGAGTGGTGCCATTGCAGTCCTGGACCCTTGGAAGTGGGTCTAAAGGTGGTTTTCCAGCACCTCTGTGCCACCAGCAGAACCAACGCATGCCTTATGTTGCACAGTGCAATCCTGAGCTGAACAGATGCATTGTCTTTGCCACATGGATTTCCAGGTGCACAGACTTTGCATCCCAGCCCACAGCTTCTCCAGAACCAGCAGGTGCATGGCGTATCTATGAAATAGGTCCCAGCAACTCAAGTCTCTCATCAACGGATGCCTCGATGACAGCACAGGACTTTTTATCACAAGCCCCTCCGCTTCTTCAGCACCAGACAAGCCCTTCTCATCAACACAGCACCTCGCATGTAACTGTTGCAACCCCTTGGAAGCCGTGCTGACCATGCATCTCCGACCCAGACCTCTCATTACCTCGCCTGCATGATGCATCCTCGCAACAGAACTCCACAACGTTTCGCAACAAAGGATTCAAGCTACTCTTGTTCAGATGGCCTAACCCAGTCTAGAGTGACAAGATATGGGTCATGTTCTGCTGACTGGATTTTTTGTCATTTTGGTCTTGATTTATTTATTACATTTTACTAAATTGGTATGAGGTTTTTCTTGTCTTGCATGTTTGTGCTATTACTGGTTCATGTGTTGCACAAATACTTTACAAATTGCATCTAAGTTAAGCCTGAGTGCTCTATGCTAAGCTACCAGAGGATTGAAAACAGGTCTATTCGGGGTTTCCTTGTGACTTCGCCCTGACAGGTATTGTGGTTGCTGCTTGAGTAGGGTTTCACCCCCCACCTCACCTAGTAACCCAATTCCTCACCATGACTTGTGCTCAGAGTGAGGAAAATGGATTGTTGGTGCACAACCAATGGGCAGTACAGGACTGCAACAGGCAGACTTAGGGTGACCACCCCATCCCATGCCATTGGAGACACTGCCCACAGTTTTGATCCTTTAGCACTTCCAACAGGTGTATTAGTCTAGCTAGTTCAATACAAACACACCAAAACTACAACATCCAGAATGCATTACATTTTCCTGACACTGGCAACAGTGTGGGAGACACCACAGAGCTATGCAGTCAGTTGTTAAGGAAGATCTAGTTAAATGTCCAGGTGCCACAACCCTTCTCCAGGTTCCCCAATATCTCAAAGCTGTAATTGAGCCTGGAAGAGTGCCAGGAGAGGACAGAACATCCTCTGTACGGGGAAGAGAAAGATCTTCCAGTTCATCTGGAGAGCACACCCACCCATGAGCTGCACTCCACCAGACAGTGCTCCCCCAAGTCCTTACACAACCCACAGGCGAAGAGCGTGAGAGAACAAATAGATGAAAAACATCCAACTGCAGAGCAGTGGGGGCAGGAGACTGGAAGGTCCAGGATTGTGGGGGTGGAAGAGAGGACTGCAGTATATATCAACCGAATAAACCCACTTACCCCAACTAATAAGAAACCATATACTGGTTAGCGTACAGCTATAGGGGCAGTACATGGCAGGGTAGAAGCTTTAAATAGTGGAGCAGGTACAGTGGCTGGCACCATGGCCCAGGGATATAAGTGACTCACCCCCCCCCCCCCCGCCCCCCTGCCCAATAGTGCTGAATGCTATCACCTAATCAGAGACTTGGGTTGCTTAACTGAATCAAGGCCGATTGCCTCATTTACATGGAATATAAGGGGAGAGAATATAAAAAGAGGAGAAGAAAACTCTCGCCAAAAGGGAGAGAAGATAGGCAGTGTTGAGAGAAGTATGGTAAGCAGAGCCCCTCTGTATGACTCCCAGGGAGAAGCTGGAGACTAAGTAGGGACGGGGTATAAGTATTTAGAGGCTTATTTATGAGCCCTTGTGTCACTTTTGCGCCACCAGTGTATCACTTTTTGTGACGCACCGGCTGCGTTAAAAATGCGCCTTGTTGCACCATATTTACAAAGTGACATATCTAGGTAGATGCGTCACTTTGTAAATCCCTGCGCTACAATATAACCTGCGCCAGGAAAAATGCACGCAGGGGGGCCGTTCCGACGCAAGAAAGGGTTCTAGAAGTGGCGCAGTAAAATCTTTAAGATTTCATTGCTCCACTTCTACGACGAAAATGAATCAATATCTTATGCCTGCCTCATGGCAGGTGTAAGACCGACGCAGGCACATTAAACATGGGACCTGCCCATGCGTAATAACCCATTGCTGGAGTTGCTTCACTTTTGTGACACACTCCAGCAATGCGTCATTTTTGCGCCTACAGGTACGTCAGAAATACTGACGTATCTGTACCTCCTTGTGACATGATGCGTCATAGTGTAAATACGATTCATCATTGGTGTCGCAAGGAGGGCGCAATGAAAAGTGAGGCCCTTAGTATTGGGTATAAGTATTTGTTTTTACATTTATTTTATGGTTAGCATAGATAAATTCTGTCTTGTCTAACGAGGCAACTCTCATGATGTAAGGAATGGGACGAGGAATACAGACTAGGACGCAATTATGATTTGCTTATTTTTTGTTTAAAACGTTTTTTATTTCCGGATTGGTTAACACAAACAAATGTTTTACTTATATTTAATTGCAGGCTTGATTTTGTCTGCTTCGTATCCAACTTGAAAATGGTTTCTTCGCTTTGTAGCGAATTTGATATTATTGGTCCTGTATTCGTAGATTTGTCTCTGTGTTTTCCTTAACTTCTGTTGACATAAATTGTTAGTGTGCTTTGCCTGACAACCCCCGATTTTTAGAATCTCAGCTGTTTTTGCTGCCGACTTCCCCACTATAGTTTCAAAGTCTGGCTAAAAAGAAAATAAAAAATGTCACTAACCATGTTCGAGTTTGATTTGTCACTATTTTTAACGACTTAATCCAATAAAACCCCAACAGTAAACTTTTTTTGAATGTGGATGAGCAATATGAAGAAAATCAGGTGGCAGTGGGGGAGCGTTTAGTATGTTGTTTTGAAGAGCTTCTTATAATCTGTTTTAATATAATCTGCTTTATGTCAATTATTCTACAAAGTCATAATAAAGTTAGATTTATAGAAAGAAAAATGCCTGAAGTAAGACCGAGTAACGTGTCATCTTTGTTCGAAATGTGTGCCACTTAAACTGAAAGGGTCTGGTGCCAAGCTGTATAAATTGAGTGCATTTTCAAAGTTTGTCGGTAGGGGTCAGTAGACGCCCAATAATATATAAATGCGGTTTTAATTTTTTCGCATGTTGAAATCTGTCACTTCACATCATCCATTAAATCATTACTTAGGGCTGCTTTTAAATCCCCACTTTGGACCGGTTTGTGGACATTCACAAATTCCTTTGTGACCCTTATTCACCCTGCAAATGGTTGGCGATTTACTCTAGCATAGACTTGCAGTTAATCCCTTTACAGAGGAAATGGCTTCTCCATGGAAAAAATATTTACATGTGTAATTGCACATCAGGGTTCCTTTTTCCTTCTGTGTGATTCTATCCTGCATAAAATTATGCATTCCGTAAATAGCAGCTTTCAGAAATTCTGCATGCCTTTGCTAGTAGTATGCAGGAAACATTTGACTGGTGCAGCGTTACAGGCATTTTATTCCCCCTGCATTAGAATTCCCCCCAAAAATATGCACAGTTTGTTAGGAGTAGGTGCAGATTTGCTACTTTTCTGATTGACTTATTTTTGCTACTATGGCCCAGTTATCTTGATACCTTCATATGGATAGTGCATTTGTTATTGATAACTCCAGAATCCCCTGAGAATCAGGGTGAAGTGTGTTTGGAGGCAGAGGGGATCAAGACATGAATCTATTTAAAGATAAACCTTTTTAGCAGTGGGTCCATGAACTGTAATCCGATTCTGATAACCCAGCACTTCGGTTGACTTGTAAGTGGAGGGACCAACCTAATTTCCTTTAGATGAATCCACGGCCCAGAGCAGCCTTGGACCGTATTTGGGGGCCACGGATACCACAAAAGCAGTAAGTAAAGACACAGTATATTTTGGGTGCCAAAGGTCGTGTAGAATAGGGGTTGGGTGTTACTGTAGGTTGAGTGCAGTGCCTGCCCAAAATCTGGGGGCAAATTATCAAGACAGGCGATAAAGTTATCGCCACTTTAGCGGCAGAAAACTGCAGCTAAAACGGTGATAATGGGCTTGATAATATGCTCTATGGAATTCCAATTGAAGCCCATGTTAGATTTCCTTCACATCGTGTGAAATTTCTGCAGTGCGAGAGAGCAAAACATTCTAAAGGGACCCAAGATGTGAAATGTTTCATTCCAAATAACTGTGTCCTCTCTTGACCAATCTGTAGAAAACTTGATCTAAGTAGCACGTGTCAAGTGCCTGCCAGATTGTGTGCAGATTTGTGAGATAGCACCAAAGAAATATGCAGTTAATTAAAACTGTATATATCAAGATGTAGTCTGCTGAGGATAATTAATGCAGGTGTATTTTCTACTGGGTTTTAAATGAAGAAATATATAATTTGGAAATGTATATAATGTGTATTGCATGGTATTTTAAAATGTTTAGCCCCGATGGGTAAATATTTTGCTCTTTGAATACACGCTTTATTGGCCATCCTGTGAATTATTGCATGTTTTCTTCTCTTTCCTACGTCCATAATAGGATTGGACTCACTAACAGACTTGGGAGTTAACTACATTTTGCATGGCCACAGCCCCAATCCCCTCAGCTGGTATCAAATGGTGGAAATTTGCCATAGCAATAATTTGTTGTTGGAAGTGCACTTTGCACCCTGAACATTTATTTCACTAATTACTTCAATCAGGTTGTGCACTTTTGAAATGCAAATTGCTTTTTAGCACATGAGCACTTCAGATGGACAGAATATTTTTTGGATGGTTTGTGTACTGTAACTGTTCAGCTCTACAATGTTTAAATGGTGCCACGCTCCCTGAAACAAACTTCTTTCGACCTCATTTTATACTATCACCCTCATTTCCAATGTACGCATAGTGGTCAAATGAACCTGTATATAATCTTTTAGGAAACCACCCAAATTTAATAGAGGTTCACGGACCCTAACAGGTTGATCGCTCTTATACAACAGAGATTCTCGGATTTGGTTTACACAAAAAATAAAAATTAGAATAAAAATAAGAATAATATAGTGGACTTACTTATTGTCTTTCATTTCTAAGAGCTATTATTACCATATTTTACTATTTCCCAGTTCATGGTACTCACACATGTTTTCATTCATTCTACTTTCATTAAACACCTAATTTATTACGAAAATGCAGTGGTGTATACTTATGAAATTCTATAGAATTTTTGTTAATAACTAAATGCCTATTTGGGCTGCCAGAGTGAGCAGATGGAGTCTTCTCTTAGCTGAAAGACACTAATTCCAATGGGATTTTAAAACACCTCTGATGGAAAACAGAACATCTCTTGAGCTACAAAACTGAAAAATACAGTTTGTCATCACATATTGCAAAGCTGAAATGTAACTCCCCAGTGTCTGTGAATTGCAACAATAAATATATATGTCTGTAGAACGCCATATGGTGTCATAACAGGGAATCCTCTATTTGACTACACATTTCCTATAAAATGTGGCATTACATTTCATCTATGAATTCGATTTTTTTCTGTATCCGAATTTTCCATACCTTCTACCCTTGAATTTCTCTTCTTCATGCCTACGTTATCCATAGAAATGCATTTTATATGTTTTCTTTGTCTTTCCCACTTTGTCCCTCATCTGTTTTTCAGGTCTGGTCTTTGAGAAAGGCAATCTTAGGGGCATATTCACAAGGAGCCATCGCCGAATTAACTACACTTCATCGCAGCCAAAGTCATGATATATTTACCCCCATTCACAAGCTGGTGGTAACAGCCCACAGCACCTGTTTTCCCACGATAGCAGCCACAAAAAACATTGCCACAGAGGACCCCCCCAACTATCGCTAATGAGATGCAGGATAGGCGTTCCCGTGCAAAAAGCTGCGACAACACAACACCTCAACATTCACAACAACCAGCCAGATCGGTGATAAGAACACAAAACACGCGATAAGGCTCGTTAGCAGCAGGAAATTAACACCTGCTCTAACCTGGTGTAAAGTCTGACCACAGCCTGCACCACAAAAGGGAGCACAGCCCAGAGCCACACCTGAAGACAAACAGATGCCATGGACCAACTGAACATGCAGCCTGGGCACCCAAGAGGGCCACAACACCCACCAACACCGCACCCAGGCCCGCAACACTGCCACCCACCCGGACCAAGACACTGCACACCAACACCACAAATCCCAAAACAAATATTTTGCCTGATATCACACAAGCAGGAAAATCAACATACATGCATGGCCAGAAAATGGAGAAGCAGTCAGACAGCAATGCAACCACCAACACAAAACAACATAGAAACAAAAGCCAAACAACCATTCGGATGAGTCCTAGCTGGTCCTCACTGGACAATCCGTAGGACACAGCCTGGAAGACTAAATCCAAGTGAAGACGGTGTGCCATGCACCCAACAAAGGAAAGAGAGGGAGAGAGAGGAGGGGAGAGAAATGGAGTGAGATTGCACAAGCAGATCAAGGCCTTGCAGGGCCCCTGGCTGCACATGCCAACAATTGTGTGTGTATCGCCATCCCTACCCCATGCGCCCAAGGCCGGGTCTCAATCGCCAAGCCCCATCACATTCCGAAAACGCAAGTAGCAGTCAGACAAACAACAGGGTGAAAGCTCCATTTTCCCAATGCAGAAGGCGGGAGGACACCTGCACCTCTGATCTTGGTCCAGAACGCGCCTGGAACACCCTGAAAGGGATGCCATAGCAGATGTGGACGACTCCCACACTACGCATTGGGCAAATAAACTATCCGACTCATCCACACCCCACACACAGAAGCTCCTGCCAAAGGGACCTTTGCATGGGATGCCCTTAACACACACAGAAACAGCAACCCATTCAGCCCAATGTTGCACACACATTCAAATCATTGCCCAGAGCTATGGCATATCCTCCACACAACTGCCGCAGTTCTGAAGAGTGCCGGTTCCACGGGATGCACCAAGGCAATGGCAGGCCATACCGGGCACATGCACAGCCCTGTCACGTGGAACATTACTGTGCATGTCTGCTTCATTTACTGGGCGCAGTGCCACTGGCAGTGCTGCTGATCAGTTACCGGCTCAGCTTCTGCATTGCCTGCATCACCTGCGCCAAGCCCTGGTTCCACTGCCGAACATGCACATTCGAGTGTCCCATTGAAGTTTGCCTATCCAACATAACCATAAATGAATTGAACTATGACTTGTGTCTGCGCCCCCTGTTGGATCACGAAAAGGAGTGTAACCGAGACAGCCGTGCATGGGATACCTTGACATACTGCATATATATTGGCAGTTGTGCATGTGAGATTGCACAATTCCTCGTGTGCAATGACCACATCGAGGCGCTCCCCTATTGAGCTGTGGATTGGTGAAATGGTGTGGGCTGAGCACACCTGCCCGACCAGTTAATGGATTGGTTCACCCTGGTATTCCGTGAACTCGACAACAACATACTATTGAAAAATATGGCACATGAAGCTGTGCTCACATGCATGGACGAGTAACTATGGGGCATATTATCAAGGGGGTTTATCTCCGCTTTTTTGGCTTTAAAAGCCAAGAAAGCGGAGATAAAATTATCTCCCTATTACCAAGCTGTCGCTAACACCAGTTAGCGACAGCTAGTAGGAGATAGCGACCATCTTGGGCCCCACTTTGCATGTCAGTGATATTTATCACTAATGAGATGCAAAGTGGGCGTGCCAAGATGTTAGAGACTGAAAACAGTCGCTAACATCGCTATCTCCCATTACCAACTTTTGGAGATATTCGCGCTAAGCGGGAATATCTCCAAAAGCTAACACCTGCCCTGAGCAGTTCTTAGCCATGTTATCCAATGGGAGGTGGATAACATGACTAAGAGCATTTGCTCGATAATGCATGAATATCGCTGACTTTTCAGCGATATTCATGCATTTCGGCCGTTTTTTATCGCATTTGCGATAAACCTTGTTAATAGCAAGGTTTATCTGCGATAAAAATCGCCGATGTGCGGCGATAATTTTTGTCTCTAAACAAGTTAGAGACAAAAATTATCGCTAGTTGTTGGTAATATGCCCCTATGTTCCTGCAGCCACATCCAATTGTTACCCACAGCATAGGTCACAACAACTTGTTGCATCGTAGGGATTGCTCACATAGCCCACTATAACAGTGGACACGTCTGCCATCGTCTGGACTTTGGATCTATGTGGCTGGAACAATGTGTGTCTACACACACCTGTGCAAGGTGATGCAGGTTCAGGGTCGGACAACACAGCGTTGTTTTGTAATGTTGCCAATTCGGACACGCTGCTGGGGGAGAGCACACACATGGCAACCTAGCATGACATGTGTACCTGTTGGACCCTTTCACCTGATCACTGTTAGCAGAGCAGATAATCAGCACACTTCGGTAGCAGAGAACTATGCAGATACCATGGGCAGTGAGTCGTGCCCCCTCACATGGGGCAATGGGCAGACACCAAACAACACATGACTCATCCAGCAAGGCAAGGTGGGGTGGGGCATTGCCATCCGTGATGATTGTTTACCATTTTCGCGCCAACAGTTTCTGAACCTCAACATGTATCCATCCTGCGTGTAAGTGTCTTAAGCATGTCCCTGCCTGTTGTGTCTGTTGCCTCGTCCGTACAAACACGCACATGCCAATAAAGTCTATGCCACCCCACTGGTGTCTAACTGTGAGGTGTGTTCATTAGATTGTCCACTCACGTGCCCCAATGAGCATTATCCCTGCACAAGGAGGAACTGACTGACGCATGTGCAATGGGGGTGTGTCCCATTTGCAAGCTCAACCTCTGTGAGCCAGACATTGTTATGGGATAGGTGCTGGCCGACATGTGCACTAACGTGACTTCAGCAATGTGAGTATGGTGTCCAACTCCTGACCATGTGGAGCAATGTCATATATCATAACATAATGTGTCCACACAGATGTGTGTAAGTAGGTATGCGTCGTGAAAATGTGTTGTCACATGTGAAGTAGGACACCACTCCTGGCCTGCTACAGATTTGATCACTCCTACACATGAAAGTGGGCCTACGTTGGGGGGTCATGAGATTGGTATTGATGTGAAATGGGGACACAGCTAGTACTCACCTTCACAGTCTTTCAAATTGCCATGTGTCTCAGGCATACACATGCACATAGATGTCAGTTACCACGGTGTACCTTCATGTGCAATCATTGAGTGAACAAAGTAATGAAACATCTGTGTGATTTAGAATGTTTTATTTACATTCAGGTGATTGATGGAGCTGGAGCTGTACATGGCCATCCAAGCCCACATCACATGGAAGCCCAGTGGTGAGCCAGCCAGAGTCCTTTGGGGATTGTGAAGTGACTAGGAAATGGGAGAGTGCAGTCCGCAGCAGTATTGCTGTGTCATTGGCCAGCAGTGATGAAATGGGAGCCAGTGTCAGGGTGAATGTCGCACAGTGTTCCAGGGGTCACTAGGAGGTATTTCCCAGGGCTTTTTGCATAGGTCATAACCAGGCAGGGACAGGGCATATGGCAGTGATGATTGCTACTGCCTGCTTCCTCACATAGCAATTCCCATCCCCTTCTTACTCCCGAGATATGGGTTCTGGGTCTGGTGTGTCTGGTGTTTGTGGTGGGGGGATGGCTGCATCACTATGTGCCACTGATAACAGACTGCGAGGGTGATGGGGCAGCATCACTGTGTGCCACGGACACATCAGGGGTCGGAGCTGTGTGTGTGTCGATGTTCCCGCTGCAATCATCTGGGAACGGCTCCGTGGCAGCAATGGCAAGACAAAATACTGCAGAGCATTGAAGTTCCCAGATATTACTCGCTGGTGTCCAGCTGTGGCAGATATACTTCCAGTCTGCGGAAAAACTGGATCCTGTGCACAGGCTAGAAAGATGGGTTGTCCTAATGTCAGGACACAATGTTACGTTCAACAAGGTAAAGTATGTCACAATTCAAAAGGCAAGTACAAATGGTTGTGTATGCCAAGAAGGTTTTTATAAAGTAATTGTTGGTCAGTACGAAACAAAGTAGCCAGCCGACACGTGTTTCGTCACACCGTGTAGGAGGTGAGACTCATCAGGGCTTAATGGCTGGAAGAATAAACAGGAGCATAGGACAGTGGAAAGTGGAGTAAGGAATAAGGACACCCCGTTCCTCAAGTTAGGGACGGAAAAGGAGGACGGATCGTGGTCCACTACCTGGATCACGATCGATGGACGCACAGACTCGCTGCGCTCCCAACGTTTATTTAAATACTCCTGGGAAGATTTTGGACGCATCCGTCCTCCTTTTCCATCCCTAACTTGAGGAACGGTGTGTCTTTATTCCTTACTCCACTTTCCTACCGTAGCAGTTCATCCCTGCAATCCCCACAACGCTCCTGTTTATTCTTCCAGCCAATAAGCCCTGATGAGTCTCACCTCCTACACGGTGTGACAAAACACGTGTCGGCTGGCTACTTTGTTTTGGATTGACCAACAATTACTTCATAAAGAACTTCTTGGCATACACACAGGGGTGCTTTTCTCCTTGGATTTGTGTTTCCCCGTTTCTGTTTTGAACCGCGTGCCCATTGCACAGACATTGAAACGCAAGAGATCACACCGCTCAGGGCGCCACTTCTTCCTGTCCTCTCAATTCAAACCCTCCTCCTCACGAAATACTTCCAGCCTGCATCTGCTCCATGGTCTCCATTGACCTCCGAATCTGTGCCAACTCTGTGCTGTAATTGCTGGTGCCTGTCTGACCTGTATTCGATTCATGGCCCCAGCGAGGTCAGCCAAGGTCTGTGGCGGAGCATGGTATGTACAGGGGGTGTCCGATAGGGACTGTACGTGATCAAAAATGGGATTCAGACACCCACATATGTCATCGATTTTGGCAGCCACGAGTTCAAAACCCATCCGCAGCAGAGATGGGCTGCGATGTTGAAAGTTGCGTTACGCTACTCTTGCGGTAGTTATCACACGTTCTTGTGAATATACGCCCTAGTTACTAGAAGTTTGACCCTGTAAAAAAAATATTTTCTAGTTATAGTGTTTCCCCAGCGTTGGGTATAGCCTGACTGTGTAATTACAGGATTATGCAACAGCTACACAGGCAAAATGATTAGTAATGTCAGTGAAAGTCTCTCTCCTCCCATCCCACAATTGGGAACGAGAGTCCCTATTTCTACTGCGGACAATGGGAATAACACTACTTGATACCACATACAGCAGTTGGCCTGTGTATCTATAGTATGTATTATTTGTGAAAAGCGCATACATCTTGCACATCTCTGGTTTTGAACTCACGGCCTGTTATTATTAAAATGAATACGGCAAAATATATATACAATTTTGTGTGTTGATTTATGCAATGAAAGAGGTATAAAATATGGTGCATTATACTAATGGAATTTGAGGATCAGCACCAGTACACCACATGTAATCATTAAAAATACAATACTGTCCAGGAGTTTACACAGTCCCTATCCTGTCCAGAAATGTTAAAGTGGTTAGAGAGGATTTACTGGTATACAGCACCACTTAGGCGAAATATCTGGAATTCCTTTGCCCCTATTTCACAGTTGTTTTTTAATCTCATTTCATGCAGCTCAGTCATTTTGAAAAGTTCAAGTCTTTGAGAGAGCTCTCCAAACTAGTGTGTCCATGGCAGAAACGTGTGGTACCTAAAGGTAGGTGAATCACACTCCAGCCTTTTTATCTTTCTGTGGTTGAGAAAATGATTACATATTTCGTTGTTGTAATAGTAACAGTTATTATTATGGAGCTGTGAGGCTTTGAGGATAGAGCAGCCAACTATGATTGTTAGTGTGCCTTTGCATGGCAATCCTCCCCCTGAACATTTGGTTTTGAGCGTTCGTCTAATCGGAATAACTGTAGATGACATTGATATTGTAATTTAAAGTAAAATTGATTTCCTCCCCTAGTGTGCAGTCGGCACATGGGGTCGTTCACAGTTGTTAGTGGAGATCAGAGGCAGAGATTGGTGGCTCCTCTGACACCAATGAGATCTGAGCTCAATGCTATGATGACAGAATAGTGAGGCTCAGGAATCATAGCCACTCTCAGGAAAATTGGGTGTGAGAAGGTGTTCTGGTAGGATAGGTAAAGGTGGAAGAGATCTGAAGAGAGGATAAACCGCATTACAAACAGATTTTCCAGAGGGCTACAGTTCACTGCCTGTGATGCCTAAAATGAGGAGAGGGCGGACCAGAGTCCTGGGATGGGCAAGAGGGCTGGGTCATGAGCTTGACCATCAGATACAGTATGACATGCACAATACAGAACAGAAGACAAGTTCTGCAATTGTTTGCATTAGAAGCATCATTTGCATGGACATCCCAGCCAGGCCCTGGCCTGCAACCAACTCACTGTGGAAGACAACCTCTGCTGCTGACACCCTTTAGCTGTGCACGGTGAGGTTTGAGACTGAGCCTGGCTCCTGGCCAGATCATGCAGCCAATCTGCCAGATTCGAAGGGTTGGTCCACAGAGCCTGGTCTTGTGCCATGCCTTTTGTTTAAAGCAATTTTGGGTATTTATGAATCCCAAATGAGATTCACCAATCAGAAGGAAGCTTTATACTTTGAAACTTGCCTTTGGTTCATGATTCCCTTGTGATTTGGGAATTACCAATATCTCTTTTGGTACTGCAGGCCCCAGCAGCCAATTTAGGTGTCAACGATTTGTGAGTCACAATGGGGCCCTTGAGTGATAAGAACAATTAAACTACATTCATGAGAGTAAGGGGTTTTGGTGCCCTAAAAGCTTAAACATATAGTAAAGATATGCTCACAACTTGAGATAGAGAGCTAGGCTGGATAACACCATTGATATAGATAATCCAGATGCAAGGAGCAGGAAATGGTCAAGATGAATTGTCTTCAAAATAACTTCTACTGGATTCGTGCAGTACCATGCTGGATTAAAATATGTGTTTGGTAGTAGTGATGTTAAATAACTTACTATGCTGTTAGACAGATGCAATATATGTACGAGATGTTGCTGTGTTGTGTAGCGGATAATCAAATTTGGTGATATAGATGGCTAAGAGGAAGTAGGTGTGGTAAGTATTTATTTATTTTATTTTTAACATTTATAGAGTGCACTGTAACCCTATGGGCATCCTGGCGCTATGACAAGGGGAAGGAGACTGATATGAGAAGTTACAAAGCTAGGCCAGAAGATCATGCTTTGGGGAAGATCCACGTCTTGACTTTCTTGCGGAACATCATTAGGTCCTGTATTCTCCTAATTTCCAAAGGAAAACGATTCCAAAGGCGGGCAGCTGCCACGCCAAATGCTCTACCCATCAGAGTTACTTTCTTAATCCTGGGAATCCTAACAAGACTAGCAGTCGACGAGCGGAGATTGCGTGCAGGTTCATACCATTTGAATCTACCTTGAAGCAGTTTGAGCCCCTGTCCATGAAGTGCCTTAAACACTATGCGTAGGGATTTCAACAAAATCCTTTGAGTCACCGGAAGCCAGTGCAGGTCTGCCAGCACTTGGGTTGTCGAAGTGCGGCGTGCCCGAGTCAGAGCAAGCTTTGCTGCTGCCGCCTGGATACTCTGGAGCCTAGCAATCAGATATACCGGAGACTCCAAGAGCAGGGCATTGCAGTAATTCAGGCAACTCAGAATAATGCTCCTTACTACCGTAATTCTTGCCTAGGCTCGCAGTAATGGTAGCACTTTCTGGAGTCCCCGGATAAGAGTGTAACAACCTCCCACCAGTTTGTTAACATGGGATTCCAAATTCAACGTCTCATTGAAACTGACCCCCAGATTGCGTACTGTGCTCACTGGTACCAGAGGGACATCTGTAGGTATGGGCCAGAAGTCAGCTGGTAGTCCTAAAGGGACACCACCCACCTTAATGTGCATGTTCTCTGTTTTCTCACTATTAAATTGAAGCGAGTTATCCCTCGGCCAATTCACCCTTTCTAGCATTGAAGGAATGAAAACTTTACTGAGAATCCGCATGGTCACTGTCCAAGGACACAATAAGCTGGTATCAACACTATAATGCATTGCCTGGTCTAAAAGAAACTATACACACACATATACTCTCTAGTGGCCGTCGCCACTGGGTATTCATAGTTAGGTCTGGTTTTCCATAGTAAAATGCCTTTTTATGTTTGTTAATAACTTCGGCGTAGGTTGATGAATCTTCACGAAACTTTCCAAAAATTTGCCTTTTTTTCCACTAAACCTGCTGAACAGATGTACACCAAATCTGGCAGGATGCTCCATCTTGGTTCAGAAAGTAGGCATGTTGTGATTTGATGTGAATCTGCTCAGTAGTTTTTGAGAAAATAAGGTATAAAACTATTTGTAAATATTAGATAGTTGAGTTTGAGGGACTCTTCCAGGAGTCCTGCAAGCGCAACTTTAAAAAATAGGGCATTCGGATTGGCCTAGTCCTGGAGAACGAGGCAGTATCTGTGAGGCCTGCACAAATAACATGTCACATGTGTCCTTCACTGGGAACCAACCACCCTAGTGTAGCGCCTGACTCTCAGAGGGTAGCCTTGCAGAGCAGTCTAAGGCTTATTCGAGGGAGGTGGTGTGGGCTAGTAATCACTGTTACCGTTGCACAGCAATAACACTCAATAATTGATTGCCCAGTCTGTACTTAGCTTCATAAAAGTAAGAGTACATATATTAAACACACTCAGTACTCAATGCTATGCACCAATTTACAAATATACATAAGCTGTTGGAATTACTTTGTGACATTGCATAACATCTCTACCCCTCCCGCAGGGGGGGTCTAGTACCACCAGTCCCATGTATGCAAATCATATTGCCCGCTAATGCAGTTAGTTGAACATAACCTGGTGCGAGGGCCCTAAGCACTGGCACCAATCAATGGTGACCCACCCCACTACCTCAATAAAAATAGGCACACCTACCCTGGTGACACATGACCCTGACTGAGCTTCTCCTACTGACCATGAAGTATACTCCTCTAAATCTTAGGGGCTAACAGTCTAGGGGGCATATTACCAAGCAATAGCTATAATTATCGCTATTGCTTGGTTAGAGACAAAAATTTACCGCAGAGCTGCGGCGATTTTTACCGCAAATAAACCTTGGTATTACCAAGGTTTATCGCAAATGCGATAAAAATCGCCGCAATGCATGAATATCGCTGAAAAGTCAGCGATATTCATGCATTACCGAGCTAATGCTCTTAGCCATGTTATCCACCTCCCATTGGATAACATGGCTAAGAACTGCTCAGGGCAGGTGTTAGCTTTTTGAGATATACGCGCTTAGCGCGAATATCTCCAAAAGTTGGTAATAGGAGATAGCAATGTTAGCGACTGTTTTCAGTCGCTAACATCTTAGCACTCCCACTTTGCATGTCATCAGTGATAAATATCACTGACATGCAAAGTGGGGCCCAAGATGGTCGCAATCTCCTACTAGCTGTCGCTAACTGGTGTTAGCGACAGCTAGGTAATAGGGAGATAATTTTATCTCCACTTTCTTGGCTTTTAAAGCCAAAAAAGCGGAGATAATCCCCCTTGATAATATGCCCCTAGGTTCTTCTTCACCTAATGCAGCAGCAAGAATACATGTTTAGGCATCCCTGTAAAATGAGGTACTCATTAGACTTGATAACATTTATAATGTAGTGCAGTTATCACTTCTAAAAGGCATCACAGATGAAATCACAGAATTAAGCAGATACAGCTAGACACCCTAGCAGGAATGTCTAGCAACATATCCTCATTTTGCTTATGACATCACCTTACACAGGTACATCATATTACATATGTGACTTTCAGTCCCACTGAAAGAAATAACATTGATAAATGCTCTGTACGGGTGCAATTACACCTTTTCGCCTTCATGGGATGCCCTTTTCCGGACATCCCTACCTCAGCCCTTCATCCTTTGGTGCACTTCTCAATACGCCCCCCAGCTGTAGAACAAAAGTTCCAGCCCAGGAGGCGATTCAATGCTGGTTGAGCCCTTGAGGGGTTATTTCTTAAGCGTCCCCAGAGACTTAGGGGGAGACCTTTTCTCTCTTTGCTGGGGGAGACTGCGCTTCTCCTGCAGCTCCCCCAGCACCGTTGCACTCACTTGGTGGTGACCCCGTTGTCCTGGGGCCACCACAGACCGAGCAAACGCTGCTTTCTCTTGCAGGCTGGTCCAGGCCTGCAAGGCATTTTGGGGAGCCTCCGCCCTTTCCATGAATATTAAAGCAGCGTCACCCCCGCTGCTCCGGGGGAGCCATGCTGCCATGCTTCCTGGTGGCCTTGTGCCGCGTTCCACCCTCGGTGGTGGGCCCGGTCCCACCCAGACCCCCAGGTGAGTGTATGTGGCTCAGAGAGCCCACACCCGGCCACTCTGCTGGTATGTCGGGGTCCCCTGGCTCCTCTTTTTGTGTACGGGGTCCAGGTCCCACCCGGCACCCTTGCTGGCTCAACATGTTGGAGGGCAGCTCCCACCGGCTCCCTGCTTGTGCTGCACCCTCTGGTGTGGCCGTGGGAGCCGGTGAGTCCATTTCGGTCCGCCCATTCTGGTGGGCAGACACGGTGCCGGCTTTCCTCCTGGCGGGTCTTCAGGGGGTGCGATGGCACTCCCCCCACCTTTCTGAGACCGAAGGGGAGTGCGGCCGCACTCCCCCCTCCATCTAGTTCTCTTTGGGGCCTGGGGAAGGGGTCCAGGGCCCCTTTAGCATATTTTCACGGGGTACGCAACGGCGCATCCCGACTTTGGCGGGCCCGGAGTTGGGATCCCGGGCCGCTGAGTCTTCATCATGGGTGGCGCAACGATGCTCCCTGCCTCCTGCTTCTCCCCACACGGGGCCCGGAGTTGGGATTCCAGGCCCCTCCCCCTGTAAATCATCACGGGGAGCACAACTGCGCTCCCCAACTTAATTTTCGGTGGGGCCAGGGTGGGCTCCTGGCACCCTGCAGGGGCACCTTCACGGAGTTGGGATCCCGGGTCCCTCTTCACCACCTTCCCGGGGAGTGAGACAACGCTCTCCACCTTAGCTTCTGTTGGGGGAAACCCCTGGGGTCCATTTAAGACTGGCAGCAGAGCCCCATTTGTTTCGCTGTCGGCCTTCTTGGAGGTCAAAGGTTGCCTACCTTCTGGGGGGCATATCTCAGCCGCCAGGGTACCGATCTGTGCCATTTTTGCCTCCTTCTGCTTCTGGTGGTGCTCCCCAGCCACTGGGAGCACTCTCCTGCACCCTCTGGGTCTCACAGAGAGTGGATTCAGCAGGAAGATGTCTTCACTAGCTCCCTGCACCAGCCTCTCACCTGGCTCTTCTCCTGGGTCTCTCTTCTCCTTGTGTAGCGGCCCAGTCCTGGACTCCTCTCCTGGCACTATTCAGGATTCTGGGACAGTCAGGGGGTTCCTCCTTCCAACTTCCCAACTTCCCATGGCGCCAGACTCCAACATCCTCTGCCTCAGCAGACCACACCCAAGAGAGAGCTTCTCTTTCTGTGCAAACACTTTTTAAGAATTGAGTAGGGGGCTGGCAGGAAGTCTCTGTTTGCCCTATCACACAGCAACACATCACTTCTCTGCCCCTGCTCCCTCCTTCCTGCCCAGGCCTCTGGGTTTGTCCAAAATGGAGTCGCCAGGTTTCATGCCACATGGTCCCTTAGAGCCCCTTTCCCCGTGCTGCCTTCTCCCTTGTGCAGCTTGGTGCCTGGCAGCAGGTGACAGCAGCTGATGGATTAGCCTGTAGCTCCACCCAATTTCTCTTCTTGGAGAGGAGGCCTTTGCCCTTGGAAGCAACGTCATTAATCCAGCCTGCCAGGGTCAGCCCCCAGCCAGGCCCTGGTTATGAGCTTACTCAGAGAAAAAAGACATTTCTAGATGACCCAAAAGCAGTACAAAAGCAGTACAAATGTGACTTTGGACTCTGCAGAATACTTCTACTCACACAAATTACAGTGGACTTTAGTGCGTGTCTGGATTGTGTAGGCCTTAGGAAAGTGAAACTAGCCCATGTGCTCCACATACCCATAGGAAAATAATGGAGTGAAACACAGTAAAGCACACTGATTTTCCCTGGCATGTTTCTTCCCACTGTATAAAGGCAATTCCATGTTGCCACCCAATTCTGCATAAGTCCTGCCACACCAGTCTATCTGCACCTGCTCCTTGGCTGTGCATGCCAGAATCTCCCCTGCTCAGCCCCTACATGTGTGCACACGCATGTAACCAGCCCGGTGCTCCTTACTCCAGCCTCAGCGCAGCAGCCTAGTCAAGCTAGGTGGACACCAGTAAAATCCACATGCAGTCTTTTTCTTCGTGAGTTCACTGTGGGTGAGTTCCAACTTATGAGGCTCCCCACAGTAAGACCTGAACAAATAGTAGCTCAAAAAGCAAAAAATCCAGGCGGCTCAGAACTACCTTCTAAGACCTAGGGTTTTTTTTAAATCCTTGGGCCATCTCATTCCCACAGGAGTGAGGTTCCTGCGGGAGTGAGTGTCCTGATTGGCTGGATGCACCATGAAAGAAAATGTTCCAGCACCATTACAGGACACCGGATACTTAGTCCTCTATCCTGAAACTAATTAAGAAAAATATATTAGTGGGAATGGTAGGGATTCCCTGCCCCATAGCAATTGTGGGGGGTGGAAAATAAAAACTAAATTACGGGCACCATCTTTAAAAATAATATGACCCCCAGAGTGGTCCAAGTCTTGGGAATCAATGTATATAAAAAGTAGGAGAGATGGGTGTGTGCCAAATTCAGCTGCGTGACACACCTCTGCAACAGTGCAAGCAGGGAAAATTGTTTGCTCCCACCAGGTGGGCACTTTAAAAATGCTCCCGCTGGATGTGATTAGACATCCGTTTCCCTGCTCCCACTGTTGCAGTCAAGGAAACTTAGCTTGTTCTGCCCAGTGGGAGCATACAAAAACAGCTGCTCTCACAAGGCGGAATCAATGCCCAGGATGCGGGGTTCCGGCAGGGCCATGGGTTCCTTGGCTCCCCCGTCAACCCTAACATAGTAAATGTAACTTGGCTCCCTTCCTCTAACTCATCTATCCTATGCAGACGACATGGTATTGTTGAATCTAACGAAGATTGGCAATCAAAGGTTACTAGTAGGGCTGGCAGAATTTATAACAAATAACAACCTGGAGATAAACACAACAAAAACAAAAACAATGCTTATCACCAGGCGGCGGACAGCCAGTACATACATTTACCTGGAGGGAACAAAGCTAGAGGCCGTGTCCAACTTCAAGTACTTGGGCTTCTACTTCGATAATCGACAAAGCCATCAGCAGCAAATGTCGTGCATCACTCAGAGATCAAATTCACTCTCATTTGCTTTTAGATCATTGGCCAAAAAGCTCACGGGCCATCATATAAACCTCTACTGGCAATAATAAAAGCAAAAGTTCTACCAACCCTCTCATATGGCAGTGTAGGATTGCATGGGAAAGATGCGGATCTGCTTAACAAAATGCAGACAGCCATCTTCAAATCTACCTTCCAAATACAACAGGGAGCCTCACCAGCTCAGACAAGGTTAGAATTTGGAACAGTAAATGAAACAGTGGGAAGAAAGTACGCAAGTATTAAGTACTGGTATACACTGAAACAGAACACGTCAGCCTCGGAATTGCACCAAGCACTATGGGAAGAAATTAGATCTGACACTAAATCCCCATACAACCAGTATCTTGAAAACTACATAACTGAGACTGGAACAAGAAAACTCTGGGAACTTAACCTGCCTTACCCGGCGTTCAAACAGGCTATAAACAAGTCGACAAAATTCCACTCTCTCTTACTTGATAAAGCCACGTTTACCAACAGAAAACACGCATGGATGGTAATATCAAATTACAAAACACTTGTGGCAGCCCCATACTTAACAATTACATTTCCAGCTCACAGAAAACAGAAATTAATGGGACTCCGTTTGGGGAAATTTCCATCGATTATGGACCAACCAATCTGGGTGCATAATGGACCAAAAACCTGCAGACTATGCGGGAGGAGCAACAAGGACTTTATTCATCTTGTCTGCATCTGCCCGAATCTAGCTCAAGCTCAAAGCTCTCTGTTAAAAAAGTCTATGAACAAGCGGGGTATAAGAACGTGCAGATCTGCAATTATGGCAACCTTGAACCCAGCAGACACGTGATTGAAGTGCCTATTACTAAAGTTCCTTGCAGCCCACTCCCAAGCGCTAAAACACACCATGGCACCCTGTCAACAAAAGGATAACACAACTGTGGTAGCTCGGGCAGAGAGCTCTCCGGAACATAAAAGAGGAAAAAATCAAGAACTTCAGAACTAAGCTAGACAGACTGCATTTTTATACACTTCATTCGATTTTAAATAACAAACTCGGTTTTAGACGGAGAGTGTTATAGAATATACTAACAGAGATTGTACATATATATTAAGAAATTTTAAACACATTAGTCGATTCCTTTAAAATGTATTGTTGTGGTTTTAATTAACTGAAACAATAAAAATCTTTCATTCATTCAAAATGTAACTTGAGCTACCTCGATGCACAGTGTTCTGTTCAATTATATCATTTCAGAGGTTGCAGTGATGTTATCAATGATGTCATAGTACATATCATGAGGGGTTTAATATCTGAGGTAATTAGCAGCATTGGGCGAGGGCGAGGTTATAGTTATTTTGGAGCATGATTTATAGTTACTTGAGGTAACTATAATTGGTGATTTTCTAAGGCTTTTTTTGAATGTGAAGCAACATATACAAATCCTAATTATAACGTCACTTAAATCTTTAGGGTTTTTTCTGTGAATTTCTATGTTTTTTTTAAAATAAAGTTATGTATAAATTGCTGTGCGCAGTCCAGCTCCTCGCTTACACCGAACTGCCCTGCTGTGCATGGCCTTTGGCCGTGTGAAGCATGGGGTTGGGCACAGGGTCTGGCCTTTAGCCTGGGCATGCACTTAACCCTCTCAGGCTGACTATGTGATGGTTCAATACAAAGCTTGTTATTTTAGGTACGCCAGTCTTACTGACATTCTTGAAAAGTAAGAAAACCAAAATATAAAATGCGTGCCCATTGGCTTTGCCAAGGGGTCATCATATCCACATATAACAAGTGCACCTATTGTCTTTGGCAAAAATCCCCAATAACTATAATCAACCATATAATTCATAAACTCACACATTGCATGGTTTAATAAAAACGATTGTCATAAAACAAAATTAATTTAATATTAACAATAATAACAGCATTTGCAATGCAATAGGTATCGCGTTAGGAAAGTTTGAGCAATTGGTCTTGTAAATGACACATTTGTTATTAATGTGTTGGTTTTGGAAATAGCGAAATTAATAGGTTTGTCATTTACATTGCCAATACTTTTATCTTTTGCAATTGTGACACCTATACCATTTGTAATACAACACGTTTTGTATTTACGTGACTTAGATGTATTGATATTGCAAATAACAATGGCTTTTAATTTTTTTAAATAATTAATACTTAAATAAAAGTTATTGTAATTTATAATGGCAATAGCTTAAACTTTTGTTAATAACTTTTGTGAAGATTATGTTCAATGTATTTTATTGTGTCGAAAATCCAAGAACAGAAGTGAAATATTAACATCTTTTTGTGACATTTGTAATTTAAGCTTGAAACATTGAGAGAACATATTAGAACCAGTTGTTGTTGAATGGTTGCACAGATTGATACTGTGTTGGCGCTGAGTGATGTTGTGGTGGCGACGAGTGATGCTGTGGCGTTCAGTGATGCTGTGGTAGCGCATAGTGATGTTGGGTACCCCTGAGTGATGCTGTGGTGCCCTGAGTGATGCTGTGGTGCCCCTGAGTGATGCTGTGGCGGTGCCATAGATAGAGTGAGGGCGATATATAGCTAGAGGGAGGGTGAAAGATAGATAGAGTGAGGGCTATAGATAGATAGAGTGAGGGCGATAGATAGATAGATAGATAGATAGATAGATAGATAGATAGATAGATAGATAGATAGATAGATAGATAGATAGATAGATAGATAGATAGATAGATAGATAGATAGATAGATAGATAGATAGATAGATAGATAGATAGAGGGTGATAGATAGAGTGAGGGCGATAGATAGAGTGAGTGTGATAGATAGAGTGAGGGTGATAGAGTGAGGGCAATAGATAGACTGAGGGCGATAGATAGAGTGAGGGCGATATATAGAGTGAGGGCAATAGATAGATAGAGTGAGGGCGATAGATAGATAGAGTGAGGGTGATAGATAGATAGATAGATAGATAGATAGATAGATAGATAGATAGATAGATAGATAGATAGAGTGAGGGCGATAGATAGATGTGTGTGGTTGTGTGTGTGGTTGTGTGTGTGTGTGTGGTTGTATGTGTGTGTGGTTGGGTATGGTTGTGTGTGTGGTTGTGTGTGGTTGTGTGGTTGTGTGTGTGGTTGTGTGTGTGTATGGTTGTGTGTGTGTGAGGTTGTATGTGTGGCTGTCTGTGTGTGGTTGTGGTTGTGTGTGTGGTTGGGTGTGGTTCTGTGTGTGTGTGGGCGGGTGTATTGTTGTTGTTGTGTGTGGTTGTGCGTGTGGTTGTGTTTGAGTGTGTGGTTGAGTGTGTGGTTGACTGTGTGGTTGAGTGTGTGGTTGAGTGTGTGGTTTTGTGTGTGGTTGTGTGTGTGTGGTTGTGTGTGTGTATGTGTGGTTGTGTGTGAGATTGTGTGTGTGTGTGGTTGTGTGTGTTTGTGTGGTAGTGTGTGTGTGGTTGTATGTGTGTGTGTGCGTGGTTGTGTGTGTGTGGTTGTATGTGTGTGGTTGTATGGGTGTGTGCGTGGTTATATGTATGTGTGTGTGCGGTTACAGAAGGAGGTGGTGGAAGAGAGCAGCAGATCAGCACAGGAGAAGAGAACAGGGAGTTAGAGAAGGAGGCGGTGGAAGGGAACAGCAGATCAGCACAGGAGAAGAGAACAGGGAGTTAGAGAAGGAGGCGGTGGAAGGAAACAGCAGATCTGCATGGGAGAAGAGAACAGGGAGTTGGAGAAGGGGGCGGGTGGAAGAGAGCAGCAGATCAGCATGGGAGAACAGAACAGGGAGTTAAAGAAGGAGGCGGGTGGAAGAGAGCAGCAGATCAGCACAGGAGAAGAGAACAGGGAGTTAAAGAAGGTGGTGGGGTGGAAGAGAGCAGCAGATCAGCACAGGAGAAGAGAACAGGGAGTTAAAGAAGGAAGCGGTGGAAGAGAGCAGCAGATCAGCACGGGAGAAAAGAACAGGGAGTTAAAGAAGGAGGCGGGTGGAAGAGAGCAGCAGATCAGCACAGGAGAAGAGTACAGGGAGTTAGAGAAAGAGGCGGGTGGAAGAGAACAGCAGATTAGCACAGGAGAAGAGAACAGGGAGTTAAAGAAGGAGGTGGGGCGATAGATAGAGGGAGGGAGGGCGATAGAGTGAGGGTGATAGATAGAGGTAGGGCGATAGATAGAGGGAGGGCGATAGATAGAGGGAGGGCGATAGATAGAGGGACGGCGATAGATAGATAAAGGGACGGCGATAGATAGATAGATAGATAGAGGGAGGGTGATCGATAGAAAGAGGGAGGTAGATAGATAGATAGATAGATAGATAGATAGATAGATAGATAGATAGATAGATAGATAGATAGATAGATAGATAGATAGATAGATAGATAGATAGATAGATAGATAGATAGATAGATAGATAGATAGATAGATAGATAGATAGAGTGAAGGAGGGTAATAAATAGATAGAGTGAGGAAGGGCAATAGATAGAGCGAGGGAGGGTGATAGATAGAGTGAGTGCGGGCGATAGAGTGAGGGAGGGCGATAGATAAAGTGAGGGAGGGTGATAGAAAGAGTGAGTGAGGGCGATAGAGTGAGTGAGGGCAGTAGATAGATAGAAGGAAGGCGATAGACAGAGTGAGGGCGATAGATAGATAGATAGAGAGAGGGAGGGCGATAGAGTGAGGAAGGCCGATAGATAGATAGAGTGAGAACAGTAGAGTGAGTGAGGGCAGTAGAGTGGTAGAGTGAGGGTGGTAGAGTGAGGGCGGTAGAGTGAGGGCGGTAGAGTGAGGGTGGTAGAGTGGTTGAGTGAGGGTGGTGGAGTGGTAGAGTGAGGGCGTGATGTGGTAGAGTGAGGGCGGTAGAGTGGTGAGGGTGAGGGTGTGTGAGAGAGTGAGGGTGTGTGAGAGGGTGAGGGTGTGCGAAAGGGTGAGGGTGTATGAGAGGGTGAGGGTGTGTGAGAGGGTGAGGGTGTGTGAGAGGGTGAGGGTGTATGAGAGGGTGAGGGTGTGTGAGAGAGTGCGGGTGTGTGAGGGTGAGGTTGAGGGTGTGTGAGGGTGTGTGACGGAGTGTGAGGGTGAGAGTGTGTGGGGGTGAGGGTGTGTGAGGGTGAGAGTGTGTGATAGTGAGCGTGTGTGAGAGCGAGGGTGTGTAAGGGTGAGGGTGTGTAGGGGTGAGGGTGGTGTCAGGGTGAGGGGGTGTGGGGTTGTGAGTGGGTGAGGGTGAGGGAGTGATGGTGAGGGGGTGTGAGGGTGAGGGGGTGTGAGGGACGGTGAGGGGATGGGAGGGTGAGGGCATGTGAGTGGGTGTAAGGGTGAGAGGGTGTGTGAGGGCGAGAGGGTGAGTGAGGGTGAGAGGGTGGGTGAGGGTGTGTGAGGGTCAGTGTGTGTGAGGGTGGTAGAGTGGTTGAGTGAGGGTGGTAGAGTGAGGGCGTGAGGGCGGTAGAGAGAGGGCAGTAGAGTGAGGGCGGTAGAGTGAGGGCAGTAGAGTGAGAGCAGTAGAGTGGTAGAGTGTGAGAGGGTGAGGGTGTGTGAGAGGGTGATGAGGTATGAGAGGGTGAGGGTGTGTGAGAGGGTGAGGGTGTGTGAGAGGGTGAGGGTGTGTGAGTGTGAGTGTGTGTGAGGGTGAGGGTGTGTGAGGGTGAGGGTGTATGAGGGGGTGTGAGGGTGAGGGGGTGTGAGAGTGAGGGTGTGGGTATGTGAGAGTGAGAGTGAGGGTGTGTAAGGGTGAGGGTGTGTAAGGGTGAAGGGGTGTGATGGTGAGGGGGTGTGGGGGTGTTAGTGGGTGAGGGGGTGTGTGGGTGAGGGTGTGGGGTAGGGTTAGAGGGTGGGTGAGGGTGGGTGAGAGGGTGAGTGAGGGTGAGGGGGTGTGTGAGGGTGAGGGGCTGTGAGGGTGAGGGGTGTGAGAGTGAGGGGGTGTGAGGGTGAGGGTGTGAGGGAAAGTGAGGGGGTGTGAGGGTGAGGGGATGTGGGGGTGAGGGGTGTGTGAGGGTAGGGGGGGTGTGAGGGTGAGGGGGTGAGAGGGGGTGTGAGGGTGAGAGGGTGTTTGAGGGTGAGAGGGTGTGTGAGGGTGAGGGTGTGTGAGGGTGAAAGGGTGGGTGAGGGTGAAAGGGTGGGTGAGGGTGAGAGGGTGGTTGAGGGTGAGAGGCTGGGTGAGGGTGAGAGGGTGGGTGAGGGGGTGTAAGGTTGAGGGGGTGTGAGGGTGAGGGTGTGAGGGAGGGTGAGGGGATGTGAGGGTGAGGGGGTGTGAGGATGAGGATGAGGGTGTGTGAGGGTGAGGATGAGGGGTGTGAGGGTGAGGATGAGGGGGGTGAGGGTGAGGGTGAGGATGAGGGGGTGTGAGGATGACAGGGTGCGAGGGTGAGGGGTGTGAGAGTGAGGGGGTGTGAGGGTGAGGGGGTGTGAGAGGGTGTGAGAGGGTGTGTGAGGGTGGGTAGGGTGAGGGGATGGGTAAGGGTGAGAGGGTGGGTAAGGGTGAGAGGGTGAGTAAGGGTGAGTGTGTGTGTGAGAGTGAGGGTGTGTATGAGGCTGAGGGGGTGTTAGGGTGCTGGGGTGTGAGGGTGAGGGGGTGTGAGGGAGGGTGAGGGGATGGGAGGGTGAGGGGATGGGAGGATGAGGGAATGTGAGGGTGAGGGGGTGTGAGGGTAAGAGGGGGTGTGAGGGAGAGAGGGTAAGTGAGGTTGATAGGGTGTGTGAGGGTGTGTGAGGGTGTGTGAGGGTGTGTGGGGGTGTGAGGATGAGGGGGTGTGTGAGGGTGTGAAGGTGAGAGGGTGTGTGAGGGTGAGAGGGTGTGTGAGGGTGAGAGGGTGAAAGGGTGTGTGAGGGTGAAAGGGTGTGTGAGGGTGAAAGGGTATGTGAGGGTGAAAGGGTGTGTGAGGGTGAGGGGGTTGAGGGGTAGGGAGTGTGAGGGGGTGAGGGAGGATGAGGGGATGGAAGGGTGAGTGGGTGTGATGGTGAGGGGGTGTGAGGGTGTGTGAGGGTGAGAGGGTAAGTGAGGGTAAGCAGGAGAGAGTGAGCTAAGGGGGAGGAAGAAACGTCTGCAGAGGAACAGAGACAGAAGTGGGATGCACAGAGACAAAGGGGATGAGAGGAAAGGGCAAACGGGGGAGGCAGAATCGGACGTGGGAAGAGAAGCAACAGAGAGCGGGGGACATGGGTGGGACATCGAAAGCAGCAAAGAAGGCGGTTAGCAGGCAAATGGTGGTGCGCGATGTGCACTGGGGCAGGGGAGCTGCAGCCTTTGAAGTGTCTGATGCGAGGCACAGACAAATGGTGGTGTGACGTGTGCACGCGGGGGGGCAGGGGAGTGGCAGCCTTTGAAGTGTCTGATGCGAATTCTGATAACCCCATTCCTCCTCGCCAAAGTTCTTCAGTGCTCTGTTGAAATATTTGTAAATGCACAGTGTAGGAGTAAAGGAAATCTAGGAGCGGAGGCCGGCCAAGTATGTGCTTGTAACTGGTGTAGTGCTTAGTGAGGTGTGTGTCAACAGCAGCAGGGTGTGTGTGGGGGAATGCAAGCGCCTATAGGTCATTGAGCTTGCATTGCTGTTAAAGCTGCATATGGAATGGCCTCTAGGCGCTTGTATGAACAGAGTGCTGGTGAGAGGTCTCGCTCATGGTACTGTAAGCACTTGTATGATGATTGTGTGATGCTGATAAGTAATTTTTTAGCACTGCATACTAAATGGCCTCTAGACGCCTGCATGAACAGGATGCTGGTGAGAAGTAGTGATTTATTTGCAGTGCAGTTTCAATGCACCGTAGGCACTTGTATGGTAAGCGTATGATGTTGAGAAGTACCGAATGATTAGCACTGCATTTTGAAAGGCCTCTTGGCTCAGGCAAAGCGGCGATGATCCTGCAGGAAAAATATGTAAAATGCCTGCCAAAGGAAAGGAAACCAGAAGCTAGGTGGAGAGAGGGGGGGGGCTGTGGCGAATGGAAGGAAGTGACAGAGAAGGCGAGGGCCTGGGGCAGCAGAAAGGAAGGAGGTGAAAAGGAGATAGAAAGTAGTAAGGAACAGAGGAAGGCTAATGGAGGGAGACACGAGTAATGCAGTGCTTACTTTGTAAAAAAAAAAAACAAGCGCGCATGCTAAAGATGTAATGTTCCAATTGATATGCGCCGCTCTTGCCATGATCAGGCAATGCGGCGACGATCCTGCAGGAAAAATATGTAAAATCCCTGCCGAAAGGAAAGGAGACCAGAAGAGAGGTGGAGTGAGAAGGGGGGGCTGTGGTGAATGGAAGAAAGTGACAGGGAAGGCGAGGGTCTGTGGCAGCAGAAAGGAAGGAGGAGTAAAGAAGATGGAAAAGAATAAGGAACAGAGGAAGGCTAATGGAGGGAGACAGGAATAATGCAGTGCCTAATTTGTAAAAAAAAAACAAGCGCGCATGCTAAAGATGTATTGTTTCAATTGGTATGCGCCGCTCTTGCCATCATCAGGCAAAGCGGCAATGATCCTGCAGGAAAAATATGTAAAATGCCTGCTGAGAGGAAAGGAGATCAGAAGCGATGTGGAGAGAGAGGGGGTGGTGCTATGGCAAACGGAAGGAAATGACAGGGAAGGCGAGGGCTCGAGGCAAACTGAAAATACGGAGGGGAAAAGAAGATGGAACGGAGTTAGGAACAGAGGAAGGCTAATGGAGGGATACAGTAGTAATGTAGTGCTTAATTTGTACAACAAGCTCTCGGCATTGCTGTGGCGGGGGGCGGGGGAGCGGAGCGGAAGCTCATTCCTTTGAAGTCTGATGCAGCGGGATGGGGAGTGGCAGCTTTGAAGTCTGATGCGAGGCACAGGCAAATGGTGGTTTGTGATGTGGCTGGTTTGTGCATGCGCATAGCTAACATGAACTGTGGCTAATCCGACGTTTGGCAGACTTTTTGGACCGCTTACTAGAAATCTCGACAAACAAGCATAGCTAAAGCAATGCTTTAGGTCGAGACCTAAAAATGATTGTCATAAAATTAAAGTTTTATTAAAAACATAAAACCTGTCCATAAGTCTTTATTATAACATTTTCAGCCCACAAAATGCAGCCATAAAAACAAACACAACAGGGCTGTACCCCCAGCTGAGGAGCATAGAACTCCAGGTTGGAGTGTTTTAAAAAATATGGTAAAACCTCCTGGGGTCATGGATTCAATGACCCAGGAGTCTTTCTGCTTTTTTGGGGGGCTGCTGCACTCCCTTCAGACCTTCCTCACAACGTTCAACAATTGCTTGGTGTTGTCTCAAACCCTTCTAGGGACACCAATAGGATTTAAAAAACGTAAAACCTCTTGTAGGGCATTTTGGAATGCTTCTTTTGGAGCAGTGAACCATAAAGAAGGAGCTCCTGCCACTCATTTTTTTAAAACTATTTTCTGAGAGTCCCAGTGCTGCCCCAGTACACTCACATCTGTAATTGTTGTTGAGGGTACTGGAGGAGCCCCTGGGCCCTGCACGCTCTCTGCAAGCAGCCCTCTGGGCCATTATGGAGCTGGTAACATAATTTTGCATAAAAAATGTTTAACTTCATGGGGCCTCACTGCCAACCCAGGACACCACAGCATTATTACTGCTGGGGCTGTGGAAAGAGTATGAAGGCCTCTGCCGCCCCACCGGCTGCCCTGCCTGCACCCAAACCATGTGTGGCAGGGTACGTCTTTGCTCCCACCCTGTGAGAGCAGTTTTCTTTTGCTCCCACCTGGAAGGAACAGTTTTCAGATTCCCTGCCCACGAGAGAGCAGACTGGGTGAAAATTCTGTGCTCTCATCTAATGGGAGCAACCATCTTTTCTCTTTGGGTGGTAGCACATTAGATGTCCCTTCCTGTGCTCTTGTGGGCAGGAAATCTATGGTATTCCAGGTGTTGGGTCTCTAGGATACTGCAATGGAGCAAGCCCCGGGGGTGGGTCTCCAAAGCATTCAATTGCTAGTGAAGGAGTGCCATACACCACTCAGCCCTGGGGGATTGGGAACCCAGAGCCAGATTAGGGCTCAGGGGGCAGGGCATGTGCCCCCCTCTCCTTAAAAATAAAATATCGCCCTGGGCGATGGAATCCCCCGGGTCTAGAAAAAGACTCAGGCACTCTTCTCCCATATGTGTTTAATCTTATTTTCTTGAAAAGGGACTGAGTCCTAAAATAGCTGCTATCACACCTTTGTTGATGTGGTGGCAGCCAATCAGATCTCATCTCTAGATCTGTTCACTTCGCAGATCCCCAGTGGCATGAAATTTACAACGTTTTTGAGAACTAATTGCTCAAAATTGACTGATCGGATTTACACCAAATCACAAAAAGCATGCTTTCTATAGCAATATCTAGCTTTTTGCCAAATATGGTGTTATTCCATTCAAGAATTTTTTCCTGGAATCACTGTTCAATTTTCTGATGGAGTAATGACTGGGGAAAATGCATTTTGGGACCCCCCTTTTTCTCAACCCTAAGTGATGGGTCACCCCGAAACATTCCAGGATGTAGCTGAGGTGGAAGATACTTTTTTTTGGTAACGTTTTGTGAACAGCGCAAAATTTATGAGCAAACTTTTTCTAATGGAAACCACCCTGTGGTGACCACCACTGGGTAATGTATATATTTTTAGAGAAGGTAGTAGGATGATTGTCAAATGAAAATATAGAGTTCAAGAAACAAAGGATCAGAAATGTTAGGAATAACATCAAGATTTCATAGGGCCAATGACTTTAGAATAGCAATAAAGTAAGAGCAAGTGTTGTGGTAGTAAAACTATGAACTTTACCTCTGAAAAGCTCTGGTCAGCTAACTGCGTATTATAAGAAATCATCATAAAGTGGAGAATGATGCATCACAATTATAAAATGCCTATATGTCATATTGATAAGTACAAACTTTAGTGCCATATAGGGAGTACTACATTAAGGAAAATGGGGTGACCCGGTGTCCCACAGAACCTGGGTATTGGTAATAAAGAAAACAATTGGTTCTGTCGGTCAATATAATTGCTGTGATAACTGTATTCAATATAAGAAAAAAAGTATTTCACACTTTCTATTTACACAGTAAATGAAAAAACAATCGCAGTTTAAGAACACACCAAGAAAACTGGTGGAGTTCATTTACTCTTATGTTTTTCAGGAAGTATTGAATAGTAAATGGCTGTCATAAATACAAAAGTGACTATTGTGAGAAGGTGACATGTGGTGACTTGTGAATTGAACAGTCCACTATATACAAAACATACATATGTGACATAAATTTAAAAAAAATTGAATTATTTTCCTGTCTCCTTATTTAATACATGTAATGCAAGACCCAATACTTATTGATTATTGGTCAAGAAAAGTGTGTAGACATATGTGATGAGAGAGTGTTGACTTTTCAAAACAGGACATGGCGCGGAGTGGAAAGCATCACTGTGGGTCTTCCTCAGGACTATGAAACTAGCGACCCTTGACCCCAACAGGTAGGTCGCTCCCCGTCGGCACACCACCGCATGTGTCTCCCTGCCCCAGCTGCCGCTGCTGAGGAAGTTCAAGGCCCTCCACCACCCGCTGGCTACCACCTGCGCCTCATCCCTGGTGGCCAGTGGTAGGCCGTAGGTAGGTTTGTTCATCCTCCGCTTTATTTCTTCTATTGTATTGCCTGTATTTTCATTGTTGTGTCTTTGACTGCTGTTGTCTGTCTTTCTCCGCTGCCTGTACGTGGTCCGTGCCCCTTTTTCTTCCCTCTGTTCCCCTCGCTGACCCCTTGCTCTCTCTGCCCGGTCTTTCCTTCTGTTTCCCTCACTGCCCCCGTGTCTCTGCCCGGTTTTCAATTCTGTTCCCATTGTTGCCCCCGTGCCTCTCCACTCGTTCTGCCCTCTGTTCCACTCATTTTTCCCTCATTTTTTGTGCCTTTCTGCCCTCTGTTCCATTCGTTTTTCCCTATTTTTTTGTGCCTTTCTGCCCTCTGTTCCACTCTTTTTTCCCTAGTTTTTTGTACCTTTCTGCCCTCTGTTCCACTTGTTTTTCCCTCGTTTTTTGTGCCTTTCTGCCCTCTGTTCCACTCGTTTTTCGTGCCCTTCTGACCTCTGTTCCACTCGTTTTTTGTGCCCTTCTGCCCTCTGTGCCTCTCGTTTTTCCCTCGTTTCTGTGCTACTTTTGCCTTCTGTTCCACTTGTTTTTTGTGCCCTTTTGCCTTCTGTGCCACTCGTTTTACCCTTTATTTTTGTGCCCCTTGTCCTTCTGTTACCTTCGCTGTCCCTCACCGCCCTCACTGCTGCATCCCCTGGGGCCCCGCCCCCCTGACTGCCCACTGCCCATTTGCTGCCCCGCCTTCTGCCTCCCAGCTGCTCCTTCCTCCCACCTCCTCATATATGGTAGCTGCCGCGCTGCCATGGCGCTGGCGTGCAGAAGGCGCGCCTAATGCGAGTCCGTCTACGCCTGTCTGCGCCCAGCGCCAAAACCCCTGGCCCCCGCACCCGCCACGATGACAGCCGCCACTACAACGCCAGCACTCTGCACGCTCTCAACCCCGGAAGGAGCCACACCTGCTTCAAGGCCGCCCCGAAACGCACACATGGCCCCTTCACCTGCCGGAACTGCAGCTACACCATCCTCAGAGCCGACGAACCACCTGCCAAGAAAGACCCCAACCACCTCCAATGCATACTACTGAACACCCGCTCCACACGCAAGCATACCGTCGAGCTCTGGGACTTGCTCGACACAAAAATCCCCGGAAGTCGCCTTCCTGACAGAGACCTGGTTTAACGACTCCTCCGCACCTGACATCGACATAGCCATCCCAGACAGCTACAAGATCACCCGCAGAGACCGCACCAATGGAGGAGGAATCGCCATCATCCACAAGAACAGCATCAGGGTCTCGACTAGCACCGACAACATGCTCAGCACCGCCAAATACATGCATTTCGAGATCCACACAGACCCTAATTTCACCCTCAGAAGCACCCTCGTCTACCGACCCCCCTAATCCCGCCCCCAGTTCAGCGACTCCATCGCCGACTTGATCAGCACGCATGTCCTCACCTCCACCGACTACATCCTCCTCGGAGACCTGAAGTTTCACCTTGAGAATAACAACGACAACAACTCCACAACCCTGATCGATAACCTCGCCAACCTCGGACTGAAGCAACTTGTCACAAGGCCCACCCACTCCGCCGGCCACATGCTCGACCCACTCTTCTCCTCAAGCCCGTACGTCTCGATCAGCCACACCACCGAACTTCTCTGGACTGACCATCGCTGCTTCCACTTCGCCTTCCAGAAACACACCAACACCACCGCTCCCAACAGATCCCCCGCTGCTGCTGGAGCAAAATCACCGAAGACCAACTAAATGCAAACCTCGCTCTCATACCAACACCGACGATGCTGTCCACAGCCTCAGACGCTGGATCGAGGACTGCGCCAACACTCTAGCCCTGCTGAAGAACCCCCCCACAGAGACACCAGCAAGAGGGCCAGCTGGTTCACCCCAGAACTCCTAGCCTCCAAGCAAGCCTGCCAGAAACTAGAGAAGAAATGGCACAGTGAGCAAACTCTGGACAGCCACGCAGCACACAAGGCCGCCATCCACAACCACCACCACCTCATCAGGACGGCCAAGAGGACCTCCTTCAAAAACCACCTCGACAACAAGGCACACAATAGCAAGGAGCTCTTCGACATCGTGAAGGAACTCTCCAACCCCAGCTCCAACACCAACGAAATCCCGCCATCGCAAGCCCTGTGCGACTCCCTCGCCACCTTCTTTCACCGCAAGATAGCAGACATCCACGACAGCTTCAACACCCAGACAGCAAGACAACAGACCCTCCGTACACCATCGACCATGACCCCCTGCTAGCCTGGGCCAGCATGAGCATCGATGACACCATCAAGATCATGCGCTCAATCCACTCCGGCTCTCCGTCGGACTCATTACCGCACCACGTCTTCAACAGAGCAAGCAGCGCCATCGCACCCCACCTGCGCAAAGTCATCAATCTCTCCCTCGAGACCGCAACCTTCCCAGAGATCTAGAAACACACCGACATCAACACCCTACTCAAAAAAACTAAGGCAGGCCCAAGAGACCTCAAGAACTTCCGGCCCATATCTCTTCTCCCCTTCCCGGCCAAGGTCATCGAGAAAACCGTCAACAGACAGCTAACCCGATACCTCGAAGAAAACAGAATCCTGGACCCTTCCCAGTCAGGGTTCCGCAGCAACCACAGCACCGAGACTGCCCTCATCGCCGCCACCGATGACATCAGGACCCTGCTGGACAACGGTGAGACCGCAGCACTCATCCTCCTAGACCTCTCTGCCGCCTTTGACACCATCTGCCAAGGCACACTACGCGCACGCCTCCACGCCGCTGGGATCCTAGATAAGGCTCTGATTGGACCACCTCCTTCCTCTCCGGCAGAACCCGGAGCATCCGCCTCCCCCTATTCCGTTCCCAAGCCTCCGAGATCGGTAAGTAGACATAATATTGAGTTTTTTATTTCGACTAGACATAATATCGAGTTTTTAATTTCGACTAGACATAATATCGAGTAGACATAATATAGACTACAAAAATATCGACTAGAAAAATATAATATCGACTAGAATAGCAATAATATCGATTCAAAAATATAGAATGGACTTAATATCGACTAGACAGAATATAGACAACAAAAAAATTGATTTTAAGGTAAATTAATATCAATGTTTAATTTTTGTGTAATATAATTCTGTAGCGGGTTGTGGGTTTATAGGGCAATAGGGTGGGATGTCATTTAATTATAATTAATTAAATATGTTATTTAATTAATTGGTATTTATTTAAAATTAATTGTTAATTAATTATTAATTGGTAATTAATTAAAATATAATTGGTGATTAATTTTAATTGATTAATTGATAAATATATTATTTTTAGTAATTTATTTTCTGTAGCGGGTTGTGGGTTTATAGGGGAATAGGGTGGGAAGTAATTTAAATGTAATTAATTAAATATGTTATTTAATTAATTGGTATTTATTTAGAATTAATTGTAAATTAATTATTAAATGGTAATTAGTTAAAATATAATTGGTATTTAATTTTAATTGATTGAGTTTATTTTGTAAAATAATTTTAAAATTTAAATTAATTGATTGTTAATAGGTAAATTATTAGTATTCGTAAGTAATTTCACGGACATATATGCCAATTTCTCCAGTAACATAAAATCTGGCATTGACTTTGTTGAGAGGGAAGACCACATACGTGCAAAATCTTGCCTTTATGCTTTTACTGTTCCTCCCTCCGAAATTCTCGTGAAAACCTGTAAAAGTATTAAATCCGGCTCTCCACGAGATCCTGCTCCCCCCAAAATTTTAGCAGCTAGCCATTCGTTTTGGAGCCCTACTTTAGACACATGCTCCAAATTTCCTTTGCCACTTCTTGTCTGCCTGCAGAATGGAAGAAAGCAATAGTTCTCCTCATCAAAAAAAAATCCAATGTGAGCCAGGACATACTGGAGAACCTGCACCCGATTTCCCTGCTACCCTATCTAGCAAAACTAGCAGACAAGGTAGCCAACATCCAACTCATGGCCCACCTTGAATCCCAAAATGCCTTTCACACCTCGCAGTCGGGCTTCAGATCGAGCTACTCCACAGAGACAGCGCTCCTGAGAGCGACCGAAACTCTGCGGGAAGGAGCCGATGAGGGTAAGACCATGGCACTCATCATGCTGGACCTCAGTGCCGCGTTTGACACTGTAGCACATTCCATCTTTCTACAGTGTCTAAACAAAGCGGGGATCACCAAAGACGCTCTGGGGTGGCTGAAGGCCTTTCTCACTAACAGGAGCTTTCAGGTTCAGAGAGGAAACTTTCTCTCGGACAGCATGACATTAGAACAGGGGGTGCCTCAGGGCTCTGCCCTGAGTCCCACCCTGTTCAACCTTTACATGGCACCGTTGGCAGAGGTGGTCCAATCGTTCGGCATAGAGCTTGTCTCCTACGCCGACGATACTCAATTGCTGATCTCCTTGTCCCAAGCTCCATCCTCCGAGGCTGACAACTTCAAATCCTGCATGAGCAATCTTGCAGTTTGGATGACTAAGCACTGCCTCAAATTAAATGGTACAAAAACTGAGGTACTCATAATAGGAGGAAAGGACACTAACTGGACCAAAGACTGGTGGCCTACCTGTCTGGGACCTCTACCCACCCCCAGTCAGGAAGCTAAGAACTTAGGCGTCTGGATCGACAACAAACTCTTTTACGACAGCCATGTCAAGAAAATTGTAGGAAAGTGCTTTGGAGTCATGAGAACTCTTAATCGCACTCTGGATTTGCTCCCTCTACACTCCAAACGTACCATGACTCAGGCACTTATAACCTCCCGAATAGACTATGGCAATGTGCTGCTGCTGGGCACTTCCGAAAAGAACATCAGAAGACTGCAGGTCTTACAAAACTCAGCCGCGCGCTTAGTGTTAAGACTTCCCCGAACAGCACCCTCTAGACCCTCCCTGGCTACCCTCCACTGGTTGCCAATCAGTAAGAGAATACTATTCAAGGCACTTCTTTGGTGCCAAAGGATTATCCATCAGAAAGCTCCATCCTATCTGTCCGATTTAGCTATGCCTTACGAGCCCAACAGATCCCTCCGTTCCAAGGGAATGGGTTTGCTCAAAACCTCGCTCACAAAAAAAGCTAGAATGGGAGGTCGGTCTTTCCGCTCTCTAGCAGCCAACAAATGGAATACCCTCCCCACCAACATCAGATTAGATAAGAATGAGTCCTCTTTTAGAAAATTGCTGAAAACTTATCTTTTCGCTCTCTAGCTGCCCCTTTCTCTCTGTCCTCCTATGACTCTATCTCCACAGCGCGGGGACACGCCGGGAGGCGTCACCAGGTGCTTTACAAACCCCTTTAATAATAATAATAATAATAATTTATATTATTAAATAATTTGTATTTTACAATTTAATAGATTATTTAATATAATTTACACAATTCTAAAATATTTAAAATATTTTGTAATAGATTTTACTATTTATGTTATTTATATTTATATAAGAAGTATTTACTTCCCCTACTGTTGCACTCACTGGAGTTGGAATAGTAAATGTAACCCCTACGCTATCCAACGATTTCCCTACTGTTACACTCTCTGGAGTTGGAATAGTAAATTTTACCCCTACGCTATCCAACACTTACCCTACTGTTACACTCTCTGGAGTTGGAATAGTAAATTTTACCCCTACGCTATCCAATGCTCACCCTAATGTTACACTCACTGGAGTTGGAATAGTAAATTTTACCCCTACGCTATCCAACTCTTTCACTACTGTTGCACTCTCTGGAGTGGTAATAGTAATTTTTACCACTATGCTATCCAAGGCTTTCCCTACTGTTCCACTCTATGGAGTTGGAATAGTAAATGTTACCCCTACGCTATCCAACGCTTACCCTACTGTTGCACTCATTGGAGTTGGAATAGTAATTTTTACCCTTACGCTATCCAAAGGTTTCCCTACTGTTGTACTCACTTGAGTTGTTAGAGTACATTTAACCCTCTCACTATCCTACGGTAAAATATTGTATATGTTTTGTTAATAATATGTAGATATATATATAAGTGTTAATACTTTTTTTTAAGTTACATTAATTATTTCTTAATTTTACGTTTATTTAAGTATTTTAAATATGTTTATATTAATTTAATTTACTGTTACATTACTTTTAAGTTACTTTTAACTTCCTTAAAAAATTAGATATTTTGACATTCTATATTTTTTACACTCGATATTTTGGAATCAATATTTTTGTACTTACCTGTTTCAAGATAGGAAGTCGATATTCTGTCAGTCGATATTTTATACTCGATATTTTGGCATCTCGATATTTTGTCTGTCGATGTTCTGTCAGTGATCCTCCGAGATCATCTGCTACGTACCCCAGGGATCCTCCCTCACCCCGACGCTGTTCAACATTTACATGGCCCCGCTCGCACACGTAGCTCGACAGCATACGACCTCAACATAATCTCCTACTCCGACGACACTCAGCTGATCCTCTCACTCACCAAGGACCCCATCACAGCCAAAGCCAACCTCCACGAAGGAATGAAGGCCGTCGCCGACTGGATGAAGACCAGCCGTTTGAAGCTGAATTCGGACAAGACGGAGGTCCTCATCCTCGGCTCAAACCTTCAGCCTGGGACGACTCCTGGTGGCCGACGGCACTGGGGGCAGCCCCGACACTTACCGATCATGCACACAACCTGGGAATCATCCTCAACTCAACACTCTCAATGACCAAGCAAGTCAACGCCGCCCCCTCCTCCTGCTTCAACACCCTCCGCATGCTCCGCAAGACCTAAAGATGGATCCCGGCAGATACAAGAAAGACAGTCACCCAGGCCCTTGTCAGCAGCAGACTCGACTACGGAAATACCCTCCATGCGGGAGCCCCAACCAAGCTCAACAAATGACTACAATGCATCCAAAACGCCTCGGCACGACTGATCCTCGACGTACCACGCCACGGCCACATCACCTCCCACCTGAGAAACCTGCACTGGCTCCCTGTCAACAAGAGATATCCTTCAAGCTCCTCACCCACGCACACAAGGCACTCCACAAGACTGGCCCAGCCTACCTCAACAGACGGCTCTCCTTCTACATCCCCAACCGCAAGCTACACTCCGACGACCTCTCACTCGCCACCATCCCGCGCATCCGAAGAACAACCACCGGTGGGAGATCCTTCTCCCACCTCACCGCCAAGACATGGAACACCCTCCCACTGAGCCTACGACAGACCCAAGACCTGCTTACCTTTAAGAGGATACTCAAGACCTGGCTGTTCGATCAGTAGCGCCCCCCCAGCGCCTTGAAACCCTTGTGGGTATGTAGTGCGCTTTACAAATGATTGATTGATTGAGCAGTGGACAGCCTATGAAATTATTTATAGACAGGTTGGTACACTGGTGTGTTGTAATAATTTGCAATAATTAAAAATTGCAGTAGCTAGGAAAGTTGCTTACCACAAAGGCAGAGACTTCATTCAATGAAATTGTGTTAAAACACGATCGAATGAAAGACCTACAAATAAGGAAAACACGTCTTTAATAAACATATAATTTAATAAAACCAAAAGGCTCGGAAATTAACATATGGTATGTGGCCTTACCAAAAGGTCAGGATGTGTTGGGGATCTCATAGTGGTCTCCAAAAGGTGAATTCATTTAGTTAGGTTAAAGTGCAATAAATCATTTGATGATTTCTAAAGATACAGGGTATGTGCATCAGTATTGCATGAGTATTACAAGTGAAGGCTTATAAAATCAAGTAAGGTTACTCTAAGTAAAGGCCCCGCTGAATTCATCTAGTGTGATGGGGGATTCTAGTTGGTCCCGCATGTGGTCTGTGAGTCTGCAGGGTGGGATATCTCGAAGGAACTCTGCTAGCTGCTCACGATGCTCATATACTAAGGAGAGGTGCCACGCAAATTCTTGGGCTACCATTCCCAGAGACGAACAAAGACCCCCATCAGCATCCTGTAGGGTAGGGACTGCAGCGGGGGATTTGTCTACATGGCATAGTCTGTGCAGCATTTTACTTGACTTGTCTCCTTACTGATATATCTTGTGTTGCGATGACTCCCAGATCTCCTTTACTTTGCCCATTATGTGTTGTTGTATAGCTTGTTGCACCTGCAGCAAGTTGCATTGGAGCAAAGGGCTAGGGTCTTGGTGCGGTAGCTAATTTCTGCCCCCTGGACAGTGGGCTTTAGGGCTTCCCAGAGGATACCTTTAGATGGAGCTCATGCTACGTTAGTGTTGAGATATTTGGATACTACCTTAGCTAGCCTGTCCTGATAGTCTGGGCCTCGAAGGTGCCACAAGGACATTCGCCACCTAAAGAGGGTCTGCGGGAACCTGAATGAAATTTGAGAGTAACTGCGGAGTGATCCGAAAGCGCTCTGGAGAGGTGAGATATTTGTGGAAACCTATGACTATATGTGTGAGGTGTAAAGAAGTGGTCTAGTCGGGACTGCGAACCATGCACCGAGGACATATAGGTGTAGGTTTGTTCGGCAAGGTGATATTCACGCAAGATGTCTGCCCATCCTAAGGTAGAGGCTAGGAGGTTCAGTTTGGAAGGGCCTGCAGGCGAGTGGTGATCTGAACTGTGCAGTTTATCCGCAACGGCCATGGTGTCAATCCAATCCCCGCCCAGGAGGGTTAAGCCCTCTGGAAGTTTCACCAAAGTCTGGAAATCCTGTCTACAAAGCCAGTCCCCAATGTGGGCGAGCATAGATACTGCCTATGGTGACATGCTCACCATATAGCGTGCCCGTGACAATCACATAACGCAGGCACTGGGTCTACCCAGTGGTTTGTGTGTACGAAAGGAACTCTTTGGTGTGTTAAAATGGCTACTGCCCGCAATACCCTGGTGAACCCTGCATGGTATATAGTATGGTACCCAAATCTGGCCAGGCAAGGGGTTTTGGCGCCAAGAAGGTGGCTCGCTTGTAAAATAGTATATCAGCCTCATATTTCTTGGCTTGGCAGAGGACCGCGCCCCGTCTAATTTTATTAAGCAGACCCCTGACATTCCAAGAAACCACAATAAGGTCCCCGAGAGGGGCTGTGCCCATCTGTGCCGTCATCGCGTATCTGTGAGAACAGTGTGTGTAATGCGTCGGGACTAGATAATATGTCTGCACATATAACAAGCTTTAGCATAGCCAATAGGTCTCGCTTTTGGAACCTTATAAGTATTTACTCATGCAGCACAATATCCTTGGTGCAACAACATTAACTGATGCATGATCAAACACTTATAAGGCCCCAAATGCGAGACCTATTGGCTATGCCAATGCTTGTTTTCGGTTTGGTGTGCATAAAATCCAGAAGTTCTGTGGTGGAGTTGGTCATGCTTCTGAGCTCTCAGGTGAGTTGTCGTCGGCAAAGCACTTAGAAAACACAAGGTTGCCTCCCAGAACACCAGTGTGGCTGCTTTTTATGACCTGGCACCATCATTTTGTCCGTTTGAAGAACAGCGAGTAATGGATGTGTAGGCAAAGGTCTGTTCTATGGAAGAATGTGTTATCTATGCCCTATGCAAAGGAAATGGTTTCCCCTCAGAAGTGATACTGAGATTTGAAATTTTGCTGTTAAGCGGGAAAGGGGGGAAGTGGTGCTTTTGGAGGTAATGGTGGGCGCATGAAGAAATACTGTGTCTGTAGTTCAGGTCAACTTGAAAGAGCCCTAATTGAATGTGCAGGGACTCCCAACCCCGCCCGTCCCCTCCCCTGCAGGCAGAGCATGGCGTGCACGTCCACTGCCAGAGCTCACTGCCGCGTGCTCCTGGGTAGCCGGCGTCTCAGCATGATGTTAGCGTCTCATGAAGAAACAATTTATACATTAAGAAATAACTAGCTGAACTGTATCCCATCGCTAAATCCGATAACAATAACATATGGCGCAAGCACAAAAAGTTAGTTTAAGAACTGACTAGCTGAACTACACCTCACCGCCAAGACACAAGTCACAAGGAGCAGGGGGAAAGTGCACCCGGGATGCCGTGTGCCACCAACAATTTATATATAATTGTGATGAACATCATAGCTCAGAGAGTCTCCAAGAGCGCTCTAAATCGTGATACAAGAGTAAAAAGGTAAAGCAACAAAGCAGACATCGCATATAGTAAAATGGGACCACTCAGAAGGATTAGCCTTGTGAATAAGCGCGCCAACACATTGAAAAAAATACTTAACAGTGTGACACAGAGTAGTGGCTGTTTTCGCTAAGACCAAGGGGCATGTCGATTGAAAACGGCAACCTAGAATGTAGCGGCGGTAAGTAAGCAGGCTAAACATGTAAACAAAAGTGTTACACACAGTTTGAAAAGCCCGGAGGGTGTATATCAAGGACTCCAGCATATTAACAATGGCAAACTAAAACATGGCCATCTCCAAGTCTCTGCTGTGCTGCCCCAGTGCGGCGGCTACCCTGCCATGTGATCACTGTATTAAAAAAAAAAATCCTAATGGGCAAAGTATAGATTACACATAAATCTTCTCATGCACTTCGGCTAAGGCAAAAACATTTAAGACTGCAGTTTTGACAACACATAAACCAGCCAGTTCAAAGTTGTTTGAGATTTTGCAAAAATAATAAGTAATGGCCCTACCAGTCAAACTTCGACCAGAGTGTGTATGTAATTCCAAAGGGCTGTGTTTTTATTCTTTTGTGCTGCTTTAGTCGTGTGGACTTCCAAGACCTATTGATACTTGCATTTTACACCGTCTTATTTTTATTGTGAAAGATGGGGCACAAAGCTTGTTTGCACGCGCGCTAGTGGTTGTAAAATCCGGCATTACTGTGAGAGGGGCCCAGAACAGAGAAAGGGGTACATGTTTCGGATGGTGAGTTTTTCTACTCCGGCCACGCCACTAATTCCTTTACCCTCCTAATGAATCCACTGATGTCCTCGAAGGGTGTCCGGACACGGCAGAGGTCAGGGTTTGGGGTTGGCAATGAAGCAGAGAGTTTCACCAGCTGAGGCTCCTTGCATGAAGCCGTTACTACAGCCTCAGTGTTGGGAGCTTTGTTTACCTTCAATAATACAAGCCTCTCCTCTCTTAGACTCTGCTTGGAGGTCGTCTGATAAACTACCCCACCCTTGCACCCCTGTCACTTGACCTCTGTGTAATAATTCCAGTAAAATGTATAATCCAAAGAGGTTTATTTATCAGCAGAGCATAGAGTCCAAGCACAACAGCATCAGGATACAACTGACAAGTCAGAGCAGAATGTTACATGAAGAAAGCTCTGTTCAGAACATAGAATACATTATGAAACATAATCAGTCGCATGCACTTAAAGGGGAAAGGTAAAAGGAAAGGAAGATGGAATGTAACACATCTCCCTCCTGTAAGAAAAGGAAAAGGGAACAGGAAAATTAAACATAGTCTTGCAAAGAAGTAGATTTCCTTCTGATACGCACATCATCTTTAACCCTTGATGCCACAGTGTCAGAAACTTGATCAGGACAAATATTAACATCAGCGTAGTCACTTAGACATTGATCATTTCTTAACTGAGCATCTTGAGAAGAAGGACATTTAGCTACCTTGCTCACATTCCAGGTTTTGCCATCTTGGGTGACAACAGTATTGTTAAAGACTTTAACAATTTTAATGGGCCTTCCATACTTACTCATTCCCTTGCTTACCATAACCGGTTTCACAATCCTGACCCAATCACCAATCTCAAATTCATGCACCCTTGTTTTCCATTTGTTATTGTACCACGCAGCTGATTTATTCTGCTTGTCAGAAATCTTATTGGCAACACTCTGAATGTCAATTCTAGTATCAGACAAATCACCACACTTCTCCTTAAACCACCAAGGGCAAATCGAAGAAGCAGGATTTCTACCTTTGAGCAATCTAAAAGGGCTAACCTCAGTAGTGGTGTGAGGTGTGATACGATAGCACCAAAGCTTTTCCCTGAGAACATTCAACCAATTGCTTTTTTCCTTTATGGAATCAGTAACAAAACTTTTGAGAACCCTATTGAACCTTTCTACTTGGCCATTCTCATGTGGCTCATAGAGAGAGGTTTGGATGTGCCTGATGTTACAATTCTTCAAAAAGGACTTCATGTCTGATGAAACTAACTGTACACCATTATCGGAAACCAAAACAGAGGGGCACCCTTCTCTAGAAAAAACTTCCTTGAAAAATGTAATAACGGCCTCAGAGGTAGCTTTTGCCACAAACTTAACCTCTGGCCACTTAGAGTGATAGTCTATGATGACCAAAGCGAAACGTGAAGATTCCGGAAGAATGTGGAATGGGCCTGAAATGTCGAATGCAATTTTATTCCAAGGCAATTCAGGCCATTTCACAGCTCTAAGGGGAGGAACATGTACTCTAAGCATTTTATCATTGGAACAACATTCAGAACACTCCCTGACAGTGCGATCCACATATCTGTCCATGCCTGGCCACCAAAAGTATAGTCTAATTAAACGCTTCATGGCTGATATACCTGGATGGGTTTTGTGTGCCAACTTCAAAATCAATTCTTGTACCCCACTAGGTGGAACACACTTACCTGCTTTGAAAATCAGATCCCCTTCACAACCTAACTCATCCATAACTTTATAAAAAGGAAGTAACTCATCTTTGACACAGTGTTTATCAGGCCAACCTTCAAGAATGAATTTTTTCAGTAAAACAAATTTTTCATCCTCAACCTGACACTTCAACCAAAACTCTTCTGAAATATCCTGATAATGAGGAGAAACAACATCAGAAAGACTTAACACACAATCAGCCTCAACAAGGCCATTTACACTTTTCTGGCTATCTACACAAGGAAGACGTGAAAGGCAATCTGCAGTGACATTTTTTTTCCAGGAATGTATTCCACTGTGAAATTGTATTCCTGTAGCCTAGATGCGAGACGTGCAATTCTTGCTGTGGAGTTCCAACCACCTCCCGCAGAAAGAATGCTCAACAGTGGTTTGTGATCTGTACGAAGAATAAAATTTACTGCCCCAAATGTAAATCCTGTAGTGCTCAATCGCCCAAACACATGAAAGCAATTCACGCTCAATGACTGCATATCTGCGCTCAGTCTCATTGAGTGTTCTAGAGGAAAACGCAACATTCCATTCCAGTCTACCATCTGTTTGTGACAACACACAACCCAAACCATACAGGCTTGCATCCGTGGTGATAATACATGTTCTGCCCATTCTAAAAGGCTTTAGCGTTGGAGAATTTACAATGTCTTTTTTAATAGCCATGAAAGCCTTCTCCTGTTCATCTTCCCATTTAAATACATTACTTTGCCTCAGTAATCTCCTCAATGGTTCCATTTTGGTGGCATCTCACTCAACAACTCATTCAACATTTCTTTCAATTCATCCCTAACATTAAGGGGAACACCTCTTAATTTCTGTTTGACTGGAAGCGCTCCATCCTTAAGTACAATTCTATGTGTAAAATTCTTCAATTTGCCTAACTGATCACAGAACACCTTGTTGAATTTTTTGCTCCAAAAGGACATATCTTTCTTCTCTTCAAAACAAGGAGAAATGAAATTAATCATCTCTTGTTCACTATTTAACATATCTTGGTCACTGCATAATGACACAGGATCTCTGGCACGTGGATTTAATGTGATCCCAAGCTCCCACTGATCATGCCATCCAAGAACATTTACACCTTTTGCAGCAATATATAATTTGATATGAGCCATCCTACCTCTGAAAGTTAAAGGTACTTTAAAATAACCTTCTACATCAACTTTAGCACCATTAAAATCATCAGCAAGTATATCAGGTACTTCTATATTAGCAATATTACACACACTCAGTAATTTTTCTTTAAAATATTCCATGGTAATAATGGTCCAGGGCAAACCTGAATCTACCACTTGAGGTAGAGTTCCACTTGAACTGTAAAGATATTAAAATTGCATTTGGGTGATTTTTTACAAGTAAACAATACACGAGCTGAGTGTACAATAGAAACAACATAACCTCTATCAAAACTTGTATATCTTCTTCAGTATTTGTGATAGAAGAGACTTTTGTAGGGGTAAAGTTACTAGTAGAAGGTCGTGATTGTAACATCCGAGATTGATTGTTAAAACGTTTTTCCCTGCAAACAGTACCAAAATGTCCAATCTTACCACAGACATTACATTCCTTATTCAAAGCAGGACAACCTTGAAATGAAGCAATATGGGATTTGCTCCCACACCTGTAACAAACTAAATTATTATTAAATTCTGTTTTCCTATTGCTTCCCATGTAGGAGCTTTTATTCGGTTTTTGGGAAGAAGAAAAATTTTTGTAGTCTCCTTTTGGTTTGACAATGCAAACTTCTTCTTCCGTTGCAGATTTATTGGATGAGGAACTTTGTTTAACAACAATATCCATCCATTTCTCAGATAACTCCGTGGATTTAGCAATGGCAATTGTTTCCTCTAAATTGGGATCACCCAAACACCATAGTTTGTCTTGAGTCTTTTTGTTCTTGACATGCACAATTATTTGGTCTCGAATCATTTCATCAGTCATTGCCCCAAAATTACAATGTATGGACAATGCTCTTAATGCAGTCAAAAAGTCATCAAAAGATTCATCCTGTTTTTGTGCCCTGGTATAGAATTTAAATCGATTTAGGGCAATATTAGCAGTCGGTTTGAATCTTTTTTCTAGTCTATTTAAAGCCTCAACATAGACATTTAAAGTATCTCCACTTCCAGTAGGAACAGTTATTTGTGGTAAATTTCAGAAAATTTCTTGTCCTTCAGACCCAATACAATGTAAAAGAATACTTTTTTTTCTTTCAGAACCCATGCGTTCTCCATCAATGGCACGCATGTAATTAAAGAATTCTTCCTTCCATCTAGACCAAGGTATGGGTGGATCACCTTTGGTTTGTAGGAATTTCGATGGAGGATCAAATTGCATTGTGAAATGAAATAAACTTAGTAATAAAAGTAAATATATAAACACTTACTGAGTAGTTTTGTAGATGTAGAGAAAATTTTAACATAAAAGTAATAAATATTTTACTGTAGATAAATACTTGCAACTGAGTCTGGAAAACTGCTGTAAAATCGCTGTGTTCCTTTTGTGATGTGAAGGATATGGCTGCTTAATTGTAAATTGCCGCTTTTGTTATTTAATGCCGCTTTGAAGTAAATATGACCGCTTCTCTTCCTTTCCGTGAGCGTTGCTATGGAGGCAATGGTTTGGTTGCCAGGAAACAAAGACGCGCTTATGAAGAGCGTAGCGCAACTTCCGTTGTTAAGGAAACGGAGTAACAACAGACGCGCTTACGTGGAACGCAATCTCCGTTGTTAAGAAAGACGCGCGCATGCGTGACTTGAATACATACGCGCATGCGTAGTCTTTTGTTGTGGAAGGGCTCCGTCAGTAAACACGTCGAGGAAGTTGTGACGTGTGTGAAGAGGAGCTCCGTAGACGAAGATTCGAAGCAGCGCGGCTTCGTGAAGACAAGTTGAATTTCGAAAGATGCAAAGCAGCAAATAGCGATAAGATTGAGGTAAAATGAAGCAGATCAAAGTTTACCTCCAAGAAGAGTCGCAATACTGTAGTTCCAAATTCAGGAAAGTGATGAGCAATGAGTATCCAAGTAGTTGTAGTAAGCAGATCCAGACAGTATCAAAATTGAATAAAATGAATAAAATGGGTTGAAACTCCGCTCCTCTGCTGGTAATGGCAGGAGTAAAAGAGCCTCGTCGCCAAAAATTGTAATAATTCCAGTAAAATGTATAATCCAAAGAGGTTTATTTATCAGCAGAGCATAGAGTCCAAGCACAACAGCATCAGGATACAACTGACAAGTCAGAGCAGAATGTTACATGAAGAAAGCTCTGTTCAGAACATAGAATACATTATGAAACATAATCAGTCGCATGCACTTAAAGGGGAAAGGTAAAAGGAAAGGAAGATGGAATGTAACACTCTGTTAACAGCCCAGTGCGAAATGATCACCTTACTGGTTTAGAGACAAATACAGTCTCGCCCCTTGCATCCGAGCTTCATTGTGTAAACAAAGGTACACAAAACTCAGTGCTGCAGCATTGTGTTTTAAGATCGCTAAAAAAGTCAGAAAGCATCTGCCTGTCACTGTGGCCGCCAACCGGAATCAGTGTTCAACAAATTCCACAAGGAGTATTTTTGTGTGTGGACGTATTAAAACAAAGCCTGCCCTCTCCTAAAGTATTGTGCATGATATATGAAGCACATCATGTGTGGCTAATTACTGAAACTATCTGCAGTTCTACAAAAATCTTGCGCGCACTAGGAAATGAAGTGCATTTATTGTTAATGATGAATACTGCCATGGGTACCTTGGAGAGAAATGCAACAAACTTGCACACGTATCGTAAATTCACTATTAGACCAAATGGCGGAAGGTCATCTGCCAGAATGCCCGGGGTATTGGCACATTGATGCTTTCCAATGCAAACCCTGCCGCTGGGGATAAGTTACAGAGAGGGTCGAGGAATCTGAGTGGCAGGGACTGCCAAGCCCAAGTGGCTCCCAGAAGAGGCGTGAAACGGTGTCCACCTAAGGGTACACCCAGGACCACGTCCAGACCGGGCAGGATGTTGTATCTGCCGGCAAGTGGCGTCTGTTTGCCGCTACTGCTTGTCTAGGAGTGACGGTGTGACGCGTGTGCTCGATCCAGATTGAACCCTCGAGGGTAACATTCACCCTGCGACCACCCCGTAATTTCTAATTCCTGCACCCCCTAATCCAGTGTCAGCAGGTCCATGCTCCCAGGCTCTTTTCACAGCTTCTCTGTAGGCTGAACTCCTTGATAGCAGCAGCCGAATAACTGGAGAGTATTTCAAGAATAGTGTGGTTTACTACTAAGCGCTTTTTGCTATAAAGCAGCAACGCTGTGATAAAATAGTCTTTCAATTGAAACCTTTTTACGGATTGCAATGATTGAAATGGGGTTCTAACCTTAAGTGTCACATAATGAGAAAGCAAACACGGCATAACAAGCGCGGCCTAAATCGCTCTAAAAAAAAAAAAAAAAGCACACGCGCCTCGCAGCAGGGGGAGGGGAGAGAGGAGGGGCCTGCATGACTCACTCGCGGGAGGGAGCGGCTGGCGCCGCGATAATTGCTACCATATGCCAGCCGCTAGATCCCGTGAGGAGATTGCCAAACGTGCATGTTGCAATAGAAAGCAATGCAACGCGTGCACGTTTTTGGGGAGAAAAGCTCATCGATGGCATGTGGTCCTCTCCTATGCGGCGTATGTGCGCTGCATAGGCGAGACCTAAAAACGATGAAACTGTCCCCCAAAATTCCACAAACAACCCCCACCCGATACTGCCATGAACTAGGAGCATCTGTCGCGGCGAAGGGCACGCCCAGCCCCCAATGGGCGGAACCAGGGCCCTGCCACCAAAAGTACCCAACCAATAACACAAAACATTTGACAGGGGGAGGCATAAATGTCCCGGGGCTAGGCAGTCCCATGGCTGGGCATCCAGGCCCGTTCGCGGGTCAGTGAAGAGCAGGGTAATCACAATAAAACATATTCTATGGCTATGGTGGTCTGTCCAATACTGGCTGTCTGGCTAGTTCAGGTGCATATTATGGACTGGGGGCGCACATGTCTGAACCAGATCTGTGACGTCTCTTTGATTTGGTCTGTCCGGGTCAGGTCCGCCCGAGCCCTGGGAAGACTCGGAGTCCTGTGGCGGAGGTGTACACGGCGTGAGATGAGTGAGTTTGTCTGTTCTTGCAAATACAGCTTCCGGCATATCAAAGAAATGTGACTTGGAGTTAAATATAACTCTCCTCCTGGCTGGGTACAAAAGCATGTATTGCATGTTGAGGTCTCATAATCTACGATTCGCAGCCACAAAAGACCGGCACTGCTGTTGGACCAAGCGTGTGTAGTCAGGAAATATCATGATGGGCTTTGAGTCATAGTAGAGTTTATCTCTAGGTGATCTAGCAAACTGCAGGATGGCATCTCAATCTGCATAGTTCAGCAGCCGTGCAATCATTGGTCTAGGATTCTGGCCTGGGGGAGGTTTCTTGTCAATGCTCGGTGAGCCCTCTTAACGACAAAGCAAGATGATAGGATTCCCTTTGGCATGAGATCTTCGAGCCATTGGCTGATAAAGTGTTTTTCTTGTAGAAACTCGCTCTGCAACTTGAACCAAAGAGAAGAATTAATAACATTGTGGAATAAATTAAAGACTTAAAAGAGGAAGTCTATGGTTTCTACAAGAAAAACACGTCCTCCCCACATCCCCTTGAAGGCCAGCAGCGAAAAATTGCGCTTTTTTGGGCAAGAACCAAGAAGATACATAAAGAGTTGAATGAAAGCAATAGAACAAAAGAAAAGATAACAATATGCCATAGGAACATTATAACTCCATGTGGAAGTAAATACTCCCTAGCAGGGCTTGACTTACCAGCAAGCCTCTAAGATTTTTATCCAGACAGATTATTGGAGGTCTTTTCAAGACCCAATAGATGTGTTTTTAAATTGAACATGAATGTTCTGCAGAAGGTGCAGATATTGTAGATCACCGAAACGCTGCGTCGACAATTTGTTCATTAATACATTTTGTGTTTTAAGTGTAATAATTTGTGCACATAAGTTTTGTGATTCTTGACTTTTTAGCAAAAATGTTTTTATAAATAATGTGACCATGTGTTTTTAACCACATTAAATTGACTCTAGAAATGTATCAGCAATTCAACAGTGAATAATAAATAATATATTTTGAATTTTTACATTGGGTTGTGTGCAACTTAACCTTTGTATATAAGAATTCATCCAAGTAGTTTTTGTAAATTTGGTAACCTGCGCAAGTACTCATTACACACTAGTCCATCTGTCCCTACACTATATAGTGACTCCTAAGGATTCCGGCCTAAAAAGTTTGGAAAAGGAAATTTGTTGTTTTGGATTCCTTAGTGGTCCCCCTCATGTTTTTACTTCCCTGGGACAAAAATTGGACATTGATCAGACCGTGAACCTATCCCCTAACCTGCCTACACATCAGGACTTGGAATCTCCGGAACTTACCCCAGACTGTGGAGACCTAGCAATTTGCCTGATGCCCGGTGGAGCTACCATATAGCTAAAGAGGAGATGGGTTGTGGACTCCCCCCCCTGCCATCACCTACCCAGCCGGACCTTGGGCAGATTTTCCCCTCGTCTCTACGTCCTCCCTCCTACCCCTTTGCCCTATCCCCTTACCCTTCATTGCTCCATTCACCTTGTCCCCTATGTTCTTTAAATGCTTTTCTTGATAATTATATAACTTTTAACTGATGTAAATTGCAACATTATTGTTCCTCATATAAAGCGCTCGATTCCTTCTGGTCTAGCCAGCGCTATATAATATCTCATTAATCTAATTTGTTCCCATTTAGTACTTTTTCTCTCTTTGTCTAGCTCCTAGCTTCTATCCCCTCTCCCCTGAATTATCTCTCCTTTCTTGCTAGTCTACCTAGCCACCTGTCCTTTGTGATACTTTGATTAAACACTCCTTCTCCCCTTGTTGGAGAAAGATCCAATATTTATACTCTGGAGTCTCAGCGAACCCGCTGAGAGAGTCCACTGCGCCAAGGGAGCCACTCACAGCTGAGGTATGTTAGGGCACCCCTTGCCAAAGCACTCCCTCTCATCTTTTTGGGGTAGGATCAGTATGTAGGCCTTGGAGTCTCAGAGACCCCTCTGAGAGAGTCCACTGCGTAAAGGGAGCCTCCCGCAACTGAGATAGGGCAGTGATACCACTTTCCCTGGGATCACAGCTTACTGGACTTGGACGTTGCTTTGATTCGTCTACTGGTTTGTGTCCCAATCGCCCTTCCTCTCCTCTTTGCATGCGGTGTCCTTCACCCTCCCCTTCATTACCTGTCTACTTCCCCAGCTCCTTCGCCCTCCCCTGAATCTTTCCCCTTGCTTGCTTTTCCCCTTACGTATTTGTGCTTATTGTTTATCTCAACCTTACAAGTAACTATGTTGCCATGTTCTAATTACTGTGTAACCTTTGTAACGATGTAACCTGTAACTATGATCTGATGCTCATGTAAAGCGCTCTGATACCTCCGGGTCTAGCCAGCGCTATATAAAACCTTTAAAATCAAAAGAAAAATAAGAAAACGTTAGCTTGTTGACTTTTTTTTTGCAAGGTAGTCACCGAGTCCTCAACAGTCGATACTTGCGCCTCTGCTTCTGTGATGCGGTCCATCGTTTTACTGAGGTCCTGGCGCAAGAACGAATCTTCTGCCCCCACAGCACCAATATTGACATCAAGCATGTCTCTAGCGCCATGGATTGCCGCTTGGAGTGCTGCATTGCCCAGCATAGCACCCTCCACATCGGCCTCAGTGGCGCCCCCTGTAGAGTGGCATACTAGTCCAGGGTACTCTGCTTGGAGCTCTCCCCACCAGGTTTGTTCTTGCCCATAGTTGTAGGCGAAGGTTGGGTAGGCGCGGGACACCTGGGAGTTCCGCTGTCAGGATGATGCCCACTTGATGGAAGGGAGCACCACCTCGTCAAGGAAGGCTGGGAAGGTGGTGTCAGGCCTATAGAAGGGATGCACTGCCAGCAGGCCCTCTCAGAATCAGGCGTGTCCTGGGCCACAAGCCACACCGAGCCTAGCTCAGCCGCTTCTGTAGTCCACAACCGCCTGCCAAGTAGGCCCTGTAATGGAACCAGACTCGCCTGACCGCTTGCCTACAGTGCTCTCAGTTAACGTTGAGCTTCAGGCCCCAGTGTCTCATCTAAAGCTCTAGGGGGCTGGACACAACCCTGGTTGTGTGAGTGAAGGAAGATGGAGTGCACTGGGTCACTCAGTCATTCAAGAGGGATCGGTCTTCACTTTGGATTCCTCCGATGCCAACACGTGGTCTTGTGCCCTCAGTCACAGTCGGCGGGTGTAGACGGGGGCAAATCTTCACCATCAACACAGGCCTCCACCTTTGCCAATAGGCTCCCATTCGCATGTGTGACAATGAGGGAGAGGAGTGGGAACCAGGCCAAAGCGCCGGGTACCAGGCATGGCCGAAATGTGGGTTGCGGTGAACCCCAATGTGGCGCCCCTAGTTTCGAATATGGTTAAGCCTGCACCAGACACTCACATATGGTCTTGGGGGTCGCCGGGCCTCCCCCGCAGTGCGGGTGCAGCAGGTAATCCACGCCAATGATTTTTCTGGGTGGCCCGCAGGTCCCTCCTCCCGCAAGCCCATCACGGCCTCAGGATATCTGCCGCCGGTCTGCACTCACTGCCGAGCCCCCTTGTCCCAGGTTCCGGCGCTCACCTTCTGGGCCCGCACCCGCCCCATGTCCCTCTGCAGCACCACAAGCAGCAAGCCCGATTTCGAAAGGGGGAAGCCGCCTACTCCAGGCTCTGGCCCGCGGCCCTCCCTCGGTGTCTTCACGACACAGAGCGCTCATTCAGGCTCAGCGACAGCCGATTGCTGGGAAACAGCACTCAGGGACTGCCGGGAACAATCTTCCGAACAAGATTTAGGTGGATTTTAGTCGGATTATGGCATGGAAGCACAGAGCTCGTTTAGACTGTGTCTGCCATGTTGGCTATCCAATCCACCCCCCCTTCTATCTAATTTAACTTTTAGTCCCATAAATCTATCTTTTACTTGGTCAACAAACTTCTTCTCTATATCTGTTAATGTACAAGTCAAGCTGTGTCTATGCCCGTCAGCTGTGCCTAATGTACCTGTAGTTACACAATACCTTCCCATTCTCTCTTCTTGCTTATAATAATTATATTTGTTCAGGTATTTGTAACCTGGAACTTCTGAAAGCACCAAATCATAATTTGTAAATAGTACTTATAGTGACCATTTCTATAAAACATGCTAATAAGCAGACTACACCTAATACCATACGTCAAGGGCAGGCAATGATATCTTTTGTCCCCCTTGACCAAAGCAGGCAATTGCATGCACACATGTCAGTCTCTCACATCCATAGTATCCACATATCATGCAGCAATTTCTCCTAAGCATTCAGTGTATAATCAACTTTAGACAAATCTACATGTGGTAGGTGACTAGGTTGCTCTATTGAGCCTCTATCAGATCCTAGTGTACCCTTTAGTGTGCTAGGGGCGGTGGATGTGGACATCCCATATACCCCACTCACTTAACCTCAGCTTTGTGAGAACTTATAATGGACACAGTAATGACTAATGCATTCACTATAATTACTCCTTCGATAAGTGTACCTGTGGAGAAGTGTGGCTCAGTGGTTAGAGGCGGCAGGCCCGGAAGCTGAGATCGGCCCGGGACCAGGGTTCAATTCCCAACGCTGTAGGGTCTTGGGTCAATGTCCGCGGACTCGATAATTCTCGCCTCGGTGCCTACTCTAACCTTGGGCTCCACTCCGCAACTCTGGGCAATAGCTTGCTTAATCTTCACAATGGCCCCTTCAACGCTGGGGGTGCCCTTTGATTGACCATCTCACAGGGAAAGCCAGGACGGGTTCCCCAGTGGTATACAGCGGCGGGACACCCCGGTGTGGGTAGCTGTGCACTTTACAAGTATACCACATTTACATTTATTATACATTGACGCCTACGGGTCGAGTTTCCAGACTCCATTTTCAAATTGGCTCGGATTGTAACTGTAAGAGGATCAACACAAGGTCTCTCTCACCTCTTATTTCTGTACAACAAAGTCTTTGAGTTTCTTGAGGTCTTGAAAAACTTTTTATCAGTCTCTTGCACAACATTTGCACAGCCTGAAAGACTTCCCTAGCCCTTTTTCTTCTTCTATGGAAAAGTCCCTATTTTTGTTCTTCTTTTACTCAGTTCTAGGTTATCTTCTTTAAGTCAGGGTTGTTATTTACAGTTCAATGTTCAATTTACATCCCTTATGAGGTCAGTGCCAATTTCGTAGATAACCCGTTGTAACAGTTAAATTCAGAATGCTGCAATCTCCTGAAGCAGTGGCTGATTTCCGAAACTCTGGAATTTGAGGTCTTCCAAGATCAAACTGTGTCAGTCGCTCAGCCTCTGTGAATATGGTACAGTCAATGACAAAACAGCATTAGCTTCTATTCCAGGAACTCTCAACTCGATTATCAGTATCAACTTCCTGGACCTCACTCTCCTCGACATATGTAGCTAGTTTAGTCCACCCAGGAGAAGCGTATCTCTTGCCCTCCTCAATCTCCTCATGCTATCCTGAGATTGTTCTGGCTCACTTTGATCAGATTGAGATGATTCAGATATTGCAGTAGGATCCTTCTCAAGTACAAGTATCTAGTTTGTCCTTCTCTTTCCCACTGGCCATGATTCATTTGTGACCCCTCTTCCTTAGCAGCCACCACACCGCTCACAATGTTACCGTCTCCCTCAGAGTCTATACCTGGGCCTTGTGTAGTGTGACCCCCCTCAGCTCGGCTTGGTGAGTATCTAGCCTCTTCAGGAATCCCCACAGCTTGTCTAGTCCTCTCTGGTGATCTTGCAATTACATCTGGACTTATTTCTGGGAGAGGAGCTGTGTCTTCTGAGGGACCTGAGACTCGGCAGGTGTGGAAGGCATGTTTCCAGTTCGGCAGACCTCCACATTTCAAGCAATGTTCGTCACTAAGATCACCTGGTACAGACCACGCCACTGTGAGCCAAGACAGTTCTTCCTTTCATGCTTTTATACCAGGGCCGAACCTCCCGGGCCTAGGTCGTGGCAGAGCTCTTTCAAGGTCTGTGTAGCTTCGACCTGGTGAATCACAGAACAATGTGTTTGGTCCAACAAAGGGTTTAGAAACACACACTCACAGATACACTTATTTTGAATTAAATTGGACTGTTTAATGGTGCTGATCGGTGAATCCTCCCGAGTATGAGGATTTAAACATTGGCTATGATGCGCAATCCCCAGAATGTGGGGGGCGTCCCCAAATTGCCATCAAAAGCTACTTGAAATGAAATTGTTCCACAGGTGTAAAAGTCTTTGCTAAAGTTATTTTTATTTATTCCGTACTGCTTTTCATGAATTACGTTCTTTTTTTTCATTTGATGATATTCCTTTTAAATGCTTCCTATCAAACTCATATATCTGTAACATAAATCCACCCAATGGATTTCGGGCTATGCCCTTCATCAGAAGCCTACTCCTATATAAAAAAATAGAAGAAACTTAAACTCAGTTTCAACTGGTACACTGATTCATCAAAAAAATAAACTGAGTTTAAATGGTGGTTGTATATCTCCAATGAATCATGCACAGTGTTTGAAGGAAATCAAAAGACTGATTTGAAATATTATGCCCAGTGAATTTGTGCCATTTCCATGCTCCTGAAATTAGTAAAACCATTATTAAAAAAAGAAACTTACAGTGTCTAAGTGATTTTAACTGGTGGGGAGTCTGGAGTGAACTTTCATGACCCAGCAGTTATAAATGATGTTACTGCTCCTACACGTGTGGTGTACACTACCTGCTAATTCAGAATCTAGCTCCTCGTCTTTAAGGAAAAACTGATCATGCTCATGACTGTAAATTAATTCTTAAGTGTGAAACCTACTCAGATGGTATCAATAATGGTGGACCCGTTTTTACCTTGTCGCTGGGCCCAAAAACATAGCCTTTAAAGACAATATAAAATCATGTTACCGAGTTATAAAGGTGCCCACAGTTTTCACTGCGCGCTATTGTGTCCAAGCTTACCCGTTAACAACGTGGGTTTACATCATTCTTCATTCCCGGTATCGATGTTGGTATGCTCCGATGTCTGTGGTTAACCGGATATGAATGTTGGTTCGACCCGGAAGTATATAGACATGCGCAACACGTTAAGCACACATACATTAAACTTAGTAAATGAAAAGAATGAAAAAAAGTCTTACGATCAAGCAGAATGTTTGACAGTGTAAACATGATGAATAAATAATTAACAAATAACTGTCAGTTTTGTTGTCATGAATACTTGCTTATGAAACACACTAACCAAACATTTCTTCATATATATAAATATATAAATTTCTCAATATGGAAGTAGTACATCTGGTAAATGAGACTGAACAACTCAGTGAATGGAGATCCCACTCCTATACAGTAAACCTCCCTGTGTCAGGTCATAATTGTGCTTTTATAAAAAATAGCTTCAATCCATGTGTTCATTGAGCCCTTTTCGATTAATGGTGTCAAGATAGTCGATCCAAAAGATTTCTCTTTGCAGCAAAAATTGAGTATTGTCTCCTCCCGGTACAATGGGAACTTGTTTGAGGATCAAATTCTGAAAAGACTTATATTATGATTGTTGAGGTTGAAATGGGTAGCAACAGTTGATTTCTGTTTTTTTTGTTCGTGTATTGCTTTTGAGACATATCTTCATTTTCCTCTCGGTTTTTCCTACATATGCATGTCTGTAGAAAAATAGGACCTGCTTCTTATGGTTACTCACATTTTTTGCTAAATGTGATACTGTTTTTGACTAGTGTTACTGGGATCCTACTAATCAGGACCCCAGTCTATCTGTTTTCTCCCTAAACTGTTATGTTATGTACCTAGGTACCTTCCAGATTGTATACTGGGGTACCCTTGTCAGTCCCTAATATATGGTACCAAGGTACCCACGGTATAGGTACACCAGAGGCCTCCCATGGGCTGAAGAATGTATTACGCCACCCATGTGAGGCCATACAAAATGGAACTACAGGCCTGCCATAGTAGCATGTGCAAGATGGTGCATGCACCACTTACTTAAGATATAGATTTACTATCTAAGGATCACTATATTTAAAACCTATAAGTCACCCCTACAGCAGGCCTTAACAATCCTGAAGGCAGGGTGTTTGGTTCTAAGTGAGAGGGTGCCGTTGCATGAGCAGGACACCCCTGCAGCCTAAGGGAGCCCATTTTCCCGGAATGTTTGTGAACCAGCCATTTATGACATATAGAGTGGCATTATGAGACTGCGTGATGAGCAACTCTAAAACAGCTAAAACAAACCCTATTGTGTTTGCTATCAAAAATTGTGGAATCATACCCCCACACCAATAACTGGTGTGGGAGATATGATTCTACCCCTCAGAAGCCAGCTTTGTAGGGTCCCTGGTGTTCCTGGTACCAGCCTTCTTGTCCCGGGCAGCACAAAATGGTTGCTGCCGACCAGCGATACATTTATGCCCTCCTGCTGGTCAACCAAGCTCGAGCAGGGGAAGGCAGAACAATAGGCATCCTGTCACAGACAGGATTTAGTGTATTAGGGCTGGGTGGGTGTGCTTGCCAGCAACCAAAACTCTGCATGAGGGGCACATTTGGTGTCCCTGTGCATGGTCCAGTTCAAACCAGTCCAGTGAGCCATTAGCTTCTGTTCTGGCATGAAACTAGACAAAGGACATGGGAGTAACCTCCCAACTGTTCAGACCCTCCCGTGGAAGGGTCCTCTGAATATTTCCAATCCTCTTCTGTGGGTACAAAAGGACTTACCAGGCTGTTGGATCAATAGATTCCGAACCAGAAATCACTTATCGTCGACCGTCTGGACACCCTGGATTTGCTGGACTTCATTTGGGCTCGACTTCATCTTCCTCTCAGTCTGAAGCATTGTCTGTGCCTGTACACCATACCGGCTCTGTGCAGGACCTGTGGAGCATCAAGAACAACTGAAGATATCTCTCTTGGAGTGAAGGAGTCACTCCCCTGCATTTGCAGGCACCACATCACAACTGACCGGTCTGCTGCTGCTGAGCTCCTACAGACTCCAGAGACTCCTGCAACTCAGAAGGTGGGTTCCAACGGCCCAAGACGTCTGAGATGCCCTCTTACCAAGTTTGAGGTCAGAATCCATTGGGGGGGCTGCAATACCCGTACCCCTGTGCACTATGTTAATTTGCAAGTGCATATGCTTGTTGGTGTTTCCCAAGCATGTGCCTTGGGGCCTGAGTAGCCCCAACATCTGGCACCATTTCCTACCAAGAACTCTGGCCTCCCTGTACCGAGTGCTCCGTGGGCTGCAGTTTGGTGAAATCTCTCAAAGTCCTCTTACGTCTCCTGTGCCTCTGGCCTGTGAGTCCACCTGAAGCTCAACTTTGCCTTTCTTGGGCTCGTCTGGCTGCTCTAGGCCTGTCCTGTCTCCCCTTGCTTTGGTAATTCTCCTGGACCTTGTTGGTTTGAACTGTAACCTTCTTTGACCTTCTGCATGGGTTGCTGTTGCCAAGGTTTGTTGGTGCTACCAATGGACACTGACCCTTCAGCACTCGAAATCCTTTGAGGGACAGCTCATATTCAGCTCCTGGTCATCCTCATTGTCTCCTGATCCCTGTGGCTGCAGAGTCAAGAACCCCCTCAACGTACCTGAAGCACCCGAAGTCCGTGGGCATTTGTCTACCGAGCCCCTGGTCACTCCTGAGTGACCCAGACTCTGTCTCCTCTGCTTTTAGGTACTCATCAACCAGAATCCACCTTTGGATTCCAACAGACACTTTTCTTCCTTCCAGCAGTGGCTCTTTTTTGACGTCCTCCATTGAGATCGACGGCGGTTTCTGATGCCATTTCAGACCTATGCACCCAGCTCCCCTGGGATAGGTAACTCTGGTAATATGGTATCCACAGGTGGAGTGGCTCTCCAACCTCTTCCTTCCACTGGTGTTTCTTCGAAGTCCATTGGGAAGGGTCCTTAAACTTTAAAACTCCAACCATGAATTCCCCATAGAATTATATGGAGCACGTGGTTGTGTTCTCACACTGCACCGGTCCTCAATGGGGTCTCTACTTACTCACCTTGGGTGGTTCCTTAGGGTTCCAGCAATTCTACGTTCTCTAGACACTGTCTCGAGTCGAGTCGTGGTTCTCATACCACTATTTTAGTATATGTTTTGGTCCCCCCCTGGGGCCCACTGTGTATTAGTACTATTTACTATTGTTTCTGTGCTACAGTATTGTGTGCTCAGTGAGTATCTCCATGTAGAAGATGCTGTGTCATACTAGAGAGTGTTATATTAATAAATACATATTTTTATAACTACTATGTGGTTCCCCTTTCATTTAACCAATACTATAAGGTTGCATTCTGGTAAAACAAGCTTCTTAACATTCCTTCAAGACTAAAACTGAAGGCTGCTCTCCACAGCACTTGGATAGCTTTCTAAGGTTATCTTTGACATCTTAAAACACCATAAGGGTTGTTTGGACTGATGCAAGGTGCCCTCTTTCAATTGGTAGACAGTATATACCAGGCCAACTTCTCACAATGTCTCACATTGACATTTTAGCATTTACACCATGTTACTACTGCCGAATGTCGCTGTCACTTTAAGTTTGATAGTGGTGCCTCGGGTAGGATGTAGTGTGGTATTGCAACTGCCACAATTCATACAAGGTAAAGTGTCTCTGTAATTCTTTTCTTTTCTTTCACATTTTTATTGAGGATTTGTTTGATGTTTTTTGTGCATAAGTAAGCAAATCTGGTTTGAGTTTCATATATGCCCCTAAAGTCCTGTCCCATTCTCAACATTCTCCTGTACTTTAGTATGGTGTTCTTGATCCTGTAGCTGCGAGTGGCGAACTTGGATACAAAAAATGTTCTATTTTCCTCTTATTTTGATTAATTTGTACTGGTTAACAAACTTTCTCATGATTTGTTTTGTGCTTTATGGACTGGCTTCTGTAAAATGGTTTCAGGTTACCCTTTGTCTGAATTTTTCAACCATGGTAACCATGCTATCTTTATACAGTTTAAGTATCTGAGAAACGGCAAGTGATTCTTTAGTGAAGGTTGATGAAAGCTGGTGTAGTGCAGTAAATTGTTCCGATTGGTTGGTTTAGTGTAGACACTAGTAATAAGGTGACCATGTTGATTTGTGATTAAAATATCTAGTAATGTAATCTGATTTTTGCTTATTGAAGAAAGTGAATCTAATTCTGTTGTCTACTATGTTGAGTTTTATCAATTGTTTTTGTTAAATCTTGGTGTGATCCTTTCCATAGTACAAAAATGTCATCAATGTACCTTGTTGGTTGAGAATGTAATCTAATTCAAACTTTTGCATGAACGAATTTGCGTACGCTGGAGCAGCACAGTTTCCAATGGATATACCTGATGACTAGATGAAAAAACTATTTTGCCATTTAAAGTAGCTGTAATAACTCCATAAGAAACACTTTATCATCCTCTTCTGTATCTAAGTTTATCAAGAATGATTCAACCGTTTGCAATCCCAAATTGTTAGGTATTGATGTGAATTTCTATTTGACATCAATGGTACATAAAGTCATATCCTGGGTTGGATCAAATTTTGTGTTTTTCCAAAATATTTATCCAGATGTTTCCCGATAGGTTCATGAATTGAGTTTATCATGGATACGATGGGTCTGAACAGTGGTTTAGTAGGATGTTTGTGAATTTTTGGGATCATGTATATATATGGTATGTTAGGATTGGTTTTTTGGAAGTAAGTATTTTCATTGTTGGTAATAGGTCCTTTTTCAATAGCCTTTCCAATAATTTTGTTCAGGATTTTTTTAAACTCTTTAATGGGGGCCGAAGGATATTTTCATGTACCTGTTAACATCCTGCACATGCTTGTTTACACATTCCAGATAATAGTCTGTATCCATAACCACTAGTGCTCCTTCCTTGTCAGCTTATTGAACAGTTATTTTCGAATTAGAAGCTATCTGTTGAAGAGCCTGTTTCATTTTTTGAGTAAAATTGGTGGATTTTGATTTTGGTTGTTTGAAGATGGTGCGAAGATTTTGTTGTTCAACTCCTTTAAATGTGTCCAATACCTTATGACTAATGGGAGCAGTGAAAGAGCTCTTGTTATGTAATCCAAATAGAGTATTAGTTTGTGGATGTTCTCTTTCTTCCACTATGTTCTCAAACCAATGTCTCAATCTTAAGGTGCGAATACATTTATAAAAACTGATTCGAGCTTCCAAAGCGTTTGAGTGATGGGTAGGTACATACGATGTTCCTTTATGTAAAGTAAACACGAAACTATGTTAGATGACATTTAGAAATGTTAATGACTAGGGTTTCTGACTTCTCATGGACTTCACAATTGGTAGTTGTTTTGCTTTTGGCGACTCTTCCTCCTGGTTTGACTTGTGACCCTTGAAGAGTTCACCTTTGTGGTTCCTCCAGATGTTGATGAAGCAGCGTTCTCAGATCTTTCATTTTCTCCTGGTGTGGGAGGTTGACTTTTGTAATGTGAGTAGTCTGAAGATGAAGCCTCAGTGTCTGTAAACTGTCCCGTGTTTGATCTTTGTTCCCTCCTGCATAAATGTCTTTCCAGTAATAGACTTCTCCAAGTTTGTAATCTATGGTTTCACGTTTGAATTTCTTAATTTTTCTCTCATTGATTGCCTTGGTGTTTTCGTCCAATTGTGCATTAATGTCCTTGAGTGTCTCATCCCAATTTTCTTTCGTCATTTCATCCGTTAGTTCTTGTTTGAGCTGATTAACTTCCTTATTGAGATCTTCCAGGAGTTTTGATAATTATTCAACAATCAATAATATTAAGTCCAATGAACATTTATTTAATATGGATGAAGTCAAGGCTGCTACCGGCTACTTAATGCCAGCTGCAGCATGGGTGTGCAGCGGACGCATGCAGCGGTCGTGCTGGCAGCGCGCCGAAGTCCGCGGATGTCCGGGGCCAGGGGCCAGTCATTATGCCCATATAATATCCTATGCCCCAAATGAGCTTATACAGCTTCACTCCCACAAACTCATCCTTAACTACTCGATTTGCACCAGCCTCACCAAACATGCGATCATGGCTACAAGAACATCTTTCCCTGAATTGCTCTACCCTTCCTACAGCACAACACCCACCCAGCCAATTGAGGGAAGAGCAGCTCAGACGTTATCTGTTATAAACCTAAACACCCGTTCCATGGTAAAACATCAGTCAGATATATTCCTCCTACTAAAGCTCGAGCAGCCTGACATCCTCTTTCTAACAGAAACCTGGCTGTCCCAGGATTCCTCATCTGACATCCTAGCAGCTTCACGCATGAACTACTATATCCTCCAAGCCAACTGCCCACAAAGGAAAGTGGGCGGAGCCGTGGCCCCTATAATTCGCCACAATTAGAAATGTATTACTTTAACATCGCTAGAGCTACCTTCAGTAGACAATCTCGTTGTCAAACTAGAGTCTGACGTAGCACCTCTGATCTGTGTCCTGATCCATAGGCCCCCCCATAACATGTCCCTCTTCCCACAACTGTTGGGTGAAAAAGTGGAACATCTAATAACTAATCATTCAAAATGTTGATGATCGGTGACTTTAACTATTGGGTTAACAATACATCAGGTGGCCCTCAAGCCGTCGAACTTTCAAAGTTTCTTATGGGATTAAATCTTATGCAACAGGTGTCCTCCCCTACACACATCAAAGGACACATATTTGACCAGGTCTGGATTATGTACCTTGTCATGTCCGCCATGTTGGTTACTCCTTGCACATGGTCAGACCAACATTTAATGAAATTTACCATCAACAGCATGTCCATGGCCAAAACCCCCACACCTGAAGGGAGAGAAACCAGGAGTTGGAAATAAAATTGATAAACCTTCATTTCTCCACACACTGGCCAACACTGCTCCACCCAACCTTCCGTATCAATCATAGCAATGGACATGTAACAGCATGGCTATTAGCAGCTAGCAATAAACATGCGCCCCTCAGGAAAACGTATTCTGCCCGTCGTCATGATGCCCAGAAATGGTTCTCCACCGATCTAAAAGCCCAAAAATTAGCTCTCCGACAACATGAAAGAAAGTGGAGACACAACTATTCACCTGAGTATAAAATAATTTATCTAGATGCTATGTAGGCATATAAAAAAGTCATTTTGAACACTAAAGCTTCCTACTCTTCCTCTAAAATCTTGACTGAAACAAATAAGTCCAAGGAATTTCTTTCAATTGTCAATGAACTTTTTAATCCTGACAAAGCTACAATTAAACCTACTCCATCTCAAACCCTTTGTAACTCCCTGAACTACTTCTTCATTGACAAGATTGCAAAAATCAAGTCTAGTATTCCGGTGTGTTCGAACCCTGAGACTAGCCTTACCACATCTAAAAACGCCAGTATTTTTACACATTTCCCTGAAATCAATAACCAGACATTCTTGGATCTCCTATCCAAGGTAAAATCTGGCTCTTCTAGGGACTGCTGCCCCCCGGCATCTTAAATGAAATTCTCACCACCCTCCCTAACCCAGCTTTATCTCTTCTGAATGAGCCACTGGCCCAAGGGCCAGTCCCCGATACCTTTAAGGAGGCAATTGTTGTCTTCCTCCTGAAGAAGGGAGAAGCAGATCCCCAAATTCTGACTAATTACATTGCTTTTAAAATTACTTGCACTGCTATTTTGCTTATTTGCACACTGACCGCACTCGGCGAGAAGTTCACCGTGAGCACTCAGCGGGACTTCCGACACCGAGGCGGCCATCTTGGGGGTAGAAAGGGTTCGCGGGCCAGTCCTCATGCCCCAAAAACGACTTAATACCGCCCGAAGCGACCGCGCGCAGCGCGCGCGCCGCTGGCGCGCCAAAGGTGCACCTAAGGGGAGCCCGTCTGCGCCCGTCCGCGCCCAGGCCGTGCTCAGTACCACCTCCCCCGGACCAAACATGGAAGATTTAACGCCTAAACTAAAATATTCAAGAAAAGAAATACTAAGGCTTAACCACACCCCCAACAACCATAGATGCTCCATCTTTCACCCAGATACCATTCGCCCAACGAGTGCAGTCTGCTGTGAAGGGTGTAAGCCGGTTCATGATAGGTGCCTTACTCAACTGACCACCACTCTGGATGTCCTTTAAGGCCCCTGGAACTTTGCTCTGTTTAATGCTAGGTCTCTTGTGAAACATTGCATTGAAATTGCCTCCCTTATTACGGAGGAGAGCATACAGGTGGCCTTCATTACAGAGACATGGACAGATAAGGCATCTGGACCTGACTTAGTTACAGCCACTCCCCCGGACTACTTTAGCTATACCCTTAACAGACAACATAAACGTTGAGGAGGCCTTGCCATCATCTATCACCATTCGATTATGGCATCCTTCAATCCGCTAGAGATAGAGGATTGCGAGGCACTAGAATTTTGCCTCAAACTTTCCCAGTACTACTCCTTTAGAGGCACCCTCCTCTACAGAGCACCAGGCCCACGAGGCCCTGTTCATACTCTACTTAATAGGTTAATAGAAAGGGGTATGTGCTTAGAGTCCTATACCATTCTGGGTGATTTTAATTATCATCTGGAAATACCTCTAGACCCTGATACCTTGAATTTATTGGATACCATGAGGGGTGGGAATCTGGAACAATTAGTTCAAGAGGCCACGCATCAAGCCGGTCATACCTTAGATGGGATTTTCTCCAATAATCCACAAATTTCAGGAATACAAATTCTGCCTCTGGTATGGTCTGACCATTCAGCTATACTTTTTGAACTCTGGACTCCTGATCGAAAACCAAGGAATTTAGCTGTAAAATACACCAATAATAGAGCTTGGACCAAGATAAAAGAGGAAGATCTGGTTCAAACTCTAACGGACTCTGCCACCCCCATTCCTATCGATCTGGACGAGGCCACTAGGACTTACTCTAAATGGCTAGAATCAGCAGGAAATAAACTAGCCCCTCCAAAAGACATAGCCATACTAGACAACACCCTTCTGCACCATGGTACTCGAAGCAGCTGAAAGACCAAAAGCTAGCATGTAAACACCTGGAGAGGACTTGGAGAGTAGGTTATAAAGAAAAGGATAACAAGGAATATAAAACAGGACTGTCACTTTATAAGCAACTTCTCAAAAGTTCAAAACAAGAATTTTTTAACAACAAAATTGCTTCAGCAAAAAATTCATCGAAATAACTTTTTAAAATGATTAAATCCCTGGCCCATCCCCAGACACCGCCTATAGTGGCTAGTCAAGAGCTATGCAATAATATTGCTCGTGGCTTGTTCGACAAAGTCAAGAAAATGTCCAAACTTTTTCATCGTATGACCAGAGTACTAGTCTATATGATGGCTGGCAGGCTACTAATCCACTAGGCCAGCTTTCAACGTCTTTTCTACATTAGAGGTAGATGATACCCTTAAGCTCCTCAATAAGGCCAAATCAGGCTCCCCTACTGATCCATGCCCTTGCTCTATTGTTAAAAGAGCAGCTGGTCCTGTGGCAATACAGCTGACTAACATATTTAACAGAATCTATCAGGAGGGATACTTCCCTAAGGAATGGAAACATGCATCTATCCTACCCCTTTTAAAAAATACAAATCTGGACACCAATGATCCAAACAGTTTTCGACCGATTTCCAGGCTACCCCTCCCTGCAAAACTCAGAGAAAGTAATATGAACTCCCAGCTTTGCAGGTTCCTACAGGACACACAGGCTCTTAATCCAACCGAATATGGTTTTAGAGAGGCCCACAGTACAGAGACTGCACTTCTGAAGTCCACAGAAGAGATCAGAACCATTCTAGATCACGGGGGGAAAGCCATATCGATTATGCTGTATTTATCTGCGGCTTTCAACACGGTCCATCACGATTTGTTGATGGACCGATTGGACTATTTAGGAATAAAAAACAACGCTTGGAAACTTCTAAATTCATTTCTCACAGACAGAACACAAACGGTGACCCTAGATGAATTTAAGGCTACACCTTTTTCCTTGCCGTGTGGTGTGCCACAAGGATCATCAATAAGTACGACATTGTTCAATGTCTACGTGTTTTCCTTAGCCCCCTTAATTCAAAGCTTTCGGTTTTCTCTAACATCATATGCCGATGATACTCAAATTGTTGTGTCTCTTCTACCAGATAATTTACATGAAACAGCAGCAAAATTAAAGGATTGCATGAAATCAGTGGGAGCGTGGATGTCCCAGAATTGCTTAAAGTTAAATGCTGGTAAGACGGAGGTGGTCCTCTTTGGTAATGACCCCAATTTCTGGACTCCCAATTGCTGACCAGAAGAGATGGGATTGCTGCCGGACCGTAAAAAAAAGTTCAAGAATCTTGAAATCTTTGAGGCGTGGCCAACAGCATGGCCAGGAAGGACGTGCCTCAGCGAAGCTCCCAATGAGCTGCTGCAAATTCGACGTAATTCGACTCAAAAATCTCTACAAAACGGCAAATGCGAGGCTGAAACGGACACAGAGCCCGTAGAGATAAAGGAATCGCCAAATCCTGCCGCTGAAGTGGAGAAATTAACCTTAGAGGGGCTGGCCGCGTGAAATCCCTTCACCAAGATGGCGGCCGGATGCATCCTGTAATGTCCTGGTGTCGGACCCACAACAAACGGTGATCTCACCTAACCAAAGCCGCAAAGAGAAGAATACCGGCTGTGGTGGGGACTCCCCCAGTAGAGTATCTCCATGAGTGCTGGAAACGGCCTGCCACAGCGGGCCCCGAGAAGGCGCCTGACTCTGGCCCAGAGCCCTGCACCAGGGTGAGGAGGAATCGCAGGGTGGGCCCCGCCGTATACCTTGTCGGGATCCGCAGACAGAGAGAGGCGGAGGAGCGGGGACGCCCGGAGGAGCCTACCTGAGAGTCTCCTCTGACTGAGAGGTGAGGAGCTGTCCGGGCTCTGGGAGCTGCAGCTGCGGGAAGAGACACGTACCGGACAGAGGCTCGTGGAGGGGCCGCGCCTCCGAGGTCCGGGTGCAGCAGCGGATTGCCCGGGGTGGACGGAGCGCCAGCGGGCGGCTGTGCACGGACGACATCGGCGCCCCTACTAGGACGACAGGCTCGGTCACGCGCCCTGGGCACAGCCGCTGAGAGTCCCGGCGGGGGCCGTGAGAGGCAAGTGAGGCAGCCGGGCAGAGGGCACACTGGTGGCGGCGACCTCCCGCGCTAATTCTCAGCGCACATAACTGCAAGGGCCATTGTACTGCTGGGACCACTACTCTGGCCCCTACTCCCTCCCCCCCGGCATGCTGCGCAGGCCCTGAGGAGAGAGGCCAAACATAGGGGGTGCGCCTCGGGGGCGCATAAAGGGGGCCAGACCCACGCAGCGACGCGGGCTGCCTAGGAGCCCCCTCGAATGGACACATGGGAAGGGAGGAGAAACATCGCCAGTAAGGAGCACGGCCCATTAGCTCTACAAGAGCAGGCGAGTCCCGCAGAGCTCCCTCGCTTCACAGTGACCCTGATACTCACTGGGGGCAGTGAAACACAGCTACGGAAAGGCTAACAACCCCGTGTCCACCGCACCAGTTGGGAGTCCACCCTCGGTCGGGTGACCTGGCGAGTAGTGTGATCCCACCACTGACAACGGCCTTCACAGGCGTGATCCACAAATACCGTCGCAATTCCCCCTCCACACATCCTCTCCCACCTACGGAAGCCCTACAGACGAGGAGAGAAAAGAGAGAGACCCCTTCAGTAAGAAGTAACAGCACAGGGAGACGAGATGGGGAAAAGGGACCCGGTGGCTAAAACTGCAAGGCAGGAAACCATGGATAACTACGCCACGGCCCGTCCACAGAAGGAGACGATTCCGGTGGCATCTGGCACACGCGCCGACACCGCCATGCTGCTGGAGGCGATTCAAGCGTCTAGGACGGATATAAAGGACTCAAGAGCGGCGCTGGAGGTTAAGATTGGCGAGGTGGGTTCGGAGGTCCTGCTGCTGCGCCAGGACTTTCGGAACCTTAGGGAGAGGGTGACGAAGGCGGTGACACGGATTTGCGAGGCAGAGGATTCCCTCACCACCCTCCAAAAGAACATGGCGGACTCCAAGCATCACACAGGCAATTGCTATGGAGGCTGGATGATGCGGAAAACAGGGCGAGATGCAACAACCTGCGATTTGTAGGTTTTAGAGAAGGCATCGAAGGGACGAATGCGGTGGCCTACCTGCACTCCTGGCTAACGACAACGGTCCCGCAGGCTCAATTTTCGAACTGTTTTGTCATCAAAAGGGCACATAGGGCACTGCTGGCGAAGCCGCCGGAGGGAGCGCGACCACGACCGATCGTGGCACCTTTTCTCAATTTTGCGGACAGAGATCTCATACTGAGAGAAGCCAGAAAGAAGGGCGAAATACGACTAAACAAAACGAACATCATGATCTTTCCAGACTACAGTCAGGAGGTACAGAAACAAAGATGCTCCTATGACTCAGTAAAGGCAAAATTGCGAGATCTACACATGATATACATGCTGCTCTTCCCGGCAAAATTGAAAGTAGTTTTCGAAGGCAGGTCACACTTTTTTAACCGCCCGGAAGAGGCATGGCAGTGGTTGGAGGAACGTCCGATGATACGGGAGGCGGAGGAGGAAGGCCACAGAATAAGGTCCGAGATGGCGACAGCCAACCAGCGGTGAAGCCTTCCGAAGGCCCAAAGAGTCCAGAAACCACGGACCAGAAGACGCTCGCAGACAACTCCTTATCCTGGTCCCAGCACGTCGGGACGGAGAAGACAGAATCCAGCAACCCCAGCAGAGAAAGAGGCGACGCCGGGATTCAGTTCAACTGCCTGGTAAACCATACTGGCTCGGAGGAGGAAGACGACACAGGTGGCCGAACATCAGACAGGGAGGAAGTATTAGAACAATTCCTACATCCCCTAGTCACCGCAATCCAAGAGCTGGAGCAGGAGGCGACCGGCCCACCAGATGAGCCGGACACTGAGACGCAGAACTCACATTCCTGATGAGGGACAGAACTGAAATTTGGAGCAGCAGCTCATCGTTAAGGGGGCACGCAAGTTACAAACACCCCCTTTCATTATTGACTATTGTTTAATTGCATGATGTGCATTTTATCTTTCTAGGTTGATCGAGCAGGGAAGGGGAATGGCAGCTCAGCGGTTGTGCACATTCCTCCTTTATCTTAAGTGGGGGGGACACAGGGGAGGGCGACAGACCTACTCCGCCAACAGTCTTGATTCTGCGGAAGTTGAGACTGAAGGGGGGAGGTGGTGTGGTGGGAGGTGGGGGGTAGTTATGGACATTTCCAGTTAAGTAGGGGGTGGGACGAGCACCAAGTTGGGGATTGGACAGGGAAGAGGGAGGGGGGAGTTGGGAATGGGAGGGGGAGACAATCATGTTACAGTGGCTGCGCACATCTGCACTCCATAAGACACCTTCACACACAGATGAACGACTACACTATGAGACACACACTCCAGGATGGCAGGTGAGCAGGTAGGACAGAGCCGAGACCGGTGGGGATACAGCGTCCTGACATGGAATGTTAATGGGCTTGGCAGGAAGATAAAGAGGGGATTGTTGAATTCATACATTAAAAGGCTGCGCCCTGACATAGTACTGCTGCAGGAAACGCATCTTAAAGGGACTAACTGTGCCTTTCTGGCCAGGGGTCAGTATAAGGTCTTGGCACACGCAGGATACACCACGGACTCGAGAGTGGTGGCAATTCTTATTAAAAAGACTAAGCCGTTTACCATAGCCCAAACATGGACTGACACGCAAGGGACATACGTATGAGTTAAGGGGACTTGAAACAGACGCACGTACATGATAATGTCAGTGTATGCTCCTCCAAAACTGCAGGCCACCATGCTCAAAAAAGTGGCGGAGATACTCCTAGACACAGCTGACACCACACAGATCCTTGGGGGAGACGTTAACGATGTGTTGGATATAGGACTGGATCGGACGGGATTGGCATCAGGATCGGACCCGGACCCCTCTGTCCGTAATGATGGACAATGTAGGACTCACAGATATTTGGAGATGGCTCCACCCAGATCAGAGGACCTACTCCTTTTATTCTGGGGCACACAAAGTATACTCGAGATTGGACTATGTGTTTATGTCTCGGCAAAACCTGACAATAGATGACACGGCGGAATATCAGGTGAGGGGATTTCCGATCACTCCCCGTTGTTAGCCAAGGTAGGAATGGGGCGGCATAAGGAGGGAGGATCCTGGAGACTGACGGCGTGGGATCTACAGAATGCAAATGTCCTCAGAGGGCTAAGAGCTGACGTGAAGGTATATGTTGCTGAAAATGAAGGGACGGTTCCCTCCGGGGTGACGTTCTGGGAGGCACTAAAGACGGTGATGCGAGACAGGATACAATGCAGGCTGGCAGAGGAAAGGAGTAAGCTCCACGCTGAAACGACTGCGTTGGAGACGCCTATTCTAGACTTGGAAAGGGACTATCAGGTTTCAAAAGAAGATGGAATACTTAGGAAACTAACAGACCAGCAGAAGCAACATAGAGAACTAGTGACGGGGGAGCCAAGAACGCAGGCCCTAGCCACCCTACACCGCCTCTATGATGTGGGGGATAAATCAGGCAAACTGTTGGCGTGGCTCAGTAAGAAGGAGCGCGCAGCCAGATGGGTGGAGCAACTCAGGGACTCAGAGGGATTGCTTGTTGGATCTGATGCTCAGATCGCGGAAGTATTTGCTGATCACTACGAATGTTTCTACAGGGCCAGGGACCTAGGGACAACTGAGGTGGCTCTACATTACTTAGAACAAATAGAACTTCCTGCCCAGATCCCTGAGGCTCAGCAAACCTTAGAGTCTGACATCACTATAGAGGACATATCGGGAGCCATAGCCAGACTGCGACAGGGTAAAACACCGGGCCCGAATGGGTTCCCCGCTGAATTTTTGAGGCGCACGGCGGATCTCTTGACACGTCATCTGAAGGGACTTTTTGATGGGTCTTTACAAGATGGCAGACTCCCCACAGATTTATGCTCAGCAATGATAATCCCAATATATAAAGAGGGGAAACCGCAGGTAGACTGCGCCTCGTATCGCCCCATCTCCCTCTTGAATACAGAGGCAAAACTCTTGGCAACGATCCTGGCGCTGCGGCTATGTACAGTGATATCAGACCTGGTACAACAAGACCAAACGGGTTTCCTTCCAGAGAGAGCCACCAGGTTAAATCTCCGTCACACCCACAACTGGCTACAGGAAGTACAAGGGAGGAGGACCCACGCTGGTTCTTATCCCTAGACGCCGAGAAGGCCTTCGACGCGGTTCATTGGCTGTTCCTTGAGGGCGTCTTACAAAAATTTGGGTTCGGCCCCAAATACCGACAATGGGTTCGGCTGCTGTACACTGAACCTAGTGCCAGGGTAAGAGTAAACGGGGTATTGTCACGAGAGTTCCAAGTCCGAAGAGGGACCCGGCAGGGATGCCCGTTATCTCCCCTCCTCTTTGAGCTTAAAATAGAAGTGCTCGCCGCTAAGATTCACCAGAATGTAGCCATTAGGGGATTCAAAAGAGGAGAGAGTGACGATGCAGAAGAAAAAATAGCGCTATACGCGGATGATATCCTCTTGTATATCACTTGCCCAGAGACGACAATACCGGAACTGTTCCGGGAACTAGAACAATATAGGCAGCATGCGGGCTACCAGATTAACTGGCACAAATCGATTCTTTACGACCCTAAGGGAAAGGGAAACTGGCCGGACCTCCCGGGATGATTGTTGATGACCATGGAGGGTTTCAAATATCTTGGTGTGTATGTCACCCTAGACCAACAGCTGTCATATCGACAGAACTTGCAGCAAATTCTAGTGAATTTTACAACGTATGCGGTCTGATGGAGGCAGCTCCCTCTCACGCTCTTAGGGCGGGCCGCAATGTTCAAGATGATCTCACTGCCCAAGTTCCTGTACGCCCTACAGAATGAGTATTATCCACTTCCCTCAAAAGTGTTCCAGACAATACATGCTGAGCTGAGATCATTCCTCTGGCTGGGTAAACAACCCAGAGTGTCGCTGAACACCCTCCAGAGACATCAGTACAGCGGAGGGATTTCACTCCCAAATCTAGAAGCATATTACTGGGTGGAACACTTAGCTCCAATCAATGATTGGATACACGCGCAGGCAGAGCATCCCACGTACGCCCTTGAAAGACACAGGTTGTCCCACAGGCCGTTGATGTACTATCTATACGGGGGCGAAAGACGGGGGCAGATACTCCCGGCTACAGGAATCACTTTGCAATTCTGGAATAAGGCTATGAAACGCACTGGGTGGGGAATGAAACCTACAAGACAGACATCGATATGGCATTGTACATGGCTCACAGAATTAAACAAATTAAAGGGCTTTCAGAGATGGGATGACCTAGGTATCTCCACTTTGGGGGACATAGTGGCCTTGGGAGCACTAACACAATTTACGCGGCTCTAAGCTCAGATTTTGGGCTGCACCTAACGAACTGCCGGAGTTCGCGCCTCTAGAGGGATGCCTCCCACAGGAGCGCATTCCGGAAAAGGCGGTCTCACTTCCATATAAAACTTTGACAAATAACATGTTGGGCGATCTGGCTAAGCTTAGAAAGATGTGGGAGACCGAGGTGGGAGACATGGAGGATATCGACTTGGACATTGTACTGATGCATCCCAGAGAGGTGGCAGTTAAATCCCGACTGCGCCTCATCCAGTAGGTTAATGTGCTCCACAGAAACTTCTATGACAGGGTACGGCTCCACAAAATGGAGAGGACGGAGAACACGACGTGCCTTAGGTGCAGAGACATAGAAGGAGACTTCTATCACACCGTATGGTCATGTTGCAAGATACAGGATTACTGGGGTAAAGTCTTTGAGGAGTTGAGTGAGGTGCTGGAGATCCACCTCCAACCGGAGCCTAGGTTGGCCCTCCTGGGTATGACCAATGATGTGGACCTAACGTGCCCCTTGCTGACCTTTCTGGGATTGGCGCTAGTAGTGGCCAAAAGAGACATAGCCAAGTATTGGGGAGCATCACAACCGCCAAGGCTGGATGAATGGAGGAAAGGGCTAGATCTATATATGGCTGCTGAGAGGGTCACTTACAAAGCAAGAGGATGCCCGAAGAAGTTCCATAAGGTCTGGGGGAAATGGAGACACTATCATGGTCTGGATGGGGGCTATGAGGGGTACCTGATAAGAAGCCAATTAAACGATGGTATGAATACACCCCGGGGACTCAGGTGTCCTAAACATATAGACAATCGCAATACGGCACTTTGGACACCGGACAGGATCGGAATAACATTTTTAACAAAGGTAACGTGGGGAGGGTGGTGGGTGGGAGAAATGGAGATGCATACTGCTGATTACATGATTGTACTGTTAAGTTATGATAAAATGCAAATAAAAATGTTTAAAAAAAAAAGAATCTTGGAATCTTGATTGATGACAAAATTAACTTTAAGGACCAAATAAATCAGGTTGCTTCCACCACATCGTACATCCTAAATCATGCAAAAAAATTATGCACCTATTACCTAAGGAAACACAACATACATTGGTATCAGCCCTCATAATGTCAAGACTAAACTATTGTAATAGTCTCTACCTTACTGTTCAAAAGGGATCAATGAACAAGCTGCAGATGCTACAAAATGCAGCCGCAAGACTTATAACAGACACACCCAAATTCAAATCCAAGTTGAACAAAATTAAACAGCTCCATTGGCTTACGGTCAGCAAACGTACTAGATTCAAGGCACTTTGCCTTGTATTTAAACCTCTTCATGGCATAGGACCTAAATTTCTCCAACAACACTTTACCTGGTATAAACCAAATAGAGCATTGCGTTCAGCCGAACAAAAGCTCATCAGTATTCCTCAAGTAAAAAAAGCGAATTGGGGAGGAAGGAGTTTCACGAATAATGCGGCAAAATCCTGGAACTCACTACCTTTGAACATAAGAAATATTCCCAACCTTCTGCCTTTTAAAAAGGCACTGATACCTTGGCTGTTCACAACATAATTAGATAGGTCCTCTTGCTAAGCTGATAGTAGGCTTCTCACAGCGCCAGGAAACCTTTGGGTATCAGTTAGCGCTTTACAAGTACAAATAACATTAACATTAACCCAAATATCAGCTTCCACTTTTTCACACCCTCCTCTGATCCAACTAGCTTGTTCCTGATCTGTTCCTTGTAGACACTTGACCTTATCCCACGCATCTGCAATAGCTATCATCATGCTAAGTTTGATCTTCTCTGTGCTCTCACCAGCATATTCCCCATTAAAGATGCAAGCATGCGTGGCACAAAACTTAGTTTGCATAATGGTTACCCACTGTCACAAAATCCTCCCCCTTCCCATGAGCAGCACATTTCACAACGGCCACTTATATAGGTAATTGCAATGCTTCCAAAGTTGTCTCACATATTCCCTGTTTCTTATAGGAAATCCTGATGTTGTTAGGAAAACTCTCTGTGAGCTTAGCTGTCAAAAGTCATGAACTATGCTGAAAGCGTACTGGCTATCGGTATAGATCTGCTCAGAGACAAGGCATGCATGAGTCAAGGCAATGATCTCAGCTACTTGTGCAGAATATTCTCCCTGTAGACAAGCAGCTTCCACAACTCCAGGAATGGTGTAGACAGCAAATGCTGCTCTCAGATAACCTTCATTGTCCCTTAGGCATGAACCATCATCAAAAAGGACTTGATTAGGATCAGACAATAGTTCATTGACAATGTTGGGTCTTGGTATGGTGCAAAGTTCAGTAGCATAAAGACAGTCATGGGCAATCTTCCCCATCAGTTTTTGGAACCGGTGACATGGATGCAAAATTCAACATGGAACAGCACTTCATCATAACATTCTCCGCCTCCAACAAAATTTGTTTGTACCTTGTCAACCTGTTATTTGTCAAATTATGTGCTTTGGTTCACCTCATCAGAAACGCAACTGAGTGTGGAACGCATATAGTGAGTGGTTGACCCATCATGATGCTTTCACACCTTTCAATACTGACACCTGTTAAAAAAATGATTTGAGACATCTGGGCAATGCTGAAGCTCCAGGATCTAATGAAGCTGCTAAATAGGACACTGGTCTGAGGACACCCCCATGTGTCTGGGTGCGTACAGAAGAGCACCCCCCCCCCCCTGTTCACAAAAGAACAGGAAAAATTCTTTGTTGGAGTCAGGCATTCCTAAAGCTGGAGCGCGACAAAGGCCCTCTCTCAGCCCCAAGAAGGCAATCTATCAATCGCTATCTCAGGGAACTGGATCATTCACATCCTTGTGAATGAGCATCTGTAAAGGCTTCGACTTTATAGGTTTGGAATCGACCATCGGCAGTAGCCAGCCATTCCCAAAAACATACTAACTTCCTTTTGTGTGATAGACGGATTCATTTTCATGATCGCCTCTATGCGCTCCAGTGACACTTTCCTCTTGCCTTTCTCAATGTAATGACACAAGTACTGAACTTCAGTTAGGCAGTACTAAAGCTTGTTCGTCGACACCTTGTGTTCAGTTTCAGCCAAATGATTCAGTAAGTCAATGGTATTGTACCAGCAAGCCTCTTGTGTCTCCGGTGCAATTAGGAGATCACCAATATACTGGGCTAGCACTGAGTTCTGGGGCAAAATCAAGCTCTCAAGGTTCTTTTTCAAAAGTTGATTAAAGATAGATGGACTTTTAGTGTACCCTTGAGGGATACAACTCCACATTATGACTCGGTTCTCCAGACGGAAAGCAAATAAAAATTGGCTTTCCTCATGCAATGAGATGGAGAAGAATGCTTGGCACACATCAATCACAGTAAACCAAAGAGCTTCACAAGGGATCTGAAATAGGATTACAGATGGATTCAGTACAACGGGACAACATGGAATCACAATGGCGTTTTTTTCCCTAAAATCCTGAACTATGCTTATTTTTTCCGCTTGACTTCTGTAATCCTGTTATAGGTGAATTGCACGGACATCCTATGATCTCCTTCAATATACACTGCGCAATCATGGACTCACTCACAGGTATAATCCATACCACCATTTCTGGGGTCAAGTTGTATTCAGGCATTCTCAAAAATTCTGAATTTGGCTTAATTTGTATGCGGACAGGCTCAACTCCTTGAATCAGTCCCATCTCTTCCCCCATGAAGTCCCACACCACTGGAGAGACAGTATCTCTCAAATACAGCTGCATGTCTTCCACTGTCAGGAATGTCTATGAAGTGAATCTTATTTGCTAACTTGAAGGCAATTTCATCGTCATTAGTCTGTAGTTCAATTCCCTTTGGCCTGCAATAAATTGTACAGTTCAATATACATAGGAGATCACGCCCTAACAAACAGACTGGATTTGAATCACACTCTATGAGTTGGTGTCAATCCTGAAAGTTTTCTATTTTGACTGGACCTCTTCTATCAAAGGGTGTGTCATTCTCTAACTCCTATGACTTGGATCGATTTTCCTCAGAGGGGTAGGTTTGGGACTACTGCAGATCTCACAGTAGAAAGGGAAGCACCAGCATCACTCATGAATGTAATGGGATGACCGCCTAAGTCTCCACTCTGTTCTTCCTCCGAGACTGCTTCTAGGGTACAGTCTTCCTCCTCCTTCAGGCACCAAGATTGTGACAGGCCCAACCTCCAGTCTCACTCCCATCACATATTTGGAAACAAATTATCTCATGTCTTTGGAGTCAACTGTGTCTAACCCACTGTATTGCTTGCAAGCTTGCAAAATCCTTTTGTGATAGGCATGTACTGACTGTTTGGGTTTCTGGATTGTTCGGTCAATTTTAACCCAGTCTATGTCTTGTAGAGCTATTTTGGACCGTTAATGTTGTTAATGTTATCGGATTTCTAGAGCGCATAGCTGCCCGTGAGCGTCCCAGCGCTGAACAGGTACTGATGGAAAGAGAGGGAGAGAAGCTCATGGGAACAGCCATGTTTTCAAGGATTTTCGAAATGCCAGGAGATTGGGTTGGGCACGAAGGTCAGAGGGGAGGGAGTTCCACATCTTGGACGCATTGTAGGAAAAGCGCCGGCCTCCTGATCGTGCTCGAAAGATCTTGGGAAGTTTAGTAAGGTTGGCATTGGATGATCGAAGGGGTCTCGAGGTGGTATAGAGAGTGACCAGATTTCTGAGTATGGGGGGGCTTTCCGATTCAGGTTTTTTTGTGTGAGGCAGAGTGACTTGAACTGCACTCTTTCCATGATGGGTAGCCATTGCAGAGCTTGCAAGGCTGGTTAGGCTGAGCAGCGGTTCCTGGTGTTGGTCAGAATCCTGGCGGCGGCATTTTGAACTACTTGGAGTTTGGTAGTGACTTTTAGAGGTGCATCCAGGTAGAGTGCATTGCCGTAGTCCAGCCTTGACAAGATGAGACCCTGTATCAAAAGTTTCCTTGTTTGGAAGGGGAGTAGAGGTAGGATTTTTCGGGTGGATCGCAGGAGACCAAAGCAGACTCCTGCGGTTTTTCTAGCTTGGGTTTGCATGGTGAGGTTTTTGTCCAGCCATAGACCGAGGCTTTTAATCTCGGGCTTAGGGGTTGGAGGTTTACCCATGCAAGGGGGCCAAAGGGAGTCTGTGAGGAGGTGGGCTTGGTTCCCCATCACCATGATCTCCGTCTTGTCGCCGTTGAGCTTTAAGTGGGATCTGTCCATCCAGCTGACGATGTCCGTCAGGCAGGAATAGAGGTCTATATTGGGATTTTTTTGCTGGGTGAGGGAAACCACCAGCTGCGTATCGTCTGCGCATGTTAGTATTTTTATCCTGTGTGGGGTGACTATCTGTTCCACGGGGGACATATATACGTTGAAGAGTGTAGGGCTCAGAGAGGAGCCCTGGGGCAATCCACAACGTACAGGGGTCTCTTTGGATGAATAGCTGTCCTCTATGACCTTGAATGATCGGTCTTGCAGAAATGATTTCAGCCAGGATAAGGCAAGGCCTGAAATCCCAAGATCGCTAAGTCGCTGGGCCAGGATCTGATGGTTGACCGTGTCGAAGGCCGCGCTTAGGTCCAGGAGGATCACTGCCACTGATCCTCCTGTGTCCATGATCTTCCTGGCCTCCTCAACCACCGTCAGCATCGTGGTTTCAGTTCCCTGACCCGGTCGGAAACCTGTTTGTGAGGATTTGAGTAGTTCGTTGGTCTCGAGATAATTAGATAGCTGAGAGTTTATGAATTTTTCTGTTATCTTGCTGGTGCAAGGCAGGAGGGAGATTGGCCTAAAGTTGGAAAGGTTAAGGGGGTCCAAATTTGTTTTTTTCAGTAGAGCCCTAACCTTCGCCTTCTTACAGCTGGGTGGAACTTTTCCTTTGGTCAGAGAGGCATTGATTACGTTTACCAGTGGTTCGAGAATAGTTGGTGTTACCAGTTTTAAAATTTTTACTGGGGCTGGGTCTGAAGGTGAGCCGCTTTTGAGTGACTGGAGAATCGGCGTCAGAGTGTCGGGGCTTATGAGGGTAAATGAGTCAAGTCTCGAATTAGGCGCTTTGGACTGTTCTGCCGATGCCGGGGGATGATTCATATTGGAAAGGGGGGGAGTTTTTGTAAGATATTTTGGATTTTTTGGTCAAAAAAAGCGGCCAGTTTGTCACATTGGTTATCTGAGGGCTCGACAGATCCTGAAGGTTCTGGTGTTTTTAGGAGTTGCTTAACGATTTGAAAAGTCTCCCATGATGAGCAGGATGCCGAGCTAATTTTCACTTGGAAAAAGGTGGTTTGTGCATTTTTCAAGGCTTTTTTGTACGCAAGAATCGACAGTCTGTAGTCTTTTTTGCGCTCAGGGTCGAAGTCTTTCCGCTATACTCTTTCAGCTTTTTTACAGAGTTTTTTTAGGAGGCGGGTGTCCTGTGTAAACCATGGGGCCGGCGTTTTTTTACGGGAGGTGAGGTGCGTTTTTTTTGGGAGGCCTGTTGTAAGGGAGTTTTCGATCCAAGCGGCGAACTTTTTGTCTGCTCTTATAGGGTCTAATTCGTGGCTTGGTTTGCAGAGTTCTAAGGCTTGTTTCCATTTATCGATGTCTAGTTTAGCCCAGGGACGCGTGGGAGCTACAGAGGCCTTGTTGGGGGTAGAGATGTTAGGTACTTTCCATCTGAAAGGGATAAGTAGGTGATCTGACCATGGCAGAGGGATCGGGGCGTTGGTTTTAAGATCACCGATGTTGCATATGATAGGGTCAAGTAAATGCCCGAGCCTGTGTGTGGGTTGGTTATTTTGGAGTTGAAGCTGAAGAGTTGCTAGATCTGCCAGTAGTTCTGTGGCAGTATCGTCATTGTCCTTATCAAAATGAATGTTAAGGTCCCCTAGAATTATCATGTTAGACGACGTGCTCGAGAAAGCAGTTGAAAATTCTAGTAGGGAGCTGCAAAATTGGCCCAAGGGCCCTGGTGGGCGGTAAATGAGAACTCCTGATAGGGAGTTGCACGGGGACAGTGTCAGGGCTAGGGTGGCTTGTGGTCTAGGGCCCGCCCCACTCTGCATTCGGAGTTGCCCTTGTGGCAAAATGCATCAGTCCTCTTTGGGAGGGCGTTGGTGGCTGATGTGCTTTAAACCTGCTTGTGCTGTTAAGTTGCATCTCTGTTTGTAGGTTTGTGCAGGTTTTCCTGTCCTTTGGCTGCTGTTTGCTATGTTTCCGCCTAATGCGTGAGGTTTCGCATGCTCACGCGTAATGAGTGAGGTTTGGCATGCTCACGCGTAATGCGTGAGGTTTGGTAGCCCGGTCGCAAACGTGGGCGCCGTAAGCACGTTGGCTTACGCGACCGCGCCCTGTCTCCTGTGCTCACTATTCTGGAATCGTCTGGGGAGTGGCTGTGTTCTCTTCTTGCTCCCTCTCCCATTTGCAGAGTCCCAGCTGTTTTTGACGAAGGATTCCATCGGAGGCCTTGAGGATCGTTTTCCAAGGGGCGTGTCAGTATCCAGCTTGCTCCTTGTGCAAGGTCATCGGTTGGAAGAGCCATTTCGGGGACGTTTGTCCTTCAAAGGTAGTAGAGTAGGTCGTACTCTACAGGTAGGACTTATCAATCCTAGTTCTCGGCGCTAAAGTCCTTTGAGTATACTTTCTTGATTCATATTTGATAAAACTAATAGTTTATGTTATGAGGAATAATTAAAAGCACAGAAGTGTGAAATCATTGATATATTTTGCTCTTTGAAAACTGCGTTTACATCTCGTTGCTGGCAAGATATGTTTAACTTAAAAGTGCAAAGTATGTGAAAGCGCGTGCATTCATTTTTAAAACTGTTTGTTTTTGCGCAACTCTTTCTTTGAAATGTCTTTAGGGAGAAAAGGTCAAGAGGAGTTTTAGCTATATCTGAAGACAAATATAGCAGTGTGATTTTGTATTGGTTTGCTCACAGAGTTTTGGTAAAGAGGTTATTTACTAAGGAGTGAGTTTTGTTTTTGCTTAAAGAGAATCTGTCGCAATTCACAAGAGAATAACTAAATTATGATAAGAATGTTTTGTCGCTATTCACAAGAGAATAACAATATGGTGAAAAGGTTGTTGTGAAAGATTTGGTATTTATTATCAAGAAGTCTAATGTATCTTCAGTGTCTGTGATTAAGCAACAGGTTTTTGCAGAATAATTCAGCTTTGGCTCTAGGTTCCAAAGCCAATTTAGATTTACGGAATGTTTTGTTACTAACTTTTCCTTTCCAGATCTCCTTCCCTGCTGTCCCCTTCCTAACTCCCTTTTCCCCCCCGCTTGATCACTCCAAGATTCTGTGTAGTAATTACATTCGGAATTGGAGGTATCGAGAGGTGGGTCTTTATAACTTCACGACAGATCCTGAGGAAAGCGTCGCCATGACAGAATAGTGAGCCCACGAATTATTTTTTCCTCCTGGTCTGTACGTGAAGTCATAATGACCACCATCAATGACTTAATGTCTGCAATCATGCGTATTCAAGCAGATTTAAAGGAAACCATGGATGTAACTGCTTTGTTAGCAGCTAAAGTAGAAAATATTCAATTACAGAATACTCCCCTTCCGGAAGAGGTTCAAGAAACTGGTGTTAGTAGGGGAAATACAAACATAGCTGTTACTGTGCCCCCTCAAATTCCTTTGGCAGCTCCCGAACGTTTTTCTGGGGACCCCTCCAAGGTGCAAATTTTTTTGACTCAGATCGAGTTGCATTTTGCTTGTAGACCTACTGCGTTTCCAACCCCACAGTCTAAAATTGCGTTTTTAATTTCCTACTTGACCGGAGATGCCGCAAACTGGGCAGTTCCTTTGGTCAGACAAGATGACACTTTGCTTTACAATTGGAAACGATTTGTGGAGGAATTTGAAAAAGTTTTTGATCGCAGAACTGTTACTCTGTCCGCTGATCGAGAACTACTTCAATTGAAACAAGGCAATAGGGACCTTGTTTCTTATCTGTCTCATTTCAACAGATTAATCGCTGAAACTTCTTGGCCAGAGGAAAAAAGAGCAGCTCTCTTTTATCAAGGTTTAAAGGACGATCTAAAAGATGTTCTGGCACAAATTGATCCCCAACCAGTAATTTGCTCTGAATTGATTAATCTTACGCTGCGCTTAGACCATAGACTCTCTGAACGGAGATCAGATAAAAAAAGAACGGATAAACCAAGTTGGAGATCAGAAGCTAAATCTAGGCCTCAATTTGCAAATTCTGAAACTGGTTCAGAGCCAATGGAAATAGGAACTTTAAGACAACCATTGTCTAAAGATGAGAAAGATAATCGTCGAAAGAATGGACAATGCCTTTATTGTGGCCGAAAAGGTCACTTCGTGAAGGACTGTTTAACGAAACCAAAGGGAAAATTTCCTAACTCTAGTAAATCAGCTGCTCTGGAAAAAACAGATCCAAAATCGGAAAACTAACTGGCCCAAGATGTTTGAAGGGAGATCTCTTGGGTACTATTGCCTTCCCTTCTGTGAACTCATGCGTTTCTAACTACAAAGCTCACTTCAGGTTAGCTGTACAAATCAGGTTAATTCATGAAACATGCCAAATGGAAGTTTTAGTCGATTCTGGAGCTACAGGAAATTTTGTAGATTTAGAAACAGCCCAGCGTTTAGGAATCATCTGTGAACAAAAAGAGACTCCAGAAATAGTGCAAGCTGTGGATGGAAAAATTCTAGCTGGAGGTCCAGTAACCATGCAAACATCTAAAGTTGCTCTGTTCTGCGAAGATGCTAAGCAACAGGTACATAAGGAAGAGCTTCAGTTTGATGTGATCCAAGCACCCCAGTATGGTTTCATTTTAGGAATGCCTTGGCTTTGCTTACACAATCCAACCATAGATTGGCGAAAGAGAGAACTGGTTTTCCTATCTGATTTTTGTCATTCGTCTTGTCTCAATACCTCAAAACCAATTCTGAGTCAATTGGCCACAGCTGAGGAAAAAGAAACATTGTTACCAAAAGTTTACAAGGACTTCGCAGAAGTTTTCAGTGAAGCTAAGGCAGCCATCCTTCCTCCTCATCGAAGCTATGACTGTCAAATCGATCTTGTACCTGGATCTAGTGTACCAAATTGTCGCATTTATGCTTTATCTGAAAAAGAGAATCAACATCTAAGACAATATCTCGATCAATATCTTGAAAACGGATTCATCCGCCCCTCCAAGTCTCCGGCAGCGTCTCCTTTATTTTTCATTCCGAAAGCTAATGGGGAATTGAGGGCTTGCATCGATTATAGGGCGTTGAACAAAATCACAGTCAAAAATAAGTACCCATTGCCTCTCATCCCTGTTCTATTGGACCAAGTTAAAAAGGCAAAAATCTACACTAAGTTGGACCTCAGAGGAGCCTACCATTTGGTTCGTATCAGGCAAGGGGATGAATGGAAGACTGCTTTCAAAACCCGATATGGATTGTTTGAGTACTTGGTGATGCCATTCGGGCTGTGCAATGCACCAGCTGCTTTTCAGTTTTTTTTGAATGATGCCTTGAAAGAGTTTCTAGATCTCTTTGTTATTGTCTATATAGACGATATTTTGATCTACTCAGATTCTGAATCTGAACATGAAGGTCACGTCAAAAAGGTTTTGAGCACCCTGCAATCTCATAATTTGTACTGCAAATTATCTAAATGTGATTTCCATGTTCATGAAGTTGAATTTTTAGGAGTCCTCCTCACTCCAACTGGCATGAAAATGACAGACAGAAAGATCAAGGCTGTTGCTGATTGGCCCACTCCGACATCTGTTCGAGACATTCAGTGCTTTTTGGGATTTGCAAACTTTTACCGCCGCTTCATTGATCACTTTTCTGCTGTAGTAGCTCCCATCACACGATTGTTGAGAAAGAAGGTGAACTTTGAATGGTCCACAGAAGCTGAACTTGCATTCCAGAAGTTAAAAAAGGCCTTTACTGAAGCTCCAGTTCTCATGCATCCCAATGTGGAGGAACCCTTTATCATTGAAGCTGACGCCTCTGATGTAGCTATAGCAGCCATCCTCTCTCAAAGACATCACACCACTGGACAAATGCATCCGGTTGCCTACATGTCTCGAAAATTAAATCCCGCAGAGCAAAATTATGTAATAGCAGAAAAAGAACTATTAGCTATTCTAGAAGCCTTTAAAGAATGGAGACATTACATAATGGGAGCGAAATTTACTGTAACCGTGTACACTGATCATAGAAATTTACAGTTTATGAGCTCAGCCAGAATGTTGACCCCGAGACAACTCAGGTGGATGATGTTCTTTGCCGAATATGACTTCATAATTACCTTCCGTCCAGGCCAAGACAACAAGAAAGCTGATGCCCTGTCCAGAAAAGACTCTTCTTTGCATCGCTTTGAAGGAACTCCTCAACCAATAATCGATCCAGGCAAAGTAATTAATGTACTTTCGGCAGACCAATTTTTGGAGAATATTCATGAAAACTTTCCTTCTTCTCTGTGGAAATCATGGTTGAACTCCAATGCTAACCAAACCATCAAAGAAGGGATACCTTTCCATGGAAAACAAGTTTATCTGCCCTCTTTGCAATTACAAGAAACTGTGTTTAACTGGTTACATTCACATCCTATGGCCGGGCATCCAGGCCCTCGGAAGACTGTGGAGAAAATACAAAAGATGTTTTGGTGGCCAACGCTGCAAAAGGATGTGCTGAAAATGGCTAATGATTGTGAGATCTGTGCAAGATTTAAATCCGATCACACTAAGCCTAAAGGTTTTCTACAGGTTCTACCGACACCAACTGAACCATGGAAACATATTTCTTTGGACTTCATTACTGATCTACCACCAATTCAACACCATACTGTAATTCTAGTGGTTGTGGACAGTTTAACCAAATATGCTCATTTCATCCCTTGTAAACAGCTACCCACTGCGGGACAGTTAGCACAAATATTTCTGCGACATGTGGTGCGCTTACATGGACTGCCTTCAGTATTGCTTTCGGATCGAGGGTCTCAATTCTCTTCCAAATTCTGGCAGCAATGGTGTAAAGATCTACACATCACCTCCAACATGTCCACTAGTTATCACCCCCAAACTGATGGGCAGACTGAAAGACTGAACCAAACTTTGAAGCAATACTTGAGGTGTTATGTTACGGACTCTAAGAAATCTTGGTTGGATTTGCTTTGGATTGCTGAATTTGCGTATAACACTTCGCCACATTCATCAACCGGTTCCTCTCCGTTCCAGGCACTCTATGGCTATGAACCTAACGCCATACCATTGACTATGGCTAAAGATGATGGTGGTGTACCAGCAGTTAGAGACTCTGTACAACTCATGCAAGCTATTCACCGTCAAATTCAGGAGCGCTTGTTGCAAAGCAAGAAGAAATACAAAGAGCAATATGACAAAAAACATCGTTCAGGTCCTGTGTATGCCCCTGGGGATAAAGTTTGGTTGTCTACCAAGAACTTGAACTTCAAGCACAAAAGCATGTTTCAACCTAAGTACATTGGTCCTTACCCAGTTCTTCGACAGGTGAACCCTGTGACATTCAAGTTGTTGTTGCCTAAGTCTCTAAGAATTCATCCAGTGTTTCATACTTCCCTCCTTAAACCTGCTACTCAGAATCTGGCTCCCCGTCCGGCTCCGATTTTGGTTCATGGTAATTGGGAGTATGAGGTGCGAGACATTTTGGATTCTAGACGTCGGGGTTCCAGGTTGTGGTATCTTGTCTCCTGGAAGGGATACGGTGCTGAAAATGATTCCTGGGAGCCGGCTGCGAATGTTCATGCCCCACGCTTGGTGCGCCGTTTCCACCTCCTCCACCCTCTAAAGCCGGACCCTAGACCACTCTTGGGAGGGGGGTGTTATGTCAGGGCTAGGGTGGCTTGTGGTCTAGGGCCCGTCCCACTCTGCATTCGGAGTTGCCCTTGTGGCAAAATGCATCAGTCCTCTTTGGGAGGGCGTTGGTGGCTGATGTGCTTTAAACCTGCTTGTGCTGTTAAGTTGCATCCCTGTTTGTAGGTTTGTGCAGGTTTTCCTGTCCTTTGGCTGCTGTTTGCTATGTTTCCGCCTAATGCGTGAGGTTTCGCATGCTCACGCGTAATGAGTGAGGTTTGGCATGCTCACGCGTAATGCGTGAGGTTTGGTAGCCCGGTCGCAAACGTGGGCGCCGTAAGCACGTTGGCTTACGCGACCGCGCCCTGTCTCCTGTGCTCACTATTCTGGAATCGTCTGGGGAGTGGCTGTGTTCTCTTCTTGCTCCCTCTCCCATTTGCAGAGTCCCAGCTGTTTTTGACGAAGGATTCCATCGGAGGCCTTGAGGATCGTTTTCCAAGGGGCGTGTCAGTATCCAGCTTGCTCCTTGTGCAAGGTCATCGGTTGGAAGAGCCATTTCGGGGACGTTTGTCCTTCAAAGGTAGTAGAGTAGGTCGTACTCTACAGGTAGGACTTATCAATCCTAGTTCTCGGCGCTAAAGTCCTTTGAGTATACTTTCTTGATTCATATTTGATAAAACTAATAGTTTATGTTATGAGGAATAATTAAAAGCACAGAAGTGTGAAATCATTGATATATTTTGCTCTTTGAAAACTGCGTTTACATCTCGTTGCTGGCAAGATATGTTTAACTTAAAAGTGCAAAGTATGTGAAAGCGCGTGCATTCATTTTTAAAACTGTTTGTTTTTGCGCAACTCTTTCTTTGAAATGTCTTTAGGGAGAAAAGGTCAAGAGGAGTTTTAGCTATATCTGAAGACAAATATAGCAGTGTGATTTTGTATTGGTTTGCTCACAGAGTTTTGGTAAAGAGGTTATTTACTAAGGAGTGAGTTTTGTTTTTGCTTAAAGAGAATCTGTCGCAATTCACAAGAGAATAACTAAATTATGATAAGAATGTTTTGTCGCTATTCACAAGAGAATAACAATATGGTGAAAAGGTTGTTGTGAAAGATTTGGTATTTATTATCAAGAAGTCTAATGTATCTTCAGTGTCTGTGATTAAGCAACAGGTTTTTGCAGAATAATTCAGCTTTGGCTCTAGGTTCCAAAGCCAATTTAGATTTACGGAATGTTTTGTTACTAACTTTTCCTTTCCAGATCTCCTTCCCTGCTGTCCCCTTCCTAACTCCCTTTTCCCCCCCGCTTGATCACTCCAAGATTCTGTGTAGTAATTACATTCGGAATTGGAGGTATCGAGAGGTGGGTCTTTATAACTTCACGACAGATCCTGAGGAAAGCGTCGCCATGACAGACAGTTGGATGTTGAAATGAACATTTTCACAGTTCAGTAGAGGGCTGTCGTGAAAACGACATGTGAATTGGTTGTTATAAATAATCGCGATACCTCCTCCCATACCTTTCGCTCGGTCTAGATGTTGCAGTAGGAAGCCCTGAGGTAGGGCTTGGACAATGTCGAAGTCCGATTCTGGTCTGAGCCACGTTTCTGTGAGAAACAGGATCTCAAGTTTCTCCTCTTCTAATAGTATATGTATTTCCAGGGTGTGTTTGGGTAAGGAGCGACAATTTAACAAACCGATTTTAATGATTGTCGGGGGGAGTTGGTTCTTCAGAGCTGGGGTGAATTTGAAAGGACAGTTAGGACATTGAGTGCACTGGTTCTCACATGTAAGGGTGTTGATACAGGAAGGCTGTAGGGGCTGGTTCAGTAGGAGTAGGGAGTCCCTGGAGTATGACAGACTTGCATGATTGGAAAGGTCCAGGGTTGCTGGCCCTGGGCCTGTCCTGGCGCGGACGGGCGCAGACGGGCTTGCCTTAGGCGTAACCATATAATCACTTGTTTATACTTTTTTATAACCAAGGGTGAAGGACCCTGTGTTTCAGGATCCCTCTCTGCCTCATGAACAGGCCAATCAATGGCAATTTTGCAAGCAGACCAAAACTCACTAGGAACCACAATTTCTAACAATGAATCCAGATCAATCCACAACACCTTTAAGATCTGGACAAAGCGATCAACTTGTTTGTACCATTTGACAGGTTTCTCCCTCAATCTAGGAAAATCATTTGTGAATGCTGCTAAATCACCTATACTCCAAAGAACATGCACATACCCTCCACTAGGCACCTCTCGCAATGGATAAACCTTCACTCCTGATGTTTCCCCTCCAGGAGTTGGCGTTTCTCCCGGAACCCTCCTAATGCTCTTCTTCATCGACCACCTTTCCTCCCATTTGTCAAGCATACTCCAAGCACGTATTCCTATGATCAGCTCTCAAATGTGTGCTTTCAGGCCAATTACTATCTTCTCTTCCAATTCCTGCTCATGGTAGTTCAAACTATATTTTCCCTGCAACATCTTCATTCTAAACATGTCTACGCCATATTTCTAAGACAATTCCGACAATTTCTCATGCGCTCGTCTCACCCTGCGTGTGACATCATTTGCTACAAACAATAACTCATCTGGCTCATAGGTCTCTATCATCTCCAAAGCCAAGTTCCAGCTAATGACTTTGTCCACCTCAGCCTTCAACCTCACCACATCCAACAGCTTTTACTGTAGACTTCATTGTGTCCTCTGCTGCTCCATCTTTCACTATTGTTATTATGGTCCCTCAGTCAATTTTCTAAATCTGTTGTATCTGGGACATGTTGGTTTCCGAGAGTTCACTGTACTTGCTTCGTATGCCACGCCCATTGGTCCCCTCACTGGAGCTTTCCACATCCTCAAATCTGAGTTTGAATTTGCCATGGGTATGGATTGTACAATACTAGAACCAAAACATATTATCGAAGGATCCCCAGTCGCTGGCAAAGGGGTACTGGATTCCACAGGCACTAAGGTCAGACCGTTTCCATCCTCCTAAACTGGTTCTCCCCTCCAACCCTGACTGTTGCTTGACTAGTGCTTCCAACTGAGTTTGGGTCATAAGCAAAGACAACAGGTCCGATGGTGACCGGTACAATAAGGGCTTCAGGTAACCATGAAGCAAGCGTTGATTCCACTTGATTCTGCATCTACCAAAATAGATATTCATGTCCCTCCTACTCCCGTTGAGATCCTTCCCACTATCCCTGCACTAGAGCCTGTCTGGGATATTGACACTCTGTTCATGTTCCCTGTATTTGCCAGTTCTTACTTTCCCTCCTCTGAATGTGTGGTTGTAAAGTGGAGAACACTCCAATAATAATCTATCCAGCAAGTTGTTGTCCGTATCACTCCCATCATTTCCATTTTCTCCTACATTCCTATCCTGAGAATTTCCCATCTCTCACCAACATCGGATACAATACTCTCTCCCTCAATGGTGTCTACCCTCCATCTCTTAAGTTGTGCATCCCATCGTACCTCCTGATATGCCCTCATTGTCTTTTTCATATTTCCCTGGAATCTCTCCCAGTTCTTCTCATGTGCTGCTCGCATCCATGCTTCTAGAGTCTCAAACTGTGTTGGTCTAGGCAAAGGCCGCAGTGCAGACATCACTCCTCTCAACTGATACAACACCTCCAATTGAAATGAACCATACCATGGTAATGCCAAATCCCCTTTCTTTTCAGTTATTTTATGTCAATTTTTAAGCCAAATTATAGCATGGAGTCCTACGTTTGTCACCTTATAATATGCTGGAGTATCCTGGAGCGGTGCTTCTCCACCCACCCAAGTAACAATTCCCTGATCTCCCCTGAACAAATCCTGCAACACCCTAAAACATCACAAGATTACATCAGAGTTTCCCCTTGACGGACAAGATTTTCCTTAATCACACCTTCCTGATGAGTACCGCCTAATCCCAGTGCAGCGTAACACCAACCAACCTATCACAGTGCGGCACACTCTGACATCACCTTTACTCCTTGCTGGGGTTCACCCTCCTTCACAATTCTCTGTCCACTCACAAAATCACAACTCCGTAATTGTGTGCCTTTTACAAGATCAATAGAATTCAATCATCCAAGAACAGGCACACATGTAAACCCTCGACCTGTGCTAGTCACAAGAATAGGTTTAGTCCACCGCTGTACACAAGGTTTACCACATGATACCCATACATACCATTCACACAAAGTTCACTGTCTTAGGTGGAACTGCCGATGACGTCTCTCAACAAATCCTCAAATCTGGGGTCAGGCAGTCGCAATAACTCGGTGTTTTCTACACAATTTAATATATCCTGGGATCTTAGGCCACTTTGGGACCGGAAACTGAAATCTCAATCCTTGGACCACGTCTGGCCTGAAACCACATTCACTAAACTCTCACACAACTTCGCCAGACATTGCATAATCACACCACTCCCGCAAACTATCACACAACGCATCCCTATTCATACTCACTCCTCTGTTCACAGCTGTTCTCACCACACTGTCAAACTCCGTTTGTTTCCGCCAAAGTCCATTGCTCTCCGCTCTCTATGATCAGGCTCAATTTCAGGGCTCTAGGTCTCTTTTCTAGGTTTTCTGGATTCTCTCCCCGCTTCATGTGAGAACCATCCTATTCTGCTATCAACTGAAGGAGCCGAATCTCTAAGTTCTAGATCTGTCTCGAACCTCGAGTCAATGGTACTTTTCTCAGCATGAGAGCTTGTGGTAGAGATAAATCGTTAGCTGGTTAATCATTCCAATTTCGATTCACTAGGGCCCTTGGGAATTTCAGACTACTAAATGGAGTTAGTTGATTTATTACAAAGCCAAAAATAGCTGAACGTACAGGCACCTCAAGATGAGCATATAGTAAACACATCCCATTTATTTTATCATGTTACAAGATCCTAACATTTGGGTTAACACAACAAAAGATGATATACGGATGCCATCTGCGCATTTAATTATCATGCACCCCTACAATGAAAAATTGATTTTGAGTTACATCAAGCCCATCTGGAGTCTGCACGTTGTTGCGGATCTAAAGCAAGTGCTGCTGAATATGTCCCGGTGTTTGAAAATTACACTTGATGAGTTCAGCATAATTTACAGTTGGGCCCAACTTCTTTGCTGGGTGTATGGCGTTCACCCTGTGAAAATAGTTAATGGACGCCATCCAGCTGTGTGTAACCCGGCTTGTGCCCTGCATACATGTAACCATTGAAGAAGCAGGGTATTTAACAACGTGTGCTCTAACACTTTTCTTCTATATTTTTAACTGTCAGTTATACTAGAAATTTAAAAATGCATTGAAGCTTTGCAAACATTACTGATTGAACTTTTCTGATAAAATACTTAAGCAACAAATCCTTTTTAAATTAAAAGGAACTGCAGAGGAAATCACTTCTTGCAGTGTATTAGTTCATTAAATTAAACTTCATTTCAGGATTGCTTGGCGAAAGTTGCTGACTTAGCTCTCATACCTAGTAGAGGTTTTAAAGCGAAAGCGAATGTTGGAATTACTCAAGTAATCTATCAAACTGACAGTAAAATATTCTGTCATTATTCTCTAACCTAAAACAGAAAGGTAAACTGTGTTTAGTGGAGGATTACCCTGATCAAAATACTATTGGACCTTTTCTGCATGGTTTCTATTGAATCCAGTTGCTGGCATGTTGGGTTTAAGCCAAGCATTATATTCCAGTGCCTCCAGTAGCAACTTGGAACTAGGGGGCATATTAGCAAGGGCCATATCGCCGCTTTAGCGGCACTTTTTGCTGCTAAAGTAGCAATATTTTTATCGCCCTATCAGCAAGCTGTCGCTAACAGCAGTTAGCGGCAGCTTTTAGGCGATAGCGACCTGTTTGGGGCCCGCTTTGCATGCCTGCGATATTTATCGCTAATGACATGCAAAGTGGGCGTACCCAAACTGTTAGCGACTGAAAGCTATAGCTAACACAGCTATTGCCTATCAGCAAGGCAGGCAAAGCGATAAAAAAAATCGCGCTAAATCGCTATAATCTAACGCCTGCTAAAAACATGACTTACCTGTTTATCCAATGGCAGGTGGATTGTCAGGTTAAGCCCATTGGTGTTAATGCGTGAATATTGCTGTATTTCCAGCGATATTCACGCATTTCGCCGCTATCGCTGGATATTTTAGCACAAAGGAGAAAAACGTTGCTAATAGCATATTTTCTCCGCTAACATATCCAGCGATAGGCAACGATAAAAAAGAATGTGCTAAGCGCTTTTTGCGATAAATATCGCTATATGTGTAATGTTCAGATTATTTACCAATAATCCTCATTACTCCAAGTCATAGTCCTCCTCGTCACAGTCCCTCTCTATGAAAACAATACAAAACTAGCAGTTTACGATGACCCCAAATGGATCGCTTCACAATGCATAATAATCAATCCATTACATTCTAATTTCCCGCAATTCCAAGCTAAATTACACACTTTTTGATAGAGGTACATTCTCTGTTAAAAGGAGGCAGAGAGGGTATTTAGTACTGTGATGAGGAAGATTAAAATAAAGAGTAATGTAGATTACTATTAAGTAATTCAGTCATTACCCTCTATTCTGGCTTCTTTGTCATTAAAACACGTGTGTTTACCCAAACTTGTCAATATATATATACAAGTATATCTACCAATCACTTGAATACTTTTCATTTACTGGATAATATGATTTACACCATGGCTTGTATTATACGTAGGGTGCACTGTTCCTGTGTGCACTAAGGTGCAGCTTTCAAAACATTGCACCCGGTGCAGAGCAGGATAGTGCACCCTATTAACATGAATGTGCTGCAGCCATGGTAGCAGTGAATTCTACCTTGCCTGGGGGGTTAGCACATTAGGTGAAATACGAAGAAGCTAATCACAAGGCAGAGATCTACCTGCAGGTGGGTGCAGTGAGTGCCTGCCCCCACCTGCAGGGGGATGTCTGGTAGTCCATAGGACACCTCACTACAGCCTCCAAAAGGCTGCCCGGAGAGAGTGCATTTATAGTGCAGCGCCCTTTTATGATTCTCTCTCACAGCATCTCATAAAGGTCTTTTTATGTCTGCGTCCATACAGGATGTGGGCACAGAGGAACAGTGGGGGCCATACCCCAAGGCAAAAGATGTGATACCCTTTCAGGTTAATGCTGGTGCTACATGGGCAGCAGCACTATCAGTATTACAGAAGGGGGCACACGAGCAGTTGCAGTGCCTTCTGTAATACCATAGTGCCCTGAGGCCCACCAAGCTGACCCACAAGCCTATTGCACCCCCAGGGCACTATCTATATAATACAGCCTCATGTGGTTTATTATGACAAAAACAAAAGAACATTTTACTCATATGTTCAAAAAGGCATAAAACGGAAATGTATGCTTAAACAGCTTGTAGGATCCTCCCCAGCCTGGGAACATGTAAAGGATCACGCCACATATGGAGCTTGGTATTACAAGTTGTTATTCCTCAGCATGTAACCGTTAACTGAACTTCTACAGCATGAATTCTATCACCCACACCCAAGCACTTATGTCAGTGATCCACGGAGTCCGTCAGGGACCAACAGTGTGCCGTCATTCCAAACTCACAAGACACTACATAAGTCCTTTTGTTACATAAAAAGTACAAATAATACATATGTACAACACAACTCTTCAATAAGTTGTTTGGTGAATCAAACATTGAGATCTTGTCATGTGAGGCTGAGAAAATGCAGGAGAAGTGTCCATGACTGCCACTGGTGATAAATTTACTGATACAGTTGTTGAGCTCCCTGGATTCTCTGGTGGACAAGTCCCACTTCTGACATCTGAATTTTGCGAATGTTGAGACAAGTGCTTGAAATGCAAAGAATCTTGCATAATGGACTTTCCAGGACAATGAGCAGTCACCATGTGTACTTTACTTGTCACAACCCTCATTGGTTACAGCAGCAAAAGCAGAATCAGTTGCGTGTTTTCAATTCTGCCTGACAATGACTGGGTCTCCTCTATCGAACACATTGCTCCAACACAATGGCGTCTATCCGCATAGGTCTTCATCTTTCGTTCGCGAGACAAATCCGTAGTGCGAAGTTTATTAAAATCAATTAATCATTTGGTGGTCCACTGTGATTCTCATGGCTGTAGCAAAAATAAAGGTGGCAGGGCTTTCACTCGTGATGGAATGCAGAGTTGACCTGTATGCATGGAGTGTAGATTGAAGAACTGATATGAGCTTAAGCTTTTCCAGCATAGCTCGCTGAACAGCTTTATTGAGGGTGCTCATAAATCTCTCAACAAAACCATTTGCCTGTGGCCAAAGAGGAGGGCCTTTATGATATTTGATGTTTAGATGAGTGAATTCTAGACTATTGAAAGCTGGGTCATTGTTAGATTTCACAATTGCAGGAACACCCTTATGTTGGAAAAACATATTCTAATCACTCAATGACTCTGTCATGAGTAGTTGACGACAGATATTCCAGAAGAGGAACACTAGAGTATTCATCAACAATTACTAGTAGATGATGTGTATTGTCAAGGATGCCAAAGAAGTCAATTGCAATCTTCTTACATTCATATTTTGGAAGATCAGACATGTTTATGGGATGCAAGGTGGTCTTGGATGACAGACAGCTGCACAAATGACAGGCCCTTAATTCTTTTTGAACTCTTTCATCAAGATGAGGGAATCACAGTCAGTCAAGTAGAGCTTGTTTAGGAGCAACAACACCATGATGTCCTACTGGGCCCGTTCAATAACTTGTTGTCTCAAAATCTCAGGAAGATAATTCTCAACCCATGTAGGAAGATTCCTTTGGGTGTGACAGAAAGTACTTCCTGCACATTTTTGAACTTCTGATATTCTAGGTCATGAAGTGGTCAAACGTGTTCTTCAAGATTGATGGGTAATATAGTCTATGAGGATTTTGAAATCTCTGTCAGTGCTCCTGGCTGGACTGATTTGTTCTACCGATATGGCAGCAGGTGTGTTGGATTTCATGAGGAAGTTAACATAAGCATCAGCTGCCTTGGAAGTGTTGTCATTATACAGCATTGGTACACATGAGAAGCAATCAGAAGGGTTTTGATATTTTCTTGGATGATGCACAATCGTATAGTCATACTACTGCAGTCATAATACCCACCTCTGATTGTGAGGGTATATCTTGGCTTTAGGATTGCTAAAAATGGTGAGCAATTCTGACTTTTGAGTTCTGTGGAATGCATCAGGCACTTTTGTTGGTGTCTGCTTCAGGATTCAACAACTATATATTCACAACGTGTGGGCTTCTTCATGGGTTGCGGTGCCTAGTGCTGAGGTTTGAGTACTCTCTTTAATCCGGTTCTAGCAAGCATAATTGTATTCCCTGTATTTATTTATTTCTACTCACAACGCTCTGTTTTATCTGGCTGACACCACTCATCACACTTTCCATATCTGGTTTCTACTGCCTTTAGCATTTCGTCAGGGTAGAAATGTTTTCACTTCTAATTCTTCCTTGCACTCAGCTATCACTGCCTTTAGTACTTTGATGTACCAAGTTGTCACTGCCTTTAACATTGTCATACTGCATGAATGATGGCTCTGTGTTAGGCTGTGGCACAGTATCTGCTGTCTCGACTTTATCAGTAAAATTTCTAGATGACAACAAACAAACTTTCAATAAGACCTTCACTTTTCACATGCCTTTCACTTGTTAGAGAGGCGCTTTTACTCCACATATACCAACTGCCAATTTTTCACTGAGTCACACGTGGCACGCACTAGCAGTTTGCTGGACCACGACAAACTCTTCAGGAGAGCACTATTGGTTCTTCAGGTCAAGGGGTTTATGGACTCCCCTACTCATGGCCAGTTGGAGCATTTTCCCCAGCCCGGTTACATGTATAGGATCGGGCCACACTCATAGCTTGGTACTACACTTCTTTATTCCTCAGCGTGTGACCGTTAGTTGAACTTCTACAGCATAAATTCTATCGCCTGCACCCAAGCACTTATGTCACTGACCTACAGAGTCTGTCAGGTATCAACAGAATCCCCTCATTCATAACTCACAAGACACAACCCATCTGACAATACCACAGTGCCAAACGCAGGTTGAAAGGAACCCTCCCAAAAGTAATCTATAATTACTAGGTGTTGCTCAGGTAGCATCATTAGAATTTTATTTCAAGGAGAATCCCTTAAAGCTGCCCCGGATGTTGTCATTCTCCTCATGGATCTACCCTGGATCGAGCTAGGAACATGAACATCTGATAATTCATATGCCAATGAAACTGTTTGGTCTTATTTATATACTTAAAGATGGGTGTATACTCTTCCTAAATGTTCCAAAGAAGACAAAAAGAGACTGCACCTTTTGGAAAGTGATCGTTCTGTTTAAATAGATTGATAAAGGTCTGTGCACATCTAACAAGTGCAGCTCTTCTTCTTCTGAGGAAGACAAGTTAAAAACTATACATTGGACAAACAACATCCTGTTTTTAAATGAAAGAGGAAAGAAACTATAGGCAAATGTGTTTATCTGTTCGCAACAACCCTTCATCAGTAAAGAACGTATGGGTCTTGATATATCAAGGCTCCAATATCTTTGGGCCTTTTACCAGATGGTATTGCTACCAAGAAAACACTGTCAAAGACAACAATTTTAAGAGCACCTTATCTAGAAGTTCAAAATGTGCTTTCTCCAACAGTCTTAGCACTAGTGATAAATCTCAGGGAGGAATTGAGTAAGAACCCCAGTTCAGTGATTTAAAAAAATTGCCAAGAGCCCAGAAATATAAATATCCAAGGCTAAGGCACTATGACATCTAAATCCTCAATAGCCCAAATACTGGTGATGCAGTGTTGAAAATTCTAACCCTTGCACAAAACTATCTACAAGAAAATCAAGGGACATTGCAGGAGCACATGATTCAGCCTTGGCACGCTTGGATGGGCACATTGTTTGAGAACTCTTTGAGTGCCAGTAATACCCTCTAAGTTAGGTTGGTCTCCTAGATTACTGACTTGCTAGGACAACTTCCCTAGAAAACCCCTTTGCTATGATATTTATCATGTCAAGCGCCAAACTCTAACGTGGAGTCTCCTCAGAACCTATTCCCAGCGGAGAGGGCTGAATCAGAAAACCCATGTCTAGCTATTGATAGATATAGGAGTAAGGGATATCATGGTCTACTTTGCGAGCGGATGGCTATTAACAACACTTGCACATTTTCCTCTTTGATCTTCAAAAAAACCCTCAAAAGTAGAGGAACTGGTGGCAATGCATTCAAGAGACCTCTGGACCATTGCAATGAAACTTCATCCTTACCTCAAGTCTTCTGCACATGAATGAGGAAGCAAAATTGAGGAAGCATCACATTCTCCTCTTTCATGAAGAGATCTAATCATGGTAAACTGTATATCTACAGTGTCCATTTGAACAGACTTGGGCAAAGATAAAGGATTATTGAAGAGGGAAAGGTCAAGCTAAGATGATCTGCATGCTCATTTTGCCTCCCTGGGAGATGAATCGCTTCAAGAGGCTAGATTGAGTCCATCCATGAGCCCAAACTCTGAGCTAGTTTCACTAAACAACCCACCCTGACAGTTCACACAAGCTTGTGATACTTGGCCATCTAATGGAACTCTTACTGCCCAACCTTCTATGTAGGGTAATAATTCTAAGAGAGCCTGAAAGATCACTGCCAATTCTTTCCAATAGACAAATTCTGGTCCTTCTCTGGGGATCAAGTCCTCTGCTGAGTTATTTCTCCACAGACTGCATCCCAACCTTTGTTGAAGGAATCTGTTGTTATTGCTGCTGGGCTTACTGGACCGCAAGTATCATGGTAAAAAGTATGGAGAAAGCAAAGAGGAAGAGAAGGGGTTGGTCTATGCTACCTGCAGGATTTTAGTAAAGCATACCAGCCACCACAGCATCTATTTTCTAGTGGGTTTGTAGAAAAAGGTAGAAAGGTAGGGCTAGGACCTTTCTCAAGATTTGCCCGGCGCTAACCGCCCTTGTACCATTCAGATTACCAAGCAATGAGGCAGGCGCCGGAGACCAGAAGGCAGGAAACAGAAGTTTATTCCGACGGAGCAGAACACATCAGATCAGACAACAAGGTATCGTCTCGAGGTGCTCTAACAGCCTCTCGGAGGCCTGGCCTCTTATACACTGGTTTATGGCATGTGACCTTTCTTTATTACAAACAGAACATTGTGGAGTAAGGAAAAAAGACATCCCCGTAATCCTCGTGTCAATCCCACCCCCATATATCTTCACAATAGAGGTCCTCAACCTGCTGATAAGAGGAGGGGGTCATTACGCAGCTGAGTGTTTCGCCAAGTCTTAGGATGTGTGCGCCTGATCATATCCCAGGGGGTGGGGTGGCCCTGATCGACAGTGTGTCCTTTGAAGAGGGGCGATTCCATACAATGAGGGGCAGTAAATGGTATCTCCCGGCTTAGGCAATGCCTCGGACCTGTGTGGACAGCTGGACACGGGGGAAGGGGTCATCAAAGGAGTGGTATTCATGCCGCGTGGACAATCGGGCGCGGAGGGAAGGTTTACCAACAGAGGGGCATTCATGGGAGGAGAGGAGATGCTGGTCAGGCGCAGGCGTGACTCCCAAGGACAGGGTCATGCAGAAGGGTCATGCTCATGAGGGGGAGGGAGGGGGAGCCAGGGTGCGCGGAGGATGCTTGCTGGGTGAGAGGGGCGCGCTGGCGACTGATTGTGGACAGGGAGACCCTGATGTCTAAAATGGCGATCGTGCATGTTGTACGTGGGTGACAAGCTGGCGCAGATGATGTTCAGTTCGTAAACTAAAATTCCACAGTCCTCCCTTTTAACATGTCTCGCCAACTTGTCAGTTCGCATTTATCCCCATGAGGCCACGTATTTCTACTTCATAGAGGGGACTCATGTGCTCATTTCGGAAGTCCAAAGTCTTTGGGCACATACAGTTAGAAACAAGGCCACACAAAGATGGCAGACATTGGATACCTAAACAACACCCACATAATATCACAACAGGTATCAGCACGAAGGAAAACAACCTCCAACCCCAGTTCCTCAGAGTGTCCCAAAACCAGCTCCCAAGTGACCATCCTTCCTGCTCTTGGTGAACCTCCGAGGAAAGTCTGTGGAGGTGTTCAATGGCTTTGTAGACTGAAGGCGAGTTATCTGGCACGTATGTGCAGCAGCTGGATCCGATGATGCGGCATGCTCCTCCTCGGTCGGCTAGGACCACGTCTAGGACAAGATGATTTTGAAGGGTCACAAGGCGGACCGCCTGAAGCTCCGCCGTGTTGTTGGCGAGGATGCCAGCCGTGATGTTGATCGTTGTTTCTACTGCCTGGGTCAGGTGTCGGATGGCACGGCTGTTTGCCATTGGGCCCCACAGAGGAACAAGTCCCTTTGCTGCATCTAGGAACTGTGCTCCGGTGGAGTCGGCTTGTCCAATGTCATCTGCACGCCTCTGTCGGTGATGGTTGGCAGGGGCTACATATGTGGGTGGAAGAACAAAGGCAATGTAACAGGCGCCCCTCCAACCTCTCGGAAGCCAGGTGTAAGCTTTGGTGCCACACACAAAGTACATATTCGGAGAAGCGACAAAGGAAGGGGGGTCAGCTGAGTCCAATGTTCTGGTGATTCGGCAGGCGCTGTGACCCACCAGCTGCGTTCCATGGCCTTCGAGACACACAAGACCTGTGACATTGATAACAGACAGGGCCACAGTCAGAGTAGCGGTAGTTTGTTTTTGCAGATGAGAGAAGGTGGTCCTGGCTGGATTGTGGAGCACCTGTACTTCGACTCGTTCTTTGGCTGGAATGTCTTTAAGGAAGGTGGCGCCCGTGAGCGCAGGACACAGAGCAGCAGAGGTCTTTTCGGTTTTGTTCAGCCAGAACCCAGAGTAGAAGTGCGACACTGTCCGGCTGGAGGTGGCGTAGTCCTTGTGGCTCTCCTGCATGAGGATCAATTAGGCGAGGCAAGAGCCGTGAACTGAGAAAGGAGAAGGGATGAAGGGGATGGAGTGTCCTGTAGCATGCGGGAGCAGCCCGCAGATCCAGCAGTTCGTAGCATTTGCAGCAAGGTTGTGTTGGTGCAACAGTTGTACGAAAGAATTGTTCCAAAATTCCCTGCGCCTTTCTCGGAGCTGAGGCGACAGAGAGATTAGGTGATGCTCTTTCAGGGGTGTTGGCTGTGCAGTAGGTAGCAATGCCTCATGAGCCGGCGTGCTTTCCTCCAGAATCCAGGAGGAGGTCATGAGGAGGAGGCAGAAGAGGAAGACAATGAAGAGTGCGATTGTCTTTGATTTGTGCAAGTTGTCAGTCTTTGGATTTCTATACTGGGTATTTCCTGTTGCTTCCATCATCTTCTTATCTGGCGCTTCCATCATCTTCTTATCTGGCGCTTCCATCACCTTCAAGGGGCTCGGTAGTGGGCAGAACCACAGACTTCGTTTAGCTTCTCTCCCGGTAACCCTTGATTGTGCTTAGGTCACCGTTCTGAGATTCAACTTAGTCCGTGGCCTACTTAGCCGAAACTCCCTCCTTTCGACGCAGGAAATACCCTTCTCTGGATGGCACAGTGGGATCAGAGAATTTTGCAAGTTCGAGTGCCTCAGTATCGGGATAACAGTCCAATATCGGTCGGTCTTTGCTCAGGAGCTCTTCTTGGGTGCTGACGTTTTTTGTCGTGGCCAGGTTCGCAGAGACCTTCCGGCAATGATGCGCGTGCAGCCAGTGCTTCTTCCCCTCCACTCGAAGCGCCGTTCGGGTGGTAATCAGCACTTGCCAGGGGCCCGTCCACCGAGGTTCCAGACTCTTGGTCCGCTGGAAATTTCGTATTAGGACGAAATCTCCCGGTTGGATGTCGTGGCCGGGGCCCCTGGAAGCATCGGGGATGGCCTGCTGCACCTGTTGATGAATGACAGACAACGTTTTAGTTAACTTGCACAAATAATCAGATAGTAGGACGTCTGGGACGTCATGAATGGAGGTCGGTTTGGGAGCAGTCCAGAGGTTCATTGGTCGCCCAAACACGACCTCGTAGGGGGTCAAATGGTGCTTGGTGGGGGTGGAGCGCATCGATAACAAGGCCAGTGGGAGGGCATCCGGCCAGTTAAGTCCAGTGGTGGCCACTATTTTTGACAATTTTAACTTCAGTGTGGCATTATGGTGTTCCAGCGGATTGGGGGTGGAAGACCGCATGAAACCTTTGCTTCACCCCCAACCCCTTTAGGATTAGTTGGATAACCTCAGCTATGAAGTGGGGGCCATTGTCGCTCCATAAAATTCGACAAAGGCCATAGCGAGGGAAGAATTCTTTCAGTAGTACTTTGGCAGTAGTCATGGCAGTGTTGTCACGGGTTGGATAAGCCTCTACCCATTTGCTGAAGGCACATACAATGACTAGTACATACTTCAAGCCCTGGCATCTCTCTAGTTGGATGTAGTCCATCTGAAGGACCTCAAAGGGGTGATTGGGGGTCCCAAACCCTCCCCGGGGTACCACAGTTCCTTTCCCGGGGTTGTGTTGCAGACAGATAAGGCACTGCTGAACTAGGCGTCTGGCTGAGTCGGGGATTTTGTCGTTGTGCCAGACTTTGGAAATGAGTTCGATCATGGGTGCAGATCCTATGTGTGCGGGGGAATGTGCCATTGTCAGTATGGGGATCAGATATGAGTCGGGCAGCAACCACTTGTTTGCATCCTTCGTTCGCCAGCAACCCTCTTCGTCCTTCAAACCCACCCTTGCCCACTTAGTCAGTTCGTGAGGGGTGCTGGCCGACTGAATGTCTCTGATCATTACCCTTGTGTCGCTCCATTTCTCTGCTTGTGACCTGGTCACATACATGCGTGTCACCGTCCTATTCTCAGCTGTGGTTCGTGCAGTGATGTCGGCCAATGCATTCCCTTGTCCGACTAAGTCTGTCACCCTTTTGTGTGCCTGGCATTTGATCACCGCTAATCGTTTGGGGAGGAGAACTGCTTCAATCAGAGCGGAGACTAGATCTCCGTGGAGGATCGGGGTGCCGTGGGACGTCAGGAATCCCCTCTCCCTCCACAGGAGTCCAAAATGGTGAACCACCCCGAAGGCATACTGGCTGTCTGTGTATATGTTCGCGGTGGTCCCCGTGGCTATGATGCATGCTCGTGTGAGGGCTATCAGTTCTGCTGCCTGGGCAGATCGTTGTGTGATGTGGGCTGTCTCAACTACTGTTTGGGCTGTCGTTACTGCATAGGCAGCTGAAGTGGTGCCATCTGGGAGTTTGATGCATGAGCCGTCTACCCATAGCTCTCCATCGGGGTCAGTGAAAGCAGTGTCTCGGAGGTCAACCCTACTCCTAGTTTGTTCGTCCGTGAGGGTCACACAGTCGTGTATGGGAGGAACGTCGGGGTCATTTTCAGGCAGGGGCAACAATGTGGCAGGATTCAAAGTCGTGCATCTCTTTAGTGTGATGTGGGGTGCAAGTAGCGTCAGTTCGTACCCTGTCAGTCGTGCGCTAGTCAGGTGTTGAGTCTTGGTTTGGTTCAGGAGGGTGTCGACAGCATGGGGTACTAGCACAGTGAGGGAGTTGGAAAGTACGATTCCCTCGCTCTGACGGATAGAGACAGCAGCGGCAGCTACTGCTCGAAGGCAGGCAGGTAAAGCTCTGGCTACAGGATCAAGAGTGGCGGAGAAGTAGGCACAAGGGCGCTGCTTAGGACCAATCGATTGTGTTAGGACAGACAATGCACACCCCTCCCTTTCGTGGGTGAAGAGGGAGAAGGGTTTGGAGTAATCCGGGGTTCCTAGGACAGGCGCTGAACAGAGGGCATCTCGCAGTTCCTTAAAGGATGCTTGACACTCAGGGGTCCAAGGGAGCGGGAAGGAGGCATCTTTGGTTAATAGGGCAAGTAGAGGTTTTACAATGAGGCTGAAGTTAGGTAACCACTGTCTGCAGAAAGAGGTTAGGCCAACCAAAGAGCGGACTTGCTTTTGTGTTTTCGGGATGGGGGTGTCTAGGATGGTTTGGATTCGGTCGGGTGTAAGTTTCCTCCCTTCTTTGGACAGGAGATGGCCTAGGTAAGTCACTTGTGGCTGGCAGAATTGTAACTTCTTTTTGGAGACTTTGTGGCCATTTTCTGCAAGAAAGTGTAGGAGTTGGACGGTGGCTGTCGTTGCAAGCGGGGTGGTGTCGGCCGCCAAAAGGATATCATCGACATATTGGATCAACACCACTCCATCTGGTAGTTGGAAGGCATCCAGCTGCCTTTTGAGGGCCTGGCTGTAAATGCTGGGACTTTCAGTGTACCCCTGGGGAGCTCTACAAAATCGGTACGAGCGGGATTTTAAAGTGAAGCCGAAGAGATAACGGCTGTCTGGATGAATGGGGATAGAGAAAAACGCGTTCTTAAGGTCGATAACAGTGAAGGTGGTGGCAGTGGACGGGATGAGGGTCAGAATGGTAGTGATATCGGAGACTACAGGGTATTGGGGTACAACCACTTTGTTAATCTCTCGCAAGTCGATGATGAAGCGATATGCTTTCTCATCTCCTTCGCCTTGCTTCTTAACAATGGGTAGGATTGGGCTGTTGCAGACGTTGCTAACCACCTCTTCAACCACTCCTGCATCTACCAGAGACTGAATGATCGCTACCAGTGCCTTCTCACCCTCTGGGGATATCTGATATTGCGGGAGTTTCGGAAGCATAGCGTCCTGTCGTACGGTTATGTGAATAGGATCAATCATCATTCGCCCCACATCAGAGTCATTTTTGGCCCACAGGTACGGAGGCAGGGTGTCAAGCAGGGACAGGTCAGCGTCAGTTATGGAGCACATGTGTCGTGGGGGACGGGATCTGGGCATGTCTGGGTTGTCGTACAAGACGACTCGTATTCCATCTGGGGAACACCTAATGGTAGCTCGAAAATGTTTCAGTAAGTCAATGCCCATAATGGCGTCAGGGGAGTTGGAGGAGAGCAGAAATGTCGAGTCAGTGGTGTTGTTTTCTAGGTCAAAGGTAATAGGTACGGACAGGGGGTTAGTGGAGGGCGTTCCATCGAAACCTATCGACGTTATGTGTGAGCCAGACAAGGGTGCCCTTGGAATCAGTCGTTTTGATAACACACTACGTGTCGCCCCAGTGTCTACCAAGAATGGAGACTCTGTACCCAGGACCTTAGCGGTGACATAAGGACCTTGCTGGTCAACACAGAGCTCGACTGGATCCCTCCCTTGCCCCCGGCAGTCCTATGCAAAGTCGGGGGCATTTTCACCTTCGGACAGCTGATATTGGTTCTGTCGGGGACGGTCAAATGTGTTCAGTCTCCCTGATCTGTCATTGTTGGTGTCGTTGGTGTGCCCTCGTCCTTGTACTCTATTTCTCGGACCACCTGCCACATCCCTGGAGTCCCTATTTCTATTCATCTCTAGCATAACCGGACACTGGTATTTCCAATGGCCGAACCCTTTGCAGAAGGCGCATTGGTCATTGCTAATGTCTCTACGTCCAGTGTGGGGTGTGGGAGTGTGATCTTTAGGAGGTAGATCTCTGGGGGTGGTCGATTGATAGTTCCCCTTTTGGTGTTCTCGTCCTACCGCTATACCTTGTATCTGGGCTATCATTACCCTTTCTTTTAAATCTTTCTTCTTTTTCTCGGACGCCCTATCATTCTCATTCTTCTGGTGCTCGTAATACTGAGCCATCTGAAGGATAGCCGCAGGTTTGGAGGCCCCCCAACTACTCTCACTCGCCTGCAGCTTTTGGGAGACCTCTTGTGTTAGGCCTTTTACGTAATTTTGTACAAACAGGTGCTGTCCGGTTGCGGTGGTCATGTCTTGGCCACTGTAGTCGGAGAACACTGTCTCGAATCGGGAGAAGTATTCTGACACATCTTCCTGGGGTTTCTGTCGACAGGCCGTGACTATCGACCAATCTACCTTCCTTTCTGGAATCAGTGTTTTTAATTTCTGGACTAGTTTGTCTGGGAGTTCCAGTATGTCTTTTACTGGTTTCCTTCCAGGCTCTCGTTGTCTATCTAGCTTACCGAGTTGGTCCCAGGTATGTCCAAACAGATCCGTGTGGTCAGCCTTCCGGATTTTCTTCCACACATCAGCTGGCAGGCATAACCCAAAGAACAAGTCAATGTCCGTTAAAGTCATTATTGTCGAACCCAAGGCTGTGCCTAATTCGGTATAAAATGCTGTCGGGTTCTTTCTTAAATCGGGCAGGGTTTGCTTAAAGGTTAGGATATCTTGTCGGTCCCATGGTTGGTAAACCCAATTGTACACAACCCTCCCTTTTGCATCTGCATTATTAATATCATCGCTTGTTCCTTGGCCACGTGGCGGGATCCAGTAAGGGGCCGCCTCTCTGATGGGCATCATAGTATTGGCTACTTCTACTGAGGTCGTTTCAGGGACTGTAACCTTGGCTTCTGGTTGTTGTTCCGTGAGATGGCGGAGGACTTCAAGTATCTGCATGAAGAGTTCCGTCGCCTCACATTCAGTCCCATCTCCAACATCAATCTTCCTATACAGCGTTGTTAGTTTAGCGGGACCCTTACTTTGATACCTATCTTCATATGCGATCAGGGTGTGGTAGCTGAATCGCAAAATGAAATGCCGCCTGTGGCTGTCGGCATGTGAATTATATATGTTCATTGTGTACTCTTCGCTCTCCCTTCGTTCTACTAAGGTCTTTGCTATTTTGTCGATCCCATCCCGTTCATCTTTGCTCAACCTATTTGGTCTGGCTGGCGGTTGTTTGCTAGCCTCAGGGTCGTCTGACGATGTTGTTAATGTGGCTGGTGCGGAGGCCGTGAAGGCCGGTGCACTAGCGCTGAGGTCGTTCTCGTTTGCATTTAGGGCCTGCGAGTGTTGTTGGCAGGGGGTATATGGGGGGGGCATGTAGATGATTGGGGGACCTAGTAGTAACTCATCGTTTGCCCGCTGTTTGGAGGGCAATTCAGGGTAGAGCGCAGAGGGGGTTCTAACAGGACATTGGCCTGTCAACCCTAATTCTTGGTTTCGCATAGTTTCCTTTCTTTCTTTTATTTCTTCTTCTAGTTGCTTTGCGGCTAGGTGGGCTGCCTTTCGTAATTCTTTCCCTATTTTTGCCTCTTCTCTTTTCTTTCGTTGTTCCGTTTCTTTACGCCACATGCCGATACTATCGAGCATAGTGGGCGTAGTCTTATTTTTCTGTAGCGCTATTTCTAATGTTTTTATTGTATTTTCATTAAAGGAACCTATCAGTGGCCACTGACTTTCAGGGTTCTTTTTTGTATATTTATGCCATAACTTAGTATAAGCTATAGCGACTAGTCCATGCTTAGTGAACATGTCCTTATTAGGGGTGCCCTCCAGTGGAGCTGGATGGTTCATCTCTAATAAGCGGTCCGGGCTAAACAGGCTACCAACCAGTGGGGAGAAGATAGGCATGACGGATTACAACGGGGACAAAAGTCTGCACTACCTATCTTATCATGGCGGGCAAAGACTAGACAGAATATTTCTATTCTCCGTTGTTTGCCGGCGGTGAATACCTCAAACGAACCAATACCGAATAATCGGTCAATCAAACAATTCAGTGGGGAGAATAAGTGGGCACGAAAAGTTATCGTTACCCACTCTTTCTCTACCTGCAAAGAGAGACCTTGTTCTTCCCTGTTTGCAGACAAAGAATCTCCAGACAATAATCCACGAACGACAGTTCGGGAAACAGTGGGGGAGGAAGATAGGCACGACGGATTACAACGGGGACAAAAGTCTGCGTTACCTATCCTTCACTGCTTGCAAAGAGAGAGCCTGTTTGTTTTTCTCCGTTTGCAGACAGTGAATCTCCAGAGGTTTCAACAAAGCGTAATACTAGTATTATCCAAACAAAACAATCTTTTCTCAATTTGTCGTGTTTACACGACCTTACCCGGACCGCATGGACGGTTCCCTGTCTTCTGGATCCAGCGCCCGATCGTCCTCTCTCCTTCGTGATGCCCGTGGCACTCCTGATGGTTCCCAGTCAGGACCGTAGATCACTCGAGAGAGGTCTGTTCAGAACTAGTGAAGGTCGGATGATCGGCTGTCAGACGAGGGTCTATCGGACACGAGCTCTTCCCGATCGTTGCAGTCGTTCACTCTGTCGTCGGGACCTCTCCCACTGGATCCACGTGTCGCTGATGGGCCCCACGCTTTGGGACGCCAATTGTAGAAAAAGGTAGGGCTAGGACCTTTCTCAAGATTTGCCCGGCGCTAACCGCCCTTGTACCATTCAGATTACCAAGCAATGAGGCAGGCGCCGGAGACCAGAAGGCAGGAAACAGAAGTTTATTCCGACGGAGCAGAACACATCAGATCAGACAACAAGGTATCGTCTCGAGGTGCTCTAACAGCCTCTCGGAGGCCTGGCCTCTTATACACTGGTTTATGGCATGTGACCTTTCTTTATTACAAACAGAACATTGTGGAGTAAGGAAAAAAGACATCCCCGTAATCCTCGTGTCAATCCCACCCCCATATATCTTCACAATAGAGGTCCTCAACCTGCTGATAAGAGGAGGGGGTCATTACGCAGCTGAGTGTTTCGCCAAGTCTTAGGATGTGTGCGCCTGATCATATCCCAGGGGGTGGGGTGGCCCTGATCGACAGTGTGTCCTTTGAAGAGGGGCGATTCCATACAATGAGGGGCAGTAAATGGTATCTCCCGGCTTAGGCAATGCCTCGGACCTGTGTGGACAGCTGGACACGGGGGAAGGGGTCATCAAAGGAGTGGTATTCATGCCGCGTGGACAATCGGGCGCGGAGGGAAGGTTTACCAACAGAGGGGCATTCATGGGAGGAGAGGAGATGCTGGTCAGGCGCAGGCGTGACTCCCAAGGACAGGGTCATGCAGAAGGGTCATGCTCATGAGGGGGAGGGAGGGGGAGCCAGGGTGCGCGGAGGATGCTTGCTGGGTGAGAGGGGCGCGCTGGCGACTGATTGTGGACAGGGAGACCCTGATGTCTAAAATGGCGATCGTGCATGTTGTACGTGGGTGACAAGCTGGCGCAGATGATGTTCAGTTCGTAAACTAAAATTCCACAGGTTTTCCCTGTGTGTGACCCTGACAGTAAAACAGTCAAGTATGGGAGGGTGTTCATTCATCAAGCTATGAAACTCCCTCTCTGAACAGCTAAGACAATGACACCCACTATCTATCTTCCCAAAACAGCTGAAAACATGGCTGTTCTGAGCTGCAAGTTCTGACGGTCCCTTGCCTGAAGTTTTTAGCACTTACAAACCTCCAGGGAAAGCTGTGTACTTTTCAAACGTTTAAAATGAATAAAAAAATATGTTCTATTGGGATGGAATGGCCGCCTCTTTAAAGGATGCCAGCGCCTCCTGTGAGTCGTCATCTATGTGTAGATTGAGGTCCTGAGTCCTTGTCTCCTGCAGGCACCCAAAAGAGTCTGGCATAATGGCAAAAAGGGATTTGTAAATTGTTGAGATTTTGTGATCAGGCAATGACGTTAAAAGCATCTTAGCCTCCAGCGAACTGTACTCTGCCATGTCCACAGCAGGAGTAAGTGTTTTTCTGATTTTTAAGTAACAATAGAATTTGACTGTTGACCCATGCCACAAGTCCCATTGTCAAAAAATGCCTATGAGGTCCTGTGAGAAATTGGGTTACTGGTTGAGGGAGGCAAACCCTTTTCCAGCAGCAATCACAATCCTTGTCAAGGTGAGACACAAACAAACTCCAAATTAACCTGTGCTCAACCCTCTGATAGCTTGGCACCGAGCAGTCAAGCTTAACTTAGAGACAATGCATAAAGTATTCATGCAGTATTTCAAACAGTAATAAATCAAAAACACACCAAAATAATACAATAAAAAATTCCACACTAATTTACAAAAAAATAGAGCAGAGTTTAATACATAAATCAAGAGCAAAATGACAAAAAGACAGACAGTAGAACTGTACATATACAGTTTTTAAGATTTTTGTGAAATTGGCGCCAAATAGTGGAAAGTACCACTCATGCCTACCTGGTCGTGTGAAACTGGCAAGTTCAGGCCGACTAAGATGGTTTGCGGGTTGGATACAGCGACCAGGTTGAATCAAGCCAAAGATTTACCTTCTCATTCCAGTGCAAAGAGTTCTGTTTGCTATGGAGGGAGTCTCGAGGTGTAGGGAAGATTCAAGCATGGTCATCGCTGTAGCATGAAGATTCTTTTGTTAACGCGAATGGTCGGGCTGAAGCATCGCAGTGGCACACTGCTTAGTACTCAGTGCTGTTGCCGGGTGGTTGGGAGCCTGATACGTACCTGTGGCTCTGAACAGGAGGCCAGAAGACTAGCCCTTGCAGTCACTCTGGGAGTCCTGGGTTATGGTGCAGGTCCAATCCCTCTGACTCAGGCAGGAGGGCAGCAGTACAGATATCCAGCAAGGCAGCAGTCCAGCAACACAGTAGTCAAGCAGGGCTGCAGTCAAACAGAGTGGCAGTCCTTCCAGCAGCACAACAGTCCTGGCAGAGCCTCCACAGGTCCAGATGTCTACTGAATAGTTGGTGTCTGAGGTCCAATATTTATACCAGGTGCGCCACTTAAAGTGGAAGAAGATCTAGAGGTTTTTCTTTGAAGTGCACATGTTTCTTCCTCCCCTAGACTGGCTCCAGACTAACTACAGGGGGTATGCAGCCTTTTGTGTGGATGAAGGACACAGCCTATTCAAGTGTAAGCAGGCCATCCCATCCTGTCAGTGAAGCTCCATCCAGGAAAACCTAAGCGCTTTATTGCGTGGGGCTGTCTAGGAGGAACACAGAAAGGCCCAATTACCAGCTACACTCATGTGACCCAGAGACAGACTGCAGGCACTAAACGGCTAAGGCAGGAAAATGCCAACTTTCTAATAGTGGTATTTCAAAACTGTCATTTAAAATCTGACTTTACCATATGAGAGGATGCTGTATTACATTCAAAAGAAACCAAACATGACCTGGTTACCAGTACCCATTTGAAAATGACACCTTATCAAATTAAGATATGGTAACTCCAATCTTATCTTATGGGAGAAATATGCATTGCAGTAGTGGAAAATGAATGTGAGAGTTTTTCACTATCAGGACATGTAAAACTTAAAAGTACATTTCCAACTTTCTAAATACATATCACTCGGCCCTCTTGGCTGTCTAGTGCTTAACCTAGGGTGACTTATAAGTATTAAAAACGAAGGTTTGGGCCTCGCAAAATGTTAAATCAGCCAGGTCAAACTGACAGTTTAAAACTACCCATACAGGCTGCAATGTCACACTAGAGACATTTTAAGGGGCTACTTAATTAAGTGGCACAATCAGTGCTGCAAGCCCATTAGTAGAAAATCATTTACAGGCCCTGGCACAGGTAGTGACACTTTACCAGGGATTTACAAGTAAATAAAATATGCCAATTTGGGTGTACGCCAATTCTTCCATGTTTATAAAGCAACAGCACAAGCAATTTAGGATTTACTAGTAGTAGTAGTGTGTAGAGTCCTAAGCCAAGCACAAACAAAGTCAGCACAACAGGAGGTTTGAAAGGCAAAAAGTTAGGTGGAAAACCACACCAAGGATGCCAGGTGTAACAGGTCCCACTTTCTAAATCCCTGTAGCCTCGCCACCTGTGATAGCCAGCTTCTGGTCCATAGAGGGGATTTTGTGTGCAAAATGCTAAGACCAGCCCAAACTCCCCTGTACATCAGCCTAGGTCTTAAATACCACCTGAGTGGTCGGAGTTAGCATCAGTGGGACAGTGTCCCCTTTCAGCAGGTGTAGTAACTGTGTCCCATGCATTGCCCTTCCCTTCAATGCTTATGCAGAGTCCTTGAATCCACCAAACCACCACTCACTCAGGACTAAAAAATGTGATGCTCTATAGTAGAATGTGATGTCGGGAGTAGCTGTGCAACCGTCATTTGGATAGACAAATCCTTGGGGATTCCTGATTCCAAAAGAGTCCCCTTAGAAGGATGATAAAACGGGGATAGAAGAAACCGAGTATATGGTATGGGATGTTTTTGACCTGGTAGAGAAGACATGGTAGGGTTTCCATTTTGAGAATTGCTGACCTCCCTATGAGAGACAAGGGGAGCGAGGTCCAGAATGTAAAACTTCCATCACATCTTGTCGATCATGGGTGCTAGGCTGGAGTACCACGCCCTCTGACAATCGCCTGTTAGGTACAACCTAAGGTATTGGAAGCTCTCTGGGAGAATCCACAAACCCTCTGCCCACGGCCGGGTATGTAACCTCTGCACCTCTCTAATTACATAGGGCCAGATTCACAGAACTAACTTAAGACAAAATCCTAAACTTACTACCATTTTGGTATTCACAGAAGGCACTTACTCATTTTGGTATTCACAGAAGGCACTTACTCATTTCGGTATTCACAGAAGTTAGGAGTCCTAACTTTAGGACTCTTAAATGCCTTCTGTGAATACCGAAAGTCTTAAAATTAGGATTTTTCACAATTTAGTAGTAGTAAAGTTAGGACTCCTTAACTTTAGGATTTCTAAATGCCTTCTGTGAATACCGAAAGTCTTAAAATTAAGAATTTTCTCAGTTTAGTAGTAGTAAAGTTAGAACTCCTAACTTTAGGACTCCTAAATGCCTTCTCTGAATAAGGAAAGTCTTAAAATTAGGATTTTTCTCAGTTTAGTAGTAGTAAAGTTGAGAAAAATCCTAATTTTAAGACTTTCGGTATTCACAGAAGGCATTTAGGAGTCTTAAAGTTAGGACTCCTAACTTCTGTGAATACCGAAATGAGTAAGTGCCTTCTGTGAATACCAATATGAGTAAGTGCCTTCTGTGAATACCAAAATGGTAGTAAGTTTAGGATTTTGTCTTAAGTTAGTTCTGTGAATTAGGCCCATAGAGCCTCCGTGTTTTCCCGTTATATGATATGCTAAATGATCGGTTAAGAAGAAATTTTCCAAAGGTTGAATTGGTGTGTTTCATTACATTCTAATATGGGAAATTCCAGCTTTAGTTGGCTAGATTTGAAGAAACATTTCACATTTGAAGCTTTCTGGGCCTCAAAACAAATGCAATGCAATGGATATGAATAAGTACACTCACACTTGAATGGACAGATGCATTATTCACATAACGCTTTTTTCCAAAACCTAGAATGAATGTTGTCAATACCATGTGGAAGCAGCCTTTCACGTTTTTCTGAAACTGTGTAGATTAACACTTAAATTCAATGCTCATTTTTAAAGAAGCATTCTGGAGAAAACAAATAATTGAGTTGGAAAGCTTCAGGGTAAAGATTGTTTTAAAATTGGTTTAAAATCTGCCTGTCTGGTTAATGAAGATTTTGCAAACTACTAAATAGTTCTATGCTCAGGTTGATGGATGTGGCCCCTGGTCAATTTACTTTATATGGTGGTGGCAATTGGCAAGGTTTTCCTTTGTTCATATAGTATATGTTTGGGCTACATTATTCATCATAATACAATTTTGAGAGTTTTACATAGTGCAAACTTGACCTGAAGGTATAAAAAGAGCATCAGTTGCAATACAGATGGACACTTTCATTTTTTAGGCATGGGAAGATTATGTGATTTGTCGAGTATCACAGGAAGTTGAGCCTCCCGCAGAGACGCAACCCCCGTTTCCCAGACTCAAAGTTGGCTGCTCTTGCCTTTCCCTACATCCTCAACTGCCCCGTGGAAAACACATACCACTAATCAGAGCCAGCCTTTGCTAAGATAGCGCCAGTGCTTAATTTGTAAAAAAAAGAAGTGTAGGTGCTGAAAATGCTGCCAAGGAGGCCACAGCTCACTTTTCCTCGGGTGAGCCCCACTTTCAACACTCACACTGCCTCAGTCTCTATCTTCTAAACTTGATCTGTTGTCTGATCCCTAAGTCTTTGCTCTAAGATTCTATCATCTCACCTCTCTAATTGTTTTCTATCATCTTTGTCAAACCTAGTGTGTTAACTTATTCCCTGTATTTCTGATTTGCCCTCTATTTATTCTAGCCCTGCCCTTTTTCCTCTTCACTTTTATCCATGCTCTGCTCTCTAACCCTCCGTTCTTGGCTCTTTACTATCACTCTTCTAGCAGTGATTAACTGTGTCTCCGTTTTATCATTTGTCTGCTTTTTTTTCTCTCTCCTGTCCTCTACATCCTTTCATTCTGTCTTCTCTCTTCTTAATGCTCTCTTCTTCACATCATGGCTGCTTTCTCTTTGTATCTGATTTGATCTCTGTCCTTTTCTTCTACTTAGCTCTGTCTTATCTCTCTCCTCTCTTATGGTTTCTTTCTCCTCTTTACTCCTGCTCTTTCTCTCTCTCTCATCTATAACACTGCTGCTGCCTGTGACCCCTGGCGTCAGCCTGTACATGTTCCTGCTATTTTGAACTCTGAGTTTTCCTGTTGTCATTCCTAAAGAAGTGGAAGATGGCGTGTGTTACTTTCTTACTTACAACGAGTGCAAAAACAAAATGTACACCAAATGAAAATGCTTTATTTTCATAAATTAATCAGTGTGGTATGACTGGGTATTTTGCGTAACAGACGGCTGCTCAAGCACAGCAGGTGATGTCACTGTAATTAGTAGGTCCAGGGATGGCCACGGCATTGGCATCCACCGCTCAGCTTGCTGTGATCCTGCTTGCTACAGCACAGGCATTGTCCCCAGCCGTAATGCTGCCAATGCTGGTAAGTATGGCTGTGGTGCCTACTTGACTCACGCACACTCAGCAATTACCATGCTGGGGCGCAGGGCACAGATTCTACAGGTGACGCCATGGCGCACAAAAGTTGTGTTGGGCCACAGCTGCATCGAGCACGTTGAAGATAGCAGAAATGCAGGGCTGCAGGATATGCTACTCTGGCTACGTAGCAAGTGTAATGTGCACACTTACTTTCGGGTATTCTTCCTCAAGAGCCCAAACTCCCAAGTTCCAAATGCGCCCTCGCAGCTTCCTTGCCTTAACTCCGTAATGAGCCAGCCCCCAGCTACAATTATCCAATGGGAGGCTTAGGCTCAGGCAGTGGCAGGGTGCAGCAGACTTGGGGAATAGAATGCAAGCCATAGTTTGTCGATGACTTCTTGGATTTGTGATCGGCGTGATAAAATCATCACTAACATGGTGATACACAGCCATGATTGCCTGGACAGGCTTATGCTGGCCTGTCTATGAACATTTACCAGCCAGTCACCATGCAATGTATGTAATTCTTTTAATTTTGAATTGAACAATTAATATTGAGACCACCACCTGCAGGGTCAGAAATTGTAGCCCCGGCCCTGTGAAAGAAGTGCCGGTGCTGAGCACCTGAAAGCACCTGCTCAAATTAAGCACCGGATAGCGCTCTGGGCTGAGAGAAATTTGGAGCCCTTGCTGGTGCTATTGAATTAAATAAGGCAACAGGGGCCCCTTTTGTGTTGACTGATCAGTTCCTTGATGAGCTATGAATGGCCTCTGAACATAAACATCTCTGAATTTCCCCCAGCTCACCTATATCACCAATAGCTTTGCTGCCTCACTTTGATGAGTGTGTTTTTGGTGTGTGTCGGCAGGGGTGAGAGGATGCAGGGAGGGCAAGGAAGGGGGCTAATGGGGTGTTAAAACATTGCCCACAGTATAATGAAGGATTAAAACCACTTTAAACCTGCAAACCACTTTAAAGTTGAACATTAAACAGAAACTAGCACGCAGGGGCACGGACAAGACTGGAGCAAGATGACAGGGGTCCTGCTGTTGAAATAACCTTAATGCACCCAGCTCAGTGAGTCCCTCAGAATATTGGCTCCCTGAGGCTGGGCCCAGGCAGCTGCTTGCCCTAGTTTAAGGCTGGCCCTGCCGCTAATCCAGCATAAATTGCTGTTCGGCTTTATTTTTGGCCTGCTGCTTGATAAACTAATTTTAACTGTATTCAGTTCATAAACAAAAACTGTAGGCACTTTGTGGGGGTATAGAATTGGAAAACGCTTGTTGCTCTAATATTCAATGATTCCTAATGGCTCGGTACGTAGGTATTTCAATCTGCCCTATAGGTCCATAACATACCTTTGAGCCTGTACACTACTTGTCTCGATCATGTTTGCTATTAACAAACCACTCATGTGCCTTTGTGCTACTCATCATCCTCCAACCTGTGTGCTACTTGTCATTGTGGAGCCAGCGTGCTGCTTGTCCCCCCTGAAATTGTAAATCATAAAATCACCCTTCAACCTGTGTGCTCCTTGCCCACACTCAAACCTGTTGCCTACCTGCCTGGAACGTGTATAATAATTGCCTCCCCTCCAAGCCTGAAAAGCCTACTCTTGAGCCTTTGAACTTGACCGCCCCATAGTCTGTGAACTATCCACTTTCCCTGAGTCTGTGTTAATTGCTCACCAATAGACACCAGTGAATTCAATGCCAGTGTTGAAAAATTACAGCAATAATTTCCACACACATACACACAAGGCTTGCTCTTATTTCTTTGGTCCTACAATAAACAGCAACAGCAATGCATTCAGGCAGCAGTGCACGGTCTCGCTATCCTAATACATGACGATAATATACACTCCGGCAGCTGGAGCTCACTTCCATCCATAAACCTCCGACAATGTGCAGCCGTGACTTCTCATCACCGGTTCAAGCACTCCCTTCTTTGAATTATGAAGACACAGCGTACTGGCTGGACACTTACTGCTCGCTCCAGGCCGCAAGGTCAGTCAGCATCCGCCCTCACGCCGGGCACAGTTTAGTTGTAAGATTATGTGAGAGAACGCCTCGCCGCCTTCAGCTAATTGCCCGAGCAGAAGGGCAACCTTCAATTCTCGAGACTATTTCCGGTTGGACGAGGAGCCACTGAGGCGGTGCATGGAAAATCTGGTGCTCAGCCACAGTTCTAGCTTTGCGAAGGATCGGCAAATTACCGACTGCCACACAAATGACTGAGAACACATTTAGCAGCAACTAATGCATTCTGCGAGCGGATATCTGAGATTTAGATTTTCCATCTCGCATTATCCACAAAGATGCATTTAAAAATAACCATTCTTTGTATTTATGATCATTACATGTACATTATCTCTTGAAGCGGGGGCAGGATGGCTTGAAATCCTGACGAGTGCAATGGTCCTCTATATGACCTCTCGTGACTTCATATTTATTTATTTTATTTTTTATTTTTAGAGTTTTCTATAGCGCGAACTTGAACCGATTAGGTTATCAGAGCGCTTTACATAGCACCAGTTCCGTTACATGTTATCACAGCAGTTTACATAGAATCAGTTACGTTGCACATTTTAGGATCTTGAACCGATTAGGTTATCAGTGCGCTTTACATAAGACAGCATTCGATGTCCAGTGCCCTCCTCCGCCGTATAGCGGGGGACCTCTTCCAACCCTCCGGAGTCGTCGAGCTGTCGGGACTAGGCTCCTGGACTGTCAGCTGCCCCTTTACAGGGCACTTTACATAGTATCAGTTACGTTACACATTTTAGGAACACATTACTTTTTGCTCTAGTGAGTAGGGTTATCTCTTCACACGGGGGAAGGGGAACACCTGGCTGTATTCCAACAGTTCCACAGGCGATTAGACGTTAAAGCTATAGTTCTAAACACAGGGAGGGGATACACATGGATACAATCTGATAATCACATAGGATACTAGTCGTTAGAGTTGTCTTCTATCCTGACAGGAGGGATGTGACTAGAAACACTCTAAGGGTAATATATAGGGGTGGTAGAGAGTACAAAGGACCACTGCAAACACTACACTAGTACCAGCATAGAGGAGGGGTGGGTGGGATGCAAGGGTCTGGAGGGAAGGGCTAGAGTCCAGCGAAAACTGTCCTAACAAACAGCAGCATTCACAGCATAGATGAAGGGTGGGTAGGATGCAGGGTATGGAGGGAGGGTCTAGTCCACGAGAAAAGTCCTCCAGAGTCCACCAGGGCACTATCCTCTGCGTTCGTGTTCGTGTTCCCGGAGCCTGTGTCTGCCGGTCAGAGAAAGCGTGTCTCCCAGGGCGCCATCTTAAAGTCAGGCACCGGCTACACAGCGTGGTCAGCAAGGGGGAAGGGGGGGCAAGAGTCTCGATGGGCGACAGCGGGTGGCAGCGAGGGCCTACATACCGCTCAGGTGTTCAGCGCATGTCCGACTCGCCCCCGGTCTCCGCTCTCCTCCCTGCCGTTCTTCAGCCCGGGCTGGCATCGGGCGTCCGCCATGTTTGGTCCCCGGCAGGGACCGATAGCAGCCAGCCAGCGCCGCTCCACAGACACCAGCAACAAGGTGGCAGCGGGGGAAGCGGCAGGAGCCCCACACACGGCTCGGGTGCACGGCGCCCATCCGACTCGCCCCGGTCTCCGCTCCTCCTCCCCGCTGCTCTACAGCCCGAGCTGGCACCGGGCGGCCGCCATGTTGAGTCCTCGGCGGGGATCAGGAGCGCTCAGCAATCGCCGCTCCACCGGCACAAGCAGCGATCTGGGTAGCCCTGCAGGTGCCCCACACCCTCCGCCACAATTATGGAGCATGTACGTCGCGGGGGGCCTCCCAAGGCCTCCCCTCCCATTTCTTTTTTTAGGTCTAGCCTGAAGTAAGCTATAGCTCGCTGTTGTCATGACTGTAGTGGTTAGTGATCTTTAAAAGTGCTGGGGCACAATCTGGTGCCTAGTGCCAGCACAGGCAACCTTGTTCTGCGCTGTTGACAGAATTGTTTTTGTGCAGGAAGGGATACCTTCCTACACAAAAACAATCCATTGAGGCTTTGTCCTCATTCTATTTGTGCTGAGGAATGCAGCACACATGAAAAGAGGAAAAAACTAGTAGAAATGAAAACATTTCTTCTCCTTATGGCTTCTCTGGGGTGGCATGTAAATATAAATGTAGTATACTTGTAAAGCGCACAGCTGCCCCAGCAACAGGGCGTCCCGGCACCGTATAACGCCGTGGAACCCTTCCTGGCTCTCCCTGTGAGATACCCCTCCTGGGCACCCCCAAGGTGCTGCCAGGCATCCCAGTGTTGTAGGGGCCGTTGTGGAGATTAAGCAAGCTGTTGCCCAGAGTTGCAGCGTGGGACCCCATGATTGGAGTAGGCGCTGAGGCGAGAATTATCAAGTCCGCAGACAATGAACTCAAGACCCTGCCGCGTCGGGAATTGAACCCTGGTCCCGGCACAGATCTCTGCATCAGGGTCTGCTGCTCTAACCATTGAGCCACACTTCTCCACCAGCATAAGGTTTAGGTGCTGCCCCAGGTGTACGTGACTTTGTAAATCTGGGGCAGCGTCATAATCCAGGGGTGATTCATGGGAACACTCACAGCAATGCCCATGGAATGCCTCCCTGACACAGAGTAAGGTATGCAGTGCCTTGCACTGCCTTGTCTTGCTCCATATCTATGAGGCCATGCAATACCACGTAGGGTGGCTTTGCGTCGCCTCGTAGATATAATTGAGAGGCCTGCGCACCAGCAGCGTCTAAAAAAGTGACGCTCCGATGCTGCAGGACTCTTGTAAATAAACCCATTCGTTTACTGTCTCGCTTTAACTCACTCAGTCTCACTCTGTCTCACTAACTCAAACAGTCGCACTCATTCTACTCTGACCCAGTCGGTCTCACTCAGTCCTATTCATTATCCCTCATTCTGAAATACTTCGTCTTACTGTGCCTCACACACAGTAACACTCAGTTACACTCACTGTCATTCTCCCTCCCTCACATTCATTCTCACACGTACTCGTCCTTATGGTCACTCATTCTCACTCACTCTAACTTACTTCTTTACTGACTTTCTCTCACTGTAGCTCACACACATAGCCACACAGACATGCTCACAGTGCTGGAATTGTTCAGGCACCTTCATGCACCTGTGTCAGCAATCAAACAATGTCACTGGCAGCCTCAGTTTTTTGCTGAACCCAAAGTGTATCTACATTTTATTTTTATTATACCCAGAGTGAAAAATTATTCTTGATACAATAAAAATAAATCACAAAACAAGGAGTGTGTAGTGTAGCTGTGGAGCCCATAAAAGAGAGCCGCCACTAGTCCAGGGACACCCATCCATCAAACCAATCCATCCACTTAATCATCCATCCTTTCACTTATCAACCCCCTTTCATCCATCCATTAATTCATCCTTTCAATCATCCATCCATCCATTTGATTATCCATCCACACTTTTGCTCCATCTATCCACACTTTCATTCCATCTATCCATCCTTTCACTCATCCATCCATCCTTTCACTCCATCCATCCATCATCCTCCCTTTGGCCTATCCATCTAGCCACACTTTTACTTAGTGATCCACCCTTACACCCATCCATCCACCCTTTGTCCCATCCATCCATTCATCCATCCATCCATCGTTCCATCCATCAATCCACCCTCTCATACATCCCTCCACTTACTCTTTCACTCAGCCATCCATCCTTTTACTCACTCATTCATTTACAAATCTATTCATCCACCCATCCATCCATTCACCCTTTCACTCATCCATCCTTTCAACTAGACACCCATCTACCCTGCTTTTTACTCATCCATCCATTGTTTTAATCAACCATCTTCCCATACACCGTGTCAGTCATCTATCCTTTCACTCATCCATCCATAATTTCACTCCATCCATTCAACTCCTCATCTATATTTTTAAACTTCCCCTCATCCATCCTTTCACTCATTCTTCCATTCATCCATCCATTCTTTCCTGCTCCCTGCTCCCAGGACACCCCCGCACCGCACGGCCACCAGCTGCAGCGTGTGCCCTCCTGCCGCTGCACCCCGCCCCCCGCTGCCCGAGGGGGATCGCATCCTCTGCCTGACTGTTGCCGTGTGATTCTGATTGTATCCCCAGTGCCCTCTGCGATAGCTCTTGCTCATTGTATTGTATTTCTCCAGTGTTCCCTGTTGTAATTTGTAACTTTTTCCCCTTGTTGTTGTTCTCCCTGCACCCCTGTGCCCCCCGCCCCGCTCCTCGCTTCCCGCCGCCGTACTCGCAGCCACGCCCTCTTTTCTTCCTGTACCCTCCCCGCTCCCGCTTCCCAGCTCCTCCCTCCCCCCTCCCACTTCGCCATAAATGGCGACCGGGCGGACGCGCAGCGTGCCCGCGCAGCGGGCACGTCGATTGTGCGCCGAAGGTAAGCCCGTCTGCGCCCGTCCGCGCCTGGACCGCGCCCAGTGCCATGACCCCTGGTCCCCGCAGACACCAGCCCACCCGCCGGACCTACGACGCCACTGAACTCAACACACTCAACGCCGGCCGAATCCCAGGCTGCTACCGATCCACCCCGAGACGCACCCACGGACCCTTCTGCTGCCACTCCTGCAAGTTCACCTGCATCCGGACCTGCACTACTCCAACACCGACCAAGACCAAGACGAGCAACAGCAGCAGCCACCTGAAATGCATTCTGCTCAACACCCGCTCCGTCCACAGACACGCCGTTGAGCTCTGGAACCTGCTCGACACCACAGCCCAAGACGTCGCCTTCCACACGGAAACCTGGATGAACGCCTCTTCAGCGCCCGACATCGCCATCGCCTTCCCAGACGGCTACAAGATCATCCGGAGGGACCATATCAACCAGACCGGAGGAGGCATCGCCATCATCCACAAGAACACCATCCGCATCACGACCAACACTGACGACACCCTCGCACCCGCCAAGCACCTGCACTTCCAGGTCCACATCAACCCCAAGACCACCCTCAGAGGCACCCTCATCTACAGACCCCTGGGACCACGCACACAATTCAGCGAGGACATTGCCGACTTCGTCAGCCCGCACGCCCTCCCCTCCGCTGACTACATCCTCCTCGGGGACCTCAACTTCCACCTGGAGAACAACAACGACTGCAACACCACCAGCCTGCTGGACAACCTCGCAAACCCCGGACTCAAGCAGCTGGTGACCACCCCCACCCACTACGCCAGACACACGCTCGACCCCGTCTTCTCATCCAGCGAGGACATCACCTTCAGCCACGTCACCGGACTCCACTGGACGGACCACAGCTGCGTCTACTTCAGCTTCAGTAGGACCACGATCCACCACCACCAGCAACAGGCTGCACGCAGAAGCTGGAACAAGATCACAGCCGACCACCGCGCGACCTCCCTGAGCAAGAACCCACCCACCAGCACAACGAACCCCAGCCAAGCGGCCACCAACCTCACGAAGTGGATCAGCGACTGCGCAGACGACCTCGCCCCCCTGAGGACCCCGCCTAGCAGACCCGGCAGCAAGAAAGCTCCATGGTTCACCGACGTACTCAAGAGCTCCAAGAAGAACTTCCGAGCCCTCGAGAGAGCCTGGCGCAGAGACCGAACACTGGACAACGTGACTGCCCTCAAGCTCGCCACCCGTAAACACCACCAACTGATCCACGCCACCAAGAAAACTGCATTCAGGGAACGACTGGACAACAACGCACACAACAGCAAGGAACTCTTCAACATCGTTAAAGAGCTCTCCAACCCCAACGCCGGAAACAACAACATCACCCCTTCGCAAGACCTCTGCAACTCCCTCGCCTCCTACTTCCACAACAAGATCGCGGACATACACAACAGCTTCAGCACTCAACCGACGCACGCCACGACTGAACCACTGCCCCCCACCACCACCCTCCGCGCCTGGTCCCCGATCAGCACCAAAGACACCGTCCGCACGATGAACTCTATTCACTCCGGATCTCCGACCGACCCCTGCCCTCACCACGTCTCCAACAAGGCCGACGCTGTCATCGCACCCCACCTGCGGGACATCATCAACACCTCCTTCGACACCGCTACCTTCCCGGAGAGCTGGAAGCACGCCGAACTCAGCGCTCTACTAAAGAAGCCATCAGCTGACCCCACCGACCTCAAGAACTACCGCCCCATCTCGCTGCTCCCGTTCCCTGCAAAAGTCATCGAGAAGACCGTCAACAAGCAGCTGGCCGCCTTCCTCGAGACGAACGGATCCCTCGACCTCTCGCAGTCTGGCTTCCGGGCCAACCACAGCACCGAGACCGCCCTGAGCGCAGCCACCGATGACATCCGAGCCCTGCTTGACAACGGAGAAACAGCAGCCCTCATCCTCCTAGACCTCTCCGCGGCCTTCGACACTGTCTGTGACCGTACACTAGTGCAGCGCCTCAGCAATGTCGGAATCCAGGAAAAGGCACTGGAGTGGATCATCTCCTTCCTCGCCAGAAGGACACAGAGAGTCCGCCTCCCCCCGTTCAGATCAGAAGCCACCGAAGTCATCTGCGGCGTCCCTCAAGGCTCCTCGCTTAGTCCAACCCTCTTCAACGTCTACATGAGCCCCCTTGCAGACATCGCACGCCAGCACAACCTCAACATCATCTCCTACGCCGACGACACCCCGCTGATCCTCTCCCTCACCAACGACCCCGCCACCGCCAGAGCCAACCTTCACGAAGGGAGGAAAGAGGTAGCCGAATGGATGAGGAACAGCCGTCTGAAACTGAACTCGGACAAGACGGAAGTCCTCATCCTGAGATCTTCACCCTCCACCTGGGACGACTCCTGCTGGCCCCCCGCCCTAGGCAGCGCACCCAAACCAACAGACCACGCACGCAACCTGGGCTTCATCCTGGACTCCTCCCTCTCCATGACCAGACAAGTCAATGCCGTCTCCTCGTCGTGCTTCAACATCCTGCGCATGCTACGTAAGATCTTCCGGTGGATCTTCACCGAGACCAGGAAGACGGTCACCAAGGCCCTCTGGACTACGGCAACTCCCTCTATGCCGGAACCACTGCCAAACTCCAGAAGAGACTCCAGCGGATCCAGAACGCCTCAGCGCGACTCATCCTGGACATCCCCCGTCGCAGCCACATCTCCGGACACCTGAGAGACCTGCACTGGCTCCTGGTCAACAAGAGAATCACCTTCCGTCTCCTCACCCACGCACACAAAGCCCTACACAACCAAGGCCCAGGATACCTCAACAGCCGCCTCAACTTCTACGCTCCCAAACGCCAGCTTTGATCGACCGGCCACGCCCTCGCCGCCGTCCCCCGCATCCGAAGAACCACCACAGGGGGACGGTCCTTCTCCTACCTCGCCGCCAAGACTTGGAACTCCCTCCCGACCCACCTCCGCCTGATCCAGGACCACCTCGCCTTCAGGAAGCAACTCAAGACCTGGCTGTTCGAGCAGTAGCGGACCCCCCTCTAGCGCCTTGAGACCCTCTGGGTGAGTAGTGCGCTATATAAATGCTTTGATTGATTAATTGATTCATTCATTATCCATTGATCCATCCTTTCACTTCTCCATTCACCCTTTCACCCATCTACCCTCCCTTTCACCCCTACACCCTCTCTCCCATTCTCTTTTCTATTTTGACATCCATCCATTCACTCTTTCATTTGTGCAGCTATCCATTCACCATATAATCCATCAACCCACCCATCCATCCACCCATCCTTACTTTTACTTACTCACCCAAACAAGTTCATTATGAGTCTTTGCCAAGCTGCAGACAGAAGAGGCCTATCAAGAACCCCACTCCCACTGTAGCTTCTAAAGTAGGGAGGGGGCTGTGTGAGGGTGGGGGTAAGGAGGCCCCTCATGCAGAGGCTTAACTGTCCACTTACGTCTTAGTCCAATAGCGCTGCTGGTTTGTGTCTTTTCTTGGACCTCCAACGAGTAAAGGTAAGGAAAACTCTGTGTGCTCACCGCCTTAATATTTTTTCTAAGTGAAACCAAATGCAGTACATATGTTACTGCCAGGAGAACAGCCCAGTGTACCCCTCCTATAACCTGCTCCTCTGTGATAATCAACAAAACAAATCTTTGACACCCACTTCCTACCTGTCCTCTTCAGCTTGCCCCACCCCTAGCCATTAAAATACACAGAGTTTTATTACTCCTCCCAGGGCCACTGTTCATGCACCCCAAAAGCAAGGAAACCTCACCCGGCAGGCGGCTACGCAGTAGGGCATCTGCAAAGTTCACTACAGTTCAACCAGGAGATTAAGCAATTAAGCACACCGCCTCTGAGCAGTCAATCATTTCAGCTACTCTTTGTTTATTTTCCCTGTTGTTACCTCTTCTTCGAGGGTGGCAGGGCAACGCCCCGTTTCCCAGGTACACCAGTCGCCCCTGGTCACAAGCTGCTGTGAACCAAACAATACAGAGATTGGACTTTGTGTCTCCCCTTGCTTATGATTTGAGGACTTTCTTGCCTCTCTCTCTCTTCCCTGCTCCTAATACAATGTCATTCTTCCCTGGTCCCATGAATATTTATGTCACAGCGTGTTTTGATTGGGGGGTGGGGTTTGCAGCTAGTGGTCAAAGAGCCAGGTCTTGAGTAGTCTTCAGAAGGTCTGTGGGTCTTCTGTCTGAGGTAGGAGGAGAGAGAGGCAGTTCCATGTCTTGGCAGCGCGGTGGGAGAAGGACCTGCCCCCGGAAGTGGCTCCGTGGATGCGTGGGACGGCGGCCAGTGAGAGGTCGGCTGAGCGGAGTTTCGTGTTTTGGGTACGTAGAATGATAGTCGGTTGTTGAGGTATTCTGGGCCGGTATTGTGGAGGGCTTTGTGTGCGTGGGTCAGGAGTTTGAAGGTGACCTTAAGTGTATATGAGGGGCAATTTGTTCCCTCTTCCTCTATCTCTGAAATGCTATTTCAGTGTATTTTTTTTTTCTGTGCAGCAAACAATTTGTAAGGACTCAAGTGCAAGCCTGCCCTACTGGCTTTTATTGTTTTGAGACCGGCTGCTGACTCCAACATGGCCACTCAAAGTCTTTTGAGCTCATACCAGAGATGGAGTGGTGCACTAACAAGGTGATATTCACAATAAAATGTCTTGACTTTGTATAGTTGAATCAAATAAATCCTTTATTTTCAATGTCATCTGACACTACAAAGTTCTAGTCAATGCATTTTGGTTCAGTAAGCAATTAACTTCTTCAGGGCATTAGTAGGTTTGTTGACGGTGTAGAGAAAGGTACTTCACGCCTCCGTCTGTTGTGGTATGTGCGATTCGAGCGTGCTCTGGTATGTTCGTGGTAGTTATAGCAGGATGCGTCTGTCTTGCAGGTGGAAACTAATACAACGGATGTGTCCTTGATAAGGTCAGGGTCCGTGGTCCTGTAGTACAGTACGCCTGGGCCGATCTTGTACGAATCTTTTCAGCTCATACCTTGGGCCCAATCTGGAATTTATCTGACATGTTCTCTGTCACAAACATGACAGATATTTCGTACAGCTTACTACAAGTGCATTTGGATATAATTTCCTTGTAGTAAGGAAGATGAGACATGTGTAACATAAATGATGAAGTTTGCCAAACACTGCATCAGGCCTCAAGTCCTTAATCCAGCTCCACTAAAAATACTAAAAAAGCATTTTGAAAATAGAAACTTTGTGTTTTTGTGGAAGGTGTCAGTAACCTATCACTTCAGCAACAAGTAATGTTCCTACCTCCCCAAGATGGCATCTCAAAACTACCAAACTAATATTTTGGACAATACACTATAACATTATAATATTCCATGACTCTTTTTAGCTGTACATTGCAAGATAATCAGTTTGATCCTGGGTATAGATATATGCAACATATCAACAACCTACTGAATAGTGATCAGTTCGATGATGATTTAGAGTCTGAGAACTCTGTGAACTTGAGAGTTACTGCACTCTACTTTAAATAAATTCTTGCCTCAGGATTTTCTGCAATAGTTTGAATAGCAAACAATATGCGCACAGTCGCATTGGTACTAAATAGAATGAAACAGTTTGTGGATAACAACATAACACTTGGAATTTGCAACAGATCGATGCAAGCCTATTTCTCAATGTTCTTTTGCTTAACAAGTCTTTCCTTTTTTACAGGTACTTCTTCCTCATTTCACAACACCTAAGCATCACCAGGTAAGTGTATTCTTACTCAGTTCCTAACATTGAACTAGCGCTTGGCTTTACTGCCTTTTGTTCGCGACTGCCATCATGTTTGATCTTTTGTTTTCTATTCTTTTTCCTCACGGTGCGAGCCTGCCCCTTATGGGTAAGGAAGAATAAGAAGCAAAGCTGCCTGTAGGAACCATCAAGACAGGAAGCCGGGAAATCGACAAAAGCCTCCCACTCCGGTTAGGTAAGTGTGTAGTTAGCACCCGGAGTCCGATGGGCGTGGCTTAAATAATTGACCGCACTTATGACAGGCCGCATCATGAAATGGACGAAATACCATTGGTGTAGGCTTACACCCCCTCCTTTGCAGGATCCATGTGCAGGAAATCTCAAGACAGCTCTAAAGGTATAATAACTGCTGCTCAGTTTCATCAAAGTCCTTGATGCTGACACCTGTCCATTCAAGAGCTGTAGAAATATTTTCACCCATGCTATCCATGCCATTAATGTCCTTGGCTACTGAGGTCTTATCTGAGTAGGGGTATAAGGATGAGTTCACCTGCCAGTCCTGACACAATTGAAAGGATTCCAACACTAAATCAAACTTAAAGAAAGTACCATCCCATCAAACAAAAGATACACAATGTACCACTTCTGTATAGAAGAAGGTTGACAATGTTCTGAACAGATGATTGAAAGAACCTGCGCCCGCATCTTATTGGTTATCCCCAGTGGTTATTGTGAAGAAAAAGTCTACAAAAATCAGACTTTGTATTTGCTTATGCGAACCTAACCTCCAAGTGGTTGTCAAAAAGCGAACCTCTGCCCAATGTATATGAAATGATGGCAACCCTGGATATCAGCAAAGTATTTTCCAGACATTTCTACAAAAAGATTCCTGCGATCTCACCTCCTTCATAACCCCCTTCGATTTTGCCACATGCCATTTGACCCGAATCTTGGTTCTGCGGTATTCCAAAAAGTCAAGAATAAACTGTTTGATGGTAAAAGTGGTGTTAGAGCTTTCCAGGGCAATGCATTGATTTTCTCTGATGATATGAAAAAATACTTTTTTTAACTTGATTTTATTAACATTGGTATATTGCAGCTCATGACATTTTGGTACATATGTCGGCAACATAAACGGAAATACTTTTCAGTTCAATTAATTCTGAAAGAACAATTTTAAGTATTTGTCTACATTTGGGGTTGAGGACCTAGCACATTTAACCTCATCAAGACCGACATATAGCAGTAGATCCCCCAGTCCATATCAGTATGACAATAGGATTACAAAAACATTACTGCATTTTTAGAGCAGTTCTGAGAAGTATACAAGCGAGTGGATTAAGCATTTAAAGAGAAAAATGTACATTATTCAAGGATGAAGTGTCATATCTGAGCCATCTCATCAATGCTGATGGAGTGAAACAGGCCCGGCCCGTGAAGGGAATTATACCGGGGCGGTGACGTCAGGCGGGGAAGGGGCAGGGTGGGGGGTTTTAAACTGCGGAACATGGAGCATTACAGGTAAGTAACAAAAACAAAAAAAACGAATTTCGGTGCCTACGCTGCATCACATTTGACAATGCAGCACGGACAACGAAATTCGTTTTATTCATTTTTTTCGTTACTTACCTGTACTGGTCCATATCCCGCATTTTAGTGGAGTGGTGTGGCTCACTGGTTAGAGGCGGCAGACCCGGAGGCAGAGGTCGGCCCGGGACCAGGGTTCGATTTCCGACGCGGCAGGGTCTTGGCCATGGTCAGTGGACTTGATAATTCTTGCCTCGGTGCCCACTCCAACCATGGGTCCCACTCAGCAACTCTGGGCAATAGCTTGCTTAATCGGCCCCATCAGCGCCGGGGATGCTTGTCTTCACCTTGGAGATGCCCAGGAGGGACCATCTCACAGGGAAAGCAGGATGGGTTCCCCAGCGGCATACAGCGCCGGGACGCCCCTTTGCTGGGGCAGCTGTGCGCTTTACAAGTATACAACATTTAACATTTAAACCCCCCCCCCCCACCCTGCCCCTCCCCCGCCTGACGTTACCGGCTGGTATAACGCCCTGCACGGGCCGGGCCTGGAGTGAAACCTAAACTAAGTCTAGTTTCAGCAGTTGTAAATTCATCTCCACCCACCATTAAGGATGAGATGAGGTCCTTCCAGTGCTTATGTTGCTTTCATATAGAACTTTTCAGACAAGGTGGAACCAATGCATCTTCTAATGAAAAAAGATGTGCAATTTCTTTGAAAAGATAACTGCAAAAAAATCTAGCGAGTACGAAAAGACAAAAATACAGAATGCCCCTTCTCTGAAATATTTTGATGAATCCTTCTATTTCATTGTAACGGTGGCTGCTATACAGATCATTCTTCGGGTAGTGTTAAGTCTAGACTGCCACAACAATAATCAACTTATTGCTTTTACTCCTCACAAGTTTAGAGGACTGATACATAAATACCTGTTAATGGGGCAAGAACTATTGTAATGTGTACAGGTTTGTTGGAAGTGGGGGTCCTTATTGTTTACCGCTGCCACCAAATGCTCGAGGCGGGAGTCCCCGACCCCTCGTTTCAATATTAGGCTAAGTAAGGACACCGTTTGAGATAGCCCTGCTCACCCCCTTAGTAGCCTGGCACTAGCAGCCAGGCTTATCTCCAAGGCATGAATGTACAGTATGTGCAACCATGCTCACAGCAATCCAATGTTGTCACCACAGATAGACTCCACACAAGTTTTTATAAAATGAGTATAAACTTTAATAAAGAAGTTAAACGATATGACCACAAGCTACAAAATCAACATACAAGAATGGGTAGTATTCTTTCTGGTGGGTTGGTAGGTTCCAATCTCAACTACCGCTTCTAACCAACAGTTAAGATCACTTTTAACCGTTTTCAAAAGGTTAGGCCAGTCGTATTGCTCGAATCACACATGTTGCCAAAGAAAACAAATACTGCAATGCGTAACTATATTCTCATGTACTGTGCAACAGAGAAACAATACCATACGTAGCGCCACAGTCATGTACTTTGCAATAGAAGGTATAATGCAATGCGTATCACTACCAGCGTCCCCTGTACCAGGGAGAAACAAAGCAATGCATCACACTACAATCCTGTACTGTGCAATAAAGAAATAATGCACTGCGCCATGTTATAATCAGATACTGTGCAATGAAGAATTAATGCCATGTGCCACGTTACTGTCATGTAATCTGCAAAGGAAAAATAATGCAGTGCGTAGCACACCAAGCATGTAGTTTGTCAGGCACAAATGAGGTCAGGCGTCATACGATAGTTCATTAGCAGCAATAATGCAAAGTGTAATACAACATTTTAGGTGCTCCGTTATAGTGCCCCAAATATGGATCAATGATGACAGAAAAGTACTGCTTCCCACTCGGACAACAGTACTGGCCCTCCTTGGGTCAGCACGGGCCGAGATCCAAGCAGAAGCAACAGGCTCGCGCAGCTCGCAGAAGCAACAGGCTCGCGCAGCTCACAGAAGCAAGAGGCCAAGAGAGTGTCCCTCCGGTCCTGCACCCCACCCCAGGTGGTGATTCATGTTAACTGGGGGGAGGTGCGACCCCACTCTCCTCTCCAACGTCAGCAACTTGGGCCTTGATCCATAACTCCGTCACGGGTGGGGCGAGCTCGGGCCGACGACTCAGCTCTTCCGGGCCAGCCGGTGTGGGCCGCTGCTGTTTTCCTCAGAGGGCCGAATGACTTGGCCCTCCTTCCAGCGGTCTCAGGAAACACAGAGACCCGCCCTTAGCACTGTGGAGACCTTACATCAAATGCAGTGAACACCTGACCCAGGCACTCCTCACCAGCACCTCAGGTTGCACCCCGATATGCACACTGCGCGTCATAGACTCGACTCTTCTCTGGTGCTCACGATCACCTAGTGCTCTTCACCAGCACCTCTGCATGCACCTTGACACGCACTCAGCATGTTTGAGTATCGATTCTTCCTCTGGTGCACATGATGTCTAGGCGCTCTTCACTAACGCCCTGGCTGCACCACAACACACACTCTGCACGTCTGAGACTCATTTCTTCTTTTGGTGCACACAACGACCAGGCACCCCTCACCACCGCCCTGGCCTCCACCACGAAACGCACCCTGCACATCCGAGTCTTACTTCGTCTCCCCATGCACACTACGACCAGGAGCTCCTCACCAACACCTTGGCCTGCACCACGACACGCACACTGCCTATCCGAGACTCAGCTTACTCCTGCGTGCCCACGATCACAAGGCACAACTTCTGAGGGTCTCAAACTGCAAAAGCACGCGCACACCTCATTGCTTGGGACTTCTCCAGAAACTTTTATGATCCTGTATTTACAAACAGGGAGCCAGCTCACCTTGGGCCCTTGGGGTTACCGGACACAGTACAAAGCACAATCCAAGTCCCTAGCACACCACAGCAAATTATTCTTACAGTAATACTACTTTTTCAGAAACAAAACATTCATTTTTCTTCATGAGATCTTTATTGTTTGGTATCTTGTAATATTTCTCGCCGCCAACACGTGTTTCGTGTTGGCGGCGAGAAATAGAGTGCAGTACTGAGCTGTTGATTTATTCCAGCTTTTCACCTCCTAATTAGGGGTATCTCGTGGCATCATACTGATACGGATATTATTTAATGACCTAGCCAATTGAGGCTGGGACAGAATTACAACCAGCCAGAAGGTTTAACACCCTTGTGTATCTGCCCACCAGCCCTGAGGAAGTGGTTGGTAACTCACAAACGACGAAACACGTGTTGGCGGTGAGAAATATTACAAGATACCACACATTAAAGATCTCATGAAGAAAAATGAATGTTTTGTTTCTGAAAAAATAGTATTACTGTAAAAATAATTTGCTGTGGTGTGCTAGGGACTTGGATTCTGTTTATTGATCTATTGATCTACCTGAGGGCATTTGGATGATTGACCCTTCTCTAAGCACCCATATTACTGATAAGTAGTATATTCACAATTTACTCAATATCGGTTGCGCCATTTCTATCCAGTACGTAATCATCCCAATCTATCCCACAGTACAAAGCACAGTCTTCTTCAAGCAGGGAGACCCAGCGCCTCCAAGCACAGTCCCAACAGCCTCTCCCTTAGTTGTAACAGCAAACTGCAGACCAGCCCTAGAACATGAAGCAAGGATTGGTCTTTCCATTGCAGTCTCTTCAGTTGTTCCTTCTTTAGCAGAGGTTCCTCTTGACCACAGAATGTGTCCAAGCCTTTTAAGTCTCAATCCATTTCTGTTTCATTCCAACGTTCAGGGGTTTCAGCTCTCATAGTTATACCCCTTACTGTCTATAAAGTTTGTTTGTGCTCAGGGGGCCCTGACCGCTCCCTAAATCAGTTCAGGGTGTCTCCCTCCCAGTGTCACCTCTCTCCCTTTGATACTGGGGGTCTGGATCCTTCATCCAGCTGGGTCTGGTGGCGCAGTGGACTAATGGATCTGCTGTGTGGGCCTGTTTTTGACCTCATGGTCACAGGTTCTAATCCCGGCGGGTCCACTCAGCCTTTCATCCATCTAAGGTCGATAAAATGAGTTGGGTAACAATATACATCTGTTATTCAGTGACTTGAGACCCTTGGATGGTGTGTGTGCTTTACAAATACACATGTTATGTTGTTTAATCACTCAGCAGGAGATGGGCCAATTGGTTTATAGCAGCAGCCCAGGCCTCTTCACCTCCTGTGCTTCTCCCCCCCCTACTCTCCAGATGCAGGTCAGCCTGGTGCCATCTCAACCCCTCCCTGGGTCAAGACCTCTCCCAGCTCCTCTCATCTTTCAGATCCAGGCAGACAATCCACATTTCAGCAGAGACACACAGAAATGCATAGAGCACAAAACTTAGGCACTTTCTAAAAGAGTGGTTTCTGAACACAGTGACAAAACCACCTTCACAAAGAGATGTGTTATGACACTGTGAGTTCATATACACTAAACTTCACCTCTCCATTATAAATGTATGGGAAACTAGGATAACAAACACAACACCCAGCCTCCCCAGTCTCTCCTATGGGCAGGATGGCCTTTCAGCAGTGAACAACGAAATGGAGTGTTTTTCCCTGTCAGAACATGACACACACCTTAGGATATGTCCTGCCTTTTTCCTACACTGCACCCTGCCCTGGGATTACCTGGGACCCACCATAGGGGTGCCCAATGTGTATTTAAAAGGGAAAGTCAGGCCTGGAAAGTGGTTGCACTTGTCAGGACAACATGCTAACTTAGCATTCTGTGCGCAGGCCCTACACTGCAGGCCTGAGTTCCCTTCTCTGCACGCCTTGCATTACTAGCCCTGGCACACACAATGCACATCACTAGCGACTTTATTAGTAAGGCAAACATACAAATCATGGCCTATCATTTGACAGTGATCAGCAGTGGCAAAGTACCCAAAGCATCTAAATTGGCAACTCTATGTCAGGAAAACGGTCTAGGGGGAAAGCAAAAAGTTTAGGGAACTTTAGCCAAAAAGGCCAAGTCCTACAGGGCTGTAGCTAAATTTACATTTTTTTATGAGATCATATTGAATCAGTACGGTTCCTATAAGGTATCACTCAACTTTCAAGCAAACCAAATTAATACACAACCAATGAGGAATATTTGCCTGTCAAATCCAACATTGTAGCTGATTGTTTGACACGTATGCCATTCGAAATTGGGTTGTTGGCTGCTTGGGGTTTGAGACCTGGTCATGCAGCAACCACAATCCTAGTCAGGGTAAGAGGCAGGAAACCCTAAATTAACCTGTGCTCATCCTCTGGCAGCTTGACACAGAGCAGTGAGGCAAAACGTAGAAGCAAAGTGAAAGTATTTGTGCAACACTTTGTTAGAAGTGGGATTCCTGGGTGCTGAGCTATGCACCCACGCCATGCAGGAACCACCACTCTAACCAGGGTAGGCTGGATACACACTAAAAGATAACCTATGCTCACCCTCTGATAGATTGGCACAGAGCAGTCAGGCTTATCTAAAGAGGCAATGTGTAAATTATTTGTGCATCACACACACACACACAGTAATGCAATGAATGCATCACAAAAGACTCCACACACGTTTAAAAAAAGTAGCAAATATTTATCTGGAAAAATAAGACCAAAACAACAAAGATCCAATCATGAGAAGTTGAGATATGAATTTATAAAGAGTAAATAAAATACAGCACTTAGAAGTCGCTAGCGGTCAAAAGGTTATTTGAGGTCATGAGGGACTAATGCAAATCCAAAGATCAGGCCAACAACAATGGAGAGCAGGCTAGCTACAGGGTTCATGCTGAGAAAGTACCATGGATGGAGCGAAGTGTTGACACTGGAGGCACAATACATCTATCTTTTCCACACAGTCGGTTAATTGTATCGTCATTGAGCTTTGCTGAGGTGAAGGCAATGTTTCATCGTCAAGCCACACAAAGTGTCATTGTCACGCTGCGCAGCCTGTAGAACCGCTGTCGTCGAACAACCTCTGCAAAACAGCTGCAGACCCCACTTCTGAGATCCAAAACTAGGAGAGAGCACCTCAGGCAAGGGCAGGATTCACAGAAGGCAGAGCCCAGTCGCACCAGCAGAATTGCAAGAAGTCTTTTGTGTCACTGAGATGTCAGAAAACTGGAAACAAGCCAGCATGCCCTTGGAGATTACCTGGAGGGAAGGCAGAGGCCAGCTCTCCTTCAGCAGAGTCAGGGAGCAGCAGGTGGCTTGGCAACACTCACAGTCCTTCCATGAAAGCAGCCCAAGTGAGTCCTTTAAGCAGCACAGCAGTTCATCTGACAGAGGTTCAGTTTAAGATCCATAAGTGTCTGATTTTAGGGGCTCGGAGACCAAGTATGTATACCCAAAAGGGCCTTTGGTGTAGGGGGTGACTTCAAAGCAGCTCTCTGAAGTACATAAGGATCCCTTTCAACTCAGTCCGGTCTGTTAGGCTATCTGTGGGGGGTAAATCAGTGTTTTGTATGCGGACAGGACACTACTTATTGAAGTGTGTCAGCCCCACCCATTCTTTTCTGCCCAGTAAGATCCATCAGAATGTTGACGAATGCAGATGAGTGCTCAGAATGTAGATGAGCCTCAAATTCCTGTGTTTGTGGATGTATAGATGGAATGCACAAAGTGTACCTGTCACCCATCCCAAACGTGTATTGGAGACAGGCTGTCAGGCACGTAGAGCATTAAGTACAGAGAAATGTCCACTCTCTAAATGTGCTAAGCAAACAAATGATGAACAGAATAATGAATAAATTATACATTCACCCCTAGTCAATAGATCTGGAGTAAATCCATTTTTCTTTTGCTCACCATGCCACCCAAGTTTAGACCCAGCCATATGCAAATCAGTCATGACTCTGCTCCTCATGGGAACATTCCCTCCTGAACTGCCAAGAAGGGTTCTCCCTGGACCAAAAAGGGCCATTTCTAATACATCATGTAAAGATGATAGCAATAAGGATGATACATGTAAAATGGATGATGATGATGTTGGTGCCTATTTTTAAGATTAAATGAGGAGTATAGAGTTTTAAATAAGGTGCCATTTAAGATGACTTAGAGTATTGCATGGTTTCTGATCCTATTGTGAAGGGCTGTCCAAAAACATTTAGATATCAAGTTGAGAACATGTTGGAATTAAAAGTGAGCTGTCCATTATGGATAATGTAATTGTGATAAATGATAAATTGGCGGTTCCAATTTAACTTGGACCAAGCCTTCTTGGGTTGGCTCATGAAGGTCATCCAGCTATGACTGGCTCTAAAACCAAATTAAGATTGTCGTATTGATGGCCATCTATGGACTGTGATATAGATATATATGTGCAATTATGTTGCTCTTGCAAGGATGCAGACAAAATGATGACAGTGCTCGAAATTCTCCTTTATTCCTTTTCCACTACCTGATGGGCCATGGCAAAAGGTAGTGATAGAGCGCGAGTTCACCTGCTCAGGATTTACCATACTCACCTGGGCACATAAACACATACACACTTTGAACAGGTAAACCTACGCTTAAACCAGTAGTATTTACTTTTAGGATCTATACCTTGACTTACCAATCCTTGTCACCGGTACATAGAGTCCTAAGGGATCAAGGGAGATAGCAAGAAAAAAGTTAGTAGCTAATCATTTGCACTCATAAAATACCCACAGACCTGGGAAAGATTTAAACGCTTTATCTAAATATTTTCTTAAATGTCAATGTCCATACTAAATTAAACAGGGTTTGTTCAATTAAGAAGAGTATAATCAAAGAAATATGATATGGATATATTATGAAAAGCAATGAAACATAGGAAAGGTAAGAAAAGGGAAACAGCACAATGACATACCCACGCAACTTTTCATATTTACCTAGAATGGTGTGAAGACCAACCCTGGCCACGGGCTGGGATAAAGGACAGGACCCCCGACAGTGCAGGTGCCAACAGGATAGAAAAAGTGCAGACCAGAAATCGGGATAAGTACGGACCAAATTGGATCAGGACAGGACCACCGCAGGTCAGGACTGACACCCACAGCTAAAGTGCAACGCCAGCGTCACACCCCTCTCTGCAGCTAACAGTCGGACCCCGATTTGGTTATCGAATCTTCTCCCTCAGGAACCCCGATTGGGTTATCAAACTCTTTCCCAGAACCCCGATTGGGTTATTGAATCTTCTGACAGAGTGCCCCGCCAGCACCTCTGCTCTTGAATCTTCTGACAGAGTGCTCCGCCAGCACCTCTGCTCTCAATCGCCTATTGAGTGCGTTTGGTCAGTGACAGGTCAGATATTCGGACAAGTCGGACAATCTAATTAGCTAAGCCTACCTTAGATATACCATTTTTCAGGGCAGTGTACCACCCCCCAATATTGCAAATGTTTGAATTCCCTCAATTTGATTGGTCAAAAGACGAGGAGAGGTCATCACACCATACCAATTATGAGGTCATGCTCTTCAATATTTAGATCAATGTTCCCGCCCAATATTTTATTTTCACATTCACTTTTATTCCACCCGGCATTGAATGTTCCAATAGTAAATACAATGTATAATTTGACATCCTTTTGGAGGTTCAGGAGGTCGAGTTCCCATGAACATCTTCTAGCAAGTCGGGAGTTGGCAGGAATTCAATGCAATGGCTTGTAGACTCTGGTGAATGCGGCACATGCCCAGTTTCAGGACCCAAGATGGAGCAATATTGTTTACGATTGGTCAGAACACAAGCTAATAACAAAGTTAAAGAAAAATAATTTTAGAACAAAGATTAAATGAGTGCACTGTATACCACTTATCTCTACTCTATTCCCATGACTTTATTTTAACTAGAGCATTTGGGATTATGCAGAACGAACAACTTAGTAAAAGCAGCAATGCAAGCATTAGGGCATAAGAACATAGATCAGCCATCTTTAGTTCCAGTTCTCAGAAGCAAAGTTTTCCCACCAAAGCAGTAAGTACGTCATGTCACGTGAGTGTGACAGACGCATGCGCAGAAAAGTTCCCGCGTTGCAGCTGCCATTTTAGGTTAATCGAGTTACAGTTAGTAAAAGCACATTGAAAAGCTTCCCCTAAATACTAAAAATGTTGTGTGGTGCATTGTTAGTAAGACGAAACATGTTGGGTAATAGACTACTTATTATTTTGAGAGGGTTGAGTCCAAGCAAGTTGCTTTACGTGCGAAAACTTGCTCCATCAATCCCCTCTTTGATGATCTTTTTATATCATCACATATTACAGAAACTGATGCCAACTTCTCAATATTTACTCATTTCTATTTCTTCAAACACTCTTGTAGGCTTTTCCCCATTATTCATGTGGAAGTTTTTCATCTTCTTGTACAAATCCCCATTTAGTTCTTCAAGATCAATTTCACTGAAGTTTCTTTTCTTTCCTTTCTTATTTACTGCATATGTCTTTTTATGCTTGCAACACTTGTAACAAATTATTATCCCTAAAATCAGTAGTGCTACTCCCACCATTGGCATCAGTACTTTACCTACAAAACTCTTTCCTACGTTAGTGAACCAACTACCTATTGAGGAGAGACCATTAACCCCTTCGATGCTCATGACGAGCTCAGCTCGTCATGAGGCACGGTTGAGCTGTGCTGATGACGAGCTGAGCTCGTCATGAACAATGGGAATAGAGATAATGCAGCACAGGAGGGGAATTGCTGCAGCTGCGATGGTGTTAATTAGTCTCTTCCATGCACTGTCAACCTCCAGTGGTTTCAATTTTTCTCTCAAATTGGTAATATTTCATGCATACCTTTTAATTTCCACACTTTTGTCTGGAATGTAAGTGCAACAATGTTGCGTCTTCAACATTCTACAGACTCCGCCCTCTTTTGCCAATAATATGTCTAGAGCAAGTCGATTTTGTCAAACCATTGATCTTACTGCAACTAGTTCAGTATTGATCATTGAAAATCCACTAGCAGCGTTAGTCGATAAGCGATCCACCACTGTTGACAATTTGCAAATTCAGTACTACTCTCACTGAAGGTATTATTGCACTAAATATGTCACCTACAATTTCAGCAAATTATGCTTTTTTACTACGAGTTAGTCCATTCGTTTCTTCATTGCTTCCAGTGATTTTTTCCACATGGTACACGGAATACTATTCCAAAATAGCAACTCCCATACCAATGATCAGGCAATTTAAAATAGTTCTTGTTCCCACAAATTTAATAAATTCCAGGATATACTGGTTCAGTTCCATCTTTGAAACCCCAACCCCCAATGACTTTGAAATTATGTTCGCATTCACTGGAACCAATGAATATATTGTTATAATAATCTGTTTTCTCCCTATGGAGACAGAGTTTCCCTTTCCTTTCGAAATCTAGCAACATAGCAGCTTTAGTCTTGCCATTAGAGGTAAACTCTTTATTTTCAGCCCATTTAGGAATCTTTCGCTTATGATGAGAGGATTTCTATGGAAATCCTGTCTCCTTTTCTCGACTAAATCTAGAAACATCTTTTCTTTCTCTTGTAATATGCATGTTAGATTTTCTTTGTGAGCCTTGGCTATATCTATTGATCCTACTGTTAGATAATAATCTCTCATAAAATCTGTAGAGTCTCTAGTACTAGAAATACGATTTAAATTTCTAAGTAAAGAAACCTCAGAAAAGACTACATCCAAATTAGAATAATAATATTGCAATTTCCCAGTTCTATATAACAGACTAGCTAAAATGCTACATGAAATATCATATGTAGGGGTAAATGATGGCAAGTGACCCCTTCAGCTACTGATGTGGGCAACTTCATGCACATGTAGCAATCACTGATTTCCATAGCTTCTACATAATGTACTAACAAATTAGCAAATACATTTAAATGAGTTCTATTTCTAGCTCTTCTATAATGGAAGTCTGCCTCATCTGGTGCTTCTAAATCTACCCCAGGTTGTTAAAGACTAACTGCTTTTTCATGTGTATGTGTATCTTTTGTCATTCTGCATTTCTTTGCTAATTAGGTAAGGTATAGCTAATGTCAATCCAAACTATACTATAACCACTAATACTATACTACAAGTGCATATTCTACAACATGTCTTTAAGCAATTTCTTTTTGGTCTTCCGTTAACATTATAATCAGCCATTTTCCGATTAAGGAGCTTTTATCCCCCTCTTTGTAACTTTTCACAGACTTTTAACTTGTGAATCTTTCCTCAAGTTGGTCTCACTTCTTCGTCAGACTGATCAATAATCAGTTTGTCATCACTCAATTCTAGATATTCATAATCTTCAAGTATGACGTACGTCCACTCAGGTCCTTTGAACTTGTTATTCAGTCCTTTCAAACATGGACTTCTCCTTCTGGGTTGCTCTGTGGACGGTCCAGCTTGACTTGATATTTTGTTTACTTGATCTGGTTCTTCATTTATTGTTTTAAGGCAAAATTTCAGCCTTTTGACAAAACCAGGCCACTTATCTCCCTTTCTGAGTCTTTTAGCTGACACTGTGCTTTGACTTTCTTCAGATGCTCTTTTATTTTAATTCAGTTGTGACACTACTTGTTCTCTGTCAACTTCTGAATTCCTTTCTATCTGACTTGGTTCAGGTCTCATTTTTATTTTTTCTGCCTGGATACTAATATGGCCTTGTTCAGGAGCTTTCTGTACTTGACTTTGACTTTATTTGCCTTCTTCTTCCTGAACATGTTTTTCTACCCCTATCTGATACTGCTCAGGTCTTTGGATTTCTTGATTGTCTTCTGCCTGAGCTTTCGCCCAAATACTTATCTTTCCATCCTCAGACTCGGGAGTCCTGGCTGGAGTTTCAAATGTTTGGGTACACCAATCTTTCCTTATCTGGTCCTCCTCAGAATTACTTTTGACTTGGATTTCTGTAATCTGAGTATATTCTTCTATTCCTGACTTATCTTCACTATCATTCTGTCTATCTAGATAGGATTGACTTCTGGCTCTCACAAAAATTTGCAGGTATGTCGACTACTAGAATCCATTCATCCTGATTGGTGCTCGGTTGTTCTTCATCAACTACTTCGAGATCAACTTCTTGAGACCCCTCAGCTGCACAACCTTCAGCTCCTATGTCATCAGGTTCAGTCACCCTCTTGGTGTAACTCGCGTGGATCCAGTTTGGAATTCCCCTGCACTTTACAGCTTTGGTAGTAACCAATATCACTTGATGTGGCTCTTCCCACCTTGGTGCTAGGCAAGATTCTTGAGTATGTTCCTTTATCACTACCCAGTCACTTGGAATCAGGTCAGGTGCTGGAGTTGATTGTCTGGCGACATCTTCTTCACCAACCTTGGTCAGCCAGTTCTTTACAGTGCTCGAGCACTAAATCATCAGATATATTTATCAGCTTGTGTCCTGGTATCCATGCCTGCCTCATTGCTCTTGCCATGAGTATTTCATGGGGACTCAAGCATGTGTTTCTGTCTGGAATGCTTCTGAGTCCCATCAGAACAAGAGGTAAAGCGTCAGGCCACTCCAATCGGGTAGATTCATACATCTTTCCCAATCGTGACTTTATTTGTGCCATTCAGTTGTTCCACCACTCCAGAAGCCTCTGGGCGGTATGCACAGTGCAACTTTTGCTCAATTTGGAATGCTTCACAGATCAGACAAATTATTTCATTATTAAAATGAGACCCTCTGTCTGATTCAATCGTTACTAGAAAACTGAAACGTGGTATGAGCTCCCTCAGTAGTAGTTTAGCTACAGTGATGTTATTATTTCTGCGTTTAGGGAAGGCTTCCACCCATTTTAAAAACAGGCAGACAATGACTAGGATGTACTTCAGTCCTTGACAAGGGGGTAATTGGATGAAATCAATCTGGAGTCGTATGAAGGGACCTTCTGCCTTTCCAATCTTTCCTGGCAACACTACAGTTCTCTTACCAGGATTCATTCTTTGGCATGTTCTACACCTCTGGCAAAGACTCTCTGCTACATTCCTGAATCTCGCATTGAACCAACTCTGTCTGAACTGTCTAATCATCGCATCTCTACCTGCATGTGTACTTCCATGATACATCCTAGCCATAGGAGCAAGCATACAATCTGGTAACACAGGTCTCCACCGTCCTCAGCCCTTCTCCGACATCCTATTTTCTCCCACTCTTCCTTTTCCTTCATCTCTGCCTCATTCTGCAAATCTCTCACTTCTTCCCGTGTTTTCACTCTTTCAAGCAACATAAGTTGGAAGCTGTTTCCATGTGCATCGATATTCTTATTTATTGCTATCTAATGTTTGGCACAATGCTGGGCTAGTTGGTCAGAATAAACAAACAGTATCCCAACTGGTGTTACTATAAAGGCGATTAAACATGTATGCATAAAGCATTACTTGGACAGAAACAAGGAGACACAGTTAGTTTTTGAAACCTGCTCATGGCATCGTATAATTCAAGAAAATTAAGATATACAGTTGAAACAGCACTGTACGTAAATGAATAACAAAACAACCCGAATTGGACTTGGTGCTTGGCATGTGCAAGTGACACAAAAGGTAGCGACGCAAGTGACAATTGTGATCAGCATGAACGGCGCATGGTATAAAGGTGCTTAAATATATACAGTGAATCAACAGAACAATGTGGCTCCAAATGAATTACTATGCAACAGTTTTTGCAGATTTGATGGATTAAATTGGACGAGCCACACTGGGGGAAGCGCCATCTATTGCGCTGAACGGTCGACAAAGTTTCGATCCTTCTTAGTTAGGGTCATCTTCAGGACTGGGTTGTTATTGGAAAACGGTGCTGTACAGGGAAGGAAGGAAGAAGGTAAGGCTGGGGAGGGAGGAGGACAGGCGCTGGCGCTAGGAACCTTAAGACGGTTGGGAAAAGGAGTGGGATATGTCCGCTGGTGGGGTTGGGAGTGTGCCTTGGTGAAGGAGGAAAAAGGCTGGAGTGTGTTGGAACAGGGGGTGGCCGGGTGAGAATTGGATGGTAGTTAAACAGCAGTTAATTCGGTAGAGGTGTGTTGTGTTAGGTGCCGGAAGGGCTGTAAAGATATGAAACACACCAGCGGAGTCACAATGGATTGGTGGACTGTGGCCGAAGAGAGTTAAAGATCCAGAGGATGGAGGAATGAGGCTGGGTAAGCTGGGAGGTGGGAGACGGCCTAACGGAATGAAGCCTGCCAGAAGTGGTGTTAGGAGGCCGGTGCCGTTGGGTCTAAAAAGCAGCGGGTATGGGCAATGAGAGTGTGACTGGGAAGTGGGTGGGAAGAGGGAACCGGCTTAATGGACTGAGACCAGCGAGAGGCAGAGGTGGGAGGCGGGTGCCGTCGAGTCTGAATCAAGAGAGTGTGGGCATGGGGAGTGTGACTAGGATACGGGCGGGAAGAGGGAAACGACCAAACGTAGTGAAACCAGCAAGAGCTGTGGTAGGAGGCGAGTGCCGTCGAGTTAAAATAATGCGAGTGCGGGCAACCGGAGTGCGATTGGGACGCGGGTGGCAGGATGTGTCATGTCTTTCGAGTCTATACTTTCCAACCCACTGTACTGCTTGAATACCTGTAACAGACGTTCATAATATGTATGTACTGATTCATCTTTATTTTGGGTAGTTCTGTCTATTCTTGTCCAGTCAGTTTCCTTTGGGGGTACCTTTCCTTTCAAGTACAGTATTACTTGATTATATTTTTTCAAAATGAGAACCTTGAAGCTTTCGACTCCCTATTTCCCGCATTAAGATCAGCCCTCCCAACCCTACTGCACCACACCCCAATCCGCACCTCGCCCTCATCCACAACCAACAGAGAAGCCTATGATCCTCCCTTCCGCGATACCGCTACGGCCCGCTACGCTCCTCTTCTCCCCGCCGCATCCCAACGCACGCTTACAGCCAATCGGCCACAACAGAAAACCCTAAACACACCCTCAATTCCCCCTTCCAACCACCCTACTTCCCCCACCTACCGTATCGCTCAGCTCCCTACAGATAATGCTACCCCACCCCATATGGGATCCCTCCCAAGCAAATTCATAGATGCGACACTTCGACAGGGGCCCCCTCCCGAGGAGCCTCATCCCAGCTCCCAGAACCTCAAAGCCTTTCCCTGTCCCTTCCCCTCCTCTTCCTCTGACATCTCCCTTGATCCCGAAAAAGGATAACCTGACTTGCTCCACCATCAAGAGACCTCAATTCCTCAAACTTAACCACAACACCCTAGATGCCCTCAACTCCTCCCTCGATTCTGTGTCACAGCGCCTCGCGGTTCTTGAAAGCCAGATAGACGTAATCTCCCTGGGCTTAACGAAAATCCTTTCTAGCCTAGGTATAGCCCGCAGAGCCTTGAAACCCCCTTCCGGGACTCCCCACCCCGTCAACACAAACTGGCCCCCTGGGCCCACAAAAAACCACAAGTACCTAGCTGCACGGTCCCCCTACAGGGTCTTGGGATCATGTGCACATAAGGCCTAAAAAACCGGAGTCCCCTTCCCTAGGACCAAGATCCAAACACTATCAGATACAAAACACCCGACATCAAGGACCTCCAGAACAGAAGCACCTATGTCAGACAGGGAATCAGCCTTACTAGCCGCCGCATACAACACTTCCTCCTTAGACTCTCCTGAATCCAAAATTCAAGTGATCACAGGACACCGGAAAGACCTTCCCTGCACCAAACCACTGAGACATCCTGTCCTCACCACCATACCTAGGGCGACTAAAGATAGAACTGCCAGCAATCAGGAGCTTTTCACCAACTGCTTACTAATCAACTGCAGATCGGCCTCACTACACGCAACGGAACTAGCTGAGGTTATCCTTACTCATGATATTGACATTGCGTTCCTCACGGAGACCTGGCTGAATAAGATATCTCCTCCCTGTCTAGACATGCTGGTACCACCTGGCTTCTCCCTCATCACCAAAGACAGGATAGATCAGCGAGGAGGAGGGGTTGCAATCATTCACAAGGATAGTTTGGGCATCTCAGAAACCACCTCTTTTGACTACGATTTATTTGAATGTCTATCCGCCATCATCAAGACCAAAGACAATGATTCTTTACTATGTCACCTGCTCTATCACCCCCCAGGCAGAAACAACGCTTTTGGAGGACAACTATCCGACCTGATAGCACAAGGCGCACTTGGCGATTCCAATAACTTAATTCTTGGTGATCTGAATCTACGATGGAACGAGAAACAAAATCCTCTAATCCAATCGCTATCCAGCCTCCTCAATGATAACAACCTTAAACAACACTGCACTGAGGAAACGCACTACAAAGGAGCCACATTGGATGCCATCATTTTGCAAAAGAACTCTATCACGGTCAACCACATACTTCCCGTCGACTGGTCAGACCACCACATGATCCTATTTCATATCAATCACCCCAATATCTCCCACCAACCTCCACATGACCCCCCAAAATGGATGAGAAACATCTCCCAAGTACCCCTTGATATCCTGGAAGCTCAGTTAAGCTCACTTCTCCCGGACAAGAAAGCCCACCTCTCCACCAATGATCTCACTGATCAGTACAATTCTGAGCTAGTGTCTGTACTCGACAAACTAGCTCCACTAAAGCTCGAAAGAAGCAGAACCACTCCATCCAGAACATGGTTCAACGTTGACCTCAATGCAGAAAGAAAATGGAGAAATAACCCGACTGCCACCATTCATGACCAACTGAAATCAGCCCATAGGAAGTACAACAACCACATCAAAAATAAGAAATCCAACTTCTTCCGCGAGGCACTGGACAAGGCCAAAAACAGACAGAAGAAGATCTACAGCATCATCAGACAACAAACCTCCAAGCCACTGTCCTCTTCTGTTCAGGCGTCCAAAGAGCTTTGCGACAACTTTGCACACTCCTTCAACGATAAGATCGCAAAAATCGAACTAACATTAGACATCAGCGAATCACACCCCATAAAGAGCAGCACGGTTGTACCCCATGCCCTCTCTCCTGGCTCCTCTCTCACCCCCTGGATTAGCTTTCGCCCCGTTCTAGAAACAGAGATAAACTCGCTGATCTCGACCTGATCAGCTCATAACTCAAACCCCATTCCTCCTCTACTAATCAAGAAAATGAAGCACTCTTTGCACCTATATGGCTCCTTAAAAAATGGAGTGCTCCCTGATTAACTTAAAATGGGGCAAGTTACCCCCCTACAGAAAAAACCAGGTCTAGACTCAACATATCTGAACAATTTTAGACCTATATCTAACCTCCCCTTGCTCTCAAAAACACTTGAGCGCTGTGTACTTCATCAACTGACACAGCACCTGGACAACATCAACCTCCTAGACCCCCACCAGTCTGGCTTCAGAAAAGGCTGCAGCACAGAAACCGCGATGTTGAACATCATAGATGACTTCCATGGATCACTGGACTCTGACAAATGCTGTCTCCTCATTCTCCTTGACCTCTCGGCTGCATTTGACACGGTGGACCGCAAACTCCTCATTAAGGCTCTCTAAGAAAGTGGTTCTCCTCCTTTATACACAACCGGACGCAAAAAATAAAAATCAACAACTTCACCTCTGAAACCCAGCAAGTTAACAAGGGCGCCCCCCAAGGAACGGTGCTCTCTCCACAGCTTTTTAACATCTATATGGAACCGCGCTCCAAGTTACTCAGAAAAGCCAACATCCGCTTCCACCTCTACGCGGATAATACACAGATCTCTCTGGAAACTTCCTCTCTCACTGACATCCAAAGACTAAATGATGTCCTGAATAAATGTTCAAGAATGGCTAACAAACAACCACCTGAAACTAAATCCAGACGAGACCGAGACACTCCTCATCTCGAACAAGGAGGACAACCCTCAAATCACCGAATGGCTAAAGACAATCAATGCGCTCAAAGGGAATCTTACTCTAGCAGACTCTGATAAATCTTTTGGCATCACCCTGGACTCTAATCTAAACATGATGAAACACATTAAGAACTCGGCCAAAAGTGCATTCTTTAACCTCAGACTGAACAAAATCAAACCCTACATTCCTAACAAGGATCTCAAACTGGCCACTCAATCCCTGGTATTGTCAAGACTGGACTATGGGAACGCAATCCTAACAGGTATTCCTAAATGACACTTGGCACCGATCAAAACAACATTACATGCGGCAGCCAGAACGATCACTGGCATCAAAAAATCTGATCACATCTCCTCGGCACTCAATGAACTCAAATGGCTCCCAGTAGAAATGCAAAGTAACTTCAGAACGGCCTGCCTATCCCACAAAGCCCTCCATACCGGCAAACCCGAATACTTGGCAAAAAACCTCAAAAAAGCAGGCCAAGCCAGGAATCCGAGAGGCTCTAACTCCCTCCTGCTCATCCTACCTAAAACTAGAAAGAGAAGAACAGCGGACTGCTCTTTCACGGGAAACGCCCCTAAAATTTGGAACTCCATCCCCCCGCACATCAGAACCATACCGTCCTTTGTGAACTTCAAAAGCCAACTCAAATCCATGTTCCTCATCAGTTCCCTTGGTTGTGGATAACTGGGAACAGACAGCAACCCCAGAACTTTGTGCCCGCATTGAACCTTGAAACCAAAGAAGTTCTGCAGTACAATTATGCAGCTCTTACTCTGACACTCGTTGATCGCTAAAACCTTTCATATGTCATGCTTCTGTTGATTATATGCTATTCTCTTACTGTAAAGCGCTCTGTTACCTCTGGGTCTTGACAGAGCTAAAGAAAACTTCTAAAATAAATAGAAATAAATAACCTCATCTGATGGGGCTCCTGTCTTTGGGTCTCTAGGGTACTCATCATTAGGCCAATCAACCACTATCTTACATTCTGTCCATAGATCCACAGGAACAACAATGTCAAATAGCCCATCTAAATCTTTTAGCAGCACTTTTGAGACTTTCACAAACCTTTCAACCTGCCTGTACCCCTCTACAGGTTTCTCTCTGAGTTTCGGGAAATTGTTCGTAAATGACAAAATATCCTGTCGGGACCATGGGACATGAACATAACCTCCTCGGGCACTTCTCTCATTGGGCACAACCTTTCCACTTTTTTGGGTTATTTTAATAAATCTTCATTTGCAGTATTTTTCGCTTGAACTTCCTCCTTTTTCTTTGACCATCTAGCTTTCCATTTCTCTAAATCACCCCACTTCTGCAATAAGGATAATAGTTCTTTTATTTGCACTTTATGTCCTGACATATTCATGTTTTCTAAATCTTTGTCAGAAAATTCAGCTCAGTAAGGTTTCTGTAAAACTTTAGATTTTCCAATATCAATTCCCATTTCAGAAGCCAAACTCAGTAACTTTTCATGAAATGTTTTAGCATTTAGAGTGATACTTAGACATATAAACAACAACTCATCTTAATTGAGAGTGTTTAACCTGTCTAATCCCCCATTTCCAGCCATCATTTCTTCTAATTCAACTCGCAATTTAAAATATCCAATACTTTTGGCTGAGAATTTGGCTTTTCTATTTCTCTGGACTATCTCTCTATTTCTTCTGGGGATACTACAGTAGCACTTCTTGTATCTGAGGATGTTTCCATCCGTACCTCTCTAGAACTTCCAGGAGTGTTTTTCCTGATTGAATCATCCACCGGTTCCCTTATAGGTAAATCCATCAGGGAAATCACTGACTCGCATTCACTTGCTGGATCTTCAAATATCAAGGGTTCTTTTCTAGGTTGCACTACAGGTGTAGTCAAAACAGGAGGTTTAGGAGAGAACTGTTCTCTCCATATAATGGAACAATGGGACCTATGGTTACCGGAATGGTCAAATCTTCAGGACTCATATTTAACCCCTTCGATGCTCATGACGGAGCGGTTCCGTCATGAGCGTCGGTTGGGCTGTGCTCATGACAGAGCCGTTCCGTCACGACCACGCCCGTTCTTAAGAACGTTCAGCACAGCGCAAAAATTCGCGCCGCGCTGATGTGGTTAACTGTGACATTTTCTGAATTAATTCACTTCTCTGTTTATTTATGGCTTCCCTTTCCTATAACACTTTTTCTAACGAGGTTTCATGCACTACTTGCAGAACCAAAGGTGGCTTTAAGAACCGGGCGCTAGGGTTAACTCTATTTCTTTCTTCATGGTAAGGTGGCAGACTCATTACATTTTTTGTTTTCTCTGTGCATTTGCTTCTTGACGCTTCGTCTAAAGTCCGTACAGGATATAATCCGTCTACTAACATAGACTGTCTCCTTTTCTTCATTTGTTTATCTCTTTTCTCTTTTGAAAATCTGGGAGAAAACTTACTCCAATTTCTGTCGCTCTGGGTCTATCTCGCTCGAAAGCCTCAGTCTCCCATTCTTCTAATGCTTCATATTGAGTTAATCTAGGTCTGGGATCTAAGTCATTCATGCGTGTTCTCAAATTGTACAAAACTCTACCATTAAAGATCCCATGTTCTGGAAATGCCAAAACACCATCATCTTTTGTGAACTCTGTTCAGTTCTCTAACCACACACAGGTATGATAGCCCCTTTCTACCATGATATATGATGCAGGCATATTTGGTGGAGGAATATTAATCCCTTCTCTAGTTTTAATCGTTTTGTTCTTTTTAAAGAAATACTTAATCTTTTTAAATAGCGAGATCTTCCTTTCTCCTCCGTACATGATATGAGGTCTTCCCCGTATGTCTTGCTCGTACGTAAAACCTAAGTATCTCTTATCGGGTCTATTTCCTCTAACTGTTGGATCTAAATGCCACATATAATTTGCACCAATAATTTTAATATGCAGCTACACTCAATTGTTTACTAAATGCTTCACCAATAACAGCGCACTTCCTATTTTTGAGAACCAATAAGTGAATTAAGTTCAAATTACTTTCGACCAATGATTGCGCAACTTTTCTCGTGAGACAAGTTCTCACGCTCCTGCACTCACCCCTCCTTTACATTTATTACCTCAGCTACACACCCGCTGTCTCAAACAATAACAGGGCAGCTCTGAGTGACGTCAGCGCAGCTCCGCAACTGAATCCCTCTTTTGCAAGGTAATACGAGAACTTATTTCTTTTCACTTTAAAATGCAATATTCATTAATTAACAACGTAAAAACATTTGCCACTGTGCCTAAGTGACTAAATTCAAAGGAAAGAATAATTTCTCTTACTGCAAGTAGATCCCTTCCGCCTACTCTTCATACACTGCGAGTAGATCCCTTCCGCCTACTCTTCACACAAGCATCTGAGAACCTGTTACTCCCCCAGGCTTACCCTTTCTAGGTGAAATAAGGCCAAAATTTCACCAGCGAACTTCTTTTGCTATCATTTATTCACACATTTATACAGAAAATCCCTAATCAGTGCTTCTAGTTTTATCTAACCATGCACTTACTTTCTAAGGCAGGTGACCTCACTGCAAAGTGGCTTCCATATACCACCTGCTATTCTGCCCCCGGGGATTCCAAACAAACATAGAACAATACAACCTGGTTTTGGTTAATACATAAAATCAATAGAATTAAAAAATATAATCAGTACACGACTAACTACCTATCTTAACTAAACCCTAACCATAACTCTGCTACCAAAAGAATACTGATAGAGCGCATGTTCACCTGCTCAGGATTTACCATACTCACCTGGGCCCATAAACTCATACACACTTTGAACAGGTAAACCCAGGCTTCAACCAGTAGTATTTACTTTTAGGACCTATACCTTGACATACCAATCCGTTTCACCGGAACCTGGAGTCCTAAGGGATCAAGGGAGTTAGCAAGAAAATAGGTAGTAGATAATCATTTGCACTGATAGAACAACCACAGACTCAGGAAAGATCTAAACACTTTATCTAAATATTTTCTTAAATGTCAATGTCCATACTAAATTAATCAGGGTTTGTTCAATTAAGAAGAGTATAATCAAAGCAATATGATGCGCATATATCATGAAACTTTCTTTAAGCATTGAAACATAGGAAAGGTAAGAAAAGGGAAACAGTACAATGACATACCCATGCAACTTTTTATATTTACCTAAAGAATGGTGTGAAGACCAACCCTGGCCACGGGCTGGGATAAAGGACAGGACCCCCGATAGTGCAGGTGCCAACAGGATAGAAAAAGTACAGAACAGAAATCAAGATAAGTTCGGACCCATGACTAAACTGCCTATTGATATGAGACATACTATTGTCATAATTGACTATAATAGCAAATGGAGGAATCTAAAGTTCTTGAGATGCCCCACAACCAAATATGTGAATTTAAATTCTTGAAGGAAATCTTCTTTAGAAGGATTCCCACTATCCATTGTGAATGACACTGGGTCACAATTTGTGTCCACCAAAATGTCTGCATATTTTAAAAATTCAGGCATTAAAAATTGCACATCATCCTTATATCATTCCGAAGGCAGTGGAAATATGGTGCGTGCCAATCATGTTACTAGAGAAACTATTGAATTAGCATTGAAAGGCAAAATACTTGTAAGGAATGCATTATGATCCCACCCTTGTGCATACCATACTACTCCCCACAATGTAACTGGTGTGATGCCATTTGAATTATTGAAGATTGGACCACCTTTGACAAAACTACATCCCATTGGTTCACAGGGTAGACAAGGGTGGTTAATCACACTGTTTATAAGAAAACCAACATTTTGCAGTATGTTGTTAAAAAATACAATCCGAAATAATGCAGTAATATGACAATAGGAAGGCTGTTGTGAAGATGATATAAATGATTGTGATGTTGGGAAAATCAGACATCCAAAATCTAAACAGGAAGGTGATAAATTCAGCAACCTCATGCGGTTAGTTAAAACTGAGTGATCTTCCTTGATTTGAAACATTGTGGGTGCTGTAAATTTCAAGCCCCTCTCACTTGTATCACCAATAGTGGTAATGTGGAAGGAAGGAACATTGAAGGAGATGCATGTTCTATAATACTTGAAGGAGCTGTATGTTCTATACCCCAGATGTCTGCTTTCAACCTTCCAATGTGTCACCTCACCAGGATTGTACTGAGATTCCCCAAGAGGTTCAGGTTAATGCCCAGAGTGTCTCAAGTAGAAGATCTTCACACAATGTTGGTATGCCTACTAGATCTAAGGATTATGTGATATATTAGCTTTTTCCAAAGGAGGGAAGGGATGTAATATCAATTGACCTTTTATGCTGAATGATTTTTCATCAAGTTATTGCCTTATAGGCTTATGGATGTTTATGCACCTTTTTGCCCATTCCTTCCTCCCCTCCCTTCTCCCAGATGTAACTGTGTGGGTGGACCTTCACACAGTGTTTATAGAATGTTGGATTTTGAGAGTGGCGGAGGGAGCCGAATGGAGCTGCATTCTGAGAAAAACATTGTACTCAAGTTTAATAACCGTTGTGACCTCACCTGGGGTTCCTTTGGTCATTACAGCTCTTCATAAAAAATTAGACTGGAGAGTCTTGCTTCTTCATCCTCTCTGTTCTGTTTTCCACCAGATCCTTGCGTCCTACATGGGCTGTCCGGTTATCAACCTGTGCTTTTGTTATCTTGAAGTAGTACATTTGACTGTTAAAAATTGTTCAGGATGGCCCTTTTGCACAACCTTCCACCACATTATCTTTCATTGCCCATGTGTGTGTCCTGTAGGATTTAAGGTCAAATGGCCTCCACTGACTGCCCGATGTATCTAAATCAATATCTGTGGATTTAATTTACTTATGCCTCTAGAGGATGTTTGCAACCTGTCACAAAATACTTTTGATCCCAAGATTTCCTATGGTTAACTGGGCCCCTTCATGCTTAACTTGGGAGCACAGACGGGTGCTATTTTGTGCTGAGTATGCTATTTCAAGAAGACGTGACAATATAGAGATAGCATTACCTTCTAATATTGCCCCCACACAACCCATTTACCTAAATGACTTTGGTCACGGCTGCTGATGATGGAAGCCACTTAAATGTGGCATTATACAACCCCTAGACTCCTATTTTACCAATGTCCTTGCTAGAGGGTGGTGGTGCTAGTAACGTATTACCCCAAGAAGGCTGGTCGTCTCGGTTCCCTGCTTGGTCTCTGGCGTGCCATTTCGATGCAACGGAACAACATGGAGACACAATTAGCATAACATTGAATACCCAGCTGAGGCAAGGCGAGCCTACTTGCTGCCCCTATTTATTAATTGCCGCTATTGCTTGAGTGGAGAGAAGAACTTTTATTGTGTCCTCTTACCTGGACCCGACACCATAGAAACCCCACTCATGGAAATAGTCCTCCTAAACTAACATATCTGACCCTGTGAGCTTGAGATGAACCTATAAGTGAAGTGCCCTTTTTATTGGCCAGGACCAAAGTCACTTGTTGGGCTTACTTGTTGGGCAAGACTCTATACTTTCACTGCTGGAAAGATTGAGTGCAGGAGTGTATACCTTTAGCCCTGACATGATGTCTGCAAGAGCTACAGGGGCAGAGATCGCGTGTTAATGTTATTGAAATTTGTAATGTGCAAACTGTTACCCAAAGGTATCCTGGCACTGAAACCAAATGCCCTACAGAGGCCTAAACACGGGAGTGAGTTGATATCTAATTAGACTGGAAGAGCCAAGTCTTCAAGGCCCTCCTGAGTAGTTATGCACCTAAGATGAAGCGTTAGGTCGTTCCAACCACAAAACATTTGCCCCCCCCCCCCAGTTGGACTTCTTTACAAAGGGCACTGATACCTGTTTTGCTTCTGAAGAGCGCAAATTTCTTCTAGGAACATACCACTGGAAGTTCAGTTTCAGCTGAAGGGGTCCGTAGCCTTGGAGGTATTAGTGGACAACACACAGAGATTTTAAACGGACGCGTATTTTCACAGGCAGCCAGTGGAGGTTTTTAATTTCAGCTGAGATAGAAACATGCTTTGGTGTGCCAGTGAGTAGTCTGGCTGCTGCTTTCTGCAGCAATTGAAGTCTTTTCATGAGCCCTTCCTGGATATTGAGGTAAAGGCTATTACAATACTCCAGTTTGGACATGACCAAGGCAGTGATGACCGTTTGTTGGCTGTCTTTAGGAAGGAACGGCATAATCTTCTTGCAAGATTTCAAAGTGTAAGACGTTGCAGAGACCACCGCGTTCACCTGATCCTTAAAATTTAGCTTATTATCTATATAGACTCCTAAGTTCTTTACCTTCCTTATCTTAATCGGAAAAAGGGCCCATTGTATCCGGCCACCACGCTGGAGACCAAAAGGCCGGGTTGTTGCCAAACAAAACCACCTACCACTTACCGGAATAAAGCTTAAGGCAGTTTTGGGTCATCCAGTTACCCACAGTTGTCATACAGTCCGGGAAGCGGGTTGCCGCTTCCTGTATTCCATCAGGTAGCAGTGACACTACAATTTGAGTGTCATCTGCATATGAAGTTAGCTTAAAACCAAAGGATTCAATCAAGGGAGCAAGTTGGGAAACATAAATATTAAAAAGAGTCGGAATGATGGTGACCCCTGTGAAACTCCAAAGGGCAACGTAAAAGGTTTTGCAGTGAACCCCCAAGTGACACAGTCTGAACTCTCTCGGATAGGAAGGATTTGAGCAGCTTCCAGGTGGTACCCTTGGCCCCAATCTCCTGCAGCATGTCCATCAAAATTCTGTGGTGGACAGTATCAAAGGCCGCAGAGAGATCTAACATTATCATGGCTGCTCTTTCTCCCTGATCCAATATGGTCTTGATTTCTTCAGTGGATTTGAGGAGAGCGGAGTTCGTGCTGTGTCCCCCCCGAAATCCATATTGGGTGGGGTCCAAAATCTGGGAATCTTGTTTTTTCAATGTTTTTTGCAGGAAGTGAAAGTATGGAAATTGGTCTGAAATTGTTGGAATCTTTATAATCTAGATTGGGTTTCTTCAGAAGGGGTACCATAGATGCTCTTTTCCATGTTTTCAGGAATATAACCTTCCTCAAACACAGCATTAAAGATGAATGTTAGAGTGAAAGCATCGGGCTCTAAAGCTAGTTTGAGTATTGACAATGGGCATGGATCACAAGGTGAGCCCGATTTTGCTATCATAATCATTTTAGAAATATCTGTGACATTCACTGGGTCAAATTTATTAAACTGTGGAAATAAGCTAAGTGTCGGCTAGTATCTGCTTCATCAGATGGCCGGATCTTTACATTGGGGCCTGTGAGAGTAGAAAAGATAGCCTCAACTTTATTGAAAAATAATGTAGCTATGTTGTCACGGAGTTCTTGGCTTGCAATGATCGGCTGAATGCTGCTAGTTACAGTGGGCACACCTCGCTGGTATGTCGTCACTTAGAGCCTTTTGCCTGCAAATTTTGTGTTTTAATATTGTTTTTAAAAACTGTACTCACTTGAATTTTTGATCTCCCGGCCCGGTCCAACGCGGCAAGTGCCGTTTGATCGGAGGGCCCTGGGAGCAGCACGCACAACTTCCAGCTCGGTCAGCGGTCTAGTTGTCCCGCCACCATCACTACTTAGGTGGAAACAAATGCGCACGCAAGCGGATGCGCCAAAGGCAAGCCTGTCTGATCCCGTCCGCGCCTGGACCCGACCCAGGCCGCCCCCCAGCCCTCTGCCCTCAAACCATAAGAAATTTAGCTATTCACGACCGGAACTGTTAAAACTGCGCCCACAACCTAAAAAAGGATTGTAATTGTATGATACTTGTAACGACTCCACAATACAAGAACTATCCCAAGAGCCCTCATAAATGCACGATCACTGTGTAAACACAAATACGAAATAGCAGACCTACTAGTTGATCACAATCTTGATTTGCTTTTCATAACCAAAACATGGACAGATCCTTCCTCAGGACCTGATCTTACAGTGGCCACCCCCTGAGGGCTACACTGCTGTAAGAGAGAATAGATTACACCCGAAAGGAGGTGGGATGGTGATAATCCATCGCAGCAAATTTATAACTAAAATTGACCCAATTCCATCATTGACCTGTGAAGCAATTTACTTCACCATTCAACTTACCCCCGCCCATACTTTCAAAGGCACTCTTTCCTACCGTCCTCCTGGTTCTAAAACCTAATTCCTCTCTACGCTAAGCCAATTGGTAGAACCTATAGCAGTTGAACAAACCTATACAATTTTAGGGGATTTCATTTTTCACCTGGAAAATCAGTCTAATAAAGATACTAACACACTACTTTTAGACTTAGAAGCAATAGGCCTATCACAACAGGTTCATAGTGCTACACATAAAGCTGGTCATATCTTGGATGGCTTTCTTCCAATTCACAAGAAATCCACTTAAAAGACATTCTTCCGGTGATCAGGACGGACCATCATGTAATTACATTTGATATCTTCATTAATATCAAGTCCCCCATGATTAGGCCCAATAACCTACCTGTGGTATTCAAAGCCTGGAAAAGCATTGACAATCAACCACTCAAGGAACAACTGTCCTCCACCCAACGAGAGGTCCCTTCGAATCCTAACACAGCGTCAGCAATTTATGAAAAGTGGCTGCATGAGGCATTTAATAGGCTGGTTCCTAACAATATTTTTTCTAAAAATCGGCAATCTCCATCCGCCCCGTGGTTCTCTGAATCTCTCAGGGAACAAAATAAACTGTGTAGAAACAGGGAAAAACAATGGCGTAAATCTTACACCAAGTAGGAGAAACTCTAATCGCACAGGAAAAAAAGGAACTACTATGTCGCACAGATTGAAGCTACGAAAATCTCCAACAAGCAACTCTTCCAAGTAGTCACCGTACTATCTGGTTCCGCATCTACAGCTGCTCCTACAACCTCTCAGTCACTGTGCGACTCCTTAGCGTACTATTTTTTTGAAAAAGTAAATAACATCTATTCAAAATTTGCATCCCTGACCAACCCCATAGACCTGCCTCTCATAAAAGCAGCCCCTGACCATACGCTAGCACAATTCAAAAACCCAACACCAGACCAGATTATCAACATAATGTCCTCCGTGAAATCAGGTTCAGCCAATGATCCTTGCCCTCCTGCTGTGCTTAATCAATTCTCTGAACAAGTGGCACCTATCTCGGCTAACATTTTTAATGCTATGCTCTCTTCCAGCATATATCCAACTTCCTGGAAGAAAACCATCCTGAAACCTTTACTAAAAAATCCTAATTTGTACCTGAAAAACACCAATAACTACAGGCCCATAGCCAGCCGACCATTTCCGGTTTAAATCGTAAAGAAGGTAATGAATACACAACTCTTGAAGTTCATAGAAGATTATCATCTTCTAGACGATACTCAATTTGGTTTCTGCAGAGGGCATGGAACTGAAACCGCGCTTATTAAGGCATCGGAAGACATTGGAACCATCCTGGACCAGGGTGGAGTGGCAGTCCTCATTTTGCTTGACCTTTCAGCCGCTTTTTGACATGGTTGATCACTCCATCTTGATCGACTGTGTCACTAAAATGGATATTCAGCTTAAAGCACGAGACCTGCTGTCATCTTTTCCCACCTCAGGCACTCAGTCGGTAAACCTGGGCACTTTCCATTCCACCCAACTGGCCCTCCCGTGCGGTGTACCGCAAGGCTCATCGCAGAGTTCGACGCTCTTTAACATCTATGTGTTGGACTTAGCGAGAATCATCAAATCACACAGGATCGGCGTTACATCTTATGCCGATGATATCCAATTGGTACTGGCAATAAACAACAACAGTGACAAGGTGGCAGCTGAATTCCAAGAGGGCATGCTGGCCATCAGTAGCTGGATGGCCAGCAATTGCCTTAAGTTGAACTCTGACAAAACAGAGGTCATGACAATTGGCAACTTGTCTCATGCCTGGTCTCAGTCCTGGTGGCCTCCTACTCTGCCCCCAATCCCAGTCACTAAGGGCAGGAATCTGGACGTCATATTTGAGGATAGATTGACCTTTGTACATCATGCCAACTCAGTCAGTACTCAGGTCTTATCCTCTATAGTCTATTGTAAATGCATAAAATAAGGTCACGCAAAAGTTACAATCTGTCCAGAACGTCGCGTCCAGAATGTTATCCAGAACTCCCAAGTTCAAGCCAATTTCTCATGTTCTCAAGCAGTATCTTTGGCTCTCGGTGAAAAATCGCATTACATTCAAGGCTTTGTGCATTGCCTTTAAGGCCATGCGTAACTTTGGGCCTCAATTTCTAATAAAGGAGTTAGCCATGTACACTCCTAAGAGGGCCCTTGGCTCTGCCACTGCGCTTCTGATGAAGGTTCCTCGAGTCAAAACTGCTACATGGGGCGATAAGCGATTTATCATCTCCACAGCAAAACTTTGGAATTCACTTCTGCTATACATCAGATCATGCCAATCTTTACTAACCTTCTGAAAAATGTCTAACACCTAGTTATTCAACCAATAACTCATCTCACCAGCATTCTGATGTCCGCAGCGCTGAGACACCCTCAGGTATTTGAGCGCTTTATAAATCTCAAAAATAAATAAATAAACCATCCGGCTCCCCAGTGTATTTGATACAGAATCACAGCTGGATTTGGTACTACTGAGCAATATGGGACGACAATCTTATTAATTTTACGGAGGTCTTAGACCACCCTGTACTTTCCGTTTAGTTTCTTTATGCCAATTATAGGTGAATTAAAAGGACTTCTCATTATTTCTTCCAGAATGCCTTGTTCAACCAAACACCCTATTTCTTGTGCAACTCCTGCTTTTATTTCGGGACTCATTTTGTATTGTCAAATATTTGGGTAAACTGCACCTTCTTTTACTGTCACTTTTATGGGATCAACATCTGCCATTAAGCCTTCTTCTTTACATGTAAAATCTAATACATCAGTATTCACAAAAGTTTTTAGTTCGCCTGGTAATTCTAGGCACATCTTTTTAACTTCTGTTTCTTGTGTGGCTAGCATCATTTTATACACTCCGTCTTCATCTGGAGTCTGAATTTCAACACCATTTGGTGTACAGAAAGTTGTGCAGTTCATTTTGCACAGTAAATCCCTTCCTAACAAGCTAACAGGGCTAGAATCGCACACTACAAATGTGTGCATTTATTGGAAGTTGCCAATACAGACTTCCAAAGGTTCTGTGACAGGGGTCCTAATTTGTTTATTAGAAACCCCCACTACTTGGATCGCTTCTCCCGAGAAGGGTAGGTTTGGGATGTCTGCTGCTCTCTCAGTAGAATGGGTAGCACCAGTGTCCAACAGAAAGGTAACATCATTTTCCTCCACTTTCCCTTCAATGTAAAGACCTGACTGATCTACTGGTAAGGATGTGCCAAGTACGCAATCCTCTTCCCCCCTCTGAGGCACCGTCAGTATGTATCAGCCTCGAAAAATGTGTCCTGTAAAAGAAACTGTGGTGTTAGCATATTTTTCATACCACTTCCATCCAAACTTTATTTGGGTTGACTAACAAAATCTGGCATAGGGGCTTGAGGTAACTTATTCTGTATTACCTGTTGCAGCTGTCTCATTGACCCCTCATTCTGCGTCTGTGGATTCAAATTTTGAATTTGGACATTATTATTCTGTATTAATTTACACTTGTTTCTCCAATGTCCCAATTTTCTGCACCCATGACAAGGAAACTTTTTCTTTGCCTCTTCTTTACTCATTTTCCTCTAGGTTTGCCCCCACTTCCTTCACCTTGGCCTTCCCCTCTTTTCTGATTATTTGCTTGCTGACTTAATTGAAGTTCCTGTTGTTCTGCCATTTCAACTCAAGCCCACATTACCTTTTCTTCTAATTTCTTTAGTTTATTATCGATTTTATCCTCACAGTACTTGGCATACTTGAGAATTTCGAACGGCAGGCTTTGCTTGCCAGCACAGTTTATGCTCTGTAATCGTTTGGGATATTTCAGGGTTTAGTCCAAACACAAAACGATAAATAAAATGTATCATGTCCTTATTATCAATGTTTTCTAAACCACTGAACTGTTGAAATACTTGCAAGAGGCGTTCATAATATGCATATACAGATTCATCTTTATTTTGGGTGGTTCTATCTATTTTTGTCCAATCGGTTTCTTTTGGAGGAATATATCCCTTTAAGTAAGTTATTACCTGATTATATTTTTTCATCACATCATCCGATGGTGCTCCTGTTTTAGGGTCTCTAGTGTATTCATCATTTGGCCAATCTACTGTAATTTTACACTGGGTCCATAAATCAGCTGGAACAACAATGTCAAACAATCTATATAAATCTTTTAACAGTACTTTCGACACCTTTACAAACCTTTCAACTTGTCGGTACCATTCTACAGGTTTTTCTATAAGCTTTGGGAAATCATTAGTAAATGATAAAATATCCTGTTGGGACCATGGGATATGTAAATAACCTTCTCCTGGCACTTCGCTCATCGGACACAACCTTTAGACTTTTTCTGCATCTTTTATTAAATACTCAGAAGATGTTTAATTTGCCTATGCTTCTTCCTTTTTCTTTGTCCATCTAACTTTCCATTTGTCTAAATCTCCCCATTTTTGCAACAACTACCACAATTCCTTTATCTGCAACTTTCGTCCTGACACATTCATGTTTTTTAAATCTTAATCAGAAAATTCAGCTCTATATGGTTTCTGTAATACCTTTGATTTACCAATGTCAATTCCCATTTCCAAAGCGAAATTCATTAACTTTTCATGGTATATTTTTATATTTCGAGTAATACTTCTGCATATGAACAATAATTCATCTTCATCAAATGAGTTCAGTTTGTCCAGTCCCACATTTCCCGCTACAATTTCTTCTAATTCCACCTTCAATTTGAATATGTCCAATACTTTTGACTGTGATTTTGGCTTCTCTATGTTTCGGGTCCATCTGCCTAATTCTTCTGGACTTACTACAGTTGCATGCCTCGTTCCTGAGGCTGTTTCAATCTGTACCTCTTTTGAACATGGGGGTGTAATTTTCCTGATCGAGTCAGTTACTGGTTCTTGTTCAGGCAAATTCATTAGGGAAATTGCCGACTCACATTGACTTGCTTGATCATTGATTAGGGTTTCTTATCTCGGCAGAACTATGGGTGTAGTCAGAATGGGAACTTTAGGATTAGCTTGCTTATCTCCATATAAAGGAACTACAGGACCTATTGTTACAGGTATTGTCAAAGCTTCAGGTCTTGTATTTAATTGGGAAATATTTTGAATTAATTCACTACGCTGTTTATTTAAAGCTTTCTTTTCTCTTTCTTGGAGTACCTTTTCAAATGAGGTTTCATGTATAACCTGCGGAACTAAAGGTGGTTGTAAGAACGGAGCACTAGGAGTAACCCTCTGAGTTTCTTCTTGGTAAGGTGGCAGATTTTTCATTACCAAGTCATCTAAATAATCATCATCCGAATCATCACTAGTGATTACATTTTTCGTTTTCTCTGTACTTTTACTTCCTGACGGTTCTTCCGTGGTAAAAACAGGATATAATTCTTCTACTAACATAGATTGTCTCCACCTTTTCATTTGCTTATTTCTTGTCTCTTTTGGAAATTTAGGGTAAAACTTACTCCAATTTCTGTCACATCTGGACTTGTCTCGCTCAAACGCCTCTGTCTCTCACTCCTCTAGAGCTTCATATTGCATTAATCTTCATCTGGGATCTAGCTTATTCATACGATTTCTTAAGTTATATACAATTCTTCCATTAAAGGTACCATGTTCAGGAAATGCCAAAATACCATCTTCTTTAGTGTACTCTATCCAGTTCTCTAACCACACACATGTGTGATAGCCCTTTTCTACCATCATGTATGATGCGGGCATATTAGGTGGTGGAATAATAATCCCTTCTCTGATGTTAATAATCTTGTATTTTTTTTAAATAATTCTTTATTCTACTGAAAAGCGACATCTTTCTTTTTACTCTGTACATGATATAAGGTCTTCCTCTAATTTGTTGTTCTCTCCCAAATCCTAAATATTTTCTACCAGGACGGTTTCCTGTAAATGCTGGATCTAAATGCCACATATACCGCTATTTAATTTGCATGAAAAAGTCAATTAATTCAATTGATTCGGTTTGTTTACTCTACAGAAATATTTCTCCAATACCATCGCGTCTCTTAATTTTAATGACCAATGAGGTTTAGACTTACAAGCTACGATAACCAATGATTGCGCGGCTTTTCTGTGATGTAAATCTCACTCTCTGCACTCACCCCTCCTTTACAATTATCTCACGGCTACACACCCGCTGTTTCTACGAATCCCAGGGCGGCTCTCTATGACGTCAGTGCAGCACCCGCGACTGACTCCCTCCTTTGCAAGGTAATACGATAATTCAATTTCTTTCAAATTTTAATTACACATTTCATTAATTTCCAACATCAAAACATTTGCTACTGTGCCTGATTGACTAAATTCAAAAGAAAAGACAATTTTCTTTCACAACGAGTAAACCTAATTCCGTCTACTCTTCAAGCACTGCGAGTAAAACAATCTTCCGAATACTCTTCACATAAGCAAAAAGAAACTGATACTCCTTCAGAATTACCCTTACTAGGTGATATAAGACCAAAGTTTCACCAACGATCTCCTTTGCTACCAATCACTCTCCCTTTTATACTAGAAAAAAAAACCCTAACTAGTGCTTCAAGTTTTACCTAATGTTACGCACCTATTCCTCAAGGCAAGTAACCTCACAGCAGTATGGCTTCTATTTACCAACCGCTTTCTTTATCCCGGGATATTCCAGACAACAACAGCACGAGCGGATATTGGTTAGTACATAAATCAATAATCAATATTCAATACACAACTAGCTACCTATTTTAACTAATCCCTAACCATCATACTGCTACCAGAAAAGTATACTGATAGAGCGTGCAGGGACCAACTAGCTCAGTTTTAACATACTCACCAGGGCCCATAAAACATTCACACTCTGAACTAGTAGTCCTGCCTAATTGATTACTAATTTTAATCACCCTATCAGTACTTTGAGTCTTTTTAGGACTTATACCTGTAAACCATGACTTATCAAACCTTGTCACCTTTGCTATAAGTCCTGGGGATTAAAAAAGGAAGTTGAGTTGAAATAGGCAGTATTTTAAACACATTTACTTTTCCTGTAATAACCACAGACTCAGGAAGATGTTTTAGAAGATTTATCTATGAAAGATTCTCGGAGTCAAAATGAGAAAGCCACAATCTTGTGACTATGAATTTTACAAGTAAGAATATAACCAGTAGGACATAAAAATTGTAAGAAATCACTGTAACACCTTTAAACATTGGTACCTGGAAGGGTGAGAAAGGGAAATAGCACAAGGACATACAACATAGATTATATTTACCTAGAATGGTGCAATGACCAATCCTGGTTACGGGCTGGGGCAAAAAGACAAGGTCCAGGCTCTCGACTAATCAGGTGCCCACGGAACAAGACAGGTGAAAATCAGGACAGGTGACCTCCTCTAAGTGCAACACCAGCGTCACACCCCTCTGTAGGATAAGCCAATTAGTACCGCAATTGGGTAATCAATTCTTCTGACAGAGTGCTTCTCCAGCACCTCTGCTCTCGATCGCCTATTGAGTGTGTTGGGTCAGTGACTGGTCAGCTATTCGGACAGGTCGGACAATTTCTCTATCTAAACCTACGTTAGTTATACTATTTTGAGGGCAATGTACCACCCCTAAATGTTGGAAATCAATGTGTTCCCCTTTAGAGATTGGTTGGAAAGACGAGGAGAGGTCGTCACACCATACTAAGATGAAATCATCTAAATTGACTTGAATTGATCAAGTTCCCACCCACAATTTACTTTCTCACGTCTTTATTCCACCCAGCAATATTGGCATACAAATTATATACATTGTATTTATTTGGGATTCTTGCTTCCTCTTTAGAGGTCAGTAGAGCGGTTTTCCAGGAACATCGTGGGTAAGAAGGGTGTTGGCAGCTATTCAATGCCAATGCTTCAGCAATTTCAGAGTTTGAGTGCGGTTGCGCAGCATCGCCCAACATGGAGGATGTGACAGCATTCAGACCCAAAGTACGAGCTATCAACAAAATCAAAGAGAAATATATTAGAATACAAAAATAAATGAATGCACTGTATACCTCTTATCTCTTTTCTAATCCCATTACTTAATTTTAACTTTTGCATTAATGGTTAGGCAAGACGAACAAGCTTAGTACAAGCTGCAGCATAAGCGTGAGCATGTGAGGTTTGAGGTAGATATTTCTGGCACTAGAGAGCAGAAGCAAGAAAATCTCTCCATAGCAGAGATACGTCATACCACGTAGATGTGGCAGACGCAGGCGTAGTACAGTTTCCGCGTTTTCGGCAGCCATTTTAGGACATTCGAGTTTATGTTAGTAAAAGCACATAGAAAAGCTTTCCCTAGATACTAGAAATGTCTTGAAATGCAAATTTTTAATAAACGAAACATGTTGGTTAATATGTTATAAGTTATTTCTAGAGGGTTGAGTACAAGCAAGTTTCTGTACGTATGAAACCTTGCTCCATCAACTGTTTTAAACAGTTCCTTCATGGAATTCTTCGCCAGATTAATTTTGTTTCTGAAGAACTCTTGCGTGCTGGCCATGGCTGACCTGTGCAACCAAATGCCACTAAAAAAACACTCTTCCCCATGCAATCAGTACACACAAAGAAGGCCGCCCTGTGGGTGACATGGCCATCCAAATAACCTGCCAATATTTTCATTTGCTGGAGACTCCAATCGCTTATCTGCTTTAATTTGAAGTTTATTTTCAACAGGATAGTAATTTTACAGTACTATTTTGGTGGGGGATTTAGGGGACAACAACTTTTGCTTTTCTGACCAAAAATCCCAATGAATGTGCCCCGGTGCATGTTAGGTACATCACAAGCTGTCTTAATAGCTATGTACATTATCCTCGTAGGTCTTTCTCAGATGTTTCATCATGTATTCATACTTGGGTCTTTATATTCTGATCTCCACCAACAAATGGCTTAAAACCTCTATCAGTTATTCAAATTGTCCTGAGGGAGGAGGCCCTGGGAAACCTGCATCCTCAATGTCTTGTAACTTTCCATATCCAGCATCATGGCCCATGCCTTTACTCCATACCCATTTCCTCTGCCTAGCTACATACAGTGTTCTGTGCTCCTCAGTAAGATTTATACCAATTAACAATAGTTCAGTTGCATGTCAGGCATCAATGGAATGTTAGACTTTCATGTCAGCGAGGCCTGCTGGCTCGCTCAAACTTTAATTCTCTTTTTATTTAATTCTCTTTTAAATGTTATTCTTTTTGTTGTTTTTAAAGTGAGTACTATCAAGCTCTTTGATGATAACACATGTTTTTTGATAGAGCTAAGAAGATGCAAGAGCAAACCTGTGAATATAAGCCATTTAAAACATAAGTTATTAATTCAAAAAACTATAAGAGAAGCACAATATATTAACCTCGAAATTAAATTAAACTAACACTGGGGTTTGGGCAATAATATTCAAAATCCAAACAGATGATTAACAAAATAACTACAATGAACCACTGCGTCTCTCTGATAACAATATTGTTCCATCACTAGGCATGATGTGCATGCTCATGTTTTTCTTTATGGTGGTTTTGAAAGAGTAAGCGTGAGTATTTTTAGGGTGTGACGCTCCGGACTGCATGCTTTCATAAACTTCTTTGTCATTACTGTCGTTGAATGAAATAAAACATAGGATGTCTGGGGCCATTTGATACAGAATTTCACAGTTCCTGAAGAGAATATGGTCCTTCCTTAACCCAAAACATTAAGGACCCATACCTGCTTTTGGAAAGCAAGGCTAATCGGCGTTGCCAATGCTTGTTTCGTTTTACTTCAATAGACTTTGAATTCTCCTAGTAGTCAGAGCGTTCTCAAGAGTGATAGTTTTCTCTCAAGGAACAGAGATGCTGTGTAGTAGGTCATTATTTTACCGTGCTAGACATTAAGTATGCAGTAATGACACTCGGGGTGACCGTTTACGATCTATTAATCTCTGCTGCCGCCATGATGGAAAGCTAGGCCCATATTTTATAACAGCTGGAAAGATAACATCATGAATATAAATGACAGAGATAGCTTTACAGTGTTTCTGAAGACATTTTTAAAGTGAAAAGCAAGATAATTTAAATAAAGTATAAAAGTTTAGTTCTGCGAACATTCTGAAAAAGCTTATATTCAAAAACCTAATACATGTCTGATGAACACCAGTGACATTCAGAGATAAAAGAGGTAACTCGGAGATCTGTAAGCTTGAGGTGGTTAATTAAGATGGTGGCATGGCCGTTGCACCCAATACAGTTATAAAAGTCTCAATGACGAGCAAAGATTTCAAAACCTTCTAAAGGCCACAAGATACTACGCTTTTCCTGTGCTAAAAGAAGTGTATTCTAGAGGCTTATTTAGCAGCAAGATGAGTCTGGTATCAACCAATCTATAGTAAACCCTAGAAAACACCAGCAGAATGGAAAAAAATAAATAAAACTCTTGAGGATTAAGAGGTGATCTACAACCAACAATTCTGCTACTAGATTCTTTCTTTAAGCAGCATCAGAGGGAGGAAGATTCCTCTCCCACCTCGCTGCCAAGACCTAGAACACCCTGCCTTTCCAACTCAGGCAATCACCGTCACTACCTAAATTCAGGAAGGACCTTTAGACCTGGCTCTTCGACTGAACCACATCGCTTTAGGAGGACCAGCTGTTCCCCAGTGCCTTGTGACCCTTAGGGAGGAGAGAGTCACGCTTTACAAGTAACCCTATTGGTTGATTGAGTGATGTAGTAATCTGGCACAGTATAGAAAGGCTGGGTCTAATTAGAGCTGGTGGTTGCAGATGGCGTCCACCGACAGTCATTTTTGCAGCCCAACACTTAGAATTAATCATCAGATTTTTACCCAGAGAAGTAGAGAGAAAAACAAACAAAGAATAGAAGGGCAGAAGGGGAAAGGGGAAGACAGATCCAACGCAACAAAGGGAAAATAGCCTGCAAGATTGAGATAAAGGACCAGGGAGTGTCTGGTAGTAAATTAAAGAGGCATCAGGCGGAATCAAGACTACGTTGCCTTGGTAATCAGCATGTTGACATTCAGCAGTGCTAGCTGGAGGCTTCTCAGCAAAACTTTGGGCCCAGCACTTATTCTTTTACAAATTAAACACTGCGGGATGGACATCCACAAGCATCAGCAGAACCCCTGACTCATTAATAATAATGATTCAAAATTCTATCTTCAAATCCATGTGAATGGCTGGAAATGCAGCTATGGAAGTCTGCAAGGAGCAGACCAGCATTCAAATTCAGAAAACTGCAGTCACTGTTGCCTGGCTCTTTAAACGAAGAGAGATTTCAATGAAAGAAACTGAGCGTACACGTCACAATCCTATGGGCTGCTATCTGCCAGTGCTTAATTTGAGCTGTTGGTTTCCAGTGCTCAGCACCAGCACATAATTATCAACACCAGCTTTTTATGAGCGCTTTTTATGAGTGCGAGTACCAGTTAAGGACTGATAGTGTGCCATGTTATTCTGAAAATTGTAGGGGTGAGTCATAATCATGGGTAGTCTGCACCCACATATTTAGAGGACCGTATTAATGTGTGAACATTAGAAATGTAGTACTAAACCTAGCATATTGCAAAATGTAGGAGTGCTTATGTCCTTTGAAGACTAATGTAGTGCTTTAGCCGAGAATATGCCTTAAGTAACACAGAAATTATTGCTTCACGTATAAAATGATGCATTAGAATTAAACGTGCACCATATTAAAGTTTGCACGTGTAGGTTTGCTTATTCATGAAATGAAATGCAATGCTTTAAGATGCAATGCTTTAAGATGATATTGAATGTAATGCTTATAATGTAGTGTTAGAAATGCGTGTTTAAATGTGTAAAAAGGGCTAGTTATATGAAAGTGGCAGTAGAGGCCTAATTAGGATTTTTAGGTTGTCTGAAAACTGTAGGCCTGAAATGTATTTTCCTTGGGAAGTCTCCTTTTTCACAGTCGAATTTTGGATTGTAGACCTGTGTGCGTGCAAGGTTGATTTGGTCACAGACTTTCTATTGTAGGTGCAAGGACGCAAGTCTCGTTAGGCAGAATAACACTTTGTTTTAGGAGTTAGGATGGTAGAGTCAATGGTCGTGGGAGTGAGAAGGAATGTCAAAACGATACTTCTAGCGGAGAAGGTGCCTGGGATCCAAGGACACACCAACGGTTTTGGATAAAGTTGGAGTTTTGACGGAAAAATACAGGAGAGAAGACCTGCCTGAAGGGGTGTGTTTTAGGGGGTGTTTACGTTTTTGGGCATTTTGTATTAGGGACAGTACCCCCGAGGATGGAGCAGAAGAGGAGCAGACGAGGACTAGGGCAAAGAGAGGAGGACTAGAGGGGAAGCAAGAAGGAGCATCTTAGAACGAGCTCTGTAGCTTAGACTACTTACCTATGTAAAGTGAGTGTACTTCTGAGGAAGTCTTCACTGCTGACACATTTTCTCTTGCCTGGGAGGGATGCTAAGTAGGGATGTCAACTTAGAGTCAGTGTAGGGACAGAATAACATTATTTTTTTCCTTTGAGTAGATGCGGTCCACTTTCCAAGTAGGAACTGTCATAGTTTCCCTGATGCTTTTGGAACTGACTTGGATATTAATCTTCAGTCGCTTGAGACTCCTGCGTAGGATTACAGGATGTTGAGCCAACACCAAGACTCGAACCTGGTTCCCCAGCTCTGAAGTCGGCAGCTCTGGCCATTACACCACATCCTGTCCCCACTTTCATGGTTAGTAGTTGATGTTGTTTTAGGTGGCGCTAACAGGAGAAATGGGCTGCCTCCTGACTAGAGCTGTGGCACTTCATTTTTTACAAATTAACCACTGCTGTCTGCTCCATATTAATGTCTTTAGAAGCTCACAGAAGCTGTAACAAACCATTAATAAATATCACTGGGAGTTGCAAAGAAGTGGGGACACAGTTTCCTGCTCGTGGACATTAAGAACCACAAAACTAACTGTGACTTGCTATGTGAATAGAAATGTGGCACTCACAAAGCCTATTACAGAGTGTAAATACGTCGGGTGTCATATTTAGAAGTTATTTGAATTTCTGATGTCACCCTGTTGAAAGGATGATCAGAACACATATAGATACCACATCTTCAGTAATTTGTCATTTTAATTAGATAGGAACTGATGTACACAGCCATTTAGTGGCTCCAAAAGCCTGCGATTCACACATTTAAAGGGTTTGTAACTGCAAATGACTTTTTAAAATGTACGGAACCCCATTTGTGATTTAGCAACAGGTTACTGAATTGTTCAATAGATTTAGAAATGCATTCAATTTGGAAAGGGCTAGTTCAGGGCATCTCTTTCAAATTATGATTTCTAAATGGTATGGTGTGATTCAGTGGTTTGTGAGTGCAATTTTGGTTGCAAATCATTGATAGGTTACAGACTCCACAAAGGAGCTGGCAACCCATTTACAAAGAGGAAGGGGTCCTTCTGCTCTGATAAAGAAAAAAATTATGTTTGGTAGGAAGTGGGGAGTGGTCCATTGGACCGCTGGCAACTCTTAAGCATATTATTTTGAAAAGGTAAATCTTTTCTTCAAATGCAGACCCATTTCCTTTAAGGAAAACAGACTCCATAAACAAATTACTATATTTAAATGCATTCACAGATATGGTGGTCAGCTGGTTGCATTTAATTAAAGTAAATGTCTTTAATGCAGTATGTTTTCCTCAAAGAAAAGCAGGTTACTATCCAGGTGATGTGTCCAGTCAATAGTAATTTGATGAGGTAGGTTGAATTGCATATTAAACCCTAAAGCCCTATGGAATGCTGTGAATGCTACTACAAGAGTTGATATGACCACCAACTAATCATTCTACCATACAAACATAATAGTGATCCATAAAAAGACAAGCTCTCATTAGATACCATAAACTATAGACTAATTTCACAACTCAATACAGACTTCAACGTTTCTGCAAGAATCCTTACAAAGACAATGGAAAGAATAACCCTGTACCTAATTTACCTGTCTCTGACCGGGTTTGTTCCAGGCAAATTAGTGGCACATAGTACTAGACTATTTGCTAATGTTAAAGAAAGAGTTGCTCATATCTGACCATGCAGAACTCATCATGGCCTTAGACCCCGAGAAGGCCTTTGATCAAGTTAAATGAGCCTACCTGAAATCAGCGATACAGAAGTACAACTTAGGGCCTAATTCTGATGCTGTTAGGAAGGTCTCTAAACAGCATTTGAGCCTTCCAAATTGGATTGGGAACATGTCTTTTCGACCGACTCAGAAAGGTTTCCGACCGACTGAGTATGATGTGAGTTAGGTCTTAGAAATATCTCAATCCCAACCTGACGGCATTTGGAACGAGCCGTACGGAGCAGAATCATACATCTCTACGAGCCAAGTTTCCGAACAACCGAGTACGATGCTAGATCTGGACAGCCTAGGGAGAGGTGTGGCGCCGCAGCCAGGGTGACTGACTCCGGAATCTGGTGATCATGGTTCGATCCCCTGGGCTGGCGGCAGATTAACCCAGCACCATGTGACTCTGGGCAATAGCTTGCTTAATCTTCCCGACGGTCCCCAGTGTCTAGAGACCCTAACGGGTGATGGTTCGTGCTTTACAAATGTGGATTATTATTTCTGACTCAAATCAGCAGTCGGAATTAGACTTTGGGGCCCATAGTGGCACCCCCTGCACACAGAGCCTTCCCAATCAGGCCTGTGGGGGGGTACCAATGGGTCTCCCCATACCAGCCATGCACAGGGTGGTGGGCACCCGGCAGGGTGCTCGATTTTCCCCAGCCACCCCTTTCTTCAATGGCAGCCAATGCATTTGATCAGAACAAAGGCTCCCATCGAAGTCAATGGGAGTCCAACCAATTTGTATCTGGAAGCATCCGGATGAATCGTACTCGGTCGGTTGTGTGGAGAAGTGTGGCTCAGGTGTTAGAGGCGGCAGACCCGGAAGCTGAGATCGGCCCTGGACCAGGGTTCAATTCTCTGCCTCGGCGGGTCTTGGGCTCGAAAATTCCACGGACTCGATAATTCTCGCTCCGGTGCCTTCTCGACTCACGGGTTCACACTCTGCGACTCTGGGTGAAGGACTGGGTTCTTTTGGACCCAGCGGTGCCAGGGCACAACACCTGAAACCTTCGTGGGTAACCTGTTCCGGCGTACAAGTCACAGAGACACGGGACACTTCCTTCGGCGTCAAAGAGTCAAGGTTTATTTACTGCAGGGAACACAGAAATCACGGCAAGTACAACGCGTGCTACTTGTGGAGACTGCTTCAAATTGGTTATGTGGATCGCTCCTTTTATACAGTTTTTACCCATAGGCTAACATTGAACACAAAGGTTTACAACTCAGTTCCCACATCTAGCTCCCAGAGGGGTCGCTTTGGTCGCTTTGAAACACATAAGGTCCGGAACATAAGTGCGGAAACATTTGGCGGTTCCCAACTGTAAAAACCCATCTTCCCACCATTAGCAAATTCCAATCAGCAATCAAGTAGATCGAAACAGGAACGAAGACAGGTGCAGAGGAAGACGGAGACAGTGGGGAGATCGGAAAGGGTGTAAAAGGGGAGGTGTCGGGAAACACGAGATACAGGCATCAAAGGGACGTGCCTAATGAGATGCACGGCTGAGACAATAAGTCCGTGCGGCAAGATGAGCCTCGAGCGGCACCACCTGCCTTAGAGTAGCAACCCCCTCGTCATAAAGACACTTTCAAAGGACATGTGTCTTCCGCAAATATCTTGGGAGTCCCAGGGTCGCGAAGCGGACAGCGTCCGTTCGCTGACTACTTGAGGGCAAGAGACAAAATGGATGCCGTATCTAAGATGGAACCCGTGGGTACAGATGAAAAAAAAAAAAAGCCCACGTAACAAACGAACGGTTTAAGTTAGCACAGCGAAACTGCGCACACTTACTAAACTCGTCATTTGCGGTTCATAGATACCAGACTCGACCATATTCGTACGAGTTGGAAACACCACTTACAATTGTCACGGAACCTCAGACGCTCCTTTTGCCCTCATGTAGGCAAGCACTAGTCGGAATCATATTCGATATTCATCAGACCATCAAGATGTCGTTGTAGCATAGCCTTGTCCAACCGAGTCCCCTTGGTAACAGGTAGTTGTCTCATACACGTTGTAGCACAGAGGCCACATAAGGCAGGACCACACTGCACACAAAGGCAACACGTGAACAGGAACACTACCACAACTCCGATGATCATCAGAATCTTCCAACCCCAAGTCGACATCAGGCCCCAAAACCAACCGAGTAGCGTCCAATCCCCTGCATCCACGTGTATGGATTCGGAGATCTTATGCAACTTCGAGATGGCTTCATAGACAGTAGGAGCATTATCAGGTATGAAAATGCAACAGCTCGAATGGATCACTTTACATACCCCACCGCGATCTGCCAAGACGACATCTAAAACCATACGGTTTTGTAACGTCATAAGTCTCTCCGCCTGAAGTTCTGTGGTGATATTACCAAGGGCACTGGCAGTAACATTAGCTGTCGATTCTACCACTCGAGTCAAATGTCTCAGGTTCCTACTATTAACCATAGGTCCCCAAAACGGGAGGAAACCCTTGAAAAAGTCTCCTGCCTCTTGACCGGCAGTATCCTCTTCGCTAATTACGCCTCGTACAACTCTAGTCTTATGGTAATCGGCATCTACAGTGAACGTCGGAGGCAACAGATTTGCAACAAAACATGAGCCCATGAAGTCTAAGGGCAACCATGTGTATGCACGATCATGACAGATGAAGTACGTACCCTTGGCAGCCAGAAACACAGGGGTCGGGGACATTGGCAGAACGTAACTTTCAATGCAAGCACTTACTCCAAGTGAGGCTTGCGAACCACGACCCACAAGACAAAGATTACCAGTGTGGGGTACGACCCATATTGGAGGCGAGCTTTTAAGCTGCTTTTCATTAGCGAACATACTATATTCCCCTCTACTCAGGACCCTATAGGCTTGTACCTCTTCCTTAGGGATGAGAAAAGCATCATGGATCTCATCTTCCATATCCTCTATTGCCATCGATAGCACCCACTGGTACGAGGTAGGACCAGGTTTGGGGGAACGTTGTTCTGGAGTGGGGTGGAAACCTAGTGCGCTTCGAAGCATTGTTTGGAATGCTCGAGCCGACCCTTGGGAACTATACGGTAACACCAGATATGGAATTCCCTTACCCGTAGTATGTGGCATCAACCCACACACCCAACAATTAGTAGTGTTAACCACTAACTGATGCTGATGGAGGAGCTGGATAAAGGAATTGTTGCGGAATTCTACACGTCTAGCCTGTTCGTGTTCCGGTAAAATGTGAAAGGAATGGGGAGAAGCAGTAATAGCAGTAAGAGTAAGATTAGGGTAAGGAGTAGGAGTAGGGGTAGGAAGTAAAAAGTAAGACATAGCATAATACACCCCACCCGCCAAGAATGCAGAAGCAGTTAAGAACAATACAAACAATTGGAATACAAAACATTTAGTACGACTGAGTTTCTGCAGTTTGACTCTATACGCCTGAGCTCCTTCCAAATCGTTCAGCTTCGAAAATGCCATTTCCCTACGACCGTCCGCAACGTTTCTTGACGCACTTCGTTCTGTGCAGCAATGGTCAATTCCCAGGAGTTCCTAGGAACCGACGGCCTTTAACCTAGCGTCAAGACCTACTGTCCAGAAGGAAGTACGCGCGCGGCCCTACGGCCCTCAATACACAATATGTATTTATTTAGCACAATAATTCAGCTGTGGAAGGAAAAAGATACAAGGAAGAAGCTTGATGTATGTACAAAACAAATTTCAACGATACGAATGTTCAAAGTTGATCAGGGGAAACAAGGATATTACAGTTATCAATTTCAGCAAAGCAAGAAATTTTATTAGTCCTTAATGCGAGAACGCAAAGAATATCGATGTTTCCCGGGACGTGTCTGCTCGTCGAACAAAGGATCCGTTGAAGAGACAGCGTCCTGCTGATCAGTTTGTTGATTTGATCTTGAGTCTTTTGCTGACAATGTTCCAACAGTGGCTTTCTGCTGCGCTGAGTGTTCACCAACAAGCTGTGCGTCGCTAAAAGGTACAAACGCCGGCAATGTCTCTGCTTCTGTTGACGCAATGCCTTTCCTCACCCACGGGTCTGCCGGTAAAGGAATAGGGACTCGTTTACAATGGGTAGCATGTACCCAATTCTTCCGCCCCTCAAGACGAACGGCAGTCCTCGTGGCCAGGAGCACCTGGAAAGGTCCAACAAAACGGGGGTCCAGATTCTTCTTGCGTGAGAAATTACGGGTGACAACCCAATCACCGGGCTGGAGCTGGTGGCCTGGACCCTCCGTCTGCGTCGGCAAGGCGTCGTAAACCTGTTGATGAATTAACCTCAGTTTAGCAGTCAAGTCATGTAAGTAGTCAATCAACATCGGATACTCAAGATCAACAAATATACCTGGCCTAGGAACCCCCCACACATTCGCAGGACGGCCGAACACTATTTCATAGGGACTAAGCCCTATTCGGGAGTGTACAGTCGCCCTAGTTGACAGTAATGCTAGAGGCAAAGCGTCAGGCCACGAAAGTCCAGTCGTAGCCTGAATCTTCGCTAGCTTTAGTTTAAGGGTACCATTGTACCCTTCAACCAATCCAGCTGACTGGGGATGATTGGCGCTATGGAATTTCTGATTAATTCCAAGGCCCTTACACACATTCTTCATCACACTTCCAACAAACTCACTTCCGTTATCTGACCACACGACTCTAGGCATTCCATACCGAGGAAAGTATTCCTTCAGTAGGATTTTCGCAGTAGACAAAGCAGTATTGTCTTTGAGGGGATAGGCCTCGATCCATCGGGAGAATGCGCAAACCACAACCAAAACATATTTCAAGTTATTGCATCGCTCCATATGGATGAAGTCCAATTGAATCACCTCAAAGGGATACGAAGGAGGAGCAAAACTGCCAGGGGGAGTTGGGGTTCCTTTGCCAGGATTGTACATTATACACACCATACAATTCTTCACCAGACGTTCAGCACACTTTGTAATGCCATCATTCTTCCATACAGGCGACAACAACTTGCAAATGCCTTTCGCGCTGATATGTGCTAACCCATGTGCCATTGTCACAACGGCCAGCACATACGCATCAGGCAACATCCATCTTTTCTGATCCGACAAATCAATCCAACAACCATTCACATCCAACTTTCCCGTACTTTCTTTCCACTTCGTCTTTTCCGTATCGGTGGCCTCATTCTGAATTGCTTTCACGCTCTCTATAGTATTCTCACACATACTCGATTCTGTAGGCCACCTAACCGAACTCGTTACATACATTCGAGTGCTAAGGTTCCGGGCAGTCTCCTTAGCAATCTCATCTGCAAACGCGTTACCACGACCAACATCATCCGTTACTTTACGATGCGCACTACACTTAACAATCGCAACTTGAGCAGGCAAAGTCAATGCATCCAAAAGATCATTCACAAGCTGGCCATGCTGTATTTTCGTGCCGTGTGACGTCAAGAAACCACGCTCTCGCCACAATCGTCCAAAGCTATGCGCTACACCGAAAGCGTACTGGCTATCGGTGTACACATTCACACGCTTACCTTTCGCTAACACGCATGCTCTAGTAAGAGCAATCAGCTCTGCAGCTTGGGCAGAATTCTGATTCAACCTCGCAGTCTCAACAACAGTATTCAACGTCACAACAGCATAGGCAGTAGTCACATCACCATTCGGCAATTTAAAACATGACCCATCCACATACAAAGTGCCGTCAGGGTCTTCCAATGGGGTGTTTTTAAGGTCCACTCGACCTTTTGTTTCCTCTTCTGTACGCAAGTAGCAGTCATGTTCTGTTACTGCATCTGACTCTGCACTAATCGGTAACAAAGTTGCCGGATTCAGGACATTACAACGTTTTATTTGAATGTGGCTTGCCAAAAGCGTCAATTCGTACCCAGACAACCTCGCACTCGTCAAGTGCTGAGTTTTCGTTCGATTCAAAAGAGTATCGACTGCATGCGGAACCATCACCGTAAGCGTATTATCCATGACCAATCCTGCTGATTGTCGGATGGAGACCGCAGCTGCCGCAGTTGCTCTCAAACAACTCGGCAATGCTCTAGCTACTGGGTCTAAGGTCGAGGAAAAATATGCACATGGACGTTGCTTATCACCAAAAGGTTGCGTTAAGACACTCAACGCACAGCCTTCTCTCTCGTGAACATATAACGTGAACGGTTTGCTGTAATCAGGGGTACCTAACACAGGAGCCGAACACAATGAATCACGTAGTTCAGAAAAACTTTTCTGACATTCTTCCGTCCATGGTAAAGGAGTTGAAACATCCTTGCACGTAAGAGCCACCAATGGTTTCGCTAGCAATGAAAAATTTGGAATCCACTGCCTACAGTACGACGTGATACCTAGAAAGGCACGCACATCTCTTTGGGTTTTTGGCACAGCCATTCGCGCAATCGCTGCAATTCTCTCTGGGGTCAATCTCCTTCCCTCCTTTGACAATAAGTGACCTAGATAGGTTACTTCTTGACAACAATATTGGAGTTTAGAAGGTGACACCTTGTGATTCAACTCACAGAGATGTTGCAGCAACGACACCGTAGCAATTTTGCAAATGTCCTGAGTATCAGCAGCCACCAATAAGTCGTCGACATATTGAATTAAGGCCGCACCAACCGGCAACCTAAACGCATCCAGTTGACCCTTCAAGGCTTGACTGTAAATAGACGGACTTTCACAGTAGCCCTGAGGAGCGCGTTTGAACCGGAAGCTACGTCCACCAAGAGAGAAACCGAAAAGGTCCCTGCTCTCTTCGGCGATCGGGATGCTGAAAAAGGCGTTTTTCAAGTCAATCACCGAAAACCATGATGCAGTAGCTGGAATCAGAGTCAGTAGCGCCGTGATGTCAGGCACAACAGGGAATTGAGGAACCACAATTTTATTCACCTCCCGTAAATCGATAACAAAACGATAAACAGGCGGTTTGGTAGGATCAGTACGTTTAAGAATGGGCAGTACAGGGCTATTGCACACGTTTCCCCGAGTCTCCTCAATAACATCTTTCTCGATCAAATCATAGATGATCGCTAACAAAGCTCGTTCCCCATCAAGGGAGATACGGTATTGGGGAATACGCGGCAATCGCACATTCGATTTCAACTGAACAACATAAGGGGAGATATCAAGTAGGCCCACATCATTTGGACCCGTCGCCCACAAAGACGCAGGAAGAGAATCCAATTCCGGTGGAAGCTTATCGAGAGACAAATACATGGGAGAGACTACTTTCTCCCCAAACGTAAGCTTTACACCCGCAGGAGAACAATACAAAGTTGCATACAAGCGTTTAAGCAAATCCAGACCCAAAAGATTTTCGCCACAACCAGTGGTCAAAATCAGTGGAGCTTCGAGCTCACGTGGCCCAATTTTAAGGGGCAAAGGGCGTGAAACTGGATTGCTAACGGGGGCGCCAGAGAATCCAACGGATACATTTGTTAAGCCAGACAAAGGTGCGCCAGGGAGTTTCGAATGCATAATGGAACTTTTCGCTGCACCAGTGTCCAACAGAAAAGGCTCAACGACGCCCGATGTAGCAACTGCGACGTAAGGCCCTCTCTGATCAACCGGAACTGATACCACTCCCTCTCCTTGTCTTCGGCTGTCCTAGTAATTACTGTCGTCAGTTCCCTGATCGACGTAATAATCGTCTACATTGTACTGCGCAGATCGTCCTTGCGATGATCCACGTTGGTCGAAACAGTTATTAGAATTTGATGAGTTGTCAGAGCGGTCGTTCTGAGCACCACGACCTCTACCACGTGATGCATTCTGTGAACCACCACGGCCTCCTCTAGACGAATTACCACTATTACGATCATTTAAAGCAGGACAATCAAATTTAATGTGTCCCTCCTGTCTACAATAAGCACATTGATTGTACCCCAACGAAGATCTGTTGAAAGAGGAATCATTACGCGACTGCGATCGATTCGATTGCGACTGTGATCTATTCTGCTGAGACGCATTCTGATTAGAACGCGGCGGGTATGCTTGTTGTAACAACACTTTAGTTTTCAGCTCTTTTGTCTTTTTATCAGCTCGGTCATTTTCTTCTTTCTCCCTATTTTCATAATATTGTGCCGTAGCCAGAATCTGAGCTGAGGTAGAAACGGCCCACGCACTCTCTGAATTCTTCAATTTATTGCACAAATCGGGCAATAAGTTCGATACAAATTTATCCACAAACAACCTCTGTCCACCCTCAGTACCCATATCCTGTCCACTATGATCAACAAATGTTTCCTCAAACCTCGTAAAGAAGTCTGAAACACTCTCATCTTTCTTTTGCTTACAGGCTGACAACTTGTCCCAATTTACCCTCATAGCTGGCATAAGCGTTTTCATTAATGTAATTATTCGCTGGGGAAGAAGTGCAATCAACTGATCGGGTTTAGCAGCAGCCACTTGTCCAGCGTCTGCCGCTGTAATGGCGGCCCAATCACCACCTAATTCATTTGTATGATCTTGATGACGAATCTTGGCCCATACCGGTTGCGGTACAACATTGCCAAACAACATGTCAATATCGGCAAGATTCATTACCGTAGCATCCACAAGCTGCGATAGTTCTTTGTAATACCCCGCAGGATTTTTGCGAGGATCAGGCAAAGTTTGTTTCACCTGAAGCACTTCAGATCGTTTCCATGGGAGATGTATCCATACTCTCTGGAAATGCGCCGCCACTGGCTGGGCAGCATTAGTGTTATCAGCCGGTATCCAAACCGGCGGAACTTCACGCATGGGATATTGGCCAGACTCGGATTGTTGGCGTTCAAGATCCTCAACAAACAGTGCGTGAGGAATAGGAGCGAGGCGAAAAGACAGCAACTGCTCAATAGCACGTCGGACATTAGTATCGACTATCAGTCCAGTTGCGAACTGAAGCCGAAGATTAGACAGGGCGGTCAACACCTCGTCAGGCGCAACAGCCGCTATCTGATCATGTAGGAGTTTACACATTTCGTCAAACACATATCTCTGAGTCGGTATGTTGAATTGACTAAACGTTTCAAGAACGACTCGGGGTGGATTTCTTTGCGGATTGTCCATCCAACCCATCGCCATATTGTATAGCGCAGCGCGTTCCCTATTACCAGGAAGCTGACTACGTCTCTGTGGTGGACCATCAGAACCAGCGGACCCAAAGACAGGTCCGAGCGACTGGAAAAAATTTGTCGCAATGGGAGAACTACGATTACGAGTAGAGGGACAAGAGTAAGACACAGAACTAACAAGAGGAGGAGTAGAAGCGTTAGCAACAACAGGAGTTAACAACACAGGAGCAGTAGCGCGAGCAGGAGTATGTGGAAGCGGAGGAGCAGTAGGAATAGAAACAGGCACAGGAGCAGGAACAGTCGGCAGAGCGGGTGCAGGTTGAGGAACGGGTGGAGGAATAACAGGTGGAAGAACAGGTACGGCAGGGACCACAGGAGCTGCGGTACCCTGTACGTACGGGGGTGGCGACTTCATAAGATAGGACATTAAAGGATCCTCAACTGCCTCTTCCTTCTTATCCGACTCCGTAGGCAAAACAGGATAACATTTATCTATGGTCATACGTTGCAACCTCTCAAACACTTCCTTATCCTTATCCTCCTTATCACGCTGAAACTGCTCAGCTTTCTTCACAATGGTAGCAACATTATCTCGCTCACTACGTTTATTCTGTCTGATCTCTTTCTGTCGGGCTTCTTTGCGCCACAACCGAAAGGCATCAAACATGGCCGGCCTAGATTTACGTTCGAACAACTTTATTTCCAAATTATCTAAGATCGACGCTTCGAAGCTACCGTGAGGTGGCCAACGAAGATCGCCGTCTTTCTTTGTATATTTTATCCAATAATCGTTAAAAGCAATCGGGCCTAGCCCATGTTTGCTATATAAGTCATAAGTAGGAGTTCCAACCGGAGGTATCGGACACGAGTCCTCCAGCAGGGAATCCGCACCACAAGGTCTACAACAACTGAACAAAGTACTGCGACCAGGCATCTTGCACACTAGCCGAGTTTCACAAACTTCAAGGGTTACGGGATTTACCAAGTCCCAGCAAGAACAAAAACCCTCGGTCTTTGGCGGCTGCAGTCGTCAAACAAATACAACAACAAAGTACGCTAGCAAAGTGTCACCGACAAAAACACTCACACAGCGTGTACAACAAAGCCACTAGTGTTTACAACAAAGACACTCGCTAAAGTGTCTACAACAAAAACACTCGCTAAAGTGTTTACAACCAAGGATTCTGGGAGCGACCCACAAATACTTAACTCAAAGATCAATGGCGTCCTCAGGAAGGCCCGTCAATCGTCTCGCTATACCAAGGTCTACGCCAGGCGCCAAAACAGGTCTACAGTCAGGGCAGCAGTCCGTCGCAGCCGTCAGGAGGCGGGAATCTTCGCGGGAAAAGTCTTCGGGCCACTTATTTCGACAACAGGATCGATGAAGCGGGGTGCACCTTCCCTCGGAGATTTCACACGAAGTTCCTCACGATCGTCGGGCTTGGACCGGTACCACTGATGCGGCCCCACGTTGGGCGCCAACTGAAGGACTGGGTTCTTTTGGACCCAGCGGTGCCAGGGCACAACACCTGAAACCTTCGTGGGTAACCTGTTCCGGCGTACAAGTCACAGAGACACGGGACACTTCCTTCGGCGTCAAAGAGTCAAGGTTTATTTACTGCAGGGAACACAGAAATCACGGCAAGTACAACGCGTGCTACTTGTGGAGACTGCTTCAAATTGGTTATGTGGATCGCTCCTTTTATACAGTTTTTACCCATAGGCTAACATTGAACACAAAGGTTTACAACTCAGTTCCCACATCTAGCTCCCAGAGGGGTCGCTTTGGTCGCTTTGAAACACATAAGGTCCGGAACATAAGTGCGGAAACATTTGGCGGTTCCCAACTGTAAAAACCCATCTTCCCACCATTAGCAAATTCCAATCAGCAATCAAGTAGATCGAAACAGGAACGAAGACAGGTGCAGAGGAAGACGGAGACAGTGGGGAGATCGGAAAGGGTGTAAAAGGGGAGGTGTCGGGAAACACGAGATACAGGCATCAAAGGGACGTGCCTAATGAGATGCACGGCTGAGACAATAAGTCCGTGCGGCAAGATGAGCCTCGAGCGGCACCACCTGCCTTAGAGTAGCAACCCCCTCGTCATAAAGACACTTTCAAAGGACATGTGTCTTCCGCAAATATCTTGGGAGTCCCAGGGTCGCGAAGCGGACAGCGTCCGTTCGCTGACTACTTGAGGGCAAGAGACAAAATGGATGCCGTATCTAAGATGGAACCCGTGGGTACAGATGAAAAAAAAAAAAAGCCCACGTAACAAACGAACGGTTTAAGTTAGCACAGCGAAACTGCGCACACTTACTAAACTCATCATTTGCGGTTCATAGATACCAGACTCGACCATATTCGTACGAGTTGGAAACACCACTTACAATTGTCACGGAACCTCATGGGCAATAGCTTGCTTAATCTCCACAATGGCCCCTCGCCTGGCTTTCACCTTGTGGATACCCTGCCGGGGTTATCTCACAGGGGAATACCAGGACGGGTTCCCTAAGCAAGCGTTTAGATACCAACCTTGGTCAGTGATTTGCGCTATATAAATACATGTACATTTACATTTACATTTACTGATCCAATTAGGTCGGAAACCATTATCAAACCCATTCGGTCGGGAAGCTCTCCAAACCGCATCAGAATCAGGCCCATAGCTTCAAATTTCACAAACATGGTCTTTGCCTTGTATGCAAATCAATCTGATCACATTAGAATCAGTGGCTGTTTATTCATCAAAATCAATCACTCACAGTTAATGAGGTATGATTACCCCCATCACCTCAATTATTCCTTTTAACTATTGAACCCATGTTAATTAATATCGGATCAAACTGATATGTACAAAGCATACCATTTAAATCAGCAATCCACAAAGTAGTGACATATGCAAATGACATTTATTATTCTCTAAGAAAGCAGAATTAACAATCCCCAAAATTCTGCTTACTATTGGCTCAGTCCTGCGTGGACCATCCTTGTGCGCTAACGGGGGTCTTAGAGGAGGATGTGGAGCGAGTGCAGGTCTGGCTTTCAGAGAGACTTAATGACCTGGCGCCTTTGAAACCCCTCCGCAAACCTGAAAAAGGTGCTTCTGCCCCTTGGTTTACGGCAGCATTGGCGGCCTCTCGTCGGCAATGCAAGGTAGCAGAAAGGGCATGGCGCGTGAAATACGATGCAACGGCGAAACTCGCCTACAGGTCTTTGGCTAAAGCCTATCACCGGAACATCCTCTCGGGGAAGAAGGCCTACTTCGCAAAAAAAATTGAAGCTGCCTCCAATTCCTGTAAGGAGCTTTTCGCCATTGTGCGGGAGTTTACAACCTCACGCGAGGCACCAACTCAGGCCCCCCCTCCTGCGCCGTGGGTTAGGGCGATTGCGGACTTTTTCACATCTAAGATCCAACGGATCCAGGACTCCTTCCCTGTGCTGGAGCCTGAGATGCCCGATCGGGTGGAGAATACCGCTGTTGCCCCGCCTAACGCAGGTGTGGCCTTGGCAGCCTTCCCGCCTCTCTCGATGGCCGCGTCATTTGACCTGATGGCTGGGCTTAAATCTGGCTCCCCTCGGGATGCCTGCCCCGCTAAATTCCTGGCTAAAATGGCAGCCGTCATTAACCCACTTGTGAACCCCCTGTTGAACTGCTCTCTTGCACAGGGCGTGGTTCCCCAGGGTTGGAAGCAGGCAATGATTATTCCCCTGCTAAAAAAACCTGGTTTGGATGCGGAGGTGTTGGCGAATTATAGACCTATCTCGCTCCTGCCGGCCTTCGCGAAGGTCATTGAAAAGCATGTGCATAAGGTGCTTGCCCATTACTTGGAGTCCCACGATCTACTGCACCCTACCCAGTCGGGTTTCCGCGCCAATCTTAGCACCGAAACAGCTCTCCTGGAAGTCTCGGAGGCGATAAAGGAGGTGCTGGATTCGGGTGGGAGAGCGATGCTGGTGATGTTAGATCTGTCGGCGGCCTTTGACACCGTCCCCCATGAGGGTCTCCTTGGAAGACTCTCAGAGATCGGTCTCCGGGGGACGGTGCTCCAGTGGTTTCGATCTTTTCTGGCAGGCCATCGACAAACGGTCTGGGCTTCTGATTGCTCCGCCGAGATGTCGCCATTGGGTGTCGGAGTTCCTCAGGGCTCAGTATTGAGCCCTACTCTTTTTAACATCTTCATGACCCCTTTGGCGGCACTGGCGAAGTCTTTTGGGGCTCAGATCGTTTCCTATGCCGATGACACCCAGCTCCTCTTCACCTGTGAGAGGGGGGCGGACTTTGATGGAGGTAGGATCCAGGGTTGCCTTGAGGCTGTGTTTCAGTGGTTCCAACATCACAGCCTCAAGTGCAACTCGGATAAGTCCGAGGTCCTCTTTTTTGGATGCAGCTCGGATCCGGACTGGAAAGTGTGGTGGCCTGAGAACATGTTTCCACCAGCAAGTTCGTCCCAGGTGGCTAAAAACCTTGGGATCAAGATCGACAATGGCCTCACACTACGCTCACAGGTACTCGGGCTCACTGGCACCTGCTTTGGACTGCTCCGGATGTTACGTAAGTTCCTTCCCCTGTTATCGGAGGAACACAGGAAGATCACGGTTCAGGCGTTTATAGGTTCAAGAATTGACTATTCCAACGTCCTATATCTCGGCCTGCCAGAATACCTGCTCCAACGGTTACAGGTTGTCCAGAACTCGGCAGCACGCGCCATCTATGGACTTTCTCGCCGTGCTAGAGCCTCGGGTCTCCTGGAGGCTCTACACTGGCTTCCTGTCCGGAAGCGGATAATTTTTAAGACCCTCACTCTGGCATACAAAGCCTTGCATTCCTCCGGAGCAAAATACCTTCAGAAAAGGCTAACATTTTACCACCCTGCCAGGCCGCTCAGGTCAGGAGCCTTGTTTCTTGCTACGGTTCCCCGTGTCAAGAGAGCCCGCATCGGAGGCCGTTCTTCTAAACTACTAGCGCCCCAGTTGTGGAATAAACTGCCTGTGTCCCTGCGCAGCTCCCCTAACCTGTTAACATTTAGGAAGGGGCTCAAAACTTGGCTTTTTACTTCTTAGTTCCTGGCCCTATTAGGTTTCCTCTTGCTCTGGTTTTATTTTTCTCTCCTTGTTGTGTTATGAGATTGTGTGCAATTCAAAGCGTCGGGACACTCTTCTGAGTAGCCGTACGCTATATAAAACCCCGGGATAACATAACATAACATAACATTAAGAATATGCTCAGGCCTCTAGATATTCATTCAATACCAAAAGAGTTACTAAAATCCTGCAGCACCCATAGCATCATAGACAGTACCAGCATTAAAATGGCAAAATAAAGCTATCAACTATTTGGACATTCATTTCAATAACTCACTTTAAGACCCAGAGCAAACAGGAAAATTACTGCTTGCAAAAATACAAGAGCCTACAGAAAACTGGTCACCCAAATTCATTACATTGTGTGGCAGACTAAAAAGCATCACAATGATGATCGCCATCAAATCAATTTTATATCCTGCTTGTTTCAGTAATATATAACAAGGATTTTTTTTATAAAACAATCAATAAAAAAAAAAATATTACCAACTTCATATGGCATAAGATAATACCACTCCACAAATTAATTAAGATGCAAGGAAGGACCAGCCTCCCAGTCATCTTCAAATGTCCTTCCTAATCAGATAGTCCTGACATAGGTTAGTGAAAGACATTACTCTACCAGCTCCATGAAGCATTCAAATAGAAACAGAGTTTGTTAATTTGGCAATTGCAATAGCTTCACTCACAATAAAACATATAAAAAAAGATCACTCAGCTAACATAATTAAAAATACTGCATGGGCACTCTCGCTAACAAAAAACAAGGCCCAACCTATGCCCATCTAAGACAACCCATTTTTCAAAATAGATGGCAGATCGGTCTCCTTGAAGACTGGATGAACAGAAACAATAAATGTATCTTAAGGACTTTATTCCAAAAGGCACCCCATTATCCTTTGCAATGATCCAAGAAAAATACAATCTTTCAAACACAGAATGTTATATATTTCTCAAAATTAAAGCTGCTTTAAGAAAAGCTTCAAATCTCACTGTAAGAAATTGTGTTGTTGGTGCTTGGGGTATGAGCCCGAGTCAAGCAGCAACCACAATCCCTATCAGGGTGAGTCAAACGTCAACCCCAAATTAGCCCGTGCTTAACACTCTGATAGCTTGGCACAGAGCTGTCAAGCTTAATCTGGAGGCAATGTGTAAACTATTTGTGCAATGCTTCAAACAGTAATAAAGTGAAAATACCAAAGAAAAGGATACAACACCAGGTTAGAAAAATATAACTTTCTTTAATGAATGGGAAAAAAAATTCAGTTAGTAGAAATGGAGATAAGCAATTGTAAAGATTTAAGTGAAAATAGCACCAAAAAGCACAAAATGCCAACTGTGGATATCTGGCTGCAAAAGACCAGGACAAAGTTGCAAGTTTAGGCAGACCGTGATGGAGCATGGGCTGGCTACAAGGACCCAGATAGGCCTTATGCTTGTTGAACAGAGGATCTTAAATCCTGGTTTGTGGTGCATTGCGAGGATCTGCATCAAAGATGCGTCACGCAGCGGAAGCAATACTTAGTTCGGAGTTGGAAAGAGGCTGCGATGAGACAGCCTGTATTCTAATTGAGGATCCCATTGACAAGGCTTGCAATGGACAGTCCAGCATCAACGATGCGGCACACAGTTGGAGCAATGTACCAGTCCTGAAGAGCTGTGAGGCTGCGATGCAGAGTCCAGCACTGTTGTCGAGGTTGCCACCGATGAAGGATGTGAGGGCTTGCACCGAGGATGCATCCCATATTGCCAGTTCCAATGAGGCTGCTGAGGTGATGCAGGTCTTTGCAATGTATCCAATACATGCACCAGCAGCCAAGCATTAGTGCTACAGGGATTTGTGCTACACAGCAGAGGAGATGCATCAGTTCCACTGGATTAATAGAGACGGGCATAGCACCTTAAGTTCACTTTCAAGTTTCCAAGACTGGGTTGGCACCACTTGACAGGGTTGACTCATAGATGGCAGAGTCTAGGTGGAAGGTTGTTGAAAGCCTGTTGTGTCCCAATAAGGAGGCCAGCCAAGTAGCCTTTGGAGTCAGTCTGGGCTCTAGGTTAAAGTGATGCAGGTCGAGTTTTACTCACCCAGGCAAGAGGGTAGTAAGTCAGCACAGCTGGCCAGCAGTCCAGCCGAGTGGCAGTCCTTTCAGCAGCACAGCAGTCCGTCTTCCTGGCAGAGTGGCAGAGTATCCACAGGGTTAGCAGTTTATTGACATGGTGGTGTCTGAGGTCCAGTATGTATACCCAGTTGTGCCTTTGAAGTGGGAAGAAGTTTCTAGGGTCAGGCCTTTAAAGTGCACAGATGCTTTGCCTTCGTGTCCTAGCCCCAGTGTAACTACAGGCGGTATGCAGCCCTTTGTGTGGAGGCAGGACACAACCTATTTAGGTGTTAGTGGGGTTGGGTTCAGCTCCTCCCTCCCATTCTGTCAGTGACGGCCCATTCAGACATGGCAAAGCTCTTTATTGTGTGTGGCAGTCTACAAGGAATATAAAAAGGCCAACTGTCAATTGCACCCAGTCATGTGACCCAGAGAAAGGCTGCAGGCACTAAATGGCTAAACAAGAAAATACAAACTTTCTAAAAGTGAAATTTTCAAAATAACAATGTGAAATATGACTTCACCATAAGCCAGAATTTTTCATTACAATTCTAGAGACACCAAACTTGAACTGGCCACCTGTTCCCCTTTGGAAGCTACACTTATAAAATGTAATCGGATTACTCTAATGTTATTGTTACAACTGGGCTCATTGGTTGGCTCAGGTATGCCCCCAGGCCAGGTAGAAACCACCACTCTAGTCAGGGTAAGCTAACTACACACTAAAAGTCTGTGCTCACCCTCTGGTTACTTGGCATAGAACAGTCAGACTTATATAAGGAGGCAATGTCTAAAGTATTGGTGCAAAAGACACACACAGTAACACAATGACTACACCATAAAAAGACTCCACACAGGTTTTGCAAAATATATTATTATATTCTGAACAAAACAAGACCAAAACGACAAAAACACAATGTGTAGAAGTTAAGATATTGAACTTTAAAGATTAAGTGAAAAATAGCACTTAAAAGCAAATAGTGTTTTAGGGGTTACTTCGGGTTGAGCTGGATGGACAAAGTCAAAGTTTGGGCCAACCGTGATGGAACACTGGTCAGCCACAGGATGCTTGTTGGACCCGGTGAACAAAGTACCTTTGCTGGTCACAACTGCGAGATGTGTCGGGAAATCATATACCCTTCACGTCGATTCGGTACCTGACCGTTGTCTTGGAATTCCGAGTTTTTTCACACTGGTGTTTTACGTGGGGTCTGACTGTTATCATCCAACACTCTATTTGGCACCCCAGCGTTCAAAGTTTGAGGGGTGTCTGGATGGCTCACAGCTCTACATGTTCTGAATTAATGGACTGGTGTAATGGCTTAAGGGCCGTTGGTTGCTGTGGATTTTAATAGTCTGGAAACTTACTTTTAAGAGAGTGATTGACAAAGTCACATTATTGGGTGTGACATTGTTTCTTGTCATATGTTGCCCTGAAAAAGTCCATTGTTTGGACGAAGGGCATTGGCTGCTTGAGTGTTGCAAGCTCAAAGGTCCGTCCCAATTGAAAAGCTAAAAAAAAAGAAGATTCTAACAAAAATGTAAAGGTTATTTGCCTTTGGACTATTGATTACGGTTTATGAATGTCATTTGGTGCACCGTATTGTATATGTGTCAGGAGATGCATTGATGTTGATCCTGCAGGTCGAGGAAGCGTTGATTCTTCTCCATTCAGGTATGGTGCTCCGTCAGTTCTGAGAGCAAGACGCCGGCCGAAATGCATTGGTTCCATAGAGCAATTTGCCAGATTTCTTCACACAGTCAAGTGATGTGTCAATTTCTCTGAGCTGCTGTGACAGAGATGCACTGCCACAACTGGGTGAATGTGCTGGTTCTGCTACATGCAGACAGGAGATACATCCATGTCCATGTTGCAAGTATCTGAGTCCACATCCAGTGAAACATGCACAGGAGCATGGGTAGAGACTTGAATATCCCTGAATCTCAAGCAACAGAAGGCAAGCCAACAAGGCCCTGGAGCATACTTGGAGAAAAGGCAGAGTCCAGCTCCCCTTCAGCAAGTAAGAGAGCAGCAGGGAGCTGATCAGCAAACAGAAAATCAGGGCTTTCAGATCAGACGTCCAGTTGAGTTTAAGCCGCACAGCAGTTCCTCTGTCAGAGTCCAGTACTGTCTGTCTGAGTAGGGTCAGAGCCTCAGTACTTATACCCGGTTGAGACTTTGAAGTGGAGGGTGACTTCAAATCAGGCCCTTGAAGTGCACAGGTGCCCCTTTCTTTCTAGCCCTGGCTCCAGACTATCAATAGGGGTAATCAGCCTTTTGTTTGGAAAATAGTACACTGCCTATTCAGGTGTAAGTGTTAGCTCCCCCTTCTCTTCCTGCCTAGGAGGAGCTATTAGAATGCAGATCAGTGCAGATGAGTTCTCTGACACACTAACCCTTCCTGTGTTTTGTGGCCATCTACAGGGAATGCATAAAGTGTAGCTGTCACCTACTCCAGACATGTATTTGAGACAGGCTGCAAAGCACAAAGAGCAGTAAGAACAGTAGGACTAGCTAGGGCCTGCCTTAGGGGGGACTTGTGTGTAATAAAATGTGAGTGTAAGGCTTTGCAAGTACTTTTAAATCAAACACAAGAAGATGATGAATGGACCACTGAAACTTTTCAGACACTCACTCCCAGTCACAGATCGAGTTGAATCCATTATCATTCTTTAGCTCACTTGGCCGCCCCAGTTCAGACGCAGCCATATGCTAAACAGTCTTGACCATGTGCCTCATGGGAACAGTCCAGCTCGATCTGCCATGCGAGGTCTTCCCTGGAACGGAAACAAGCATCCTTGGACTGGCTTCGGGTAACGTCCCTCATCAGCCAGGCTAGCTGAATCCAGTGGCAAAGTGATCAAGGGACCTATGTCTGGGCATACCCTGCGAACTTAGGACAAACAAAGCAAACACAAGAAAATGATGGATGGACAACTAAAACTTTTCAGACACTGGCTTGGCAGTTGAGGCTGAATTGTTCTCATGAGGCACAGGGTCAAGACTGATGTGCATATAGCTGGGTCTGAAATGGAGTGGCGAAGTGAGCTTGTTGTATGGCGATTTAGATTCCGTATGCATTTTCCCGATTCATGCCCTTATATAGGTACAATTCACAGTGTGCTTATATAGGCATAGAAATCAAGCCCTTATTTAGGCATAGCCCATGCTACCCAAATACAGGCATGGCTACTTCCGTCCGTTCATCTACGTCACAACAAATTCTTGGAAACCCAGACTCTTAAGCTGAAGGGACTTCCCCTAGCCTGGATATTGATTTCTCCAGGAAACTCATTATTATGCATGAACAACTATTCCTTAGGGGTTCATCCATGACGTTCATATGCTCAACTTTATGTCAAAGCATTCATAATCACCTTCAAGGTATAAATATACCTTCACTTGCTATAAGAAAGCACAATGTGGTTCAGTGCAGTTTGGCTACCTACTTGCACGACGCAGCTCCCTACAGCAAGTGCCGAAGGAAGCCAACTCTCCAGCTGACGCACTGATCAGAAGCTGTCATCCTCTGCCGAGAATCCAGCTCCAGTGTTTCTGACTATCCTTGCGGGATGTTGGGAAATCGAGTTCGTGAAAGAGATACCAACCTCTCTCATTCTAAGGTATGGAGCTGATTAGAACCTAGAGAAACCTCTGGCAATTCTTGGCAGAACTAAACCTATGCTAAAGACAAACACCTACTTCTTCCCTGGTACTAGACCTAGGTTAGGTACATTGGGGTAGGCGTATTTTAGAAGCACCAATTTAGTATTTTAGCCTGTGTTATTTATGTATGTATTTTTACATGTCATAGCAACAAACAATGCTATTACAGTATTATTTTATATTACTGTTTACGCTGTATGCATTATACTTTGCATTCTGTCTAACGATTGTAGCAGTTCACTTCTCTTGCATGAGAAAGAAGACTGTTCAATAAATCCTTTTATTGAAACGCCTGTCTCTTGTCTTTCTGTGCAACTCTGTAGAAACGAAGCATGCACAATTGACTGAGTGAACTAGTTATCTATTGTTACTACGACTCTGAAGATATGTTTCGATTCTTGGGGAAACAAAGCTGTCATGTTTATGCTGTTGTCAGTAACTAATCCCTTCTTGTGTAGTCGAGAAAGTTTCTAGTGACCTCTGAGCTAGCTGGCACTCACAATTAAGTTTAGTATACTCGATAGAGACATACTGACCTCAGTCTTATGTAAAATCTATAGAGTATATTATTCCAATGCGCAGAGCCTCTTGGGAATATAGGAACTACACTACAAGCTAAAGAACTATTTTGGGTTCACCCTAGATCTGTGACTGGGGGTGAGTGTCTAAAATGTTTCAGCGCTCCGTCCATCATCTTCTTGTGTTTGCAAAGTAGTTTTTAATGCCAAGGCGAAGTGCCAGTAAATTGCACACCTAGGTCCTGCAATGGCGGGCCTGAGACAGGTTTGAAAGGCTACTTGTGTGGGTGGCACAATCAGTGCTGCGGGCCCACTAGTAGCATTTAGCTTACAGGCCCTGGGTATATGGTATACCACTTTGAAAAGGGACTTATAAGTAAATAAAATATGTCAAACAGATGTAAACCAATTATACCATGTTTTTGAGGAGAAAATACATGCACTTTAGCACTGGTTCGCACTGGCACAGCATTAGCTTTTCTTTTGCTTTGCATTCAGGAGCTCTTGGATTTCAGCTCATCAAGTCATTTCTTATTTTCTTCGGCAATTACCCCTGACAAAGGGTTAGTCCCAAAATGCATTGGGGAGTCTATGCTACTTGGTACTCTGGCATACAAGTTTAATGTGCAATTGTTATGGATTCTTAAATATGAGAAGTATCATATGAAGAATGTGAATCACAAATTGGAATATAAATCTTCTAATTGATGAATAATTGGATTGGATTTCAGTTTACTTGATGAACATTTGAAATGTGATCCTATTGCCATTTTTGAGTGCTGAGTGAGCATGTTCTTTCCTTGTAGGAGGACGCTATTGTGCAACCTTATCAACCACACCTCTGGGGATCAGGGGTGGTACTCACTAGCACGTAAGAAGTTTCTTTCTTGAATAAACAGATAACAGCCGCCCGCTAACTAGGAGCGTGACCGATCCACTTTGTTTCCGCAAAAGGTTTATTTTGCCAGGTCAAAATGGAATTTTAATACTGAACACGCAGGCTGCAATGGCAGGCTTGAGACATGTTTAAAGGGCTATTTAAGTGGGTGCCACAATCAGTAGTGCAGGCCCATTAGTAGCACTTAAGTTAAAGGCCTTGAGCAGAAGTACTGCCCCTTTACTAGGGACGTACAGGTAAGTTAAATATACCAATTAGGTATACTTCATTCTTACCATGATTTAGGGAGAAATCACAAGCACTTTAGCACTGGTTAGCAATGGTAAAGTGTGCAGAGTCCTAAGGCAATGAAAGGTACAGTCAGCAAACCAGTAGGTCTGAAGGCAAAAATTTAAGGAAAAACCCTAATTAAAAAATGTGACTCTTTATTTCCCAGTAGTAATCTTGGAAAGTTGCACCTGGTGCATGTTTTCAAGCATATTACTAGAAATGCCTGGTGACTAGAACCATGTGTTCCTATTCCCGTGTGAGGAGGACTCATAGTGGAAATGTCCTCGCAGGGGCATGGAGATAAGTGATTAAATGCATTTTTTTCTTTCTTTATCTATGTTGAAAAACACCTACCCTACACCTGCACCAAATGTTAAGGTGATCGTTGGCCTTCCCAACCTGGAAGGGGAGTCAAACCAGTCCTGTGCTGGAGTAAATCACCAACCATTTCCAGGTGTTAGGGGATCAGAATGCAATGTGGGAATGCTCAAAAGTCATGTTTGTGGGTGACATCAAACCTTTCGGATGCACAATACCTTGGAATGCATTCTTCTCAACCTTTATTTATGCAGGGCTGGACTAGAGACAAAAAGAAGCCCTTATTATTATTGTTATTATTATTATTATTATTATTATTATTATTAATAAGCATTTATATGGCGCATAGCTGTCCTCAGGCATCCTTGCGCTAGCAATCAGGCAGACAACCAGTAAGAATTTATGGGGCTGTTTGTGGTAAGAGGCAGGTTTTCAAGAGTTTACGAAAAGGCAGGATACTGGCTACAGAGCAAATGTGTAAAGGCAAGGAGTTCCACAGTTTTGCCACATTATAAGCAAACAATCTGCCTACCCCACTTGTCCTTCTGATTTCGGGGACAGCTAGCAAATTAAGGTAAGGAGAAAGAATGTACCTCGTGGGCCGATAAGGAATGATAAGGGATTTGTTCATTTCTGAGCCCATTCCCCATACAGTACTATGGGCAAGACACAAGGCCTTACATTTTGTTCTTTCCAACATAGGTAGCCGGTGTAAAGTTTTTAGAACTGGCTTGGCTGATTGTGACCTAGGGATGCCCAGAAGCATCCTGGCTGCACAATTCTGAGCAATCTCGAGTTTCCTCAAAGTCAGAGGTCCCAGATAAAAGTAGTTACCATAATACAGGCCCAATAGAACTAAGGCTTGACTAAGGTGCGCTTGGCAGTCAATGGCAACAGGGGAAGAATTTTTATAAGGGATCTAAGTGTCCCAAAACAAACCCCTGTCACCTTCACTGCTTGCTGGTCAGATTTGGGAGCATTATCCAACCAAACACCCAAGCTCTTTATCTTAGTTTTGGGAGTTGGATCAGGGCAGAGGCACTTTGGCCTAATCTGGCGAAGGTCCATGTTGGAATGATTCCCTAGCAGCATGAGTTCAGTGTTACCTCTGTTGAGACAAAGGCAGGAATGCTCCATCCAAGAGGCAACTTTCACTAAGCAGATCTCAAAGTCCCAGGGGAAATAACGTGGCCCATTAAGAGTGATGACCAATTGAGTGTCATCCACGTACGTTACAATCCTAATGTTCTAAGGTAGAACAATGTTAGCTAATGGCTGCATATAAACATTAAAAAGTGTGGGGCTAAGTGAGGAGCCCAGCGGGACTCCTCAATTGAGTTCTAGTTTCTCAGAGGAGACATCCTTGGAAAAGACTTGAAAAGTTCTCTTGTCAAGATAAGATTGTATCCACAAAAGCGCCTAATCTTAGAGCCCCAGCCTTTTAAGTCTCCTCTGCCAGAATGGACAAGTTAACAGTATCGAAGGCCGAGCTTAGATCAAGGATGATGATGGCAACTGCTCCTCCTTGATCCAGGATCTGTTTAGAGTCTTCAACCACAGACAGAAGGATGGTCTCAGTTCTGTGATTAGGATGGATGCCCATCTGCGTTGCATGCAAAAGGTCATACCTTTCCCCAAAATTGGAGAGAATGGAGTTCACATATTTTTCTAAAGTTTTTACAATTGCTGGCAGTAGCAAGATTGGGCTATATTTGCCCAAATCTGTCAGCTTGGATTTTTCAACAAAGCCCTGACCATAGCGTGTTTCTATGGACCTGGGACGGATCCTAAGGACAAGGATATATTTACCATCTCCAGGATACTGGGAAAGATCGCCTTTCCAGCCTTATGCAGAATGTATGGAGGAGCTGGATCTAAAGGGGAGCCTGATTTTATTTGGGTAAAAATTTCGGTCCGTTTTTCTAGCTTCATGATAGTGAATTCTTTAAGCCAGACCTCTAGAATGTTCCCAGCCAGTTTGGAATCTGCCAGGTTACTCAGACAGGGTAAGTGTGGGAACGCTGTGGAAAGATTTTTAATTTTCCCCTGAAAAAACTCTGCGAGAGTGTTGCACTGTTTTTAGAAAATTTCTAGGTCCAAATCATTCTTTGGGAGCTTAGGAGATCCTGAGCTACCTGAAAATGTTCTCGAAGTGTTAGTGGCCCAGGTGATAATGCCTTCCTAGTAGGTGACCTGCACTTTTTTTTATTTCTTTTTGATAGATTTTTATGACTTCTCTATATTTTAGTTTTCATAGCTCCCTATAATCTTTCCTCCATTCCCTCTCAAGACTCATGCATGTCGGCTTAAGTCTTCACAACTCAGGAGAATACCATTAAGTCTTTTTATCCCTCCTGCTGTAGTGGGGTTTGGTAGGTGCAACCGTGTCAAGTGCAGACCCGATCCAGCTATTAAAATTTGCAGCGGCTTCGGTAAGACTAGAACTAGTTTTGGGTTTAAGATTGTTAAGTGCTGTGAGCCAAGAGTCCACCGGCAATTTAGCCCAATCACATGTTTTCATCCTGCTGGCTTTAATATGGGGTATATGCAAAGATGCACATATATAATATGGGAGCAGGAAATGATCAGACTAAGGGATAGCCCTAGGTTCACTCACCCATGTTCCAGGATGTTTGCTGAAAATAGGGGCTAAGATATGGCCTTTCACATGGATGGGACCTACTACTTTTTGGGCAGGCTGGATCGCAAAGAGATCTTGAGTAAGCTCTGTTGCTTCTATCTTGTTAGGATCATCAAGATGAATATTAAAGTCTCCTAACAGCGTGGTATGAGGGGATGTGGTTACTAATGTGTCAGTCACCTCAGGGAAGGATTTGCTAAATCCACCATATCCTCTGGGGCTGCGATAGATAAGAACTCCACTGAAAGAGTGGGTCGCAGAGAGAGCCAAATTGAATGTGAGGCTTTCACAGTCCAGAATGCCATTGGATTCGGTTTTGCATTTAATCTTGTTTTTATGTATTATAGCAATACCTCCTCCTTTCTTTATATCCCTTGTACCGTTCAATGTTAAAGCCTGGGGGCAAGGTCTGTACCAAGTCCGGTTCCGAAGCACTATGTAATCAGGTTTCTGTGAGGAAAAGTGCTTCTGGGTCTTTCTCCTCAATGAATATCCTGATATCCAAGGAGTGTTTAGGTAGAGATCTACAATTGAGGAGGAGTAACATTTTAGTTGTGTGAAGATGTTTACCTTCAGAACGTATGGCAGATATTTTCAAAGCAGCTCTGCCCCTTTCCTCCAAGGGTCATATTTATCTCTCTCTCTCTCTATCTCTCTTTCTCTCTCTCTCTCTCACCCTCCCCTCCCTCCCCCACCAGGCAAATGCCCGATTTCAAAAACTGCCGGCCCAAGCCTGGATTTATGAGTACCTGAACACATCAAACTTATTCACCACCTTGATTCAGTTTCAAATGTACTTGTTCTTTATTTGACAGGAATCTCTTTTGACATAACTACACATTATTTAAATTCACGGACCAGAAAATCCACTCCATGTTTTCAGCGAACATTGAAGGGCAGTGCGTGAACGAAAGAGTGGGTAACAGTCCAACCCCGGTGGCACTGTGGCCACTGACCTCTAGTTTCAAGACCATAATGTCTAAAATCCAAGGGAAAAAGAAAATCCATACAGGCAGCCAATAACATTGGCCGATGCTGCAGCCATGTCTCCCTGCATCTAGAAGTAGCTTATTATAAATGCATCTCCATTCAGTTTCAGTTATCAGGCTAACGTCCACAATCGCTTAAGGTAATCAGAATAAAGCTGTATATTTCCATAGCTTCTTTAAATGCAAATCCAAATGTCACTGCATTCTCATCAGATTAATACAGACCCTCCAAGAATGTAAACATTGCTGCATAGAATGCAAACTGTGACCGTGCTGGTAGAATACTAAGCACCCACCAAGATGGCTTGAAAGGCAATTTAGTCGAAATCCCATTAACCGTATTCTAGCTTTCCGAATAAGAAACACTGCTGCTTTTACTGGGAGTAACAGAGAGTCTGTTCTTCATAACCACAGCCACATTAAATCAACATTAAATCAATCTTTATGCTGCTCTAACAGAAGAGAAAAGCTTATAGGTTTACATAAAAAAAAAAAATTTGCAGGGTCCTTATTGAAAGCGAGTGGAACACTTATTGCATAAAAAGATGTCTGCAGGACATCATCTTTCATGGAAAGGAATAAACCCTGAATATTGTAACTGGGAACCTACATTTTGTACTTACTTCGTTCGGCTGTTTTACGCCCTTGTTGAAAAATATCCATAACAGCGTTATGGCTTTGCAGGGTAAGATTATCTTTAGAACATTAGGGCAAGAAGAGAAGGCATACATCTGCATGGTACATAAAGCATTTAATGGAAGAGCGTCATGCTGACTGAAATGACTGATAGGTAATAAAATATAGCAAGCCATGTGTGACTGCTGCTGTGGAGAGGGTAGTAGCCGTGGACCGTAATATTGTAATCATGAATTTAATAGAAATGTTGATCTTGAGAATAACGCTCAGAGGGTGAAAGAAAACCTTTGGAAGCCTTTAATACTAAAGTTATTTATGTTTCTACCATCAATTGAAACGTGGCCTTTAAAATGCTCCCAATTTCAGAACACAATTCGTAGTTATATGGAAAGATATTCAGTGCTGCGGGATTCCCTAGTAGGTTGGGCGATAAGTTTTTATTTTTATTTTAGGAATACATGGCTTGCATTTTTGCAGAACAAAACTACACATTTCGTAATAGAGTTAGAAAACAGGCAACTACAAAGCCCATATTGCATAGAATATTCACAATCCATGAAAGGTAACATTTTATACCAACTGTTTTCAGTGAAATAAAAAGGCATGCCAGAAATGATACGTAAGGAGTCGAAAGTAGACACTAATTGCTTGGTGGATGTGTTATTTCAGCAGATCTGTGTGTAGTATGGTTCAATAAAGTAATCACGAGCCTCCAGTTGAGTTTCATAAATTGAAGCTTTATTCTGAGTTGAGAAACCCACGACTGCTCCAGAAAGTAGACAGGTACATAATGACATCGGCACTATGCAGAATCTAGAACTCTGGAGAAAGAGAAGAAAGAGAACTTTATTCCACATTGTTTTTGTACAGAGTAAAGTTTATCAAGTGTTAATGAATATAGGATACTTCAGCCACCATCCAAATACACAGAGCATCAATTGATATTCTTAACAAATTAATCCAAACTGAAAGAAATGCATCTAACGAAGAACTTTGCCCGAGAAACATTCTACAAACACTCAACTGCATACAGAAATACCACACATCTTTCCCCAAACAAACACAAACATCACAAAAATACAAAATCAAGATCCGTAACAATATTACCCTAATACCTTAAACTTAACATATCATTGCTTTCCTTACTACAGATATGTTGTAATTGGCCCGGCCGCGTTAGCGATTAGCTGAACCTACACGTTGTCCTCCTTAACTTGACTGTATATGAAAACGCCATTTTGAATGTTCCAGCGGCCATCTTAGATCATGAGCGGCCTCGTGGCCGACGTGCCCTTTAGTCCGTTGTCCGTTCCGCTGACCACTCCTATCTGCCCAGCAACAGACTATTTTTAGTACTGGTCAAATCGCACATGCGCAGTTCCCACTGACCCGTAATCCTCCTGGAATGTGCACCAAACTGACCAGCGGAGTTGTGCCCCCTCCAATGAGCTGGCAGTATTCCAAAACATGACCATATATGTCCTTAAATGTGTCTTAACTTGTGCCGCCTATCTTTTATTGCCCCAAAACTGTATATAAACGGGGTCACACCAGTGTTCGGTGTGATACCTCTAGCATTACCGAAGGGTGCTGTTTGAGTGTACCACCACCCCATGGGGTCTTAATAAACTTGTTCTTTGCCTTTTACAGCTTCCGTGCCAACAGTTCTTGAGTGTAAGTGGGTTATCTTTGGAGTGTGTAGGCCTTGGGAACCCTGAATTACTTCAATTGGCGACCACGAAGGGACTCATCGGCGACTCGGATGCCCGAAGGAGAGGTCGTGACGAAGGCTTAGAAACTCGCCATGGACGCGCGCTGCCACGAGTGACCCGAGTCTTGGCTGCCACGGTGTTTTTCCTTTCCTTCCGATCTGACCTTCCAGGTGGCGCCGGTCTCCGACTGAGTTCCGAAGTGTCTGCATCGCTGAGAAAGTGCCGTTTGGCTGATTTGGCTTACAAGACCTTGGCAGTTGGAATCTGGACATTTGGGAATTTGGGTAAGCTTCGTGATCGGTAAGGTAGTCTTTGGACGCTTACTGAGGTCCTATGATTTGTGTTCGGTAAGGTAGTCTTCGGACGCTTACTGAAAAATCTGTGCTTTGTGATCGGTAAGGTAGTCCCCGGACGCTTGCCGAAGTCCTATGATCTTTGATTTGAGTTAGCTAACATTGTGAATTTGTGATCTTTGAACTTATATGTGTAGTGCACTTCACATAGGCAGGCATGTAGAGATGTTTCTCTAGCTTTGTTTTTTTTTTCCTTTGAGCGGCACAATCGTGTGAGGAACTGTAAGTGCCATTTTGTCCGGTGTCACGCTTTCGTGATACTTTTCGAACATGCCTGTTTTCAGCACACTCCGAGGAATGTGCTGTCTTGGAGAAAGTACCTCAATTAGGTTAGCGGAATCACAGCCGGCTCCCCCAGAGGGAACACCAAATAGGGACATGTACATAAAATTTGGCCTTCCCCCTATTATGTACAGTAAATTATGGCATAAGTATACCAAGTCCGATCCTGAATTGCAATGGCCTCTACACGGGTCGTTTGATTTAATTAAAATACAATTTGTAGAGCAATGTTTGTTTCAACGTAGGTCTAGACAAAATATGTTTGATTGTGTGCGAATGTGGGAGAAAGCGGTGCGTGAGCGAATGAAGCGTGAAGTTGCCTTGGCGGACAAAGAGCAGCGTAAGGCTGCTCGGGATAAGGCTTTACAGCTTGAGGAAAAGGAGGCTCAGGAGAAGAAAGAAAGGGAGGAACGGGAACGTAATTTGCAAACAACTGGTCAATTTCCTATTCGTCGACCACTTTATCCTGTCCTTAATAATGATATAGATGATTTTTCTTTGCTAGAACGGTCACCGCCTCCGTATGTTTCGCCGACGGCTCCGAAGGAGGATTCAGGGGACGACGGACGGGATAAGTTGGAAAAGAAGGGTATATCCGCTCTCAGGTTCACTGCGGAGAGGTCCGCTCATCTGCGCAGTTGGGCTCGTAAAGTGAATAAGCGTAGTATTACTCAGGAGCAATTGTTAACAGAAAAGAAAGGGTGGTCGGATCTTGAATTGATGTACTTTTTGTCTAGTCTGGCGGATGAAGTTGTAGGCGCATATCGTGATCTTTCTGATACGTTTGAACCAAAAGCATTGTCAGTGTATCGTGAAAATTTGACCAAAGGTGATTTTGATCTTTCAGATGTTGATGACCTGTTTGCACAATTGATCAAGCTGCGGGATGAGACAACCCGATTGCGGGAGGAGCGGAAAAAGAGGCAAAAGGAGTCCGAATTGGAGACTAATGGGCAGGCCAAAGAGTGTTCTCTCCGTGGTTCAGATAAGAGTTCTGCGTTGCATGTTATGCCTATGCGTGAAGCCGCACCTTTGTATGTTCCGCCAAAAGGGGACGGTACGGATGATGATAAATTGTCGAAGGATGCGAAAGGGTATTTCCTGTATAATTGGGTATATACGCCGTGGAATAGAGCGGATGTCATGGCATTGAAAAATTCTTTACCTGATCTTCGAAAGAATCCGGCGGCATTTTATGAAGGGGTGGAGGGGGCTATATCGTCTTGTGTGATGACTCTTGTAGACATAGATTTATTTTTTGGGCTAATATTACCACCTGATATGTGGAGGCAGATTCGTAAAAATAATGACAAAACGATATTGGGGGGAACATGGAAGGAAATAAATGCTGCAGACTTAGACAGAGAACCAGCCTGTAAGCCTTGCCAGTTAATTCTAGATCTGCCGGCAGCTATCTTGAATAAATTAAAAACGCTTGTTCCCTCCAAAAAGATTGATTGGACTATGCTAACATCGTGCAAGCAGAAACCCGATGAAACGGTTTCAGATTTCTTTACACGGTTCGAGGAAGCTTTTCATGATTACAGTGGTCAATCTTTAACAGATGATACGGGTCGGCATTTGTTTGTAGATAAGTATGTAGCTAATCTCCTTCCAGAGATTGCAAAGCGATTGAAGTCGAGTGAAAGTTCCTGGGCCACGGTGACCCCTGCGTCCTTGTTAACTATGGCTCAGTATTATGAGCGGCAGGAAGTGGAGGCTAAAGAAAGTATAGAGAAAAAGGCGAAGGAATTGAAAATGAAGGTGATGTTGGCGCAAGTTCGGGGAACACAGGGTAGAGGGAATGATAGAGGTAGACGAGGTGGAGGAAACGCATCGTATGGTCGTACGGATATTGCGGAAGATCAGTGTGCTTATTGTAAGGAGTTTGGGCATTGGGCCGAAGATTGTCCGGTACTTCGTGAACAGCGTAGTCAGCGTGGTCGAGGAAGTGGAAGGTCGAGAGGAGGTTATACTGGAGCAAGGGGTAGCGGAGGTGATCGTAGACAGGTTGAGGAGAGGGGCCGTGGCCAGGACGAACCTAATACGTTTGATAGACGGAATCAATATCAGATTTTGGAAGGAGCGAATGTGGAACACCAGGATTATGTGCATGCATAGGATTGCGTAGGATGGGGTAAGGAATCAGTTGAAGTGCCGGTAGATCAGCAAGGTCCATATGTAACAGCGGGTATTTTGGGTTCTACTGATCAATTTCTAGTCGACACAGGAGCTACTCGTAGCGCTCTGTCGAAAAACTTGGTTCCGAGGGCTCCCCTGTCTGGCGAAATGATTACGTGTGTAGGGTTTGATGGTACACCCTCCCCCAGCCCATTGTCCAAGCCCCTTGCACTATGCATTGACAAATATTTCAGTTTTGGCCAATTTTTGTTATCACCCCATACCCCAGACAATATCCTGGGCATTGATTTACTTAAATATTTTCGGGCGACAATACGGTGCGCTCCAGAGGGAGTGCGGGTTATTCTGAATGACAATTACCCTGACCCTGATGATTGCCCTGACCCTGACAGATTTTATGCCATTTTAGACATTCCCGCTTTGGCCTCTCTGCGGCACACGTTGTGGGCAACCTCAGATACGGATGTGGGAGAGATGCGTATTCCACCGATACACATTACTGTTAAGGAGGGGGCCCCTCTACCACGAGTGCCACAGTATAGGATTTCGAAAGAGGGTGAAATTGCATTGACGCATATTGTTCAGGATTTGATTTCTGCAGGGGTGGTGGAGGAGGTCCCTTATAATGTTTGTAACAGCCCTATTCTACCGATTCTTAAGAGAGACACTGATGGCAAGATCTATCGATTTATTATCGATTTGCGAGAGATTAACAAAATTGTCATTCCCCAATATCCGGTGGTGTCTGATATTACGACCTTGCTCACCCTAGTTCCACCGACAGCCACCACCTTTAGCGTTATTGATTTAAAGAATGCGTTCTTTTCCATCCCTGTCCATCCTGATAGCAGATATTTGTTTGGTTTTACGCTCAATAATAAATCGTATAGATTTTGCCGTGTTCCCCAAGGATATACTGAAAGTCCTAGCATCTATAGCCAGGCTTTGAAAAGGCAGTTAGATTCGTTTAAATTGCAGTCCGGCGTAGCGCTCATCCAGTATGTGGATGACCTTCTGCTTGCCGCGGACTCCTATGCACAATGTGAACAGAGTACACTTGCGTTGCTTTCCTTTTTGGCGCAAAACAATCACAAGGTTTCGAAGAAGAAGCTCCAATACTGTAGACCCCAGGTGACGTATCTCGGTCATCTGTTGTCTAAGGAGGGGCGTGCATTAACATCTGATCGAATTCAAGCAATTTTAGACACACCAGTCCCTCGCACCCAGAGAGATGTACGTGCTTTTATAGGGTTGACATCTTTTTGTAGGCAGTGGATCATGGGTTTTTCGCATATCATAAAACCATTGTTAGTATTACTGTCCAAAGCTACACCAATGCCTCTTGAGTGGACAGATGAATGTCAGAAAGCTTTTGAGCAGTTGAGGCAGGCCCTTTGTTCCGCACCCGTGTTAGGTACACCAGACTATACGAAACTTTTCACATTGTACGTGCACGAGAATGATGGGTGCGCGTTGTCAGTGTTAGTGCAATTACACGGGGATAAGCAGAGACCATGTGCATATTTCTCTGCAATTTTGGATCCTGTAGCACGAGGGTTGCCAGGGTGTTTTCGAGCGGTAGCAGCAACTGCAGTAGCCATACGACAGAGTGAGGGAATAGTGTTATCACACAAATTGTTGGTGTTAGTTCCTCACGCAGTAGACGCCCTGTTAAACCAAACTAAGACCCAATATCTCACGAGTGCACGGCTAACAGGATACGAGCTGACACTCTTGGCGCCACACATTACATTGAAAAGATGCGCTACTTTGAACCCTGCCACTTTATTGCCCTATCCGGCCGAGGAGGGTCAGGAAGAAAAACACCATGACTGTGTTTTCCTGACCGAGGAACAGACAAAGGGTCGTGTTGACTTACAGGATGTGCCACTTCCAGATGTGAATGGGGAACTGTGGGTTGATGGATCGTGCCTAAGGCTGCCAGATGGCACGACTTCCGCAGCATATGCGATCACGACACTTAAGACAGTGGTAGAAACAGCTAGGATACCACAAAAATCAGCTCAGGCAGCAGAGCTGATAGCTTTAACAAGAGCCTGTGAATTGAGTGCCGGATTATGTGTGAACATATACACGGACAGCCGGTATGCCTTTGGAGTGGCCCATGAGTTCGGGCTTCTTTGGAGAGAACGCGGGTTTCTGACCTCACACGGAGAGCACATTATGCACGGAGAGCTAGTGCGTGATCTCCTAAATGCGTTGCTTGGCCCTAAGAAAGTAGCGATAGTAAAGTGCAGTGCCCATAAAAAGATTACGGATAGAGTGGGTCAAGGAAATGCCTTTGCAGACAGTATAGCAAGGCAAACGGCTATGTCCCGAACTAGCTCCCCCATGTACGTGGTACAATCACAGGCTGAGCGATGGAGTGATGCTAGAGCAGAGATACGGGATATCCAAAAATCAGCCACAGAATCTGAAGTTGCGGCTTGGGCAGCAGATGGGGTACTAGATGACGAGGGTTGTTGGAGAAGCAAAGACATGGAGAAGTGGAAATTGCCTGCGGCTTACTTACAGGCGATGGTCCAGATGACACATGGACTGGCTCATGTCGGAGCTCTTGCAATAACTCGGCTTTTAACACGAGTTTGGGAACATCCCGAGATTGCTAATACTGCAACGAGAGTAGTGCAGACCTGCCTGGTGTGTTTGCAACACAATCCTGGAAAGGGGACCCATACTCCGAAAGGAGGTTTCGTTCCACCTTCGGCACCATTTGAAGTGCTTCAAATGGACTACATCCAGCTCGAGCGATGCAACAACCTGAAGTACGTCTTAGTGGTGGTGTGTGCTTTTAGCGAATGGGTTGAGGCCTACCCCACGAAAGACAATACAGCTTTGACAACAGCTAAGGTGTTGCTTAAGGAATTCTTTCCTCGCTTTGGAGTTTGCAAATTTTTGTGGAGCGATAATGGGCCCCATTTTGTTGGAAAGATTGTGGAATATGTACTGAAGGGGTTAGGGATTCAGCAGAAGTTCCATGCTGTATTCCACCCTCAGTCAGCAGGTTTGGTCGAGCGGTACAATGCCACGTTGAAGCTCAAGCTGGCCAAAATTGTGGCGTCTACATCATTGAAGTGGCCAGATGCGTTGCCGCTAGCACTACTGTCTCTTAGATCAGTACCCCATTCACGAACCGGCCTTACGCCCTATGAGGTGGTGTTTGGCCGCCCTATGAATATTTGGGGGGTGCCCAAGCCGCGATTAATACATGATGTGCCTTGTGTTATGATGAATGATTATTTGGCACGATTAACAAATGATTTGCTCTCCATTCATCAACAGGTTCGAGAAGCGCTCCCTGACAACTCTACTGGAGAAGGCCATGATCTTCGCCCTGGTGATCACGTAATGGTTCGCTCGTTTGAGAGAGCAAGCAGTTTGGAGCCCAGGTGGAAGGGTCCCGAGCAGGTCCTCTTGGCGACCCGCACTGCAGTACGAGTGACAAACAGGAAGCGGTGGGTGCATTCGACACATTGTCGCCGTGTCTCTCCGGATCTGGTGACTCCTGCTGTGTTGACTGATTACAAGGAGATTTTGGAGAAAGAAAAGAGCCCAGCTGTGACGTCGGCCGAAGTGGAGGGAGCCTTCCCGGACCAAACTGCGATTGGGAGAGAGCGCTACAACCTACGCCCACGATAAGATTTTTGTGTCCTTTTTAAATGACTGGTTGGTTACCGCTCCAGGTTTGTGAAACGGAAACCGGGAATTCCAAGGGGGGGGGATCAGTTCTGCCAGAGTAGCGACACCCGTCTTGGCCCGGAGAAGAAAACAACGGCTACCTCGGAGTTCAGCACCGCATTTTTCTTTTTTAGGTATACACACACGTGTATCTGGAACAATTTGTGAACAATTTGTGCCACTTGTGACCTTGCACTAACTTTCTTGAGCTATGGCATCAACGGCATCTCGTGATAAGAAAATATTGGGTGCCTTTCTCTTTGTCTTGACTATTGTGGTGATAGCTGTTATAGCCTGGGTAGTCGAACTTGTGGTTCCTGTACGTGAACATTTGCTGCCGACTACCCCGGCACCGTCTGAACATTTTCATTTTACATTGCCATTCCATGAAGAGCGCCATCGCCAAACGTATTTGAATAACAGCTTCATTCAAATTCTTCACCACACGCATAATATGACCAATACCTCTAATTGTTGGGTGTGTGGAATGTTACCTGGGCACCAGAAAAGAGGGGGCACCCCACTTATTCCACTTCCGTTTTCACACAATGGGTCATGCAACGCTTGGTACACCCTCCTTTTTACCTTGAGATGGCCAACTAAAGGGGGGGTGCTTTTCCGTTTGAATAAAGTATGTTTCCATGACAAAGATGGGTTTCCCCAGGCTGAGGGTACACGTTTCGAATGGGAAGAGTATAGGCCTGACAATATATCTGCCCCGCGTGTATACAGCAATCAGCGGACTGTTAATGTATCTAGTGCTCATGTCATAAATGTTATTGCTACCAAAGCCGATTTATGTATTAGAAACAAGGGCACGATTGCAGTGGGGAAGAGTGAATGTAACATTACTCTCACGTTTGATAGCCCGAATGGCATTTCATTTGTTGCATCTCGAAACACATACTTTATCTGTGGAACGAAGGGGTACCATCAGCTTCCAGTGGGGTGGTTGGGCACGTGCTACGTATCGTTTGTGCTACCTCCTGTATTCATTGCTCCTCCAATGTACCACAACGATTATACAGTGTATCACAATTTCGTTTTGAACAGGGTTAAACGAACTGTTGCCCTAGAGGACATTGATCAAACGGACACTGCATTACAACAGTATGTGGATTTTAATCTGGGATTATTCTCCTTTGTGGGGGCTGCATTGAACAGCCGGAAAATCAGACGACTGACACGCGTTGTCGAGGCTGTTGCGAATGACACTGCCGTTGCCCTGGGGAATATTACCGAGGAACTACAGATTTCCAGAATTGTCACCCTCCAAAATAGAATGGTGTTGGACGTTGTTTTGGCTGATCGTGGGGGGGCATGTAGAATTATCGGAAGCAGCTGTTGCGTATACGTCCCGGACAATTCTCCATCTGTGTATGATGCTATTTCCAAGCTTCATAAAATAGCTGCTGAAATACACCCGGACAATGGAACTTGGACACTTTCAGGATGGTTCTGGTCTACGATTGCAACCTGGGGCTGGAAACTGTTGACAATTCTCTGTATACTTGTGGGAGCAATGTTTTCCATATGTTTATGTATTCAATGTGGTCCAGCTTTATGTTCAATGTGTTTATCAGCTTGTATACCATCAAGACAAGCTCTTGCCCATGACAAAATGATGCTTCACAAGGAGGTAACACAAATAATGTTGATAGACATCGAGGACGAACATTCTGACTATGTTCACTATGAGGTAGATTCAGCTAACCGCTAAAAGGGTCGTCTGTTGTAATTGGCCCGGCCGCGTTAGCGATTAGCTGAACCTACACGTTGTCCTCCTTAACTTGACTGTATATGAAAACGCCATTTTGAATGTTCCAGCGGCCATCTTAGATCATTAGCGGCCTCGTGGCCGACGTGCCCTTTAGTCCGTTGTCCGTTCCGCTGACCACTCCTATCTGCCCAGCAACAGACTATTTTTAGTACTGGTCAAATCGCACATGCGCAGTTCCCACTGACCCGTAATCCTCCTGGAATGTGCACCAAACTGACCAGCGGAGTTGTGCCCCCTCCAATGAGCTGGCAGTATTCCAAAACATGACCATATATGTCCTTAAATGTGTCTTAACTTGTGCCGCCTATCTTTTATTGCCCCAAAACTGTATATAAACGGGGTCACACCAGTGTTCGGTGTGATACCTCTAGCATTACCGAAGGGTGCTGTTTGAGTGTACCACCACCCCATGGGGTCTTAATAAACTTGTTCTTTGCCTTTTACAGCTTCCGTGCCAACAGTTCTTGAGTGTAAGTGGGTTATCTTTGGAGTGTGTAGGCCTTGGGAACACTGAATTACTTCAGATAACCAAGTGAAATTCCATATGCAGCCATCTTCCAACTTTACAGAACCCCAATACAAGTTGTCAACGTTGACTGATTTAGTGAATTTGGAAGTGTGACTACGTTTAACAGATGATTTCGCCAGTACTATATATTTAACTTCCACATCAACATTGCAAACAGCTTTTCTCATATCATAATTATCTTTTCTCTCGTGTCACTTTCTCTCACACTTTGCACACCCTCTTGATGCCTTTTTGATAATCATTGTCACACCCTACTTTCCGCATTAACTTTACCAACAACTAAGAACATGTCACTGAACAAGATTTCCTCTTCCAGAAGAGTTCAAAAGGTGTAATCCCTATTTAAGTATTAAGTATGAACATGCATGATTCCACCCTGTTTATTGGCCGACCGTATTGGTTCTTTTATTGTCCTGTTGAACCTCTCAACTGCTCCGCTGATTTATGGATGGTATCAAGAATATATTTTATGCACTACATCTCTACTATTAAGAAACTTTACCATCTATTTAGAAATCGGCAGTTCACCATAGTCCCTTATTATGACCTTGGAATTACTCATCCTGCTAAACAAACCCTTTGCTGAGCAGACCCATAATTTGGCTCACCTGGGTTACACTGTTAAAAGTGACTGTAAGGCCGTGGGAGAGTCTAGCTGGGTGCCGGGTGTGGGAGGTCATTTTATTAGGTAGGCTTTTTTTTCTACTGAACAGACCGAAGCGGAGTACACACTTCCTCATATTTCCCCCATTTTTCATCACACCAAGAGAACATTGATAGATGCCATTTTGGTTTGGTGTTCTAGTTGTTTGGTCCCAGGTATGCGCAGGCAGGGGACTATATAAAACACCACTGCATCAAAGCAGGTAACACACCCTATATTTTCTAGAACCAAGCCAGGCCTGGTACAGGTAAGTGTAATTGTACTTTGCAAGAATAATGCAGTTAAATACAGTACAAACTTTTCAGATTACTTTTCAAGTTATTGTTCAGAATACTTTTTTTAGTTACTTTTTTTATTCAGTGTGATATGCCTAGATATCACACTGCGACATTTCCTAGACAAAAGGTAAGTAAATCAGTTTTTGTATATATGCAGTTTTTCAAGGTTTGATACAAACCAACTCAACACAATTTTTCACAAGAAAGCAGGCAAAGCAGTCCTATGGGAGAAATTCAATGTTACCAACTTAACGGTAAGTACTTAGGTTTGGGAGTTCGTTTTCTGGGGTTAGACCAAGGGTTCCCCCAGAGAAAAGAATGGACTCTCAAAGCACCCTCAGCGGTACTTGGGCGGCCATGTACAGATTGCTGAGTCCCAATGTTATCCAATAGGGGATGGGGGGCCTCTGGTTGGTTGCTGCTCACAAGCAGGCCACAAGGTTATGGGAGCAAATCTTCTGGACTTAAGCTCAGGGCAAGGGGGATTCAAGTTTCCACACAAAGCGCACCCACAGAGGCACAGGGGCGGCCGGGTGCAAGGTGCTGTTTTGGCATCAGGTGCCCTGTTATTTTCAAAGGGAGTTTTCGGTTTTGGATTTTGACTGCAGGCTCGGTCCAGGAAGTCTTCTGGGAAGAGCCAACAGCTGGGCAGGTAAGTTGGAGTGCTGAGGGACGCAGGTGCACCTCGAGTTCTCTTCTCCAGGGCAAAGGGCTGCTGGATGCAGGGGTGTCTTTTGAGATCAGATTGCCCCTTACCAGGACACTCGCAGTTGGGTTGTCTCTGTGCAGAGGTTGCAGGTGACATCAAGGAGTCCTGGAAGGGTCAATCTATGGTGGACTCGGGCCCTGGAGTTCTGGAGGACTTAGCTGGGACCAGTGGGCTCATTTGATTCGGGCGAGAGGCGTTGGGTGCAGTGATGGTTCCAGGCGTAGGGTTTCTTTGTCCTCAGCAGGCTCAGAGACTTTCTTTGATGTTTCTTTTGAACAGAGCTGCTGTTCACAGGGTATAAGGTCTTTGTTGAAGGCAGTCAGTTCTTCCAGGGGTTCTGGGGCTCACTGGCCGGAGGACAAGGCGACGTTTGGCTCAGGATCTCTGGAAACTGCAAAGGGGCCAGTGGGGCTGGGGCGAAGTCAGTTCTTCTCTGCTGTCTCCTCTGCTGGGCGTCTTCTTTTGTCTTTCTTCTTCGTAGGTTGTGGGAATCTGCCTTCTTCATTCAGGGCTGGCCCCTAAATACTGTATTTAAGGGACATTTTAGGGGTCTAAAGGTCAGTAGCCGAAGGGCTTCTGACCTTTGGGAGATTAAACCCTTGGTGTGCTCATCACTGTGGGGGAGTGAGCATAATCCCTAATCCTGATTGGAGAGTGCCTTCCATCTGCAGGATGAGGGGCACTGAAGAGTGGGCTTCACCTCGCCTCCCCCAACAGAGGGGTGGGGTTGGAAGAGGTGGGCTCACCTTCTAGCCTGCTCTTATTTTACCTGCCTGTCTACCCACGGAAAAGGAGGGCAGACAGAAAGGGGGCCTGCTTCTGATAGCAGGAGAGGCTGGGGGTTGCTTTACAAAGGCAGCAAGGCCTTTGAAGCTTCCCTGCCACAGATGAGTCCTCCTGACCTGGGGGAGGTTTGTTTCTGGCTCAGGGAGCAAAGGCTCCCACCCCTGAGGTCCAGAAGCATATCTTGTGGGGGAAGGCTACTATTTACCAGTCATGGAAACCACCAGAGGCTGGCTGTTTTTCAGGAGGCATCTCTAAGATGCCATCTGAGTGCATGGTACAATACAACCTACATTGGCATCAGTGTAGGTTTATTATGCTGACAAGTTTGATACCTAACTTCCCAGAATTCAGTAAAGCCATTATGGTGCTGTGTAATTCGGAATGATAAACTCCCAGACCATATACTCTTTATGGCTTTACTGTACTTACAACATATAAGAATGGACTTAGACACTGTAGGGGTAGAGTGCTCATGCAACTGTACCCTCACCAGTGGTATAGTGCAACCAGCTAGAGAGGTGTCTTACCTATACCATAGGCAGTGGGTTTCAGGCATGGCACATAGGTATGTATGCCATGCTGGCTCTTCACCTTTGTCTGCACCAAAACATGCAGCCTGCAATGGCAGTGTGTGTGTGTGTGTGTTAAGTTACAGGACCTCTAAGGGCAGCACAATATGTGCTGCAGCCCTTAGAGGCCTTACCTGATCACAGTGCTCCTGGTACTCATGGAACCTTTTACAAGGGACTTACATGTTGCCAGAGAGGTGCCAATTAGGGGTACAAAGGTGCAGGCTTGGGAAAGAAACACAGGCCCTGGGAAACTGATTGGTAGGGATCCAGGTCACATCAAGTCAACGTGCATCAGAAATCTGGCAAAAAAGGGGGATTACTGCAACAGAAACCCAGCTTCCTACACTAGCTTCCAATCAGGATGTGGCACAACTGATATTCTAGCTGGGACAGTAGTTTACTGTGTAGGGTTGTATGGTTGGAGACCCTACTTGTTTCAACCATCTGACCAGGGGCAAGACATTCAATGAAGGGAGACTCTATTATTGAAACTCTATAGTACATTTTGAATATTGTGTCAGTCAGATATAAAGTCTTGCAATACGGGCTGCCTAAAGTGCGATTTAATTAATGTCCATTCTACGGTAAAACATACAACAGAGAGCTATAATTTGCTCTGTTTGGGTGGGCTGAAAGGCCAGTTTCTAATGGAAAATGGTTCTCTGATGCATCCTCACATGACATCACAACACTATCTTCACCAGGATTTAACATTCTCCACCAACCTCATCTTTCTAAATGGGATGGTGGAATGACACTATTAGTGAGCACAGATTATTTAATCAAGTTGTTTTAGATACTTAGAAGCCAGATAGTCTGCGGTAATGAGGAATATTACACTAATAAGAAATTTACAGGACAATTAGTTCCTTGGCATCCCCAAAGTGTGCAGCCACTGTGGCCAAATATTCTCAGGATCGGACAAATAAGCTTTCTAAATATTTTGAAGTCCTTGATGGGACATATGAAACCACCCACATTGGAACAGCTTACAGTTGTTCGTGTTTGATGTTGTCAGGCTCTCCTCTGAATCCTATTCCATCAAAGTATTGGAAAGTTGCTGTTTTAGTACTTTTCCAACGTTTGCTGGAGATCTGTAATGGCGTTGTAGCAAATGTATGGAATCTGGTAGAGTAGGTAAGGGCATTGATTATTCCCTTATTAGCAAAATCAAATGCAAATAAAGTCATCCTTTCCACATATCCACCTAGATCCAGCTTACCATTTCCTGCTACAATCCTTTAGAAGCATGTGAATCATTTACTCTATGGCTTCATGGAACACAAAGTCATCATGGAATACTTGCAGTCTGGATTTTAACAGGTATGGAGATCTCCTTGGTGTCAGTTCTTGATGATTTGAGAATGTCATCAGATAAGGCAATCAGTAACCTCAGTGCTGCTTGAATTGTCTGAAGCATTCAACACCATTTCACATTCCATAACTGTTAACCAGAATGGCTTAGGCTGAGATCAGTGGGCTAACATGTCAGTGGTACAAAGCCTACTTAGAGGAAAGGTATCAGGCAGTGTATCTCCCGCCTTACGTGCCAGAATACAAGGCATTGGGCCAAGGAGTTCTTCGGAGGTCTGCATTAAGTCCAACCCTCTTTAACATCTATATCCGTCCACTGGCAAGTTTGGATATATATTTTGGTCTCACTTGCATGAACTATACAGATGACACTCAACTAAGTATTGCCATTGACTACCTAGCAATGGCCCAGTTCAAGTCTTTCCATCCATGTATGTTGGCAGTGGCCTCATTACTGTGACTTAATGCCTTGAAATTCAATGCAGACAAAACTGGGGTGCTCTGGATTTCACATACTTTACCAGCCCAACGCTTTCCATGTAACCTCTAGCATCCATCTTGGCATGATCCCCTAGTCTGGCTAAGAAAGTGAAAAAAGTACGCTTCTATCTTAAGTCAGATTTAATTTTCAAGAAACAAGCCAATCATCTCATGTTTTCTCCTTTTGAGTTTGCTGAGGAGAAATCTTCCACTTCTGCCAAGGGTGGGTGCCCAGGTGACCATTTTGAGTCTCCTTGACTACTGCAGTTCCCTCTTGCTGAGTAGCTCTCTGGGTCTGCTGGAAAAGCTTCAGTTTCTTCCAATCCCACTGCCAAACCGTTAGAGGGTCATGTCATGGCATTCCTCCACCTCCCCTGCCATAGGCAGACTGCACTAGTTCCCAGTGGCAAAAGAGATCTTAAATACCATTGTCATGTTCATAGAGCCGTCTATCACATTAGATCCTCCTATCTAAGCAAAAAATAAAAATCTATGATGTTCTGTTCGTTCAAAGTAAGCATTCCTTCTTACAACATTTAGATTTATTCAGTCTTGGACTGGTGGCAGGGCTTTTTCAGTGGTAGCGCCCTACCTTTAGAATACATTTACAATCATGTTATGCAAAGCACATGAGCATTGAGCTTTATAAAGGCCTTGAAAACCTCCCTGTATGGATAGTAGGAAGAAGTAGTCCGAAGGTCTGGCCTCATGGGCTGTAGCTGTTTCCTGTTGACATTCTTTACTTAATTCTCTCAGAGCCAGGACACGTGTATAGGTATTAGTGCACTTAATAACCCTATAACATAGCATGTACATTTGCAAAACTACTTCTATCTAATGCAAATAAGAACTACATATGTGAAAATAGATTTGTTATCACCATTGACTTTGCTCAAGCAATCGAAAAAAATTAAATCAATTGAAAGTGGGGTCTAGTCCAGTAGCACATTTGGGTATCCTGTGGTGATGTACTCATGCTTTTGTTGACTGGTAAAATAACTAAGATTTGAGATAGGTGGGACGCAGGTTGTTAGTCTGAGAGACTGCTTTTAGTAAGAACTTTGCCACAAAGATCACCATTTGGAGAACCCGCAAAGAGTAGCTGACTTCATGATTTTAATGTCTGTCCGCTGGTAGGTGCCCTTAAGATAGCTTGTGACCACTTTGCCCAGCAACCGTGTTTTGGTGTTCATGTTTGCTGTTATTCTTTTAACCTCAACCAGGATTTTCTTGAGCCAGATATTCAGATCTCAACAAGTTCATAGAGCATGATCCTGAGCCCATGCCAGCCAAACTCTAATCTGAACACTCTCTTCTCTACAAGTCAAGCCCTCACCTTTTGTTGCAGCTGTTGTTGGGGCCATTGCAGCATTGCCACGGGACTGGCTGAGCAACTTTGAACTGCCGACACCCTCGTTGTACAGGGGGCCGAACTATATTACCCCGCGTGCCCAGGGGCCGCGCACCGCAAAGCCGCCACAGTTAAGCGCCCGGAGGCGCTTAAATCAACGCGGCACCCCCCGCGGCACGGGACACTCTCTTCTCTACAAGTCAAGCCCTTGCCTGTTGTTGCAGCTATTGTTGGGGCCATTGCAGCGTCGCCACGGGACCGGCTGAGCTACTTTGACTGCCGACACCCTCGTTGTACGGGGAGGCTGAACTACATTACCCAGCGTGCCCCGGGGCCGCGCACCGCATAGCCATCACAGCTAAGCGCCCAGAGGCGCTTAAATCAACGCGGCGCCTCCCACGGCGGAGGACACTCTCTTCTATACAAGTCAAGCCCTTACCTGTTGTTGCAGCTGTTGTTGGGGCCATTGCAGCGTCGCCACAGGACGGGCCAAGCTACTTTGAACTTCTGCCACCCTCGTTGTACGGGGAGGCGGAACTGCTTTACCCAGCGCGCCCCGGGGCTGAGCACTGCATAGCCGTCACAGCTAAGCGCCCGGAGGTGCTTAAATCAACGCGGCACCTCCCGCGGCACGGGACACTCTCTTCTCCACAAGTCAAGTCCTTGCCTGTTGTTGCAGCTGTTGTTGGGGCCATTGCAGCGTCGCCATGGGACCGGCTGAGGCTACTTTGAACTGCCGCCACCATTGTTGTACGGGGGGCGGCACTACATTACCCAGCGTGCCCAGGGGCCGCGCACCGCAAAGCCGTCACAGCTAAGCGCCCTGAGGCGCTTAAATAAACGCGGCACCTCCCGCGGTGCGGGACACTCTCTTCTCTTCAAGTCAAGCCCTTACCTGTTGTTGCAGCTGTTGTTGGGGCCATTACAGCGTCGCAACGGGCCCGGCTGAGCTACTTTGATCTGCCGCCACCGTTGTTGTACGGGGAGGCGGAACTACATTACCCAGCGTTCCCAGGGGCCGCGCACCGCAAAGCCATCACAGCTAAGTGCCCGGAGGCGCTTAAATAAACACGGCGCCTCCCGCGGCGCAGCACACTCTCTTCTCAACAAGTCAAGCCCTTACCTGTTGTTGCAGCTGTTGTTGGGGCCATTGCAGCGTCGCCACGGGACGGGCCAAGCTACTTTGAACTGCCGCCACCCTCGTTGTACGGGGAGGCGGAACTACATTACCCAGCGTGCCCCAGGGCCGAGCACCACAAAGCCGTCACAGCTAAGTGCCCGGAGGTGCTTAAAGCAACGTGGCGCCTCCCACGGCGCGGGACACTCTCTTCTCTACAAGTCAAGCCCTTACCTGTTGTCGCAGCTGTTGTTGGGGCCATTGCAGCGTCGGCACGGGACCGGCCGAGCTACTTTGAACTGCTGCCTCTCTCGTTGTACGGGGAGGAGGAACTACATTACCCAGCGTGCCCAGGGGCCGTGCATCGCAAAGCCGTCACAGCTAAGCGCCTGGAGGAGCTTAAATCAACGCGGCACCTCCCGCGGCACAGGACACTCTCTTCTCTACAAGTCAAGCCCTTACTTGTTGTTGCAGCTGTTGTTGGGGCCATTGCAGCATCGCCACGGGACCAGACGAGCTACTTTGAACTGCCGCCACCCTCGTTGTACGGGGAGGTGGAAATACATTACCCAGCGTGCCCAGGTGCCGCGCACCGCATAGCCGTCACAGCTAAGCTCCCGGAGGTGCTTAAATCAATGCGGTGCCTCCTGCGGCGCGGGACGCGGGCATGCCCGGGTGAAGCCCAGGCCAAGGGCGAGCCTGTCCGCGCCCATCGAAGCCCAGAGGAGGCTGGGCTGGGTCACCCCCCTTTCATCTTCAAATTGGTACCTACTTAGACGGTCAGTGACTGATATTTGTTGAAGTCCCTTGTTTTCTCTCTGGTAATTTGGTCCTGACCTCATAAATTCAATATGAGTAAGATTATCCAAAAGGGGGTTGTTGGAATACTTGACGCATTCCTTTTGAGAGCCGAATCTGTACTCATCAAAGAGATAGAGCTCACCTAAAAAAGGTTATCAATTTATCCCCGTAGAGAATCAGCTGGGCTCCACTTACTGGCCTACAAGAGGGGATGGGTTTGGTAACGGAACCATCCTTACATCTATCTTCTGGCCTTTCTCCTCCGATGTTACTTGTTCCCTCTTCCCCGCCCTTAGTGAGTAATCAAAATTCCACTATTTCCTCTACGGATATGATTTTAACTCACCAGCAGTGCCATTCCCAGGCCAAAAAGGGTGAGGGTCGAGCTTCAGTTGCATCCAAAAAGAGGAAGGCGGGTGGGCTCCCTACTACCCTGCTCCAGGTTAATAAAGTGGCTAAAACCAAAGGGCCCTCCGTGGAAAAAAAGGGAGCGTCCAAGAGGCTGCTATTCCCAAGATTTTAACCTCGACATTTAATAATTCCACGATCTGCTCCAATCGGATGCCCTGTGATATGGAGGCGAGGCTTATTGCTAAGTCTGAAGAACTATTACAGGCAAAGTTTGATCCACTGGCATTAAAACTGACAGACATTAGTCAAAGACTAACCAACATTGAGCACCACTTATTGGTTAGTACCCCAAATTGCTCCACAGTCTCCAGTAAAGTTTTAGCTCCAGCCCAAACTGTTCCAAATGTCCCCGTTGTTTGACCCACCAGTAATAATGTTTTGGCAAGTACAAATGTGGCAGAACCCCCCAGCACCCTATGGGTAATTTAAATGTTCCTGACACATTATCAACTGGCAGAGGTGCAATACTAGGGCGTGGCACTCATAATAGGGCTCGCCAGGGTGGTTTGAATAGCCACCAATGCAATGAAACTTTAAATTTACCGCCTGAGGCAATGCCCTATTCCATTGTCCTTACTAACGTTCCCCATCTTCAATCTGGCGTTTAGGAAAACTGAGTGTCGCTGAGGAACACGGCCCTCCATTTTATAGACTCTAAAACAAGGTTGGGGGGTCAGTTATTCGGGGGCTAAAAAATGGCACGTAGAATTGCCTGGATAGGTAATTCTAACAAAACAAGTAGAGGTGACTGTGTGGTGGTCAACTTTGGATCTCCCTACTTATTCAAGACAATTCTAGATAGGGCTGGCTCATGGCATTTGAGTGAGGCAAGTATAAACATCCTACCTTTGGGGTATTTTTACCGAGATAATCGGTTGATGCAAACGCTGATGGCAGTTAGCAATTGTGTACCACCAGCTCAGGGGTTATATGAGTATACTGTCCCAACTTTTAATAGATTTGAATCATTTAATAATTTGGAGGTCATTGATTGACTGGGTCTAGCGTCCCAGCCAACTAATGTCTCCCCATGCTGGGTTCAGGAACCTAGTGGAAATGGAGTGTATAGCCCCCGTGGTAGGGATCACCATGTATCCCGATGCAGCAGCTCGGGTAGTCAGACTATTTTGAGGTCCTGCGCCATTGATATGGTTGGAACCTGTACTATCAGTGATAATGCTATACCCATATCTATGTCAATTACTGATGCAGGGCTCGCACAAAGTATACCTATGGTGTCTCCCGCAGTTCTTAACATAGTATCCTGGAACGTTGTGGGGCTCATAGGTAAACTTGTTTCCACGGAGTGGACTACATTTATTGAGGAACAGGACATCATATCTTTTCAAGAAACTTGGGCAGTTGATAAGGTGTTCTATGAGGGATATATTAACTTTTCCAAGCCAGCAGTCCAGGGAGAAAGGGGTAGACTGAAGGGTGGATTGACAATTTGGATCAGGCAGTCCCTCTCTTACAATCGAGAGGAGATTGCAATTGATTCCCGGGAGATTCTTATCCTCAAGCTATTCCATGGCAACACTCAGGATATTGTACTTTTTAATGTTTATTCTAGGGGTCTGCAAGGGGTAAAGTCGTCTGATACATTAGACTTACTAGATTTTTTTTAAACACAACACAGAGGAATCAGTAATATTATTATGGCAGGGGATTTTAATAGCACTTTCAAACAACTTGACTGTGAGGATTTGAATTTTAGCCTCGAGGAGGACGACCAGTGGTTAATTCCACCGCTGGAAATTACTCTTATCAAAAAGTGGACCAGAGCAGCTCTCCAGCTAAAAGCTCTGTGTCTAGAACATGGGTTAAGAGCTGCCAATGGCCGTATGAAGTCAGACAAGCAGGGGGCTGCAACATTCAGCAATGGCCATCGTCTTAGTCGCATAGACTATTTCATGGTTAGTTTGGAACTTTGTCCAGAATTGCTTGATATGATGGTTGTTGCCCGGCCTGAGAATGATCATAACCCACTCGTAGTTTCTATGCGGGACATTGTTTTTAAAAAACTGAAAGTACCGCACAATAGATTACATTTCGTAGAGGGCCAGCTGACCAATGACACCAGACGCCTCAAATGGTGTAAGGTAGCACTTGACCCGGTGAAGTTGCAAGCTATGAGCCATCTTGTAGCGAACTCTATTGTTACCCTTCAGGCTGATGCAGAAATGGGGGTGGCTAGGGATGGAGTTGCACAAACACATGAGCATCTTTTTAATAAACTCAAAGGTTTTTTTATTACACACAAACCAAAAGGCCCTGTACCATCTGGGTGTAAAGCAGCACCATGGTACAATTCAAAATGTTGTGCTGCTTACAAACTACTGGCAGTCGCAATCAGGAGTAAGAATCAGGATTCTATAAGAGAGAAGCAGCAGGGCTATAAGTTATCAAAACTTAAGGGAAAACGGGAATGGGACGAGGCACATTGGGCGGAACTCCTCCTTGCCTGTTCTAGAAGGGATATGTCACGTTTCTGACACTTGGTGAAATGGGGGAGTGGGGATCCTGGTAAAGCTCTCACTAACCATGTGGAACCAGACCTGTGGGTCTCCCACTTCAAAGGCCAATTCGCCATTAACCCGGGCACTCAGGACATCTTTGTAGTGCCATTATCTTCTCTTCCACTTAATATCTCTAGTAAGGAAGTAGAAGTTGCCCTCCTTAAAGTTCCCAAAGGGAGGGCGCCGGGTCTAGACTGTATTCCTGCAACCCTTTTTGTCCAAGACCTGGCATCCTGGGCAAAATATATTCAACTTTTAATGAATGCCATTGACCTAGGGGGAGCAGTTCCTAGTTCCTGGGCTGGTGCTGTTATTCTTCCCATTTTTAAAAAGGGGAATCGGTCACTCCCAGGAAATTATAGACCGATCAGCCTGATTGATTGCATCCAGAAAGTTGTGGCTAGAGTGATACTAGGGAGAATTCAGGCATGGATGGATGACTGTCACATTTTATCAGATCTACAAGTTGGTTTCCGACAATGTTTCAGTACAATGGACCAGGTGCTAAGGTACATTCTTATCTACTGGCGTACTGTAACTCTGGGGAGAGGTACCATTTATGCAGTATTTGTGGACCTCAGGTCTGCATTCGACTTAGTCCCTCGCTCCAAATTGTGACATAGCCTTTTAAAGCTGGGCATGCCACTGGAGATTTTGTCCTTTGTCGTGAAACTGCATATAGACAACTTTACCCAGGTTAGGTGGGATTCGGCAGGTCAAACCACTGTCAAGTTTCTGGTCGAAAAGCGGGTTAGGCAGGGGTACGTCCTTGCACCCACTCTATTTTCCATCTATATACATGGGGTTTTGAAATACTATGAAGATTGTCCAACTGATGCCCCCAGCCTAGGTGGAAAAAGGATCCCACTCCTAATGTTTGCCGATGACACCCTTATCATCTCCAAAACAAGACAGGGTCTTCAATGTGCCCTGACAAGATTTGAGGAGTTCTGTGAGGACCATGACCTCATTGTCAATGTTGAAAAAATTAAGTTTATGGTCCTCCAGAACTCTGTCAAACATATCGGCGATGTTAGGATGTGGGAAGGTGCATTGGAACTAACAGAGACTTTTTCATATCTTGGGGTAACACTTGATAAAAAGATGAGTTGGAAGCCTGAACTTGATTGTCTTATGGTTAGACACGCCCAACTCTTGGGTGTGTTGCTCAGGGAACATAGTCGCTCCTACACAAAACCTGTGGCCCCAGTACTGCAGATTTACAATTCTAAAATTACTGACGCAATTATGTATGGTTCAGAGTTGTGGGCGCATGTGAATCTGGAAGCACTGGTGGTAACACAAAATAAATTCTTAAGATCTTTAACGGGTTTGCCGCAATCAACCCCCTTAACTCCCCTCTATATGGATTCGGGGTGCCACTCCATAAGAGATGTCGCCCGATTTAGAACAGTATTATACTGGAGAAGACTCTGGGTGACTCCCGAACTAGTCAACTATGTGTTGGCGGTCCGGGAAATTCGGGATTTGGATGTGAACAACAAAATAGAGTGGTTTAGGGGTGTTAAATATATTCTCAGTGAGTTGGGACTGGCCCGGTTGTGGACCTCTCCAGAGGGAAGTGTCTTTCCCACAAAAAAAGAGCTCAAGACAGCATATTGGTGTTGGATTTACACCCGACAATATACATCTTCCAATAGTCTCACATTGTCTAGCACCTTACTATCCACTAAATCTGAACCCTATTACGAACAGTACTGGGACCTAATCACCTCAACTCGTGACCACAAACTATTTCACCAGCTCAGAGTTGGTAACCTACCAACAAAGGTCTTCACTTCCAAGTGGTCTGATTAATATGCCAGTAACAGTAAATGTCCATTTTGCCCAGATAGGGATGAATCTGTGGGCCATATCTCTTTTTGCATGCGCAGCGTATCACAACCCGAGGAGATACTGGGTTAAACCCTTATGTATTTCGATGGGGACTAGGGACTACTGCGAGGCATTTGGATTATTTAAATCCGCTGTGGATGGCCCTTATGTGATTGCTTTAGCCAAGTTTTTGGGCCGGGTGTGGGTGATTCGCTGGTCTGCAGGGAGGCGTCTTTAATTCTCCTCCCATACAGTTCCTCCCTTTTTTACATGTGTCACATGCTAGATATGCTTTTTAACGTTTCTTGATGCTTTTTTTTAATGGCGAACTGTTTGTGGTCCACCACATAGGTGGATTTTAGTGCTCTATTAAAATATTCATAGTTTTGATGTGTATCTTAGGATTGATCCTCAGTCAGGTGTATTGGAATAGTACAACGTAATGTTTGTTGATGATTTTTAGACTCTGTATTTTGTACTGTGCTGACTTTTGTGATTTTTTTTAAATCGAAATAAAGTTAAAATGTAATCTGAACCTTTATCACTTTCTAATTGCAGATCAGATTCCTCATATATTTAAGCTTATTTCATGTCCGAGAGTAATTAAAGAAGTACTTAGGCACAATTGTGTATTTTGGAGAACAGTATTTTAGCGTTAGAATGTTCCTTTCCCTCCATTGCTATATACTAAGATCCATGGAATATTTTCCAATAAAGTACATATGTGTCACTAATTCCTTGTTCCCTGGACTTTCCTTGAATGTAGAACCTTTTAAAATTTTAAAATAGTGTCTCTCCAAATACATTATGATATCTCTGTCAGGTTCAGTACATGTTTAATCGCGCCTGTAGCAGAACATTTCTCCTAAAAAACCTGAAAATCCTGATACCAAGAAACCTCTTATTCCAATTCTTCAGACTCTGTTTGAATCTAAGAGTCATCAAACCCAGACGTACACCAACCATGGAATGAAGAAGGAGGAAGAAGATGTGCAAAGATGTTTGAAAAGCCTATATGCAGCAAAGATAAGCAACTACAGGAAGACCCTGTGGGGAATGTGAGGGACACTTAAGCACGTTGCAATCTCTCTATAAGAAAAGTACAAATCCACAAAAATCCCCACTGCTGGGGTGCAAAATACAACATTACAAGACAAAATGCTATTTAATTCTATCAGAATTGAACAGAATAGTGGAGATTTAGAATGAAAAATCATAGGTAAACATTTTACAAATAATACATGCACAGAAAAGAAAATGCATGATTTAGATGTTTGCAGAGCAAAAAGATGACACCAGGGGCCTCATTTGTGAAAAGTGACGCATCGCTGCGTGAAAACAGCGATGCGTCACTTTTCACTGCGCACTCCTTGCGTCACCAATGATGCGTCATATTTAATGTATGGCGCATCATGTCGCAAGGACTTACAGATGCGTCAGTATTTCTGACGCATCTCTAAGCGCAAAAGTGACGCATTGCTGGAGTGTGTCACAAAAGTGACGCAACTCCAGCAATGCGTCCTTTCACATGGGGAAAGCCCCATGTGAAAGGGCTTGCGTCAGTCTTACGCCTGCTGTGAGGCAGCCGCAAGATTTTGACGCAACCGCATCCTAAAAGTGACGCAGTGAAATCTCAGATTTCACTGCGTCACTATTACGAGGCTTTTTGCGGGGGAACGCCCCCTCTGCATACATTATACCTGACGCAGGTATAATGTGGCGCAGGGGTTTAAAAAGTGACGCATCTACCTAGATGCGTCACTTTTTAAATATGGCGTAACAAGGCGCATGTTTTACGCTGCCGATGCGTCACAAAAAGTGACGCATCCGCAGCGCAAAACTGACGCAAGGCCTCATAAATGAGGCCCCAGGTATTTAGGATGTGTTCAAAGATGGTTGCATGAGGGACTAGCTTGTTTGGTCGAGTGTCATAGACACCTTTTCTTTTTTAGGTATACATCTGAAAATTACTGGTAATTGTCATTACTTTGAGGTCAGGTATTCCTTGTCGGTACACACCGGCAATGGGATCGCCATTGGACGTGTTTCAATATCGGCGCATGCGCAGTATACTCTGGCGCATGCGCGGATCGATACACATGGCTCAGAGCCCGCGCATGCGCATTGCGTCCGAAGTGCCGTGCGCATGCGCGTTGCAGTTCACTGCTCACGCGTCGTACTACTGGGATACCTAGCGCATGCGCACTATAGCGCGGGTACCTCTTACGAAGCAGACGCGAGGGATATTAGAAACAGCTGCAGCCTGTTATCCAATCAAATAGGGTATAAATAGACATGCGCGCTGTGCGTCGGTACCTCCGTTCCTTCTCGGACGCCGGCATCGAGGTACCGACGGACAGGTGGGGCACCACACCATCATTTGCTATCCCTATAGGGCGAGTCATCTCAGCACTAGCAAGAGTCCCTTAAGGAGTAGCTCTGCCTACCTTAAGCCTTATTTTGCCCAACACTTGGTTACTGATAGCGCCATTGCCTCTTTTTAGTCATTTTATCGCTAGCCAGAGTCCTCCAAGGAGTGGCCCTGCCCTCCCACTTTGGTTAATCATTTCTAGCAGAGTCTTACAGTCATTTTCCTTATACTTGGTTGAGTCTTTTTTCTGTTTAAAGCTAGGTCTTGTTAAGATTAGTTTTGGAAATGGTAGCTATTATTGTTGGTAGTCCCTTTGCTAGTTTTCAAAGGTACTTTCTTGTCCATTTCCTTCCTTAACTAGAGCGGGGCCTCCCTTTTTCCCGAGTGGGTTCCGGTGAGGTGAGGCGTACTCCCACATAATGCTGGGTAAGTTACCACATCCATTCCCATATGTGTGATTTTATACACTGATTAAAACATAGTAGTATAATTAGCGGGGAGAGATTGTCTCCATCGCCCTGTTTGTGTGCTTAGCATCTTGTGCTTGTTTTCCTAAAATCTGTTGTGCACTACATGGTTTTTTGATTCACGCTTATGTCTCTTCCTTAGGAGATACATAAAGTTCTGGACTTCCTACAGTATTCATCTGGGCTCAGAGGAACTGGTAGGACTTATCCAATGTACATTAGCGTGCATCACTAATTTTTGATTTGCAGTCGCAGTTTCCTAAATGGTCCTGAAGAAAGCTAAGACCAACAGTCATAACAGCTGAAACATGTCGACCTCCACTCACTTTGCCCACATATAGTTATTATTTCAAACTATTTTGGCAAATTTTAATCTTGACCCGAGCGCCATACTGATTAAAATTTATTTTGGCCCTTGGAGTCAATTTTACTTTCACGTTTTTCACTTTAATTTTTTGCACTGCACCCCATTAGCATCACCAAGTGAAGCCCAGTGGTCTGTATTTACACCATGTTAATCCATCTCTGCACCATGACTAGGTGCACTGTTTGAGAATTGGATTGGTGACATCTCCCACATGACGACATTCCACCACATGGGTGGGCTGATGGGAATTTTTCTTAACAGACCCGGGTTATCACTTCCAGTGCTACTAATGGTTTTGGGGCACTAGTTCAGTTGCGGCACATTTACAGGTTTCTGACCAGGCCACTTTTTGTTTATTGACAGTCTCTCTTAGGGCATGAGTGGTTTTGGTCGTTAAATATAGCCCCATTTGACCCTCCCTACGTTTACTCTTTGTACTTAGTGCAACTTCTGTTGCGGGTCTTTTTCAAATACATTTTTTACTTCTAAGGGTATATCCCTTGATTTTGCTCACCTAGCTCATACTTGTTTGAGAGACTCCCATGCTAAGGAAATGGCTGACTTTGCAGGACTAGCGTTTGATGACGAGATGTTAAAAACTATCTTGGATGACAACCCCTCCCTTCTAGACTCATTACCTGAGACTTCCAGTGTAGTAAAAGATGATTGGCTTACATTGTTAAATTTTAAAAAATCACATACACGCACCTCTATCCATGGAACCATTATGGCACAATACCTGAGAGGCAAGTGTGCCCCTACAGGCCTTATTGTCACGAACACACCACGTCTTTTTTTGACTGACAAAGCCTTTCTACGAGACTGGTCCCTCATTGCGTGGCGCTGCACGCGGGACTGGCTGATATTGATAATCAGCAAAGCTAAGAGAATAGCGGATGCAATTCTCATAGAAATCCAGGTTCTTGAAGGTCAGATTAAAGCTGCGTGTAGTACACTGTTCAAGAAACGGTTAGAAGAAACAAACAAGACAAATAAAGACTACAAGGACAACATCTTGATGAGCAAGATGGATAAGTTCAAGAAAGATTTAGATCGTTTTTCTATGGAGAAAACTTATCCATACACTAGTGACAACTATGTAGCCCCTAGTTTCAATAGCAGAGGCAAACAGTATGGATCCAACTACTCATCTTCTGGTTCCGACACTTACTCTAGTGATTCAGAGGCACCCAGCACGTCTGGAGCTCCCCAGAGAGGGGCTGGGTCTCAACAACGACCATTCAAGAGGGGTGGTCGACAGAGAGGTGCTATGTATAATCAACACCCAGGCAATTACCAACATCCTGGTCCTTGGTGGCCACCGGGCCCATGGGGTTTCCAGCCACATCCGCCACCAATGAATCCATACACTCCTTTTCCCCAGTTTTTCCCTAACCAGCCTTTTTTAGGGCGTGGCCGGGGTCAGAACAGGGGAAGAAGAAAAGGACCAGAAACTGTCCACTGGGAAGCAGAACAGACGTTCCCCAACACTCGGAGCAGGAGAGCAGCTCAGGAGAACAACAGCTCGGAGACGACAGGAGTCTAGTTGTAAATCTCAGCTCTCGTACTCTTACTCCAGTCGAGCAGTCAGTCTTGGAGAGAGGTCTGGGCTTTGTGCCAACTAATGTAGGAGACCCATTTCTTCTAAGAACGGAACTTGAGAAATTCTTCCGTAAAGTGCGCCTTCACTTTTTCTTCAAGGATAGAACTGATGACTCCCAATCAGGTGATGACACTATTAAGAACACAGGACTACGTCCTCCTTCCACTTTTACTCCTTTGAGTCATCAAGTTCCTTCCCTCGTCACCACCTTTGAACAAGCGGTCAGACACGATATTTCGCAGCTGCAAAATACCGAACGGAGTACGTTCCACAATTTCTCAAAACTTGAACAGCAGGCTGTGAAAAATCTCTCACTAGATCCGTCCATCATCATTAAACCGGCGGACAAAGGGGGAGCCACTGTTGTTATGGACCTGGAACAGTACCGTCAGGAATGCCTTAGACAGCTGGACAATGATAAATTCTATCGTCGTCTCACTTCAGACCCCACCCAAAGTTTACTTACTGAAATCAAAACTTTGGTGGACGAAGGGAATATGGAGGGGTGGATCACACCTCAGGAAGCTAGATTCCTTGTAACAGAGAAACCCACCATTCCAGGTTTCTATTGTCTCCCCAAGATCCACAAGGCCACGAGACCACCACCAGGCCGTCCCATCATTTCAGGGATTGGTTCCATTTTGGAACCACTCTCCACCTTTGTAGATCATTTTCTTAGACCTCTAGTTAAGAAAATGCCCACGTATCTGGAGGACACAGCTGATGTCCTCAGGTTATTACCAACTATTGAGTACAACGTGGAAACTGACCTCATGGTCAGTTTTGATGTAGAATCACTCTACACCTGTATTCCACAACAGGATACGTTGGATACAGGCAGAGGTCTTCTATCAATGGAAGATCTGGACAGCATAACCCCAGTTAACATTATTCTATCTCTTGCAGAACTGGCAATGAAGCAAAACTATTTCAAATTTGAAGAACAGCTGTTTCTACAGATCTCCGGGACCTCCATGGGGAGTGTCTTTGCCCCGAGTCTGGCAAATATTTATGTCCACCAAATGGAACAGACTCATATCCTCAACCATAGCAACCCATTTTCTAAACATCTGGTGCTATGGAAGAGGTATATAGATGACGTCCTGGTAGTGTGGCGAGGCTCTATCCCTGAGGTACAGGCTTTCCATACTTGGCTTAATGGATGTAATCCTCATCTTAAGTTCACGCTTGAGTACAGTCATGTAAGACTCCCCTTCCTTGACCTATCTATCTTCCCAGAGGATGGAAGTCTCCGCAGTGAGTTGTTCACCAAACCTATGGCAAGAAACTCACTCTTGTCATTTAACAGTCATCACCCACGCTCCCTGAGGGAGAACCTTCCGGTGGGCCAGTTCCTCCGGGTTAGGAGGAATTGTTCATCCAGAGAACTTTTCAACAAACATGCAACCACACTAGCCACTCACCTAGAGGAACGCTATTACCCCAAGCATCTTGTGAACAAAGCATGGAAACGTGCCTCGAACAACAACCGCGAGGCACTGATTGAAAAACGCCCATCTAAACCACCAATGGAGCGCCTGACATTTGTTAGTACGTTCAGCACAATGTCTAACTCTGTCCAGAAAATGGTTCGCAAACACTGGACTATTTTGAACAGTACTGGGGCAAACCTTCCATTACCACTGTTTTCATTTAAAAGGGCACCTAGTCTTCGAGACACGCTCGTCCATACAAGACCCAGGACTACCAAGACTGACGGCTCAACAACCCTATGGAACCTTCCCCCAGTCTCTGGTCACTACCCCTGTGGGTCATGTAGTGTCTGCCCCCAGACTGAGAAAACCACTACAGTCGACATAGGGACTGGGAGGACATGGTTGCTCAAGAAGCATACTAATTGTAACACCGACAACGCCATCTATATGATAACGTGTCCCTGTTCCCTTAGATATGTTGGCTATACCACCCGCAAGATTAAAATAAGAATAGGGGAGCACAAAAGCACCATTAGGTGTCGCAAACAGGCTACTAAACTAACAAACCACTTTTTGGAGCAAGGACACACTGCTGATGAAATGAAATGGGTCATTTTAGAACGGCCATTTATTCCATCTCACATCAGTGACGTGGCCAAATTTCTGTTCAGGAAGGAGCAGAAATGGATTTTTCTTTTGAAAAGTCACATGCAAGGTTTAAACGATGACATACCGTGGACATCGCTGTAATCCAACTAGTCCTGAGTCTTTGTCATCTGTCTTCTACATTAACTCATCCTGCTATCATCTTTGAGGTCATTCACGATAATCCATCTTAGACCAAATTGAGTCACTTTGCGCCTGATACATTAGTCCACACTTGTAACTGCTTACTTTTAGCACATATAGTCCATTTGTCACTATCTGTAGTCATTAGGAGTATATGCACTGCTGCTTCTACTTTGGCTCAATCTACACATAAATACTTACTTTTTCCCATATTTATAATAGGGATTATAAATGAACACATATGATCCCCTTACATCTTTCAGCGCATGCACTCAGAATTATCTATATTTTTGTGCCTCTGACACAGCTGTCTGTTTATTTGACAACACTAACGCTACTTTTAGCTTGTAGTGGTACACACCGGCAATGGGATCGCCATTGGACGTGTTTCAATATCGGCGCATGCGCAGTATACTCTGGCGCATGCGCGGATCGATACACATGGCTCCGAAGTGCCGTGCGCATGCGCGTTGCAGTTCACTGCTCACGCGTCGTACTACTGGCATACCTAGCGCATGCGCACTATAGCGCGGGTACCTCTTACGAAGCAGACGCGAGGGATATTAGAAACAGCTGCAGCCTGTTATCCAATCAAATAGGGTATAAATAGACATGCGCGCTGTGCGTCGGTACCTCCGTTCCTTCTCGGACGCCGGCATCGAGGTACCGACGGATAGGTGGGGTACCACACCATCATTTGCTATCCCTATAGGGCGAGTCATCTCAGCACTAGCAAGAGTCCCTTAAGGAGTAGCTCTGCCTACCTTAAGCCTTATTTTGCCCAACACTTGGTTACTGATAGCGCCAGTACCTCTTTTTAGTCATTTTATCGCTAGCCAGAGTCCTCCAAGGAGTGGCCCTGCCCTCCCACTTTGGTTAATCATTTCTAGCAGAGTCTTACAGTCATTTTCCTTATACTTGGCTGAGTCTTTTTTCTGTTTAAAGCTAGGTCTTGTTAAGATTAGTTTTGGAAATGGTAGCTATTATTGTTGGTAGTCCCTTTGCTAGTTTTCAAAGGTACTTTCTTGTCCATTTCCTTCCTTAACTAGAGCGGGGCCTCCCTTTTTCCCGAGTGGGTTCCGGGTGAGGTGAGGCGTACTCCCACATAATGCTGGGTAAGTTACCACATCCATTCCCATATGTGTGATTTTATACACTGATTAAAACATAGTAGTATAATTAGCAGGGAGAGATTGTCTCCATCGCCCTGTTTGTGTGCTTAGCATCTTGTGCTTGTTTTCCTAAAATCTGTTGGCACTACATGGTTTTTTGATTCACGCTTATGTCTCTTCCTTAGGAGATACATAAAGTTCTGGACTTCCTACAGTATTCATCTGGGCTCAGGGGAACTGGTAGGACTTATCCAATGTACATTAGCGGGCATCACTAATTTTTGATTTGCAGTCGCAGTTTCCTAAATGGTCCTGAAGAAAGCTAAGACCAACAGTCATAACAGCTGAAACATGTCGACCTCCACTCACTTTGCCCACATATAGTTATTATTTCAAACTATTTTGGCAAATTTTAATCTTGACCCGAGCGCCATACTGATTAAAATTTATTTTGGCCCTTGGAGTCAATTTTACTTTCACGTTTTTCACTTTAATTTTTTGCACTGCACCCCATTAGCATCACCAAGTGAAGCCCAGTGGTCTGTATTTACACCATGTTAATCCATCTCTGCACCATGACTAGGTGCACTGTTTGAGAATTGGATTGGTGACATCTCCCACATGACGACATTCCACCACATGGGTGGGCTGATGGGAATTTTTCTTAACAGACCCGGGTTATCACTTCCAGTGCTACTAATGGTTTTGGGGCACTAGTTCAGTTGCGGCACATTTACAGGTTTCTGACCAGGCCACATTTTGTTTATTGACATTCCTTGTCATAGTCCTTAACGCTCAGAAGGCCAGAAGTTGACAAACCTGTTGACGACCTCCCCTTGGCTAGTGATTGTTAAACTATATCATACTTCTCATATGTCAGGATTATAATTTACATAAACATCTACACTAAGTAGTAGAAGAAGGCTATAACCCATGGCCAGACAAACCAAATGTGTCAAACTGAGACAATACTTTTCCACAATATCCCGTCCTTGCAGCATAAATAGATAACTGTTAGACCTGTCAGCCTTAGGGTGGTGTAGTGCTAGAGCACTCCCATGTATTGGGACCACATGATGACCTTTGACTGCTATTGCTTTAATTGACTTTTGGTGTTTTACTTTACCCTAGCCTGATTGTAGGACATTATTTTTCCCTGCATGTGCACGTTTCCTTGAAGATTTCTTTTGTGTAATCTTGTAGTTTTAAAGAGGGAACGTTTTTACACAGTAGTACAGCCTTGCCAGGAACAGAATCCGTGGGATGTGCATTTGAAAGCATGAGTGAGAGAGAGAGAGAGAGAGAGAGAGAGAGAGAGAGATGTGGAATGTAATTCTTGGTCAGTGATTTATTTGCATAGCACTTTTCACCCTAAGAGGGATGGGTATGCCCAGACGTGGGTCCATTGCTCACTGTGCCACTAGATTCAAGCTAGCCTGGCTGAGGAAGGGTACTACCCAGAAACCAGTCCCAGGATGCATGTTTCCGGTCCAGGGAGGACCTGGCTTGGCAGTTCGGTCTGGACTGTTCCCATGAAGCTCAGGGTCAAGACTGATTTGCATATGGCTGGATCTAAACTGGGGTGGCATGGTGAGCAAATGAACAATGTATCTAACCCAGATCTCTTGACTGGGAGTGAATGTATAATTTATTCTGCATTCCTTTCATCATTTGTTTGCGTAGCACTTTTCAGCCTAAATGGGATGGGTATGCCCTGATGTGGGTCCCTTGCTCACTGTGACACTGGATTCAAGCTAGCCTGGCTGATGAAGTGTAATACCCAGAAACCGGTCCCAGGTTCTGTTTCCGGTCCAGAGAGGACCTGGCTTGCACAAGGTCAAGACTGATTTGCATATGGCTGGGTTTAAACTGGGGTGGCATGGTGAGCAAAAGAACAATGGATTTAACCCAGATCTCTTGACTGGGGGTGAATGTATGATTTATTCAGCATTTCGTCCATCATTTGTTTGCATAGCACTTTTAGAAAGATGGCATTTTTTTGCTCTTATCCATATGTACCTGGAACCTGCCACAAATACTCGTCTTCAGCGGGTGACAGCTGACCATTGTGCATTTCCTCTGGGCACCCACACACAAAGGGAGCTTAGTTGTGATTGAGTGGCCGTCTATATCCTGAGCAGGATGGGAGGGAGGAGCTGACACTTAAACCTGAATAGTCTATGTTCTGTCCCCATACAAAGGCCTGTATACCCCCTTGGAGTGACTCCGGGGCCAGGACTGGTAAGGGAGGATCTCTGTAAACTTCAAAACCACCTCTTTGAGGTCTCCCCCACTTCAAAGGCACCACTGGGTAGTAGAACTGAGCCTCTGACCCACCCCGTCATTGAACTACTACACCCGCAAAGAAGTCCCCCTGGAGGAAGGTGGCTCAATGGTTAGAGCGGCAGACCCTGATGCAGAGTTCTGGCCCCGGACCAGGGTTCAATTCCCGCCTCGGCGGGTCTTGGGCTCAATTTCCTCGGACCTGATAATTCTCGCTCGGTGCCTATTCTAATCATAGGTCCCACGCTGCAACTCTGGGCATTAGCTTGCTTAACCTCCACAACGGCCCCAACAGCGCTAGGATGCCTGGCTTCACCCTGGGGGTGCCTAGGAGTGGACACTTCACAGGGAAAGCCAGGAGGGGTTCCACAGCGGTATGAGTAATAGCGCCAGGAAACCGCTTGGTGACAGTGCGCTCTATAAATACCTTGACATTTACATTTACATTTACAAGGACTGCTGCACTGCTACAAGGACTGCCACTCTGCTGGACTTCTGCTCTGGAAGAACAGTTTTTCTGCTGTGCTGCCCTGCTGCCTGCTACTCTTTGCCCTGCAGAGGAAAGACTGGACCCATCTCATTTGAACCCATAGTGACTACAAGGGCATGTTGGCTTGCCCCTTTTCTAAGTCTCTTCAAAGACTTTTGATCAACCTGCAACAGCACCTGGACTTTACTTGCTGCATGCCTTGCCCTGCCAAGTGGTGCACATCTAGACCTGCGACCTTGGAAGTGGGTATATAGTGCTGCAACTGCTAGAATTCACACATCGATGACGTTGCACGAGTCAGAACCTGTACACCCTTGACATCAATAAAGCAACGCTGATGCAAGAAGCTTGCATCACCAACTGCGTGGTGCATTGTCTCCAGTTTCTGACGCATTTCTGACTTGTGTGGCTTGGTGCCAATGGATCACCTTCAACTCAGCAATTCGACATCGCATCCCTTTGTTCCTTCTCGTACCCCATCTCCATTCCCAATGCATTGTTGACATTGCACAGCTCAGAACCGGTGCATCACCTCAAGCTTAAGCATTGAGGACAATGCATCTGCTCCCTGCATCATCTTTGAAGCATCCAAGGTACTGTTTCAGTATGCCAAGGCTGGTCGCTGTACCCGACCAGCGCTCCACTGTGGTTGGCCTGAGCTTTTGGATTTGACCTGGACTAACGAGGCCAGATAGCCTCGGTTGGCGCTATATACTTCTAAGCACTACAAAACAGTTTACTCTTGAAAAATTCCTATATCGACTTCTACTTTTTGAATTTTTGTCGTTTTGTTCATAACAATATCATCTATTTTTCTAAACTGGTGTGGTTCCTTTTTGTCATGCTTTCACTGTGTTACTGTTTGAAGTGTTGCACAAATACTATACACATTGCTTCTTAAATGCTCTGTGCTAAGTTACTAGAGGGTGAGCACAGGTTAATTTATGATATGTTTCTAACTTACCCTGACTAGGATTGTGGTTCCTGCTTGGATAGGGTGCATACCTCTGCCAACCAGAAACACAATACAGCTCAATGTAAGTCTAGTGTGTGCAAGTTCTCTTTTCCCAGAGTAAAGAGATTGGGAAAATAAACAGGAAGATCCAGATTTTATAACACATTGAAGTCAGATGGAACTTTGGGGAGAAAAGCAGACTAAAGTTTCAAGATAATGTTGGATATTAAGAAACAAAGAATAGGGCCAAAACAACATGCCTAGTTCCCCAATTCTACGACCCGAACAAAAAACAACTATAAAAATAATCTTATATTGAGAAACGTAAGATCTACTAATCCTAAAGTCTCAATTGAAGGAAACTGCAAAGCTCTTAACACCAAAGAAGTTTCACACTTTGATCTAGGGCAGTGGATCACTGAGCACTGAAGAAAATATGCTCGTAACAACCTGGAAACCAAAGGGTCTAATCATTCTACCTTATTTTCCAATTAGCTCTAATAGCTACCTATTGACTATGCACTGTTAAAAATGCAAGACGCTGACTTAATCCATCTTGAATTAAATCAAGAATCCTCATTGTATGACAAACAGTAGCGGATAGGGACCAATTAGAAAAAGATCCCAAGTGCCTACCATAAACCTTTTAGGTAGCTGGCAGTTTGGACTGATGAACTGTTCTAGCTACTTCCTCTGAACAACATGTTCCTGAAGGTTTCACCTTTGAAGCTCCAAAGCACCAATTAAAGCATCGCTAGACATGCCTAGTCTAGGATCAGAGCTTACAGGGGTGACGGCTCAAGAGGAAGAAGTCAACAGTATATCACTGACAGTTGCGGAGAATCCATGCTATTTTCTGGATTACCTTGGGAATCTGGGGAATGGAAGGAAAGACATGTAGAAGTCCACTGAAAGTAAAAAATGCATTTATTGTCCAAACCCTTGGTGCTAAACAAAGACTGCAAAAACCTTGAATCTGGTATTTTTTTCTTCCCACAAAGTTCCAAACTTCTAAATCAACTGATGGAAGATTTTTGGATGTAGAATCATCATGGCTGATGAGGAATAATTGACATAGATGGTCCCCAAGTAAGTTATTCCTCCCTGGAAGATATATTCTTGCTGAGGAAGGAGATGTGGCTCCCCTCAAATACCAAAACTTTTATACCCCAGGAAAGGCAGATGCATTAGCAAATGCTTCTGCACTATGTTATCCATCCATGATCTCATCTAGAGGTGGGTCCTCCCTAAAATTCCTATGACAGAAGAAGCTGCAGCAGCACCCAATGTTTCAAAGGACACATCTGCCATAAGTCTTACTTGCTGGTCCATAAAAGAGAGAGTCTCAAAAAATAAATTACCTTGAAAAATCTGATCAGCCAAGGTCTCGAAATCTTCCAGGAGACATTGCACATCACAACTAGTATACTTACTAGTTATAGAGCAAAATTCATTATTGCACATACCCTCTAATTAGCTTTTCATGTACTGGATTTATTGATGAAGCATCATTTAACACCAGCATTCCCTGGGAAGACAGATCCTCTACCAGGGAATCCGCTTTTACAAGAGGAAGAAACTCTAATGTCAATTTCTCAGCTGGATAAGGTTTTGATGGAAAACATGGAAAGGATTGCTCCTTCACAGACTCCCTCTCATGCATCATTCTCTTCCTTATCAACGAATGCAGAAGCAGGGAATTAGGTCCATTTTTATGATACTATTTAATGAAGTGCTCTTCTTGAGTCTCCTCCTTTGCTATTTGTAAGGTAAGTGTTTCTCCAATTTGCTGTAGAACCTCCTATAGTTCAGGACCCTGAACAAATCATCCAAGGAACCTTTCTTCCTTATCATCACAATCAACATACCTCACTGAAAGTACAGACCTGGGCAGCTTAAGAGGACAAGTGAGAGAATCTCTAGCAGCAATAGCTACTTCAACAGGAGACTGTCTCATCAACTGGATTGACTCCATAGTGATCTTCTCTATGGATGCAGGCCCAACCGCCTCTGTTTCAGAATCAGCATGTTTTTTACACCTATTCTTTACTGGGCTCCATAGTGCAAATTGACTGTTTAGAAAATAAAAGCATGTTTAAATAGACCTGGACTCTGGCAATTTCACTCTTTCTGGGATTGCCTAGCAACCAGGGCTTCATGAGATTGCAGCATACAAAATGAAGCAGAAACAAGGTAAGCACTGTGCTTGTAATGGTATATCAACCTGAGAGTAGGCCTCTAAATTAGCTCCCGATACCCAGTGTAATGCGTCTCAGACCACTGGAGCAGCTCCTAAGGATGCTCGCTGCCCTTTACCATGGCCCACTGTGCGAGGCCCTATTTATAGAAACATGCAGTGGAAAAGATGCCTGAGCCTCCAACATATATCGCATCCTACATGGCAAACAAAACTTACCACAGCAGAAATATCTCACTTCCCAAGAAATAAAAGAAATAGGAAGTTTGGGGTGCCCACTTCATCTGTTTATAGTATTGGCAGAAAGGGGAAGTCATTGTTCTCGAAAGATGAGGAGACAATTACAGCAAAAGTTAATGACAGTGAAATTGGCTGTACGGTGCACAAAGGAATACAGTGGTCGGGGTGAAGTTTTTAGTTCAGGGCTAAGTTTTCACAGGGAGCCTCAGTTCATTCAGTGAGCAATCACAAAGCCATTGTGGTAAACTGTTCATTCAATCATCGGGCAATAGACTTTCTATGCTTTTTGGTTGACTGTGGATCTTACTACCGATATTCAAACTTGGATCTGTGACTTTAATTGCACATGTCAGAACTTTGCAATTCTTTTGCCAGGGGTAGCAGAAGTGACATTGCAGGTCATTTGACCTTTACTTTGACTCATACAAGCATGCTTACACTTACTAACACATTCACACAATCACACACATAAACACAATCTCACCTGCAAGCAGGTATACTACATACATTTAGCATAATTTTTTAGTTGCCTTAGCTTTCAGATAGGGTCATATTCCAGCTAATGTGCTCCATTTTTTATTAGGTCTCACATAGCGTTGCAGCGCAATGCCTTGCTCGCTTTGCGAGGCATGCAGTATAGACAATAGCGAGGGGCAGCTCCGCCCATTTTCCAGGTATATTTTTGTATGGCTTTATTCATAATTTCTGCATTGTGATTGGTGCTTGGCTTGTTAATCCCTCCTCCTGACGGCTCTGTTGTCATGTTTCTCCTTCCGAGGCTATCGCCCCCTTTACTTGAAAAACTGTTTTGTTCCACTGCCTCTCCCCGTGTTCCGTAGGAAGTTTGTTCTCGCAAAGGCACGATGCGACAATCTTGTAGGGGCTGCGACGATCTCTGGGGCGATGATGCGCAATCCAGCGGTGATCCTCTCTCTCGCAGCTCCTCGATGCGATAATCTGCGATGATGTTCGCAGCGGCGTGATGCGGTCCGCAAGCAAGCGGTGCGGCGATCTATCCCAGCGATGACAGGCTCTGCGACGACACTCGCAGTGATATTAGCCTTCCCGCACCGGTCTGGTGCGTCCCGCAAACGAAGGATGCGACGACTCTGGCAGCAGCAACAGGAGCTGCGACGATCTCGGCCTTCGTAGCAGCGGGAATTTCCTTGCACTGTCGGGGATGCGCTCCGCAGCGAGCGATGCAATAACTACTCTGAGGCAAAGTCTTTAAATCTTGGTTTCCAGCTTCCCAGCACAGGTACAACTTCCAGATGCACCACACATGGGCCACACACTCTAGGAAGGACAGAACTCCCTCAGTAGAGCTCAGAGGAAGCTGGGGGTGAAGTTCTTTTGTTCCTGGGACTTCAAAACAGGGAGCCAGCTCTTCTCAGGCCCTTGGAGATTCCTTCAAGCAAGGGGACACAGCACAAAGCAAAGTCCTGCCCTTCTCCTTGGCAGCAAAGCAACAGCAGGGCAATCCGGCAGAGCAACAGCTGGACAATCTTCCTTCTTCAGTTTCAGCTTTCTCCTTGTCAGAGGTTCCTTCTTGATTCCAGGATGATCTAATTTTCTGTTGTCAGGGGTCCTGTACTTATACCCCTAAAAGTATTTGTTCTCTTTGCACAAGTAGGCCCTGAGCCTGGTCTGAACTGGTGCTGGGTGTTTCTTGAGCAACTTGTTTTCCTGGCTTCTCCTTTCCTTTCAGAGTGAGGGGCAGGGTCGTCAGTTGCCCAGCAGGAGGTGGACCCAGCATTGTGGAAGGCAGGCACAGCCCTATTCAGGCCCAGGTGCTATCTCCTCCCAGCACTCAAGTTGCAGATGCAGTCATTCAGCCTAGGGCTGACTCAGCCAGTCTCCTGGGGAATCCCCAGCCCCTGTCACTCTCAAACCAGACAGTCAATACACAAACAGGCCAAGGCACACAGAAGGGTCAGACAAGAGAACAGCAACTTTCTAAAAGTGCTGTTCTCAAACACAGGATTTAAAAACAGCCTTTCCTAAAAGACGTGTTATTAAATTCTGAGTTAATGGATACTAGACTCTTATGTCCTATCTTGTTCCTATGGGAAGAAATGCTGGTAGCCACTGTAGCCAGCATCCCCCATGTTAACCTACGGAGCAAGATAGCCTTCCAATAGTGAAAAACGAAAATGGATGTAATTCACTACCAGAGCATGTCACCTGCACCAGTACATGCTCTACCTTTCACATACACTGCACCCTGCCCAGGGGGGTACCTTGGGCCTTCCATAGGGGTGACCAATGTGCACAAAAAGGGAAGCGTTAGGCCTGGTCAGTGGGGACACTGACCAGGAGGACATGGCAGTTCACAGACTGCACACAGGCACTGCGGTGGCAGGCCTGAGACACCATTTTAGGGCTACTCTTGTGGGTGGCACAATCAGTGCTGCAGGCCCATTAGTAGTATTTGAGTCACCAGCCCTGGCACACTCAGTGAACTTTACCAGGGACTTCTTAGTGATACAAATATGCCAATCATGTATATCCAATCATCATAACAATTTACACAGGGAACACTTACACTCTGGCACTGATCATCAGTGGCAGAGTGTCCAAAGCATCTAAACCAGCAAAAACGAAATACAGCACAGCATCAAAAAATACAGTAGGTAGAGGCCAAAAAGACAGGGGAAACCACGCCAAAGATGCCAGGTCTAACAGTCGGCATGGTAAATTAGATTGAATCGACCTCACCCCGGAAGTGCTCGTTGAGTTTATCCCCCACACCCCCCTTAGTAAAAGACAGTCTCACAAAATCCCATTAGGGCTTTAGATGGGTTCACGTTATAAATGTTCACTAGGTGGGGGCACCAGCGAGCATTTCTCAGCCCTTGGTTTTGTTTGCTGAGTAAGTGCACTGGAATAACTTCTGATAGCAATGCAGGGGTGAGGATTTTATGAGATGTTCTCGTCGAAAGGACGGAGAGCTCCAGAAATATACTTGTCCTGTTACCAATAATCCACTTTTTCATTTATTGTCATTCAGAGAGGTGACACATTATGGCAGTGTTGTTGTTATATAACATCTCTGATTATGCCTAGACTCATTTTATATCAGTATTTCATGGTTCTGATTTTGGTGTATTTTTTTTTATTTAGAATTTTAGAATCTTCATATGCCTTTAAACTCAGTGATATTCCCATCCGGAATTCCACTCCCTTCCATTATATTCTGGCTGCTTACCTGGTGCTGGAACAACCGAACCCATTTTAACAGATGAAAAATCTAACTGGTAGATTGTTATAAAAAAACGGGCCTCCTGTAGCAAATGCCCCCCGCACTCCATGCCCACCTCTATGGCACTGGGCCAGCATGTACAAGTAATCTTCCCTGTCTTTTAAGAACATTTGTAAGAGAGGATTGTACGTTAATGGTACTGCAGTTGACAAAATATTCTCCCCAGTGAGCTAACAGTTCTCTTGTGTTTTATTGTCACGTTACCACGTGTCACTGGAGAGAGTTTTGTGCTAATATTAGGACGAATGGTGCAACCAGGCTCTGGTTGATGATTAGTGGGGACAGGATGGCTTTAGACGTGAGAGTTCGGTGTAGATGACCAAAGTAGAGACATTTTAAAACTGACACACGAGTGAATAGCTGTGCACAGATTTATGTGATTTGACCGCGGTTACTCAGATAAAGGACTTCTCGGCTGACTTGGTTTGTTTCGTGATCTAGTTTTACAACCAAGGGATGGGTGTGTGGGGCGTGTGTTTGAGTGTTGTTACATCAGACCCCCCAGGATATAGCGCCATGGATTGGCAAATTTAGCGGCACAAAAATGAAAATTTAGCGGCACAAAAATGGAAATTTAGCGGCATTTAGCGGCATTTCATTTTGGGTTTTTTGCAACACCAAACACAGATATCTTACTGTTTGAGTTATTTGACAACATGGAGCTATGTACATTTTGTTTATTTACAATTCAACCCATTTGTTTTAGGTAAAAGGCATGTTAATCTTGGCCATGTACGTTCAGTTCTTCAGAGCACTCCAAGTCTAGACCAGTATTGTGTTGCTGGTTATAATGTAAAAACAATAATGCCCGGATCGATTGTTCTGAAAGGGACTGTCGTCTGGAAGAGAGAATCATTTTGTATATGCTGTTGCTCCTTTCAGCATCTGCAGAGCTTGTTACACAGTCTTTGTACACAGCTGCAAGTTGGGAAAGAGCTGGAATGCGGTCAGCCAGCCCACGCCAAAAAAAGTCGGTGTCAATAAGTCCAGAAACAGACGCCTGCACTGCTTCTGGCCCTACATTTTCAAAGTACAGGCGAAGCTCCTGGTCGGGAACTTCGCTGAAACCAGGGATGGCTGAATAGGCAGTCTTGTCATTAGGCAGGATGCAGAGCCGCGCAGGGTTAAAAATGCGCACTTGTTTTAAGAATTGTATGCCTGGCTGGGCCTCCCCCATGTATTTGGCCACCTTTTCTAATAAATGTTCAAAAGCTTCATTAAGCTGGGCTGTTATTTTTTTTTCTGTGCCAGACTTAATTTTGCCCCTTGAGTGGTCTGTAGAAATGGCTCTAGTGACTCCACAGTGAGGACTGAATTGTTGGTTAGGTTCATGTGGAGGTCCTCCAAATAATCGTATACCTTCATGGTCACTGGTGTCTGGCTCTGGAATAACTCCATCAGGTTTAAAATGCTTTGGCATTTTTCTGCCACAATGTCCAATTGGACTTTTATGCACTCCCTTTGGTCGGTGTTAAAAATCTTCTGTAGGTTTTCAAGGGAGTCTGGGGGAGACTTGCTGAGTTGCATCTCTGACTCCACAAACCCAGCATAGGCCTCAAAGTGCTTGCAGAGGTACTGGACAGCGGCAAACCAGGAATTCCAGCGGGTACTGCAAGGATCAGGTGCCACCCGTGCCTTCATCCCATGGTTCTCTGCAAGATGGTGCAAGTACCTTCTCTTTCTGCTGCCGGCCATGTAAAAGATGCGGGAGAAGTACAGCAGGAAAGCATTTAGCTCCACAAAAGGCTTCCTAAATGACTCTCCAACAAGATTTATTATGTGTGCCAAGCAGGTGATGTGGATGGAGTTTGGGTACAGATTCCTCAACACTGTATTGAATGCCTTGAGCATGTACGCTGCGTTGTCAGTGTTGAAGGAAACAACGTTCTGGAAGTCTATGCTGTACTCTGTGAGCACCTTTACAACAGCTTGCGCTACAGTCCCATGGTTGCACTGGGATAGGAAGACTGTGTCCACCAGGTAGGTATGGATCTGACGAGCACCCTGCGGAGAGACTGCTGCAACTAGCACATTCAAAACACACCGCCCTTCGACATCTGGTGTTTCGTCAAAGATAACGCTGATCTTCTGATCTTTCAAGAGCTCTTTCAGCTCGTTCTTGGCACTTGTATATCTCTCTGGGAGATACCGTTCTTGCAGCTGATGACTCCCAGGTATCGCTCCACCATTCCGTACTCGCTCGTGCAGGAACTTGCGCAACACAGGGTGGTCGGTTTTGCTGAGCGGAATGTTCAACGCGGTGCAGACGTTAACCCACTCAGTTATCATTTCGTGGTTTGCGACACCGGCAGCTGTACTCTTGGTGAATAGCGAGTTCACTGTCATCTGCCGTGCACGTTTCGGCGAAGATTGAAGGTCAGGATCATCTGAACAGCGCTTCAAATGTTTTTGGGACCGCACATGCATATCCACAGTGTGTTTCCGGATGTGGTCCACCGCCACATTGCACACACTGCAAAACAGCACCCCACCATCAGCGTGCATCACATTGCTGTAGTCTCTGGCCCGGTCTGCTGCGGTTATCTGGGTGGGCAGATGTGATCTGTGCTTCACACCCTTTGCAAGCTGCAGAAACTTATCCATTCTGCTTTTCTTGTGGTGGCTTGTGGCTCCCTTGTAAAACAGAAGATCTCCCGGTTGTGGCGCAGTCAGTTAAGTCACCTACAAAGATAGTTGGTATTACTAAAGGCACCTCAAAGGGGGGAAAGGCAATTGTTGAAAGGAAAGTTCAGAAACCGCCGGTGCTCAACGATAAGAAATGCATGCAACCCTGGAGCACAAGTAAAGTGACAAACGTGATGGGCCATAACTGCAATGGTAAATGCCAGTCCCCGAACGGTGTTGAGCAAACAGACAGAGAAAACAGCAATTGCCCCAAACCAAAATAAACAAATAAGAAATTCTCCTGAGGTGCCCACAACCCCAAACTTACCAGTGCGCTGCGGCAGCTGACCCAATTCTGGCTCTTTCAACAGCAGATCCTTCCCAGTGATGCTCTGCAAAAGAAACCAAATAAAGAGTTAGGAAACTCATCAGGTGCCCACAACCCCAAACTTACCAGTGCGCTGCGGCAGCTGGGCCAATGAGTCTCGAAAACGCAGTCCCTTTCCCCACAGAGAAAACAGCAATTGCCCCAAACCAAAATAAACAAATAAGAAATTCCCCTGAGGAGCCCACAACCCCAAACTTACCAGTGCGCTGCGGCAGCTGACCCAATTCTGGCTCTTTCAACAGCAGATCCTTCCCAGTGATGCTCTGCAAAAGAAACCAAATAAAGAGTTAGGAAACTCATCAGGTGCCCACAACCCCAAACTTACCAGTGCGCTGCGGCAGCTGGGCCAATGAGTCTCGAAAACGCAGTCCGTTTCCCCACAGAGAAAACAGCAATTGCCCCAAACCAAAATAAACAAATAAGAAATTTCCCTGAGGAGCCCACAACCCCAAACTTACCAGTGCGCTGCGGCAGCTGACCCAATTCTGGCTCTTTCAACAGCAGATCCTTCCCAGTGATGCTCTGCAAAAGAAACCAAATAAAGAGTTAGGAAACTCATCAGGTGCCCACAACCCCAAACTTACCAGTGCGCTGCGGCAGCTGGGCCAATGAGTCTCGAAAACCCAGTCCCTTTCCCCACAGAGAAAACAACAAATGCCCCAAACCAAAATAAACAAATAAGAAATTCCCCTGAGGTCCCCACAACCCCAAACTTACCAGTGCGCTGTGGCAGCTGACCCAATGCTGTCTCTTGCAACAGCAGATTCTTCCCAGTGATGCTCTGCAAAAGAACACAAGTAAAGAGTTAGGAGACTCACCAGGTGCCCAGGACACCAAACTTACCAGTGCGCTGCGGCAGCTGGGCCAAATGGCTCTTGAAACTGAAGTACAGCGCAAGTAAAAATTCATGAAAAAGGGTCAAGATTCAGGAAAAGACTTTCCAAGTGGTGGAGAATGCAGATAAAACCTGCACAGGTAAAATAGTGCATTCATCTGTGGTCAACCCTGTGACAAAAAGCATAAACAAAACGATGTACGGCCCCCCGGCCCCCACAGGTTTCAGACTAGGCATGCTGGAGGCAGAGACAGGTCTCTGAGCGAGTGGGACGGGTATGCTCAGACGTGAGTTCCGTGCTCTCCATGGCACTGGAATCAAGCTATCCAGGCTGGTGAGGGCTGAAAGCCCGAAACCTGTCCTTGGATGCTTGTTTCCAGTCCAGGGAGGACTTGGCCTGCCAGTTCGGGCTGGACTGTACCCATGGGGCACAGGGTCAAGACTGATTTGCATATGGCTGGGTTCAAACTGGAATGGCATGTGAGCAAAAATAAAAACGATGGATTTTGGACCAGATCTCTGAACTGGGGTTTATGTATACTGTAGAGACTTACGGGCGTATCCCCTCGAGCTGCCCGTTTATTCTATTTTGTCATGAACAAATGCCTTCATTTTTTAGGTACCCATTTTTTTTTATAATGGAATCCTCACACAGGATACCTCGACCCTCACACAGGATACCTGACCCTCACACAGGATACCCGACCCTCCCACAGGATACCCTGACTCTCACATAGGATACCCTGACCCTCACACAGGATACCAAGACCCTCACATAGGATACTCCGACCCTCACACAGGATACCCCAACCCTCACATAGGCTACCCCGACCCTCATACAGGATACACAACCCTCACACAGGATACCCTACCCTCACAAAGAATACCTGACCCTCACACAGGATACCCCAACCCTCACACAGGATACCCGACCCTCACACATGATACACGACCCTCACACAGGATACACTACCCTCACAAGGCTTCTATGTTTCATTTTCTGATTAGTTTCTGATTTTTTTTTCTCTTTCATAGAAAGTGTGACTTTTTAAGACAAGCATAGAAATGTTAGCCTCGTGTCCACTTACAATCTAGGCTGACATAACACCGTGTCCACTCACAGCCTGAGCTGGCATGCCTGTGTTGTTTTTAGATATAGATGCATATAAATATTATGTGAATCATGATGATGCATTTGTAACCATGATGAGTTAGACTCATTGATGTTTTAGTGTCTGCAAACCCTACGTTTGTTTTCATATTATAAGATACCAAAAACAGGTCTGCTGTGCGATCCATCTTAAGAAACTCAGGTTTGCTATTTACAGATTTAGTTGGTTCTATATTCATTGTGTCAGCAAAAGTGGCTAACAATCCCAGCACAAAGAATATTAAGAGGTATGATATATATTAAATGCAGTTATGGATTTAAACAACTCGCCTGCCAGAACAGGCACACAGTATCATATTATAACATTGCCCATGTAAAATAATTGGGACGCAAACACTACTTACCGGCACCAATTAAAAAATGATGAATTAATAAGTGAAGATGCTCGTGCAGATTAAAGGACTCATTCACAAAATACAACCTCTCAGATGCCAAGAAAAGCAAGCGGCATCATATCACAGTATCTGCTCAGTAAAATAAACCTGCTTTGGTAACATGCAACAACAGTTATTTTGACCACTTATTCATATAAAAAATAAATAAATTGGAGCCCATGTGTCATGAATCAGCATAAAACAGGCAGGTTTGAGCCAGGATACTTTGGCTGCTACACTACATCTATTCATGAAAGGTTCACAACTCATAACTGCACCAGATTCACATGGTTATTACAACAATCGGTTGGTATTTAAAATGGATTTAATTTGGATGTGATTAGGCACCCAGGCTGTTTAAAAGGTATTTTATGTGCCATATTTTATCAACAAGAGATTGTTTTGCGCTACACTTAGAGGGCACAGTGCATTTCAAGAGAGCTTCTACCACCCTCCAACGCTGCCTGGACGGGTCGTGCTCTAAAAAAAGTTTTTCCCCTCCCTGAAGTCAAAAAATTAAGAACAAGGGGGAGGGGTAGCATCAGCAGCCGAGCACCTCCAGACAGGGAAATTATGAAAATGAAGGCGAGCTCAGGAGGCGAAACCAGGTTCAAGTTCGGCCACATCTCCACTGAGCCCCCCTCCCACCCGGGCAGAGCTGTCCCACAAATACGCAGCCCAGGCCGGTCGGCCACATCTCCAATGAGCCCCCCTCCCACCCGGGCAGCGCTGTCCCACAAATACGCAGCCCAGGCCAGTCGGCCACATCTCCACTGAGCCCCCCTCCCACCCGGGCAGCGCTCTCCCCTATGTGTGCGGCGGGCCCCCACCAGCATAGGACGGACGTACCTGTCTTCTGTTTGCCGGCCGGCTTTCCTCCTGCTCCAAGCCCCGGTCTCTTCGTGTCGCTGCTGCCTGCTTCGTGCTCTCTCCCCCTCTTGGTGGGGTGCTGGTCTTCTCCGCTGGTCTTCTCCCTTTGAAGACCAGCGGCTGTACGGTGCACAAAGGAATACAGTGGTCGGGGTAAAGTTTTTAGTTCAGGGCTAAGTTTTCACAGGGAGCCTCAGTTCATTCAGTGAGCAATCACAAAGCCATTGTGGTAAACTGTTCATTCAATCATCGGGCAATAGACTTTCTATGCTTTTTGGTTGACTGTGGATCTTACTACCGATATTCAAACTTGGATCTGTGACTTTAATTGCACATGTCAGAACTTTGCAATTCTTTTGCCAGGGGTAGCAGAAGTGACATTGCAGGTCATTTGACCTTTACTTTGACTCATACAAGCATGCTTACACTTACTAACACATTCACACAATCACACACATAAACACAATCTCACCTGCAAGCAGGTATACTACATACATTTAGCATAATTTTTTAGTTGCCTTAGCTTTCAGATAGGGTCATATTCCAGCTAATGTGCTCCATTTTTTATTAGGTCTCACATAGCGTTGCAGCGCAATGCCTTGCTCGCTTTGCGAGGCATGCAGTATAGACAATAGCGAGGGGCAGCTCCGCCCATTTTCCAGGTATATTTTTGTATGGCTTTATTCATAATTTCTGCATTGTGATTGGTGCTTGGCTTGTTAATCCCTCCTCCTGACGGCTCTGTTGTCATGTTTCTCCTTCCGAGGCTATCGCCCCCTTTACTTGAAAAACTGTTTTGTTCCACTGCCTCTCCCCGTGTTCCGTAGGAAGTTTGTTCTCGCAAAGGCACGATGCGACAATCTTGTAGGGGCTGCGACGATCTCTGGGGCGATGATGCGCAATCCAGCGGTGATCCTCTCTCTCGCAGCTCCTCGATGCGATAATCTGCGATGATGTTCGCAGCGGCGTGATGCGGTCCGCAAGCAAGCGGTGCGGCGATCTATCCCAGCGATGACAGGCTCTGCGACGACACTCGCAGTGATATTAGCCTTCCCGCACCGGTCTGGTGCGTCCCGCAAACGAAGGATGCGACGACTCTGGCAGCAGCAACAGGAGCTGCGACGATCTCGGCCTTCGTAGCAGCGGGAATTTCCTTGCACTGTCGGGGATGCGCTCCGCAGCGAGCGATGCAATAACTACTCTGAGGCAAAGTCTTTAAATCTTGGTTTCCAGCTTCCCAGCACAGGTACAACTTCCAGATGCACCACACATGGGCCACACACTCTAGGAAGGACAGAACTCCCTCAGTAGAGCTCAGAGGAAGCTGGGGGTGAAGTTCTTTTGTTCCTGGGACTTCAAAACAGGGAGCCAGCTCTTCTCAGGCCCTTGGAGATTCCTTCAAGCAAGGGGACACAGCACAAAGCAAAGTCCTGCCCTTCTCCTTGGCAGCAAAGCAACAGCAGGGCAATCCGGCAGAGCAACAGCTGGACAATCTTCCTTCTTCAGTTTCAGCTTTCTCCTTGTCAGAGGTTCCTTCTTGATTCCAGGATGATCTAATTTTCTGTTGTCAGGGGTCCTGTACTTATACCCCTAAAAGTATTTGTTCTCTTTGCGCAAGTAGGCCCTGAGCCTGGTCTGAACTGGTGCTGGGTGTTTCTTGAGCAACTTGTTTTCCTGGCTTCTCCTTTCCTTTCAGAGTGAGGGGCAGGGTCGTCAGTTGCCCAGCAGGAGGTGGACCCAGCATTGTGGAAGGCAGGCACAGCCCTATTCAGGCCCAGGTGCTATCTCCTCCCAGCACTCAAGTTGCAGATGCAGTCATTCAGCCTAGGGCTGACTCAGCCAGTCTCCTGGGGAATCCCCAGCCCCTGTCACTCTCAAACCAGACAGTCAATACACAAACAGGCCAAGGCACACAGAAGGGTCAGACAAGAGAACAGCAACTTTCTAAAAGTGCTGTTCTCAAACACAGGATTTAAAAACAGCCTTTCCTAAAAGACGTGTTATTAAATTCTGAGTTAATGGATACTAGACTCTTATGTCCTATCTTGTTCCTATGGGAAGAAATGCTGGTAGCCACTGTAGCCAGCATCCCCCATGTTAACCTACGGAGCAAGATAGCCTTCCAATAGTGAAAAACGAAAATGGATGTAATTCACTACCAGAGCATGTCACCTGCACCAGTACATGCTCTACCTTTCACATACACTGCACCCTGCCCAGGGGGGTACCTTGGGCCTTCCATAGGGGTGACCAATGTGCACAAAAAGGGAAGCGTTAGGCCTGGTCAGTGGGGACACTGACCAGGAGGACATGGCAGTTCACAGACTGCACACAGGCACTGCGGTGGCAGGCCTGAGACACCATTTTAGGGCTACTCTTGTGGGTGGCACAATCAGTGCTGCAGGCCCATTAGTAGTATTTGAGTCACCAGCCCTGGCACACTCAGTGAACTTTACCAGGGACTTCTTAGTGATACAAATATGCCAATCATGTATATCCAATCATCATAACAATTTACACAGGGAACACTTACACTCTGGCACTGATCATCAGTGGCAGAGTGTCCAAAGCATCTAAACCAGCAAAAACGAAATACAGCACAGCATCAAAAAATACAGTAGGTAGAGGCCAAAAAGACAGGGGAAACCACGCCAAAGATGCCAGGTCTAACAGTCGGCATGGTAAATTAGATTGAATCGACCTCACCCCGGAAGTGCTCGTTGAGTTTATCCCCCACACCCCCCTTAGTAAAAGACAGTCTCACAAAATCCCATTAGGGCTTTAGATGGGTTCACGTTATAAATGTTCACGAGGTGGGGGCACCAGCGAGCATTTCTCAGCCCTTGGTTTTGTTTGCTGAGTAAGTGCACTGGAATAACTTCTGATAGCAATGCAGGGGTGAGGATTTTATGAGATGTTCTCGTCGAAAGGACGGAGAGCTCCAGAAATATACTTGTCCTGTTACCAATAATCCACTTTTTCATTTATTGTCATTCAGAGAGGTGACACATTATGGCAGTGTTGTTGTTATATAACATCTCTGATTATGCCTAGACTCATTTTATATCAGTATTTCATGGTTCTGATTTTGGTGTATTTTTTTTTATTTAGAATTTTAGAATCTTCATATGCCTTTAAACTCAGTGATATTCCCATCCGGAATTCCACTCCCTTCCATTATATTCTGGCTGCTTACCTGGTGCTGGAACAACCGAACCCATTTTAACAGATGAAAAATCTAACTGGTAGATTGTTATAAAAAAACGGGCCTCCTGTAGCAAATGCCCCCCGCACTCCATGCCCACCTCTATGGCACTGGGCCAGCCTGTACAAGTAATCTTCCCTGTCTTTTAAGAACATTTGTAAGAGAGGATTGTACGTTAATGGTACTGCAGTTGACAAAATATTCTCCCCAGTGAGCTAACAGTTCTCTTGTGTTTTATTGTCACGTTACCACGTGTCACTGGAGAGAGTTTTGTGCTAATATTAGGACGAATGGTGCAACCAGGCTCTGGTTGATGATTAGTGGGGACAGGATGGCTTTAGACGTGAGAGTTCGGTGTAGATGACCAAAGTAGAGACATTTTAAAACTGACACACGAGTGAATAGCTGTGCACAGATTTATGTGATTTGACCGCGGTTACTCAGATAAAGGACTTCTCGGCTGACTTGGTTTGTTTCGTGATCTAGTTTTACAACCAAGGGATGGGTGTGTGGGGCGTGTGTTTGAGTGTTGTTACATCAGACCCCCCAGGATATAGCGCCATGGATTGGCAAATTTAGCGGCACAAAAATGAAAATTTAGCGGCACAAAAATGGAAATTTAGCGGCATTTAGCGGCATTTCATTTTGGGTTTTTTGCAACACCAAACACAGATATCTTACTGTTTGAGTTATTTGACAACATGGAGCTATGTACATTTTGTTTATTTACAATTCAACCCATTTGTTTTAGGTAAAAGGCATGTTAATCTTGGCCATGTACGTTCAGTTCTTCAGAGCACTCCAAGTCTAGACCAGTATTGTGTTGCTGGTTATAATGTAAAAACAATAATGCCCGGATCGATTGTTCTGAAAGGGACTGTCGTCTGGAAGAGAGAATAATTTTGTATATGCTGTTGCTCCTTTCAGCATCTGCAGAGCTTGTTACACAGTCTTTGTACACAGCTGCAAGTTGGGAAAGAGCTGGAATGCGGTCAGCCAGCCCACGCCAAAAGAGGTCGGTGTCAATAAGTCCAGAAACAGACGCCTGCACTGCTTCTGGCCCTACATTTTCAAAGTACAGGCGAAGCTCCTGGTCGGGAACTTCGCTGAAACCAGGGATGGCTGAATAGGCAGTCTTGTCATTAGGCAGGATGCAGAGCCGCGCAGGGTTAAAAATGCGCACTTGTTTTAAGAATTGTATGCCTGGCTGGGCCTCCCCCATGTATTTGGCCACCTTTTCTAATAAATGTTCAAAAGCTTCATTAAGCTGGGCTGTTATTTTTTTTTTCTGTGCCAGACTTAATTTTGCCCCTTGAGTGGTCTGTAGAAATGGCTCTAGTGACTCCACAGTGAGGACTGAATTGTTGGTTAGGTTCATGTGGAGGTCCTCCAAATAATCGTATACCTTCATGGTCACTGGTGTCTGGCTCTGGAATAACTCCATCAGGTTTAAAATGCTTTGGCATTTTTCTGCCACAATGTCCAATTGGACTTTTATGCACTCCCTTTGGTCGGTGTTAAAAATCTTCTGTAGGTTTTCAAGGGAGTCTGGGGGAGACTTGCTGAGTTGCATCTCTGACTTCACAAACCCAGCATAGGCCTCAAAGTGCTTGCAGAGGTACTGGACAGCGGCAAACCAGGAATTCCAGCGGGTACTGCAAGGATCAGGTGCCACCCGTGCCTTCATCCCATGGTTCTCTGCAAGATGGTGCAAGTACCTTCTCTTTCTGCTGCCGGCCATGTAAAAGATGCGGGAGAAGTACAGCAGGAAAGCATTTAGCTCCACAAAAGGCTTCCTAAATGACTCTCCAACAAGATTTATTATGTGTGCCAAGCAGGTGATGTGGATGGAGTTTGGGTACAGATTCCTCAACACTGTATTGAATGCCTTGAGCATGTACGCTGCGTTGTCAGTGTTGAAGGAAACAACGTTCTGGAAGTCTATGCTGTACTCTGTGAGCACCTTTACAACAGCTTGCGCTACAGTCCCATGGTTGCACTGGGATAGGAAGACTGTGTCCACCAGGTAGGTATGGATCTGACGAGCACCCTGCGGAGAGACTGCTGCAACTAGCACATTCAAAACACACCGCCCTTCGACATCTGGTGTTTCGTCAAAGATAACGCTGATCTTCTGATCTTTCAAGAGCTCTTTCAGCTCGTTCTTGGCACTTGTATATCTCTCTGGGAGATACCGTTCTTGCAGCTGATGACTCCCAGGTATCGCTCCACCATTCCGTACTCGCTCGTGCAGGAACTTGCGCAACACAGGGTGGTCGGTTTTGCTGAGCGGAATGTTCAACGCGGTGCAGACGTTAACCCACTCAGTTATCATTTCGTGGTTTGCGACACCGGCAGCTGTACTCTTGGTGAATAGCGAGTTCACTGTCATCTGCCGTGCACGTTTCGGCGAAGATTGAAGGTCAGGATCATCTGAACAGCGCTTCAAATGTTTTTGGGACCGCACATGCATATCCACAGTGTGTTTCCGGATGTGGTCCACCGCCACATTGCACACACTGCAAAACAGCACCCCACCATCAGCGTGCATCACATTGCTGTAGTCTCTGGCCCGGTCTGCTGCGGTTATCTGGGTGGGCAGATGTGATCTGTGCTTCACACCCTTTGCAAGCTGCAGAAACTTATCCATTCTGCTTTTCTTGTGGTGGCTTGTGGCTCCCTTGTAAAACAGAAGATCTCCCGGTTGTGGCGCAGTCAGTTAAGTCACCTACAAAGATAGTTGGTATTACTAAAGGCACCTCAAAGGGGGGAAAGGCAATTGTTGAAAGGAAAGTTCAGAAACCGCCGGTGCTCAACGATAAGAAATGCATGCAACCCTGGAGCACAAGTAAAGTGACAAACGTGATGGGCCATAACTGCAATGGTAAATGCCAGTCCCCGAACGGTGTTGAGCAAACAGACAGAGAAAACAGCAATTGCCCCAAACCAAAATAAACAAATAAGAAATTCTCCTGAGGTGCCCACAACCCCAAACTTACCAGTGCGCTGCGGCAGCTGACCCAATTCTGGCTCTTTCAACAGCAGATCCTTCCCAGTGATGCTCTGCAAAAGAAACCAAATAAAGAGTTAGGAAACTCATCAGGTGCCCACAACCCCAAACTTACCAGTGCGCTGCGGCAGCTGGGCCAATGAGTCTCGAAAACGCAGTCCCTTTCCCCACAGAGAAAACAGCAATTGCCCCAAACCAAAATAAACAAATAAGAAATTCCCCTGAGGAGCCCACAACCCCAAACTTACCAGTGCGCTGCGGCAGCTGACCCAATTCTGGCTCTTTCAACAGCAGATCCTTCCCAGTGATGCTCTGCAAAAGAAACCAAATAAAGAGTTAGGAAACTCATCAGGTGCCCACAACCCCAAACTTACCAGTGCGCTGCGGCAGCTGGGCCAATGAGTCTCGAAAACGCAGTCCGTTTCCCCACAGAGAAAACAGCAATTGCCCCAAACCAAAATAAACAAATAAGAAATTTCCCTGAGGAGCCCACAACCCCAAACTTACCAGTGCGCTGCGGCAGCTGACCCAATTCTGGCTCTTTCAACAGCAGATCCTTCCCAGTGATGCTCTGCAAAAGAAACCAAATAAAGAGTTAGGAAACTCATCAGGTGCCCACAACCCCAAACTTACCAGTGCGCTGCGGCAGCTGGGCCAATGAGTCTCGAAAACCCAGTCCCTTTCCCCACAGAGAAAACAACAAATGCCCCAAACCAAAATAAACAAATAAGAAATTCCCCTGAGGTCCCCACAACCCCAAACTTACCAGTGCGCTGTGGCAGCTGACCCAATGCTGTCTCTTGCAACAGCAGATTCTTCCCAGTGATGCTCTGCAAAAGAACACAAGTAAAGAGTTAGGAGACTCACCAGGTGCCCAGGACACCAAACTTACCAGTGCGCTGCGGCAGCTGGGCCAAATGGCTCTTGAAACTGAAGTACAGCGCAAGTAAAAATTCATGAAAAAGGGTCAAGATTCAGGAAAAGACTTTCCAAGTGGTGGAGAATGCAGATAAAACCTGCACAGGTAAAATAGTGCATTCATCTGTGGTCAACCCTGTGACAAAAAGCATAAACAAAACGATGTACGGCCCCCCGGCCCCCACAGGTTTCAGACTAGGCATGCTGGAGGCAGAGACAGGTCTCTGAGCGAGTGGGACGGGTATGCTCAGACGTGAGTTCCGTGCTCTCCATGGCACTGGAATCAAGCTATCCAGGCTGGTGAGGGCTGAAAGCCCGAAACCTGTCCTTGGATGCTTGTTTCCAGTCCAGGGAGGACTTGGCCTGCCAGTTCGGGCTGGACTGTACCCATGGGGCACAGGGTCAAGACTGATTTGCATATGGCTGGGTTCAAACTGGAATGGCATGTGAGCAAAAATAAAAACGATGGATTTTGGACCAGATCTCTGAACTGGGGTTTATGTATACTGTAGAGACTTACGGGCGTATCCCCTCGAGCTGCCCGTTTATTCTATTTTGTCATGAACAAATGCCTTCATTTTTTAGGTACCCATTTTTTTTTATAATGGAATCCTCACACAGGATACCTCGACCCTCACACAGGATACCTGACCCTCACACAGGATACCCGACCCTCCCACAGGATACCCTGACTCTCACATAGGATACCCTGACCCTCACACAGGATACCAAGACCCTCACATAGGATACTCCGACCCTCACACAGGATACCCCAACCCTCACATAGGCTACCCCGACCCTCATACAGGATACACAACCCTCACACAGGATACCCTACCCTCACAAAGAATACCTGACCCTCACACAGGATACCCCAACCCTCACACAGGATACCCGACCCTCACACATGATACACGACCCTCACACAGGATACACTACCCTCACAAGGCTTCTATGTTTCATTTTCTGCTTAGTTTCTGATTTTTTTTTCTCTTTCATAGAAAGTGTGACTTTTTAAGACAAGCATAGAAATGTTAGCCTCGTGTCCACTTACAATCTAGGCTGACATAACACCGTGTCCACTCACAGCCTGAGCTGGCATGCCTGTGTTGTTTTTAGATATAGATGCATATAAATATTATGTGAATCATGATGATGCATTTGTAACCATGATTAGTTAGACTCATTGATGTTTTAGTGTCTGCAAACCCTACGTTTGTTTTCATATTATAAGATACCAAAAACAGGTCTGCTGTGCGATCCATCTTAAGAAACTCAGGTTTGCTATTTACAGATTTAGTTGGTTCTATATTCATTGTGTCAGCAAAAGTGGCTAACAATCCCAGCACAAAGAATATTAAGAGGTATGATATATATTAAATGCAGTTATGGATTTAAACAACTCGCCTGCCAGAACAGGCACACAGTATCATATTATAACATTGCCCATGTAAAATAATTGGGACGCAAACACTACTTACCGGCACCAATTAAAAAATGATGAATTAATAAGTGAAGATGCTCGTGCAGATTAAAGGACTCATTCACAAAATACAACCTCTCAGATGCCAAGAAAAGCAAGCGGCATCATATCACAGTATCTGCTCAGTAAAATAAACCTGCTTTGGTAACATGCAACAACAGTTATTTTGACCACTTATTCATATAAAAAATAAATAAATTGGAGCCCATGTGTCATGAATCAGCATAAAACAGGCAGGTTTGAGCCAGGATACTTTGGCTGCTACACTACATCTATTCATGAAAGGTTCACAACTCATAACTGCACCAGATTCACATGGTTATTACAACAATCGGTTGGTATTTAAAATGGATTTAATTTGGATGTGATTAGGCACCCAGGCTGTTTAAAAGGTATTTTATGTGCCATATTTTATCAACAAGAGATTGTTTTGCGCTACACTTAGAGGGCACAGTGCATTTCAAGAGAGCTTCTACCACCCTCCAACGCTGCCTGGACGGGTCGTGCTCTAAAAAAAGTTTTTTCCCCTCCCTGAAGTCAAAAAATTAAGAACAAGGGGGAGGGGTAGCATCAGCAGCCGAGCACCTCCAGACAGGGAAATTATGAAAATGAAGGCGAGCTCAGGAGGCGAAACCAGGTTCAAGTTCGGCCACATCTCCACTGAGCCCCCCTCCCACCCGGGCAGAGCTGTCCCACAAATACGCAGCCCAGGCCGGTCGGCCACATCTCCAATGAGCCCCCCTCCCACCCGGGCAGCGCTGTCCCACAAATACGCAGCCCAGGCCAGTCGGCCACATCTCCACTGAGCCCCCCTCCCACCCGGGCAGCGCTCTCCCCTATGTGTGCGGCGGGCCCCCACCAGCATAGGACGGACGTACCTGTCTTCTGTTTGCCGGCCGGCTTTCCTCCTGCTCCAAGCCCCGGTCTCTTCGTGTCGCTGCTGCCTGCTTCGTGCTCTCTCCCCCTCTTGGTGGGGTGCTGGTCTTCTCCACTGGTCTTCTCCCTTTGCTCCGCTGCCGTCCTCGACCTCCTGGCTCCTTCTCTTCTCTCGCCCGAAAATGAATCCTGGGGGGAATGGGAAAATGGGTGCCTCGCGCCTTCTTTTAAGGCGGAAACGGGCAGAAAGACGGCGCGGGCGGAAACGGCAAATTTCGCGGGCTTTATGGCAAATATCGCGGCATTTCCTGAGATCGGCCGATTTCGCGATTTTTTTGCAAATCGCGAAATCGCGATAAGCTGGAGGGTCTGTTACATAGTCATGTGACACTTTGAATTTGCCTCTTGAGTAGGGTGGTGGGCGCTTTAATAAAATCCTCCCACCAGATTAGGTTTCATAGGATCACTGAAATAATATCGAGAGACAAAATATCGACCTGCAAAAATAACGTTGAGAAAATATCGACTGACAAAATATCGAGTTTATATCTACAAACAGGTAAGTACAGAAATATCGAGGTAAAAATATCGTTTACAAAAATATAGTTTTAAATAATAACGACTTTACTAAAAACAATGTTAAATTAAATTAATATTAAAAACTAAGTACCAGAATATACTTAGAAATACTTACATTAACTTATAATAATTAAATAATTAATGAAAGTAAAAAAATAAAAATAATTAATTCATATTTCCTAAAACATATATATATAGTAACAAAATATAATTAAATATTAGCCAATATTATTAACGTACAATAACAAAATAGTAGAAATTACTATTCCCACTCCACTGGGTGCAACAGTAGGGAAAGCGTTGGATAGCATAGGGGTTAAAATTACTATTCCCACTCCAGTGGGTGCAACAGTAGGGAAAGCGTTGGATAGCGTGGGGGTTAAAATTACTATTCCCACTCCATAGATTGCAACAGTAGGGAAAGCGTTGGATAGCGTAGGGGTTAATATTACTATTCCCACTTCAGTGGGTGCAACAGTAAGGAAAGTGTTGGATAGCCTAGCTGTTAAAATTACTATTCCCACTCCAAAGATTGCAACAGTAGGTAAAGCGTTGGATAGAGTAGGGGTTAAAATTACTATTCCCACTCCAGTGGGTGCAACAGTAGGGAAAGCGTTGGATAGCGTAGGGGTTAAAATTAATATTCCCACTCCAGTGGGTGCAACAGTACGTTACGTTAAAAGCATTTATACCGCGCACGTTCACCGAACGGTTTCTTGGTGCTCCTGACAAAGCAGTGACTTGGGCGGAGAGTTTTACTCAAATGCTAAATGAAACAGAAGGGTTTTTAACAGTCTGCGAAAGCAATCGTAGCTGGGGCATAGGCGAAGTGCTGTTGGGAGGGAGTTCCAAATGGTGGGGGCCATGACAGAGAAACTCAGACCTCTATGCTTTTTCCTTCTGGTTTTGGGAACAATGAGGAAATTAAGAGATGCTGAGTGGAGATCTCTGTGGGGGACATAACGTGTAAGACAAGAGGAGATAAAGGCAGGGGCTAGATCTGATAAGGCTTTGAAGATGGTACATCCAAGCTTGAAAGTACAGCGTTTGGTGATAGGGAGCCAGTGGAGGCTACGCAGAAGGGGGGTAACGTGCTGATGTTTCGGCTGGCGGAAGATCAGGCGGGCTGCCTGATTCTGCACCAGTTGTAGCCTGTGGAGGTGGAATGCTGGAATCCCGACATACAGCGTGTTAGCATAGTCGAGTCTGGAGGTAATAAGAGCTAGGATGACCAAAGTCAGGGCATCTCTGGTGAGGAACCTGCAAATTTTTCGAATCCGCCTTAGATGGAAAAAACAGGATGAGGTGACTGCGTTGATTTGTGGTCTCATAGAAAGGTCATCAGAGATGACCACCCCCAGACTCTTCACAGTGCTAACAGGACTGGGTGGCGCCCCCAGGGATGATGGCCAGAAAGTGGAATTCCACGGGTTAGTGGGACCCTCTGTCGTAATTTGACGATGGCTGGGTTAGCGCTTAGCTTTGCTACACGTTATTCACCTTAAATTGGCCTTATTCCAAAACGCCATTTTGTATGTTACGGCGGCCATTTTAGAGAATGAGCTGCCTCGTGGTCAGCATGCCCTTTAGTCCTTTGTCCGTGCTACTGACCGTTCGAGTTTGCCCAGCAACAGGCTATTTTTAGTAACGGTCAAGCCTGTACATGCGCAGTTCCAACTGACCAGTCACCCCTTAGGAATGTTCCGCCAAACTGACCAGTGGAGTTGTAACCCCTCCCATGAGTTGGCTGTGCTCCAAAAATGACCATATATGTACCTAAATTCTGTAAACCATGTACCGCCTACCTTTTATTACTGTAAATCTGTATAAAAGAAGGACTCGCACCAATGTTTGGTGTGATACTTCTTGCATTGCCGAAGGGTGCTGTAGGAATGTACCACCACCCCATGGGGTCTTAATAAACTTGTCTTTTGTACTCTTCAGTTTCCGTGCCAACAGTTCTTTGGTGTAATGGGTATTCTGCGGAGTATGTAGGCCTTGAGAACCCAATACCACAAATTGGCGACCACGAAGGGACTCATCGGCGACTCGGATGCCCGAAGTAGAGGTCGTGACGAAGGTTTGGAAACTCGCCATGGACGCGTACGCTGCCACTGAGTGACCCGAGTCTTGGCACCCACGGTGTTTTCTTCCCTTCCTTCTGATCTGACCTTCCAGGTGGCGCCGGTCCCCGACTGAGATTCTGCTCGTCTGTGTTGCTGTACAGTGCCCGTTTGGCTGATTCAATCAAAAGACCTTGGCAGTTGGAATCTGGATATTTGAGATTTGGGTAAGATTTGTGATCGGTAAGGTAGTCTGCGGACGCTTACTGAAGTGCTATGACTGTAATTATGATTTGAGTTAGCTAACATTTTGACTTTGTGAATTTGAATACATATGTGCAGTGCACTTCACATAGGCAGGCATGTAGAGATGTTTCTCTAATTTTGTTCGTACTTTGAGCGGCACATTTGTGTGAAGTACTGTAAGTGCCATTTTTTACGGTATCACGCTTTTGTTGTACTTTTTGAACATGCCTGTTTTAAGCACACTCCGAGGGATGTGCTGTCTTGGAAATGGTACCACATATAGGTTAACTGAATCTCAGCCGGCTCCCCCAGAGGGAACACCTAATCGTGAGATGTATGTAAAATTTGGCCTTCCCCCTATAATGTACAGTAAATTATGGCATAAATATACTAGAACCGATCCCGAATTGCAATGGCCACTACATGGGTCGTTTGATTTACGAAAGGTTCAGTTTGTGGAGCAATGTTTGTTTCAGCGTAGGTCTAGACAGGATATGTTTGATTGTGTGCGAATGTGGGAGAAAGCAGTGCGTGAACGTATGAAGCGTGAGGTTGCCTTGGCGGACAAGGAGCAGCGCAAGGCTGCTCGAGATAAAGCTTTACAGCTGGAGGAAAAGGAGGTGCAGGAGAAGAAAGAAAGGGAGGCACGGGAACGTAATTTGCAAATGACCGGTCAATTTCCTATTCGGCGTCCGCTTTATCCTGTCCTTAATAATGAAATTGATGATTTTTCATTATTAGAACGGTCTCCGCCTCCGTATGTTCAGCCTCCGGCCCCGTCTGAGGATTCCGGTGATGACAGTCGGGATAATTCGAGTACCAGGTTAACTGCTGAGAGAGGCGCGGAATTGCGTAGTTTTGCTAGGAAACTGAATCTGAATAACATAACTGTGTCAGAAGTTATAGCTGAAAAGGATGAGTGGTCGGATCAAGAATTGATGTGTTTTTTAACTACTTTTGCAGATGAAGTTATTGCTCGATTCCGTAAGAATTCAGTGGACTTAGAACCTAAGGATATGTCAGTACATCATGAGAATATGCGTAAAGGTTTATTTGTTCTTGCAGATGCAGATGGGTTTTTCACACGATTACTCCAGCTACGGGATGAGGCGTCCAGATTGCGGGAAGCACGAAAATCAGAAAAAGAGTCCGTGCCGGGGTCGACGGAGCAGGCCAAACAGTGTTCTATCCTGGGTTCAGATAAGAATTCTAAAGTGCATGTTATGCCTATGCGTGAAGCTGCCCCTCTGTATGTTCCCCCTAAAGGGGACGGTACAGATGAAGATAAAATGTCGGCAAATTCAAAGGGGTATTTTATATATAATTGGGTGTATATGCCTTGGAATAGAGCAGATGTTATGGCATTGAAAAACGCTTTACCTGATCTCCGTAAGAATCCGGCAGCATTCTATGAAGGGGTGGAGGGGGCCATTTCCTCTTGTGTTATGACTCTTGTTGATATAGATCTTTTCTTTGGATTAATACTTCCCCCCGATATGTGGAGATTGATTCGTAAGACTGATGACCAAACTATGTTTGGGGCAACTTGGAAGGAGATAGGCCAGGCTGACTTAGATAGGGAACCTGCATGCAAACCATGTGATTTAATTTTAGATCTCCCAACGGCTATTTTGAACAAACTAAAAACGCTTGTTCCTCCTAAAAAGATCGATTGGACTATGTTAGCTTCGTGCAAACAGAAGCCAGACGAATCGGTATCTGATTTCTTTACACGTTTCGAAGAAGCGTTTCATGATTACAGTGGTCAATCATTAACAGACGATACGGGTAGGCATCTGTTTGTTGATAAGTATGTGGCTAATCTCCTACCGGAGATTGCAAAACGGTTGAAAACAAGTGAAAGTTCCTGGACCACGGCGACCCCTGTGTCTTTGTTAACTATGGCTCAGTATTACGAGCGGCAGGAAATAGAGGCTAAAGAAAGTGTTGATAAGAAAGCGAAGGAATTGAAAACGAAGGTGATGTTGGCACAGGTTCGTGGTGCGCAATCTAGAGGGAATGATAGAGGCAGGCGAGGAGGGGGTAATGCGTCGTACGGTCGTACCGATATTGCTGAGGACCAATGTGCATATTGTAAAGAGTTTGGGCATTGGGCTGAAGATTGTCCTGTGCTTCGTGAGCAACGTAGCCAGCGTGGTCGGGGAGATGGAAGGTCGAGGAATAGTTATTCAGGAGCGAGAGGTAGCGGAAGTGATCGTGGTAGGTTTGAGGCGAGGGGTCGTGGTCAGGATGAACGAAATACCTTTGATAGACGGAATCAGTATCAGATATCGGAGGGTGAGAATGTGGAGCATCAGGATTATGTGCATGCATAGGATTGCGTAGGATGGTGTGTGGAATCGGTTGAAGTGCCAGTAGATCAAAGAGGTCCATATGTATCAGCGGGCATTTTGGGTTCTACTGATCAGTTTTTAGTTGACACAGGAGCTACTCGTAGTGCTTTGTCTAAAAACTTGTTTCCAAGGGCTACCCTGTCTGTTGAAACGATAACATGTATAGGGTTTGATGGCACACCCTCTCCTAGCCCATTATCACAACCTCTTGCACGTTGTATTGACACATTTTTTAGCTTTTGCCCATTTTTGTTGTCGCCACACACACCAGATAACATTATGGGCATTGATTTGCTTAAATATTTTCGAGCAACGATACGCTGTGCTCCTGAAGGAGTGCGGGTTATTTTGAATGACAATTACCCAGATTCAGACAGATTTTGTACAATGAAGGAAATTGAAGCATTAGCCTCTCTCCCGCACACGTTATGGGCGACCTCAGATACGGATGTGGGACAGATGCTCATCCCGCCTATTCGAATTACTGTCAAGGAGGGAGTACCTTTGCCACGAGTACCACAGTATAAGATTTCTAGGGAAGGTGAAATTGCCCTGACGCACATTGTTCAGGATTTGATCATTGCAGGAGTAGTGGAGGAAGTTCCTTACAATGTCTGTAACAGCCCTATTCTTCCGATTCTTAAGAAAGACACTGACGACAAAGTCTATCGATTTATTATTGATTTGAGAGAAATTAACAAAATAGTCATTCCCCAATACCCGGTGGTGTCTGACATCACGACCTTGCTTACTTTGGTACCCCCAACTGCAACGACCTTTACTGTTATTGACCTTAAGAACGCATTCTTTTCCATTCCCGTTCATTCTGACAGCAGATACTTATTTGGCTTTACGTTAAATAATAAATCGTACAGATTTTGTTGTGTTCCCCAAGGTTACACAGAGAGTCCTAGCATCTATAGCCAGGCTTTAAAAAGACAGCTTGACTCTTTTGAATTACCATCCGGAGTAGCCCTTATACAGTATGTTGACGATCTCCTATTGGCTGCAGACACCTGTGCACAATGTGAGGAGAGTACACTTGCTTTGCTTTCCTTTTTGGCTCAGAATAATCATAAAGTCTCTAAGAAAAAGTTACAATACTGTAGACCCAAGGTGACCTACCTCGGTCATCTTTTGTCTAAGGAGGGGAGTGCATTAACATCAGATCGAATTCAAGCGATTTTAGATACACCAGTTCCCCGCACTAAGAGAGATGTACGCGCCTTCATAGGATTAACGTCCTTTTGCAGACAGTGGATCATGGGGTTTTCACACATTATCAAACCTTTGTTAGCGTTATTGTCCAAAACTACACCAATGCCCCTTGAATGGACAGATGAATGTCAGAACGCTTTTGATCAGCTGAGACAAGCTCTTTGTTCTGCACCCGTGTTAGGTACACCGGATTACACAAAGATTTTCACGTTGTACGTGCACGAGAAAGATGGGTGTGCGTTATCAGTGTTAGTGCAGACACACGGGGATAAGCAGAGGCCATGTGCGTATTTCTCAGCCATTCTTGATCCTGTAGCGCGAGGGTTACCTGGGTGTTTTCGAGCAGTTGCAGCAACAGCAGTAGCTATACGGCAGAGTGAGGGAATAGTTTTGTCACACACACTGTTGGTGTTAGTTCCCCACGCAGTAGATGCCCTGTTAAATCAAACGAAGACACAGTACCTCACGAGTGCACGTATAACAGGATATGAGCTCACACTTCTGGCGCCACATATCACACTGAAAAGATGCGCTACCCTGAACCCTGCCAATTTATTGCCATATACGGTTGAAGAGGGACAGGAGGAAAAACACCATGACTGTGTTTTCCTGACCGAAGAACAAACAAAGGGTCGTGTCGACTTACAGGATATGCCACTTCCAGATGTGGATGGGGAACTGTTGGTTGATGGATCGTGTTTGAGGCTGCCAGATGGCACAACTTCTGCAGCACATGCGATCACGACACTTAAGACAGTGGTAGAAACAGCACGAATACCCCAGAAATCAGCCCAAGCAGCGGAGCTGATAGCTTTGACAAGAGCCTGCGAATTGAGTGCTGGCTTATGTGTGAACATCTACACAGACAGCCGGTACGCCTTCGGAGTAGCGCATGACTTCGGCCTACTCTGGAGAGAGCGTGGGTTTGTAACTTCGCACGGAGTACACATTATGCACGGAGAACTAGTGCGTGATCTCCTAAACGCGTTACTTTGTCCAAAGAAAGTGGCGATAATCAAATGCAGTGCACATAAACAAGTCACTGACAAAGTGGGACAAGGCAATGCTTTTGCGGACAGTATAGCAAGACAAACGGCTATGTCACGAAACGACTCCCCCATGTATATAGTGAAGTCGCAGGCCGAGCGATGGCATGATGCTCGAGCAGAGATATTAGACATTCAGAAATCAGCGACTGAAGCGGAACTTGTAACATGGGCAGCAGAAGGGGTGCTGGATGATGAGGGTTGTTGGAGGAGCAAGGATATGGAACGATGGAAATTGCCTGCAGCTTACTTGCAAGCGATGGTCCAGATGACACATGGGTTGGCACATATTGGAGCTCTTGCAATCACTCGATTGTTAACACGAGTTTGGGAGCATCCTGAGATTACCAACACTGCTAAGAGAGTAGTGCAGACCTGTTTGATATGTTTACAGCACAAACCTGCAAAAGGGACGCATACTCCGAAAGGAGGGTTCGTTCCACCTTCTGCACCATTCGAGGTACTACAAATGGATTACATCCAGCTTGAGCGTTGCAATAACCTTAAGCATGTCTTAGTGGTGGTGTGCGCCTTTAGCAAATGGGTTGAGGCCTTCCCCACGAAGGATAATACAGCTTTGACAACAGCTAAGGTACTTCCCTCGATTTGGCGTTTGCAAATTTTTGTGGAGCGATAATGGTCCTCATTTTGTTGGGAAAATTGTGGAATATGTGCTAAAGGGATTGGGAATCTAGCAAAAGTTCCATGCTGTGTTTCATCCTCAGTCAGCAGGTCTTGTCGAACGGTACAATGCTACTTTGAAACTAAGGTTGGCTAAGATTGTGGCGTCCACGTCTTTGAAGTGGCCGGATGCCCTGCCGTTAGCATTACTCTCTATTAGATCAGTGCCTCACTCTCGAACTGGCCTCACACCTCATGAAGTGGTGTTTGGAAGGCCAATGAATATATGGGGAGTTCCTAAGCTGCGATTGTTACATGATGTGCCTTGTATAATGATGAACGATTATTTGGCGCGATTAACAAATGATTTACTTTCTATTCACCAACAGGTTCGAGAAGCGCTCCCTGACAACTCCATTGGAGAGGCTCACAATCTTCGTCCTGGCGATTTTGTTATGGTGAAGTCGTTTGAGAGAGCGAACAGCTTGGAGCCGAGGTGGCGTGGCCCGAGCAAGTCCTGCTTGCAACTCGAACGGCTGTGCGAGTGACCAACAGGAAGCGGTGGGTGCATTCAACTCACTGGCGTCGCGTCTCTCCGGACCTGGTGAATCCTACTGTGCTGTCTGACTACAGAGACATCTTGGACGAGGAAAAGAGCCCAGCTGTGACGTCGGCCGAATCTGAGGGAGCCTTCCCGGACCACACCGTTTCGGGACAACAGCGCTACAATCTACGGCCACAATAGAAAGAAGATTTTTTTTGGGTGCGAGACTGGTTGGTTACCGCTCTGGGGTTTGTGAAACGGAAGCCGGGAATCACAAGGGGGGGGGATCAGTTCTGCCAAGAGTAGTGACACCGGTCTTGACCCCGGAGAAGAAAACAACGGCTACCTCGGAGCTCAGCACTCACATTTTTTTTTTTTTTAGCCGTATATTTGAGACATTGTGCACTCTTTTGAACTATGGCGTCTTCTGCATCACAAGACAAAAGAATTCTTGGTGCTATATTGTTTGTACTGACAATTGTGGTGATAGCAGTGATAGCCTGGGTAGTAGAACTTGTGGTGCCTGTACGAGAACATTTGCTGCCGACTACCCCGGCTCCATCTGAACATTTTCATTTCACCTTACCCTACCACGAAGAACGGCACCGACAGACTTATTTGAACAATAGCTTCATTCAAATCTTGCATCATACTCACAATATGACGAACACTTCTAATTGTTGGGTGTGTGGGATGTTGCCTGGGCACCAGAAGAAAGGGGGCACAACACTTATCCCACTCCCGTTTTCCCACAATGGTTCCTGCAATGCTTGGTATACTCTTCTATTCACTTTGCGCTGGCCAACGAAAGGGGGGGTGCTTTTCCGTTTAAACAAGATATGCTATCATGATCGGGACAGCTATCCACAAGCTGAGGGTACTCGGTTCGAATGGGAGGAGTACCGCCCCGACAACATATCTGCACCCCGGATCTACAGTAACCAACGGAACATTAATATGTCTAGCTCTCATGTTATTAATGTTATTGATACTAAGGCTGATCTCTGTATACGAAATAAAGGTACAATCCCGGTTGGAAAAAGTGAATGTAACACCACACTTACATTTGACAGTCCGAATGGCATATCATTTGTGGCATCCCGAAATACATACTTCATCGGTGGTAATAAAGGTTATCATCGTCTCCCGTTAGGGTGGTTGGGTACATGTTATATCTCTTTTGTATTGCCCCCTGTATTCATTGCCCCACCAATGTACCATAATGACTATGTATTATATCATGACTTTGTGTTAAATAGAGTCAAACGTGCCGTAGTCCTGGAAGACATTGATCAAACCGATACTGCACTACAACAATATGTGGATTTTAATTTGGGTTTGTTTTCCTTTGTGGGAGCTGCTCTGAACAGTCGAAAGATACGACGACTGACCCGAGTTGTTGAGGCTGTAGCTAATGATACTGCTTTTGCATTGGGGAATATAACTGAAGAGCTTCAAATATCTAGAATTATTATTTTTTTTTTCTTTTTTGTCCTCATATTTGCCACCAGAATATATTTGCTCTAGATGGGTCTCACCGATGCCTCTTATACTGTCATTTTTCAAGTCCGCCATGGAGACAGTATCCTAGCATACAGGGAGGTCCCAGAGGTAGGCTGCTTTCCTTATCCCACTCCACCAAGCCTATATTGGGCGCCCTAGGCCTGGTGGAGGACAGGACCGACAGGACCGACTCAACCTCTGGCATAATCACAGGACCGTTCACCTATTTATCCAGACCACCAGTTTAGACCAAACATTCTCAATATTCTCTTTTCGACCAGCCAAATCCATTTTACAGACTTCCATTATATACTTCAGACATTCTGCAAAACGAGGAGGAGACACTGACTTCCACTCCATACAAATTTGTCTCCTAGCAATAATTATTATATAAAAAAATAAACTGTGAGTCCAGACTATTGATATCATAATCTTTCGATAAACCAAAAAAAAAAGTCTACGGGAACATATAATAGTCGTTAATAATACATCACACAATAAATCCATAACCGCTTTCCAAAAGTCTTGAATGGCTGGACATTCTAAAAAGATATGAATATCATCAGCTGCATTATGTTTACATCGAGGGCAATAGTAGTTCTTTCGTGTGATCTTGTTCAATTTGGCCGAATATCTAGAATTGTTACGCTCCAGAACCGGATGGTTCTAGATGTAGTTTTAGCTGATCGAGGGGGGTCATGTAGAATTATCGGAAGTAGCTGTTGTGTTTACGTTCCTGACAAATCACCATCTGTATATGATGCCATATCTAAATTGCCTAAAATTGCTGCTGAGATACATCCGGACAATGGTACATGGACCTTTTCGGGGTGGTTCTGGTCAATGCTTGGTACCTGGGGCTGGAAGTTATTGACAATTCTATGTATTATAGTTGGGATATTGTTCTTTTTGTGTCTATGTATACAATGTGGCCCTGCATTATGTTCTATGTGTTTATCAGCCTGTATTCCATCTAGGCGAGCTCTTGCCCAAAATGAGGTGATGCTTCATAAAGAAGTGGCTCAAATGATGTCGATTGATATAGAAGATGAGTATCCTGACTATGTCCATTATGAGGTAGCTTCAGCTAAACGCTAAAAGGGTCGTCTGTCGTAATTTGACGATGGCTGGGTTAGCGCTTAGCTTTGCTACACGTTATTCACCTTAAATTGGCCTTATTCGAAAACGCCATTTTGTATGTTACGGCGACCATTTTAGAGAATGAGCTGCCTCGTGGTCAGCATGTCCTTTAGTCCTTTCTCCGTGCTACTGACCGTTCGAGTTTGCCCAGCAACAGGCTATTTTTAGTAACGGTCAAGCCTGTACATGCGCAGTTCCAACTGACCAGTCACCCCTTAGGAATGTTCTGCCAAACTGACCAGTGGAGTTGTAACCCCTCCCATGAGTTGGCTGTGCTCCAAAATGACCATATATGTACCTAAATTCTGTAAACCATGTACCGCCTACCTTTTATTACTGTAAATCTGTATAAAAGAAGGAATCGCACCAATGTTTGGTGTGATACTTCATGCATTGCCGAAGGGTGCTGTAGGAATGTACCACCACCCCATGGGGTCTTAATAGGCTTGTCTTTTGTACTCTTCAGTTTCCGTGCCAACAGTTCTTTCAGTGTAATGGGTATTCTGCGGAGTATGTAGGCCTTGAGAACCCAATACCACACCCCTACCAGTACAAGCTCAGTTTTAGTGGGGTTCAGTTTTAATTGGCTGTGAAACATCCACTCTGCGATGTCGAGCATGGTAGACTAAAAATTAGAGCGGGAAGAGGGACGAGAATCAATGGGAAAGATTAACTGAAGATCGTCCGCATAATTGAAAATAGTAACCGGGGTATTGCGGAGGGAAGCTAAAAGGGGCTGTAAGTACAAATTAAACAGTAAGGGTGATAGCGCAGAGCCCTGAGGGACCCCGCAGGTTAGAGACGAATAGGGTGCGGAAAAGGTAGATAGGTGTACCGCTTGAGTCCGATGGTCCAGGAAGGATCTGAGCCAATCGAGGACCACCCCCTGGATGCCGGCATTATTGACACGGTCGATCAAGATAATGTGATCGACCGTGTCAAAAGCTGCCGACAGGTCTAGAAGGACAAGGGCCTGTGAGATGTTTTTATCAGCACCTTTCCTAAGGGCATCCATGACGGCCACTATGACCGCCTCGGTGGAGTGGAGGGGTCTAAAGCCCGCTTGTTGGGCATCCAGGAAGGAGGAGTTCTCGATAAAGGTGCTCAGACAGCGGGTGACGTATGTCTCCAAAATCTTTCCCAGGTAGGGGAGGAGGGAGATGGGTCGGTAATTGCTTAAGGTAGTGGGATCAGCATTAGCTTTTTTAAGGATCGGGATGACAGCTGCTTGTTTGAAAGAGCAGGGGACCTCCCCAGTGGCTAAAGAGTTGTTAAGCAAGGCTAATGGGGGGTCTGGGCATGCCAGAAAGGCCTCCCTCAGAATCTGGGGGGGCAGCAATCGTTAGGAGAACCTGATCTGACTTTGTGAAGTAACGAAGAAAATTCTTTTAGAGAGATTGGGGGGAACTCTATCAAACAACTAGGGTTCATGGAAGGGAAAGCATTGGATAGCGTAGGGGTAAAAATTACTATTCCCACTCAAAAGAATGCAACAGTAGGGAAAGCGTTGGATAGCGTAGGGGTTAAAATTACTATTCCCACTCCAGTGGGTGCAACAGTAGGGAACATGTTGGATAGCGTAGCGGTTAAAATTACTATTCCCACTCCAAAGAGTGCAACAGTAGGGAAAGCGTTGGAAAGCGTAGGGGTTAAAATTACTATTCCCACTCCAGTGGGTGCAACAGTAGGGAAAGTGTTGGATGGCGTAGGAGTTAAAATTACTATTCCCCCTCCAGTGGGTGCAACAGTAGGAAAAGCGTAGGATAGCGTAGGTGTAAAAATTACTATTCCCACTCCAAAGAGTGCAACAGTAGGGAAAGCGTTGGATAGCGTAGGGGTTAAAATTGCTATTCCTACTCCAGTGGGTGCACCAGTAGGGAAAGCGTTGGATAGCGTAGGGGTTAAAATTACTATTCCAACTCCAAAGAGTGCAAAAGTAGGGCAAGCGTTAGATAGCGTAGGGGTTAAAATGGCTATTCCCACTCCAGTGTATGCTACAGTAGGGAAAGTGTTGGATAGCGTAGGGGTTACAATTACTATTCCCACTCCAGAGAATACAACATTAGGGAAAGTAAATATTTCATATATTATTCAAATATCTAAAAATTAATATCTAATAATAATTTAAAAAAACTAATTAACAATAATTATTTCAATTAATCACCTATTAATACAAATTATTAGACATTAACAATTAATTATTTTATCATTTAAAATTATTTTACAAATATTTCCAAATAAATAAATGTTAATAAGTTTTATAATTTAATTAATTATTAATAAATTACTTTCCACCCTATGCCCCTATAAACCCACAACCCGCTACAGAAATGAAATTACTAAAATGTACATAATTACCAATTAATCTATTATTAATAATTAATTAACAATTTTAATTAAATTAATTAACACATATAAATTAATTAACAATTAATTACTATTTACTATCAATAAATACATTTACATATTTAATTAATTATAATTAAATTACTTCCGACCCTATTCCCCTATAAACTCACAACCCACTACAGAATTAAATTAGTAAAATTTACATAATTACCAAGTAATCAATTAATAATAATTGTTTTCCAATTACAATAAAATTAATTAACACATAAATTAATTAAAAATTAATTACAAATTACTATCAATAATTAAATGTACATATTTAATTAATTATAATTAAATTACTTCCCACTCTATTCCTCTATAAACCCACAACCCTCTACAGAATTTTATAACGCAATAGATATTAAAACAAAATTCATTAAATATATTTACTTATAACATAAATACACACTTTTCACACATATTATAACATTAAATACACTATAGAAAATTATATATTATTAAAAAATCGATATTTTTAACTATCTATATTATATACTTCGATATTTTAACTATCTATATTTTTAACAGTCGATATTACTTCACTTACCTTAAAAATGATATTTTTGTAGTCTATATTCTGTCCTGTCGATATTTTGTGCAGTCTATATTAAAAACACGATATTATGTCCAATCGATATTTTGGACTCGATATTATGTCTGTGCACCGGTTTTATATTGTACAGAGCAGATATCACAGTTTTCAGTGCATCTGAGTTTCTATCGTCCATATTTTCATCTTTCCAGTGGCAAGTAGATTCACTGTGAATAGAAGCCCACAACCCGGTGGCTATGTTCAAGACTTAAGCTTGTCCAGGGGTTCAAATGCAACTAACTTCTACACCCCCTCCCGTTAGCTACGATCCTCCAACCAAGCTCTTGCCACTGTACCTCGCATCAACAAAACCACCATGGGAGGCAGATCCTTCTCCTACCTGGCAGCTAAAACTTGGAACTCCCTCCCTACTCACCTTCGCCTTACTCAGAACCACCTAGCATTCAGAAAACAACTTAAAACTTGGATATTCGACAAGTAATTCCCCACCCCTCCTCAAGCGCCTTGAGACCCTATGGGTATGTAGCGCGCTATATAAATCTTTTTGACTTTGACTTTGACTTTGAAGTGTACTACTGTCACAAGCGGTGACAATCATTTGCAGTAAGCCCCAAACTGCGGACCACACCAGGAATGGGAACACATGGCGAGAAATACTGCTTATCAGCTGGAAATGAATCCCCAACAGTTCAAAGCTGCACGCTACTTGGCAATAAAATACATTTTGTTTATCTTTTTTGTGCTTCAGTCTTTTCTTAATGCATTTTGATGTAAAACTACAGAATTGAAACTGCACAGCCACATCAACCTACTGTACTGCCCAGGCATGTTTCATTGCATGTATGACTGCCTTACCTCGCAGTGAGCACTACCCTAGCTACAATAAGAACCATCACTTCTCCCCAATCATATGCTGTTTTTTCTCTCACTTTAATTACCCCACTCTATTTCCCTTGTATTTCTCCTCCTGTCTTTCACCCCCTCCTCTCTCCTATTACACACCTGTCCCACCAGACAAAGCCTCCCTGCTCTAACAATGTCTGACCTATTTCTCTGTGCACGTCAAACACTGCATAGCATGAATGTTAATTTACAGAAACGTACACAAACCTCTTTGTAGGCTCCACTTATTATAAATGTAATTAAAGTTTATCAATATTTAATGTATTGATCTTCAGACAACTCCTTAGAGCTCAAATACCACGTTCACTGCCTAAACTAATGCCACACTTATAATCACTTCCACACAGTTCATTGCATTGCAGTAATGTGTGATAATATAATGCATGGCTAAACACTTATAAGGTCCCAAACGTGAGAATGATTTATATTGCAGCTGCTTGTTACACTAATAGTGAATAGTATTATAATAAACAAATTGACAGAAACCAGGCAAGTGGAGCTCCAACCCCATTCATTACGAAGAGCAGTCCCTGTGCTCCTGGCACTGATTTTGCCACCTCTGAGGACAGAAGTCGCAAAATTAGTACCGGTGGTAGCAAGGGGCAAGCCAGGCGTCGCAGCTGCGAACCCTGTCGACCCCTAAATGACGGTAGAAATTATCGTGGGGAGCCACTCTGTTGCCAACCAATGTGTTCAAAAAATCTACTATATGTTAGTTCATTTAGGTGCACATGGGGTACCGCCCTCTGAATTGTGGGCGTCAGTGAAATATTGAAGAAATAACGCTAGGTGCGACACACCTCACGTCCCCAAATTGCACCCTGGAAGGTTACACAACCCTTTCAAAAAGCGTACGCCAAATGTAATCCAAAAAAATCAATTATTTCTTGAATGTTCAATGCGCAATGTTGATCTTGTTTTTAAACATTTCTCTTCTCGAACAATGAACTTCTTTAGGCATTAAATTGAGACATTGTCATGTTGAAATTCCCATATGCAGTTCGGGATTAACCCTTCATCAGGGGAGTCATTACTTTGAAAAAAATGAATAGTGTGCTATCAAAAGCTGAACACTCCCAGTTTCATATTTACATACAATTTAAGGAAAAAAATGTAAAGTTGAACATTTGATACAGTCGCCATGAAAAGTTAGACAATGGTAGGCATCACAGTGAGTTGTGACTCAAATCTGTTGAAGAAAGTGTGCAAATAACGAGCTAGGAAACTGCTAACATAAACCAAGCTTGAACGGCGGAAAACGTGAAAACGAACCGTGTTGTTGGATCATGTTAGCCAACTCACTGATTTAAAAAGCGAATCAACCCGAGGTAGTGCGCATGCTCATGAGTATAACCAATTGCAAACAATGTGCTGCTGCGTTTAAAAAAACATGAATGTGGAGTAGGTATGCAGAGGTAGTGCGCATGCTAGTGAATATAACCAGATGCAAACAAGGTGCTACCGCATTAAAAAAATCACCAATGTGAAGTAAGCATGTAATAAGATACATCAATGGTGAACTTGCGATTTCAAACAGGTGGATGCACAAAGACATACGTAGTCAATGCCTTTCAATGAACTAAAGTGTTGTAGGTCAGCAGTAAGCCGAATAACAATCTGCTCTGCCTGCTCAGCAGGGGTATGCCAGTTACCAATTCTGAAATGACAGGAACGCAAAGCGACCAAAATTATATTGAGAGCCATAGTTAAAAAAAGCAGAAGTGGCATGTCGCTGTCTATGACCTTATAACTAGAGTTACCTTGACAGTGATTCATTACAGTTGATAACTCGAATGCCACTATTCTCGTTCAATGTTCGGTTAACACGGATTTATGGGAAAGGTGATAGACAGTGAGAAAGGACTGTGAAACAGGGTCAATGACATACGTCAATCCAGTGTCACCATATTGGAACAGGTGAAATGTAGCGTGCAAAGACCCGAAATGGGTGGTGTGTGGAAATATTTGTGAGTATGGTGAGCCCATGGGTTTACCAAAAGTGAAATGGAGAAGTGAGGGATTTCAATAGGACAGATAATATCCTGTATACCAATAATACATGATAGAAGTTCAATCCAAGCAAATAATATCCAGTATCAAGTATGCACATGATACGTTGAAAATAACAATTCACAGTAAAAATGAATAGTACATTGTTAGACAATAGATCTACAGCCAATGGCTGTGAACGCATGAATATTTACAAAAAACAACTGTATTCCAAACTTTCATTAAGACCATTCAGATGATAAGAGTTCAATCTTTTAATCCAGATAAGTTCCCGCTGCAATAAACGCTACCTGTTGTCAACTCCTTCTAGTATGGGCACCAGTTCCAATACCAATAATCTCAGAGTGAATATGTCAGGCCACAAGGGCATTTGAGTAGATAACTCAATCGCATGTGGCAGTTATTTGCAATTTCATCAAAGTACCCTTGGTGGGATGATTAATGGTAGTTCCTTTTATGATGTTGTTGCAATGTCTGCAGTTCAAACATGGGATGGTACCTTTATGTTCTCCTTCAATGCCTTTTTTCCATTTCGATAGGAGTTCATTGAGATATTTTGTGCGCTGATAACCAAATAAAGGATTATTGTTAACAATTCCATTGAAGTCTGGTTCATTCGTGGTCATTGGACAGTAGTTCAACATTATTTTCTGTATTTGGTTACTTCTGGATGAAAATTTTGATATAAAGACAGGTCTTTCACTTGTCTCTTCTTTCCTGAAAGGTTTTAGTAGTGTACCTCTGTCTATAAGGTCAACTCTGTTAATAGCGTTTTTCAGAATGTTAGTTTGATACTTCCTTGATTTTTTAAGGATACAGGATGGCAGCTGTTGTAATGTAAGGTATTAATTCTGTCAGTGCTTTTTACCTGCATGTTGGTACACAATCTATTCCCCTGTTTAATTAAAATTAATGTTAGAGCTTGTAAAGCGCACTGGTACCCGTAGGTTTCCTGGAGCTGTATAACGCTGGGGAATCCGTCCTGGCTTTCCCTGTGGGATGGTCCCTGCTGGGAGTCCCCAAGGTGGAGCCAGGCATCACTGGCGTTGATGGGGCCGTTGTGGAGATTAGGCAAGCTAATGCCCAGAGTTGCCGAGTGGGACCCCTGATTAGAGTAGGCACCAAAGCGAGAATTATCGAGTCCGCTGACCCAAGTCCACGACCCTGCTGCGTCGGGAATTGAACCCTGGTCCCGGCCAACTTCTGCTCCCGGGTCTGCCGCCTCTAACCAGTGAGCCACACCACACCACAAGTTTAGTGACCAACACATCCAGAAATGGCAGTTGATACTGGTCAATGCTGTTAGTGCACTGTAATAACCGACTTTTTCCGGCCCTTTTAAGAGGGAGGATGATGGAGAATGACTCTAGCCTATTACCCTTGCAGTATAGGGATTAGGACTATAAGTAGGACCTATCCATAAGGCACAGTAGTGCATTTTCGTACCCTTTTCTTTAGATCAGGGCTTATCAACTTAAGCTAGGGGATAGATATATAAGTATTAGTGATGATCCGTCCTTTTGCAAGAGTATTAGTATATCTTCTATGGAGTTATGCATATTTTGGGCCTTGTAGGCCTTAAACGGGACAGACTCCATCTTGCCTTCTGCCCGGTAGCTTGATAGGCTTTCTAGGTCAAGTGTAATGTTTTAGTTTCAAGGTGTTGTTCGCTTGGAGAGAACCGGTTCAGGCTGGCCCTTATCGAAAGACTGTATTTTTCTCCACTCCGAAGACACAACTTCAGGCCGGCCGGCTGGGAACGTGTCCTTGGTACGGGGAGGTACAAGAATTTGGTGGGCGGCAGGTTACTGGCCGTAACTTTCCATGAAGGGACAGGTTTTGATATTAGCGAAAGTGTTAGGCGATGAGTCAGTTAGTTCGTAGGCGGCAGCTAGCCGTTAGCATCTATGCTATTAATTATTTCCGAGGCGGACAGTCGCCATTTTGAAGTCCGAGAAGGATTCTAAAACCGAGACTCTCTGAGAAAGACTGAAGGAGAAATAGCGCGGAGCGCACAGAGACAGAGAGAGACGGTAGCTAATAGCGAGCAAGGTTTCCAGTGACTTGGAGGGAAGCAGAGGAGGTTGAGCCTAGCGGTGCAGACGTGTACTTGTGACGGCTGAGGTGTGACTCCGAGACGAGCCAAGGCACAGAGACGAGAAGGGAACCTAGATGACTACCGAGCCCCGACTTCATATTAACCAGGTGATGTCCACCCATATCCCATAGTGTGCACATTCTAACCTTTTGCCTTTTCTTTGCAGAATATATATATTGCATAGTATTGTGTTTATGTTTGTTGCAAATAAATACCCCAGTTCTTAGTGAACCGACATGTGCCTTGTATTCTTGTTCAATCATGGTAAACTAGCCCTCTAGTCAGGAATTGTTTGCATGAACGGATGTGATTCCCGATCAGGTAAGGAGTGACTGAATAAATAGGAGGACAGGGAACTTTTGATGCCAAGAGCAGAAGGTACATATATATCAATTCGGAAAGTCGTACTGATTTCTATTATCGTAGTTTTATCCCGAGTAGACAAATGAGAGGTTTTCCCCCTTAAGTATTCATAGGAAAGTGATCGTCGTTAGCACACGGCGTTAATGAGAGCACCGGAGGGACACGGTGCGTAGGTTCGCGGATTGTGAACCGTGTGTAAATGAGAGCACCGGGGGGATACGGTGCGTAGGTTCGCCAGATTGTGAACCGTGTGAAAAGGAGAGCACTGGGGCTGCAGACCCATGTGGGTAGACACGCCGGATTGTGTGTCGAGTGAGCACTGATAATAATCAGTGTGTAAGGGAATATAATCAGATCTGCCCCAGGGTAGATTAGTCTGGGCCTAAGTGGCCGCAAGACTAGTTGGTATAAATAGGATATTGTAGAAAACCTATGCATGTTTATTGCTATTTCCCCATCCTTAGGTACGAGGTGTACATACATATATGTCCATACCCATTGTAAATACGTTCTAAGGTGGGAGGTGATTACGTTCCGGCTGGGTTAGAGGGGCCCCTAGGGGCTGATTCCATCTAAGCGGAAAATCCGGTCGTTACATGCACTTAATGCGATCTTCAATGTTGTTGATGTATTCAAAAAATTGCAACAAGTCAGATTTGGAACCTTTCCAAATTAAACAGATATCGTCTATGTACTTCCAGTGTGCCATCAGGTGGGTGCTCCACGCATTGTCGGATAAAATGTGATCAATTTCAAAGCGGTGCATGTCGTCCATCCATCCAATACGAAGAGCTGTCCCTGTTTTCCAGGCACTGATTTTGCCACCTCTGAGGCCAGGGGTCGCAAAAGCAGTACCAGTGGTGGAAAGGAGCAAGCCAGGCGTAGCAGCTGCGACCACTGGTGACCCCTAAATGACGTTAATGCCTTTGTTTATTGGCCAATATTTTTGGAAAGTTGCTCTGTAAGATTTATCATATACATCCACCATTAAAGTAATTACTTTAGCAGAACCCTAACAACATCCAATCCAACCCCGTAAACCTCTAATACCCACATGCGAGGCAAGGCTGCTCTGTGCAATACATGGCTAGTGTTGAAGCATTTTACAGGGTTGTTTTCATCTCTGGGGAGAGGAGTCACTGTCTGCAGATTTCGATTCCAACAGTTTCTTTGTTGTCAGCCTGTAAGGACAATGAATTATTTTCTGGTTGCTTCTTGTCATCCTCCCTGAATATATATTTTCAGGAAAATCATTACTCACTGAATCTCAGTTTGCTAATTTCGTGCAAAGTGCACTGGTAAGCAGAAAATATTTGTGCTTAGAAACACAGCATGCATCTTTACGTCGATTGGTATGTTAGATTAGGTTTGAAAGTGGTCATATATTTCCTGGGTTCCACCGGAAAATTAATCACAAGACAGGAACATTATTTTCAGACAGATAATCGGGGAAAGCGGTGTTAAAGTTGCCAATACAAAGAGTGCATCAACCTTTTTTCATGATTGATTTTTTTGCCAAATGGAAAGATAAGACGTTCTGCAGGGAATACAGTGAATTAGAAAAACCACAACGATACACTGTTTAATAAAGCGCGTGTTTCTCCTAAACCTAACTACCCTACAGATACAACAAGCACTGGTAAAACAAATAGGTCTAGCTTGTTTTTTTTTAATTCATGAGTTTGTGTGTGTGGTTATGTGGGTGGGTGTGTAGGTGAATGCGAGTACATAGATGGATGAGTGAGTGACTAATTTAATCAATAATGTATGGGTGAATTGCTGGATGAATATTTGACTTATGTGACTGCAAAATGGATAGATGGGCATATGAATTTCAGCCCAGACAGATGGGCGCATCACAGCAGAAATGAGATGTGACACCACTTTATAGATTGAGGCCTCAAAACCCAGTAATAATAATGGTATACAAATGGCAAGAATTACAAATATTTTGCCAGTGGAAGGATTACACGAGGGCTGGACACTATTGTGGCAAGAATGCACAAAACATGTAAGTCAATAAGTACCTTCATTATATATGTTTAGATTTGTCCCATCACTACGTGATTTTTAGAGCATGTTCAGATGCGCACCAACACTCATAAATCCTAACTGCATATAGCATGTCACTCACATTTTTTTTAAAAATGTATTTGAGAAGTTTTATATAGCGCTGGCCAGACCCGAGGGTATCGGAGCGCTTTCCAGCAGATATATTGCAGAGATTCACAGAAAAACAGAAAAAAAGAACGACACATTAACATTGCAGGACACTGGTTGGGGGATCTGCTTCGTAGTCTTGGGGACATGAACTTGGAGCAGTGCGAGGTGTCAGCTTCCCCGCTCCAATTGATCATATCGACTCCCTAGGGAGCGGTTGAGGAGCAGGATTTTGAGTTGGCTTTTGAATTTTACAAAAGAGGGAATGGTTCTGATGTGAGGGAGTATAGAGTTCCAGATTTTGGGCGCGCTTCCGGCGAAGGATCGTGCCGCAGTTTTTTGTTTTTGAGTTTTTGGCGCAATGAGTAGGAGGGAGTTTGAGATTCTGAGGTTCCTGGCCTGACTGGCTTTTTTGAGTTTGGCCGCCAAATATTCAATTTTGCTGGTAAGTAGGGTTTTATGAGTGAGGCAGGCTATTCTGAAGCTAATCTGCATTTCGACTGGGAGCCACTTAAGTTCTCTGAGTGCAGGAGAAATATGGTCGAATTTTCTGATTCCGGTGACCATTCTGGCTGTCACATGCACAGTTGTTTTGATGGGAGCCAGATGTGATTTTGCTATTCCTGAGAGGACTGCATTCCCATAGTCCAGTCTTGACCGCACAAGCGTTTGAGTGGCCTGTTTAAGATCACTGGGCAGAATGAAAGGTTTTATTTTGTTCAGTAGTTTAAGGTTAAGGAAAGTGCTCTTTACTGAATTCTTGATGTGTCTGTTCATGTTCAGTTTCAGGTCTAGCGTGATGCCTAGTGATTTTATAGAGTCTGCTAGGGTGAGACTTTTGTTGAGTGCATCAATGGCCTTTAGCCATTCAGCAATTTGGAGGTTCTCCTCCTTGTTCGAGATGAGGAGTGTCTCAGTTTTGTCAGGGTTTAGTTATTGAACATCTCTCAGTACGTTATTGAATGTCTCTGAGGGAGGTGGTTTCCAAATATATCTGAGTATCGTCAGCATAAAGATGGAAACGGATGTTGGCTGTTTTGAGTAGTTTGGTGAGAGGTTCCATGTAGATGTTAAAGAGTTGCGGGCAGAGCACTGAGCATTGAGGGACTCCCTTGTTGACTGGGTGGAGGTCGGAAGCAGAGTTTTTTATTTTTATTTTTTGAGTGCGATTGTACAGGAAGGAGGAAAACCATTGGAGGACCACCTCACCAAGACCGGCTCTAACTTGGAGAGCATTAATGAGAAGTTTATGGTCTACCGTATTGAATGCTGCCGATCGGTCAAGTAGAATTAGGAGGCAGCATTAGTCAGAGTCTAGTGATTTGTGGATATCGTCAATGATGTTGAGGATTGCGGTTTCTGTGCCAGAGCCTTTTCTGAACCCAGATTGATGGAAGTCCGGGAGGTTGATTTGTCCAGGTGTTGGGTTAGTTGTTGGAGTATGTATCTTTCTAGGATTTTGGACAGACGGGGAAGGTTAGAAACAGGTCTAAAGTTACTCAAATCCGTAATGTCAAGTTCGGGTTTTTTCAGCAAAGGGTGTGACTTGTCCCACTTTTGAGGAGAACCCTTTTAATTATTTGTAGGGTTTGAAACGCGTAGACCTGTTCTTGTTTGGCAAATCTAAGTGTTGTTATCAAAGAAACAGGTGTTAGGTTTATTTTAAACAATATATAATCAATAGGATTTCAGTGTATAAACCTGAAGCTTATACTATTTTGCCATCATTTCCAGGGATTTTATTTATTTCCCCTTTTTTCTTGAAAAATCCTTCCACTTCTTCTTTTTGATTTTTTCCTATTATAATCTGTCTTTGATACTTTTTTGTGAGATATTGGGCTTTTGTTACATTCATTTTTTATGTATATGGATGTAATCATGTGTATATTGTAAATATCATTCTTAGGTCCATTTGAAAACTGTTCCTATTGTACTTCTAAAAGAAAAAAAAGATTCCAAAAAGTAGATTTAAAATACTAAATAAAAATAAAAATAAAACATTTTTTCAATCACTATGAGTGGCACGAGTGATTGGTAGATTTGATTGTGTGAGCGGTATCAGCATTGGCTTTTTCTTGTTTGGATTATTGTCCCACTTTAAGGCAGTCTGGAAAGACTGCGTTTTTCATGGAGCTATTTATGATTGTGCATCAAAGCGGTTCTTGGGAGCGCTTCAGCTTTTTGGTCAGTAGGGGAGGCATAGGGTCTAGGACATGAGATGAGGGGTTGGAGGTGGAGATCAGTGTGATTATCTCAGATTCCTGAATGGGGTAGAAGCTTATTCAAGAATTGGAAGAGGGACAGGGAGATAAATCGTACACCCCGGACGTGTTGCTCTTAGTGAGGAGAGTATTGATGGTGTCCAGTGAGAGTTCGATCTTAGTAATCCTGTCATTAAAGAAGTTGGCAAAGTTGTCGCAGAGTTCTTTGGACGCCTGTATTGAGGAGGTCATGGGCTTGGAGGTTTGTTGCCTAATGATGCTATAAAGCTCTTTGGGTATATTTTTATTTTTTGAGTGCGATTGTGCAGGAAGGAAGAAAACCATTGGAGGACCACCTCACCAAGACCGGCTCTTTCTTGCAGAGCATTAATGAGAAGTTTATGGTCTACCGTATCGAATGCTGCTGATAGGTCAAGGAGAATGAGGAGGCAGCATTAGTCGGAGTCTAGTGATTTGTGGATATCGTCGATGATGTTGAGGATTGCGGTTTCTGTGCTAGAACCTTTTTTGAAGCCAGATTGATGTCCAACGCAGAGCAGAAAAAAGCGTGGGCCATATTATCATGAAAGGGCGATACATTATCACCACTTTTATCAGCAGGAAACTGCCGCTAAAGAGGCGATAATGGGCTTGATAATATGCCCCTTGTGCAATGTTTGACATTAATGCTGGTATAGAGATAAATATGTAAATTAAGAAAGCATAATTTTAAATTCCCCTATGCCTAGCTCTAACCCTTATTGTTAAGGCATTGTAGCACATCTTCTATTGGGGCATCCTTGTGTGCAGTCTTGGAAAGACCATCTATCAGATGGAAAGAAACATTATTTGCGTCTCTAATTTTGTAGTTTTGTGTGGTTGGTATGCGGTTTGAATATATATCAAGTTCTCAAACAGTTTCTGTGGATTAGTGCCAAAGTACGGGACATCTGATCCAGGGAGACTTTTTTGATGTTTTATAGTTATGGGTGGGTGTGCGGAAGAACTTACAGTTGTCTTCTGGACTAGAGGAGGAATTCTTAATTGTTCAGTCCAACTACAGTGCTTTTTAACCATTTCTCAACTTAGTGTATTATGATATGGTGTGTGCATGAGGGTATGCTACATTTATGCTGTTTTATCAACATGTGCCTATGGTATTAGTTGGTGTGATGCATGACAGTGCTATGTCTTGGAAGTACTTTGATAACTGGACTCAATTCACAAAAGGCATTTATGAATATGTGAAGTAGTATGCTGTGCTATTTCTCACATGAATATAAATGAAAACATAGTGGTATAGAGATATACTAATACCTGTTCTGTCTCGGAATGCTGGAGTCCTACCTTCAAGGTGTAAACAAGGGCAGTGGCTGAAAAATGGGATATATATTTACTACAAAGTGGGAGGAGTACAGCAAATATTAAGGAGGAGTGCAGGAAGAGACATCCAAATATAAAACATGTCTATTCGATTTTATTTTATTTATTTATTAAGCGCTGCACTCATCCCGAGGGATATCAAGGCGCTGGTAGCAAATATTCCGGTACGGCAGCAAGAGCGGGAATTAATACTTGGGGAACAGATGAGTTTTTAGTTTTTTCCAAAACAGAAGTGAGCCTTGAATCCAGAGGTAGCTCGTTCCACTTCTTAGCTGCTAGATAAGAGAATGATTGCCCTCCGGTTCTCACTTTCCAAATGCGTTTAGATATGGCCAGAGCTAGATGAAGTGACCGCAGGCTCCTAGTAGGGACATAAAACTCGATTTTCTCCTGGAGTATTAAAGGACCAGTTCGGTACAGAGCCTTATGTGCGTTACTGAGCAGCTTGAAAGCTGCTCTTTGTTGCATGGGTAGCCAGTGCAAGATCTTCATGCACGTTGAGGCCGAACTTAGCTTGCCTTTGTTGCAGACAAGTTTAGCGGCGGAGGTCTGGAATCGCGTGAACAGGAGCTCGTTCATGCGTACAAATAGTTTCTACAAAAGGGTAAGCCCTGAGGGCTACAAGATCTCCCACAGAGACCGCACCAATGGAGTGGGAGGGGGAGTCTCCATCATCCACAAGGTCACCCTTCGAGTCTCGAGCAACACTGACGACACCCTCACCACTGCCGAGCACATGCACTTCCAGATCCACACCGACCCCAACACAACCCTCAGAGGAACTCTCATCTCCAGACAACCCAGACCACGACCACAGTTCAATGACACCATCGCAGACCTATTCAGCACCCACGCCCTCACCTCCACGGACTCCATCCTCCTCGGGGACCTGAACTTCCACCTCGAGAACAACAACGATGCCAACTCCACCGCCCTGATCGACAATCTCGCCAACCTCAGACTCAAACAGCTTGTGACGACACCCACCCATGCCGCTGGACACACGCTGGACCCCATCTTCTCCACAAGCCCTCGCGTGTCCTTCAACCACACCACCAAACCCCACTGGACCGAACAAACATGCGTCCACTTCACCTTCAGGAAACCTACCACACACCACCGTGCCCAACAGCTGCCACGCCACTGCTGGGTCAAGGTCACCAAGGACCAACTGACTACCACCCTCGCCCTGAAACCACCCGCTGACCCCATCGACCCCGACACCACCGCTACCAACCTCAAACAGTGGATCAACGACTGCGCCAACACCCTCGCCCCTCTCAAGACCTCCACAACCAACCACACCAACAAGAAAGCTGTCTGGTTCACCAAAGACCTCCGGACCTCCAAGCGCACCTGCCGGAAACTGGAGAAAAAATGGCTCCACGACCGAACACCAGACAGGCACACAGCCCACAAGAACGCCACAAGTAGACACTATCAACTCATCAGGACCGCCAAGAAGACCGCCTTCAAGGACCGCCTAGACACCAACGCACACAACACCAAAGAGCTCTTCAGCATCGTGAAAGAACTCTCCAACCCCAGGTCCAACAACATTCCACCATCACAGGACCTGTGCGACTCCCTGGCCACCTTCTTTCCCCGCAATATTACTGACATACACGACAGCTTCAACCCCGACACCCCTGCACCCACCACCGAGACCACCACCCCTGCCACCTCCACCCGCACCAGTCGACTGACCAGCTGGTCCACCGTCAGCGACAAAGACACCATCAAAATCATGAACTCCATCCAATCCGGATCCCCTTCCGACCCTTGCCCTCACCACGTTTTCAACAAAGCCAGCTCTACCATCGCGCCCCACCTACGGAAAACAGTCAACATCTCTTTCGAGACAGAAACCATCCCGGAAAGCTGGAAGCACGCAGAGATCAAAGCCTCACTGAAGAAACACAAGGCGGACCACAAGGACCTCAAGAACTTCGGGCCGATCTCCCTGCTCCCGTTCCTGGCAAAAGTGACAGAGAAGATCATCAACAAACAGCTAACCCGCTACCTCGAAGACAACAACATCCTGGACCCCTCCCAATCCGGTTTCCACAGCAACCACAGCACCAAGACCGCCCTCATCGCCGCCACCGACGACATCAGGATCCTGATGGACAAAGGAGAAACAGCCACCCTCATCCTCCTGGACCTATCAGCAGCCTTCGACACAGTCTGCCACCGCACCCTATCAGCATGCCTCCATGACGCCGGAATCCAAGAGAAGGCCCTGGGCTGGACCACATCCGTCCTCTCCGGCAGAACCCAAAGCGTCTGCCTCCCACCCCTCCGCTCAAAAACCACTGAGATCATTTGCGACGTCCCACAGGGATCCTCCCTCAGCCCAACGCTGTTCAATATCTACATGTCACCGCTCGCCCATGTCGCACGACAACACAACCTCAACATCATCTCTTACACCAACGACACCCAGCTGATCATATCCCTCACCGAAGACCACCACATCGCCAAAGCCAACCTCCACAGGAATGTAGGCCGTCGTCGTCGACTGGATGAAGGACAGCAGACTGAAGATGAATTCAGACCAGACAGTGGTCCTCATCCTCAGACCCACCCCATCAGCCTGGGACGACACCTGGTGGCCCACATTGCTAGGCACAGCCCCGGAACCCACCGACCATACATGCAACTTGGGGTTCATCCTCGACTCCACCCTCTCCATGCCCAAGCAAGTCAATGCCGTCTCCGCGTCCTGCTTCAACACCCTCCAATTGCTTCGCAGGATCTTCAAATGGATCCCTCCTGACATGAAGAAAACCGTCACCCAGGCCCTCATCACCAGCAGACTCGACTACGGGAACACCCTCTACTCAGGAACTACCACCAAGCTCCTGAGACAACAACAACGAATCCAGAACGCCTCGGCACGATTGATCCTCATTTATTTATTTTATTTATTTTAATTATTTATATAGCGCAGCTGATACCTTGCAGGCTTCCTGGCGCTGGAGAATACTTTACTGAAGAAGAGACCGAAGTATGTAAAGGCGGGGAGGTCTACGGGAAAAGCCAAGTCTTGATGCACTTCCTAAATGGAAGAAGTTGAGGGATCTGGCGTATGTCAATGGGCAGGCTGTTCCATAATTTGGCAGCTGCGACCCTAAAGGATCTACCCCCAGTTCTGGCTTTGTTGTATCTGGGCACCCTTACCAGATAAGCCGAGGAAGATCGCAGATCTCTGGTAGGAGTATACCACAGAAACAGGGCTTGCAGGGGCCTGGGCCCGAGTCCATGCAGAGCCTTGAATACAATGCAAAGGGACTTGAAGGCCACACGCTGCTTTAGGGGTAGCCAGTGCAGTTCGGCCAGTGCCGCTGTGGCCGAAGACCTTCTCGACCAGCCAAGAGCCAGCTTGGCCGCGGCTGATTGAATTCGTTGCAGCCGGTCCAGTAACGTGACAGGAGACTCAAGGAGCAGGGCGTTGCAGTAGTCAAGGCGACTCAGAATCGTACACCTGACTACCAACGCCCGGGCTTGTGCAGGGAGAAGTGGCATAATTTTTCGCAGGGAGCGTAGCAGAGCCGTGCAGATCCCCACTGTTTTTGCCACCTGGGTTTCCATACTCAGCTTGTTATTGAGCATGACCCCCGGGTTGCGGACCGAGGAGACAGGTTTAGGTTTCTCCCTTGTCTCAGGAGGCCAGAAGTCATTTGGGAACTGGCGAGATAGAGTGGTGCCAGCACAAAACAGAACCTCTGTTTTGGAGGTGTTGAATTGAAGGGAGTTTCTATGGAGCCATCCAGCCGTTTCTCTAAGACCCTCATGGAAAGAGGTCAGAGAGATGGAGTCTTCTCCTTCCCAGGAGAGAATGAGCTGGGTGTCGTCTGCGTAGTTAATTGTTTTTAACCCGAATGACTTAATTAATGTGATCAGCGGTTTAAGGTACACATTAAAAAGGATGGGACTAATGGAAGATCCCTGGGGAACTCCCTGTGGCACAGGTGAGAAGGCGGATTGGAATGGGGGGAGGGAGACAGCCTGTCTCCTGTCCTGCAGGTAAGAGTGAAACCAAAGCAAAGCTGTGCCTTCCACACCAGCTTCCCTGAGTCTCAGCAGCAGCGTCCTGTGGTTGACCGTATCGAATGCGGCAGACAGGTCCAGCAGTATTAGTGCTACTGGCTGGCCCCTGTCTGCACGCATGCGATGATCCTCCATGGCTGTTAAAACCGCAGTTTCGGTGCCGTGGGCAGGGCGGAAACCGAACTGGAGATCGTCTAGAAGGTTGTTCTGCTCAAGATGAATGGAAAGGCAGGAACTGACCCATCGTTCCACTACTTTCACAGGGAAAGGCAGTAGGGAGATGGGTCGATAGTTAGAGAGACAATCTGGGCTCAGGGAGGGTTTTTTCAAGAGCGGAGTGACAAGCGCCTGTTTCCACGGAGTTTGGACGTAGCCACATTGCAGAGACTGGTTGCATATTTGGCGCAGGATGCCAAAAAGTTCTGTTCCAGAGCTTTTCCAAATTTTTGGAGGCAGAGGGTCGAGCGGGGAACCCGAGGTGATTCCGAGCGCCAGGTTTTCAAACTCGGGTTCAGAGATCGGGGAGAATTCTTGCAGTCTAGCCGTCAAGCTGGAGGATCGAGGCGACAAGTCATGAGGGCTAGTGCTGGCTCCCTGAGTGTTGGCATCTCCAAGTGAGGGGGGGGTCTTCAAGTTTTGAATGATGATATTGATTTTATTAATGAAAAAAGTTGCCAGATTATCACAGAGGGCTTGGGTGGGAGGCTGCGTCGACGTGGCACAGTCTGGGTGAGTTAGATTTTTAAGTATCTGAAAAATACTTTTTGAACTGTTGGTGGCGTTGGTAATAGTGGAACAGTAGTAGTTAGCCTTTTCTTGGACAATGGCAGTTTTGTACGCCCGAAGGTTGTCTTTCCAGAGAGTTTTATTGGAGTCGAGATAGCCTTGCCTCCACTTTCTCTCTGATTGTCTGCAGGCCAGCTTAAGGGCTCTCAATGAGTCATTAAACCAAGGGGCGGCTGCTCTTCTCCTTGGTTTGCATTTTTTCAGAGGGACGAGACGCTCTGAGGTATTGGTAATCTTGGTGCAGAAGGACATGTAGTTGTCTTCCACCGACCGGGCGGTGGAGAAGCTGTCTTCCACCTCGAATACGGGGCTGGCCAGTCTCCGTTTATCTAAGGCTTTCCAATCTCTGTACAGAGGGTCAGGTGCGGCGCTGAGTGACGGTTTGCTGGCTCTGCCGCTAGCTATATGAAATTTGATAAGCGCATGGTCGGTCCAGCACATAGGCAGGATGTCACTCAGGAAAACTAACTGGGGGGAGGAAAAAATTAGATCGAGCTGATTTCCAGCCGAGTGTGTGGGTTTTCTGACCAGTTGAGAGAGTCCCATGCCTTCGCAGGAGAGTAAAAGATTGTTTAGAGCAGAGTCCAGACTGCCATTGGGCCAAAGGTTAAAATCACCCAGAACTATCAACGTCCCCCAACGCAGCCAAATCACACCCCTCCTGAGAGGCTCCCCGTCAACAACTGGATCACCTTCAAACTCCTCAGCCATGCACACAAAGCTCTACACAACACCGGACCTACATACCTCAACGACCGACTCAGCTTCCACCCCCCACTCGCAGCCTCTGCTCTGCCAACCTCGCCCTCGCCACAGTTCCCCGTATCTGGAAAACCTCCGCCGGCGGCAGATCCTTCTCCGTCCTCGCCGCCAAGACCTGGGACGCTCTCCCCATCACCCTACGACAGACCCAGGACCTGCTGGCCTTCAGAAGACTTCTCAAGACCTGGCTCGTCGATCAGTAGCAGCCCCCCCCGCCCCAGCGCCTTGAGACCCTCACGGGTATGTAGCGTGCTTTAGAAATGCAGTGATTGATTGATTGATTGAGTTACAATTTGATAAACTCACCAATATCTACTCTACATGTACTACAGCCGAAACACACTAAAATATACTTCCGTTAATCCTTGCAGTAATTCACAGACCTCACATTGCCTCCCACAGGTACTGCAAAAAAAGTATACAGACATCAAAGGAGACAGTGAATAACACTCCCAGCAAAGAAGCCAGTGCTTAAGAGAAAAATAACCAAAATAATGACCATATACTTTACCCCTGCATATATCACATTGCAAAAATCAATAGCAATAAATAACTAAACAAATTAATTGAATGCCAAAAATGGTCTATACATGCAGACATTGAAAAACCCATATGCATCACATTGTGCAAACATAATACATAACGAAAACAAAACATCCAAAATAGCCATATTAATTTAGACAGAATAGATGCCTACACAAAGCACCTTTTAAAATATAAATCCAACAGTTGCACATACTAGAACATTACAAATATGAAATTGGTAATTAATCACAGATAAACATGGCTCATATCACAATTAACAAACCTAACAGTACTTTCCACATACATTCAAAGACACATCATACCAGACTGCATGTCCGAACTGGGGATGATAGCTGGCATCCACAACATCTCACAGCATTAGATGAAGAGGGCAGAATGAAGGTTGTTGGCTCATTTATTTGCTCCCATTGAAATGGTTTTCTGGTATGTATTATTATTCTCAGGTGGTGCTTGTTTCACTATACTTTTTAATTTGTAGACCAACGTAGTATAGGTGGAAAAATCCACCTACTCTACGTAGACGTATATCTGGCAGGTTTTATTTAAAACTCATAAAGTTACTAGTTGTAATTGAGTTGTAATATTTTGAGTTTTACATGGGCCAACACACTCATGCATAAACCTGGTTACACGGACTCCTACTAATTGGCTTGAATCTCCACATTCCATTTAGGTGCAGATTTACACATAGGTGTAGTGTAGATCTATTTGTAAATAATTGTCTGCTAGTAGACTTACCTTTGAGAACTATCCCCTACATGTCTAACCTGTATTGGCTAAGTTAACTCAACTACCCTTCGACTGTTCTCTACTCACTAATTGGAAAGGGGCGACCAACTCGGTCCCCCCGAACGTATGGCCGAGTGCCTCGATCCCCCCGGGAAGCCATTTTTGGGCGGGAGGCGCGTCTCAGCTGGTATGCCCGAAGCGGCGTAGCTGGGGCGCGCTCGTTCCCGCCCTAGAGTGGGCTGGCCTAGACACCGACGCAGCCAGCCACGCCCTCAGGGCAGGCAGGGGCGGGTATACGCCCGCCCTGAAGACGGATAAAAAGGGACGCAAGACCAGAAGACATCCTCTTGTTCTTGTGCTCTGAAGCTGCACCTCCTCGCTGCACGTGAGCTCGGGACAGAACGAAGAGCCAATTTTGAGCGTTTTAATCTTTCTTTTTGTCTTCTAGATACTTCGTCTGAGAGATGCCCAAGAAAGGCGCGAAGAGAATGTCAACTGACCAGATGGTTCGGGCCCTTATGAAGGACATGTCCGAAATAAAGAGGCAGTTGGCGGAGCGAGACGGGGAGGAGGGATCGGGGCGTCCAACGGCCGGAGGGAGGCCAAAGAAGCCGAGAAGGGGGCCGGTCGGGGGAGACGTCCCGGTTCCCTGTTCCCCGCTCGAGGCGCCAGTTCCGGTACCGGCCCCGGTACCGAAGGAAGGGAATCCGATTCCCGTCGTAGTCACCCCGACATCTGCCGAGGATATGCCTCCCGAGTTGGCGGCACAGTTAGCAGCATGGTTGGGGGACAGTAATGGGGGCGCCATGGCTGCCGAAGCGCAAGCACTCATAAAGCAGTTGCGCGAGAAACGTGATACAGCCAAGGTGCCCGCGCCGGATGCAGCGATAGACAAGCCACGAGGGACGGAAGCAGCGTCCGGTGCAGGTAAGCGGCCATTGCCGATCGCGAGGGATGAGTCAACACCCTCTCGTAGAGAAAAATTGGGGCAACATGTTCCTTTGGCTATAAAGGAAAAGATTTGGGCTGGGGAATACGTAAACATTTTCTCCTTGCTTGTTGATCATTATGAAGTTGAAACTGTTAAGAGTCAGAAGGATCTGATGCATCCAAGTGTTTGGCGCGCAAAAATGGCCGCCTTTAAAGTGAATGAGAATATTGGCAATTGGGGCAATGCATGGGGAATTTTTACGTCAATTTTGGGGGAACGTAGGCCTGAATTGCTCCCTGAGTTTCCAGTATATCAGTCACGAATTATGGGGTACTCGATATCGCACCAAGGTAACCAATGGTTCTGTTATGACAACCTGTTCAGGAAAGCAATGGAGCATAACAAAAGTTTAACCTGGGACTGTTATGATTCTTTGACATGGGATAAAATGAAAGAGTCCGGGATGTTGAAAATACCGTTGGTGGGGAGTACTGTGGGTGAGTTCTCCCGCCAATATAGGGGGACGCCCTTTCGGTCGGGTACGGGTACCGACGATTATCCGAGACCCGCTGGCAACACAGGGAAGAGGGGTTTCTGTTTCAATTTCAACAAAGGTAAATGTACTAGGCCCCCGGGATCCTGTAAATTCAAGCACGAATGTAGTGGTTGCGGGGCCCCCCATCCTGAGTCCTCGTGCAGAGCCAAAACGGGTGAAAATGGGGGTAGAGGAGGCGCCAAACAGGTCTAATGTAGTCCGAGGGGCGCCCTTACCAACCCCGATTGATACCTTGGCGATGATTCCTTGGCTCAGCGAATACCCAGATCGTACTTCTGCTGGGGTGCTGCGAAACGGTTTTTCATATGGTTTCCGCATCCCGGTGGGGGACTTTCAGGGTGTCGGGACGTGTAAGAACCAACTTTCTGTCTTACAGCATACGAATGTAGTTCAGGACAAAATCCGGAAAGAGGTTATCCGAGGTCGGGTTGCCGGCCCGTTTAGGGTTCCCCCGGTACAGAATTTTGTCTGTTCTCCTTTAGGGGTGGTCCCCAAAAAGGACCCAGGTGAGTTTCAATTGATCCACAATTTATCAGCTCCTCATGGCCTTTCTGTGAACGATGCAATTGATCCAGGGGTATGTTCGGTGCGGTACGCATCATTCGATGAGGCCGTAGCCATTTTGAATCGCCTGGGGCCCGGGACGCTGATGGCGAAATCGGATATCGAGTCAGCGTTCCGTTTGCTCCCGGTACACCCGGACGACCAACGTCTTCTGGGATTCGTGTTTCAAGGTTCATATTACATGGATAGGTGTATGCCGATGGGGTGCTCTATATCTTGTGCATATTTTGAGAAATTCAGTAGTTTCTTACAATGGGCTTACACGAAGGAAACGGGTTTTCGAAATGTGATGCATTACCTTGATGACTTTCTGTTCCTTGGGGCCGCTGGGGATGACGAATGTGCCCGGGCCTTGACTGAATTTTGTGTATTAATGGATCGATTTGGCGTGCCATTGGCACCAGGTAAGACTGTGGGTCCCACGACTTGCCTCGAGTTTCTGGGGATCGAGTTGGACTCTAGTGAGGGTTGTTTTCGTTTACCAGCCCCCAAAGTATCGAAATTCAGGGCAGCCCTGCAAGTGTGTATAAATGCTTCTAAAGTTACGCTGCATCAATTGCAGCAATTGGTGGGGAAGTTGAACTTTGCTCTAAGGGTGATCCCGATGGCCCGCCCTTTTTCCCGTTCAATTGCCCAGGCGATGGTCGGCCTAAAAGAGGGTCATCATCGCACGAGATTATCGGCCGAGGTCCGCCAAGACATGCGTATTTGGTTTGCATTTTTGGCGGATTTCAATGGTCGAGTCGTCTGGAACAAACCGGCCTTGTCCTCTGAAGAGCTTGGTCTATGGACGGATTCAGCGGGAAGCATGGGTTTCGGCGCCATCTTCGGCACAAAATGGTCGGCACAAAGGTGGCCAACATGGTTGCATGAAGAGGGGCTGACGAGTAATATTGCTTTCCTTGAACTGTTTCCCATTTTGGTGGCCCTCAGAACGTGGCCCGATGGATTCAAAAATCACTCCGTCATATTTTGGTCTGACAATATGATCGTTGTAGACTGCATCAATAGTCAGGCAGCACGTTGTAAAATGATTTTAAGGCTGCTTAAAGAAATTGTCTTACTGTGTATGCAACTGAACGTGGTATTCAGAGCAAAACATGTCCCAGGGGTGATGAATCAGGCTGCTGATGCACTGTCTCGTTTTCAAATGCAGGCTTTCTCGGGTTTCCTTCCCTCAGCGGACCCAGAGCCGGCACCCTTTCCCGAAGCTCTCTGGTCTCTCGGTGCCCCGAACTTCGTTACCTCGTGGGAGAGAGTCTAGCACCAAGGACGAGGAAGGCATACGAAGGGGCGTTTCGGGCTTATTTAGCCTTTTTGGGGACTGAGAGAGGGGGGCTTTGGGGGCAAGAGGATTGGGTAGTACATTTTCTGATGTCCTTGCGTAGGGCTGGGAAGTCGGTGGCTACAGCCCAGAGGCATCGTGCTGCTATTTCCTTTTTTGCCAGGGCTCATAATATCCAGGACCCGACAGCGTCTTTTGTAGTACAGAAAGCGCTGCGTGGGTGGCAACGCCTTGAGGGTCGCAGAGTAGACGAGAGGCGCCCGATAGGTCTGGATAGGTTGTCCCAGTTGCTGGCCACACTCCCCGCCACATGCTCGTCTCAGTTCGAGGCCTGTTTGTTCCGAGCTGCTTTTACGCTTGCATTTCACGGGGCAATGAGGATAAGTGAGCTGGTGGCAAGGAACAAGCAGGATGTTGCGGGGGGTCTGTGCCGGGAACACGTTCAGATCAGGGGTGAGACGATGACTGTATCCTTTGTCAGGTCCAAAACCGATCAAGATGGGATAGGGGACTGCGTAGTCATTCGCAGGATTCCAGGGTCCTCCATGTGTCCGGTAAAGTGTTTAGAAGACTACCTAGCACGAAGGGTGGCATCATGGGGAGGGACATTGTTGAGACACGCTGACGCCACCCCACTGACGAGATTTCAGTTTCAGCGGGTGCTGGCGATGTCAATTACCGCAGCGGGCTTGGACCCGGGCGAGTTTGGGACCCATTCCTTTCGGATAGGGGCTGCCACCGAAGCTACAGCCAGGGGTCTTAATGTGGAACAAGTAAAATGAGTGGGGCGTTGGTCCTCCAATTGTTATAAGAGGTATGTGCGGTTGCACATGTTGTGAAGCTGTAATAATGTACTCACGCTTCTTGTCTTTGTTTGGTTTTCAGTTACGCAAGCCTTCGAGGCGGGGCGGACTATGCAGTCGACCCAACACCAGGCCAGCGGTCAGACATCACCGGCTGTGAGAAAGGAGGTGTGGGTCGTGGGCCACTCATACGTGAGGCGTGCCGCAGACGTATTCGAAGCAGGTGACATGATTCACGTAGCTGGGGAATACGGGTACAGAATGTCCTTCTACGGAAGGGGCGGTCTCTGTATTGACCAGTTTCAGGCATTCTTTGAGGGTTTGTTAGGGCGGACGAGGTCACCGCCGTCTATAGTCATAGTACATTTAGGGGGCAATGATTTGGTCACCACCGGTAGACGACTTCTCCTAGAGGCAATGCTTTCCACTGTAAGTTGGTT